>NC_053389.1:84263300-85732607 GCF_905171765.1 Bufo bufo
TATGATAGATGTTAAACTGTGTTAGCACGTGATTGAAATTATGAGAAAGTACGTCAGAGTTGGTGAAAATAGTTCCCCATCCCACCGACTTTATGTTTGGGCAGTCCACCTCCCAGGCCCTTTGACCTGGTGATTGTGTATCATCTGTTTGAGGGTGGTAGCAGAATAGGTTAGGTGATTCTGGCACCTTTATACATCTGTTGTTTACTCTATTTTTATATTGTGATATGCTATGTATATGGGCTTTTTATGCAATAAAATAGATTTATATTTTTTGACTTTTTTGGGCATGGGTCGTTGTTTGTGAGTGAACAACATTGTAGGTATATGTTGGTTATTACATTTATGCCCTGATTTAATGTTGGTATATTGAGACCTGTTTTGGTTTTGTGCTTCCACATAGATGTCTACAGAACCTGTTCTATTAAACGCTTATACAAGAAGAGCCCCCCAACAGAGTAGAGAGAGTGTCAGCAGTAAGTTTGTGTTGACGTCACTGATTATTTTGCTCTGCCTCTGACCCGACAGAACAATAACCCCCAAAAAACAGATCCTGTCTGTTGAGCATCCGCCTTTACTCGGTCAGCATTTGGTAAGTAATCCATCAGTATTGCTAATGCTAAAAAAACAGGAGTGGATCCAAAACAGAGATGAGACGTGAATGGAATATTTGCATGTCATCTGTGTTTTGTACTCACTCCTGCTTTTGTCTACCAAATCACAAGCCAATTCTGATGGGACCATACATGCCTTACAGCTGCTACACAGACAGGATCTGTTGTGCGTCTCAATTTTCCTTCCTTCTGACAGATCAGAAGAAGGGTCAAATAAATGATGATGTCAGCCAGGCTGAACGGAAAATAGTGGTCAGTCCTCAAGTGGGGAGGGTGGGAACAGCATGAGAAGTCCACAGAGTGGCCCTATGACATAGTGGTAAGGTGGAAGCAGCATGAGGAGGCCACAGAGTGGCACAGCAACCGTGTGGAGGTGGCAGCAGCATCATCAGGATCCCACAGAGTGGCACAATGACAGTGTGGAGGTGGCGGCAGCATCAGGAGGCCACAGATTGGCAAGGTGACATAGTGTGGAGGTGGAAGCAGCATGAGGAGACCACAGAGTGGCAAAGTGAGATAGTGTGGAGGTGGAAGCAGCATCAGGAGGCCACAGGGTGGCAAGGTGACAGAGTATGGAGGTGGCAGCAGCATGAGGAGACCACAGAGTAGCAAGGTGACATAGTGTGGAGGTGGCAGCAGCATGAGTAGACCACAGAGTGGCAAGGTAACATAGTGTGGAGGTGGCAGCAGCATCAAGAGGCCACAGAGTGGCAAGGTGACATAGTGTGGAGGTGGCAGCAGCATGATGAGACCAAAGAGTGACAAAGTGACATAGTGTGGAGGTGGCAGCAGCATTAGGGAGGTGGGTGGCAATAACAGTACCAACGGACGATGGTGGGTGTAAAATAGAACACTTGGCATGAGATGTTTGGCATCAGGCGGGTGGAAGCCTCAGAATAGTAGCTGAGGCAGGTAGCCAGAAAAAAAACAGTCTCTTTTGTCAAAGTGTTGGTGTGGCACCATGGATGATCTAGTCTGATGCATCAGGCATTGGTGGGTGGAAATCCTGGCTGATCCATGCCTGATTCATCTTGACAAAGGTCAGTTTCTCCACATTTTTGAGAGGACAGGCAAGTTCTTCTTGGAGTAACTATGGCCCCCGCCGCACTAAACACCCGCTCTAATGCCACACTACTGGCCAGGCAGGACAACTTTTCCGGGGCAAACTCTGCCAGTTGCGGCCACAAATCCAGTTTGGCTGCCCAGTAGTCCAGCAAATCTTCAATGTGGGGTGAAAGGGTGGAAGAGTGCTGTCCAAGTATGCCACCACCTGCTGGTTCATGTCCTGCTCTATGTCTAGCTGCTATTGAGTAGTTTCTTCACTATGCGGGTGAAAAAAGCTGCTCATCAGGGACCCTAGACTCTACTGATAGAGCTGGTACTGCTCCTGCCACCCCACCTCTCCCCAGCAGTGGAACGTGAGTGCAAAGGACCCCTTGGTCAGACCTGCCAGAGGATGGACGATGGCGCAGATAGGCAGCGGCCAACTGACTATATAGGATGTCTCTATAGTAGTTCAGTTTGTCCTCCCTCTGATTGATTGCTGACAGAATGACTGACGAAGAGTAGGATGGCGAGGAGCAAGAGCATGAGGACCAGCAGATGATGGTAAGGACAGAAAGCACCCTTCGGCTGAGGTGGTGGAGCATTGACTGCCAGAAATCTGCTGCGTGCCACTGGGTGATGCAGCGGTTGCTGCGGCAGGTTGGACCACCACATCGAAGCCACATTTCTCCCAGGCCACTTTATGGTGACGCTGAATATGTTGACGCAGGGCTAGGGGGCCAACATTGCCACCCTGGCCACGCTTCACCTTCTGCCCACAGTTCATGGCCATGTTCACCTCCTCCGGCGGCTTAACGAAAAACTGCCACTTCACAGAGTACGTAATTGAAACCCCCAACACTACGCACTGACTGACTGCTACTGCCGCTGCCTCCGTGAACCTGTGCACCGCTACTACCCAAGCAGGTAGGCTCCTGCAATGTGGGTGATCTACACCGGGCATGTTTCGTTCCAGACCTTCCACTGCTGCCACCCCTGCTGACTTCCAGCCACGCTAGCGACTTGCTGGCTTCTCTGTTGTTTCACGGGCAAGTTGTCACCCTCTTCTCCTGATGATGATGAAGCCCCTTCGTCACTTGGCTCCCAATTGCGATCAGCTACATCATCATCATCGAGTACTGTCTGCACGTCACTGATGTCCTCCTCAACCGTCTCTGGGTCAGGAGCCTGACCGCTCACAACACCAGCTCCCACGCCACTCTCCTCATCACTACTTGCCCGCCTAGTAGAGGAAGCGGCGGATGTCTCCTCCACATCTTGGCTTGCCAGTAGCTGCTGAGTGTCTTCTAGTATCTCCTCCTCACTGTATAGTGGAGCTGAGCCCACAGCATACAAATTTTCTCTGGCTAAAGGGAAGAGAAAAGGACAGAGGCAGGTTGAGGACAGATGAGGGCACAGGGCCTGCTTCTAGGCCATGCCAACTAAGGGTTGTGTCTGATGAATCTACTGACTCTTGGCTGGGGGTGTCTGATTTCACTTGCGACAAAGTCGAAGATCGAGTCAACCATTCAAGAAACGCTGGGTTGCTGGTCAAGACACGACCGCTAGCTGACACTGGGAGGTCAGGCCTCTCGTAAAGACCCCTACTGCCATGGCCACTTACTCTGCCTGCGACCTCTGCCTGTAATTTTCTCACTTCACCACACATGCTAATAAGCCCTTTATTTTACACTAATACACACAAAAAAGGGCTTTAAGAATATATAACTGCACCACTGAATAGGAAATATATTTTTCTTTTGCCACTAATACATGCCACTAAAGGTTTTAGGACTTATAACTGCACTGCTGAACGGCAAATATATTTTTATTTTGCCACTATTACACGACAAAAAGGGCTTTAGAACATACAGGGTGGGCCATTTATATGGCTACACCTTAATAAAATGGGAATGGTTGGTGATATTAACTTCCTGTTTGTGGCACATATGTTAGGGGGGAAACTTTTCAAGATGGGTGGTGACCATGGTGGCCATTTTGAAGTCGGCCATTTTGAATCCAACTTTTGTTTTTTCAATAGGAAGAGGGTCATGTGACACATCAAACTTATTGGGAATTTCACACAAAAAACAATGGTGTGCTTGGTTTTAACATAACTTTATTCTTTCATGAGTTATTTACAAGTTTCTCTTTGTTTACAGCCATTGACATGTCGCCGAGGTTAACACGTGAGGAGCGGATAGAAATTGTGTTGATGTCTGGTGAACGCAGTAACCGGGTCATTGCAGCAGATTTCAATGCAAGACACCCTACGAGACCACCCATCTCCCATGCTACAGTTAGCAAACTGCTTGCTAAGTTTTGTGAAACTGGTTCAGTGTTGGATTTGCCAAAATGTGGACGCATGAAATCTGTTTCTAATGAAGAAACATCAGTGGCTGTCCTAGCTTCATTCAGCAAGAGCCCACAGCTTAGCACTCGCCGCATGTCACTGGAGAGTGGCATTAGTCGAACATCCCTTTGGCGGATATTAGCTACTCACAAATGGCACCCTTACAAACTCCAGCTACTGCAGCATCTCAACGAGGATGACCCAGATCGGCGCACTGAATTTGCAGAATGGGCAAAACAGAAATTGGAACAGGACCCTCAGTTTACGCAGAAGATTTTGTTCAGTGATGAGGCAAACTTTTATGTGAATGGTGAAGTTAACAAACAAAACCACCGCTATTGGTCTGACACTAACCCACATTGGATAGATGTCACGGCGGGCGTGCACTCAGTATGACAGATAACGAACCAACCAGGCTCTGGGCGAGAGACAGGGAAGGGTCACCTCTTAGCTAATCCCTGACCTCTTTCTCTGCACTGCTCAGCCCATCTACAGATCTTGAAGGTAGATCTGAGATGTCCCCATGCCTGGGCTGACAAAACCCTGAATTCCCTGAGATGGTGAAGTGGGAAATAGGAGCAGCCTGCTCGCACAGAACCTGGATGGGAAAGATGACACAAAACAACCAACTAGAAACAACACTTATCTTCCTGAGCTGGAGCCAACCTTCCTTCCTAGCTTCCAAGATCACAATAATGAATATAATCCGCTCAGGGCACTGGGCAGAGGAGCTATTTAAACTAATGACTCCACCCAGTGCACCTGATGAGGGGCGGATCCAGCACGACTCCAAAACAAACACTAAACTCGTGCTGCAATTCTGGCCGACCTCCGCACATCGTCATAGTGGGGCATGACAGTACCCCCCCCTCTACGGGTGACCTCCGGACACCCCGGACCAACCTTATCCGGATGGGACCTATGAAAGGCCCTCACCAGACGGCTGGCATTGACATCTGACGCCGGAACCCACATCCTCTCCTCAGGACCGTATCCCCTCCAGTGAACCAGGTACTGGAGGGAACCCCGCAGAATTCTCGAGTCGAGAATCCTGGAGATCTCGAACTCCAAGTTTCCCTCGACCAGAACAGGAGGAGGAGGCAATGGCGATGGTACCACCGGTTTAACATATTTTTTTAGTAAAGACTTGTGGAAGACATCGTGGATCCTCCAAGTCTGCGGCAGATCAAGTCGAAATGCCACAGGATTGATCACAGCAGAAATCTTATATGGACCAACAAATCTTGGACCCAGTTTCCAAGATGGCATTCTCAACTTGATATTCCTAGTGGACAACCACACCAAATCACCCACACACAGGTCCGGACCAGTCACACGTCTCCTGTCAGCCATTCGTTTATACCTCTCACCCATCCTCTCCAAATTCCCTTGAATCCCCCGCCAGATAGAGGATAAGGCAGAAGAGAATCTCTCCTCCTCTGGCATCCCGGAGGAACCAGACCCAGAAAAGGTACCAAACTGAGGATGGAAACCGTATGCGCCAAAAAATGGCGACTTACCCGTGGACTCCTGCCTACGGTTATTCAATGCAAATTCTGCTAAGGGCAAGAATGAGGACCAGTCCTCCTGATTCTCAGCCACAAAGCACCTCAAGTAGGTCTCCAGGTTTTGATTGGTACGCTCCGTCTGACCATTCGACTGTGGATGAAAAGCCGACGAGAAAGAAAGTTGAATGCCAAGTCGAGAGCAGAACGCCCTCCAAAACCTGGAGACAAACTGCGTGCCCCTATAATAATTTGTAAACCCCAAGAACCGCATCAAAGCTTTCTGATTCTCTGGTCGGTCCCACTCCAGAACCGCCCGGACCTTTTCGGGGTCCATACGAAAACCGGAATCAAAAAGCATGTATCCCAAGAATGGAAGCTCTTGCACCGCAAACAAATATTTCTCCAATTTGGCATACAACTTATTCTCCCGAAGGATCGTCAAAACCTGTCTCACATGATCCTGATGGGTCTTCAGATCAGGAGAATAAATTAAAATGTCATCCAGGTAAACTACTACGAACCTCCCCACCAAGTGATGAAAAATGTCATTGACGAATCGCTGAAATACTGCTGGCGCGTTCGTCAACCCAAAAGGCATCACCAGGTTTTCATAATGACCCTCGTGCGTATTGAAGGCCGTTTTCCACTCATCCCCCTCCTTGATCCTGATCAGATTGTAGGCTCCTCTCAAATCCAACTTGGAGAACACCTTGGCTCCAACAATCTGATCAAAAAGATCAGAGATCAGGGGCAGGGGATATGGATCCCGGACTGTAATACAGTTCAACTCCCGGAAATCCAAACACGGTCTCAGTGATCCATCTTTTTTCTTCACAAAGAACAAACCTACTGCCACTGGAGACTTAGATGGTCTAATATGACCCTTTGCCAAACTCTCGGCGACATACTTTCGCATGACCTCTCTTTCGGGTTGAGAGAAGTTGTAAAGCCGAGACTTTGGCAACTTGGCGCCAGGAATGAGATTAACTGGACAATCATAGTCCCGATGAGGGGGCAATTCCTGAGCCCCACCCTCCGAAAAAACATCCTCAAAATCCGAGAGATACGGAGGTAAAGCCGTAATGGACACTTCAGAAATAGATGTGACAAGACAATTGTCCGAACAAAACTCGCTCCAACCAATGATTTGTTTCGCTTGCCAGTCTATAATTGGGTTATGTCTAATCAACCATGGCAACCCCAAAACTATAGGAGCTGGCAAATCCTTCATGTCAAAACAAGAAATATTTTCAGCATGTGAATCACCCACCCTTAAATGAATACCATGAACAATGTGAGTGAGACTCCTTTGAGAAAGAGGGGAAGAATCAATTGCAAAAACATGAATCTCGTTCTCTAACGTGCAAGTACTTAGTCCCAGGCCTTGAAGAAAAAGAAAGTCAATTAGGTTTACCCCAGCACCACAATCAAGGAATACATCAACAAACACATTTTTGACTCTAGCGCCACCATAGCTGAAAGGAGAAAACGGGAACTGCAGGGAGCTTGCATACCTGTCTGCTCCACCACACCATTCATACTACCAAGTGTGAGGGAGTTTTTTTTTTTTTTTTTTCCTTTTCTCTTCCACCTGTGATTTAACATGAGGACAAGAAAAAATAAAATGACCCCTCTTTCCACAAAAGTAACATAGTATGTGCAATTTCCTAAAGTCTCTACTATCGGAATGGCAAGAAATCTGACCCAATTGCATGGGTTCCTCCGCTACTCCAGAGTTATAAGCAATATCACCCTGGGCAGAAGAAGAAACAAAACCACACGCAGGATGGATCCCCTGCACGGAGGGACCCTTACCCCTCTCTCGGATACGTCTATCCAACCATATAGCCAAAGACATTGCATTATCTAAAGTATCCGGATACTCATGAAAAGCCAGGGCATCCTTCAACATTTCAGATAACCCCTGACAAAACTGACTACGTAACGCGGGGTCGTTCCACCCCGACTCAGTAGCCCACCTCCTAAACTCTGTACAGTAACCCTCTGCAGTATGTTCACCCTGCAGTAAGTTACGCAATTTCGATTCTGCCATCGAGACCCGATCTGGGTCATCGTAAATCAATCCAAGGGCTTGGAAAAATTCCTCCACTGACCGGAGAGCCAGAGAACCGGGCGGCAGAGAAAAAGCCAAGGATTGAGCGTCCCCTTTAAGCAGAGACATGATGATACCAACCCTCTGATCCTCATTACCTGACGAAAATGGACGCAGTCGAAAGTACAATTTGCATGACTCTTTAAAGCGGAAAAAAATCATCCGTACTCCCTGTAAATCTGTCGGGAAGAGCGACTTTAGGCTCCCCACCAATTTGACCTGTACCTGATGCCAGAAACCTCTGACACTGTGTGACCGTACCACGCAGATCCGCAACCTCTAGGGATAAACCCTGCATGCGGTCAACCAGTGCATCAATTGACGCCATCACAAAAGCGCTGAGTGATGGCAGTCACAGTATGGCGGATTATAATGTCACGGTGGGCGTGCACTCAGTATGACAGATAACGAACCAACCAGGCTCTGGGCGAGAGACAGGGAAGGGTCACCTCCTAGCTAATCCCTGACCTCTTTCTCTGCACTGCTCAGCCCATCTACAGACCTTGAAGGTAGATCTGAGATGTCCCCGTGCCTGGGCTGACAAAACCCTGAATTCCCTGAGATGGTGAAGTGGGAAATAGGAGCAGCCTGCTCGCACAGAACCTGGATGGGAAAGATGACACAAAACAACCAACTAGAAACAACACTTATCTTCCTGAGCTGGAGGAGACAGCCAACCTTCCTTCCTAGCTTCCAAGATCACAATAATGAATATAATCCGCTCAGGGCACTGGGCAGAGGAGCTATGTAAACTAATGACTCCACCCAGTGCACCTGATGAGGGGCGGATCCAGCACGACTCCAAAACAAACACTAAACTCGTGCTGCAATCCTGGCCGACCTCCGCACATCGTCAGAGTGGGGCATGACAATAGATCCCTCCAAGACTGTTGGAACAAAAAAATTGATGGTATGGTGTGGTATATAGGGTACAAAGATAGTGGGGCCATTTTTCATCAATGGAAA
The DNA here is from genome assembly GCF_905171765.1 of Bufo bufo. Classification (NCBI taxonomy): domain Eukaryota; kingdom Metazoa; phylum Chordata; class Amphibia; order Anura; family Bufonidae; genus Bufo; species Bufo bufo. Next base: position 84,271,899 of record NC_053389.1, read on the forward strand.
CCTCAAGGCCACTGGATATGCGAAATTGCTACATGATGATGTGTTTCCCTCTTTATGCACTGAAGCTGGTACGTTCCCTGAGTTTTTCCAGCAAGATGGTGCACCACCACATTATGGGTGTCAGGTCCGAGCATTCCTAGATGAACAGTTTCCTGGAAAGTGGATTGGTCGTCGTGGGCCAGTTGAATGGCCCCCAAGGTCTCCCGATCTGACCCCCTTAGACTTTTATCTTTGGGGTCATCTGAAGGCACTTGTCTATGCTGTGAAGATACCAGATGTGCAGCACCTGAAACTACGGATACTGGAAGCCTGTGCTAGCATTTCTCCTGCGGTGTTGCTATCAGTGTGTCAAGAGTGGGAGAAGAGGGTTGCATTGACAATCCAACACAATGGCCAGCACATTGAACACATTTTATAAGTGGTCAGAAACTTGTAAATAACTCATGAAAGAATAAAGTTACGTTAAAACCAAGCACACCTTTGTTTTTCTTGTGAAATTCCCAATAAGTTTGATGTGTCACATGACCCTCTTCCTATTAAAAAAACAAAAGTTGGATTCAAAATGGCCAACTTCAAAATGGCCGCCATGGTCACCACCCATCTTGAAAAGTTTCCCCCCTCACATATACTAATGTGCCACAAACAGGAAGTTAATATCACCAACCATTCCCATTTTATTAAGGTGTATCCATATAAATGGCCCACCCTGTATAACTGCACTGCTGAGAGGCAAATATATTTTTTCTTTTGCCACTAATATACTCCACAAAAAGTGCTTTAGAACATATAACTGCACCGCTGAACGGCAAATATATTTTTATTTTGCCACTATCAAATGACAAAAAGGGCTTTAGAACATTTAAATGCACCACTGAACCGCAAATATTTTTTCTTTTGCCACTAATAGACGCCACAAAAGGCTTTAGAACATATAACTGCGCCGCTGAATGGCAAATATATTTTTATTTTGCCACTATTACACAACAAAAAGGGTTTTATAACATATAACTGCACTGTAGTAATAGGAAAATGAGCGAGCACTCATACACTTGGCAACCAGATTGACATGTGCAGAAAATATTTATTAAATCCCCATAAAATACAAGTAATAAAATTTATAAGAACAATGTAGCAATAATATACAACATTACAGTCACATATATTGTGGTAGATATGATCGACACTATATTCATATGACTCAATAGTGTCGATAAATTCAATAATATATATCACACTAAAAAACTTCAAGTATATGCTGTTATTTGGGAAGAGGGGGTATTATCTTCTAGCACTCTATCCCAATTTGGGAAACTGAATGTCACTGAAAATGTTGTAGGTGTATTCACTGGGAGCGCAACATGTTCATAAAGTGTCCACAGGAATCCTGATAATGTGAAAAGTCTTTTATAGCATATCCTTTTAAGGTCGATATGAGCTTTGAATTAAAGAAAACTTTAAATCGATATTTGGCTTACCGTCTAGCGTCTGCTGTCTCCCTATTGCTTCAATGGAGCTTTAAATATTTGCCGGCTGCGCCGCTGAATGGCAAATATATTTTTATTTTGCCACTATTACACAACAAAAAGGGTTTTATAACATATAACTGCACTGCTGAATGGCAAATATATTTTCCTTTTGCCACTAATACACGACAAAAAGGACTTTATAACATAAATGCACCACTGAATGGCAAAGATATTTTAATTTTTCCACTTATGCATGCCACAAAAGGCTTTCAAACATATAACTGCCCCACTGAACGGCAAATATATTTTTATTTTTCCACTTATACACGCCACAAAAGGCTTTAGAACATACAGTATAACTGCACTGCTGAACGGCAAATATATTTTTCTTTTGCCATTAATACATGAAACAGAAGGCTTTAGAGCATATAACTGCACCGCTGAACCCCAAATATATTTTGACTTTGCCACTATTACGACAAAAAGGGTTTCATAACATATAACTGCACTGCTGAAAGGCAAATATATTTAACTTTTGCCACTAATACACGCCACAAAAGGCTTTAGAACATAACTGCACCACTAAACGGCAAATATATTTTTCTTTTGCCACTAATACACAACAATAATTTCTGTAATTCTAGCACTTGACCACAGAACGGCTAATAAGCCCTTTTTTCCCACTAATACAAGCCAAAAAATGCTGTAGAACATATAACTGCACCGCACAAGGGCAAATAATACGTAGAAATATTTCCTTGTAATAAACCCTGTTTATGGCTGTAACACTCCAATAAGAAGAACGCTTTGCTGGAATTACAGAGCTTTATAATGGCAATTTGGGTCCCCAGTCAGTGCAGCAAGGTGTAATAGGAATTTTCCTATTACCCAGGCTGTAACCTCCCCTACTAAACCCTGTTAAACATAAATGCTGTGGAATTATTCCTCCCTATTCTTTCCCTACACCTTGAATAATCTTTTCCTGCACTTGTAAATAGGTTTTTTTGCACAATGGAGTTTTTTCTAACACTGTCCCTAGCGCCTGCTGACATCTCTTGCTGAACTAAGTACACTGGAAAATGGCAGAATCCAATATGGCTGAGGCTATTTATAGGGCTGTGACATCACAGGGCTGGCTGGCTGCTGATTGGCTGCAAGCATTACATTATGAGTGATCCCGCCTTTCCAGAGTTCCTTGCTCCATGTCCTCACACGTGCAGCAGCCGTTTTAGGGAAAAATGCAATTCGTTACCATAAAGTGTGAGGAAATTAGGATTCGGTGCGAATCAAATTTTTCATGAAATTCGGATCGAATTCCACTTTGTCAACTTCGATTCGCTCATCTCTAGTCATCATCAAGTAGTAAATGGGGCACACGCTAGGCAAAAGAATTAGAGGGGAGAGGTGCTTGTGAAGGAAATTCTCTGATGCTCTACTCATACATAGTAACTGAGGTAACCCAGACAACCAGTTTAATCCAAAGAAAATAGATGTTATATTTATTAAGCGGTGGCTTAGTATTGACGGTTTGGTCTACCTAGACCTTAATTTTAATATGGCTGCTCCCATGTAAGTGGCGAATGGAAGTGATGTGAATGAGGCAGCTTAACATCCAGAAGTGACACGACGGGATAGCATCATCATGAAAACTGTACAGACATGGCTTCACCCCTCCCGAAAGTGATGTAGCAGAAGGGACTCAGAGGAGTCACATCAGTCTCAATTGTGCGAAAGATGGCTGCCCCCATAGATGGCAACAAAATAGTTGCTGAATTAAATAAAGTGTAAAACTATGAAAGTGTGTTATGTGGATGTCAGAAATGAACAAGGTGATGTGGTAAAAGAATTAATAGGAACACCTGTTCTATTTCTCATTAATGCAATTATCTAGTCAACCAATCACATGGCAGTTGCTTCAATGCATTTAGGGGTGTGGTCCTGATCAAGACAATCTCCTGAACTCCAAACTGAATGTCAGAATGGGAAAGAAAGGTGATTTAAGCAATTTTAAGCGTGGCATGGTTGTTGGTGCCAGACGGGATGGTCTGAGTATTTTACAATCTGCTCAGTTACTGGGATTTTCACGCACAACCATTTCTAGGGTTTACAAAGAATGGTGTGAAAAGGGAAAAACATCCAGTATGCAGCAGTCCTGTGGGCAAAAATGCCTTGTGGATGCTAGAGGTCATAGGAGAATGGGCCGACTGATTCAAGCTGATAGAAGAGCAACGTTGACTGAAATAACCACTCATACAGTGTGATGATGATGATGATGTACCCGCTGCTGCTTCCTTTGCTGAGGTGTCCGATACAAGTGAAGTGGTTGATGATGACGATGTGTCCGTGGATGCCACGTAGGTGCCTGCTCGAAGAAAAGAAGAAGAGGGGGAAAGTTCAGAAGGGGAGACAGAGAGAAGGAGGAGACGAGTTGGAAGCCGGGGGAGGTCGTCGCAAGGAGCTAGTGGCACAGTCAGCATGTATCGGCACCCGGGGTCAGCCAGACAGCACGCCAATCAACACATGCGGCTGCCACCACCAGAATGCCGTCATTGCAAAGCTCAGCAGTGTGGCATTTTTTTTGTGTGTCTGCCTCTGACAACAGCGATGCCATTTGCAACCTGTGCCAAAAGAAACTGAGTCGTGGGAAATCCAACACCCACCTAGGTACAACTGCTTTGCGAAGGCACATGATCGCACATCACAAACGCCTATGGGATCAACACATGATAACGAGTAGAAGCAGCACACAAGCTCAAAGCCACCATCCTCCTCCTGGTCCAGCATCTTCAGCCACGTCAACCACTGCTGTCCTCCTTGCCCCCTCTCTACCACCCGCCATTCCACCTCTCACCTTCAGCAGTTCCATCTCATCTGCCCACAGTCAGGTGTCTGTAAAGGAAATGTTTGAGCGTAGGAAGCCAATGTCACAGAGTCACCCCCTTGCCCGGCGTCTGACAGCTGGCTTGACGGAACTCTTAGCCCGCCAGCTTTTACCATACTAGCTGGTGGAGTCTGAGGCCTTCAAAAAATTTGTCGCTATTGGGACACCACAGTGGAAGGTACCCGGATGAATTTTTTTTTCAAAAAAGACAATCCCAAACCTCTACTCAGTGATTGAAAATGGAAACAAAATAGTAGTGTAGAAGCAGCACTATGCGGTCTCAGGATAATGCGTCTGTATCAATGCAGCAGCCTAACCGTAGGCCCTTGATCCATCAGGCCAAATAGTATACATATGAGAGAGAAGATGGCTTCGGCAGCATGTCGCAATATCAAAAAAAAATTCTTTAATCGTACCTCCAGACACAAATGGCAACGTTTCGACTGTACACCAGTCTTTGTCAAGCCTGAAAATGGAGTCATGGCATCTCTGGCATACAGTGTTGGGGCAAGGGTCCATCTGACCACTGATACCTGGTCTTCAAAGCATGGTCAGGGCAGGTATATCACCTACACTGTGCATTGGGTCAACCTGCTGACGGCTGACAAGCATGGAATGCGTGTCTCTGAAGAGGAGTTGGTGACAACGCCACGACTTGCAGGCAGGCCTACTGCCACCTCCTCTACTCCTCCTACTCCATCCTCTTCCATAACCTCCTTTGCTGAATCCTCTTGTGCTGCGGCGTCTGGCTGCACATCAACTGAATCCCCCCAGCTCCCCAGGGGCTATTCCACATCCCGGATACGACAGTGTCACGCTGTCTTGGGGTTGACTTGCCTGAAAGCAGAGAGCCACACCGGACCAGCACTCCTGTCCGCCCTGAACGTACAGGTGGATCAGTTGCTGACCCCGCACCAACTGGAGATCGGCAAAGTGGTGTGTGACAATGGAAGCAATTTGTTGGCGGCATTGAATTTGGGCAAGTTGTCACATGTGCCGTGCATGGCACATGTGTTGAATCTCATTGTACAACGCTTTGTGTCTAAGTACCCAGGCTTACAGGACGTCCTCAAGCAGGCCATGAAGGTGTGTGGCCATTTCAGGCGTTCCTACACGGCCATGGCGCACTTTTCAGACATTCAGCGCCGAAACAACATGCCAGTGAGGTGCTTGATTTGCGACAGCCCGACACGTTGGAATTCAACACTCCTAATGTTCGACCGCCTGCTCCAACAAGAAAAAGCCGTCAACGAGTATTTGAATGACCGGGGTGCTAGGACAGCCTCTGCGGAGCTGGGAATTTTTTTGCCACGTTACTGGACACTCATGCGCAATGCCTGTAGGCTCATGTGTCCTTTTGAGGAGGTGACAAACCTAGTCAGTCACACCGAAGGCACCATCAGCGACCTCATCCCATTTGTTTTATTCCTGGAGTGTGCCCTGCGAAGAGTGCTGGATCAGGCTGCAGATGAGCGTGAAGAGGAAGAGTTGTGGTCACTATCACCACCAGAAACAGCCTTGTCACCATCGCTTGCTGGACCTGCGGCAACGCTGGAAGAGGAGTGTGAGGAAGAGGAGTCAGAGGAGGAATGTGGCTTTGAGGAGGAGGAAGACCAACCACAGCAGGCATCCCAGGGTGCTCGTTGTTGTCACCTATCTGGGACCCGTGGTGTTGTACGTGGCTGGGGTGAAGAACAGACCGTCAATGACATCAGTGAGGATGAGGAATGGTAAATGAGTAGCTCGGCATCCAACCTTGTGCAAATGGGGTCATTCATGCTGTCATGTCTGTTGAGGGACCCTCGTATAAAAAGGATGAAGGAGAACGAACTGTACTGGGTGGCCACGCTACTAGACCCCCGGTATAAGCAGAAAGTGGCGGAAATGTTACCAACTTACCGAAAGTCAGAAAGGATGCAGCAGTTCAAAACAAAACAAAAAAATATGCTTTACACAGCTTATAAGGGGGATGTCACAGCACAACGGGAATCTAACAGGGGAAGAGGTGAAAGTAATCCTCCTCCTACCACAACCACGGCGGCAAGGACAGGACGCTTTACAGATGTGTTGTTGATGGAGGACATGCAGAGCTTTTTCAGTCCTATACATCGCCACAGCCCTTCGGGATCCAGCCTTAGAGAACGACTCGACTGACAGGTAGCAGACTACCTCGCCTTAACTGCAGATATCGACACTCTGAGGAGCGATGAACCCCTTGACTACTGGGTGTGCAGGCTTGACCTGTGGCCTGAGCTATCCCAGTTTGCGATAGAACTTCTGGCCTGCCCCGCTTCAAGTGTCCTGTCAGAAAGGACCTTCAGTGCAGCAGGAGGCATTGTCACTGACAAAAGAAGTCGCCTCGGTCAAAAAAGTGTTGATTACCTCACCTTCATTAAGATGAATGAGGCATGGATCCCGAAGGGACTGACAGTGGGGGATACGTTTGACTAACAAAGGGCCTGATGACATGCCTTGGCCTTAAAATGGTCCCCACGCTGCTGTATTTAATGTCTGCATACCGGATGACTTTCGTGAATTCTCCGCCACCAACTAGGGTTCAAGCCGCAATGTTTTAGTCACCTTTCTGCCTTGAAAACATCAATTTTTCCGGCCGCTGCTACAACAGCAGCTGCAACAATACCATTATTTTTCAGGCATGTGTACATGCCTTATTTTTCTGGCCTCTGGTGCTGCACTGTGGCTGCAAAAACAAAACAAAAAAAAAAGGCACATACAAGTGTCAATTCCCCTTCGTGATCGTTACCTTGTTGTGGTGAAGGGGCTTGCATATCACAATGAAGCGATCATCACCTCTATGAGTGTGTTGACAATGTTGCCACACCCCAGATGCTTCATTATGATCAGACCAAAAGCGATCGGCTGGATAATTTTTCATAGAAAAAACATACATTTTTTTATATTTTTTTTTAAGTTGTATGGGTGGGTTTTTAATACATAAAATAAAAAAATCATAATAAAGTCTCTTAATAGTTTCTTAGAAATAATGCAGACAATTTAAAAAATCCCCATCAATTCCAATACAAAGCAAGTACAAAGCTCAGAACTAAATTATTCCAGGATGTCGTAATGGTTCGTTAATTCGACAATGGTTAATCAATTCTACACACGTCCCCGGATAGGGGACGTAACAGGGATTAAACTGGTAGGAATAGTACTAGTTAAGACACCACTCATATAGGGTGTCACAGCACATTGCTCTGTGCACGCGCAGTGCCCCAACTTGGGAGTAAGAGGACCGACCAAGCTGCTTTTTCCATCTCCCAGTTCCTAAAATCAATTCATTTTGGTGTATCAGAGTTTGGTCTGTCATTGTGAAGGCAGTCAAAGGTACCCGGCCTAAATTTTTTTTCACAAAGGGCAATCCCACCCTGATATGGGACGTAAACTGATGAGAATAGTACAACAGAAAATGGCACTCATATCGGGTGTGACAGTAAATTGCACGGCGCAGACGCAGTGACCGTGGCGTGGATTCAAACAAAGAGGAGGGAGCCAGCATTTTTTTAACCATCTCCCCGTTCGAAAAATCTATTTAATAAATTGACCCCAGATTGGGGACGTAACAGGGATTAAACTGATGAGAAGAGAGAACTACAGAAAATACCACTCATATCGGGTGGGGCAGTGAATTGCACGGCGCAGACGCAGTGACCGTGGCGTGGATTCAAACAAAGGGGAGGGAGCCAGCATTTTTTTTAACCATCTCCCAGTTCGAAAAATCTATTTAATAAATTGACCCCAGATTGGGGACGTAACAGGGATTAAACTGATGAGAAGAGAGAACTACAGAAAATACCACTCATATCCGGTGGGGCAGTAAATTGCACGGCGCAGACGCAGCGACCGTGGCGTGGATTCAAACAAAGGGGAGGGAGCCAGCATTTTTTTTAACCATCTCCCCGTTCGAAAAATCTATTTAATAAATTGACCCCAGATTGGGGACGTAACAGGGATTAAACTGATGAGAAGAGAGAACTACAGAAAATACCACTCATATCGGGTGGGGCAGTAAATTGCACGGCACAGACGCAGTGGATTCAAACAAAGGGGAGGGAGCCAGCGTTTTTTTAACCATCTCCCCGTTCGAAAAAAATCTATCCGTTTCGGGGACCCTTTGTGTTGTACGTGGCTGGGTGGAGGAAGAAACCTTCAATGACATCAACGGGACATGGCTAGCTTGGTATCCAACCTTGAACAAATGGGGAGTTTGCGGTTGGGCAAATGGACTGTTTGCGGTTGTTTGCGGTGCATTAAAAGGGGAGTTTGGTCTGTCAATGTCTGTGAAGCGGGCGTAACCCTTACACTACCTGATCGATACAACATCATACCTGATCATATACACACACTGGATGTTTTAAACCACGTTGTTCAAAAGAAATTGGATTGTTAGGTGATTTATGCCCTTTATGGATTAAAATCCAACTCTGCGTCAACTATATAATTTTCCATGGGAGTTTTGCCATGGATCCCCCTCCGGCATGCCACAGTCCAGGTGTTAGTCCCCTTGAAACAACTTTTCCATCACTACTGTGGCTAGAAAGAGTCCCTGTGGGTTTTAAAATTCGCCTGCCTATTAAAGTCTATGGCGGTTCGCCCGGTTCGCCCGTTCGCGAACATTTGCAGAAATTCGCGTTCGTGAACGGAAAATTTTATGTTCGCGACATCACTAATAGCACATAGTGGGACACTGCATCAAGATGAATCAGGCGTGGATCAGCCAGGATTTCAACACACCAATGCCTGATGCATCAGACTAGATCATCCATGATGCCACACCAACATTTTGACAAAAGAGACCGTTTTCTTCTGGCTACCTTCCTCAGCTACTATTCTGATGCTGTTACCTGCCTGATTCCAAACATCTGATGCCAAGTGCTCCTTCTTTCACCCACCATCTTCAGCGAGTACTAGTATTGCCACCCACCTCCACACTGTTACCTTGCCACCCTGTGGCCTACTGATGCTGCCATGTCCACACTATGTTACCTTGACACTGTGTGGCCTCCTGGTGCTGCCATGTCTACACTATGTCACCGTGCCACTCTGTTGTATCATGCTGCTGCCGCCATGTCCACACTATGTCACAGTGCCACTGTGTTGTATCATGCTGCTGACGCTGCCGCCATCTCCACACTATGTAACCTGACCACTCGCTGGCCTCCACATACTGCTGCCAACTACATACTCTGATTGTGCCACTCGGTGGCCTCCTCATACTGCTGCCACCTCCACACTGTCATTGTGCCACGCTGTGGCCTTCTGATGCTGCCGCCACCTCCACACTTTGTCATTGGGCCACTGTGTGGTCTCCTCATGCTGCTTTCACCTCACCACTCTGTCATAGGGATGCTCTGTCGACTTCACATGCTGTTCACACCCTCCCCACTTCATGACTTGGCCACTATTTTGGCTTTCGGCCTGTCTGACATCATCATTTATTTGACCTTTCTTCTGATCTGTTAGAAGGAAGGAAAAATGAGACGCACAACAGATCCTATCTGTGTAGCAGCTGTAAGGCCTGTATGGTCCCATCAGAATTGGCTTATGATTTGGTAGACAAAAACAGGAGTGGGTACAAAACAGAGAAGACATGCAAATATTCCATTCACGTGTCATCTCTGTTTTAGATCCACTCTTATTTTTATTGGCATTAGCAATACTGAGCAAATGGTGACCGAGTGAAGGAGTATGCTCCATTAATCAGTGACGTCAACACAAACTTACTGCTGACATCCTCTCCACTCTGTTAGGGGGGCTCTACTTGTATAAGAGTGTAATAGAACAAGTTCTGTAGACATCTATGTGGAATCAGCTGACAAGGGTGTAAAAGGAGTGCGCTTCTTCTTGACACTAACATCGACCTATTAGGTAGAGTTCATACTTGAGTTATTAGGCCAGGTTTTTCAAATTTAAGTATACTTTCTTATAATTTTAATCAGGTTTTGGTTTAATAAAATTAATGTTAAAATATTTAATAAATATAATAATAAAAATTAAATGTTGCGTAAGACAGGAGAGAATCTGCCAGTCTTCTGTTTATTCAATGACGTGGTGTTGCGATAGAGAAAGCATTCCAACAAAAAAATTACTCTCCACCTGGAGCTGAATCCTGTCAAGATTGATGCAAGTGCGATATTGGCTGCCCATCCTGCAAGATACATCTGGGGGAACCTGGCAAATGTTTGAGAGTTTCAATTTTAGATGCATAAAAATGGCCCCTGATTAAAATACATATTTTTTGGTAGGAATTTTTGCCATTGATTCCCCTCTGGTATGTCACTGTCTATGTTGTGGGATGATTTGTGCACTTCTTGTAATTATTTGGTGGCTGCAAATATGAGCTGAAGATTTTTCAGGTTCGCCTGTGTCATGGTCTTACCTTCTTGCTGTTCTCCTTCGTTTGACATGTGCTGGCGGCCATCTTGGTTTCTGGGTTTCTTGTAGCCTCCCACCCTGCGGCTCCTCCTTCCCACTGGGAGGAGCTGGATGCCTAGCTAATATATATAGGAGGTCTGTGGCTTCAGTTCCTTGCTTGGTCCTCCTGTGTTCACATGCTTCTAGACTGCTGCTGCTTCTGGTTCCTGATCCTGGTTTCGTCCGACTACCCTGCTGGTTCCTGATCCTGGTTTCGTCCGACTACCCTGCTGGTTCCTGATCCTGGCTTCGTCTGACTACCCTGCTGGTTCCTGATCCTGGCTTCGTCTGACTACCCTTCTGGTTCCTGACCTCTGGCTTCGCTAAGACTCTGCTTCGGTTTCGCCATCCGTTTGGACTTTTGCTTTACAGCTTTATTTTCAATAAAGCCTTCTTATTTTCACTTATCCCTTGTTGTACGTCTGGTTCATGGTTCCGTGACATTAGGACCAAGCCATGAATTCTGACGGTACAGGGCCATCCTCGCTACCCACGCTGGTTGCCAGACTTGATCAGCAGGATCACGTGTTGGGTCGGTTCGCTGTGGCGTTGCAAACCCTGCTTGAACGCACGGCTCATTTCGCTCCCGTTGCCGATGGGTAGGTTGTCGCTCCTGGGCCCGCTCCTACTGCCGCTCCGGTTGTTGCGCCAGAGTCTACCCCGACACCTGTTGTTGCACCGGCGGTGTTTGGGGTATGACCGGTTCTGCCCCTCTTCCACAGCGCTTTGGGGGAGAGCCAACTCAGTGCCGAGGTTTCCTTAACCAGGTGGGCATTTATTTCGAGTTGCTGCCACATGCCTTTCCCACTGAGAGATCAAAGGTGGGCTTCTTGATCTCGCTGCTCTCGGACAAGGCCTTGGCCTGGGCCAGCCCTTTATGGGAGAACAACAATCCGGTGGTTGCCGAGTTTTCCGGTTTTGTTGCTTCTCTTCGGAAGGTATTCGATGTGCCGGCTCGTGCTGCCTCTGCTGCGAAGCTCCTTATGTCCATCAGACAGGGTTCACGATCCGTAGCTGAATACGCCATTGAGTTTCGTACCCTGGCAGCAGAGGTGGGCTGGAATAATGAGGCTCTGGTCGCTGCTTTCTCTCATGGTCTCTCGGATGCCTTGAAGGATGAGGTTGCAGCTAAGGACCTACCAGTGGAGCTCGAGTCTCTTATTTCTTTCCTGATTTTGATTGACACCAGACTCAGGGAGAGACCTTCCTTTAAGGAGAGCCTGCGGAGGTTTTCTAACAGATTGGCGCCTACGTTTGTTGTCCCACCCGTGCCTCCCTCTCCTCCCACGCCTCCTGGGGATGACTTGTCTGGGGGTGAACCCATGCAGCTGGGGTTTGCTCGCCTGTCCGAGGGGGAGAGGGTACTCCGGAGACGCGAGGGCCGATGTATGTACTGTGGTCTCGGTGGGCATTTTCGGTTGGCATGTCCGAACCGTCCGGGAAACGCTCGCACCTGAGATCCTGTCGGGGGCAGATCTTGGGTGGAGTCTCCTCGTCCCCGGTTTCCCGTGTTGACAAACCACTGATCACTGTTGTCCTCTCCTGGGTCGGGGGCTCGGTGACGACCCAGGCGTTGGTGGACTCTGGTGCTGGTGGTTTGTTCATTGATAATGTGTTCGCTGCCGCCAATTCCATTCCTCTGCAGGCTCGAGGTTCCCCACTGGCTCTTGAGGCGATAGACGGCAGACCCCTTCTGCCGCCACACGTGACTCATGAGACCCTTCCAGTGGGGATAGCCATTGGTGCCGTTCACAGAGAGTCGGTCTGCCTCCAGGTTATTTCGTCTCCACACTACTCGGTGGTCTTGGGGTACCCCTGGCTCCGGAAGCATAATCCGACTTTCGATTGGAGATCGGCCGAGATCCTCTCGTGGTCACCGCAGTGTGGGGCTAGTTGCATCCATGGGTCTGTCAAGTTGCTGTGTACTTCCTCGGACTCTCTGTTGCCTCCTGAATACGAGGAGTACCGGGATGTATTCGATAAGGTGCGCGCGGTTGCCCTACCTCCGCACCGCCCATACGATTGTGCCATAGAGTTACAATCTGGTGCCGTTCCTCCTCGTGGCAAAGGCTATCCACTGTCGGTAGCGGAGAATGAGGCCATGGAGGAGTACGTGAGGGAGGCGCTTTCACGCGGACACATTCGCAAATCCTCGTCCCCGGCAGGGGCTGGATTTTTCTTTGTGAAAAAGAAGGGCGGTGAGTTGAGGCCTTGCATCGATTACAGGGGTCTCAATCGCATCACGATCAAGAACGCTTACCCGATACCCTTGATTTCCGAGCTGTTCGATCGCCTTAAAGGGGCCACGGTCTTTACCAAACTCGACCTGAGGGCGGCATATAACCTGGTAAGGATCAAGGCGGGCGATGAGTGGAAGACCGCGTTTAACACCAGGACCGGTCATTACGAATCCTTGGTTATGCCCTTTGGGTTGTGCAATGCGCCCGCAGTCTTTCAGGAATTCATCAACGATGTTTTCCGTGACCTGTTGCAGCAGTGTGTGGTGGTCTATTTGGATGACATCTTGGTATATTCTGAATCCATGGAGGCCCACATTCTGGATGTCAGACGAGTGTTGCAACGGTTACGAGAGAACAAGCTGTTCGGTAAGCTTGAGAAATGCGAATTTCACCGATCCCAGGTAACCTTCTTAGGTTACATCATTTCCGCTGAGGGGTTCTCCATGGATCCTGAGAAGGTTTCGGCTGTCTTACAGTGGCCCCAGCCCAGTGGTCTTCGTTCCCTGCAGCGCTTTTTGGGCTTCGCCAATTATTATCGGAAGTTCATCAGGGACTTTTCCATGCTAGCCAAGCCTCTCACGGATCTGACCAGGAAGGGCAGTAATTCCCAGGTCTGGCCGCTCGAGGCCATCCGAGCTTTTGAGGCTCTAAAGTCCGCCTTTGTGTCGGCTCCGATTCTGTCGCATCCCAACCCTGGGTTGCCCTTTGTCCTCGAGGTGGACGCGTCTGAGACGGGAGTAGGCGCCCTTCTGTCTCAGCGTAGAACACCAGAGGGTCCTCTGCTTCCTTGTGGGTTTTACTCCCGGAAACTGTCTTCCGCGGAGTGCAACTATCAGATTGGTGACAGGGAGTTATTGGCCATCGTGCAGGCCCTTAAAGAATGGAGGCACTTGCTCGAGGGTTCGGTGGTTCCGGTCCTCATCCTGACGGACCACAAGAATCTGACCTACCTTTCTGAGGCCAAGAGATTGACACCACGTCAGGCCAGATGGGCTCTGTTCTTGTCACGTTTTAATTACGTGGTCTCCTACCTACCCGGTTCCAAGAACATCAGGGCGGATGCCTTATCACGGCAGTACTCCGAGCTGTCCAGGGAGGAGTCGATTCCGACTTCGGTCATACCTCCGAATCAGATCTTGGCCGCCATTCGCACCAGCCTGACCTCTCCCCTGGGTGAGCAGATTTTGGCGGCTCAATCTGGTGCTCCCTCTGGGAGACCCAACGGCAGATGTTTTGTGCCTGAGGAGTTGCGCACTCGGTTGTTGCGAACCTACCATAACTCCAAGACCGCGGGGCATCCTGGAAAGAATCAGCTGTCCTGGGCTGTTTCACGTCTGTTCTGGTGGCCTTCCCTACGTTCCGACATCGCCGCATATGTAGCGGCATGCTCCGTTTGTGCCCAGAGTAAGTCCCCTTGGCACCTTCCGTTGGGCCTTCTGCAACCCATAGCCACCGGGGAGCGCCCATGGTCACACCTGGGGATGGATTTCATTGTGGACCTCCCTGCATCCCGAGGCCATACGGTCATTCTCATGATTGTGGATCGGTTTTCCAAAATGTGCCACTGTGTTCCTCTCAAGAAGTTACCCTCTGCACAAGAGTTGGCCACGATTTTTGCCAGGGAGGTCTTCCGGTTGCACGGTTTGCCCAAGGAGATTGTGTCGGATCGGGGGAGTCAGTTTGTGTCCAGGTTCTGGCGCGCCTTTTGCTCCCAGTTGGGGATTCATCTCTCCTTCTCTTCGGCCTACCACCCTCAGTCCAATGGGGCCGCAGAACGATCCAATCAGGCCTTGGAGCAATTCCTTCGTTGCTATGTCTCCGATCACCAAGACAATTGGGTTGACCTCCTGCCTTGGGCTGAGTTTGCCAGGAACACGGCGGTGAACTCTTCCTCTGGGACGTCTCCCTTCATGGCCAATTATGGGTTCCAACCTGCCGTGTTACCGGAGGTATTCTCTCCCCAGGATATTCCGGCTGTGGAGGATCACCTTTCCGTCCTACGTGCTTCTTGGGTACTGATCCAGAAGTCCCTTGAGGTCTCTGCGCAGCGCCAGAGACTCCAGGCTGATCGCAGACGAGCGCCTGCTCCTTCCTACCAGGTCGGAGACCGTGTATGGTTGTCCACCCGCAACCTCAACCTTCGAGTGCCCACTCCTAAGCTGGCGCCTCGCTTTGTTGGTCCCTTCCGAGTGCTTCGCAGGGTAAACCCGGTAGCCTATGCCCTTGCGCTTCCTCCTGGCATGCGGATCTCCAACGTGTTTCATGTCTCCCTGTTGAAGCCACTGGTGTGTAATCGTTTCACTTCCTCGGTTCCTCGGCCTCGTCCGGTCCAAGTGGGTAATCGTGAGGAGTATGAGGTGAGCAATATCCTGGACTCACGCCTGGTCCGCGGTCGGGTGCAGTTTTTGGTCCATTGGCGTGGTTATGGTCCAGAGGAGCGTTCCTGGGTTCCCTCCGCAGATGTCCATGCTCCTGCCTTGCTCCGAGCCTTCCACGCACGCTTCCCTCAGAAACCGTTCTTTACTCCGCGGAGGAGGGGCCCTTGAGGGGGAGGTACTGTCATGGTCTTACCTTCTTGCTGTTCTCCTTCGTTTGACATGTGCTGGCGGCCATCTTGGTTTCTGGGTTTCTTGTAGCCTCCCACCCTGCGGCTCCTCCTTCCCACTGGGAGGAGCTGGATGCCTAGCTCATATATATAGGAGGTCTGTGGCTTCAGTTCCTTGCTTGGTCCTCCTGTGTTCACATGCTTCTAGACTGCTGCTGCTTCTGGTTCCTGATCCTGGTTTCGTCCGACTACCCTGCTGGTTCCTGATCCTGGTTTCGTCCGACTACCCTGCTGGTTCCTGATCCTGGCTTCGTCTGACTACCCTGCTGGTTCCTGATCCTGGCTTCGGCTGACTACCCTTCTGGTTCCTGACCTCTGGCTTCGCTAAGACTCTGCTTCGGTTTCGCCATCCGTTTGGACTTTTGCTTTACAGCTTTATTTTCAATAAAGCCTTCTTATTTTCACTTATCCCTTGTTGTACGTCTGGTTCATGGTTCCGTGACAGCCTGCCCTTAAAGTGAATGGGGCCTGCCGCGAACTTGTGGTTTGCAAACATTTAATCGCGATCGCGTTCGCGAACCGTCTCGGCCGATGTTTGTCTATCACTAATATGGACTACATTCTTTGATTCAGCTAAGAAAGCTCCCACATACTTTAGCTCTCAGACAACACCTTATCTTCTCCAGAGCACAAAGGTTCCATCCTACCAAAGAGAACACCCCTCCTTGCTATGTCATATATATGCTTTTTGTTGTTAGTGAAAACCCCATTACAAGATGGCGCTTACAGCTAGATATTTACATAGTTCACATACCACAGTTAGTAAAACAATGCACAATGGGCAGATACCAAGTGTTATCTCTTTTCATATTTTTATATAGCATCTTCCACACATGTCATATTAGCAAAAAATGGCCTGGGCAGGAAGGTGAAAACTGGACCAGGGTAGAAGGGGTTAAGGTGGCAATAGGGATGGTACATCATGCCGCAATCACTAATATTTATGGTAGTTATTCTATGGAGATATCCAAATAAAATGGGAAATGTCCAGCTTCCAAATAATCGTGGTAACTTTTATTAACTGTAGTATTGATCCTTATTCATGACAGAGAGAAGACCGTATGAGCCAGAATTAAATAATGGCAAGCTAAAAAAGGCAGGTGGCGAAAATTATCCATAGCCACACCTCCATACAGATTTTTTAAAATCCATAAAAGCAGTATGCATTAATAAAACACAAAAAAAATGAAAAGGATTAATAATGTAGTATTAAATCATGTTTGAGATTTAAACCATGAATTTGTCTGGAGGCCGGATTACACTTGGATCACGGCTGATGTTACCTCGCTCTACACTGTCATTCCCCATGAACTGGCCATTATCTCATTACAATGGTTTCTCAAGGTGTATTCCGATTTTTCTTTTGCCTTTAAGGATTTCATTTGCCAAGTTGTTTTGTTTTTGCTGCAACATAATTTTTTTATGTTTGACCATCGGTTCTTCTTGCAACTCACAGGAGTTTCCAAGGGAGAAAAGTTCTCCCCTTCTATGGCGAACATATACATGACATGGTGGGAGCACTGTTATCTTTTCTCACAACACAATCCGTGGGGGACCTCTAAGGAGTGGTACGGACGTTACATTGATGACCTACTCTTTATATGGTCTAGCGATGTGGCAGCCGTGCCGCTCCTTGGCGATTTCCTCAACAACAATACTTGTGGCTTAAAGTTTACTCTTTGCCACAGTGCTTCCACCATCCCATTTTTAGATCTCTCCTTAACTGGTGACAGAGAGAAGAACATAGTGGTTTCTCACACTTACCGCAAGGAGGTGGTGGGTAACACCATCCTTCATGTGACATCCTGTCATCCACCACACATTGTTAATAATATCCCAAAAGGGGAATTTAACTGAGATATATGCAATTGCTCTGTGGACCAGGCACGCCGTGTTGAATTGGACGCTGTTGCCAGCCGTCTCTTGGTCAGGAAATATTCCAGCAAATTACTGCAGTCTGCAAAATCTTGTGCACTTGGTATTTCCTTTTCCTTGCACTATCAATAGTTTAAAAATCAGGATATGCAGTCACATTTCTGATATTCGGCATGCTCGACTCAGATATGTCTCTGCGGCCAGTTCACACTATGCGGCAGTCCATGGAGGTGACACTAGAGGCATGCAAGTACAAGGTCTGGAAAGAGTTAACCCACCAGGGGTGGAGATCATAGGAAGAAGCTTTTAAACAGAGAATCCTATTGGATTTTCCGCATGGGCTCCTGCATCCCTCATGGTTTAAATCGCAAACATGATTTAATACTACATTTTTGATCCTTTTCATTTTCTTTGTGTTTTATTAATGCATACTGCTTTTATGGCTTTTTATATGTTCTATGTACTCTGTATGGAGGTGTAGCTATGGGTAATTTTGGCCACCTGCCTTTTCAGCTGGCCATTATTTATTCCTGGCTCATATGGTCTTTTCTCTGTCATGAATACTACAAGATCCGAAATGCGTAGACATGGACTGTCTCTAGTTTTTAACGCACTGAGTTAATAAAAGTTACCACGATTATTTAGAAGCTGGACTTTTTCCCATTTTATTTGGATATCTGCCCTCACGTCTAGGTTCCCGACGTAGTCTGTGCCTCCTCTCATCTCACAGCCAGGTGAGCGCACCATCCTCGCTTTTTCTTATTCTATAAGGAGAGGCTTACTATAAGCGTTATATACTCGATGTATAGGCCGAAAAATGTTTTCTCAAAATGTACGGTATATCCTGAATATTAAAGTGGTTCTCCAGGAATAAAAAAAATTAAAATACTTAAATATTATTTTATAATAAATATATTCACAAATACCTTTCATTAGTTATAATGGCTTGTTTTGTCTAGGGAGCAATCATAAGGAGAAATAAAATTACCGCCATCCTATCAGTACACACAAAACCTGTCCTAATCACACAGGAGGACAAGTTACTTCACCACAATGAGCCATAGTGCTTCCTCATCCTCCTCTCTGCTCTGCTTGTCAGGAATCATGATCCTGAATTCAGGTGAATCTCTGAAGGAATGGAGATGAGGAGGAGACATGAGAGGAGGGTGAGATGTGGCTAATGAGCAGCAGCACTTCTATGCAGTCTCCATTACCACAGTCTGTCCTGTCCATCCTATCTGTACTTCATGTCCCCTCATGAACTAAATTCCCCAGAGATTCAGCTAAAGTTCTTATCTGTATTCAGGATCATAATCCCTGACAAGCAGAGCAGAGAGGAGGATAAGGCAGCTCTTTACCTCAGTGTTGTAAAGTAACTTGTCCTCATGTGTGATCAGGATAGATTTTGTGTGAACTCATGGGACAGCGGCCATATTGTTTCCCCTGATGATTGCTCCCTAGACAAAATGAGCCATTATAAATAATGAAAGGTATTGGAGAATATGTTTATAATAAATTTATATTTAAGTATTTTAATTTTGTGAATTCCAGGAGAACCCCTTTAAGCTCCACTGTATGCCATGCAGTTACATTTAGATTCACCTTTTGACTGCCATTGGAAAAAACTCAGTTTTATTTAGTTTTTCTTGGGGTGCTTTGCATTCAGAAGTTCATAAAATATGTAAGGTAAAAACTAGACTGAAATGACACAGGCTTATTCTAATTCCATGTTGCTTTACATTTTACAGATGCATAAATGATCCTCATTATATGGAGTTGTAAAACAGAACCCATCTAAATATGTCTTCTCTATTCTATATTAAACGGAATCTGTCACCAAAAAATACACTGTTAAACCATGCACAATGACTTGCAGAGCTAGCTCAGTTGAATATAATGATATCTTTCACTTAGCAACCTGTTGCTTCATTCTGGAGAAAAGTTACTTTTAATCCATATGCAAATGATCAGTTAAGTGCACTGAGGGTGGGTCCAGGTCACTCTGTGCACCTTTAAGCGCGTCCTCTGTTAGCCCCTCTCTCTCCTTCTTGATTTATAGGGCCCAGATAGATGACTATGCAGGAATACGGTGCTGTCAATCAGGACTGGCAGAGTTAGCAAGAGGGGGAAAAAGAGAATTGGGCCCGCCTACATGTTTATAGTATGCAGCCTTAGGGACTTCACTTGTCTCCATACAGTTTAGTGTATGTGGCTCTGCACCGAATTCGAGGCCTTATTGTCTTCTACAGTATTTTTCAATGAAATAATATTAGATTTTCTTGTATCATTCCAGATCTCTCAAAAGGAATTTGCCAGATATGAAGTGATAAAAAATTTACCAATGAGGTAATTTAAATTTGTAAACATACATGTTTTGGCCATAAAATAATGAGTATTTCTAATGTATTTCTTATTTAAATTTTATTCCTGAAATGAGTTCTTTTGTGTACGTTCTTATAGCAGCACAATACTGGTTTACTTCTTCATTAGTCCATGCCGCAGTCTTATGGGAAAACTGAAAAGTTTACTTTCTACTAAGGCTGCAAAGCAGAAATAATTAAAATTAATTAAAGTTTTAATGATGAAACTTATTGTCACTGAGAACTTAAAATGTAAGAAAGTAAAAATCCTGTAACGGGCTGTTTACTGTGAGCAGTTGGAGATGGGGATGAATTTTAATGATAGGAATTAAAAGAGTATAGAATTAGATTACAGGCAGGATGTTTGTAAAAATCTATTAATTTTACCAGATGCCTGAACTGCAGATACTTTCATATACTTAGCTGTGATGCCCATATCTGTGCCAATGCCAACCCTTGAAGCTAATAGTGTAGGTAATTACACTAATTACCTTTACTGAACAGATATCAGAGAAGGTCAGAAAAGTTTTACTTTGATATTACAGAGAAGACAAAGGGTATTTCTTGTATTCCACCATAGTCTGTTACGTAGGGGTTGGGGCTCACTGTTTCTGCAAATTGTGCAACTACATGGAAATGGTACATATAAATTAGAGATTATGTAGAACATCTACACTTATATTCCTCATAACTGATATTTCAACACCAAGGACAAACCCTACAGTTATAGAAATTGAGGAAGTACTGTAGCAGATGTCGCTAAGATCTGTAGATTATCAGATTTTCAAGCACCTAGCTCCAATCTTTGGCATGTGGGATGGAGCATAATAGCCAAATTAAAAGCAAAGTTTTTTAGCCTTATGAAACCTCAAAAATAGGATAGTCATGTGGAATGATTGTGTGATGTCCCCTGTTGGTTGATATGCCAGTTTTTCACCACTTGAGGGACAGATCTTTCAACTGAGGCGAACTGAGAGGGACAGAATTATTGAACTGAGATACCCTGGTTTATCACTCCTGCAAATAGCTACGTGCCTAGGCCAAGATGTCAGCACTGTTCAATGTTGACTGGTAGCCAATGTGGTTAGGAAAGCAACAATGAACTGGAATGACAGCAAGAGGTTAACATAGAACCTTTGCAAGGATAGGTCAATTAATTAGAAGAAGAGGGCATAGTGATCCATTCTGTACTACAAGTGAAATTGGATGTCACATCCGAAACCTTGGGACACAAACCATCAAAAGATGTTTGCATGACATTGGGGTATGAGTTAGACATCCAGCTATAGGAGTTCCATACACCTCACACCACCACTCTCACAGGCTATCATGGTGCACAGCAAGATGGCAATGGAGGCTGAAATGGAGATCTATCCTCTTCAGCAGTGTGTCTCGCTTTTGTCTTGGAAGCAATAATAGTCATAGGTTGGTCTGGAGACCACATGGGCAACACCATGAAGAGGTCTTCACAAGGGAATGTCACACTTGTCCTACTCCCTGGATCATGGTGTGTGGTGGCATAATGTATGTTAGCCAGACACTTCTAGTCTTCATTTCAGGTGTTACATTGATTTGGTTGTGGAACTAGTGGTCAGCGGTATGGCCATTTTGCCAGTGTGCCAGGAGACATTTTTAAAAAGTACAATGCCAGGTTGTGTGCTAAGTCTTACTGTAAGAAGTCTGTATGGTCTAAATGTGCTACAATGGTCTACAGCATCTCCGGGCTTGTCTCCCATTGAGCAACTCTGGGCCATCATTGGTTGGCAATTTCAAATGGAGCTACCCGCAGCGGAGCAGATATTGATGATTTGTGTGCTCAAGTGTATTCAGCGTTGCACAACATACCCCAGACAAGCATTAATAACCTCATTGATTGCATGCCAAGGCATGTAGGTGGCACATGGCGCACATACTCGAAACTGAATAAATTAAGATGTTTTCAATAATCATTAACATGTGGCTTTATATCAGAGCAGGGATTATCCTATTCTCTTGTCTTCTCCTGCCTGCTAGTATTGTTGAGGGCAGTTGCATACCTGATCCATTATGGGACAACTGACCACTCAGTTTGTTCAGGGCTCTATTAGACTGCACAATTTACATGCCAATTATTGGAACAAGCATGCATAGGAACACTTGTTTCCCATACATGGCCCACATAATCGAGCAGACTATCAGCCAAGAAACTGTTAAATGCTCATTTGTCAGCTGATGGGCATATTTCATTAGAATGGTACCACATCAACCTGTGCAAGGAAAGCAATCATTCCGCCTACATTCAGTTTGCATTGGCCTGTGTAATCAGGCCATTGCAAACTACTGCTGATGGATATGTTATCATCCATTGGCGCTCGCATTGCCTCAACATCAGACAGTGTAATACAGAGCTTAGTTTAGGGAGAGGTTCATGATTGATTAGCCTTCCTTTAAATATTACTGCTTTCTACATTGAAGGTATGGTGTATAGTGTGAGATCTGTGTATTTGCATCCAGAATCCTTTTTATTCCTTGTATCTTCTCCATAGACCAGATTTGTGTCTTGTCTGTGTATTTTGGCTTTTGTAGAATTTCTAGACCTTACCTTGCTTAGCTTTACTTTCCTCTGTAAGCTGTCTGTTTGTGTGAGCCTATTTTTTTTTATTATTTTCTTTTCTGTGGGTACTAGATCCTTCTTGTTATCTTGATATGGTCAGTATTGAAGAAAAATCTAATTTAATACAAGTTAGCGAGACCAATTTAGAGTCAGTTTCAGTTACGTTGCAGCTTGATAATCATAAGGTAACTCGTGTAGGTGTGTTATATAGACCACCTGGCCAAGTAAAAGAATTAGATGATCTACTAGTTGAATAAATAGCTAAAATGACATTGAAAGGGGAAGTTATCATTATGGGAGACTTTAATATTCCTGATGTAAACTGGAAAACCAAAATAGCTAGTTCTGCCAGGAATACAGATATTCTAAATTCCCTACTGGGATTATCTCTACAGAAAGTAGTTGAAGAGCTAACCCGGAAGGAGGCCATTTTTAGATTTAGTATTTACAAATGGGAATTTGGTATCTGATGATACTGTGGGGGAAAGCTTGGGATCTAGTGATCACCAGTCAGTGTGGTTTACTATAAGTACAGTGACTGAGTCACACCACACGAAAACAAAAGTTTTAGATTTTAGAAAAACTGACTTTTCTAAAATTAGATTTGTGGTATACGAGTCCCTATTAGATTGGAACAGTTTCAATGGAGCCCAGGAGAAATGGGACTACTTAAAAGTGGCACTATTGAAGGCAACAGATAATTGCATTAGGCTTGTCAGTAAAAGTAAAAAAAGGAAGAAACAACTGTTGTACTCAGCAGAAGTGGCCAAAATCATTAAAAACAAAAAGATAGCATTTAGCAATTATAAAAGGATGACAGGGAAATTTATAAGATTAGGCAGAGAGGCCAAGCAAGTTATAAGAGCTTCTAAAGCACAGGCAGAAGATAAATTAGCTCAGTCAGTGAAAAAAGGTGATACGACATTCTTCAGATGAAAAATGGAAACTAAAACAAGAAATTACCAAATAAAAAAAAGAAGATAAAGAACTAGCTGAATCCCTTAATGAATACTTCTGTTCAGTTTTTACAAAGGAAAATGAAGGAAAAGGACCTCAGTTAGGGAGGAAGACTAATGAATCTTTTGATGCATGTGTCTTTACAGAGGAAGAGGTTCTAAGTCAGCTGTCTAAAATTAATACAAATAAGTCACAGGGGCCTGATGGGATACACCCAAAGCTATTAAAAGAGCTTAGCGGTGAACTAGCAAAACCATTAACAGATTTATTTAACCAATCACTGGTAACAGGAGTCGTCCCAAAATATTGGAAATTAGCAAATTCATAAGAAAGGTAGTAGGGAGGAATCGGGCAACTATGGGCCAGTAAGCCTGACATCAATAGTGGGGAAATGAATGGAAACCATACTTAAGGAGAGGATTGTGGAAAATCTAAAATCCCAAGGATTGAAAGATGAAAAACAGCATGGGTTTACTTCAGGGAGATCATGTCAAACTAATCTTATTGATTTTTTTGATTGGGTAACTAAAATAATAGATGGCGGAGGTGCAGTAGACATCGCTTATCTAGACTTTAGTGAGGCTTTTGATGCTGTCCCACATAAAATTGCAGTCTTTGTGGTTGGACTCCCATATTGTTGAATGGATTAGGCAGTAGCTGAGGGACAGACAACAGAGGGTTGTAGTCAACGGAGTATATACAGACCATAGTCTTGTTACCAGTGGGGTACCTCAGGGATCTGCTCTGGGACCCATATTGTTTAATATCTTTATCAGCGAAATTGCAGAAGGCCTCGATGTTAAGGTGTGTCTTTTTGCTGATGACACAAAGATTTGTAACAGGGTTGATGTTCCTGGAGGGATACACCAAATGGAAAAGGATTTAGGAAAACTAGAGAAATGGTAAAAAATCTGGCAACTAAAATTAAATTTTAATAAGTGCAAGATAATGCACCTGGGGTGTAAAAACCCAAGAGCAGAATATAAAATCTGTGAAACAGTCCTAACCTCAGTATCTGAGGAAAGGGATTAAGGGGGTCATTATTTCAGAAGACTTAAAGGTAGGCAGACAATGTCATAGAGCAGCAGGAAATGCTAGCAGAATGCTTGGGTGTATAGGGAGAGGCATTAACAGTAGAAAGAGGGAGGTGCTCATGCCGCTCTACAGAGCACTAGTGAGACCTCATTTGGAGTATTGTGCTCAGTACTGGAGACCATATCTCCAGAAGGATATTGATACTTTGGAGAGAGTTCAGAGAAGAGCTACTAAACTAGTACATGGATTGCAGGATAAAACTTACCAGGAAAGATTAAAGGACCTTAACATGTATAGCTTGGAAGAAAGACAGAGGACATAGTTTTAAATTACAGGGGCAAAGGTTTAAAAGCAATATCAGGAAGTATTACTTTACTGAGAGAGTAGTGGATGCATGGAATAGCCTTCCTGCAGAAGTGGTAGATGCAAATACAGTGAAGGAGTTTAAGCATGCATGGGATAGGCATAAGGCCATCCTTCATATTAGATAGGACCAGGGGTTATTCATAGTATTCAGTATATTGCGCAGACTAGATGGGCCAAATGGTTCTTATCTGCCGACACATTCTATGTTTCTATCAATAAGTGAAAACGGCCAAATTGTGCCCAAGGTGTCAATATTTTGAGTGACCGCCATTATTTCCCAGCACTGCCTTAAGTCTCTTGGGCATGGAGTTCACTATAGCTTCACAGGTTGCCACTGGAATCCTCTTCCACTCCTCTATGATGACATCATTGAGCTGGTGTTAGAGACCTTGCACACCTCCACCTCCCGTTTGAGGATGCCCCACAGACGCTCAATAGAGTTTTGGTCTGGAGACATGCTTGGCTAGTCCAGCACCTTTACCCTCAGTTTCTTTAGCAAGGCAGTGATCGTCCTGGAGGTGTGTATTTTGTGAGATACTGTGTCTACAGTAGGTGTTTGTGAGATTGTGTTTTCAGCACGACAGCGTCGCGCTGATACTCGGCGATGTGGTGCCGAGATCTCGCACTCACTGGGATAGCGACAGCACATCCCAGCAAGCG
The DNA here is from genome assembly GCF_905171765.1 of Bufo bufo. NCBI lineage: Eukaryota > Metazoa > Chordata > Amphibia > Anura > Bufonidae > Bufo > Bufo bufo. The sequence goes on from NC_053389.1 coordinate 84,297,372, forward strand.
CGTCATAGAAGCGACGGGAGATCCGACTTGGATTCCCGCCAATTCTACACGTGTGCGGCGTTTGTTATGAATCCTGAGGGGGAAGTCCCCGCCGGATTTTAAATAAAAATCCGGCCTGGGTCCCGCCCTCAGGAGCATACCGGGCCCTTAGGTCTGTTATGGGTTGTAAGGAGAGCCCCCCCTACGCCGAAAAAAACGGCGTAGGGGTCCCCCTACAATCCATACCAGACCCGTATCCAAAGCACGCTACCCGGCCAGCCAGGAAGGGAGTGGGGACGAGCGAGCGCCCCCCCCCCCCCCCCTCCTGAGCCGTACCAGGCTGCATGCCCTCAACATGGGGGGTTGGGTGCTCTGGGGCAGGGGGCGCACTGCGGCCCCCCCACCTCAGAGCACCCTGTCCCCATGTTGATGAGGACAGGGCCCCTTCCCGACAACCCTGGCCGTTGGTTGTCGGGGTATGCGGGCGGGAGGCTTATCGGAATCTGGGAGCCCCCTTTAATAAGGGGGCCCCCAGATACCGGCCCCCCACCCTAAGTGAATGAGTATGGGGTACATCGTACCCCTACCCATTCACCTGCAAGAAAAGTGGTAAAAACACAAATAAACCACACAGTGTATTAAAATATTTTATTTTTCTGCTCCGGAGGCCGCCCCCTGTCTTCTTTATTAGCTCTTTTACCAGGGGGGGGCTCTTCTTCTTCCGATATCCCGACGGGTCTTCTCCGCTATCCGGGGGGGTCTTCTCAACTCTCCGGGGTTCTCCTTCTGTCTTCTCCTTCTGTCTTGTTGTCTCCTTCTGTCTTCTGTCTCCGGGGGGGGCTCTTCTTCTTCCGATATCCCGACGGGTCTTCTCCGCTATCCGGGGGGGTCTTCTCAACTCTCCGGGGTTCTCCTTCTGTCTTCTCCTTCTGTCTTGTTGTCTCGGCGCACCCCGATTCTTCGTCTTCTCTTCTTGTTTTCGCCTCTCTCTGTTGTTGACTCGGCGCACCCCGGTTCTTCGTCTCGCGAGACTCGGCGCACCCCGATTCTTCGTCTCGCGAGACTCGGCGCACCCCGATTCTTCGTCTCGCGAGACGAAGAACCGGGGTGCGCCGAGTCAACAACAGAGAGAGGCGAAAACAAGAAGAGAAGACGAAGAATCGGGGTGCGCCGAGACAACAAGACAGAAGGAGAAGACAGAAGGAGAACCCCGGAGAGTTGAGAAGACCCCCCCGGATAGCGGAGAAGACCCGTCGGGATATCGGAAGAAGAAGAGCTCCCCCCGGAGACAGAAGACAGAAGGAGACAACAAGACAGAAGGAGAAGACAGAAGGAGAACCCCGGAGAGTTGAGAAGACCCCCCCCGGATAGCGGAGAAGACAGAAGGAGAAGACAGAAGGAGAACCCCGGAGAGTTGAGAAGACCCCCCGGATAGCGGAGAAGACCCGTCGGGATAGCGGAAGAAGAAGAGCCCCCCCCTGGTAAAAGAGCTAATAAAGAAGACAGGGGGCGGCCTCCGGAGCAGAAAAATAAAATATTTTAATACACTGTGTGGTTTATTTGTGTTTTTACCACTTTTCTTGCAGGTGAATGGGTAGGGGTACGATGTACCCCATACTCATTCACTTAGGGTGGGGGGCCGGTATCTGGGGGCCCCCTTATTAAAGGGGGCTCCCAGATTCCGATAAGCCTCCCGCCCGCATACCCCGACAACCAACGGCCAGGGTTGTCGGGAAGGGGCCCTGTCCTCATCAACATGGGGACAGGGTGCTCTGAGGTGGGGGGGCCGCAGTGCGCCCCCTGCCCCAGAGCACCCAACCCCCCATGTTGAGGGCATGCAGCCTGGTACGGCTCAGGAGGGGGGGGGGGGGGGGGCGCTCGCTCGTCCCCACTCCCTTCCTGGCTGGCCGGGTAGCGTGCTTTGGATACGGGTCTGGTATGGATTGTAGGGGGACCCCTACGCCGTTTTTTTCGGCGTAGGGGGGGCTCTCCTTACAACCCATAACAGACCTAAGGGCCCGGTATGCTCCTGAGGGCGGGACCCAGGCCGGATTTTTATTTTAAATCCGGCGGGGACTTCCCCCTCAGGATTCATAACATACGCCGCACACGTGTAGAATTGGCGGGAATCCAAGTCGGATCTCCCGTCGCTTCTATGACGCGCTTGCTCTCCATCGCGGCAAGCCAGCTCGGCGCTGGCTCCCGCGATGGGGCTCGTATGTGCTCAATCTCGCCGAGAAATACAGCGAGATTGACACAAAATCGGGTTCACCTACTGTACTTCCAGTCTGAAAAAAAACACCATCTTCTGTCTGTGCCATTACCTGGCTGACATCTCCATCCATTTACGCCATCAGTCGTTTATCATCATCATTTGTTTTATGTTGTCTATCGATGAGGTTCTATTTTTGTGTATTTATTACCTGATATGTGCTTCATAATATTATTATTACAACTGGAGATGAGCGAATCGAAGCTGACAATGCGAATTTCCTCATGCTTTGTGGTAACGAATCACAATTTTCCTAAAATGGCGGCTACACTTGTGAGAACTAAGGACATGGGGCAGGGAACTCTGGGAAGGCGGGATGACCCAGATTGACATGCCTGCATGCAGCCAATCAGCAGCCAACCAGCCCTGTGATGTCATAGCCCTTTAAATATGGCAGCCATTTTAGATTCTGCCATTTTCCAGCGTTCAGAGTGTAGGGACAGTCGTGTGAAGGCGCTAGGGACAGCACTTTGAAAAACCTCTGTTTTAAAAAAAACCTGAAAAAAGCATTTGTAAGTGCATGGAAAGGATAGGGAGGAATCATTTCACAGCATATTAGTGCAGGGAGAGACGTCAGAAGGAGCTAGGGACATTGATAGGAAAGTGATTTACAAGTGCAGGCAACGATTATTTGGGGATCTAAATAGTCATTAGACGGCTCTTTCATTCCAGCTTTTTGTTATTGGGCTGCAAGTGTTATGTTGAAAAGCATTTAGTGGCTTATATCTTAGGCTACTTTCATACTGCCGTTTTGGTTTCCGTTTGTGAGATCCATTTCAGGGCTCTCACAAGCGGTCCAAAACAGATCAGTTTTGCCCTAATGCATTCTGAATGGATAAGGATTCATTCAGACTGCATCAGTTTTCCTCTGTTACGCCTCCATTCCGCTCTGGAGGCGTACACCCAGGGCCGTCTTTAATATTGATTGGACCCTGGGCAAAAATTTACTTGGGCCCCCTGGATCCCGCCTTCCCACACCTTAGGCAATCACGCCCTCCACCACAACACACACACAAAAAATCCACACATCTGGTAGAGTCCAGTGAATGACTGTAAATACTTCCAGTTCTGAAGACTCCCCCCCCCCCCCCCCGCAGTATACAGGCCCCCACACAGTATACAGCCCACCACACAGTATACAGCCCCCACAGTATACAGGCCCCCACACAGTATACAGGCCCCCACACAGTATACAGGCCCCCCCCACAGTATACAGGCCCCCCCACAGTATACAGACCCCCCCCACAGTATACAGCCCACCACACAGTATACAGCCCCCCACACAGTATACAGCCCCCCACACAGTATACAGACCCCCCCACACAGTATACAGCCCACCACACAGTATACAGCCCCCCCCCCACAGTATACAGACCCCCACCCACAGTATACAGCCCACCACACAGTATACAGGCCCCCACACAGTATACAGGCCCCAACACAGTATACAGGCCCCCACACAGTATACAGCCCCCACACAGTATACAGCCCCCCACACAGTATACAGCCCACCACACAGTATACAGGCCCCCACACAGTATACAGGCCCCCACACAGTATACAGGCCCCCACACAGTATACAGCATCCCCCCCACAGTATACAGGCCCCCACACAGTATACAGCCCCCCCCCCACAGTATACAGCCCACCACACAGTATACAGGCCCCCACACAGTATACAGCTCCCCCCACACAGTATACAGGCCCCCACACAGTATACAGGCCCCCACACAGTATACAGGCCCCCACACAGTATACAGGCCAACCACACAGTATACATCCCACCACACAGTATACAGCATCCCCCCACAGTATACAGGCCCCCACACAGTATACAGCCCCCCCCACACAGTATACAGCCCCCCCCCACAGTATACAGCCCCCCACACACAGTATACAGCCCCCCACACACAGTATACAGGCCCCCACACACAGTATACAGGCCCCCACACACAGTATACAGGCCCCCACACAGTATACAGCCCACCACACAGTATACAGCCCACCACACAATATACAGGCCCCCACACAGTATACAGCCCCCACACAATATACAGGCCCCCACAGTATACAGCACCCCACTATACAGTAGTCTACAGTATATTAACATAACAGCCCCTGTCACCTTTTTCTGATGTAATGTTCACACAAAAAAGCTCCACAGAACACTCCTGGTAGGACCTGTGATGACCTCATAGCCATGTGACCAGTAATTGCTAGGTTACTGGTCACATGGTAATGATGTCATTAAGGTCCTGATCACAACTTTGACACAGTACGATCATGATGCCTGACAGCTTGACACCCGGGGCAGTGGCTAGCAGGGCTCAAGAGGCACTTGAGCCCTGCTTGCAGTGTTTTGGTGTCTGCCTGACAATGCGGAGGCAAATGGATCTGTCCTGACACACAATATAAGTCAATGGGGATGGATCCGTTTTCACTGGCACAATATGGCACAATAGAAAACAAATCCGTCCCCCATTGACTTTCAATGGTGTTCAAGACGGATCCGTTTTGGCTATGTTATAGATAATACAAACGGATCCGTTCTGAACGGATGCATGCAGTTGTATTATCTGAACGGAAGCATTTGTGCAAATCCATGACGGATCTGCACAAACGCGAATGTGCAAGTAGCCTTAGCATCTTATTCAGTACGACAATAAAAAAATATACGAACTGCACTGTTGCAGTTATTTCTGATGAAAGCGTATAGAGGCGAATTTCGTAAAACAAGAAAGAAAAATATATACACAGTGCACTGTTGCAGTTAATTCAGGTGAAAGCGTATAGAGGCGTATTTCAGAACTACAAGAAAAATATATACGCACTGCACTCTTTGATTGTTTTCTAGTCAAAGCGTATATTGGCCTATTTTAGTCCCACAAGACAAATATATACACACTTCACTTTTGCAGTTATTTCTGGTAAAAAAAAAAAGACAATGCAGCAGCACTCTGCAAATCAAAGTACAACAATGCTTACAAAAATGATGGTGCTAATACTACGCTTATTTATAAAAGCGAGATGCTTGGACAATGCATTTTGTACAAAACCATCTAAGCCCGTCTGCCGAACGTCAAGCCGATCTCTGTTAGACGGGTCCTAACACTAAATACTACCTGTTATGCGCCATAATGACCGCCTTAAAATTCAGGGAGTGTTGGACCCACATGCATGTTGGATCCACTCTGCCTTTTTCCATTTTTTTTCCCTCTAGGTCTTTGCCATGGCAGCGTGCACCTGCGCACTGGGAGGTGCTGACTAACCCCCTTTTTTTGCAGTTATTTCTGGTGAAAGCATACAGGGGGGTATTTCAGTCCAACAAGAAGAATATATACACATTACATTTCTGCAGTTTTTTCTGTTGAAAGTGTATAGGGGCTAGTAAAATAAAAAATATATAAATATATATGCACTGCACTGTTGCAGTTATTTCTGGTGAAAGCGTATAGGGGTCTATTTCAGATCTACAAGAAAAATATATACGCACTTCACGCTTTGATTGTTTTCTAGTCAAAGCGTATAGTGGCTTTTTTCAGTCCAACAAGAAAAATATATAAGCACTGCACTGTTGCAGTTATTTCAGTTTAAAGTGTATAGGGGCATATTACAGTAAAAAAGGAAAATATATACGCACTGAACAGTTGCAGTGATTTCTGGTGACAACATATAGGGGCACATTTAAGTCAAACAAGAAAAATATATATGCATTTCACTTCTGCAGTTATTTCTGTTGAAAGCGTATAGGGTAGTATTTCAGAACTACAAGAAAAATATATACACACTTCACTCTTTGATTGTTTTCTAGTCAAAGTGTATAGAGGCCAACTTCAGTCCAACAAGAAAAATATATGCGCACTGCACTATTGCAGTTATATCTGTTTAAAGCGAATAGGGGCGTATTACAGTAAAAAAAGAAAAATATATACACACTGAACAGTTGCAGTGATTTCTGGTGACAACATATAGGGGCGCATTTAAGTCAAACAAGAAAAATATATATGCATTTCACTTCTGCAGTTATTTCTGTTGAAAGCATATAGGGGCGTACCTTATTAAAAAAAGATAAATGTATACACACTGCACTGTTGTAGTTTTTTCTGTTTAAAGCGTATAGGGGCGGGTTACATAAAAAAAAAGAAAAATATATACGCACTGCACTGTTGCAGATATTTGTGGTGAAAGCGTATAGGTGCGTATTTCAGAACTGCTAGAAAAATATATACGAACTTCACTTTTTATTTGTTTTCTAGACAAAGCGTATAGTGGCATATTTCAATCCAAGAAGAAAAATATATAAGCACTGCACTGTTGCAGTTATTTCTGTTTAAAGTGTATAGGGGCTTAATACAGTAAAAAAAAAAAGAAAACTATATACGCACTGCACTGTTGCAGTTATTTCTGGTGAAAGCGTATAGGGGTCTATTTCAGATCTACAAGAAAAATATATACGCACTTCACTCTTTGATTGTTTTCTAGTCAAAGCGTATAGTGGCTTTTTTCAGTCCAACAAGAAAAATATATAAGCACTGCACTGTTGCAGTTATTTCAGTTTAAAGTGTATAGGGGCATATTACAGTAAAAAAGGAAAATATATACGCACTGAACAGTTGCAGTGATTTCTGTTGAAAGTGTATAGGGGCGTATTTCAGTACTCAAAGAAAAATATATCCGCATTTCACACTTGAAGTTTTTTTGGTGAAAGTGTATAGTGGCCTATTTCAGTCCAACAAGAAAAATATATACGCACTGCACTGTTGCAATTATTTCTGTTTAACCCCTTAGGGACCCATGACGTACCGGTACACCATGGATCCCAAGTCCTTAAGGACCTATGACGTACCGGCACGTCATGTATAGTTCCGATCACCACCGCCCGCAGGCGGTGATCGGAACCTGGTGCCTGCTCAAATCATTGAGCAGGCACCTAGGCTAAATGCGTGGGGGGGTCCCGTGACCCCCCCCCCCGTGTCGGCAATCGCCGCAAACCGCAGGTCAATTCAGATCTGCGGTTTGCAGCTTTTTATTGTGCGGGCGGCGGCTGGCGGCGGTGCCATCGGGTCTCCATGGGGATGCGGGGGGGACCCGATGGCATGGAAGGCAGAGCGATGTCTAAGGAAGGCATCGCGCTGCCTTCCGGTGAAGAGCCTCTGAGATCCAGCCCCCTGGATCTCACAGGTCGGAAGCTGAATGAGTAATACACACAGTATTACTCATACAGCCAATGCATTCCATACTCATACAGCCACTGCATTCCAATACAGAAGTATTGGAATGCATTGTAAAGGATTAGACCCCCAAAAGTTGAAGTCCCAAAGTGGAACAAAAAAAAAGGGGAAAAAAAAGTTGAAAAAATAAAGTTCCCCCCCAAAAATTAAAAGTTTCAAGTAAAAATAAACAAAAACGTAATTTTCCCCAAATAAAGTAAAAAAAAAATTGTTAAAAAAACCTGTATACATATTAGGTATCACCGCGTCCGTATCGACCGACTCTATAAACATATCTCATGACCGAACCCCTCAGATGAACACCGTAAAAAATAAAAATAAAAACTGTGCTAAATAAACAATTTTTTTGTCACCATACATCACAAAAAGTACAACAGCAAGCGATCAAAAAGGCGTTTGCCCACCAAAATAGTACCAATCTAACCGTCATCTCATCCCGCCAAAAAATAGACCCTACCTAAGATAATCGCCTAAAAACTGAAAAAACTATGGCTCTCAGAATATGGAGACACTAAAACATGATTTTTTTTGCTTCAAAAAAGAAATCATTGTGTAAAACTTACATAAATAAAAAAAGGATACATATTATGTATCGCCGCATCCGTATCGACCGTCTCTATAAAAATATGACATGCCCTAACCCCTCAGATGAACACCGTAAAAAATGTAAAATAAAAACTGTGCTAAATAAACAATTTTTTGTCACCTTACATCACAAAAAGTGTAATAGCAAGCGATCAAAAAGTCACACGCACCCCAAAATAGTGCCAATAAAACCATCATCTCATCCAGCAAAAATCATACCCTACCCAAGGTAATCGCCCAAAAACTGAAAAAATTATGGCTCTCAGACTATGGAAACACTAAAACATGATTTTTTTTGCTTCAAAAAAGAAATCATTGTGTAAAACTTACATAAATAAAAAAAAAGTATGCATATTAGGTATCGCCGCATCCGTGACAACCTGGTCTATAAAAATATCACATGATCTAACCTGTCAGATGAATGTTGTAAATAACAAAAAATTAAAACGGTGCCAAAACAGCTATTTCTTGTTATCTTGCCTCACAAAAAGTGTAATATAGAGCAACCAAAAATCATATGTACCCTAAACTAGTACCAGCAATACTGCCACCTGATCCCGTAGTTTCTAAAATAGGGCCATTTTTTTTAGAGTTTCTACTCTGGGGGTACATCAGGGGGGCTTCAAATGGGACATGGTGTCAAAAAAAACAGTCCAGCAAAATCTGCCTTCCAAAAACCGTATGGCATTCCTTTCCTTCTGCACCCTGCTGTGTACCCGTACAGCTGTTTACGACCACATATGGGGTGTTTCTGTAAACTACAGAATCAGGGCCATAAATATTGAGTTTTGTTTGGCTGTTAACCCTTGCTTTGTTACTGGGAAAAATGGATTAAAATGGAAAATTTGCCAAAAAATTGAAATTCTGAAATTTCATCTCCATTTGCCAATAACTCTTGTGGAACACCTAAAGGGTTAACGACGTTTGTAAAATCTGTTTTGAATACCTTGAGAGGTGTAGTTTCTTAGATGGGGTCACTTTTATGGAGTTTCTACTCAAGGGTTGCATCAGGGGGGCTTCAAATGGGACATGGTGTCAAAAAAAAACAGTCCAGCAAAACCTGCCTTCCAAAAACCGTATGGCATTCCTTTCCTTCTGCGCCCTGCCGTGTGCCCGTACAGCGGTTTATGACTAGAGATGTCCTGAACTATTCGCCGGTGAACAGTTCCAGGCAAACATTGCTTGTTCGCGTTCGCCGCGGTGGGCGAACATATGCGATGTTCGGTCCGACCCCTATACGTCATCATTGAGCAAACTTTGACCCTGTACCTCACTGTCAGCAGACACATTCCAACCAATCAGCAACATACCCTCCCTCCCAGACCCTCCTACCTCCTATCAAAAAGCAAGGACAGCATCCATCTTAGATTCATTCTGAAGCTGCAGTGTTGGTGAGAGCAGGGAGAGTGCTGCTGCTGCTGAATTAATAGGGAAATCATTAGCTGGGCCAGTGTTCTGTGTCCACTCCAGTCCTCAAAGACACATCTGATCTGCTGTAAGGACAGCGTCCTGACAGCACCCCAAAAAGCCCTTTTTAGGGCTAGTACATCAGTCTTTTTTTTTTATATATATATACAGTGGGGGAAATAATTATTTGACCCCTCAATGATTTTGTAAGTTTGTCCAATGACAAAGAAATGAAAAGTCTCAGAACAGTATCATTTCAATGGTAGGTTTATTGTAACAGTGGCAGATAGCACATCAAAAGGAAAATCGAAAAAATAACTTTAAATAAAAGATAGCAACTGATTTGCATTTCATTGAGTGAAATAAGTATTTGAACCCCTACCAACCATTAAGAGTTCTGGCTCCCACAGAGTGGTTAGACACTTCTACTCAATTAGTCACCCTCATTAAGGACACCTGTCTTAACTAGTCACCTGTATAAAAGACACCTGTCCACAGAATCAATCAATCAAGCAGACTCCAAACTCTCCAACATGGGAAAGACCAAAGAGCTGTCCAAGGATGTCAGAGACAAAATTGTAGACCTGCACAAGGCTGGAATGGGCTACAAAACCATTAGCAAGAAGCTGGGAGAGAAGGTGACAACTGTTGGTGCGATTGTTCGAAAATGGAAGGAGCACAAAATGACCATCAATCGACCTCGCTCTGGGGCTCCACGCAAGATCTCACCTCGTGGGGTGTCAATGGTTCTGAGAAAGGTGAAAAAGCATCCTAGAACTACACGGGAGGAGTTAGTTAATGACCTCAAATTAGCAGGGACCACAGTCACCAAGAAAACCATTGGAAACACATTACACCGCAATGGATTAAAATCCTGCAGGGCTCGCAAGGTCCCCCTGCTCAGGAAGGCACATGTGCAGGCCCGTCTGAAGTTTGCCAATGAACACCTGAATGATTCAGAGAGTGACTGGGAGAAGGTGCTGTGGTCTGATGAGACCAAAATAGAGCTCTTTGGCATTAACTCAACTCGCTGTGTTTGGAGGAAGAAAAATGCTGCCTATGACCCCCAAAACACCGTCCCCACCGTCAAGCATGGGGGTGGAAACATTTTGCTTTGGGGGTGTTTTTCTGCTAAGGGCACAGGACAACTTATTCGCATAAACGGGAAAATGGACGGAGCCATGTATCGTGAAATCCTGAGCGACAACCTCCTTCCCTCTGCCAGGAAACTGAAAATGGGTCGTGGATGGGTGTTCCAGCACGACAATGACCCAAAACATACAGCAAAGGCAACAAAGGAGTGGCTCAAGAAGAAGCACATTAAGGTCATGGAGTGGCCTAGTCAGTCTCCGGACCTTAATCCAATCGAAAACCTATGGAGGGAGCTCAAGCTCAGAGTTGCACAGAGACAGCCTCGAAACCTTAGGGATTTAGAGATGATCTGCAAAGAGGAGTGGACCAACATTCCTCCTAAAATGTGCGCAAACTTGGTCATCAATTACAAGAAACGTTTGACCTCTGTGCTTGCAAACAAGGGTTTTTCCACCAAGTATTAAGTCTTTTTTTGTTAGAGGGTTCAAATACTTATTTCACTCAATGAAATGCAAATCAGTTGCTATCTTTTATTTAAAGTTATTTTTTCGATTTTCCTTTTGATGTGCTATCTGCCACTGTTACAATAAACCTACCATTGAAATGATACTGTTCTGAGACTTTTCATTTCTTTGTCATTGGACAAACTTACAAAATCAGTGAGGGGTCAAATAATTATTTCCCCCACTGTATATATATATTGCAGTTGCCTGCCAGTGTGTGTCAGGCCCACAGAGTGTACTGTGCCCACTACCAATGCCCACCACTCATATCTGGTGGCACAGTAGCTTGCAGATAAAAAAGTTATATAATTTGTTCTCTGTAATATAATTGCAGTTGCCTGCCAGTGTGTGTCAGGCCCACAGAGTGTACTGTGCCCACTGCCAGTGCCCACCACTCATATCTGGTGGCACAGTAGCTGGCAGATAAAAAAGTAATAATTTTCTTTCTCTGTAATATAATTGCAGTTGCCTGCCAGTGTGTGTCAGGCCCACAGACTGTACTGTGCCCACTGCCCACCACTCATATCTGGTTGCACAGTACCTTGCACGCATAGTACCACTAATCTAAAAAAAAAATGACAGGCAGAGGCAGGCCACCCCGCAGGGGCCGTCGTGGTCGTGGTGCTGTGATTTCCTTTGGCCCTAGAATAATGCCCAGTGTTCAGAGGCCACGTACCCTGAACTCGAAAAGTTCTGAGGACATAGTTGACTGGCTAACACAGGACACTCAATCTTCTACAGCTTCCGCTCGGAACCTTGACGCACCATCCTCCTCCAGCTCAGCTTTGGGCACCTCTCAAGTTACCACTCGCCCGCCTGCCGCCACCACCAACACTAGCACCACAGCCACTTCACTTGATCTGTCAGAGGAGTTATTTACACATCAGTTGGAAGAAATGAGTGATGCGCAACCATTATTGCCAGAGGATGTAGATAACAGGGATATGTCTCAGTCAGGAAGCATTACACACATGGACGTACGGTGTAATGATGATGATGTTGTACCCGCTGCTGCTTCCTTTGCTGAGTTGTCAGATACAAGTGAAGCGGTTGATGATGACGATGTGTCCGTGGATGTCACGTGGGTGCCCGCTCGAAGAGAAGAAGAACAGGGGGAAAGTTCAGATGGGGAGACAGAGAGGAGGAGGAGACGAGTTGGAAGCAGGGGGAGGTCGTCGCAAGGAGCTAGTGGCACAGTCAAACAGCATGTATCGGCACCCGCGGTCAGCCAGACAGCACGCCAATCAACGCATGCTGTTGCCACCACCAGAATGCCGTCATTGCAAAGCTCAGCAGTGTGGCATTTTTTTTGTGTGTCTGCCTCTGATAACAGCGATGCCATTTGCAACCTGTGCCAAAAGAGTTGTGGGAAGTCCAACGCCCACCTAGGTACAACTGCTTTGCGAAGGCACATGATCTCACATCACAAACGCCTATGGGATCAACACATGATGAGTACAAGCAGCACACAAACTCAAAGCCACCATCCTCCTCCTGGTCAAGCATCTTCAGCCACGTCAACCACTGCTGTCCTCCTTGCCCCCTCTCAACCACCCGCCACTCCGCCTCTCACCTTCACCAGTTCCTACTCATCTGCCCATAGTCAGGTGTCTGTCAAGGAAATGTTTGAGCGTAAGAAGCCAATGTCACAGAGTCACCCCCTTGCCCGGGCGTCTGACAGCTGGCTTGTCGGAAATCTTAGCCCGCAAGCTTTTACCATACAAGCTGGTGGAGTCTGCGGCCTTCAAAAAATTTGTAGCTATTGGGACACCGCAGTGGAAGGTACCCGGCCGAATTTTTTTTTCACAAGAGGCAATCCCCAACCTGTACTCTATTGTGGAAAAGGAAGTCATGGCATGTCTGGCACACAGTGTTGGGGCAAGGGTCCATCTGACTACTGATACCTGGTCTGCAAAGCACGGTCAGGGCAGGTATATCACCTACACTGCGCATTGGGTAAACCTGCTGACGGCCAATCATGGAATGCGTGGCTCTGGAGAGGAGTTGGTGACACCGCCACGACTTGCAGGCAGGCCTACTGCCAACTCCTCTACTCCTCCTACTCCATCCTCTTCGCTGAGTCCTCTTCTGCTGCTGCGTCTTGCTCCACATCAACTGCACCCCCCCAGCTCCCCAGGGGCTATTCCACATCCCGGATAAGACAGTGTCACGCCGTCTTGGGGTTGACTTGCCTGAAAGCAGAGAGTCACACCGGACCAGCACTCCTGTCCGCCCTGAACGCACAGGTGGTTCGGTGGCTGACCCCGCACCCACTGGAGATCGGCAAAGTGGTGTGTGACAACGGAAGCAATTTGTTGGCGGCATTGAATTTGGGCAAGTTGACACATGTGCCTTGCATGGCACATGTGTTGAATCTGATCGTGCAACTCTTTGTGCATAAGTACCCAGGCTTACAGGACGTCCTCAAGTAGGCCAGGAAGGTGTGTGGCCATTTCAGGCGTTCCTACATGGCCATGGCGCACTTTTCCGATATTCAGCGGCAAAACATGCCAGTGAGGAGCTTGATTTGCGACAGCCGACACGTTGGAATTCAACACTCCTAATATTCGACCGCCTGCTCCAACAAGAAAAAGCCGTCAATGAGTATTTGTATGACCGGGGTGCTAGGACAGCCTCTGCGGAGCTGGGTATTTTTTTGCCACGTTACTGGACGCTCATGCGCAATGCCTGTAGGCTCATGCGTCCTTTTGAGGAGGTGGCAAACCTAGTCAGTCGCACCGAAGGCACCATCAGCGACATCATTCCATTTGTTTTCTTCCTGGAGCGTGCCCTGCGAAGAGTGCTGGATTAGGCCGTAGATGAGCGTGAAGAGGAAGAGCAAGAGTTGTGGTCACCATCACCACCAGAAACAGCCTTATCAGCATCGCTTGCTGGACCTGCGGCAACGCTGGAAGAGGAGTCTGAGGAAGAGGAGTCAGAGGAGGAATGTGGCTTTGAGGAGGAGGAAGACCAACCACAGCAGGCATCCCAGGGTGCTTGTTGTCACCTATCTGGTACCCGTGGTGTTGTACGTGGCTGGGGGGAAGAACAGACCTTCAATGAGTTTAGTGAGGACGAGGAACGGGACATGAGTAGCTCGGCATCTAACCTTGTGCAAATGGGGTCTTTCATGCTGTCATGCCTGTTGAGGGACCCTCATATAAAAAGGCTGAAGGAGAACGACCTGTACTGGGTGGCCACGCTACTAGACCCCCGGTATAAGCAGAAAGTGGCTGAAATGTTACCGAATTACCGGAAGTCGGAAAGGATGCAGCAGTTCCAAAACAAGTTAAAAAGTGTATAAGGATGATGTCACAGCACAACGGGAATCTAACAGGGGAAGAGGTGAAAGTAATCCTCCTCCTACCACGACCACGTCGGCAAGGACAGGACGCTTTACAGACGTGTTGTTGATGGAGGACATGAAGAGCTTTTTATGTCCTACGCATCGCCACAGCCCTTCGGGGTCCACCCTCAGAGAACGACTCAACCGACAGGAAGCAGACTACCTCGCCTTAACTGCAGATATCGACACTCTGAGGAGCGATTAACCCCTTGACTACTGTGTGTGCAGGCTTGACCTGTGGCCTGAGCTATCCCAGTTTGCGATAGAACTTCTGGCCAGCCCCGCTTCAAGTGTCCTTTCAGAAAGGACCTTCAGTGCAGCAGGAGGCATTGTCACTGACAAGAGAAGTCGCCTCGGTCAAAAAAGTGTTGATTACCTCACCTTCATTAAGATGAATGAGGCATGGATCCCGAAGGGACTGACAGTGGGGGATACGTTTGACTAACAAAAGGCCTGATGACATGCCTTGGCCTCAAAATGGTCCCCACGCTGCTGTATTTAATGTCTGCATACCGGATGACTTTCGTGAATTCCCTTGCCACCAACTAGGGTTTAAGCCGCAATGTTTTAGTCACCTTTCTGCCTGGAAAACATAAATTTTTCTGGCCGCTGCTACAACAGCGGCTGCAACAATACCATTATTTTTCAGGCATGTGTACATGCCTAATTTTTCTGGCCTCTGGTGCTGCACTGTGGCTGCAAAAAAAAAAAAAAGAAAGGCACATACAAGTGTCAATTCCCCTTTGTGATCGTTACCTTGTTGTGGTGAAGGGGCTTGGGTATCACAATGAAGCGATCATCACCTCTATGAGTGTGTTGGCAATGTTGCCACACCCCAGATAATAAGGCCGTTGCTTCATTATGATCAGACCAAAAACGATCGGCTGGGTAATTTTTCATAGAAAATTTTTTTTCTTTTTTTTAAAGTTGTATGGGTTTTTAATACATAAAATAAAAAAATCATAATAAAGTCTCTTAATAGTTTATAAGAAATAATGCAGACAATTTAAAAAATCCCCATCAATTCCAATACAAAGCAAGTACAAAGCTCAGAACTAAATTATTTCAGGATGTCGTAATGGTTCGTTAATTCGACAATGGTTAATCAATTCGACACACGTCCCCGGATAGGGGACGTAACAGGGATTAAACTGATAGGAATAGTACTAGTTAAGACACCACTCATAAGGTGTCACAGAACATTGCTCCGTGCACGCGCAGTGCCCCAACTTGGGAGTAAGAGGACCGACCAAGCTGCTTTTTCCATCTCCCGGTTCCTAAAATATCAATTCAGTTTGGTGTATCAGAGTTTGGTCCGTCACTGTGAAGGCAGTCGAAGGTACCCGGCCTAAATTTTTTTTCACAAAAGGCAATCTCTGATATGGGACATAACAGGGATTAAACTGATAGGAATAGTACTAGTTAAGACACCGCTCATATAGGGTGTCACAGCACATTGCTCTGTGCACGCGCAGTGCCCCAACTTGGGAGTAAGAGGACCGACCAAGCTGCTTTTTCCATCTCCCGGTTCCTAAAATCAATTCAACACAAGTCCCCGGATAGGGGACGTGACAGGAATTAAACTGATAAAAATAGTTAACACACCACTCATACTGTGTGGCAGAGTACATTGCACGGCGCACGCGCAGTGCCCCAAATTGGAAGTAACAAGAAGGACGCACACAGATAAATCACATTTCTGCAAGGAGTTTGTCAACTTTTGACAACTGTTTGTGGTTGTCAAAAATCCATTCAATACACGTCCTGATAGGGGACGTAACAGGGATTAAACTGGTGAGAATAGTACTACAGAAAATACCACTCATATCGGGTGTGACAGTAAATTGCACGGCGCAGACGCAGTGACCGTGGATTCAAACAGAGGGGAGGGAGCCAGCGTTTTTTTAACCATCTCCCCGTTCGAAAAATCAATTTAATAAATGGACCCCATATTGGGGACGTAACAGGGATTAAACTGATGAGAAGAGAACTACAGAAAATAACACTCATATCGGGAGTGAGAGTAAATTGCACGGCACGGACGCAGTGACCGTGGATTCAAACAAAGGGGAGGGAGCCAGCGTTTTTTTAACCATCTCCCCGTTCGAAAAATCAATTCAATTCACCTTTCGGGGACCCTTGGTGTTGTACGTGGCTGGGTGGAGGAAGAAATCCTCAATGACATCAACGGGACATGGCTAGCTTGGTATCCAACCTTGTGCAAATGTGGAGTTTGCGGTTGGGCAAATGGACTGTTTGCGGTTGTTTGCGGTGCATTAAAAGGGGAGTTTGGTCTGTCAATGTCTGTGAAGCGGGCGTAACCCTTACACTACCTGATCGATACAACATCATACCTGATCGTATACACATACTGGATGTTTGAAACCACGTTGTTCAAAAAAATTTTGGATTGTTAGGTGATTTATGCCCTTTATGGATTAAAACCCAACTCTGCGTCAACTATGTAATTTTCCATGGGAGTTTTGCCATGGATCCCCATCCGGCATGCCACAGTCCAGGTGTTAGTCCCCTTGAAACAACTTTTCCATCACTACTGTGGCTAGAAAGAGTCCCCGTGGGTTTTAAAATTCGCCTGCCTATTGAAGTCTATGGCGGTTCGCCCGGCTCGCCCGTTCGCGAACATTTGAGGAAATTTGCGTTCGCGACATCTCTAAAATTTTATGTTCGCGACATCTCTATGCAGCAGCGGCTGCAACAATACCTAATTTTTCAGGCATGTGTACATGCCTAATTTTTCTGGCCTCTGGTGCTGCACTGTGGCTGCAAAAACAAAACAAAAAAAAAGCACATACATGTGTCATTGAAAGACAGAAACATGCAATGCGACAATTAACTGCAATATAGAGTACAAAATTGCATAATAATAACAAGTGCTACACTATAAGTGCGAGATACTTGGCAAATCGTTTTGTACAAAATTATTTGAGCCCGTCTGCCGAGCGTCAAGGCGATCTCTGTTAGACGGGTTCTGAAGGATTCTATTACAGTCCAAAAACCTATTTTTATATAAGCTTATATTACATTGGGATCTATACGCACGCAGGGACATGTAGCAGGTCAAAGTCTATAGAAAAAGCCATTACTAAGAGGTTTTTGCTTACATGGTATAGATAGCCTTGGACTCTGGCAAAGAGATAAGATAAATGTGTAGCTGGCTATAAACATGTGTTACTGTTTAACTTAAAGATCATGTCATTGAGTACTATATATATGTGTCATAAGGATAATAAAATTCAGAGTGATTTTGAAACCGCACAAGCACTGTGTCATATCTCATTATCACTCTCTCTGGCCAGATAGACTCAAATCAAGCTGAATACCGAAGTCTTGTACCTCAGGTACAATAAGGGAAAGATAAGAATATTTCCTTACAATTTGGGGGCTCGTCCGGGATTGGGAAGGTCATCCCTGATGTTTGGTAAGAAGAGACACTGATTTTTGTCCTTTAGGCCATTCCGGGGGCACTGACCACGTCTCGATTCAAGTAAGTACATAAGGGACCCTTAGATAGACTTCGAAGTACTGTGTCAGGGATACAGTAAGCATAAACTCAGGGAGTTTTTGCCTTAGGATTCAGGAAATCCAGTAACCAGGAAAAGTGCACTTCAATGGGCTCAGGGAGTCCCGTAAAAGATCTGTTTAGGAAACAGAAGGTTTAACAGCTTGATTTGATTCTTAATAAGATAATTGTAGAAGTTTTGCATGATAAGTTGTTTGATAATTGTAGAAGTTTTTGCATGATAAATTGTTTTGTCTAATAGTTATATAAGGGGAAGTGACAGACTGGGTCGTAAGTGTACAGCTGTCGTCCCAAAACTAACATTCTGTTTTGTTTTTTACTATTACTGTTTTGAATTATTTTTGTAAGAAAATAAGTTTTAATAATGGGTAGTCAAAAATCTAAGATAGAATACCCTAAACCAGAACCAGGAGAAACATGTAAACAATATGTTGCCCGAGTCAGTCCTACAAATTATTACCTTGTTAACCCATGGGTAGATAATTTGGCAGGGTGGACAGAGGCAATGGAAGCGATAGACCCCTTTCCCAGGGAAGGAGACAATAGCATATATCACATGGACATGGTTAAGGGTCTATGCTTAGGCGACACTGCCGCCTGGCCGTATTTTGAACCTGACCCTTCATGGAATATGGATTATATGCAGAAAGGGGGAGAACAATGGTTAGAGATAGCTCCCCACTGGTATGACCCCAACATGTGCAAGACAAAAGGTTTAAAAAGATTAAAAGACGATAGAAAACTACATGAGATACAGACTATAAAGGAAAATGATAAAAAACATCAGATGCATCCCCCACCTTCATATATACATAAAATTAACTGTTCAGCGCCCCCACCACCCCCTCACACACCCCTCCCTCTCTACCCGTCTTTACAGCAATATAAAAATGATGAAGAAGAGGATTTATTAGCAGCCAGTCACATAATAGCAGGTAAACAACCCACACTTCCAACTGTATCAAGATATAACTTAAGGAAGAAGGAAAAAGAGGAAAAGGATAGTGAGACCAGGGGACCTGAGACATCCATGCCTTTTTTGACGGTTGGTAATCAACTAATGAAAAAGGCTTTGGACATAGATGACCTTAATAAAATTATTAAACACTGCCCCAAGCCTACTGTGGCTCCGTCTGGCACAGTGGCTTATTTAAAGAAAGCCTGTAAAGGGAGGAATTTCACCCAAGAAGACCTTAGACTCATAATTGACGGAATAGTGGGTTCCCACAGTTTATGGGATTGGAAAAAGGTAATAACAGTATCAGAAATAGACCCCAATACTAGCGCAAAGGACTATATCTGTAACACTGAGTACGGACAACAGTTAATATGGAAAGAGATAGAAGAACACATGATAGAACTATTTAAACAAAAGTCTTCACTCCAAGTAGCCGTAGCATGTAAGCAAAAACCCTCAGAAAGCGTTACTGATTTCTGGAGGAGATTTATTGATTGTTGGAAATTGGAAGCAGGGCTACCAGTTCTCCAGAATGACAGTCTAATTATTTCTACATTTATTAACAATCTATCTGATAGGCTAATGCTTACAGTAAAACAGAACGTCTCCACATGGACTTCAGACAGCATAGATCAATTAGAAAAACACCTTTATGAAAAGGAAGCCGCAGGGTGTTTTGACATTAGCAAATCCACTGCCCCCACACATGCGTATGCAGGGAACAGAGGGAGTGGGAGAAATAAGCAAAGGGCAGCAGGAAACTTTCATAGATCAAACGATAGAAACCAAGACTTCCAAACCATGAATAACCGCTGTTATAACTGTGGACACTAGGGACACTGGGCCAGACAATGCACAAAGCCCAGGAGACACATGCAGAATCGGGGAGCACACAGCCAACAACAGCCCACGACACAAAGAGGACAGAATACAAATAGACAGGCTATGCAGACTCAGCCCAGGTTTCCCATTGATTGGAATTATCAACAACCCTACTGACGGGGCCCGGAGGGAGTCACCCCAGCTTTCACACAGGTCACCACCCACTGGAGAGATACACCGATTATTCTGCTTAAAGTTGCGGGAAGGAAGGTAGGATTCATGGTAGACAGCGGCGCCACCTCCAGTGTGCTAAATAAAGACATGTACAAAGGACCTTTAAGAAAGTCTGACCCCTCTATGGGAATTAACGGGGTATTAACTAAAACATATAAAACAAGTGCGCTCCCAATAGAGACAGTGGACGGTGAATACATTACTGACCATACTTTCAGCATCATACCGGATTGCCCTGTAAGTTTATTAGGAAGGGACCTGTTTGTGAAACTGGACTTGGGGGTGACAGTAAAAAATGACGGACTAAGTATTCACTCAACCACTATGCCCATAGTGACCCCGGCTATATGTACTTTTGTTAGTTTACAGGACCACCCTGAGCTAGGAGACATAAACCCTGCGCTATGGTCACAGGGCGACTATGACACAGGCCTGATTGATTGCACACCTTATCAAGCCAATCTTAAACCTGGTGCCACACCGGTATATCAAAAGCAATACCCACTGTCCAAAGAAAAGATTGAGGGGCTACGGCCAATGATAGAAGAATTTCTGAAAAAAGGAATCCTAGAGGAGGTGATTTCACCTTACTCAACCCCTATCAAACCTGTGACAAAGGCAGATGGTACTACCCGCTTTGTCCAGGATTTGAGGTCAATCAATAATCTCATTGTGCCCATAGCCCCGGTGGTTCCTGATGTCACAAATCTCCTTTCCTCCATCCCTGCGAAAGCCGTCTGTTTTAGCGTGAATGATTTGAAAAATGCTTTCTTCTCAGTCCCTGTTAATAAGAGTACCTGACTACTTTTTGCTTTTTCCTTTGAGGGACATCAACTGACCTGGGGTAGAATACCACAGGGGTATGATGATTCACCAGTTGTGTACAGCATTGTCCTCCAAGCCACTTTGAAACCCTGGCACCCCCCCAAGGTTCCATCCTGATACAATATGTTGATGATCTACTGTTGTGCAGCATGTCAGTGGAGGCAAGTGTACATGATGGTATATCCTTGTTGAAATGGTTGTCAGAATGTGGTCATAAAGTGTCGTTAAAGAAACTGCAGTGGTGCAAAAAGCAGGTTGAATACTTGGGCTTTATCCTCACACAGGGGGAAAGAAGGATCAGTCCCGGGAGAATCCAGTCTATTGCGGGCCTGGTCACCCCGCGCACCAAGAAGGAAATGCTGTCCTTTCTTGATATGATAAACTACTGTAGACAATGGATCCCCGACTTTTCTTATTTTGACAATATTTTGAGGCAAGCCACTCTGGAAGAATCCCCAGAGTTAATAAGATGGTCAAAAGAAATGTTGAATGCTTTCGATATTCTGAAATGTTCATTGATGTGTAGCCCAGGATTGGGCCTCCCTGATTATAACCTACCATTCCACATGTTTGCATGACAAAACTGTAAAACCATGGCGGGGGTACTCACTCAAGAACATGGAGGAAAGTTGCGTCCTTGTGCCTTTTTCTCAAAGGTAATGCCTGCCCCTGTACAATGGATGCCGGCATGTCTACGTACTCTTGCGGCTTGTGCAATGATGGTGGAATTGGCCACAACCTTTACACTGGGACACCACACTGTTTTGCATACTACCCATGACGTAGTGGGACTACTCAGAGGTATTCATACACAGCATATGTCAGCACAAATATTGTCAGGATATGAAGTCCTTTTACTCAGTGATCCATCATTACAGATTAAATATGCCTCACATACGGCAGGACCAGCACCTATACTAAATGCATTACTAGGACTAAAAGGGACAGAAGACTTTTTACCAGACGAACATGACTGTCTTAAGGTACTTGAATACGAAACCTCCCCCAGATTAGACTTGTCAGCCACCCCCATACCAGATGCACCAGAAGTGTTTGTAGACGTTTCATGTTCACGTCCACTCGACACCGTCTACTGTGCAGCATATGCAGTAGTGATGCTGCCAGATATCATCCTTGAATCACGATCCGTTCATGTGCAATCAGCCCAAGCTGCAGAATTAATAGCACTTACAAGGGCATGTCAAATACACAAAAACAAACCTGTCACAATATACACAGACAGCAGATATGCACACGGGGTTGTGTGGGACCATGGGGTAATCTGGCAACGCAGGGGTTTCACTACAGCTGAAGGTAAGAAAATATCACATTCCCAGCTTATAAATGATCTGTTGGCCGCCCTCCAGCTTCCCTCACAAATAGCTGTTATACATTGCAAAGCACATACTCGAGGAAAAGATAAGATTTCCCAGGGCAATGCCCTGGCTGACAAGGTGGCAAAAGAAACGGCCCAAAAATATCCCAATCAGATTCATGAACCAGACCCTTGGACAATGGCTTCCTAAAGCCTCCATCCTTAAGCTCCACACACATGCTGACAGAGCTTCAGAGATATGCCACAGAGGAAGAAGAAAAAGACTGGGTTTACCCTGTTTTGCAGAAAAATCCACAAACTGGATTGATCTGCAAGAACGGGACACCATGTATACCCCAGCACAGCGCTGCACTTTTCATAGCACATTTTCACGGAGTAGGGCACAACAGCATCAAAACAACATGCATCCTTTTGAGCCAAAATTTCTATATAACAGACATGCAACATTTGTTTGCAGACTACATAAGCAGATGCCTGATCTGCCTTCGAGCTAATCCTGGTAATCCACATAGGATATTACACCAACATCTTGATTATCCCACAACTCCATTCACCCATTTACAGGTTGACTACACACATATCCCCAAGACAAAGGGTAAGCAAGAATACGCTCTGGTCATAGTGGACATGTTTTCTAGATGGCCAGAGGTATTCCCTACAAAGGCAGAAGATGCCAAGACCACAGCAAGGATTATTACTCAGCAGATAATTCCGAGATGGGGATGTCCCCTGGTCATTGAATCAGATCGGGGGCCAGCATTTACATCCAAGTTAAATAGAGAAATAGCTAGATTGCTACAGGTGGAATGGAAATTTCATATCCCGTATCACCCCCAAAGCTCCGGAATTGTAGAACGCATGAATCAAACAGTTAAAGACAACTTAGGAAAGCCACAGCAGGTACTTTTGAGAAATGGAAACAAATCCTACTTATTATATTGGCAGAAATAAGAATGACTCCCAATAAAAGGTTAGGACTGTCACCCTTTGAAATCCTTATGGGTAGGCCCTTTCCAACTCCTTGGGCAAGTCACCCCCTAGTGGTACAGGAAGGCGACATAGACCAGATTAGGGAAGAATATGTCACAAAATTGATTAAAGTTCTTAGTAAAACTGAAGAAAAAGTTGCTTGTAAGTCTCCCTCTCTTCCACAGGAACCAACACACCCCTTCCGGGCTGGGGATACAGTGGTGGTCAGGATACTACGTAAAGGAAAAGATCCCAAGGAACTGGCATTCGGACACCCTACCACGGTGGTAGCAGTCACTAGAACAGCGATTCTCACAGAGGAGGTTCCGATCTGGATTCACGCTATCAGAGTGAAGAGGGTCCCTGAGGCTTCTTCTCCGATGTCCAACAAAGACAAAGAGGGTGAAGCAGGTGTGAAATCCCTGAACAAAGAGGGGAGCTCAGAAGAAGCCTTGCCACAGGCTGAAGATGAAGACCCCACAATATTCTGGGAGATTTGTTTGTCTGCTGCTGATTATTAATCTTTGTGTTTTCTTGCCAATCGGACTCATTACCACTTGTATTTATCATCCAGAGGAGATAAGTTTATTATGTGGTGCAACAAATAATCATACAGTCTCTAAAAGAGCTCAGGAACAAGATCCTTTTGTTCCTGGCTCTTCTTATTCTGAACAAAATAGTATAATCAGGCTAGTGAAGGCCTTAAATGTTAGCTCATTGTGCCTTAAAGATTTACAGAGTCCACGAGACCTTATACAAACATGTGTTATTGCTGTGCCTACACCCGATGAATCCCTCCTTGAAGTCTGGTCGAAGGCTAACAATACACAATCTTTTATTCCTTTGTATGATTTCTGTGGGGAGTCTCAGAAATTAGAAAATGGCATGGATAATATTAGAATAACTACTATTAACGTAACTGCAGCAGAATCCTGTTTTACCTTTTCCCAAGACATGACTTTATATTGTGACGATAAAGGTATAAAAGAAGGATTACCTAGGAATAGTGTATATGATTACATTGATGACACCTGTAAAAAGAATAATAGACCTGCTAGCTCTCTGAATAATTCCATGAGTTGTAATAAGACCATTGTGACTCCCAGTTTTATCTATAATATAATGCTCCCTAAGGGATGGTTTTTGTCTTGTGGTAACAGCACCTACAATTACATTCCTGCTAATGTTATTGGAGGTCCCTGTGCATTATCTAGGCTGACTTTAGCCCTTCCCAGTCGACCCCCTATCAGGAGAGCTTACAGATCAGTTACCAAGACTCTATCAGAAGACTGTGACTCTACTTTACCCCTTCTCAGTCATGCAGAATATATGAGTTTGGGCGTCTCCATAATAGGAGTGCCTGCACTGGCCATATATAATACTCGTACTATAAATTCTATTGCATGTGACCTGGCCAAATCTTTGAATCATACCTCTATTGCCTTATCAGACATACTAATAGATCTACAAGGACTACGAGGAGCAGTGCTGGAAAATAGATTTGCTGTAGATTATTTGATGCTGAAACATAATGTAGGGTGTCAGGATTTTAAAGGAATGTGTTGCTTTAATTTATCTGACCATTCCAGATCAATCCAGTCCCATAATAAATCGTTACATGACATAGCCAATAATATTAAGACGGATGTTGATTCATCCTCCTGGTGGGACTGGTTATTGAGCTGGATGCCGGATTTGGTTAAGAAAATTATTTGTTAGTATTACAATCATAATTGCCTCCTTGATCATGATATGTTGCTGTATCCAATGTATACCGTCATTAATGAATACATTTATGAGATGTAGACAAGTCCCAGATACACCACAAGCTGCATACATTCAGATACCTCAAGAAAACCCTGGGTCTCCAGAGGATTGCCAACAATATTTACAGAAATATTTTGAAAGGAAAAACAAGAAAGGAACAAACTGAAAAAAACACATTCTATAGAAATATATATAGTTTTTAAGAGGGGGTTGAAGGATTCTATTACAGTCCAAAAACCTATTTTTATATAAGCTTATATTACATTGTGATCTATACGCACGCAGGGACATGTAGCAGGTCAAAGTCTATAGAAAAAGCCATTACTAAGAGGTTTTTGCTTACATGGTATAGATAGCCTTGGACTCTGGCAAAGAGATAAGATAAATGTGTAGCTGGCTAAAAACATGTGTTACTGTTTAACTTAAAGATCATGTCATTGAGTACTATATATATGTGTCATAAGGATAATAAAATTCAGAGTGATTTTGAAACCGCACAAGCACTGTGTCATATCTCATTATCACTCTCTCTGGCCAGATAGACTCAAATCAAGCTGAATACCGAAGTCTTGTACCTCAGGTACAATAAGGGAAAGATAAGAATATTTCCTTACAGGTTCCTACGCTAAATTCTACCTGTTAGGTGCCATGACGGCTACCATACACTTCAGGGAGTGTAGGTTCCACATACCTACACTAAATTCTACCTGCTAGGTGCCATTTGTCAATTGTGTCAATTCCCCTTCGTGATCGTTACCTTGTTGTGGTGAAGGGGCTTGCGTATCACAATGAAGCGATCACCTCTATGAGTGAGACTGGCAATGGCAATGTTGGCACACCCCAGATGATAAGGTCGTTGCTTCATTGTGAACAGACCAAAAGCGATCGGCTGGATAATTTTGCATAGAAAAAACATTAATTTTCTTTGTGATCATCTAAGGTGATCATTAAAGCCTACTAGGCCAACAATGGGCCCACACTGCAGAACCATTGTTTTCTGGGTCAATTAACTGTCACTGAACAACCTCAGCACGACCATAGGCTTTGAAAAACCGCCATCGCCTGCAATCTCCCAAACGTGCGCACGAGCACAGTCATCACTACACCAAGATTGACGCATATAGGAATAAAATTTATGTCATGAGTGTGTCAACTATTTGCAACTCTTTGCGGTTGTCTAAAATCTATTTGATACACGTCCCCTGATAGGGGACGTAACAGGGATTATACTGATAAGAATAGTACTACTTAACACACCACTCATATAGGGTGGCACAGTACATTGCATGGCGCACGCGCAGTGCCCCAAATTGGAAGTAAGAGGACCAACCAAGCATCTTTTTCCATCTCCCGGTTACTAAAATCTATTCTATACACCGGCCCCTGATAGGGGACGTAACAGGGATTAAACTGATAGGAAAAGTACTACTTAACATACCACTCATATAGGGTAGCACAGTACATTGCACGGTGCAGTGCCCCAAATTAGAAGTAAGGGGACCGACCAAGCATCTTTTTCCATCTCCCGGTTCCTAAAATGTATTCCATACACCGGCCCCTGAGAGGGGACGCAACAGGGATTAAACTAATAGGAATAGTACTTATTTACACTACCACTCATATAGGGTAGCACAGTACAGTGCACAGCGCACGCGCAGTGTCCCAAATTGGGAGTAAGAGGACCGACGAAGCATCTTTTTCTGGAGCGTGCCCTGCGAAGAGTGCTGGATCAGGCCGTAGATGAGCATGAAGAGGAAGAGTTGTGGTCACCATCACCACCAGAAGCAGCCTTGTCGTCGTCGATTGCTGGACCTGCGGCAACGCAGAGAGAGGAGTCTGAAGAAGAGGAGTCAGAGGAGGAAGGTGGCTTTGAGGAGGTGGAAGACCAACCACAGCAGGCGTCCCA
The DNA here is from genome assembly GCF_905171765.1 of Bufo bufo. Lineage (NCBI taxonomy): Eukaryota > Metazoa > Chordata > Amphibia > Anura > Bufonidae > Bufo > Bufo bufo. Next base: position 84,324,145 of record NC_053389.1, read on the forward strand.
GGGGGCTTGTTGTCACCTTTCAGGGACCCTTGGTGTTGTACGTGGCTGGGTGGAGGAAGAGACCTTCAATGACGTCAGTGAGGACAAGGAACGGGACATGGCTAGCTTGGTATCCAACCTTGTGCAAATGGGGAGTTTGCGGTTGTGCAAATAGACTGTTTGCGGTTGTTTGCAGTGCGTAAAACGGGGAGTTTGGTCTTTCACTGTGAAGCGAGCGTAACCCTTACACTACCAGATCGATACAACATCATACCTGATGTTTTAAAGCACGTTATTCCAAACAATTTAGGAATGTTAGGTGATTTATGCCCTTTATGGATTAAAAGCCGACTCTGCTTCAATTACGTAATTTTCCATGGGAGTTTTGCCATGGATCCCCCTCCGGCATGCCACAGTCCAGGTGTTAGTCCCCTTGAAACAACTTTTCCATCGCTATTGTGGCCAGAAAGAGTCCCTGCGGGTTTTAAAATTCGCCTGCCTAATGCCTATTGAAGTCTATGGCGGTTCGCCCGGTTCGCCCGTTCGCGCACATTTGCGAAAATTTGCGTTCGCGAACGGAAAATTTTATGTTCGCGACATCTCTAGTTGTTGGACTATTTGTGCACATCTAGTAATTAGTTCTTGGCTGCAAATATGAGCTGAAGGTTCGCCTGCTATTAAAATGAATGGGACCCTCCACGAACTTGCGGTTCGCGAACATTTGATCTCGTTCGCGAACAGTCCCGGCAGATATTCGTCCATCACTAGTATCTTTATGCTACTGCCAACTCCACACAATGTCACCTTGCCACTCTGTGGTATCCTCCTGATGCTGCTTATGCTACTGCCATCTCCACACTATCTTACCTTACCACTCTGTGGTCTCCTCATGCTGCTGCCATATCCACACTTTTTTACCTTGCCACTCTGTGGCATCCTGATGCTGCCGCCACCTCCAAACTATGTCACCTTGCCACTCTGCGCCATCCTGCTGCTGCCATCTCCACACTATTTCACCTTGCCAGTCTGTGGTCTCCTCATGCTGCTGCCAACTCCACACTATGTCACCTTCCCACTCTGTGGTCTCCTCTTGATGCTACTTATGCTACTGCCATCTCCACACTATGTCACCTTGCCACTCTGTGATCTCCTCATGCTGATGCCATGTCCACCCTATGTCACCTTGTCACTCTGTTGTATCCTGCTGCTGCTGTCATCTCCACACTGTGTCACCTTGCCACTCTGTGGTCTCCTCATGCTGCTGCCAACTCCACACTATGTCACCTTGCCACTCTGTGGTATCCTCCTGATGCTGCTGCTGCTACTACGATCTCCACACTATGTCACCTTGCCACTCTGTGGTCTCCTCATGCTGCTGCCATATCCACACTATGTCACCTTGCCACTCTGTGGCCTCCTGATGCTGTCGCCACCTCCAAACTATGTCACCTTGCCACTCTGTGGTATCCTTCTGCTGCTGCTGCTGCCATCTCCACATTGTGTCACCTTGCCACTCTGTGGTCTCCTCATGCTGCTGCCATCTCCACATTGTTTCACCTTGCCACTCTGTGGTCTCCTCATGCTGCTGCCATCTCCACACTATGTCACCTTGCCACTCTGTGGTCTCCTTATTCTGCTGCCAACTCCACACTATGTCACCTTGCCACTCTGTGGTATCCTCCTGATGCTGCTTATGCTACTGCCATCTCCACACTATGTCACCTTGCCACTCTGTGGTCTCCTCATGCTGCTGCCATATCCACACTATGTCACCATGCCACTCTGTTGTATCCTTCTGCTGCTGCTGCAATCTCCACACTATGTCACCTTGCCACTATGTGGTCTCCTCATGCTGCTGTCATATTCACACTATGTCACCTTTCCACTCTGTGGCCTCCTGATGTTGCCGCCACCTCCAAACTGTCACCTTGCCACTCTGTGGTCTCCTCATGCTGCTGCCATTTACACACTATGTCACCTTGCCACTCTGTTGTATCCTGCTGCTGCTGCCATCTCCACACTATGTCACCTTGCCACTCTGTGGTATCTAAATGTTGCTGCCAACTCCACACTATGTCACCTTGTCACTCTGTGGTATCCTGCTGCTGCCATCTCCACATTATGTCACCTTGCCACTCTGTGGTATCCTCCTGATGCTGCCAACTCCACAGTATGTCACCTTGCCACTCTGTGGTATTTTCCTGATGCTGCTGCTGCCATCTACACATTATGTCATTTTGCCACTATGTGGTCTGCTGCTACTGCCATCTCCAATCCTAAAAACCGCATAAGAGCCTTCAGATTTTCAGGTCGATCCCAGTCCAATACAGCAGGGACTTTTTCAGGATCCATTTGAAAACCTGCAGATGACAGCAGGGAGCCCAAGAACTGCACCTCGTGTACCGCAAAAACACACTTTTCTAATTATGAGAACAATTTATTATCCCTTGCCACTCTGTGGCCTCCTGATTCTGCCGTCACCTCCAAACTATGTCACCTTGCCACTCTGTGGTCTCCTCATGCTGCTGCCATCTCCACACTATGTCACCTTGCCACTGCGTTGTATCCTCCTGATGCTGCTGCTGCTACTACCATCTCCACACTATGTCACCATGCCACTCTGTGGTATCCTGCTGCTTCTGCCATCTCCACATTATGTCACCTTGCCACTCTGTGGTATCCTCATGCTGCTGCCAACTCCACACTATGTCACCTTGCCACTCTGTGGTATCCTCCTGATGCTGCTGCTGCTACTACGATCTCCACACTATGTCACCTTGCCACTCTGTGGTCTCCTCATGCTGCTGCCATATCCACACTATGTCACCTTGCCACTCTGTGGCCTCCTGATGCTGTCGCCACCTCCAAACTATGTCACCTTGCCACTCTGTGGTATCCTTCTGCTGCTGCTGCTGCCATCTCCACATTGTGTCACCTTGCCACTCTGTGGTCTCCTCATGCTGCTGCCATCTCCACATTGTTTCACCTTGCCACTCTGTGGTCTCCTCATGCTGCTGCCATCTCCACACTATGTCACCTTGCCACTCTGTGGTCTCCTTATTCTGCTGCCAACTCCACACTATGTCACCTTGCCACTCTGTGGTATCCTCCTGATGCTGCTTATGCTACTGCCATCTCCACACTATGTCACCTTGCCACTCTGTGGTCTCCTCATGCTGCTGCCATATCCACACTATGTCACCATGCCACTCTGTTGTATCCTTCTGCTGCTGCTGCAATCTCCACACTATGTCACCTTGCCACTATGTGGTCTCCTCATGCTGCTGTCATATTCACACTATGTCACCTTTCCACTCTGTGGCCTCCTGATGTTGCCGCCACCTCCAAACTGTCACCTTGCCACTCTGTGGTCTCCTCATGCTGCTGCCATTTACACACTATGTCACCTTGCCACTCTGTTGTATCCTGCTGCTGCTGCCATCTCCACACTATGTCACCTTGCCACTCTGTGGTATCTAAATGTTGCTGCCAACTCCACACTATGTCACCTTGTCACTCTGTGGTATCCTGCTGCTGCCATCTCCACATTATGTCACCTTGCCACTCTGTGGTATCCTCCTGATGCTGCCAACTCCACAGTATGTCACCTTGCCACTCTGTGGTATTTTCCTGATGCTGCTGCTGCCATCTACACATTATGTCATTTTGCCACTATGTGGTCTGCTGCTACTGCCATCTCCAATCCTAAAAACCGCATAAGAGCCTTCAGATTTTCAGGTCGATCCCAGTCCAATACAGCAGGGACTTTTTCAGGATCCATTTGAAAACCTGCAGATGACAGCAGGGAGCCCAAGAACTGCACCTCGTGTACCGCAAAAACACACTTTTCTAATTATGAGAACAATTTATTATCCCTTGCCACTCTGTGGCCTCCTGATTCTGCCGTCACCTCCAAACTATGTCACCTTGCCACTCTGTGGTCTCCTCATGCTGCTGCCATCTCCACACTATGTCACCTTGCCACTGCGTTGTATCCTCCTGATGCTGCTGCTGCTACTACCATCTCCACACTATGTCACCATGCCACTCTGTGGTATCCTGCTGCTTCTGCCATCTCCACATTATGTCACCTTGCCACTCTGTGGTATCCTCCTGATGCTGCCAACTCCACAGTATGAAAGTAGAACAGAGAAAAACAAAAATCCGTAACCCGTGAAGTGGTAGAAACGACGCCGGGAAGGAGAGGACAAGCGCCAAACTTCTAATCTGTGATGTTGTCACGACCGCTATCCCAGCAGCAGTCGTGTCGCACCAGACGGAGGGGAAGGGGGACCCTTATCTACGGATGGGAAATAGAATGGCCACCCCTGACTAACCCTAAGCTGGCACCTGTCTGCCCTGATACCCTAGACGGGGTGTGAACCCGTGCGGCAAGCAGGATGTCTAAACCCTCAGTCGCCCTAACAAGACTGGACTGGGGAAAGGCCGATGGGAGCGCTAGTCACCATCACTCACGTCTAGGAAAACAACAGGGGAAGACAGCAACAAACAAACAACAGCAGAGATAGACTTATCCAGTCACGAGCAGAGAAGGCGATCCCAAACACGACAGTCCACGCCGGACAAGAGCTCCACAGCAACACCATCAAACGATCTCCTTCCAAGGTCAGAGTAGCACTGGAAGTAAGGACTATATCTGGCAATGACTGCAAGTGAAACTGAAACTAATATAGTAGCTGGGAGTGGCAGACAGGACTCACCTGAGAAGGATGCCTACAAACTCCCAGTCAGGACAAAAAGGTTCACAAGGCAAAACCCAGATGACATACCCTGAACCACGGAGCAAACTCACAAGCTATCGCGAGTAGCAAGTCGCTGCGACCTTCTCCTCCCAGACCTGTCTGGATCAGTCACAGTCGTGACAGATGTATATGCACGTGATGTAAATAGTAGATGGATAGATAAATACCCCGATAGATTAACATACAAGACAGACGGATATAGTATTGTTATCGTTGATTCTTAATGGTATTAGTGCCAAATTACCTTCACTGTAATCAAAATAAAATTACAACTGGACTAGACCCAAACTCTGGACACTTCCCACATAAGGAAGTATCTCAGACGGCGGTCAAAGAAGAAATAATATATATATATAAAAGATAAATGCATAAAAACAGGTAATATGAGCCAAAGGCTTTTGCCACTCACTTCACAAGGGGGGTCACCTCCAGGATAAACTCAAGACACCTGGTGTGATTCCCCCCTGATCCGATGTCATTCGTAGAATGGTAGAGATCCAGGTAAGTGGACCAAATCTGCAGTGAGGATGGAAGCAGCAGCCGGATCCTTTACTTCATGAAATCTCTTTTCTGATGCTGTTACTGTCGCCACGTCCAGACTCGGTCATTGTGCCATTCTGTGGCCTCCTCATGCTGCTTCCACCTCACCACTATTTCATAGGGCCACTCTGTGGACTTCTCATGCTGTTCCCACCCTCCGCACTCCATGACTGGGCCAATATTTTGCCTTTCGGCCTGGCTGACTTGTTGATTTATTTGACCTTTCTTCTGATCTGACAGAAGGAAGGAAAACTGAGATGCACAACGGATCCTGTCTGTGTAGCAGATTCAAGGCCTGTATGGTCCCATCAGAATTGGCTTATGATTTGGTAGCCAAAAGCAGGAGTGGGTACAAAACAGGGAAGACATGCAAATATTCAATTCACGTGTCATCTCTGTTTTACATCCACTCTTGGTTTTTTTTGGGCATTAGCAATACTAATGGATTATTGAGCAAATACTGACCAAGTGAAGGCGTATGCTCCACAGACTGGATCTGTTTTTTGTAGGTTATTATTCTGATGAATCAAAAGGGCAAATTAATCAGTGATGTCAACACAAACTTACCGCTGACCAGTGATGGTCAGTTCGCAAAGTTCGCCAGCGAACACATGCGGGCTGCCATCTCGACTCACCTGTCCGGCGATGCACAGGTGAGCCCTTACCTGTGCCTGAGCCGTGATCCAGTCTGAAATCAAATACGTTCACCGGGAGCAGGCAGTTCCGAGAACAGCCCGATTAAGGCCCCCGGCGGCTGTTCTTGGAACTGCCTGCTCCCGGTGACCATCGCCGGATGGGTGAGTCAAGATGGCAGACCGCATGTGTTCGTTGGCGAACACTGCGAACTGACCATCACTGCTGATGACACCCTCTCCACAATAGAACAGGTTCTGTAGACATCTATGTAGAATCAGCTGACAACGGTGTAAAAGGAGTGCGCTTCTTCTTGATGCTAACATCGACCTGTAAGGCTGAGTTCATACTTGAGTTATTTGGTCAGTGTTGGACCCATGACTGCCCAAATAAGTGAAGTGTGCAGTGATTCTAAGAGCTATGCCTGTCATGTGCTTGTCATACTGACTCACATTACTGTTTCACTACCACAGCAGACTCCCTATGCATGTTACTGCAAGGCAGTGTTCTACACCCCTAAAAGGCTCTCTGCAACCCGGAAATAGCCGTTTTTTAACGTCATTTGTATCGAAGCAAATTTTTCTGAACAATTCGGCAAATCGGCCGAATCAAATTTTTTTTTCATTTGCTCATCTCTAGTTACAACCATCCAATTGCTACATCATAGGGTCCTGCTATAAGTGGGTATCTGAGTATCAAGAAACACTGTTAGTTCTCAAATCTTACAGCAGTGGCTGCAGGCCACTGCTGCTCTACTTACCTGTCCCTGCTGGTGGCACAGACTTGCCTCTCGTTCTCCCCCTTCTCCGCGGGTCCAGCCAGTAGGGTTGCTGTGTTAAGCCACATAGGCTCATGTCTGCTTTTTTTCAGGAAAGCCACTTATCCTGCTCTGCCCGTAGGGTGCACGCATGCTCCCCTGGCTCTTGAAGGGCCAGTGTGCACACACCTTAATCTGCACTAGCCAATGACAGGCCACCTTGGGGCACTTTGAAGCACCTTCCTCTGTGGTAAGATGACTGAGCAATAGGTTCCAAGCGTTTCCTGGATATTGACCTTCTACTGTTTGCCCTGCCCTGTGCTAGAGCTCTTGACTCTTCGCTGCCTGCCCAGAACAAAGGCTGTTTTGGGGATTTCACATACTCTGTTGCCTTGAACTCTGACTGTACCTGACTATGTTTTTTCCAGATCCCTTGGTGCACTGCACCAGTGTCTCTTGAACCCTGTGGATCGACTGTCAATGATACAGAGACTACTCCAGGAGGTAGCAGCCTGATAGTTCCCTTGTAGCGAAGTTCAGATCCTTGAATAGGGATTAAAGGGTGAACACCAAGGGACTGACAGGATAACACCTTCAGGAGTAGCCCAAAAGTCAAATCTGTTGGTCCAAATCTGTCATAAAAGAACCCCTGGTCCATCTGCAGTAAGCCGGATTGGGGTTATGCACACTGACGCTATAATATGCAATGACTGGGTCAGGTGTAAATGATAGTTAATAGTTTATGTTCGTGACACCAATTGCAGCGTGCGCAGGGTACAGTCTCGGGGCCCTTTAAGGTGTTGCAACTCACGTACCAATTTAGGAATGCCAGAGTGGTGTAATGTCTCTGTGTAGTAGTAGGTATAGTGTCAACGGTGTCTCCTACCTTTATACGGCTGGACTCCTGGATCCTGGCTCACTTGCAATAAATGAGTGTGTTGCTAGTAGGAGTAATTGAGAAACTTGGTAGTAATTAATGAGATCCAGACTTGGAATAGAATTCAACTTTTCTTTACTGGAGGCAGCATTAATCCACATGAGATACAGCAATAGTCTTGGGTCCCAGCAGGTATTGGCAATTTGTGGCAGGGATTACTATCTCTTCTGCTTCTATCATATGCCTGAAGAATATGGCAGGAATCTATATCTTCTGCTCTGTCTATCTTCTGTTGTGTATGGGACTGACTAGCTGAGGAGGAATTTGGCTTCTCCTGGTCTCTGGATGGTACTCACAGTTAGCGCACAGGGTATGGTTCTTCCTGGAGTTCTGGAGGGGGCTGCTTGCTTGTCGCCAGCTGAGGCTGAAAGGCTCAGGCTGGGAATGGTGATCTTTTTGTCTCAGCCGAGACATGATCCTGGGTTGGGATCCCTAGAACTGGGACCTCCTACCAGCACAGCCTTCCCCTAGCCGGGTTGGCTGGCACACTCACTCTAACTTCCTTCTCCTCCCATGAGTCAGGATGTGGGAACATTCCACACCTCCTCAAAGAGGGGGGAGCTAAACTGGAATGAACTATTCCAGTCTAGATATGCTAAACTGTCTAAGTTCCTGGTAAACATTGCTGCCACCTGATGGTGTACATGGAAATTACAGCAAATACATTTGACAAGGGTTTGAATGCACATTAGTGAGATGTGATGTTAAATTACACAGGATGACAATGCAGATACACTTAACAGGTTGTAGCGGGGTAAAAGAGTTTGGTAACATAACTCTGGGATGTTACATTCCCCCTTACTTTGAATCAAGCAGTCCTCGGCTTGTGCTTGGGATACGAGGAATGAGCTCTGGGGGTACACAAATTAAGTACAAAGTGCTGCATGTTTAACATATAATGATATACAAAGACAAACTTGAAACGGCTATCCCAAGGTTCCTGCCCGCAGGAGTATGGTGTCCAACACACAGTTTCCCTCTCTCGGTATAACCAGTGAACCAAATACTGCACTAAGCAAACATTACTGACTGACTTTGAAATGTTCTGGCCCTAAAACACCAAAGAAAGCATTGGGGTGTCTTTACTCTGTAGTCCCGCCATTATGTAATGGAATGCCCGCAAATGAAAGGGTGGCTTTATCCTGTATTCCCTTTCCTGCACCAAAGCCTGCGAAATTTGGCTTATAGCATGATCACTATGTGTCACAGATGGTGTTGCAGAAAACTGGAAGTTATAAATAAACATCCGACTGACTTGATCCCAAACTAAGGAACATATGGGTGAGCCCTATAAAACCCCTAGAGCTCTCCCTGACTGCTAAGCCCATGCAAAGATCTTTATGATAGAAGATTGCATGCCCTCGTACCTAGACGGCGTGACACCTGAAAACCCTATAATAGTGAGGGGACACGACCACCGGCTCCCTGCACTTAATACGGAGGGAGTCAGGGTCACCTAGAATCAAGCCAGCATGGAAACACAAATAAAGGAAAAAGACTTATCTGAGGAACCAGTAGTTGCAGGCTCTAGCAGTGAACACAATCCAGGAAGTACTATAAACCGCAAAGTGGGGGAGTATGGGAGGGAATATAAAGGGAGGCAATCAGTGTAAATAGATGACAGCTGGGAGAAGGAAAAGAGATGACAAAGTGAAACCAAAACAAAGAACATCATGCAAGAGGTACAGAAGAACGTCTGCTAGAGCTTCTCAGAGAGCTGGCGGTGACAGTACTCGTCCCTCTACGAGTGGACTCCGGACACTCAGAGCCCACCCTCTCAGGATGGGACCTATGCAAAGCCCTGATGAGATGAGTGGCCTTAATGTCCGCCACTGGGACCCACATCCTCTCCTCAGGAACATAACCCTCCCAATGAACGAGGTACTGGAGAGAACCGCAGATAATGCGAGAATCCACAATCCTAGAGACCTGAAATTCAAGATTACCATCAACAACAATCAGAGTTGGAGGCAAAGAGGAGGGTACACTGGTTTGGACATACGGTTTTAATAGGGACCTGTGAAAAACAATATGGATCTTCCAAGTCTGAGGAAGATTAAGACGGAAGGCAACGGGATTGATGACGGACAAGATCTTGTAAGGCCCAATAAACTTAGGACCAAACTTCCAGGATTGAACCTTTAATTTGATTGATTCTTTTTAGACAACCACACCAGATCACCCACATTCAGGTCCGGACCAGGCACACGTCTCTTATCCGCCACACGCTTATATCTCTCACTCATCCTCTTCAGATTACCCTGAATCTTTTGCAAATAAATGACAAAGATGAGGAAAATCTCTCCTCATCAGGTAAACCAGAAGACCCCTCTCCAGAGAATGTCCCAAACTGCGGATGAAACCCATATGCACCAAAAAATGGTGACTTATCCGAGGACTCCTGGCGACGGTTATTTAAAGCAAACTCAGCAAGGGACAAAAAAGAATACTAATCCTCCTGATTCTCTGCCATAAAACAGCGCAGATATGTCTCCAGATTCTGATTGACGCGTTCGGTCTGGCAATTCGACTACGGGTGAAAAGCATCAGAGAACGACAACCGAACCCCCAAGCGAGAACAGAAGGCCTTCCAGAATCTGGAAACAAACTGCGTGCCCCTATCAGAAACTATGTCTGAAGGAATGCCATGCAATTTGACAATGTGATCAACAAATGCTTGCGCCAGCGTTTTAGCATTGGGTAACCCAGGAAAGGGAATGAAATGCGCCATCTTGCTAAAATGGTCCACTACTACCAGAATCACAGTCTTCCCCGAGTAACGAGGCAGGTCCGTAATGAAGTCCATGGACAGATGCGTCCAAGGACGGGAAGGAATGGGTAACAGGAGGAGAGAACCCGATGGCTGTGAATGAGGGACCTTGGCACGAGCGCAGGTCTCGCAGGCTGCCACAAAACCCTCAACCGTCTTATGAAGAGCCGGCCACCAGAATCTCCGAGCAATGAGATCCACTGTGGCTCTACTCCCCGGGTGCCCAGCAAGGACAGTATCGTGGTGCTCCTTAAAAACCTTGTGTTGTAAAGCGAGAGGCACAAACAACCTCCCAGGAGGACAAAGATCAGGAGCCTCTGCCTGGGCTGCCTGAACCTCTGCCTCCAATTCAGGATAAAGAGCAGAGACAACCACCCCTTCAGCCAAAATGAGACCCGGGTCTTCAAAGTTCCCCCCTCCCGGAAAACAACGTGACAGGGCATCAGCCTTCACATTTTTAACACCAGGGCGGAACGTGACAACAGAATTAAACCTAAAAAAGAATAAAGACCATCTGGCCTGCCTCGGGTTCAGAATCTTGGCTGATTCCAAGTAGGCCAGATTCTTATGGTCGGTAAACACGGTAATAGGGTGTCTGGCTCCCTCTAGCCAATGGCGCCATTCCTCAAAAGCTAATTTGATGGCAAACAACTCCCTATCTCCCACATCGTAATTTCTCTCTGCGGAGGAGAGTTTCCTTGAAAAAAAAGGCACACGGTCGCCATTTGGCAGGAGAGGGACCCTGAGATAAGACCGTACCCACACCTACCTCAGAAGCGTCCACCTCAACAATGAAAGGCAGAGAGACATCAGGTTGTACCAAGATGGAAGCGGAAGCAAAACTCTCTTTGATACTAGAAAAGGCCTTAAGCGCATCTACCGACCAGGAAGAAAAATCTACCCCCTTTTTAGTCATATCAGTGAATGGCTTAACAACAGAGAAATAATTCAAAATAAACTTCCTGTAATAATTGTCAAAACCCAAAAACCGCATCAGCTCCTTCTGATTCTCAGGAAGCTCCCAATCAAGCACAGCGCGGACCTTCTCAGGGTCCATGCGAAAACCAGAAGCGGAGAGAAGAAAACACAGAAATTGAATCTCTGGAACCGCAAACACACATTTTTCCAGTTTAGCGTACAATTTATTCTCCCGCAGAATGAGCAAGACCTGACGTAGGTGGTCCCTATGAGTTTTGAAATCAGGAGAAAAAATCTAAATGTCATCTAGATACACCAGTACAAATTTCCCCATTAAATGATAAAAAATGCTGTTCACAAAATGTTGGAAGACGGCTGGAGCATTCATCAAACCAAAGGGCATAACCAAATTCTCGAAATGGCCCTCGGGGTATTGAAGGCCGTCTTCCATTCGTCCCCTTCCCTGACCCTGACTAGGTTGTATGCCCCTCTTAAATCCAACTTTAGCCCCAACAATCTGGTTAAACAGGTCCGGGATCAGAGGAAGCGGATAAGGGTCACGAATTGTGATACAGTTCAGCTCCCTGAAATCCAGCCATGGTCTTAAAGAACCATCTTTTTTCTTAACAACAAAAAAAAACATCGGCAACAGATGACTTCGAGGGTCGGATGTGTCCCTTTCTCAGGCTCTCAGAGATATAAGTATGCATAGCGACTCTTTCAGGTTGGGAGAGATTATATAAACGTGATTTTGGCAGCTTGGCGCCTGGGATGAGATTAATAGGGCAATCGTACTCCCGGTGAGGGGGCAGCTCCTGGACACCACTCTCTGAAAACACATCCGAAAATTCAGAGAGAAAAGATGGTACAGTCTTGGTAGAAACCTCTGAAAGAGACGCCGTGAGGCAATTCTCTCTGCAAAAGTCACTCCAACCATTTATTTGCCTTGCTTGCCAATCAATGGTGGGGTTATGTTTAGTAAGCCAGGGTAGAACCAACACAAGAGGAGTAAGTAATCCACTTAGGACGAAACATGACATATCCTCAACATGAGCGTCACCCACAGTCAAACGGATATTGTGAACTATGCCCTTTAGCGATTTTTGAGAAAGTGGAGCGGAATTGATAGCAAAAACAGGTATATCCTTTCCCAAAGTGCATACCTGGAAACCATGTGTTATAGCAAATTGATTATCAATGAGATTGACAGCTGCTCCACTATCTACAAAAATCTCACAAACAATGTTCTTGCTATCTAGCGCCACCCTGGCAGGTAGGACAAAACGGGAACTACAAGCAAACGGCAAACCTTCAATTTCCGCATCAACCTTGCCAATAGTAACAGATGGAAAGTTTTTAGAGGGTCTTTTTCTTCTTGTTTCTTTATTACCCTCAGAAAATTCCCTGAATCTCCTAGAGGGGCAAACATTTGCCAAATGATTTATACCCCCACAACAGAAACAAACCCTCCTCTGAGAGCTGAATCCTCTACTATCAGAGGCAAGCAAACCCAGCTGCATGGCCTCCTCCTCAGAGGAGATTGAGAGAGACTGAGGCCCCTGCGCACTGAATTAGACCGCCCCACTGTTCTTGGACTGAATATGACAGGAAGGAGTGGTCTCTCCTCTCTCTCTAAGATGCCTGTCAATACGAACAAAGACTCCAACGAGGCAGGTCTCTCCTGAAAGGCAAATGCATCTTTCAATCCCTCCGAAAGACCATGGCAAAATTGACTTCGGAGTGCAGCATCATTCCAACCAGTATCAGCTGCTCATCTCCGAAATTCTGAACAATATACAGACGGAGTCAGGGTCACCTACAATCAAGCCAGCAAGTAAACACAAATAAAGGAAAAAGACTTATCTGAGGAACCAGCAGTTGCAGGCTCTAGCAGTGAACACAATCCAGGAAGTAGTATAAACCGCAAAGTGAGGCAGTATGGGAGCGAATATAAAGGGAGGCAATCAGTGTAAATAGATGACAGCTGGGAGAAGGAAAAGAGATGACAAAGTGAAACCAAAACAAAGAACATCATGCAAGAGGTACAGAAGAATGACTGCTAGAGCTTCTCAGAGAGCTGTCGGTGACACTATGGTGACTAAGGGGTAGCTAAATTGTGGCTCTAAGGTTTGAGGCGCCATACCTTAGGCAAAGGCTCAGAAGGGGAGGTATTTAGCGTCTCCATGCTCTTCTGGCAATGTCACAGGAGGAGGGTAGTATAATCCCATGGAACTACTGGAAATAAAACACCTCAGGATGGGAGCAATCCTGAACACATAACAAGCGGGAAGGAAGGGGCTATGACTAGTGTTGAGCGCGAATATTCGAATAGCGAATTTTTTTAGCAAATATCGGCACTTCGCTAATTCGCAAATATTTCGAATATAGCACTATAAATTCGCTATTTACATTTTTTTTTTTTTTTATTGTTAGATTTTTTTCTTCCCCACTTCCCAAAAGTACCTGTCCTGAGGATTCCTGGCTTCCTGGCAGCTCCAGTAAGTGCCCGTTGCCGCTTCTGCCGACTTCCGTGCTCATGGAGCGTCCCCATCACCATGGGAATGCCTCCATACTAGAATGTACTGTCGGATGTGAGATATAAGTTGAAATCGCAATGCGATTACTTCAAGTTATATTAATCGAATTGCGATTTCAACTTAGCACTGCTATATTCCATATTCGTTAACTTTGTTAATTTTAGCAAGCTGACCCATTAGAAACACGGCTCTAAGTTGAAATCGTAGAAGTTATATAACAGGCGGCTCTCCACTGGTTTTCTGGAAATAGGTGCTCTTGCCCAATATTACTCACCCTTATCAATTATGTTAAATTTAGAAAATATAGTAATGAAGGGCAGGCACTCAATTTATGGGTTCATGAGAAAGTGAGATTTTATTTAGAGAACAATTTAAAATACTAAACATTCATAAAATTCATAAAATTCATAAAATTCATAAAACAATGATAATAACAGTCTTATAAAAATGGCAATAATTTTTCAACAGTTGATCGCAGTAACTATGTCACTTTTATAGCAGCACCTAGGTAATTTTGTAACAGCAATTAATTAGCAGCACTTGTTCACAGTAACAAAGATAATTTTGTAGCAGCAACTGAAATGGTTTTGTAGCAGCAGTTTGTTACAATAATGGTTTTTACAGCAGTTAATAGAGGGAATCTCTGTAGTTGATTGTTGATTGGTTTTAGCAATAGTTCATCCTTTAGAACGTGCAGTATATGTGCAATAAGAAAGTCTCAGCATGTCATGGCACCGATATTTAATAATGGTGGCTGTTGGAGATAATAATAACTCAATGTCTCCTTTAGTAAACGGTGCAGATGAACGCACCCTTTAAGTACAGTCAAGTTTTTTGTGTGGCCAGTGGTTCCTCTGTTATATAGAAAGAGATGATTTTACTCACGGTTGTCTCCTAATGCGGCTTCCCGCATAGATATTAAGCACAGACCGACCTTTATATTGATCCTTTAGAAAAACTCTGATCGCAGCTGTAGTGAGAAGTCAGCGTCCCTCGTGGTATGGCGGCGTCTCTGCTTGGTTCAGGTTCGCCCCTCCAGTATTCGGTTCGCTTTTATAATCAGCTGCCGGTGTTCAGCTTATATAGAAGTAGGTCAGCTTACCGTGGGTATCTCTTTGGATCGCTCCAGTGCTGTGATCCTTGATTTGTATGCTTGTTCACCCAAACATGTTTCGGAGCGTAGACTCGCTCCTTCTTCAGTGGTCAAGCATACTCCACATTATGTCGTCCTTATATCTGGTTCAAGTCCATTGGAAACATCTGAATCCAATCCAGGAATATTCGATCGTTCCAACAGTGAAGGTTATATTAACCCTATGCTGCATCCAAATGTTGACATATAAGGCCACTTTCACACCTGCTTTCAAAGCGGATCCGCCCCTATAATGCAAACGATGGGATCCGTTCAGGACGGATCCGTCTGCACCATAGCTCAGAAAAAATTCTAAGTCTGAAAGTTAGTCAGATGGATCCGTCCAGACCCCACACGGAAAGTCAATGGGGGACGGATCCGTTCGAAATCGCACCATATTGTGTCAACCTCAAACGGATCCGTCCCCCCCGACCCACACTGCAAGTCCGGAAGCGCTCGGGTGTCCGCCCAAGCGGAGCCATCCTGATGCACACTGAGCGGATCCGCATCCACCCAGAATGCATTGGGGCTGTACGGATGCGTTCGGGGCCGCCCGTGAGAACCTTCAAACGGAACTCACAAGCAGAACCCCGAGCGCAAGTGTGAAAGCAGCCTAAAATATATTTAAAAAGCATACATATTTTCAGAAATATTTTTAAAAAAAGCATGCATATATTTCTTTAAAAAACATACAACATATACATATCAATAAAAATATATAAAATGTGTAGAAAATGTTCTCCAGAAATGTAGAAGTTTCAATGGGATATGTAGTTATATAGGGGCTATATGGGAGGCCCCTAGCCAAGGGAGAACGGGGGTGCTGATATCAAACAGCAACCATCGTTGTCCGTCAGCCAGGGGCGTCCCATTTTACAGGAAGCCGAAGATTTCTAGTTCTGCATTCAAACCATTTGGTTGAATGGTATCGAACTCGAAAATTCTTCTCGATTCTTGTCGGGACATCCTGGATATATGATCACCCCCCCTCCAGTGTTTATTTATTTTCTCAAATGCTACAAACATTAAACCAGAGGGGTTTTGGTTATTGTGGTATTTCAAATGTTTCGACAGGATGTGTTTCTCATAGCCTTTCTTTATATTTCCAATGTGTTCAGCTATCCTAGTTTTGATTAGTCTCTTTGTTCGTCCTATATATTGCTTGCCACAAGAGCATTGGATCAGATACAGCACATTATCTGAATTGCATGTCAGCAGTTCATTTATTTCAATTTTAAAGTTGTTTTGGATCGATTGCACTTCTGTGGTCTTTTTTTGAAAAGTGGTTTGTTTGCAATTAGAACACCTCCCGCACCTATAGAACCCTTTTAAGTGGTCCCAGTGTTGTGAAATCCCTTTCTTTTTTATAGTTTGTTTCGTCGTTGGGGCTATTTTACACCCTAGATTCTGTGCCTTTGTGTACACAAATTGTGGATTTTTGGATATTAGTGTACCTATAATTTTGTCCTCTAGGATGTGGTCCCAGTAGCGTCTAATAATTCGTTCCACTTTTTTATACTCTGAATTGAAGGGCAAAATGATTCGTGGGGTTCCATCTTTCAAATCCCCACATCCGTTATCATTATATTTTTATTTTTATTTTTATAATTTTCATTCACAGATTTGAAAAAGGTATTTCTATCCTTATCTCTTATTTTCGATAATGATTCTTCCACTATTTTTAATGGGTAATCCTTATTTAAAAAACGTATTTTCATATCTTCGGCTTCTTTTTCAAATTGTTCTGCCTTTGTGCAATTCCGTTTAAGCCTCCCAAATTGTCCTGTTGGAATATTTAGCAGCCATCCAGGGAGATGGCAACTGCTAAATAGTAACATAGTAACATAGTAACATAGTACATAAGGCCGAAAAAAGACATTTGTCCATCCAGTTCGGCCTGTTATCCTGCAAGTTGATCCAGAGGAAGGCAAAAAACCCTGTGAGGTAGAAGCCAATTTTCTCCACTTTAGGGGAATAAAAAATTCCTTCCCGACTCCAATCAGGCAATCAGAATAACTCCCTGGATCAACAACCCCTCTCTAGTAGCTATAGCCTGTAATATTATTAAGCTCCAGAAATACGTCCAGGCCCCTCTTGAATTCCTTTATTGTACTCACCATCACCACCTCCTCAGGCAGAGAGTTCCACAGTCTCACTGCTCTTACCGTAAAGAATCCTCTTCTATGTTTGTGTACAAACCTTCTTTCCTCCAGACACAGAGGATGTCCCCTCGTCACAGTCACAGTCCTGGGGATAAATAGCTGATGGGATAGATCTCTGTACTGACCCCTGATATATTTATACATATTAATTAGATCTCCCCTCAGTCGTCTTTTTTCTAAAGTGAATAACCCTAATTTTGATAATCTTTCAGGGTACTGTAGTTGCCCCATTCCAGTTATTACTTTAGTTGCCCTCCTCTGAACCCTCTCCAGCTCTGCTATGTCTGCCTTGTTTACAGGAGCCCAGAACTGTACACAGTACTCCATGTGTGGTCTGACTAGCGATTTGTAAAGTGGTAGGACTATGTTCATATCACGGGAATTTATGCCCCTTCTGATGCAACCTATTATCTTGTTGGCCTTGGCAGCAGCTGCCTGACACTGGTTTTTGCTGCTTAGTTTGCTGTTTATTAAAATTCCTAGATCCTTTTCCATGTCAGTGTTACCGAGTGTTTTACCATTTAGTATGAACGGGTGACTTGCATTTTTCCTTCCCATGTGCATAACTTTACATTTGTCAGTGTTAAACCTCATCTGCCACTTATCTGCCCAAGCCTCCAATCTATCCAGATCCCTCTGTAGTAGTATACTGTCCTCATCAGTGTAAATTACTTTACACAGTTTAGTGTCATCGGCGAAAATTGATACTTTACTATGCAAGCCTTCTACAAGATCATTAATAAATATATTGAAGAGAATAGGGCCCAATACTGACCCCTGAGGTACTCCACTAGTGACAGTGACCCAATCTGAGTGTGTACCGTTAATAACCACCCTCTGTTTTCTATCACTCAGCCAGTTACTTACCAACATACAGATGTTTTCTCCCAGTCCGAGCATTCTCATTTTATATACTAACCTTTTATGTGGTACAGTGTCAAATGCTTTGGAGAAGTCCAGATATACGACATCCATTGATTCGCCGCTGTCAAGTCTAGAACTTACCTCCTCATAGAAACTGATTAAATTAGTCTGACATGACCGATCCCTCACGAAGCCATGCTGATATGGCGTTATTTGCTTATTTCCGTTGAGATGCTCTAATATAGCATCTCTCAGAAAACCTTCAAACAGTTTACCCACAACAGATGTTAAACTTACCGGCCTATAGTTTCCAGGCTCTGTTTTTGGCCCCTTTTTGAATATTGGCACCACATATGCCACGCGCCAATCCTGTGGGACATTCCCTGTCAGTATAGAGTCTGCAAATATCAGAAATAAGGGTCTGGCTATGACATTACTTAATTCCTTTAGGATACGGGGGTGTATGTCATCTGGTCCTGGCGATTTGTCTATTTTAATCTTTTTAAGTCGCTGATGTACTTCTTCCTGGGTCAGACAGGACACTTTTAATGGGGAATTTATTTTTGCATTCTGCATGTCATCTGACAATTTATTTTCCTCAGTGAATACATTGGAGAAAAAAATATTTAACAGCTTTGCTTTCTCCTCGTCGCTCTCTGCGACTCCCCCCTCATTACTCTTTAAAGGGCCAACACCTTCAGATTTATACTTTTTAACATTTATATAATTGAAGAACATTTTAGGGTTAGTTTTACTCTCTTTGGCAATTAATCTCTCGGTCTCTAGTTTGGCCGCTTTTATTTGTTTTTTACATGTTCTATTTTTTTCCTAACTATTTCCTAACTATTTCTTGATGTCGGCTTTAGAAAGGTGCTGCATATGATTCTTCCATTTTCTTTCTTAATCAATAAATCCAAGTTCACATTAATATTATCTAAAAACGTCATAAGATTCTCTCTCCCACTTTTCCAGATAAAAACAACATCATCAATAAAACGTTCCCAGGTCTGTCCCCAGTCATGGGCCAATATGGATGTCCTCCCAATTTGTCATAAATAAATTAGCATAACTGGGGGCAAACCTGGTGCCCATGGCCGTCCCCCTTGTTTGGAGATAAAAATCTGATCCAAAATAAAAATAATTATGTGACAATATAAAATTTACCCCTTCCTCTAAAAAACTTATTTGTTCAGCACATAGTCCACTATTATTCTCTAGTAGATTTTTCATTGCTGCGACTCCCTGCTCATGACTAATAATTGTATACAGGGAGTTCACATCCAATGTTCCCATAATCCAATCTGGATTCTATTTCAATTTCTCCAAATTTTCAATAATTTGGGTAGTGTCTTTTATGTATGAGGCACTCTTTTTTATTGAGGGTTGCAGCATTCTGTCTATGTACTGCGATAAATTCGAAATCAGAGACCCGATGCCCGAAATTATGGGGCGACCGGGTGGATTTTCGGGGTCTTTGTGCACTTTGGGGAGACAATAAAACACTGGCAATCTACGTTGTGTTTTGGAAATAAAATCATGTTCCCGTTGTAATAAAATATTGCTTTCTAATCCACTTTTACAATATTGTAGGAGCTCCTGATAGAATTGTTCACCTGGGTCTCCTTTCAATTTAGTATAAGTTGTTGAGTCTGCCAGTTGGTACTTGCATCCCTGGATCCGATGAAAGCTGTAATGGCACCGGACGGGGTTAAAAGCAGAGTGTGTCTGGCGTGCAAGCTGTACCTGCGCTCTCTGGATTTTGTGTGGCTATCATGGCCCATAACAGGTAGGTACTAGTGTTAGGGACCACTCATAGAGGCGACCTTGATGTGGTGAGTGGCTTATTACGCTTTGGCCAAAATGTACACCAATGCCTCACTCAACATCCAGCATAGAGGCAGGGCAGAGTGCTGGTTGCAGAGTGCTATTGCATTTGTGTTTTTACTTTTGTATGTGTATTTCGCCATAGCGATGTGCACCTGCATACATGGTTGTGCTGACTGAATCCCCCACATTTTTTATTTGTAGTATATATTGGAGGCGTGGCGATCTCCATGCAGTGATGCACACCTGACCAGTTAGTCTGCCCTGGAGGCTGGTTTTAAAGTCAGTATAAAACTGAGTCTACTGCTACAGTGCCTACCAGTAGCCATTTGGCTCCAGGAGAAGTATATAGTGGGCTCAGCATGCATGTTGGTACTTACATCCCTGGATCTGATGAAAGCTGTAATGGCACCGGATGGGGTTAAAAGCAGAGTGTGCCTGGCGTGCAAGCTGTACCTGCGCTCCCTGGATTTTGTGTGGCTATCATGGCCCATGACAGGTAGGTACTAGTGTTAGGGACCACTCATAGAGGCGACCTTGACGTGGTGAGTGGCTTATTACGCTTTGGCCAAAATGTACACCAATGCCTCATTCAACATCCAGCATAGAGGCAGGGCATAGTGCTGGTTGCAGAGTGCTATTGCATTTGTGTTTTTACTTTTGTATGTGTATTTCGCCATAGCGATGTGCACCTGCATACAGGGTTGTGCTGACTGAATCCCCCACATTTTTTCTTTGTAGTATATATTGGAGGCGTGGCGATCTCCATGCAGTTATGCACACCTGACCAGTTAGTCTGCTCTGGAGGCTGGTTTTAAAGTCAGTATAAAACTGAGTCTACTGCTACAGCACCTACCAGTAGCCATTTGGCTCCAGGAGAAGTATATAGTGGGCTCAGCATGCATGTTGGTACTTGCATCCCTGGATCCGATGAAAGCTGTAATGGCACCGGACGGGGTTAAAAGCAGAGTGTGCCTGGCGTGCAAGCTGTACCTGCTCTCCCTGGATTTTGTGTGGCTATCATGGCCCATAACAGGTAGGTACTAGTGTTAGGGACCACTCATAGAGGCGACCTTGACGTGGTGAGTGGCTTATTACGCTTTGGCCAAAATGTACACCAATGCCTCATTCAACATCCAGCATAGAGGCAGGGCAGAGTGCTGGTTGCATAGTGCTATTACATTTGTGTTTTTACTTTTATATGTGTATTTCGCCATAGCGATGTGCACCTGCATACCGGTTTGTGCTGACTGAATCCCCCACATTTTTTCTTTGTAGTATATATTGGAGGCGTGGCGATCTCCATGCAGTCATGCACACCTGACCAGTTAGTCTGCCCTGGAGGCTGGTTTTAAAGTCAGTATAAAACTGAGTCTACTGCTACAGTGCCTACCAGTAGCCATTTGGCTCCAGGAGAAGTATATAGTGGGCTCAGCATGCATGT
This sequence comes from Bufo bufo, assembly GCF_905171765.1. Classification (NCBI taxonomy): domain Eukaryota; kingdom Metazoa; phylum Chordata; class Amphibia; order Anura; family Bufonidae; genus Bufo; species Bufo bufo. The sequence goes on from NC_053389.1 coordinate 84,345,405, forward strand.
TGGTACTTGCATCCCTGGATCTGATGAAAGCTGTAATGGCACCGGACGGGGTTAAAAGCAGAGTGTGCCTGGCGTGCAAGCTGTATCTGCGCTCCCTGGATTTTGTGTGGCTATCATGGCCCATAACAGGTAGGTACTAGTGTTAGGGACCACTCATAGAGGCGACCTTGACGTGGTGAGTGGCTTATTACGCTTTGGCCAAAGTGTACACCAATGCCTCATTCAACATCCAGCATAGAGGCAGGGCAGAGTGCTGGTTGCAGAGTTCTATTGCATTTGTGTTTTTACTTTTGTATGTGTATTTCGCCATAGCGATGTGCACCTGCATACAGGGTTGTGCTGACTGAATCCCCCACATTTTTTCTTTGTAGTATATATTGGAGGCGTGGCGATCTCCATGCAGTTATGCACACCTGACCAGTTAGTCTGCTCTGGAGGCTGGTTTTAAAGTCAGTATAAAACTGAGTCTACTGCTACAGCGCCTACCAGTAGCCATTTGGCTCCAGGAGAAGTATATAGTGGGCTCAGCATGCATCTTGGTACTTGCATCCCTGGATCCGATAAAAGCTGTAATGGCACCAGACGGGGTTAAAAGCAGAGTGTGCCTGGCGTGCAAGCTGTACCTGCTCTCCCTGGATTTTGTGTGGCTATCATGGCCCATAACAGGTAGGTACTAGTGTTAGGGACCACTCATAGAGGCGACCTTGACGTGGTGAGTGGCTTATTACGCTTTGGCCAAAATGTACACCAATGCCTCATTCAACATCCAGCATAGTGGCAGGGCAGAGTGCTGGTTGCAGAGTGCTATTGCATTTGTGTTTTTACTTTTATATGTGTATTTCGCCATAGCAATGTGCACCTGCATGCAGGGTTGTGCTGACTGAATCCCCCACATTTTTTCTTTGTAGTATATATTGGAGGCGTGGCGATCTCCATGCAGTCATGCACACCTGACCAGTTAGTCTGCCCTGGAGGCTGGTTTTAAAGTCAGTATAAAACTGAGTCTACTGCTACAGTGCCTACCAGTAGCCATTTGGCTCCAGGAGAAGTATATAGTGGGCTCAGCATGCATGTTTGTACTTGCATCCCTGGATCCGATGAAAGCTGTAATGGCACCGGACGGGGTTAAAAGCAGAGTGTGCCTGGCGTGCAAGCTGTACCTGCTCTCCCTGGATTTTGTGTGGCTATTATGGCCCATAACAGGTAGGTACTAGTGTTAGGGACCACTCATAGAGGCGACCTTGACGTGGTGAGTGGCTTATTACGCTTTGGCCAAAATGTACACCAATGCCTCATTCAACATCCAGCATAGAGGCAGGGCATAGTGCTGGTTGCAGAGTGCTATTGCATTTGTGTTTTTACTTTTAGATTTCAACTTTAGCACTGCTATATTCCATATTCGTTAACTTCGTTAATTCTAGCAAGCTAACACATTAGAAACAGCTCTAAGTTGAAATCGCAATTCGATTAATATAACTTGAAGTAATCGAATTGCGATTTCAACTTATCCCTGCTATATTCCATATTCGTTAACTTCGTTAATTCTAGCAAGCAGACCCATTAGAAACACAGCTCTAAGTTGAAATCACAATTCGATTAATATAACTTAAAGTAATCACATTGCGATTTCAACTGAGACCTGTTTTACTATGGTTGGCTTGGTAGAATTTGCGAAGATGACGAATATGACGAATGTATTCGTCATATTCCTCAAAACGAAGATAACAAATTATTCTCCATCTTCGTTTTAACTCCATATTCGTCAACTTCGCTAATTCTAGCAATCAAATAGGAAAGTTGACTATAGAGACAGCTGTGTTTAATTCGCTATGCGATTATATTACTTTGCTTTTTTTTAAAATAAATAGAATAAGTATAATAATTATCAAGTATTAAAATTATTTTATTTATTAAAAAAAAAAGAAAAGTAATATTATCGCATAGCGAATTAAAAACTTAGCTGTCTCTAGTCAACTTTCCTATTTGATTGCTAGAATTAGCGAAGTTGACGAATATGGAGCTAAAACGAAGATGGAGAATACTTTGTTATCTTCGTTTTGAGGAATATGACGAATACATTCGTCATATTCGTCATCTTCGCTAATTCTAGATATTAAACCAATAGGAAAGTTAACTTAAGTTAAAATCGCAATACGCGATTATTTAAATCGCATATTAATCGCGATAACTAGAATAATGACGAATATTCGATTTTGACGAATATGAGATGAATATTCAAGCGAATATTCGCGAATTTCGTCGAAATCGAATATGGCACCTCCCGCTTATCACTAGCTATCTCTTCTATCCATTCCCGAAGCAGCGGGGTTACCCGTGTAGTTACTGAACCTGCCTGGGACTTATCAATTGGTCCTACCCTGGGTACCCGGGATATATAAATCCAGATGTTGGCCATTAGTATTAAGCGTCCACATGATGGCAGTCCGTATAAAGTGAGGAGAGAATAAGAGCTTAAAAATAAGGCATACTTAGTAAGTTGCTAAATTTTTTGTTAAGTGCAATATTAAGTGCAATCATCACAAATAGTGCATAAAGGTCACATTGCGGCACCTGGAAAAGAATACACACAATGGGCAAGTTATCTTAAACGTTACACAACATGTAAACTGGTACAATTAGTGCAAAAATATTAGATAGGAATCACAAAGAGCTCAGGTAATCGTTTGAGTCTTTTCTTTGGGTGCAAGCTTTTATGTTGCAGTAAACCTTATATAATAAAAGTAGTGCAATTTTATTAATGCAAGAGTAGGCTCAAAAATAACTTGAGTCCTTTGACTTGAAGTGCTTGACTGTGGAATCCTCTGGAAACAGTAAAAGTCAATTGTAATCCACAGGGATAAAAGTTAATTGTAATCCAATGGGAGATATAAAATGTTATATAAAAGCACATATTTAAGAACCATAGTTCCATGAGGTTATCAAGTAACCTGAGAAAGGGGATAAAACAATGAAAACTTGGACATGAGGGGTTAAATGATGATGGGGGAGTCCTTACAGCTCATGACCATCAGGGTGAGGACAAACTAGGCAACCTGAAAATAGAAAACGTTAAAACACACAATGCCAACAGGTCCTCACCCGTCAGGAATAGTCCACGACGTGTCTCCCATATAGTTTCTTATTTTTGTAAAGGATGCATTTAGAGAAGGACATCCATGTCCTCCTCGCTGCTGGAGCTACTAAAGCGCATCAGGGGGCGCTCTTGCCTCTGGTAGCTCAAGGTTGCAGCAGTAGTAGTACGCCACTGACCTCTGGTGGTGTCCTTGGGTACTCGCTGTGCAGACAGCCTGGAGAATGCAGCTGTGACATGCTGGAAGCCGGGATCCCTAGCCGGTGCAGAGGTGGACAAAACCTCCGGCTGAAGGGGTTCTGGAAGGAAACTTGCAGGTGCCTGGAGCAGCTTCCAAAGCAGAACGTAGGGTTGCACTCTGGGATTGAAAGTCAGGACAGAGTTATTTATTTGCCCCACCTGTAGAGTTAGAGCAGCAGGGATTTCAAGGATCACTACGGGGATCCTACCCGATGTCTCGGCCGGTTCCGGTGCCTCCTGGTGATCATCGCGGGGTTTATGTGCCGTCTGCGGTGCAGGCTGGTCCGAAGCCTGGGCAGCTACGTCAGCGGCATCCTCCAGCGGCCATCTTGGAGGACGTCTCGCCTTCAACGCTAACAGCAGAAGTAGCGGAGGGATCCACAGCCTCCGAGGACTTGGCTGGAGTCGCGTCTTCTTCCGCAGGAGTGGTAACAGGGGCCTTCTCAGCTGGGTTAGCGGCGGCTGTCTCTTCCTTGATTGCGGCAGGCGCTGGCTCTGGGGACGCTCCAAACGTGCAGGGGCCCACTTTATTGATAAGCTGCGAGACCCGGATCTCAGGTACGGTGGTCTCGTATACAAGCTCTCCCTGGATCGTCATCTGATCCCATTTTGGAGGAGGGAGCGCAGAGGGAGGAGTCTTCACTCCCTTGGCTCACAATGCAAAGTTCTTGGTGGGCAGGCTTTCGATTTCCCACTTCTAGGGGGGCGTATTTGGCATCTTCGCGCTCTTGAGAGGGCATTCCTGAGTTTTCTTGCTTCTGGGCATGAAGAAGCAGCGCCATTTTGCGAATATGGCGAATTAACCCTTTGAGTGCTGGAGTGCACGTTTTAGCGCTTTCTGGCTCCGCAACAAGGCAATAAAGTCAATTTTCAGGGTTTTTGTACAATTCTCAGAACTTTCAGTACTGTAAAACATGCAATTTGATCCGGTTCTGTTGTGGCACACAATTGGATCCGGTTCTGTTGGCACACAGCTCGATCCTGTTCCAGTGACGCCAAAATATGCAGTAAGCCAGATTGGGGTTATGCACACTGACGCTATAATATGCAATGACTGGGTCAGGTGTAAATGATAGTTAATAGTTTTTGAATCACTTTTTGCTATTGTTACACAGGCGCTCTTACACTTTTTTGAAAATACTAACGCTGCGCTACTGCAGCAGTACCGCCGCCGCTGTTATTTCACAAGTGACCAGTATGTTTTATGTTAAAGTACTGTGCTCTGGCACCTGCCACTCGGGAGGGGAATAGGAGGTCACCGCGCAGTACTTTAACATAAAACATACTAGTTAATAGTTTTTGTTCGTGACGCTAATTGCAGCGTGCGCAGTGTACAGTCTCAGGGCCCTTTAAGGTGTTGCAACTAACGTACCAGGTTAGGAATGCCAGAGTGGTGTAATGTCTCTGTGTAGTGTCAACGGTGTCTCCTACCTTGGTACGGCTAGACTCCTGGATCCTGGCTCACTTGCAATAAATCAGTGTGTTGCTAGTAGGAGTAATTGAGGAACTTGGTAGTAATGAATGAGATCCAGACGTGGAATATAATTCAACTTGTCTTTACTGGAGGCAGCATTAATCCACATGAGATACAGCAATAGTCTTGGGTCCCAGCAGGTATTGGCAATTTGTGACAGGGATTACTATCTCTTCTGCTTCTATCATATGCCTGGAGAATATGGCAGGAATCTATATCTTCTGCTCTGTCTATCTTCTGCTGTGTATGGGACTGACTAGCTGAGGAGGAATTTGGCTTCTCCTGGTCTCTGGATGGTACTCACAGTTAGCTCACAGGGTATGGTTCTTCCTGGAGTTCTGGAGGGGGCTGCTTGCTTGTCGCCAGCTGAGGCTGAAAGGCTCAGGCTGGGAATGGTGATCTTTTGTCTCAGCCGAGACACGATCCTGGGTTGGGATCCCTAGAACTGGGACCTCCTACCAGCACAGCCTTTTCATAGCCGGAGTGGCTGGCACACTCACTCTAACTTCCTTCTCCTCCTATGAGGCAGGGTGTGGGAACATTCCACACCTCCTCAAAGAGGGGGGAGCTAAACTGGAATGAACTATTCCAGTCTAGATTTGCTAAACTGTCTAATTTCCTGGTTAACATTGCTGCCACCTGCTGGTGTACATGGAAATTACAGCAAATACATTTGACAAGGGTTTGAATGCACATTAGTGAGGATGTGATGTTAAATTACACAGGATGACAATGCAGATACACTTAACAGGTTGTAGCGGGGTAAAAGAGTTTGGTAACATAACTCTGGGATGTTACACATCCAAGATGAGTGTGCCCAAAATGTTTACAGCACTGACTACTCTGCATGTTCGCCAGGAGCAACTTCTGCAATACCTGAACACCATCTCCTCCTTCCTGGATGGTTTGACCATTGCAACTCTAGTATCACTTTCTGCTGGTGTGTCTGCACCACTGTCTCTGTCAGTCACAGTCTCCAGTGCTGCACCTCCTGCTTCCTCCATGATGTTAAGAATCATATTATGAATTCTTGACAAAGGTACTATCCACTTTGGGCTACAGGCCCATCATTTTCCTACTGAACAGTTCAAGGTGACATTCCTGGTTCCTCTCTTCCCTAAGAGGCACCTGCCTGGGCTACTTCCTTTTCATAATGTAATAACCTCTCATCAGTAATCTAAAGGAATTCCTAGCTATGTACCTCTCATAAGGTCTTTGAAGAACCTGTCCTTACCACTTCTGCAGCCTCATTTCTTCTGCGTCAGGGCAAACTCATAGGCGGGCAGTATGCTATTCAATTCCGAACTCTTGCTTTAGAACTATCATGGAAGAACATGGCCTTAGTTGGCAGATGTCTGGAGGGACTGTCTGGGCGCATAAAGAAAGAGTTGGCTGCAGCTTCTCTTCCCACCTGCCCTGGTCTGTGTCCTAGCGGCACAAACAGGCCTCTCATTTTTCCCACCATACTGGCAGATACAGCTTCTGGGTTTGCTCTGTCACTCTACACAGGCTGAGGCATGATTCTTGCCAGCAAAGTCTTTACTACTGCTCTGCCCATAGGGTGTGCTCTTTTCAGATCTTAAAGGGCTAACATGTGGGAAAGTGCCTGAGAAATAGCATCCCTGCTAGCTAGTTCCTGCTAAGGTAGGCTGTATTAATTTGTCTGCTGTGTACCAACTTCTGCCAATTTCCTGGACAATGGCCCTCAGCAGCCTGCCTGACCTGATCTCCATATTGACTCTTTGCTGCCTGTCCTGACGTCAGACTGTTTTCGGGAGTTCACATACTTTAGCTGGTTTTACCTGAATCCTCGGTGCTCTGCACTAGTATCTTCTGACTACTGTGGTCATCTATCTGTCATACAGAGACTACTCCAGGGAGTAACAGCCTGGTGTTTCCCCTGCACTGAAGTCCATATCCCTGTACATGGGTTAAAGGGTGAATACCAGGGGACTGCCAGTATAATGCCCTTAGAAGTTGCTCAAAGATGAGTCTATTGGTTCCATAACCACTGACATAACACCAAGAAAGGTGCCTGCTATAAGTGGAAAAAAGTTCTGCAATATTATCAACAACTAGTGTCCTTCCATAGATAGCTATAAAATACAGGTTGTGCCCCCCCCCCCCCAGTCAGGGGTGGATGTACCATATGTGCAACCTGTATGCTTGCACTGGCCCCCATTATGAAAGGGGTCTACTGTCACCTTAAAACAGCCTCCCACTGTCTATTACATTTAGTGAAGGGTAAACTAATATTTCATAGCACAATGTTACTTGTAAATTGTAAGAAAAATATGAGAGGCTACTCTATCATGAGCTATTGGAGAGTAAAAGGTCCATATACTGTTCTTGCACAGGGAACCTTTGCTGTCTGTGACCGCCCTTGCCCCCAGCAGTAATAAAACAGAAATAGTTCTTAAAGGGGTTGTCCACTATTTTATATTGAAAAGTTTGAAGAATTTAGAATATTTAATATTTTTGAATCTGGATTGGCAGTTTGTACATTTCTATTGGCTCCAACTGTACCTAAAACTGACTCTGACTCTAGAACTCTGACTCCATAGCCCTGGTTCTTGTCTATAGGGTCCTCTTTTATAGTAATCACTATTGGTAAAGTAAGAATAATCAAGTTATTTTTTCCAAAGGAGAATGAAAAATTAAAAGGGATTCAGTAATGGGTGCATCTATAGCAGGGGCATGATATGCCCGGGGCTGCCTACCCAACTTGGGCCCCTCCCTCTATTTTAGTTTAGTTTTTTTTTTTTGGGATGAAGAGGCTGAGGTGCTTCGTGATTGCCACAGTCTCTTCCTAGGCCATATGACATCTTCAGACAAAAAAAAATACCCTAAATTACCCCAAATTGGCTCCTAAACTAAAAAATTTGGTCACCAAATATAAAATACATATAATTATAATAAAAAAAAGCTTGGAAGAGAATACAGCACCACATACCTCTTACATCCAGGGACATCTCCTGTCATGTAGCCTTCTCTTTCCTCTTCTCCTCCGTTTGACCCAGATCGCCATGACAAATTATTTCAGCCACATCTCATTTCTACAGAGTTTGTAACACGGACATGTTAGATTTCTCAATATTTCTATTAACCTCCCCATCCTGGTGTCCCGACAGTGTCATCCTGCTGCTTCTCCCGATACTGTGCCCGTGGTGCTCCCCAATTCCCCAGATACTATACTACTGAAAAAATAGTGACCCTAATAGACATAATTGGGGTCATTTATCAAACTGGTGTAAAGTAGAACTGGATTTCCAAAAGAGCTGTCAAAAATGAAAGGTGGAATCTGATATGGGCAACTAAGCCAGTTCTACTTTACACCAGTTTGATAATTGACCCCAAATGTCCCTATAGTGTCTACAGCAGTTATAATGTCCCCACACTTCCACCATATAGCAATTTGCCCCCACACAGTAATTTCCCCCACACTGCCCCATATAGTATTTTTCCCCCACATAGTAATTTCCCCCACACAGTCATTTCCCCTACTCTGTCCCACACAGTAATTTCCACCATACTGCCCCCACACAGTAGTTTCCCCCATACTGCCCCCACATAGTAATTTCCCCCACATAGTAATTTTCCCACCATAGTAATTTCCACCATACTGCCCCAACATAGTAATTTCCCCCAAACTGCCCCATATAGTAATTTCACCCACACTGCCCCATATAGTAATTTGCCCCCACATAGTAATTCACCCCACACTGCCCCCACACAGTAGTCGGCACTGAAACTACACAGCTCCTTCTGTTGTGCAGTGGACAGCGTTGATTACTGCAGCGTTGTATGTATGTACTTCAATAAGAGCAGCACTGCACTTACCTGCTCCATCCACCGACAGAGCTATGTAGTTTTAGTGCCATCTTCCAGCTCCAAAGCTTCTCTGAAACAGTTGATTGAGGAGGGTACAGGGTGTCGGACTCAGTGATGGACTGTCCTGAGCATAGTTCATCACTTGTAAAGTAGTGGACAACTCCTTTAAGAGTTATTACACTAGTGAAGTTATTATATACAGTTGCAAGAAAAAGTATGTGATCCCTTTGGAATGATATGGATTTCTACACAAATTGGTTATAAAATGTGATCTGATCTTCATCTAAGTCACAACAATAGACAATCACAGTCTGCCTAAATTAATAACACACAAAGAATTAAATGTTACCATGTTTTCATTGAACACACCATGTAAACATTCACAGTGCAGGTGGAAAAAGTATGTGAACTCTTGGATTTAATAACTGGTTGTACCTCCTTTGGCAGCATTAACTTCAACCAAACGTTTCCTGTAGTTGCAGATCAGACGTACACAACGGTCAGGAGTAATTCTTGACCATTCCTCTTTACAGAACTGTTTCAGTTCAGCAATATTCTTGGGATGTCTGGTGTGAATCACTTTCTTGAGGTCATGCCACAGCATCTCAATCAGGTTGAGGTCAGGACTCTGACTGGGCCACTCCAGAAGGCGTATTTTCTTCTGTTTAAGCCATTCTGTTGTTGATTTACTTCTATGCTTTGGGTCGTTGTCCTGTTGCAACACCCATCTTCTGTTGAGCTTCATCTGGTGGAAAGATGGCCTTAAGTTATCCTGCAAAATGTCTTGATAAACTTGGGAATTCATTTTTCCTTCGATGATAGCAATCCGTCGAGGCCCTGATGCAGCAAAGCAGCCCCAAACCATGATGCCCCCACCACCATACATCACAGTTGGGATGAGGCTTTGATGTTGGTGTGCTGTGCCTCTTTTTCTCCACACATAGTGTTGTGTGTTTCTTGCAAACAACTCCACTTTGGTTTCATCTGTTCACAGAATATTTTGCCAGTACTGCTGTGGAACATCCAGGTGCTCTTGTGCAAACTGTAAACGTGCAGCAATGTTTTCTTTGGACAGCAGTGGCTTCCTCTATGGTATCCTCCCATGAAATCCATTCTTGTTTAGTGTTTTACGTATCGTAGATTCGCTAACAGGGATGTTAGCATATGCCAGAGACTTTTGTAAGTCTTTAGCTGACACTCTAGGATTCTTCTTCACTAGGGATGAGCGAACCCGAACTGTATAGTTCGGGTTCGTACCGAATTTTGGGGTGTTCGTGACACGGACCCGAACCCGAACATTTTCGTAAAAGTCCGTGTTCGGGTTCGGTATTCGGCGCTTTCTTGGGCTTTTTGAAAGGCTGCAAAGCAGCCAATCAACAAGCGTCATACTACTTGGCCCAAGAGGCCATCACAGCCATGCCTACTATTGGCATGGCTGTGATTGGCCAGTGCACCATGTGACCCAGCCTCTATTTAAGCTGGAGTCACGTAGCGCCGCACGTCACTCTGCTATGATCAGTGTAGGGAGAGGTTGCAGCTGCGACGTTAGTGCGAGATTAGGCAGATTAACTCCTCCAAAAGACTTCATTCTGTGATCGATCTGCAGCTGTGGATCATTGAAGTGCTATTATTGACTTGCTCACTTTTTTGAGCCTGCCCAGAGCGTTTTTAGATCACTTTTTTTCTGGGTTGATCGGCGGCCATTTTGTGACTTGTGGTGCGCCAGCACAAGCTATTACCAAGTGTATTTAACCATCGATAGTGTGGTTATTTTGTGCTATATCCTACATCAGCTGCAGGCTGAGCCTGTGTCACCGAAGTGCATTTAACCATCAACAGTCTGGTTATTTTTTGGCCATATACTACATCAGCTGCAGGCTGAGCCTGTGTCACCCAAGTGCATTTAACCATCAACAGTCTGATTATTTTTTGGCCATATACTACATCTGGTGCAGGCTGAGCCTGTGTCACCCAAGTGCATTTAACCATCAACAGTATGATTATTTTTTGGCCATATACTACATCTGGTGCAGGTTGAGCCTGTGTCACCCAAGTGCATTTAACCATCAACAGTCTGATTATTTTTTGGCCATATACTACATCTGGTGCAGGCTGAGCCTTTGTCACCCAAGTGCATTTAACCATCAACAGTGTGGTTATTTTTTGGCCATATATTACATCAGGCGCAAGTTGAGCCTGTCATCCAGCGCCTAAAAAATAGACCTGACATTTCTATTCAACCAAATCTAAACTGTTTTAGCTGGTCAAGTTATTGTAGTGACCGTAAAAGCAGACTTTTTGTTCTGGGTTGAAAAACTATTCCCAAATTTGCCATTCTAAAAATAACTAGTTTCTGGTATTTGAGGCCTACTTGACATCTATCCCAAAAAGGATATCTTACATTGAAGGTGCTGATAGTGTCATTCAGAAAAACCTAAGACACACGCTAGCGTGCAGATAGAAGTCTGATTCTGTGATTAAACCTATACCTGTCACACAGCGCAAAAAAAAAAACAGGTCTCACATCTCTATTCAACCAAATCTGCACTGTTTTAGCTGGTCAAGTTATTTGTAGTGACCGTAAAAGCACACTTTTTGTTCTGGGTTGAAAAACCATTCCCAAATTTGCCATTCTCAAAATAACTAGTTTCTGGTATTTGAGGCCTACTTGAAATCTATCCCAAAAAGGATATCTTACATTGAAGGTGCTGATAGTGTCATTCAGAAAAACCTAAGACACACGCTAGCGTGCAGATAGAAGTCTGATTCTGTGATTAAACCTATACCTGTCACACAGCGCAAAAAAAAACAGGTCTCACATCTCTATTCAACCAAATCTGCACTGTTTTAGCTAGTCAAGTTTTTTGTAGCGACCGTAAAAGCCCTATTTTTTTTCTGGGTTGAAAAACCATTCCCAAATTTGCCATTCTCAAAATTGTGGTGAACGGGAACAATGAGGAAAACATCTAATAAGGAACGCGGACGTGGATGTGGACATGGTCGTGGTGGTGTTAGTGGACCCTCTGGTGCTGGGAGAGGACGTGGCAATTCTGCCACAGCCACACGTCCTAGTGTACCAACTACCTCAGGTCCCAGTAGCCAACAGAATTTACAGCCATATTTGGTGGGGCCCAATGCCGTTCTAAGGATGGTAAGGCCTGAGCAGGTACAGGCATTAGTCAATTGGGTGGCCGACAGTGCATCCAGCACGTTCACATTATCTCCCACCCAGTCTTCTGCAGAAAGCGCACAGATGGCGCATGAAAACCAAGCCCATCAGTCTGTCGCATCACCCCCATGCATATCAGGGAAACTGTCTGAGCCTCAAGTTATGCAGCAGTCTCTTATGCTGTTTGAAGACTCTGCTGCCAGGGTTTCCCAAGGGCATCCACCTACCTCTTCACCAGGGGTGGAAGAGATAGAATGCACTAACGCACAACCACTTATGTTTCCTGATGATGAGGACATGGGAATACCACCTCAGCACGTCTCTGATGATGACGAAACACAGTTGCCAACTGCTGCGTCTTTCTGCAGTGTGCAGACTGAAAAGGAGGTCAGGGGTCAAGACTGGGTGGAAGACGATGCAGGGGACGATGAGGTCCTAGACCCCACATTGAATGAAGGTCGTGCCACTGACTTTCACAGTTCGGAGGAAGAGGCAGTGGTGAGACCGAGCCAACAGCGTAGCAAAAGAGGGAGCAGTGGGCAAAATCAGAACACCCGCCGCCAAGAGACTCCGCCTGCTACTGACCGCCGCCACCTGGGACCGAGCACCCCAAAGGCAGCTTCAATGAGTTCCCTGGCATGGCACTTCTTCAAACAATGTGCTGACGACAAGACCCGAGTGGTTTGCACGCTATGCCATCAGAGCCTGAAGCGAGGCATTAACGTTATGAACCTTAGCACAACCTGCATGACCAGGCACCTGCATGCAAAGCATGAACTGCAGTGGAGTAAACACCTTAAAAACAAGGAAGTCACTCAGGCTCCCCCTGCTGCCTCTTCTGCTGCTGCCGCCTCGGCCTCTTCTGCGGCTGCCGCCGCCTCGGCCTCTTCTGCTGCTGCTGCCGCCGCCTCGGCCTCTTCCTCTGCCTCTGGAGGAACGTTGGCACCTGCCGCCCAGCAAACATGGGATGTACCACCAACACCACCACCTGCGTCACCAAGCATCTCAACCATGTCACACGGCAGCGTTCAGCTCTCCATCTCACAAACATTTGAGAGAAAGCGTAAATTCCCACCTAGCCACCCTCGATCCATGGCCCTGAATGCCAGCATTTCTAAACTACTGGCCTATGAAATGCTGTCATTTAGGCTGGTGGACACACACAGCTTCAAACAGCTCATGTCGCTTGCTGTCCCACAGTATGTTGTTCCCAGCCGCCACTACTTCTCCAAGAGAGCCGTGACTTCCCTGCACAAACAAGTGTCCGATAAAATCAAGTGTGCACTGCGCAACGCCATCTGTGGCAAGGTCCACCTAACCACAGATACGTGGACCAGTAAGCACGGCCAGGGACGCTATATCTCCCTAACTGCACACTGGGTAAATGTAGTGGCGGCTGGGCCCCAGGCGGAGAGCTGTTTGGCGCACGTCCTTCAGCCGCCAAGGATCGCAGGGCAACATTCTTTGCCTCCTGTCTCCTCCTCCTCCTACTCAGCTTCCTCCTCCTCTTCTTCCACCTGCTCATCCAGTCAGCCACACACCTTCACCACCAACTTCAGCACAGCCCGGGGTAAACGTCAGCAGGCCGTTCTGAAACTCATATGTTTGAGGGACAGGCCCCACACCGCACAGGAGTTGTGGGGGGGTATAGAACAACAGACCGACGAGTGGTTGCTGCCGGTGAGCCTCAAGCCCGGCCTGGTGGTGTGCGATAATGGGCGAAATCTCGTTGCAGCTCTGGGACTAGCCGGTTTGACGCACATCCCTTGCCTGGCGCATGTGCTGAATTTGGTGGTGCAGAAGTTCATTCGCAACTACCCCGACATGTCAAAGCTGCTGCATAAAGTGCGGGCCGTCTGTTCGCGCTTCCGGCGTTCACACCCTGCCGCTGCTCGCCTGTCTGCGCTACAGCGTAACTTCGGCCTTCCCGCTCACCGCCTCATATGCGACGTACCCACCAGGTGGAACTCCACCTTGCATATGCTGGACAGACTGTGCGAGCAGCAGCAGGCCATAGTGGAGTTTCAGCTGCAGCACGCACGGGTCAGTCGCACTGCGGATCAGACACACTTCACCACCAATGACTGGGCCTCCATGCGAGACCTGTGTGCCCTGTTGCGCTGTTTCGAGTACTCCACCAACATGGCCAGTGGCGATGACGCCGTTATCAGCATTACAATAAAACTTCTATGTCTCCTTGAGAAAACACTTAGGGCGATGATGGAAGAGGAGGTGGCCCAGGAGGAAGAGGAGGAAGAGGGGTCATTTTTAGCACTTTCAGGCCAGTCTCTTCGAAGTGACTCAGAGGGAGGTTTTTTTCAACACCAGAGGCCAGGTACAAATGTGGCCAGACAGGGCCCACTACTGGAGGACGAGGAGGACGAGGATGAGGAGGAGGTGGAGGAGGATGAGGATGAAGCATGTTCACAGCGGGGTGGCACCCAAAGCAGCTCGGGCCCATCACTGGTGCGTGGCTGGGGGGAAACACAGGACGATGACGATACGCCTCCCACAGAGGACAGCTTGTCCTTAACTCTGGGCAGCCTGGCACACATGAGCGACTACATGCTGCAGTGCCTGCGCAACGACAGCAGAGTTGCCCACATTTTAACGTGTGCGGACTACTGGGTTGCCACCCTGCTGGATCCCCGGTACAAAGACAATGTGCCCACCTTACTTCCTACACTGGAGCGTGATAGGAAGATGCGCGAGTACAAGCGCACGTTGGTAGACGCGCTACTGAGAGCATTCCCAAATGTCACAGGGGAACCAGTGGAAGCCCAAGGCGAAGGCAGAGGAGGAGCAAGAGGTCGCCAACGCAGCTGTGTCACGCCCAGCTCCTCTGAGGGCAGGGTTAGCATGGCAGAGATGTGGAAAAGTTTTGTCAACACGCCACAGCTAAGTGCACCACCACCTGATACGGAACGTGTTAGCAGTAGGCAACATTTCACTAACATGGTGGAACAGTACCTGTGCACACCCCTCCACGTACTGACTGATGGTTCGGCCCCATTCAACTTCTGGGTCTCCAAATTGTCCACGTGGCCCGAGCTAGCCTTTTATGCCTTGGAGGTGCTGGCCTGCCCGGCGGCCAGCGTTTTGTCTGAACGTGTATTCAGCACGGCAGGGGGCGTCATTACAGACAAACGCAGCCGCCTGTCTACAGCCAATGTGGACAAGCTGACGTTCATAAAAATGAACCAGGCATGGATCCCACAGGACCTGTCCATCCCTTGTGCAGATTAGATATTAACTACCTCCCCTTAACAATATATTATTCTACTCCAGGGCACTTCCTCATTCAATACTATTTTTAATTTCATTTTACCATTATATTGCGGGGCAACCCAAAGTTGAATGAACCTCTCCTCTGTCTGGGTGCCGGGGCCTAAATGTGTGACAGTGGCCTGTTCCAGTGGTGGGTGACGTGAAGCCTGATTCTCTGCTATGACATGAATACAGATTCTGCGCTGACATAAGGCCAGATTCACTGTTTTACGGGACCTCTCTCCTCTGCCTGGGTTGCCTGGGCCTAAATGTGTGACAGTGGCCTGTTCCAGTGGTGGGTGACGTGAAGCCTGATTCTCTGCTATGACATGAAGACAGATTCTGCGCTGACATAAGGCCAGATTCTCTGTTACGGGACCTCTCTCCTCTGCCTGGGTGCCTGGGCCGAAATGTGTGACAGTGGCCTGTTCCAGTGGTGGGTGACGTGAAGCCTGATTCTTTGCTATGACATGAAGACAGATTCTGCGCTGACATAAGGCCAGATTCTCTGTTATGGGACCGCTCTCCTCTGTCTGGGTGCCGGGGCCTAAATGTGTGACAGTGGCCTGTTCCAGTGGTGGGTCACGTGAAGCCTGATTCTCTGCTATGACATGAAGACAGATTCTGCGCTGACATCAGGCCAGATTCTCTGTACGGGACCTCTCTCCTCTGCCTGGGTGCCTGGGCCTAAATGTGTGACAGTGGCCTGTTCCAGTGGTGGGTGACGTGAAGCCTGATTCTCTGCTATGACATGAAGACAGATTCTGCGCTGACATAAGGCCAGATTCTCTGTTACGGGACCTCTCTCCTCTGCCTGGGTGCCTGGGCCTAAATGTGTGACAGTGGCCTGTTCCAGTGGTGGGTGACGTGAAGCCTGATTCTCTGCTATAACATGAAGACAGATTCTGCGCTGACATAAGGCCAGATTCTCTGTTACGGGACCGCTCTCCTCTGTCTGGGTGCCGGGGCCTAAATGTGTGACAGTGGCCTGTTCCAGTGGTGGGTGACGTGAAGCCTGATTCTCTGCTATGACATGAAGACAGATTCTGCGCTGACATAAGGCCAGATTCTCTGTTACGGGACCGCTCTCCTCTGTCTGGGTGCCGGGGCCTAAATGTGTGACAGTGGCCTGTTCCAGTGGTGGGTGACGTAAAGCCTGATTCTCTGCTATGACATGAAGACTGATTCTGCGCTGACGTGAAGCCAGATTCTCTGCTATGGCATGAAGAGACTGATTCTCTGCTGACATGAAGCCAGATTCTTTGCTATGGCATGAAGAGACTGATTCTCTGCTGACATGAAGCCAGATTCTCTGCTATGGGACCTCTTTCCAATTGATATTGGTTCATTTTTATTTTTTTTATTTTTATTTTAATTCATTTCCCTATCCACATTTGTTTGCAGGGGATTTACCTACATGTTGCTGCCTTTTGCAGCCCTCTAGCTCTTTCCTGGGCTGTTTTACAGCCTTTTTAGTGCCCAAAAGTTCGGGTCCCCATTGACTTCAATGGGGTTCGGGTTCGGGACGAAGTTCGGATCGGGTTCGGATCCCTAACCCGAACATTTCCGGGAAGTTCGGCCAAACTTCTCGAACCCGAACATCCAGGTGTTCGCTCAACTCTATTCTTCACCTCATTGAGCAGTCTGCGCTGTGCTCTTGCAGTCATCTTTACAGGATGGCCACTCCTAGGGAGAGTAGCAGCAGTGCTGAACTTTCTCCATTTATCGACAATTTGTGGACTGATGAACAGCAAGGCTTTTGGAGATACTTTTATAACCCTTTCTAGCTTTATACAAGTCAACAATTCTTAATCGTAGGTCTTCTGAGAGCTCTTTTGTGCGAGGCATCATTCACATCAGGCAATGCTTCTTGTGAAAAGCAAACCCAGAACTGGTGTGTTTTTTATAGGGCAGGGCAGCTGTAACCAACACCTCCAATCACATCTCATTGATTGGACTCCAGTTGGCTGACACCTCACTCCAATTAGCTCTTGGAGAGGTCATTAGTCTAGGGGTTCACATACTTTTTCCACCTGCACTGTGAATGTTTACATGGTGTGTTCAATAAAAACATGGTAACATTTAATTCTTTGTGTGTTATTAGTTTAAGCAGACTAGCAGACTGTGATTGTCTATTGTTGTGACTTAGATGAAGATCAGATCACATTTTATGACCAATTTGTGCAGAAATCCATATCATTCCAAAGGGTTCACATACTTTTTCTTGCAACTGTAAATAATGATTTAAATTGGTCTTTGATTAAATGAATTCTGTTATGTCAGATTATGCAAGTTGTGCTTGACAAAATATTAGCTGACACCAGATGATAAGCTGACTACTGCTATATCTGAAGGCTAATAATTTCTCTCTGCAGTGCCATCCACTGATCCATGCATGTCAGAATGAAGCTCACAGCATGTTTCATCTCTAAACAAAGTACTATTAACTGCCTTCTAAACAGGGACCAGTGAGCTTGTTATTAAAATGATTATGGTTGAGCACTGTATGGAATGGAGGCTAAATCATGATTTCATTTCCCCAAAGGGCAATTGAATTACGAATACCACATAATTAAGCGATGTGTATAAACAGGGTCATTGCTAACTGAGAAGCTAGATTCATTTTACTATATAAAAGTGCAGCGACCGGACCGCAGGGGCAACACGTGAGGTACAGCGGGCCGATGGGGGTAGTAGTTGAATTACTCACGGTTAGCAGAGCCTCCCTAGGCAAAGGGAAGGACAGCACTAGTTCCTTCGGGGCACACTCTGATGTCCAGGGATTCCCGCCAGATTGTGGTTGAGGTGCCCTTGGTGGAATGAGTTTTTAGGTTATATGGAGGCAGGGTCCCTGGTGTTCTTGATGCCAGCACCTTTAGGTGCAAAGAAAGGTGGTAGAGAGGATGAGGAGTAAATTGTTGTAAACAACAGAACTTTTACTCGATCAATTGTCTCAGGGTAGTCAGTACAGTTCATGTAGGCAGCATAAGTAATAATCCAAATATTAGTTCAGCTGTAATCCTTGTTACAGGCTTAGCAAATTGTAACTTGAGGAGTTTTATTCTCTCTATATCTGTCTATACTTTGTCCACACTCTAGCAATCAGGTACTGCATATAATAACTTCTTACTTGTAATTAGCAATCCCCAGGGCAGTCTCCCTAATGGCAGGCAAAATCCCCTGCTACATTATTTGTACAGGATGCTGTCATATACTCTGATCCACAATGTCCATAGAGGCATGTGGCAATAAACAACTTTGCGCCTAGTCGTCCGGCTGTGTCCAGGGGCTTTTAGGCTTCTCCCGGTCACTGGTGCTGTGGAGTCCATAAAGCAATACTGCTTCTATCTCCACTAGACTTGCTCTATATCCATACATTGACTCACTGGTCTGTGCTAGGTAACTGTAAGAGATCTTCCCACACTCCGCAGCTTGATCAGGGCCAAGGGGCTAAAGTAGCAGCTACCTTCTGGACTGGTGCTGCTCCACACCTCCTCACACACAACTAACTTCCTTCCTTCTACCAAGCTAACTTCATTTCTGTTCTCTGGTATTAGCACACACTCAACTATAAATAAGAAGTGCCAGCACCACCTAGGGGCGAATAGATCAAATGACACTCTCCTCTAAAACAGCCTGTTATAAGATATTCACAGATTACACAGACATAAATTAGATAGGAATATACAAAAGTTTGAAGTGCCCATGACCATCTCTGAGTGGGACACTGCAAAAGGAAGTCCAATGGCATCTTGTGGCTTGCCATTGAAAGCTCCACATTTTAATTTTCTGTTCACATAGCCACATGAGGGTTTGTGTATTGCAGGACAAGTCACTGTTTTTTATTGCCATCCTAATTTTGACTGTAAAATAATGGTGCCATTACAGGCGAAGGGGGAAGATAAATCTCCCCCGTAGGTGTTTCCAGACCAATGGAGATATTGTAAATATATGTTCTTTAAAAGCTATGTACACCTTTGGAGGCAATTTTTTTTACGATTGCATATTACTCATTTTGGGCTGAAAAATCTTTTTTGCAATTGGTCTATATTAAAAAAAAATTAAGCCACTCTGCCACTAAAGGGTTAACTGTCTGGCTGTGTGAATCATATTTTTTTTTACTTTCTCCTTGTGTTGGTCATCTAAATACCCTTCTCTAATTTACTAAAAAGTCATAAACACTCATTTAACTTCTCAGATGCCGCGATCAAAGCTAAACGGGGTTCTGATTAGTTGCCATGGCAACACGGGCACTGCTAAGGCGATCCAGGCCTACCATGGCTTTCTCCATACTGAGCTATGCATGAGGCATAGCTCAGAATGAAGACTGTAAAAATCCTATTCACCATTATAGATCTCAATTTGGGTGAATAGCAGAGGTGATAAAAAGATCCCATGCACTAGGCCCCTAAGGGGTCTAATAATTATTTTAAAAAAGTGAAAAAAAATGCCATATATATTAAAAGTTACCCCCCTTTCCCAATTTTACATATAAAAATATATAAACAATAAAAAAATAAACATATCGGTATCGCCGCATTCAAAAATGTCAGAACTATTAAAATATAAAAAAAAAAAATCCTGTGCGGTGAACGCCATAATGGAAAAAAAAAATTAAAAACAAGTGCTTTGCCATTTTTTGTCATCTTGTCCCCCCAAAAAAATTAATAACGGTGATCAAAAAGTCGTACATACTACAAAAATTGTACCAATAAAAACGTGAGTTTGTTCCACAAAAAACAAGCCCTCATATAGCTCTGTAGACTGAAATATAAAAAAGTTATGACTATCCGAATATAGCAATGCAAAGAAAATTTAGAATTTTCTAAAGGTTTTTATTTTTTTTAAAGTAGAAAAAAAAACTATTTAAGTTTGGAATTGCTGCATTCATATTGAGACGCAGGATAAGGACGTCAGGTCATTTTTAGTGCATAGTGAACGTTGTGATTTCAAAACCCCAAAAACCTTGGCAGAATTCGATTTTATAAAAAAAATATATTTTGCCTCACACAGAATTGTTTCCCCGTTAAATTATATGGTGGCATCAGGGCCGGCCTTTGGGGTGTGCGGGCTGTGCGGCCGCACAGGGCGCCATAGCAACAGGGGCGCAGGGCGGCCAAAAGCTCGCAATGTAATATGCGGCAGGCGAGGCGGCACTTGTGTTCTCCCTCGGGGCGGGCCCCCCGTCCCCTCCATCTCCCCCTCCCCTGCATTTAGCAGGGGGCGCCCGGCGCCCGTTGCGGTTTAAAAAAAAAAAAAAAGTTGCTTATATAAGTTCGGGCGGCCGGCGGCGCCCCTCATGCTGCGCCGCCTGAGCGGCTGAGGCTGAGCGCTTGCCGCTCTAAAGAATCCTGCCTGCGCCTGCTGTGTGCTGTTAATGTAGCGCGGCCAAGCTCTGTTCGATCCGCGGTACAGGAGCTTTTGTTTCCTGTACCCGGCCGGACTGACAGGAAGTGCTCTCTTAGTGTGCACTTCCTGTCAGTCCGGACGGGTACAGGAAACAAATGCTCCTGTACCGCGGATCGAACAGAGCTCGGCCAAGCTACACTAGAGGTGGAGGTGGGAGTGGAATGAGAGTGACAAGGGGGGAGGGGGGAGGAAATAATGAGAGTGAAAAGGGGGGAGGGTGGGAGGAAATAATGAGAGTGACAAGGGGGGGAAATAATGAGAGTGACAAGGGGGGGGAAATAATGAGAGTGACAAGGGAGGGGGGGAAATAATGAGAGTGACAAGGGAGGGGGGTTCGGAATAATGAGAGTCACAAGGGGGGGGAAATAATGAGAGTGACAAGGGAGAGGGGGGGAATAATGAGAGTGACAAGGGAGAGGGGGGGAATAATGAGAGTGACAAGGGGGGGAAATAATGAGAGTGACAAGGGAGAGGGGGGGAATAATGAGAGTGACAAGGGAGAGGGGGGGGAATAATGAGAGTGACAAGGGAGAGGGGGGGGGAATAATGAGAGTGACAAGGGAGGGGGGGTGGAATAATGAGAGTGACAAGGGAGAGGGGGGGCAATAATGAGAGTGACAAGGGAGAGGGGGGGAATAATGAGAGTGACAAGGGAGAGGGGGGGATAATGAGAGTGACAAGGGAGGGGGGTGGAATAATGAAAGTGACAAGGGAGAGGGGGGGAATAAAGAGAGTGACAAGGGGGGGGTGGAATAATGAGTGTGACGAGGGAGGGGGGGGAATAATGAGAGTGACAAGGGAGGGGGGGGTGGAATAATGAAAGTGACAAGGGAGAGGGGGGGGAATAATGAGAGTGACAAGGGAGAGGGGGGGAATAATGAGAGTGACAAGGGAAGGGGGGGAAGAGAGTGACAAGGGAGGGGGGGGGGAGAAGAGAGTGACAATGGAGTCCCCAGAGCCAGACTGCAGCCAGAGTCCAGATCATCTTATTGTCCTGGTGGTAAGTAGACAATGCAATATGTTTATTATTTAATTGTTTAGTTATTAATACTACATTGGAAACTAATTTTCTCAGCTGGACACCGGCCGACACTGCGCATGCGCTGGGAGCCTCACCAGCGGTTAGGGTAGGGAAAAAGCACTGGCCCGTACGTAATTTTTCCCTTCCCTAACCGCTGGTGAGGCTCCCGGTGCATGCGCAGTGTCGGCCGGTGTTCAGCTGAGAAAATCCATCCGATCACTGCGCCTGCGCATTGGCCCATAGTTTTTCCCTACCCTAACCGCCGACGAGGTTCCTGGCGCATGCGCACTCTGCTGTGAAATTTCCCTAACCTGTCGTTGTGCAGTGTTTGGGAGGGGGGGGGCGCCACAAGGTTAGCTCGCACAGGGCGCCTGAACAGCTAAGGCCGGCCCTGGGTGGCATTAAAAATGCATCTTGTCCTGCAAAAAATAAGCCCTCATATAGCCATGTGAACAGAAAAATAAAAAAAGTTATGGCTATTGGAACGTGGGGAGGAAAAATCCAAAATGCAAAAATAAAAATAGGCCCGGTCTTTAAGGGGTTAAAATGTATGAGCCCCAATGAGCCCTCAAAGTTGCACAAGACTTTGTTGAATAACTTCAGTAGTTGATTTTTACAGTGGAAAACCACTTTAAAACTTGGAGCCTACCTTCGCTTAGGTTCCTACTGGTACCTTGGAATCAAAGCCGAGTTTGGTTCCAAGTTTTAAAGTGGTTTTCCACTGTAAAAATCAACTAACAAAGTTATTCAACAAAGTCTCGCGCAAATTAGCAAATAACTGAGTTTGGCTCATCGGAGCCCATACATTTTGGATTTTTCCATACATTTAAGACTAATCTCCTGTAACGGTCACGTCCACACACACACAAGGGGAAGGATAGTGACCACTGCGCTCCACCCTCACCCCTGGCCCTGCCTACTTGCCTCACGAGTCCTGATGACAGGGGACAACTGGACGACAGTCCCTAACTTAGGATATGTGCAGGGAAGACAGACAAGACAAAATACGGAACATGAACGGACCGGGTCAGAACAAAGAGAGCTACGCAGTACAAAGGGTAAAGCAAAGAATGGTCAGGAGAAGACAGCAGTAAAGCCGCCCTGGGAATGAGGTCAAACACAGATCCTCATTCCCAAAGCTAAGCAACAGTTCTGCGGGCAATGGGGGACCGAGTGCACCTTCGGAACCCCGTTACATCTCCATACACTATTAATCCGAAGTTTTGAATGAAGCGACTTCGGATGTAGCACCCGAAGCTCACTTTGGTCATCACTGTGAGGTACAGTACATCTACTGCCGAAACCCCCAAACAAGCCCAACCATTTTAATTTTCAAAGTGATAACAAAAGAAAAAGCACCCCATAATTTGTCAAACATTTTTTTTCTGAATACTCTAACAGCTCATATGTGGTCATAGCTGCTGTATGGGTGCACTTCAGGGCTCAGAAGGGAAGGCGCAGCTATTGGCTTTTGGAGGGGAGATTTCACTGAAATAGTTTTTGCAAATTGGGGGAGAAACTCCATTTACATGAGTCAGGACAGAGTGCTTCTACCGCGCATTCATCTATTCATCTTTTGGAGCTTCAGATAAAACTTCCTGAACCATTTTCTGGTGATCGTAATTAGTTTCTTTCTTTCAAAGAGAATTGTAAGCTTTATTTCAGATTACGCCCCTTGTCATCCGGTTCTGAGAGCCAGCGCGTGGGCATAGTAATCTCTCGTCTTCAGGGAGATCCCCAGGATTGGGCTTTTTCCTTGCCTCCTGACGCTGGTTGTCTCAGTTCTGTCGAGGGGTTCTTTCAGGCCCTGGGAACCTCCTATAATGAACCAGACAGGGCTATGGTAGCTGAGACCACTCTTGAGGCTTTGGTACAGGGGGTCCAACCTGTCGAAGAGTATTGTACCCAGTTCAGAAGATGGTGTGTTCCCTCTGGCTGGAACGAACCGGCCCTGAAAAGTCAGTTCAGGTCAGGTTTGTCTGAAAATATTAAAGACCTATCAGTGAGCTATCAGCTTCCGGAGACATTAGAGGAGACTATGACACTCGCTGTCCGACTTGATAGACGTGTTAGGGAGAGACGGCAAGAACATTTGCTTTTTCCCCAGGAGGTGGTCCAGCCAGAGGTCGGCCCTATGAGTAGAGCCGATTTCTCTCCTGAGGAACCCATGCAGGTCGGGATGACTCGGGGGAGCTTAAGAACGAGGTATTTCCTAATGTGGTCAAGAGTAAGTTACTAGTGCTTATTGCTGTCTCCATGGGTGCTAACAAATGTTCTGGTTCTGCTGCCAATTTTATTGATCAGAAATGTGCATTAAGGATGGGTATTCCGATTTTGAGACTACCCTCTCCCATCCATATCATGGCTATCGATTCTACCCCCCTGGTGGGTGGTACCGTGAGGTATTCCACCCCTGAGATATCCTTGACTGTGGGGATGTGTCACTCAGAAATATGCTCCCTGTTGGTTCTTGAGAACTTACCAGTAGAGGTAGTGCTGGGAATGCCTTGGCTCCAGTTACGTAATCTTTACTATTGACTGGACCAAGGGAGAACTGGTGAAATGGAGGGTTGAATGTTGCTCGTGCTTTTCTGTGGTGCAAGCGGGGGTCTTTGCAGAATCCAATATATTGCCTTTAGTCTTAAGGGAGTATACTGATGTATTCTCCTCCTCGAACCCCGACTTGCTACCGCCCCATAGACCTTATGATTGCGCCATTGAATTGGTAGAGGGGGCCAGGTTTCCCCTATATTTTTCTCCGATGCCGCTCCCAGTTCTGGGTTCGCAGCCGTTTTGGCACACATTGTCTAGCGAACGTGTAGCCTGACGAGGTCAAGACACTGCCGGGGTTTCTTCAGTCTTCAGCTTCCTTTGAGATTTACCCCATAGTTGCAGCCGCTCATGTTTGGGATCACGAATGGACCGGTCACACGGTGTTATTCGTTTCCGACAACGCATCGGTCATTGATATCTTAAATAATGAGTCATCTAAATCCCCTCAGGTGTTATTGTTCCTCAGACGTCTAGTGCTTCTTTCCTTGCAGCACGTTTCGATATATATGCTGACATATATCCGGGCAAAAGAATGTCGCGGCCGATGCCCTGTCTAGAGCTAATTTTGCCCTTTTCTCACAGGTATTTCCCGATGCGGACGTCAACGGTGCCAAAGTTCCTCCTTTTCCGTCACTGATCTGGGTTTAAACTCTCATCTAGTTACAGCTCGTTCATTACTAGCCAAGTCCCTGTCACCCAACACGGCCAGGACTTACCATACAGGTTGGAGGGCATGTCTCAAATTCCAAGACAGGTTTCCCCAGGGCAGTCTCGATTTTACCAACTACATCTTAGCTTTCATCGGCTATTGTCATTCTGAATTGAAACTGTCATACTCCACAGTTAAGTCTTACTTAGCCGCTGTTCAGCATTTCCGAGCCTCGAGTCAACCAGAAGCTCCCTCACTCTTCTCCATTCATGTAATTAAGGCTACTCTCAGGGGTCTTGAAAAATGCAATAAAAAAAAACGTCCTGGCCGACAGGCCATCACCGGGCAAACATTTCGTCAGTTATCTGACATGTTAGACAATAGCCCCTTTGGCGCCCCCAACAGAGTCTAGTGATCAAAGCAGCCATATACCTGGCTTTCTATGGGTTCCTGAGACCAGGAGAGTTTACCTCAGCCCTTAGTAGCCGCAGGTATCTGACTGTCGGTCAACTGAAGGCTAATAGAGAAAGCTTCATTCTCTCGCTCACGTCCACCAAAACATCACAATCAGGACTTCCTACCCAGATCACATACTACCCTACCACCCACCGCTGGTGCCCTGTTCAAGTGCTATGCCAGTTGTTAAAATTTTTTGACCGTAAACCACCCCATAGTCCACTGTTGCCATTCAATGCAGCGCATCTCACAACTACCCAATTTGTTTCTCATATCTGTACCCTGGTGGCCAACCTAGGTATAGACCCAGCATCTGTCTCTGGCCACTCCTTTAGGATTGGTGCCGCTTCCGCAGCATCCAAGAACCAAGTTCCAGCTCACGTCATCAGAAAATTAGGGCGGTGGCAGTCCTCCTGTTATTACAGACACATACCTCACCCAAATGTTGAGATGTCTCTTGCCTTTCAGAACTTGGTGCTGTAAGTGCAAATTGTAATAAAGTTTCTGGTTACATGTTGTTCCTTTTGGCCTCCTTCAGTCATCCCTACAACGTTGCGGTTACGGCACAAATCAAACCGTTTTAGGTAACTACTAGTTAGGATTCCGTTCCAGGTGTAGCCCCGACCACAAGTTATAAGGCCGATTTATTGGCCTGTATTTGTGGGAGGGGCTCTGCCCCGCTATTTAGGGTCATTCCCCCCTCCCCTACATTCTACGTCTGTGTCAGCACACCCACCCTTCCCACCCTCTATTCCATTGTCACAACAGGGGATGGCCTCCTTCAGTCATCCCGAAAAACGTTGCGGTTTACGGCACAAATCAAACCGTTTTAGGTAACTACTAGTTAGGATTCCGTTCCAGGTGTAGCCCCGACCACAAATTATCCTCTTAAAAGGTAGTATCTGATTAACCAATGCCTTCAACTGACCTATGGTCGGCGGCCTGTCCGCCATCCAAAGAAGTGCTATTGCCTTTCTGGCCAGGAATAAGGTCTCTCTCAGAAAGGTGCATACATACAGTGCGGTTATCATTTTCCACTATACCCAAAATACATAACTTGGGACAACAGGATATCACCTCTGCAACCAAAGAAGACAAAATATCCACCCCCCCCTTCCAAAAGGACCGTACATACTGACAGTGCCACATAAGATGCCAGAAATCCGCATTAATTTGAGCGCATCTATGGCATCTAGTATGATCTATTCTTCCCATCTTGTATAACCTGGTGGGTGTTAAGTAGCTCCTATGAAGTATACTGTAAAAAGCTGAATCAGCCTATTATTATGGGAGGGCGAAACATTAGACGGTGCACTCAGAGCATCTGACCACTCCTCATCAGTGAGTTGCGGTATCCGCTCCTTCCACCTGGTTTCCACTAACAGGGGCTTGGAACATATTTTAAGATCAAGGAGGTGTGTATATAAGGTCGAAATCATACCTTTCGGCCCTTGGGTCTTGAGTACACCAATCAAAGGGTATTTGGAGATGGCCCGTGTGTCTTTGTGAAATTGCGCATGTAGGGCATGTCGCAATTGTAAAAATCTATAAAATTGAGAACGTATAACCCCTACCTTCTCCTGAAGCTGAGTGAAAAAGAATAGGATACCTTTCTCATATAGCTCCCCCAGGGTGAATATACCATAGTTTTCCCAAACAACTCTACCCTCGCAATGTAACAAGTGTGGGAACATAGGGTTATCCCATAGTACTACAGCATCAGGGAGGTCATGGTATTGTTGGAGTTTGGCAGCTCTCCAAACCTGATGAGCCAGCCTGTGTATAGGCAATGTTCGATCGCTAATAGCCTGTAGATTTTCCAGAATCGGCCACAGGGTGGAGAGTCGCAAATGGTGTCTCAAATAGAATTCGGAATTCCGGAGAGGTGATTGTGAGACCCAGGCGGTAAGAAATCTCAGCTGACCTGCTAAAAAGTATAGGAATAAATCGGGCAGAGCTGCCCCTCCCTGCTGCCAACCTCTCTGTAAATTAGCCAAAGCCAGTTTCCTCTTTTCTTTCCCCC
Source organism: Bufo bufo (assembly GCF_905171765.1). NCBI lineage: Eukaryota > Metazoa > Chordata > Amphibia > Anura > Bufonidae > Bufo > Bufo bufo. Next base: position 84,372,588 of record NC_053389.1, read on the forward strand.
ACACAAAATTTGCAATTGTAGAGTGCAGGTGTTCAAAAAAATATCTCGGAACTGGGGCACAGGCGTACTCTATTAAGTATAATGCCTTGGGCAAGAGGAACATTTTGACAAGATTCAATCTGCCCATTTTGGATAAAGGCAAGGTAGTCCAAGGCTGTCCTCTCTACCTCCCAAGGATATCTCCTTAAAGATGGCATCTTGACGTACCCTAATGGCTAGATGTTCTATTGCCACTGCAATTAACAGGGGTGATAAAGGACACCCCTGCCAGGTTCTCCGGTTTAATGGTAAGGTAGAAGATAGAGAGCCATTGATCAAAATATTAGCTGTGGGCCGATGGTATAATACCCGGATCCAATTAACAAAGGTTGGACCGAAGCCAAAGCATTCTAGGACCTGCAACAAGAATGGCCATTCAACTGAATCAAATGCCTTAGCCGTATCCAGCGCGGCCAAGGCCCATTGACTGCCAGCCACGCAGCCCACCTGTGCAATTACCTGGGTTCTCCTGATGTTATAGATTTTTTTGACTGGGTGACTAAAATAATAGACGGTGGAGGTGCAGTAGACATCGCATATCTAGATTTTAGTAAGGCTTTTGACACTGTCCCACATAGAAGACTTATCAATAAACTGCAGTCATTGAGCATGGACTCCCATATTGTTGAGTGGATTAGGCAGTGGCTGAGTGACAGACAGCAGAGGGTTGTAGTCAATGGAGAACATTCAAAACAAGGTCATGTTACCAGTGGGGTTCCACAGGGATCTGTACTGGGACCAATTTTGTTTAATATCTTCATAAGTGATATTGCAAAAGGCCTCGATGGTAAGGTTTGTCTTTTTGCTGATGACACAAAGATATGTAACAGGGTTGATGTTCCTGGAGGGAAACGCCAAATGGAAAAGGATTTAGGAAAACTAGAAGAATGGTCAGAACTCTGGCAACTGAAATTTAATGTGGATAAGTGCAAGATAATGCACCTGGGGCGTAAAAACCCAAGGGCAGAATATAGAATATTTGACACAGTCCTGACCTCAGTATCTGAGGAAAGGGATTTAGGAGTAATTATTTCAGAAGACTTAAAGGTGGGAAGACAATGTAATAGAGCAGCACGAAATGCCAGCAGAATGCTTGGATGTATAGGGAGAGGTATAAGCGGTAGAAAGAGTGAAGTGCTTATGCCGCTGTACAGAACACTGGTGAGACTTCACTTGGAGTATTGTGCGCAGTACTGGAGGCCATATCTCCAGAAGGATATAGATACTCTAGAGAGAGTTCAGAGAAGAGCTACTAAACTAGTACATGGATTGCAGGATAAAACTTACCAGGAAAGGTTAAAGGACCTTAACATGTATAGCTTGGAAGAAAGAAGAGACAGAGGGGATATGATAGAAACTTTTAAATACATAAAGGGAATCAACTCGGTAAAGGAGGAGAGCATATTTAAAAGAAGAAAAACTACCACAAGAGGACACAGTTTTAAATTAGAGGGGCAAAGGTTTAAAAGTAATATAAGGAAGTATTACTTTACTGAGAGAGTAGTGGATGCATGGAATAGCCTTCCTGCAGAAGTGGTAGCTGCAAATACAGTGAAGGGGTTTAAGCATGCATGGGATAGGCATAAGGCTATCCTTCATATAAGATAGGGCCAGGGACTATTCATAGGATTCAGATATATTGGGCAGACTAGATGGACCAAATGGTTCTTATCTGCCGACACATTCTATGTTTCTATGTTTCTATGTTACTAGAGGTGGAACGGCCCGGTATGAAGCCGGATTGGTCCTCGTGTACAATGTCCTGTTTGCTAAAATCTTGGTTAGTATTTTATAATCAAGTTTTAATAGTGATATTGGGTGGTAAGATCCACATTCTAAGGGGTTTTTATCAGGCTTCAGAAGTAGAGATGTCGCAAACATAAAATTTTCCGTTCGCGAACGGTGAACGCGAGTTTCCACAAATGTTCGCGAACGGGCAAACCGCCATAGACTTCAATAGGCAGGCGAATTTTAAAACCCACAGGGACTCTTTCTGGCCACAATAGTGATGGAAAAGTTGTTTCAAGGGGACTAACACCTGGACTGTGGCATGCCGGAGGGGGATCCATGGCAAAACTCCCATGGAAAAGTACGTAGTTGACGCAGAGTCGGGGCATAAATCACCTAACATTCCTAAATTGTTTGGAATAACGTGCTTTAAAACATCAGGTATGATGTTGTATCGATCAGGTAGTGTAAGGGTTACGCCCGCTTCACAGTGACAGACCAAACTATGACAGACCAAACTCCCCGTTTAACGCACCGCAAACAACCGCAAACAGTCCATTTGCACAACCGCAAACTCCCCATTTGCACAAGGTTGGATACCAAGCTAGCCATGTCCCGTTCCTTGTCCTCACTGACATCATTGAAGGTCTCTTCCTCCACCCAGCCACGTACAACACTAAGGGTCCCCGAAAGGTGACAACAAGCCCCCTGGGACACCTGCTGTGGTTGGTCTTCCAACTCCTCAAAGCCACCTTCCTCCTCTGACTCCTCTTCTTCAGACTCCTCTCTCTGCGTTGCTGCAGGTCCAGCAATCGACGACGACAAGGCTGCTTCTGGTGGTGATGGTGACCACAACTCTTCCTCTTCATGCTCATCTACGGCCTGATCCAGCACTCTTCGCAGGGCACGCTCCAGAAAAAACGCATATGGGATGAGGTCGATTATGTTGCCTTGGGTTTGACTGACCAGGTTTGTCACCTCCACATGAGCCTACAGCCATTGTGCATGAGCGTTCAGTAACGCGGCCAAAAAATACCCAGCTCCGCAGAGGCTGTCCTCTTTTTTTTTAATTAAAAATAACCTGTTCTTACCAGTTTAATCTCTGTTTTGTCCCCTATCAGGGGCCGGTGTGGTGTATGGAATAGATTTTAGGAACCGGGAGATGGAAAAAGATGCTTGGTCGGTCCTCTTACTTCCAATTTGGGACAATGCGCGTGCACCGTGCAATGTACTGTGCTACCCTATATGAGTGGTATGTTAAGTAGTACTATTCCTATCAGTTTAATCCCTGTTACGTCCCCTATCAGGCGCCGGTGTGGTGTATGGAATAGATTTTAGGAACCGTGAGATGCAAAAAGAAGCTTGGTTGGTCCTCTTACTTCCAATTTGGGGCACTGCGCGTGCGCCGTGCAATGTACTATGCTACCCGATATGAGTGGTATGTTAAGTAGTACTATTCCTATCAGTTTAATCCCTGTTACGTCCCCTATCAGGGGACGTGTATCGAATAGAGTTTAGACAACCGCAAAGAGTTGTCAATAGTTGACACACTCATGACATAAATTTTATTCCTCTATGCATCAATCTTAATGTAGTGATGACTGTGCTCATGCGCACGTTTGGGAGATTGCAGGCGATGGCGGTTTTTCAAAGCCTATGGTCGTGCTGAGGTAGTTCAGTGACAGTTAAATGACCCAGAAAACAGTGATTCTGCAGTGTGGGCCCATTGTTGGCCTAGTAGGCTTTAATGATCACCTTAGATGATCACAAAAAAATTAATATTCTTTCTATGCAAAATTATCCAGCCGATCGCTTTTGGTCTGTTCACAATGAAGCAACGACCTTATCATCTGGGGTGTGCCAACATTGCCATTGCCAACACACTCATAGAGGTGATCGTTTCATTGTGATACCAAGCCCCTTCACCACAACAAGGTAACGATCACGAAGGGGAATTGACACATGTATGTGCCTTTTTTTCTGTTTTGTTTTTGCAGCCACAGTGCAGCACCAGAGGCCAGAAAAATTAGGCATGTACACATGCCTGAAAAATTTGGTATTGTTGCAGCTGCTGCTGCAGCAGCGGCCGGAGAGATTGATGTTTTCCAGGCAGAAAGTGCACTAAAAGTTGGTGGTGGAGAAGTCACGCAAGTCATCCGGCATGCAGAGATTAAATACAGCAGCGTGTGGACCATTTTTAGCCCAAGGCATCTCATCAGGCCTTTTTTAGTCAAATGCATCCCCCACTGTCAGTCCCTTCAGGATCCATGCCTCATTCATCTTAATAAAGGTGAGGTAATCTAGACTTTTTTGACCTAGGCGACTTCTCTTCTCAGTGACAATACCTCCTGCTGAGCTGAAGGTCCTTTCTGACAGGACACTTGAAGCGGGGTAGGCCAGAAGTTCTATTGCAAATTGGGATAGCTCAGGCCACAGGTCAAGCCTGCACACCCAGTAGTCAAGGGATTCATCGCTCCTCAGAGTGTCGATATCTGCAGTAAAGGCGAGGTAGTCTGCTACCTGTCGGTCGAGTCGTTCTCTGAGGGTGGACCCCGAAGGGCTGTGGCGATGAGTAGGACTTAAAAAGCTCTGCATGTCCTCCATTAACAACATGTCTGCAAAGCGTCCTGTCCTTGTCGGCGTGGTTGTGGTAAGAGGAGGATTACTTTCACCTCTTCCCCTGTTAGATTCCCGTTCTGCTGTGACATCACCCTTATACGCTGTGTAAAGCATACTTTTTAACTTGTTTTGGAACTGCTGCATCCTTTCCGACTTCCGGTAATTCAGTAACATTTCAGCCACTTTCTGCTTATACCGGGGGTCTAGTAGCGTTACCACCCAGTACAGGTCGTTCTCCTTCAGCCTTTTTATAAGAGGGTCCCTCAACAGGCATGACAGCATGAAAGACCCCATTTGCACAAGGTTGGATGCCGAGCTACTCATGTCCCGTTCCTCGTCCTCACTAAACTCATTGAAGGTCTGTTCTTCACCCCAGCCACGTACAACACCACGGGTACCAGATAGGTGACAGCGAGCACCCTGGGATGCCTGCTGTAGTTGGTCTTCCAACTCCTCAAAGCCACATTCCTCCTCTGACTCCTATTCCTCAGACTCCTCTTCCAGCGTTGCCGCAGGTCCAGCAAGCGATGCTGATAAGGCTGTTTCTGGTGGTGATGGTGACCACAACTCTTCCTTTTCCTCTTCACGCTCATCTACGGCCTGATCCAGCACTCTTCGCAGGGCACGCTCCAGGAAGAAAACAAATAGGATGATGTTGCTGATGGTGCCTTCGGTGCGACTGACTAGGTTTGTCACCTCCTCAAAAGGACTCATGAGCCTACAGGCATTGCGCATGAGCGTCCAGTAACGTGGCAAAAAAATACCCAGCTCTGCAGAGGCTGTCCTAGCACCCCGGTCATACAAATACTCGTTGATGGCTTTTTCTTGTTGGAGCAGGTGGTCGAACATTAGGAGTGTTGAATTTCAACGTGTCGGGCTGTCGCAAATCAAGCTCCTCACTGGCATGTTGTTTCGCCGCTGAATATCGGAAAAGTGTGCCATGGCCATGTAGGAACGCCTGAAAAGGCCACACACCTTCCTGGCCTGCTTGAGGACGTCCTGTAAGCCTGGGTACTTATGCAAAAAGCGTTATACGATCAGATTCAACACATGTGCCATGCACGGCACATGTGACAACTTGCCCAAATTCAATGCCACCAACAAATTGCTTCCGTTGTCACACACCACTTTGCCTATCTCCAGTTGGTGCGGAGTCAGCCACTGATCCACCTGTGCGTTCAGGGCGGACAGGAGTGCTGGTCCGGTGTGACTCTCTGCTTTCAGGCAAATCAGCCCCAAGACGGCGTGACACTGTCGTATCAGGGATGTAGAATAGCCCCTGGGGATGGGGGGGTGCAGTTGATGTGGAGCAAGATGCAGCAGCAGAAGAGGACTCAGCCGAGGAGGTTAGCGAAGAGGATGGAGTAGGAGGAGTAGAGGAGGTGGCAGCAGGCCTGCCTGCAAGTCGTGGCGGTGTCACCAACTCCTCTGCAGAGCCACGCATTCCATGCTTGGCAGCCGTCAGCAGGTTTACCCAATGCGCAGTGTACGTGATATACCTGCCCTGACCGTGCTTTGCAGACTAGGTATCAGTGGTCAGATGGACCCTTGCCCCAACACTGTGTGCCAGACATGCCATGACTTCCTTTTCCACAATAGAGAACAGGTTGGGGATTGCCTTTTGTGAAAAGAAATTTCAGCCGGGTACCTTCCACTGCGGTATCCCAATAGCTACAAATTTTTTGAAGGCCTCAGACTCCACCAGCTTGTATGGTAAAAGCTGGCGGGCTAAGAGTTCCGACAAGCCAGCTGTCAGACGCCGGGCAAGGGGGTGACTCTGTGACATTGGCTTCTTACACTCAAACATTTCCTTGACAGACACCTGACTGTGGGCAGATGAGCAGGTGGCATAGGTTGCAAATGGCATCGCTGTTATCAGAGGCAGACACACAAAAAAAATTCCACACTGCTGAGCTTTGCAATGACGGCTTTCTGGTGTTGGCAACAGCATGCGTTGATTGGCGTGCTGTCTGGCTGACCCCGGGTGCCGATACATGCTGTCTGACTGTGCCACTAGCTCCTTGCGACGACCTCCCCCTGCTTCCAACTCGTCTCCTCCTCCTCTCTGTCTCCTCATCTGAACTTTCCCCCTGTTCTTCTTCTCTTCGAGCGGGCACCCACGTGACATCCACGGACACATAGTCATCATCAACCGCTTCACTTGTATCTGACAACTCAGCAAATGAAGCAGCAGCGGGTACAACATCATCATCATCACACCGTACGTCAGGGGCGTAGCTAGAAATGCATGGGCCCCATAGCAAACAAATTTTATGGGCCCCCCCCCCTCTGTGCCATCCACAGATCCCCCTCCCCTAAATAGTGCCATCCACAGATCCCCCTCCCCTAAATAGTGCCATCCACAGATCCTCCTCCCCTAAATAGTGCCATCCACAGATCCCTCTCCCCTAAATAGTGCCATCCACAGATCCCTCTCCCCTAAATAGTGCCATCCACAGATCCCTCTCCCCTAAATAGTGCCATCCACAGATCCCCCTCCCCTAAATAGTGCCATCCACAGATCCCCCCTCCCCTAAATAGTGCCATCAACAGATCCCCCCTGCCCTAAATAGTGCCATCCACAGATCCCCCCTCCCCTAAATAGTGCCATCCACAGATCCCCCTCCCCTAAATAGTGCCATCCACAAATCCCTCTCCCCTAAATAGTGCCATCCACAGATCCCCCCTTCCCTAAATAGTGCCATACACAGATCCCCCTCCCCTAAATAGTGCCATACACAGATCCCCTTCCCCTAAATAGTGCCATACACAGATCCCCCTCCCCTAAATAGTGCCATACACAGATCCCCCTCCCCTAAATAGTGCCATCCACAGATCCCCCCTCCCCTAAATAGTGCCATCCACAGATCCCCTTCCCCTAAATAGTGCCATCCACAGATCCCTCTCCCCTAAATAGTGCAATCCACAGATCCCCCCTCCCCTAAATAGTGCCATCCACAGATCCCCTTCCCCTAAATAGTGCCATCCACAGATCCCTCTCCCCTAAATAGTGCAATCCACAGATCCCTCTCCCCTAAATAGTGCTATCCACAGATCCCCCCTTCCCTAAATAGTGCCATACACAGATCCCCCTCCCCTAAATAGTGCCATACACAGATCCCCCTCCCCTAAATAGTGCCATCCACAGATCCCCCTCCCCTAAATAGTGCCATCAACAGATCCCCCTCTCCTAAATAGTGCCATCCACAGATCCCCCTCCCCTAAATAGTGCCATCCACAGATCCCTCTCCCCTAAATAGTGCCATCCACAGATCCCCCCTCCCCTAAATAGTGCCATCCACAGATCCCCCCTCCCCTAAATAGTGCCATCCACAGATCCCCCTCCCCTAAATAGTGCCATACACAGACCCCCCCCTTCCCCATGTGCCAGTATCAGGTGCCAACCCCCCCCCCAGGTGCCAGCATCAGGTCAGGTGCCAACCCCCCTCCCCCCGTGTGCCAGTATCAAGTGCCCCCTGCTCCCCCCATGGCAGTAACAGTCGGGTATTAAAAAAAATAAAATAAACACTTCTACTTACCTCCATGTCAGCGATGCGATGCAGCCTCTTCCTGTGTCCCTCCCTGTATTGTGTCCCGCCCTGTATGTCCATATATGGAGTCACTGCTTGTATTTCAGAAAAGGTTTCTGCTGGGATTCGAACCCACGACCTTCTGTATCAGAGGCAGAGCACCTAACCTCAAGACCATAACAGCTGCCTTGCTGCTGACTGAAAAATTATGAGACTTTTACTGTTATAGCTGGCTAAGTGTACATCTATACACATGACAGCTGCTCATATATAGAGATATAGCAGAGCTGAGTGTGCTGGGATAGCTGTCATATAGAGATATAGCAGTGCTGGGTGTGTTGGGGCAGCTGTCATGTGTATAGATGTACACTTAGCCAGCTATAACAGTAGAAGTGTCAAATTTTTTCAGTCAGTTGCAATGCCTCCTTTATGGCTGTGAGGGTTAAAGCTTTGCCTCTGATACACTGATACATTGGAGGTTGTGGGTTCGAATCCCAGACACATCAGGAGACTTTTTAGAATACAGTAAGATTAGAGCACATTAGCGAGGGGGCCTGAACATTAAGACCGCTGCTGTGAAGGGGCCCTAAACATTAAGACATCGATATTTAACGAACTTGAAAATAAACTGTCGGGCCCCGAAGCAGCTGCTTCCCCGGTAGTTACGCCACCTCCTGGCTGCCTGTGTGTAGTGTCTGTGTGTGTTAATAAAAAAAAAAAAAAATAATGAATGCGGTCGGACGGGCCCCCTAGTGGCGTAGGGCCCCATAGCCACTGCTATGGTTGCTATGGCGATCCCTACGCCACTGCCGTACGTCCATGTGTGTAATGCTGCCTGACTGAGACATATCCCTGTTATCTACATCCTCTGGCAATAATGGTTGCACATCACTTATTTCTTCCAACTGATGTGTAAATAACTCCTCTGACAGATCAAGTGAAGCGGCTGTGGTGCTAGTGTTGGTGGTGACGGCAGGCGGGCGAGTGGTAACTTGAGAGGTGCCCGAAGCTGAGCTGGAGGAGGATGGTGCATCAAGGTTCCGATCGGAAGATGTAGAAGATTGGGTGTCCTGTGTTAGCCAGTCAACTATGTCCTCAGAACTTTTTGAGTTCAGGGTACGTGGCCTCTGAACACTGGGCATTATTCTAGGGCCAAAGGAAATCACAGCACCACGACCACGACGGCCCCTGCGGGGTGGCCTGCCTCTGCCTGTCATTGTTTTTTTGATTAGTGGTACTATGCGTGCAAGCTACTGTGACACCAGTGGTGGGCACTGGCAGTAGTGGGCACAATACACGCTGTGGGCCTGACACACACGCTGGCAGGCAACTGCAATTATATTACAGTGAAAAATTGTTTTACTGTTTTAAATGCAAGCTACTGTGACACCAGATATGAGTAGTGGGCACAGTACACGCTGTGGGCCTGACACACACGCTGGCAGGCAACTGCAATTATATTACAGTGATTTTTTTTTTTTACTGTTTTAAATGCAAGCTACTGTGACACCAGATATGAGTAGTGGGCACAGTACACGCTGTGGGCCTGACACACGCTGGCAGGCAACTGCAATTATATTACAGTGAAAAATTGTTTTACTGTTTTAAATGCAAGCTACTGTGACACCAGATATGAGTAGTGGGCACAGTACACGCTGTGGGCCTGACACACACGCTGGCAGGCAACTGCAATTATATTACAGTGAAAAAATTGTTTTACTGTTTTAAATGCAAGCTATTGTGACACCAGATATGAGTGGTGGGCACTGGCAGTAGTGGGCACAGTACACGCTGTGGGCCTGACACACATGCTGGCAGGCAACTGCAATTATATTACAGAGAGAAAAAATAATTTGCAGACTGATGTACTAGCCCTAAAAAGGGCAGATGTTCTTCTGTACCTCTTGCATGATGTTCTTTGTTTTGGTTTTACTTTGTCATCTCTTTTCCTTCTCCCAGCTGTCATCTATTTACACTGATTGCCTCCCTTTATATTCCCTCCCATACTGCCTCACTTTGCGGTTTATACTACTTCCTGGATTGTGTTCACTGCTAGAGGCTGCAACTGCTGGTTCCTCAGATAAGTCTTTTCCTTTATTTGTGTTTCCGTGCTGGCTTGATTCTAGGTGACCCGGACTCCCTCCGTATTAAGTGCAGGGAGCCGGTGGTCGTGTCCCCTCACTATTATAGGGTTTTCAGGTGTCACACAGTCTAGGTACAAGGGCATGCAATTATCTATCATAAAGATCTTTGCATGGGCATAGCAGTCAGGGACAGCTCTAGGGGTTTTATAGGGCTCACCCATATGTTCCTTAGTTTGAGATCAAGTCAGTCGGATGTTTATTTATAACTTCCAGTTTTCTGCAACACCATCCGTGACATTATAAACCGCCATAACCGTCTTAAGCATGAATACGGTTTCAGCCTTGATTGACCGCATGCAGGGTCTTTCACTGGAGGTAGCAGATCTCCGTAAAACTGTCTCAGTTTCAGGTGACCGGTTCTGCTTGCGTTCATGGAGTTTGTTCCGAGCCTAAGATCTCGCTTCCGGATACGTTCTCCGGGGGTAGTGAGAATTTTGTTCGTTTTAGAGAGGCTTGCAAAATTCCATTTTCGCTTACTTCCCCATTCCTCTGGTGATGAGGAGCAGAGGGTGGGGATCATCATCTCGCTGCTCAGAGATAACGCTCAGTCTTGGGCCTCTTCGCTGCCGGTGGGGCACGGCCCCTCCGATCGGTGGATGAATGTTCTGTAGCCCTGGGGCAGATATAGGATGACCCGGATCGTATTGCTCTGGCTGAATCTAAACTGCGTCTTTTATGCCAGGGTAAACAGTCCGCAGAGATATATTGTTCAGAATTTCGGAGATGGGCAGCTGATACTGGTTGGAATGATGCTGCACTCCAAAGTCAATTTTGCCATGGTCTTTCGGAGGGATTGAAAGATGCATTTGCCTTTCATGAGAGACCTGCCTCGTTGGAGTCTGCCATGTCTCGAGCTGTTCGTATTGACAGGCGTCTTAGAGAGAGAGGAGAGATCACTCCTTCCTGTCATATTCAGTCCAAGAACAGTGGAGCAGTCTCATTCAGTGCATAGGGGCCTCAGTCTCTCTCAATCCCCTCTGAGGAGGAGGCCATGCATCTGGGTTTGCTTGCCTCTGATAGTAGAGTATTCAGCTCTCAGAGGAGGGTTTGTTTCTGTTGTGGAGGTATAAATCATTTGGCAAATGTTTGCCCCTCTAGGAGATTCAGGGAGTTTTCTGAGGGTAATAAACAAAAAAAAACAAAAAAATCCTCTAAAAACTTGAAATTGAAGGTTTGCCGTTTGCTTGTAGTTCCCGTTTTGTCCTACCTGCCAGGGTGGCGCTAGATAGCAAGAACATTGTTTGTGAGATTTTTGTAGATAGTGGAGCAGCTGTCAATCTAATTGATAATCAATTTGCTATAACACATGGTTTCCAGGTATGCACTTTGGAAAAGGATATACCTGTTTTTGCTATCGATTCCGCTCCACTTTCTCAAAAATCGCTAAAGGGCATAGTTTGACTGTGGGTGACGCTCATGTTGAGGATATGTCATGTTTCGTCCTAAGCGGATTACCTACTCCTCTAGTGTTGGGGCTACCCTGGCTCACTAAACATAACCCCACCATTGATTGGCAAGCAAGGCAAATAAATGGTTGGAGTGACTTTTGCAGAGAGAATTGCCTCACGGCGTCTCTTTCAGAGGTTTCTACCAAGACTGTACCATCTTTTCTCTCAGAATTTTTGGATGTGTTTTCAGAGAGTGGTGTCCAGGAGCTGCCCCCTCACCGGGAGTACAATTGCCCTATTAATCTCATCCCAGGCGCCAAGCTGGCAAAATCACGTTTATATAATCTCTCCCAACCTGAAAGAGTCGCTATGCGTACTTATTTCTCTGAGAGCCTGAGAAAGGGACACATCCGACCCTCGAAGTCACCTGTTGCCGCTGTTTTTTTTTTTGTTAAGAAAAAAGATGGTTCTTTAAGACCATGTCTGGATTTCAGGGAGCTGAACGGTATCACAATTCGTGACCCTTATCCGCTTCCTCTGATCCCGGACCTGTTTAACCAGATTGTTGGGGCTAAAGTTTATTCTAAGTTGGATTTAAGAGGGGCATACAACCTAGTCAGGGTCAGGGAAGGGGACGAATGGAAGACGGCCTTCAATACCCCGAGGGCCATTTCGAGAATTTGGTTATGCCTTTCGGTTTTATGAATGCTCCAGCCGTCTTCCAACATTTTGTGACCAGCATTTTTTCTCATTTAATGGGGAAATTTGTACAGGTGTATCTAGATGACATTTAGATTTTTTTCTCCTGATTTCAAAACTCATAGGGACCACCTACGTCAGGTCTTGCTCATTCTGCAGGAGAATAAATTGTACGCTAAACTGGAAAAATGTGTGTTTGCGGTTCCAGAAATTCAATTTCTGTGGTTTCTTCTCTCCACTTCTGGTTTTCGCATGGACCCTGAGAAGGTCCGCGCTGTGCTTGATTGGGAGCTTCCTGAGAATCAGAAGGTGCTGATGCGGTTTTTGGGTTTTGCCAATTATTACAGGAAGTTCATTTTGAATTATTTCTCTGTTGTTAAGCCACTCACTGATATGACTAAAAAGGGGGTAGATTTTTCCTCCTGGTCGGTAGATGCGCTCAAGGCCTTTTCTAGTAACAAAGAGAGTTTTGCTTCCGCTCCCATCTTGGTACAACCTGATGTCTCTCTGCCTTTCATTGTTGAGGTGGACGCTTCTGAGGTTGGTGTGGGTGCGGTCTTGTCTCAGGGTCCCTCTCCTGCCAAATGGCGACAGTGTGCCTTTTTCTCAAGGAAGCTCTCCTACGCAGAGAGAAATTACGATGTGGGAGATAGAGAGTTGTTGGCCATCAAATTAGATTTTGAGGAATGGCGCCATTGGCTAGAGGGAGCCAGACACCCTATTACTGTGTTTACCGACCATAAGAATCTGGCCTACTTGGAATCAGCCAAGCGTCTGAACCCGAGACAGGCCAGATGGTCTTTATTCTATTCTAGGTTTAATTTTGTTGTCACGTTCTGCCCTGGGGTTAAAAATGTAAAGGCTGATGCCCTGTCACGTTGTTTTCTGGGAGGGGCGAACTTTGAAGACCCGGGTCCCATTTTGGCTGAAGGGGTGGTCGTCTCTGCTCTTTATCCTGATTTGGAGGCAGAGGTTCAGGCAGCCCAGGCAGAGGCTCCTGATCTTTGTCCTCCTGGGAGGTTGTTTGTCCCTCTCGCTTTACGACACAAGGTTTTTAAGGAGCACCACGATACTGTCCTTGCTGGGCACCCGGGGAGTAGAGCCACAGTGGATCTCATTGCTCAGAGATTCTGGTGGCCGGCTCTTCGTAAGACGGTTGAGGGTTTTGTGGCAGCCTGCGAGACCTGCGCTCGTGCCAAGGTCCCTCATTCACGGCCATCGGGTTCTCTCCTCCCGTTACCCATTCCTTCCCGTCCTTGGACGCATCTGTCCATGGACTTCATTACGGACCTACCTCGTTCCTCGGGGAAGACTGTGATTCTGGTAGTAGTAGACCGCTTTAGCAAAATGGCGCATTTCATTCCCTTTCCTGGGTTACCCAATGCTAAAACGCTGGCGCAAGCATTTGTTGATCACATTGTCAAATTGCATGGAATTCCTTCAGACATAGTTTCTGATAGGGGCACGCAGTTTGTTTCCAGATTCTGGAAGGCCTTTTGTTCTCGCTTGGGGGTTCGGTTGTCATTCTCTTCTGCTTTTCACCCGCAGTCAAATGGCCAGACCGAACGCGTCAATCAGAATCTGGAGACATATCTGCGCTGTTTTGTGGCAGAGAATCAGGAGGATTGGTGTTCTTTTTTGTCCCTTGCTGAGTTTGCTTTAAATAACCGTCGCCAGGAGTCCTCGGATAAGTCACCATTTTTTGGTGCATATGGGTTTCATCCGCAGTTTGGGACATTCTCTGGAGAGGGGTCTTCTGGTTTACCTGATGAGGAGAGATTTTCCAATGATCAATCTACGAATACGGGGACAAGAAGATCTAACACACAATCTGGAACTAAGTCCGATATAGATAATATATCTGAACAACAGCCCCTAATACCGAACGTAATGATAAAGGCCATTACAACTAATGGATCCATTCAAACTAGTAATCGGTATGACATATTGGAATCATTGGATGAAGACACCAACCATAATGACTCCATCACTGCAGCAGACAGTGTAGATAACCATGTCCTATCACACCATGAAGGAACTTCTAATATTGGTATACACCACCAAATGCCACATAGTTACAGCTCAATAGTAAAAAGGAACACCAATAGACGAACTAAAGATAAATCCCTAAAGACGGATAACATAATAAAAACAAAAAGAAAGACAGTAAAAAGGGATTTTTTTCAGGCAAGACCCTCACAAAGAAAAAAACAAAAAGAGGAAAAAGAGGGAAAGGCATAACTAAAAAGCTTGAAACTAAACGTAAGAGAGGGCGGGGTATATACAATCTCAGTTGCTATACTCTAAAAGACAATGAGCTGGCACTATTAGAGAAGGGCCTCAAATTTGCCCCCACCTCAAAGTTCTGTCCCTTTTATGCTTTTGTAGGGATTAAGAAATTTCTGAGAAATTTAGCCTTAAAGAAATACTTCTTAAAAATGAACACCATCTCTTATCCAAATAAAAATATAAATAAAAATAAAATTATGCCAATGTTTGGAATAACATCACCTATAGTACCTACAAATCGTTTACAAATCAATATGGGACCACAGCATACTGCTGACCCAGGCATTGCCACCAGGACCCCTTTACACACTACGTTGAGACCCAAATCACATTTTAATCCTCTCGGAGAATACTCCGATGCTTTTACTGCATTTCAGGCTCTGGTATTGAGAGATTTACGTAAAATTAATCCTAAGGGCAAGCGTAAGGGCCCTCAAAATTTATCTATTTGGGAAAAAAAGGCCATTAGGACATTACAAACTAATAATCAAATTGTGATTAGGCCTGCAGACAAAGGGGGGGGTATTGTCATTTTGGACGAAGATTCTTATAATATTGAATCAACACGACTTCTCAGTGACAAAAAAACATATAAAAAACTGAGTTTTGATCCAACCAATATATACAAACAACAACTTGGATCCCTTGTCAAAAAAGGTAAAATGACAGGCATTTTAACCAGTGATGAAGCACAATTTATTAACAATCAATGCCCCAAGATTTCGATCTTTTATTACCTGCCAAAGATTCACAAAAATCAAACAAACCCACCTGGTCGCCCGATTATCTCAGGGATAGACAGTTTGACGGCCAATTTATCTAAATATGTGGACACCTTATTACAGAATCATGTTCAGAAACTTCCAGCGTATCTTAAAGATACGAAACATATTTTACAACTTCTGGAAGATATACAATGGGAGGATGACTACATCCTGGGGACCCTGGATGTCACCTCCCTATATACTGTGATTGAGAATACAAAAGGCAGAACAGCTACTGAATACTTTTTAGAAAAAGATGGTAATATGCCGAAAGAACAAATAAATTTTACTGGCGAGTGTATTAGTTTTATTCTCACACATAATTATTTTAAATTTAACCAGGAGTTTTATCTGCAGACATGGGGTACCGCGATGGGGACCAGATTCGCACCGAGTTTCGCTAATCTATATATGGGCCACTGGGAGGATACCAATATTTTCCCCCAGGGCAGACTCGGTGCGAATCTGGTCCTATGGAGACGTTTTATCGATGATATTGTTTTTATTTGGAAGGGTGGGGAACCTGCACTGAAAGTTTTTTTAAATGATTTAAATAAAAATGAATTTTATCTAGAGTTTACACCAAAATTCAGTAAACAGCAGGTTAATTTTTTAGATCTTACGATATTTATTGAGGAAGGCCAGATTCAAACCAAGACATACTGTAAACCAACGGACTGCAATAGCTACATCCCTCTCAGAAGTTGTCACCTACCCACGTGGCTCACTAACATTCCTCGTAGCCAATACATCAGGATACGTAGGAATTGTACTAATATTGGTCATTTTGAGGAAGAAACCAGAGACCTCAATATTAAATTTATTGAAAAGGGGTATAAAATGGAGGACCTGGAACCTACCATTAAACAAATTAGAGAGGTAAACCGCAACTTATTATTGAAGGATAAAGTGCAGGATCCAGAAAAACTTGCTGCAAATGATTGTACCAATGCCCCCATAAAAATTCCAATAATTACCACTTTTAATGAAGGGGCTACAACTCTTAAAAGAATTGTCAGAAAACACTGGGAAATGTTGCGACAAGATAAATTAATAGGGGATAGGATCCCCAAAAATCCCACTTTTATCTTTAGGAAAGCGCTTAATTTGTGTACTATGGTAGCGCCCACTGTTAAACTGCCCCAAATAAAGAAATTGAGTCACTTGACACAAAAAGGTTTTTTCCCTTGCAAAATGTGCAAAAATTGCAGGAAAATCAAACACGGTACAACTAAGTTCCCCATTAGAGAAATAGGGGACAATCACCATAAATACAAAATTAATCAGTATATTTCATGCAATACCCGAGGCGTGATATA
The DNA here is from genome assembly GCF_905171765.1 of Bufo bufo. Taxonomy (NCBI): domain Eukaryota; kingdom Metazoa; phylum Chordata; class Amphibia; order Anura; family Bufonidae; genus Bufo; species Bufo bufo. Next base: position 84,389,107 of record NC_053389.1, read on the forward strand.
CTTTATCAAATGTCCTTGTTTTAAAATATATGTGGGCCGAACCAAACGTGAATTAAAAACCAGGATGGGGGAACATCTCAATAATATAAAGAAAAAATATGAGGGACATCCTCTGTCCCGTCATTATACCCAATACCACGGAGGTAATTTTGCTGGTTCTTTCTTTGGGGGTATTGAAAAAATAAAACCAAATCTGAGAGGTGGAGACATTATTAAACAAATGTCAAGATGCGAAAGCAAGTGGATCTTCAGACTGAACTCCCTAGCGCCAAATGGCCTCAATCGCGAGATGGAGTTATTTGCATTTTAATAACCATGAATGTGAAGCCCAGCTGATGTTTTTTAAAGACAAGTAGATGTTACCCTTTATCTATATAGGAGTTTATGCGGGACTTTATGCAGTACGTTTGACGAAATAAAAGTTAATAGTTGCCATGGGGACCGGACGCCTACTTAACCCAGAACACAAACACAACAACTATCCCTGACGAAGAAGCCCGTAGGCTTTGAAACGCGTTGGATCGTTTTTGGTCTTTGGATTACTCCGTAGGTCAGTCGTGACGTCACGCCGCCTGTTCCGGAACCCTGTACCAACACCGCTCCCTCGCGCGCACGCCAGCCACCGGCCGGGGCGGCATACGCGCTGAGAGGTAGAGCAAGAAGTAACAGCAAACAAGAAGTACCGCAGAATCATTCCATCCCACTGCCTGACCGGACAGTCGGTGTTTTACTCCTTTCGATTATACCCCAGGTCCCGCCAGGACAAGGTAACCCGCCAGGATAAGGTAACCACCATACTTATCTATCCCATCACAACCCCAGCGCTGGTACCGAACATTAGTTTGTTCAATTTCTTTGCTTTATTTACCACTTTGGATCGGAGCAGCCGTAATCCATTTAGGTACCAAGCAGCGGCTCTGTCTGCCTGAGTGCATATAGAGAAAATTTAATAGCGGTAGCGCAGGCACTATTATATTATATATACACTCTTTACGAGATTTTCCTCGTCTTTGTCATTTATTTGGCAAAAGATTCAGGGTAATCTGAAGAGGATGAGTGAGAGATATAAGCGTTTGGCGGATAAGAGACGTGTGCCTGGTCCGAACTTGAATGTGGGTGATCTGGTGTGGTTGTCTACAAAGAATATCAAACTGAAGGTTCCCTCCTGGAAGTTGGGTCCTAAGTTTATTGGGCCTTACAAGATCTTGTCCGTCATCAATTCCGTTGCCTTCCGTCTTGATCTTCCTCAGACTTGGAAGATCCATAATGTTTTTCATAGGTCCCTATTAAAACCGTATGTCCAACCCACTGTACCCTCCTCTTTGCCTCCAACTCCGATTGTTGTTGGTAATCTTGAATTTCAGGTCTCTAGGATTGTGGATTCTCGCATTATCCACGGTTCTCTCAGTACCTCGTTCCTGAGGGTTATGGTTCTGAGGAGAGGATGTGGGTCCCAGTGGTGGACATTAAGGCCACTCGCCTTATCAGGGCTTTCCATAGGTCCCATCCTGAGAAGGTGGGCTCTGAGTGTCCGGAGTTTACTCGTAGAGGGAGGGATACTGTCACCGCCGAGCTCTCCGAGAAGCTCTGGCAGATGTTCTTCTGTACCTCTTGCATGATGTTCTTTGTTTTGGTTTCACTTTGTCATCTCTTTTCCTTCTCCCAGCTGTCATCTATTTACACTGATTGCCTCCCTTTATATTTCCTCCCATACTGCCTCACTTTGCAGTTTATACTACTTCCTGGATTGTGTTCACTGCTAGAGGCTGCAACTGCTGGTTCCTCAGATAAGTCTTTTCCTTTATTTGTGTTTCCGTTCTGGCTTGATTCTAGGTGACCCTGACTCCCTCCGTATTAAGTGCAGGGATCCGGTGGCCGTGTCCCCTCACTATTATAGGGTTTTCAGGTGTCACACAGTCTAGGTACGAGGGCATGCAATTATCTATCATAAAGATCTTTGCATGGGCATAGCAGTCAGGGACAGCTCTAGGGGTTTTATAGGGCTCATCCATATGTTCCTTAGTTTGGGATCAAGTCAGTCGGATGTTTATTTATAACTTCCAGTTTTCTGCAACACCATCCGTGACAGGGGTGCTGTCAGGACGCTGTCCTTACAGCAGATCAGATGAGTCTTTGAGGACTTGAGTGGACACAGAACACTGGCCTAGCTAACGTTTTCCCTATTAAATCAGCTGCAGCTGCACGGTCCCTGCTCTCACTAACACTGCAGCTTCCGAATGAATCTAAGATGGATGCTGTCCTTGCTTTTTGATAGGAGGTGGGAGGGTCTGGGAGGGAGGGTATGCTGCTGATTGGCTGGAATGTGTCTGCTGACTGTGAGGTACAGGATAAAAGTTTGTTCAATGATGACATATAGGGGGCGGACCGAACATCGCTTATGTTCGCCCGCCGTGGCGAACGCGAACAAGCGATGTTTGCCGGCGAATAGTTTGGGACATCTCTACGGGTGAGGAAGAAGAGTTGGAGGAGCAGGCAGAGGAGGAGCAGCCTGGACCCTCCCATAATGTAATATCCTCTGATCCAGGAACATCACAGCCAGGGGATTCCTCTCCCCCACCTCCAGGAGAGAGGGACAAGGAGGTCTACACCCCCAACCAGGAGGGTAAATATGTGCACACAGCTATATAATTAAATACCCATACAATGTTTATAAGAAAAAGGGCCTAAAATGTTTTAAATTAGTGAAAAGTAGATAAATATTAAAAAAAATTCAAATGAAAAAACTCTGTAATTTACATTAAAACCATAAAGTACCCAACTAATTCACATTAAATATTACATAACTATAACAAAGTAATTCTGTGCTCTCTTTAATAAATACAAAATAAGAGTTGTGGTGGCTTGATACATTTTAATGGCCATAAAATAATAATTAATATGTCACATAGCGAGCTTCCAATAACTCACCAGTCCCTTCATCTGTCGTATATACAATAAGGGAGACATGGCGGAATGAATGGGCATTTGAAATATAAGATATAAACATATCAAAGACCATCATAATAAGTCTGTTATAATCTTACAGATAAGGGGCTGAGTTTGTATTATTGTCTTTAAATTTATGGCATCTCAGAGATCTGGTGCCACGACTATGTCTATAGAAGACTATTTAGATCTTATAGTGTGTCCAAAATCCCATTTAACAAAGTTTTGTCTTCAATTTGCATTCAAAAAATCTTATAGCTCTTTTGCATTAGAAGTTATATTTTAAGATGAGAACTTTCATGTGTTATTCATATTGACCATGGGCAACAGAAATGCATAGCAACACGAAAGTGTAGATTCTTCTTTCATCTCAAAGAAACCAACTAAATACTATTATACTCTAATAAACTTGCATTAATTAACCCACTAAATAACATTATACTATATTGAAATACTAAATAACCAACTAAATAATTATCAAAACTGTAATAAAAAAAAAAATGTTCTGTAAATGGACGGTACTGTAACAAAAACTCCACACAAACCACTAACTGCCTTCATCATAATTGAAAGTCATTGTAAATTTTTTTTTATCCTAACAGTTCAAAAACTTAAAAGAAGGCTCCTTGAGAATCAGAAATCTGAAGCCAATGCAATACTGACTATAAAAGCCCAACAAAATAAAATCCGGCTACTTCAAGCTCGCTTACAGAAGCATCAGCGTCAGCGGATGCTGAATTCAGGAAGCTGGAGGAGCAGAGGAAGATCTAGAATAAGGAGTTGCTGGAGATCCAGAAAGAACTCCAAAGTTTGCCTTAGAGGCTTTTTTTTCATATTTTACATACTTTCTATTTGTAAATAAATATTTTATTACGTTTAATCGTTTGCTTTCGTATGTTTGATATTGTTATTTAATACATAAACTAGCTGTGGACCCCGCGTTGCTCGGGTATTTATTTATTGCAAATTTATATTAAATAACAGTGACTTTAGCAATGGTCGCCCCTTTAACAGTGAATTTCACGGTGACCGGCCCTTTAACTGTGAACTCCACAGCGCCCATCATTTGGCAGTTAGGATTTAAGTGAAAGGCTGGAAGCAGGCTTGTATCGGCTAATGCAGGTGATATTTTGGGAATATCTCGGGAACGGTACATCCTAGAGAGCTGAGACCCCCTCAAGATTTCTTTCCAGGTAGCAAGGGATGTGTATACCAAATTTCATTGAATTTGATGGTTGCATTTTTTCGGAACATACACACATACATACATACACACACACATACATCCTTTTTTATATATTCAGGGTGGGCCATTTATATGGATACACCTTAATAAAATGGGAATGGTTGGTGATATTAACTTCCTGTTTGTGGCACATTAGTATATGTGAGGGGGGAAACTTTTCAAGATGGGCGGTGACGATGGTGGCCATTTTGAAGTCGGCCATTTTGAATCAAACTTTTGTTTTTTCAATAGGAAGAGGGTCATGTGAAACATCAAAATTATTGGGAATTTCACAAGAAAAACAATGGTGTCCTTGGTTTTAAGGTAACTTTATTCTTTCATGAGTTATTTACAAGTTTCTGACCACTTATAAAATGTGTTCAATGTGCTGCCCATTGTGTTGGATTGTCAATGCAACCCTCTTCTCCCACTTTTCACACACTGATGGCAACACCACAGGAGAAATGCTAGCACAGGCTTCCAGTATCCGTAGTTTCAGGTTCTGCACATTTTGTATCTTCACAGCATAGACAATTGCCTTCAGATGACCCCAAAAATAAAAGTCTAAGGGGGTCAGATCGGGAGACCTTGGGGGCCATTCAACTGGCCCACGACAACCAATCCACTTTCCAGGAAAAAGTTCATCTAGGAATGCTCGGACCTGACATCCATAATGTGGTGGTGCACCATCTTGCTGGAAAAACTCAGGGAATGTGCCAGCTTCAGTGCATAAAGAGGGAAACACATAATCATGTAGCAATTTTGCATTTCCAGTGACCCCCTTAGACTTTTATCTTTGGGGTCATTTGAAGGCAATTGTCTATGCTGTGAAGATACAAGATGTGCAGCACCTGAAACTACGGACACTGGAAGCCTGTGCTAGCATTTCTCCGGTGTTGCTATCAGTGTGTGAAGAGTGGGAGAAGAGGGTTGCATTGACAATCCAACACAATGGGCAGCACATTGAACACATTTTATAAGTGGTCAGAAACTTGTAAATAACTCATGAAAGAATAAAGTTACGTTAAAACCAAGCACACCATTGTTTTTCTTGTGAAATTCCCAATAAGTTTGATGTGTCACATGACCCTCTTCCTATTGAAAAAACAAAAGTTTGATTCAAAATGGCCGACTTCAAAATGGCCGTCATGGTCACCGCCCATCTTGAAAAGTTTCCCCCCTCACATATACTAATGTGCCACAAACAGGAAGTTAATATCACCAACCATTCCCATTTTATTAAGGTGTATCCATATAAATGGCCCACCCTGTAGATAACTCAATGAGTTAAGAGGTTGTGTGTTATCCCAACTACATCTGTACAGATTAGCAGCATAACTGAATATATACATTACATAGTGTTGTAGAGAGAGAGATACAAATGTCATGTAAATATTGTACCTGGACATAATCGTTCGCTCATCTCCTTTAAAAGATTGGGCTTAAACCTCTTCAGATCGCACCACTTCTTTTGTAGTTAACATATTTGTGCCACAAGGAAAATTTAATGAACAACTCGGCACGGAGAGACCTCATGATGGCCCGCTTCTCCTCTCTCTTCCTGGTACGGTCGTATCCCCGCACCAACAAACGCTGCAAGATAAAGATGCAAGCATATAATTCCAATTTTTTACATTCAAAATTTTAAAACTTATGTCCTCAACAAACCTGCAAAAAGTAGTTACGTCTTTAAAGGGGAAATATTAGATTGAATGTTACCGTTATAAGATCAAATTGTAATGCGATTCTATGTGTGTGGGGTCTGAGGGAGCAATCGGATATTGGCCGGCTAAGCTGCGATGTACTTGTCTAGTGAAGTGATGGTAAGGTATTGGGTGTACTGCTGGTTTGCATCACCGTGGTGTACCCTGGGTAACGCTAAATGAACCAGCAAAAACGGTGAGACAAAGAAAGCTCATGGACATAAAATATAATCTTTATATATATTGTCTTCAATGTGAGAGAGAATATAAATCGCACATCCTCAATACTATGCTTTTGATATAAACAACTGTGTAACATAACAGCATGATACAGCGTGACAATACAGCGCTATTTTCAATCTATTGCTGTGCACTATTAGGAAGCATTAGTATACAGTTTGATCAAAGAGCATAGGCCCACTTACCACGACAAGGTTGCCTCTATCAAGTGGGGACCTACTCTAACCTTGGAGCGGCACAGTGCGGCGACCGTCGCGCCCCCACACCGCTCCAGCAGGCAACGGGACCCAGCAGCCACACAGCGCCCTCACTGTGCGGCAAAGCCACCTAGGCCCTGGGCCCCATCATTCCACCAGCACGGCACAAACGCAGCGACGGCTACCGTCCAGCACCGCATAATGTGAACAGGTGCAAAGAGCTCACCTGGTCACAGGCAGCCTCTCAGGAACTCCAACTGGGAGGTAGTAGGAATTTATAAACCCTTTGCAGACTTCTGCTAATTAAAAGCACCTAAGCCGAATGGGGAGGAGTGCTGACTCAGAGGGGGGAAAAAGAGTAAAGAATCTATATTATATATTCAATGTGAGAGAGAATATAAATCGCACATCCTCAATACTATGCTTTTGATATAAACAACTGTGTAACATAACAGCATGATACAGCGTGACAATACAGCGCTATTTTCAATCTATTGCTGTGCACTATTAGGAGGCATTAGTATACAGTTTGATCAAAGAGCATAGGCCCACTTACCACGACAAGGTTGCCTCTATCAAGTGGGGACCTACTCTAACTTTGGCGCGGCACAGTGCGGCGATCGTCGCGCCCCCACACTGCTCCAGCAGGCAACGGGACCCAGCAGCCGCACAGCACCCTCACTGTGCGGCAAAGCCACCTAGGCCCTGGTCACAGGCAGCCTCTCAGGAACTCCAACTGGGAGGTAGTAGGAATTTATAAACCCTTTGCAGACTTCTGCTAATTAAAAGCACCTAAGCCGAATTGGGAGGAGTGCTGACTCAGAGGGGGGAAAAAGAGTAAAGAATCTATATAATAATTTTTGATTCTCTCTCACTTATTGTATATACACTGCTCAAAAAAATAAAGGGAACACTTAAACAACACAATTTAACTCCAAGTCAATCACACTTCTGTGAAATCAAACTGTCCACTTAGGAAGCAACACTGAGTGACAATCAATTTCACATGCTGTTGTGCAAATGGGATAGACAACAGGTGGAAATTATAGGCAATTAGCAAGACACTCCCAATAAAGGAGTGGTTCTGCAGGTGGTCACCACAGACCACTTCTCAGTTCCTATGCTTCCTGGCTGATATTTTGGTCACTTTTGAATGCTGGCGGTGCTTTCACTCTAGTGGTAGCATGAGACGGAGTCTACAACACACACAAGTGGCTCAGGTAGTGCAGCTTATCCAGGATGGCACATCAATGCAAGCTGTGGCAAGAAGGTTTGCTGTGTTTATAGAAACATAGAAACATAGAATGTGTCGGCAGATAAGAACCATTTGGCCCATCTAGTCTGCCCAATATACTAAATACTATGGATAGCCCCTGGCCCTATCTTATATGAAGGATGGCCTTATGCCTATCCCATGCATGCTTAAACTCCTCCACTGTATTTGCAGCTGCCACTTCTGCAGGAAGGCTATTCCATGCATCCACTACTCTCTCAGTAAAGTAATACTTCCTGATATTACTTTTAAACCTTTGCCCCTCTAATTTAAAACTATGTCCTCTTGTAGCAGTTTTTCTTCTTTTAAATATTCTTCCCTCTTTTACCTTGTTGATTCCCTTTATGTATTTAAAAGTTTCTATCATATCCCCTCTGTCTCGTCTTTCTTCCAAGCTATACATGTTAAGGTCCTTTAATCTTTCCTGGTAAGTTTTATCCTGCAATCCATGTACCAGTTTAGTAGCTCTTCTCTGAACTCTCTCCAAAGTATCAATATCCTTCTGGAGATATGGTCTCCAGTACTGAGCACAATACTCCAAATGAGGTCTCACTAGTGCTTTGTCAGCGTAGTGTCCAGAACATGGAGGCGCTACCAGGAGACAGGCCAGTACATCAGGAGACGTGGAGGAGGCCATAGGAGGGCAACAATCCAGCAGCAGGACTGCTACCTCTGCCTTTGTGCAAGGAGGAACAGGAGGAGCACTGCCAGAGCCCTGCAAAATGACCTCCAGCAGGCCACAATGTGCATGTGTTTGCTCAAACGGTCAGAAACAGACTCCATGAGGGTGATATGAGGGCCCGACGTCTACAGGTGGGGGTTGTGCTTACAACCCAACACCGTGCAGGAAGTTTGGCATTTGCCAGAGAACACCAAGATTGGCAAATTCGCCACTGGCGCCCTGTGCTCTTCACAGATGAAAGCAGGTTCACACTGAGCACATGTGACAGACATGACAGAGTCTTGAGACGCCGTGGAGAACGTTCTGCTGCCTGCAACATCCTCCAGCATGACCGGTTTGGCATTGGGTCAGTAATGGTGTGGGGTGGCATTTCTTTGGAGGGCCGCACAGCCCTCCATGTGCTCGCCAGAGGTAGCCTGACTGCCATTAGGTACCGAGATGAGATCCTCAGACCCCTTGTGAGACCATATGCTGGTGCGGTTGGCCCTGGGTTCCTCCTAATGCAAGACAATGCTAGACCTCATGTGGCTGGAGTGTGTCAGCAGTTCCTGCAAGACAAAGGCATTGATGCTATGGACTGGCCCGCCCGTTCCCCAGACCTGAATCCAATTGAGCACATCTGGGACATCATGTCTCGCTCTATCCACCAACGTCACGTTGCACCACAGACTGTCCAGGAGTTGGCAGATGCTTTAGTCCAAGTCTGGGAGGAGATCCCTCAGGAGACCGTCCAGCACCTCATCAGGAGCATGCACAGGCGTTGTAGGGAGGTCATACAGGCACGTGGAGGCCACATACACTACTGAGCCTCATTTTGACTTGTTTTAAGGACATTACATCAAGGTTGGATCAGCCTGTAGTGTGTTTTTCCACTTTAATTTTGAGTGTGACTCCAAATCCAGACCTCCACGGGTTGAAAAATTTGATTTCCATTTTTTAATTTTTGTGTGATTTTGTTGTCAGCACATTCAACTACGTAAAGAACAAAGTATTTCAGAAGAATATTTAATTAATTCAGATCTAGGATGTGTTATTTTTGTGTTCCCTTTATTTTTTTGAGCAGTGTATATATATATTGTGTGTGTGTGTGTGTGTATGGTATATAGTGTATGGTACCGTATATAGTATGTGGTATATATTGAGTGACAGGAAAATGGACGTGCTATGCGCACATGGGCGTCCGCAGGGAGGGGAAAGTGCCCCCCTCTGGGGCCAGCAGAAGTGGGGGGGCAGCGGCAGGGCACAGGGAGATGAACGCTTCCATTGTGGAAGCGTTCATCTCCATAGTCATCTGTATCGCCGTCCTCAGGACAGCGATACAGATGACTGTGCTGAGGCAGGTGAGGGAGACGCGTGTCCCTTTCCCTTCCTCTGATAGGCTGCAGGCACTAGGCCGGCAGCCTATCAGAGGCCGGCGCAGGCGGCGCGATGACGTCATTGCGCCGCCTATTATACTGGTGGCTACTAGCACATAATGGGGGTCTCTGGCTACTGGCACATAATGGGGGGGGGCTGTCATTACTGTCAAATAATGGGGGCTGTCATTACCGGCACAAGGGGGGGGCTGTCATTACTGGCACATAATGGGGGGCTATCATTACTGGCACATAATGGGGGCTGTCATTACTGGCACATAATGGGGCTGTCATTACTGGCACAAGGGGGGGCTGTCATTACTGGCACATAATGGGGGGCTGTCATTACTGGCACATAATGGGGGCTGTCATTACTGGCACATGATGGGGGGGCTGTTATTACTGGCACATGATGAGGGGGCTGTCATTACTGGCACATGATGGGGGGGTGTTATTACTGGCACATTATTGGGGGCACTATAGGGGCATCTACTGAGGCCACAAAGAAGAGGTGTTTTATATGGGAGGCTCTGTACAGTAGCATTTTATACTGGGACACATTATGGTGGGTACTTTGGGGAAGGGGGGAGAGGAGTACTATGGGATCATCTACGGGGGCACTGAGAAGGGGTATTTTATACTTGCAAATTATGGGGGACACTGAGGGCATCTACTGGGGCATTTTATACTGGTACATTATGGGGGGCACTAGGAGGAGGGGGATAGGAGCACTATAGAGGCATTTACTGGGGGCACTATATAGGGGTATTTTATACTGGCACATTATGGGGGCACTATGGGGACATTAGCTCAACTGGGGGCATTACAAGGGGGTATTTTTTACACTGTCACATTATAAGGAGAATTATTTCTACTGGGGGGGGCTTTATTACTCCCCCATGGTATGACCCCCTAGTAGCAGCACCAGCCTCTCCCTGCTCTGCTATCCCTCTGCCCCTTCTCCAAATCCTTATTATGAAATCTTTCTCATTACGATAAAACACAACATCAGCTCCGCCGAGCCCCCGGCCAAAGTGTGGAAGTGGTGTCCGAGATCCCCAAGGACCAAGCCAAGTAATTGTAAGTTTTCATGTGAAATATGTTTATGTTATACACATATAGCCTACACTGTGTCACACAATATACAGTATACCTCTACACTGTGTAGTCTGTTCAATAAGCACCATTGTTTTGTGGCGGCGGACAGAAAATAATCTGGAAGTGCCCCTCCCGAGACCAGGCTCTGGATCCGCCACTGCACAGCTCATGCGTTATTATACTTTGTGATAATGATTATGCCCCTCCCCTTCATTACATTCTCATAAACAAGCAGAGCATGGATGTCAATAAAATTATGCCCCCCCCCCCTGGAAAAATTTCTGCGGACGCCCATGTATGTGCATGTGATATGAGTGTGTTTTCCAAACATACAGGCTACAAACAAAGTGCTGTGAAGTAGCAAGAATACTTAGTGCACAAATCTGTATGATCTATTTTTACCATAAAAAAAATAAAAAATGTCATAATAAAAAAATAATCGTATTCATATAGAAAATATTTGAATTTGCGAATTTTTCGCTAGACTCGATCAACTTATAATAATTGTTCTGATATGCATGCGAAAGTACTGTAATATAATATTACTTATGGCTATGATGATTTCATCCTCGGCTTTTATAAAGCGGTGTCTGATCATCTTTGCCGAGCACATTGTACTGAGTGTTTGCGAGTGTCTGGAGTGGAGAGTCCAGTGGAGACTGGAAATACTTGGAAAACAAATTATCATCGCGATCTACATGAGGTGAGTCACCTCAGGTGACGTCAGTGATGTCATGCGGTCGGGCACACTTATTAACCTTTACGATTTTTCGGTTGTAATATTCGTGAACTCGAATATTATAACCAAGATTATTGGTTTAGATTAGAATAGGACGAATATTCTAAAAAACGAATATACAGCAATATAGCGATTATATTCGTTATTTCGAATATTCGTCATATTTGGTCCATCTGAAAACGTGATTCCTTCCAGCTTCAATTCAGTTGCTTGTGGGCCAATGACTCATTGACCCACAAGCAAGAAGCAGGGAGGAATCATATTTTCAGATGAAAAATAAAAAACAAATATTCGATTTCGCGAATATATAGAACTATATTCAAAATATTTGCGAAATCTCGAGGTTGCGATATTCGAGATAAAAATTTGTTATTCGAATATTCGCGCTCAACACTAGTAATCAACACTGGTTAGAATGTGGGCAACTTGCCGGTCTTAGCGCATGAACTGCAGCATGTAGTCGCTCATGTATGCCAGGCTGCTCAGAGGCAATGACAAGCTGTCCTCTGTGGGAGGTGTATCGTCTGTGTCCTCTGTATCCCCCCAACCACTCTCCATTGATGCCCATAAGCTGCTTTGGTTGCCACACTGCTGTGAACACAGTCCCTCCTCATCATCATCCTCCTCCTCATCCTCCAGAACTGTGCCCTGGCTGGACAGTTGTGTACCTGGCCCCTGTTGGTGCAGGAACCCACCCTCCGAGCCACTTGTGAATGACTGGCCTGATAACCGTGGAAATGATCCCTCTTCCTCCTCCTCTTCCTCCTGTGCAACATCCTCTTTCATCATCGCCCAAAGTGTTTTTTCAAGGAGACATAGAAGTGGGATAGTAACGCTGAGGACTGCTTCATCGGAACTGGCCATGTTGGTGAAGTACTCGAAACAGCACAACACAGCACACACGTCCCGCATGGTGGCCCACTCGTTGGTGGTGAATTGGTGCTGTTCCGCAGAGCGACTCACCCGTGCATGCTGCAGCTGAAACAGTCTCTCCAGCATGTGCAAGGTGGAGTTCCATCTTGTAGGTACGTCACATATGAGGCGGCCGAAGTTGCGCTGCAGTTACGCTGCAGGCGAGCAGCAACAGGGTGAGAACGCCGAAAGAGTGCACAGATGGCCCGCATTTTCTGCAGCAGCTCTGACATATCAGGGTAATTTTTCAGGAACCTCTGCACCACACAAAATCAGCACATGCACCAGGCAAGGGATGTGTGTCAAACCGGCTAGCCCCACAGCTGCTACGAGATTTTGCCCGTTATCGCACAGCACCAGGCCAGGCTTGAGGCTCAACGGCATTAACCACTCATCGGTCTATTGTTCCATGCCCATGTCCACAGCTCCTGCAACGGTGTGGGGTTTTTCCCCAAACAGATGAGTTTCAAAACAGCCTGCAGTCATTTCCCCTCTGGCTGTGCTGAAGTTGGTGGTGAAAGTGTTACGCTGACTGAATGAGAAGGTGGTAGAGGAGGAAGCAAAGTAGGAGGAGGAAGCAACAGGAGGCAACGAGAAATGTCCTGCAATCCTCAATAGTGGTAGGACATGCGCCAAACTGCTATCCGCCTCAGGCTCAGCCGCCACTGCATTTAGCCAGTGTGCAGTTAGGGAGATATAACGTCCCTGCCTGTGCTTACTTGTTCACGTATTAGTAGTTATGCAGACCTTGCCACAGATGATTTTGCACAGTTCACATCTGATCGGACAGTTGCACAGTTCACATCTGATCGGACACCCACCGCCATAAGGTTTTTAAAAAGTCTCTGTCTCCACCAGACGGAATGACATAATTTCAAATGCCAGGAATTTTGAAATGCTGGCATTCAGGGCCAGGGATCGAGAGTGGGTAGTAGGGTATTTCCTCTTTCTCTTCAGTGTTTCTATCATATCCCCTCTGTCTCGTCTTTCTTCCAAGCTATACATGTTAAGTCCTTTAATCTTTCCTGGTAAGTTTTATCCTGCAATCCATGTACCAGTTTAGTAGCTCTTCTCTGAACTCTCTCTAAAAGTATCAATATCCTTCTGGAGATATGGTCTTTCACCCACTCTTTACCCCTGCCCTCCTTGCTGATCTGCACATGGCAGAAATCCGCAGCAGTTGGCACCTGTGTTTCATCATCATCATCAGAGACGTGCTGCGGTGGTCCTCCCATGTCTACATCCTGAAACATAAATGTTGGGCATCAGTACAATCAATCACTTCCACTTCTGGGGCAGGGCTAGGTGAATGGCCCACGGAAACCCCGCCAGCAGAGTCATCAATAAGCATAAAAGACTGCTGCATGACTTGGTGATTTGCAAGAGGGTGAGTTGAAAGACAGATGCCCATGGGCTGCAGGTGCCAACTCTGCATTTTCAGCAGGGGACCGGGTGGAAGACAATATGAAGGAACTGGAGGCATTGTCAGTGATAAAATCTACTACCACCCCTACTTGTTCTGGACTCACCATTCGTACACCGGTATTCAGGCCTACAAAATGACGCTGAATATCCAGTCACCTATTTGCACCTGAGGAAGGTGTTTAATTTGGGAGTGTAGTTGGCACAGATTGAACACGTCCTCTCCCTGCAACAGGAGCTCCACCGGCACCAGCAGCTCCACTACCAGGGCCTCGTCCCTTATTTGATGCTCTTCTCATTCTTTGAGGTCACTCACTGAACTAACAGACAGATTAACTATATAAATTTCCCTGTCACGAATCCAGTACAGGTATACCTCACACCAAAAATGGGAATATGTCGACCACCAAACTCACAGACAGATTAACTATATAAATTTCCCTGTCACATATGCAGTGCAGGTGTACCTCACACCAAAAATGGGTATATGTCATCCACCGAACTAACAGACGGATTAGTTATATTTATTTCCAGGGGCGTGGCCTGACTGGGGATGTGAGAGGACGTGCAGAGCTGAGCTCCCGGCTGAACATCCTGTAATCCATTCTTCTCCCCGTCCATCTGGGGCTGTAACGGCTCACCGATACAACAAAGTGCTTCCCCAGGGGTCCTGCTACCGTAACGCTCCGCCATGCGCCGTCAAAAGTCCAAAGAGAAGGAGGGAAAGGACGGTGAAAGAGCCACCCCAGCAAGGCAAGATGGCGCCCGGACAGTCAGTGAAGCTGCTGGATGTGGCAGCGCACTGGAAAAGTTTGCTCACACCACTGAATCTGTTCATCCTGCGCTGGCCCTGAACGCATACGCTGCCGCTGTTAAGAGGAATCCTCCAGTGCCTCCATTTCAGAGGACTCTGAGGTCAGTGATCTTAATGGCAGGATGGCCGCCTCAGCGCTTGAGCCTACTATCAAGGATGTCTTTTCAGCGGTGCTACAATGCAATAATGCAATCACTGCGCTTACTATCAATGTGGGTGGCCTGAAAGAGGATGTAGGGCTACTAAGGCAAGACATGAGGCAAGTCGAAGAGCGTATGAGTGAAATGGAGGGCCTCTTAAGTGATTTGGAAGACCAAATGCCGCCAGTTAAAAGGGATATGCAGCGGGTGATTTACAATGTCACCATGCTTATCTCCAAAATTGACGACCTGGAAAACAGGCTGCGGCGAAGTAATGTGCACATGATTGGTGTGCCAGAACGTACCGAAGGAACAGATGCTGTTACATTTGTGGAAAAGTGGCTAACAGAAAAAATAGGAAAGGAAAAGCTGTCTCCTCTGTTTGCTGTGGAACGGGCACACAGGATGCTGTTTAGCCCCCCACCACCAGGGGCACCACAGCGCCCTTTATTGCTTAGAGTCCTCCATTTTCGTGACCGGGATGCCATTTTGAGAGGAGCAAGAGACTGCACTGATTTGTCTATTGATGGGAACCGGATCTCTTTGTTCCCTGACTTCTCACCTGACGTCCAAAAGAAGCGTGCACGTTTTATTGATGTTAAACGCAGACTGCGACTATTAGAGCTTCCATATTTTATGCTATATCCTGCGAAACTGCGAGTCGTGGCGAAAGATAAAACACACTTATTTGAGCATCCGGGTGCGGCATGTCAATGGTTGGACTCCACTGAAAAGGATTTAAGGGAGGGCCCTTAATCTGCTGATTGCCACAAGTTATTATGCTATCACCTTCTACCTTTTGTCTATATGGACAGTTGATAAATGCGAGGTCATGTTGTTGGTTAGATGTCTGCAAATAATAATGTGGGGGGCAGACTGAGTGCTTGAGTCAAGGCTCTACCCAGTACTGGAGACAGCATTTATTAATGTTATGTTATTTGTTATGTATAGGTTGGGAAGGGGGAGGGGTGGGTGGGAGGGACTGTGAGACCTTATTAACTAGACATCAATGGTTTATATGTGTATGACCGGGGCGAGGCTGCTTACGGTCCTGTACTGCTATGGTTTAAGAACATAAATGGGTACCCTTAGAATAATTGCCTGGAATGTGAGGGGGCTGAACCAACCTGCTAAACGCAATGCCGTCTTTTATGCCTTGCAAACGTATCAACCGGCAATTCTGTGCCTCTCAGAAACTCATCTCACTTCTGAGAGAAGACATCTTATTCATAAGGCTTGGGTGGCACAGGAGTTTCATTCCACGCAGTCGAGAGGGGTGAGCGTGTTGGTGCATAGAAATGTTCCCTTTATATCAAGGGAGGTACATGTGGATGAGGAGGGTCGCTTTATATGTATTAACTGTTCTGTGTTTCATTACCAAATGATACTAGTGGCCGTTTATATACCTCCCCCATATTCCTGTGAAGTTCTCAAAAAAGTATTATCCTTCACTTCCAAATTTCCAGATCTGCCAGTTCACATAATTGGTGATTTTAATATGTTCTTGGACAAATCCCTAGATAAATTCCAATCTGATAGTGGGGCCTCTGGCCCTTCTCTATCCTCATTAGCCAAGACGCTCACTGAAATAGACTTGTATGATTTGTGGAGGTCCAGAAATCCCGGTGTGAAGCAATACTCCTGCTACTCGTCATCACATAGTTCTCTTTCTAGGATAGATCTCGCTGTGGGATCTAGGGGAATGTTAGATAAGGTCCAGGATGTTAGGTACTTACCCCGTAGTATTTCTGACCACTCCCCGTTATTGGTAGTACTGGATTTAGGGAGAGAGTTATTGGGTCCGAGACAACCATGGCAACTAAACCCTTTTTGGATCCAGTTAGTTGATACTGGTACTGTGATATCTGCTACTCTGACTGACTTTTTTACCAATAATGAAGGTTCAGCTAGTCACTCCATTATCTGGGATACAATGAAAGCTTATATTAGAGGGATATACAGTAAACGGATTAGTTCCCATAAAACTAAAAGCAGGGCACTTACGACAGAACTGCTGGATAGAGTTCAGACTACGGAAGCTAAGTACATCTCTAACCCCTCCCTAGAAAATTCCTCACACTGGACGGAGGCGCAAGATCTACTGAAGGAACATTTGTAGAGCTGGGGACAAAAAATTTTTAAGACTCAACATTATTTTATGGAAGGGGAATGTACGGGCCACCTACTAGCTACTATTATTAAGACCCAATCGGGCCCATCTTGTGTATTGGGAATCACTAATAAAATGGGCGTACAGGTATCGGGAGATGATAACATAATGAACATATTCCATGAGCACTATGCAGAAGTCTATAAGTCCAGTGTCACGGGGTTCCGAAGGTGCACTCGGTCCCCCATTGCCCGCAGAACTGTTGCTTAGCTTTTGGAATGAGGTTCTGTGTTTGACCTCATTCCCAGGGCGGCTTTACTAGCTGGGTGGCTCCTTGCTCCTAAGTCTGCCTTGAGCGCCGAGCTGATCACTCGGTGCTCGACTGGTTGGTCTGTCGGTCATGTGACGCTGGCCACGTCACATGACCCTCACTCCCCACTATAAATACAGGCAGCCTGCTGGCTACAGGTTGCCTGTTAATTTCTAGGTTCCTGGTATTTGTTGGACTGCTGAATACTTACCTGATCCTGTTCCTTGACCATCCTTTTGCCTGATCCTCCTGTACTGCGCATCCGTCCTGGTATTGTGACCTCGGCTCCCACCTGACTACTCTCTTAGGACTCCTCTTGTACTTCTCTGCTCTCCTGGTATTTATGACCCCGGCTTCTCCTGACAATTCTCTGTTTGCTCCATTTGTACTTTGCAGCTTTCCTGGTATTGACTCGGTCCGTTCACCTCCTGTTGTTTGTCTGTCTGTCATCCCTGCACTTACTCCAAGTTAGGGATTGCCGTCCAGTTGTCCCCTGTCATTAGGACTCGCGAGGCAAGTAGGCAGGGCCAGGGGTAAGGGTGGAGCGCAGTGGTCACTTCCCTTCCCCCTGTGTGTGTGTGTACGCGACCGTTACAGATTAACAGGCCCAATAACCACTGTATTATGAATCCTCTGGTGACCCTGACTGACTATGTCTCTAATCTGACGCAGATGGTGCAGGAGTTAGGGGAAAAAACTCAGCTCTTTTGAGTTAGGGCAAGGCTCTTCCACTCCTCAGGCCTCCAGTCCGCATTTTGAGCCCCAGATTAAGCTCCCAGAAACCTTTTCTGGAGACCGGAAGAAGTTTCTCTCTTTTAAGGAGAGTTGTAAACTTTACTTCCGTTTGCGCCCCGTGTCCTCTGGCCCCGAGAGTCAACGCGTGGGCATTATCATTTCCCGATTACAGGGTGATCCCCAGGACTGGGCGTTCTCTTTACCTGCTGGCGCCAGTTGTTTATATTCTGTGGAGGGGTTCTTTCAGGCCCTAGGTACCTTCTATGATGAACCAGACAGGGCTCTAGTAGCCGAGACGGCTCTAAAGGCACTGGTTCAGGGCAATTTACCAGCGGAGGATTATTGCACCCAATTCAGAAGGTGGTGTGTCCCCTCAGGATGGAACAAACCAGCCCTGAAGAGTCAGTTCAGGTCAGGTCTGTCTGATAAATTAAAGGATCTTCTGGTCAGTTATCAACTTCCAGAGACCTTAGAGGAGATGATGACCCTTGTTGTCCGACTTGACCGACGGGTTAGAGAGAGACGACAGGAACAACAGTTCTCTTCCCAGATGGTGGTCCAGCCAGAGGCCTATCCCAGAGACAATGCTGAGGTCTCCACCGAGGAACCCATGCAGGTTGGCATGACCCGAGGGAATCTTCGCCGCAGACGTGGAGAATGCTTTTACTGTGGAGATTCTGACCATTGGATCAACCAGTGTCCTAAGAAGGTCCTCTCTGTCAAGTCTCCTAAGGCAAGGCAACCTAAAGACCAGGTACACCCTGAATTTTCTAAATGTAAGCTTTCGGTAGCCATTACGATTTCTCTGGGAGTAGATAAATGGGCGGGTAAGGCCTTTATTGATTCTGGCTCAGCGGCTAGCTTTATTGACTCTGAGTATGATTGGGTATTCCTATGTTTGCCTTACCAACTCCTATCCATGTCATGGCTATTGATGCTACTCCTCTTATTGGTGGTACGGTGAGCTTATGTACCTCGGAGATTTCTCTAACCGTGGGTGTGTGCCACTCAGAGAGATGTTCGCTTCTAGTCCTGGAGACCTACCTGCTGAGGTGGTACTAGGGTTGCCTTGGCTCCGACTACATAACCCCACTATAGATTGGTCCAATGGGGAGTTGGTGAGATGGGGGCCTAAGTGTGACTCGTGCCTGTCCGTGGTACAGGCTGGGGTCTCAGTAAAGTCTGATACTTTACCCTCTGTTGTTAGAGAATATTCTGATGTATTCTCATCACCAACCCCAGAGGTTCTACCCCCCCCATAGACCTTATGATTGTACCATAGAGCTAGTAGAGGGGGCCAAGTTTCCTAAAGGACGAATTTATAATCTTTCTATGCCCGAACGCAAGGCCATGGAAGATTATATTAAGGAGAGCCTTGGTAAAGGGCATATTAAACCTTCTGTCTCTCCTATGGGGGCGGGGTTTTTCTTCGTTAAGAAAAAAGATGGTGGTCTTAGGCCATGTATCGATTACCGGAGATTAAATAAAATCACTGTCCAGAATAGATACTCCCTCCTATTGATTCCGGATTTATTTAACCAGGTCCTGGGGGCAACCTGGTTTTCCAAAATTGACCTGAAAGGGGCATACAATCTAATCCGAATCAAGGAGGGAGACGAATGGAAGACGGCGTTCAATACTCCGGTAGGACACTTTGAATATCAGGTGATGCCTTTTGGACTCAGCAATGCCCCAGCTGTGTTCCAAAACTTCATGAATGACATTCTTAGGGAATTCTTAGGTAAATTTGTTATTGTCTATCTTGACGACATTTTGATATTCTCTCCTGACTTCGAATCCCATGTGTCTCATGTTAGACAAGTATTAGAGGTGTTGAGGGAGAATCAGCTATCCGCTAAACAAGAGAAATGTGTCTTTGGTGTGCAGGAGATTCTGTTTCTAGGGCATGTTCTGACTCCTCACGCCTTCAAGATGGATCCTGGTAAGGTACTAGCAATTAAGGAATGGGTAAGACCTTCATCCTTAAAGGCCTTACAACGGTTCTTAGGTTTCGCCAATTACTATCGTAAATTTATTATGAATTTTTCCGTAATTGCTAAACCGTTGACCGACCTTACTAAGAAAGGGGCGGATTTGGAGAATTGGTCTACTGAGGCCATTTCTTCATTTGAAAAATTAAAAAAGGCATTCAGTAGCGCTCCCATTCTGATCCAGCCTGATCAGGAGAAACCTTTTATTGTGGAGGTGGATGCGTCCGAGGACGGCGCAGGAGCTGTCCTTTCACAAGGTCCTGCCAGCCTCACTAATCTGAGACCATGTGCCTTCTTCTCCAGGAAATTCTCTCCCACGGAGAGAAACTACGACATAGGGAATAGGGAGCTGCTGGCCATTAAATGGGCATTTGAGGAGTGGAGGCATTTTCTGGAGGGGGCAAGGCATTGTGTAACTGTTGTCACTGACCATAAAAACCTTATGTTTCTCGAGTCTGCTAAGAGGTTGAATCCCCGTCAAGCCAGATGGGCTCTGTTTTTTACTCGTTTTGATTTTTCCATCACGTTCAGGCCGGCAAGTAAAAATGTGAAGGCGGACGCATTATCTCGGAGCTTCCAGGCTTTTCAACCTACTGAGGTACCACCTGAATCCATCCTACCAGCAAAAATCTTCTTAGCAGCTCTTACCCAGAATATCTCGGCTCGCATTAGGTCGGAACAACATCTGGCACCGGTATCCACCCCAACAGATAAGTTGTTTGTTCCCGTACAATTTCGTCTCCAGCTGTTGGGTGAGTGTCACGATTCTGCCTTTTGTGGACATCCGGGTGTTGAGGGCACTAAGGATCTGGTTTCTAGATCTTATTGGTGGCCCAGTCTAACTAGGGATGTCAAGTCCTATGTGTCAGCCAGTGAGGTTTGTGCCAGGTCCAAGACACCTAGGACTCGCCCTGCTGGTAACCTACGACCCCTACCCATTCCCAGTAGACCCTGGTCCCATATCTCGATGGACTTTATAACTGACCTACCGCTGGCGGAGGGTAAGACTGTAGTGTGGGTAGTGGTGGATAGGTTTAGCAAGATGGTCCATTTCATTCCCCTGTCTAAACTCCCGAATGCCAAAACCCTGGCGTCTATTTTTGTGAAAGAAATTGTTCGATTGCATGGTATCCCGGAAAATATTGTTTCGGACAGGGGTGTGCAGTTTGTGTCCAAATTCAAAGTCAAATTCAGAGCCTTCTGTCAAAGATGTAAAATTTCGTTGTCTTTTTCTTCCGCCTACCATCCTGAGAGTATTGGGCAGACTGAACGCCTTAATCAGTCTGTGGAACAATTCCTGAGGTTGTATGTTGCTGATGACCAGCAATTATGGGTCAAATTCCTTCCATTGGCTGAATTTGCTCTGAATAACCGTGTCAATTCTTCTGCTGGGGTCTCCCCTTTCTTTTGTAACCATGGTTTTCATCCCCGTTTTCATTCTGGGTCGTCCGTCTCCTCCTCTAACCCTGAAGCTGATAAACTCTCCTCCGAACTGTGCACAGTTTGGGCCCGGGTTCAATCGAACCTAGAAAAGGCTCAATGTTCTCAAAAACTCAAGGCCGATAGGAGACGTTCAAGGGGGGTAAACTTTCAGGTTGGGGATAAAGTATGGTTGTCCTCCAAGAATCTATCTCTCAAGGTAACTTCTAAAAAATTTGCTCCTCGTTTTATTGGACCATATAAGATCACGGAAGTGATTAATCCGGTATCTTTTAGGTTGGAGCTGCCTGAGTCATTGCACATTCATAATGTGTTCCATAAATCTCTGCTTAAAAAATATTTTGAACCGGTAGTACCATCAAAAGCCTCGCCTCCGCCAGTTCTTGTTAATGATGCTGTCGAGTATGTGGTGTCTAAAATAGTGGATGTCAGGAAGGTGCGTAATTCCTTGCAGTACCTGATTCACTGGAAGGGGTATGGACCTGAAGAGAGATCTTGGGTACCTGCCAGGGAGGTTCATGCTCCTAGACTTGTTCGTAAATTTCATTTAGAACACCCTAAAAAGCCATCGCCTGAAGTCTTGGGTCCGGTGGCCCCTCGTAAAAGGGGGGGTACTGTCACGGGGTTCCGAAGGTGGCACTCGGTCCCCCATTGCCCGCAGAACTGTTGCTTAGCTTTTGGAATGAGGTTCTGTGTTTGACCTCATTCCCAGGGCGGCTTTACTAGCTGGGTGGCTCCTTGCTCCTAAGTCTGCCTTGAGCATCGAGCTGATCACTCGGTGCTCGACTGGTTGGTCTGTCGGTCATGTGACGCTGGCCACGTCACATGACCCTCACTCCCCACTATAAATACAGGCAGCCTGCTGGCTACAGGTTGCCTGTTAATTTCTAGGTTCCTGGTATTTGTTGGACTGCTGAATACTTACCTGATCCTGTTCCTTGACCATCCTTTTGCCTGATCCTCCTGTACTGCGCATCCGTCCTGGTATTGTGACCTCGGCTCCCACCTGACTACTCTCTTAGGACTCCTCTTGTACTTCTCTGCTCTCCTGGTATTTATGACCCCGGCTTCTCCTGACAATTCTCTGCTTGCTCCATTTGTACTTTGCAGCTTTCCTGGTATTGACTCGGTCCGTTCACGTCCTGTTGTTTGTCTGTCTGTCATCCCTGCACTTACTCCAAGTTAGGGATTGCCGTCCAGTTGTCCCCTGTCATTAGGACTCGCGAGGCAAGTAGGCAGGGCCAGGGGTAAGGGTGGAGCGCAGTGGTCACTTCCCTTCCCCCTGTGTGTGTGTGTACGCGACCGTTACATCCAGACTAGGGATTGACTGTAGTGACAGAGAGCAATACCTGCACAATATCCAGATGCCCAGCCTGTCTGATGATCAGAGGTTATTACTTGATGGGGACATTCAATTGAAAGAGATGGTATTGGCGGTGCAGTCGCTTCCTAACAGAAAAGCACCTGGGGGAGATGGTCTGCCTGGGGAATTCTACAAAAAACATCAAGAAGCTTTGCTCCCGCATCTCCTACAGGTGTTTAATGAATCTTATAGGACAGGTGCTTTACCTAGCTCTATGAGAGAACCATTGGTGGTGGTGATCCCTAAACCAGATAAGGATCCCAATATGGTAGATTCATATAGACCCATCTCACTCTTAACAGTAGATATAAAAGTGTTGGCCAAGGTACTTGCTAATAGGCTCCTGAATGTTATCTCCCACATTATACATGAAGATCAGTGCGGGTTTATGCCAGGAAAATCCACGTCATTAAACCTCAATATTCAGATGAGGGGAACAGAATGGGACGTGGGATGCCCTGCAGTGGTCTCTTTAGACGCTGCAAAGGCCTTTGATAGTGTTGAATGGGAATACTTATGGGCAGTTATGGCAAAACTAGGATTCGGCCCTGGATACATTAATTGGGTAAAATTGCTCTATAGTCAACCGAGAGCTAGGCTGCAAATAAATGGTAAGCTATCCCCAATGATGACACTGGAGAGAGGCACCAGGCAGGGATGCCCTTTGTTACCCCTCCTGTTTGCCATTGCTATAGAGTCCTGGCTTGTATTTTCATTCTACGTCACTGATTCGAGGTCTGGAGAGGGGGGCGGTGGAGGAAAGAGTCTCGCTATATGCGGACGATATGTTATTATATGTGGGTGATCTGACATCATCCATAGATCCCATTATATCGTTAATCTCCGACTTTGGAAAACAGTCTGGTTTATTAATCAATTGGAATAAGTCAGTTATTCTTCCGCTGTCCCCTCTTCCGGAATCTCATGTTAGAAAGTGGTCTCCTCCTTTAAATATCTTGGAGTCAATATCAGTACCGCCCCAATCTTATGTAGCGAATAACCTATTACCACAAATGGACAGATTTAAACAGAAAGCGGTCACCTGGCATAAGCTTTTATTGTCAATGATAGGTAGAGGTAATCTTCTTAAGATGATATGGATGCCGTAATTGCTCTACATATTGCATAACTCACCAGTATGGATTCCCATGCATTATTATTATAAGTTACAGAGAATATTTAGATCCTTGTTATGGAAAAATAAAAATAGTAGAATCCGATATGAAACATTACTACGTGGTAAAGAAGCGGGGGGACTGGCGTTACCTAACCCCTTTATATATTTCTTAGCAGCTCAGTTGCAACACTTTAAGGGCTGGGGGTCCCTGAGAGAGATGGGAAGATGTGGAGAATTGGTGAAGTGGGCATCTGGGGTCTGCCAGCCTATTTCGATTATGGAGAAAGATTTACCTGACTCTTTTAAACCCCTCCCAGTAGTAGGATTAATGAGGAGGGTCTGGGGAAAAGTTAGGGAAATTCTGGGTGTTCAGGAACTATTGGACCTGTCTCCTGTTTGGAATAACCCTCATTTAATAGAATTGGCCAAACTGCAGGGATTTTCTGATTGGGAACGTAAAGGACTATGGAATTTAGGTCAACTATATTCACAAGGTATCCTAAAACAATTTGCACAACTTTGCACTGAATATGGGCTAGTGTCTACCCATTTCTATAAATACCTTCAGTTAGGGCACGTTATTAGTTTGCAGGATAAAGTGCGCCCCCTACAATTTGTATCACATCTCATGCTTAACCCCTTAAGGACGCAGGGCGTACCGGTACGCCCTATTTCCCGAGTCCTTAAGGACCAAGGGCGTACAGGTACGTCCTGACTTAAATTCGGAATTCCGGCGCCGCAGGGGTTAATCGGAACGGGACGCCGGCTGAAATCATTCAGCCGGCATCCCGTAACAACGCAGGGGGGGGTCATTTGACCCCCCAGTATCGGCGATCGCAGCAAACCGCAGGTCAATTCAGACCTGCGGTTTGCTGCGCTTTGTGCAGTTTCTGATCGCCGCGGTCCCTGACCGCGGGGATCAGAAACTTTAGAGTGGCTAAAATCATTATTTTTCACCCCCCCCTGCACCCCTGCACGATTTTATGCCGGAGAATGGTGCGGGGGGGGTGTCGCAGGCGGTGGGGGCGTTGCGGGAGGCGGGCGGTGCGGCAGGCGGGATCGCGATCCCCCGCCCGCCTCCCCATGAACGATCGTTGGCTTCTAGTGGGTATACCAGGGTGCCAGCACATTGCTGGCACCCTGGTATAAACGGCTGACATCTGTGAAGATGTCAGCCGTTTAACCCTTTCCATACCGCGGTCCGTACGGACCGCTGTATGGAAAAAGTTAACTGTCATTGGTCAGGGAGCTCCCTCCCTCTCCATCGGGGGGCTGCTGTGGCTTTGCAGCCCCCCGATGGAGAGGGAGAGAGCCCCCAGAGAGCCCCCCTCAGCCCCGTCCTTACCCTTCCCCGTCTGCGAAGTTCTGAGCAGACGGGGAGGGTTCCCATGGCAACAGGACGCCTGCTCAGGCGTCCTGCTGTCCATGGTGCTGAACAGATCTGTGCTAAAAGCACAGATCTGTTCAGTGTAAGTAAAATACAGTACAGAACAATATATATTGTTCTGTACTGTATTATACAGACACCAGACCCACTGGATCTTCAAGAACCAAGTGGGTCTGGGTCACAAAAATGTAAAAAAAAAGTGAAAAAGTTAAGATAAAAAAAAAAACATTTATCACTGAATAAAAATTAAAAAAATAAAATAAACTACACATATTAGGTATCGCCGCGTCCGTAACGACCTGATCTATAAAATGGTCATGTTACTTTCCCCGCACGGTGAACGCCATAAAAATAAAAAAATAAAAACTATGAGAAAATTGAAATTTTGCCCACCTTACTTCCCAAAAAAGGTAATAAAAGTGATCAAAAAAGTCGCATGTACGCCAAAATAGTACCAATCAAACCGTCATCTCATCCCGCAAAAAATGAGACCCTACTCAAGATAATCGCCCAAAAGCTGAAAAAACTATGGCTCTTAGACTATGGAGACACTAAAACATGATTTTTTTTTTTTCAAAAATGAACTCATTCTGTAAAACTTACATAAATAAAAAAAAAAGTATACATATTAGGTATCGCCGCGTCCGTATCGACCGACTCTATAAAAATATCACATGACCTAACCCCTCAGATGACCACCGTAAAAAAATAAAAATAAAAACAGTGTAAAAAAAGCCATTTTTTGCCATCTTACGTCACAAAAAGTGTAATAGCAAGCGATCAAAAAATCATATGCACCCCAAAATAGTGCCAATCAAACCGTCATCTCATCCCGCAAAAAATGAGACCCTACTCAAGATAATCGCCCAAAAACTGAAAAAACTATGGCTCTAGAATATGGAGACACTAAAACATTTTTTTGGTTTTAAAAATGAAGTTATTGTATAAAACTTACATAAATAAAAAAAAATGTATACATATTAGGTATCGACGCGTCCTCGACAACCTGCTCTATAAAATGACCACATGATCTAACCTGTCAGATGAATGTTGTAAATAACAAAAAAAAAAAACGTGCCAAAAAAGCTATTTCTTGTTACCTTGCTGCACAAAAAGTGTAATATAGAGCAACCAAAAATCATATGTACCCTAAACTAGTACCAACAAAACTGCCACCCTATCCCGTAGTTTCTAAAATGGGGTCACTTTTTTGGAGTTTCTACTCTAGGGGTGCATCAGGGGGGCTTCAAATGGGACATGGTGTCAAAAAAAACAGTCCAGCAAAACCTGCCTTCCAAAAACCGTATGGAATTCCTTTCCTTCTGCGCCCTGCCGTGTGCCCGTACAGCGGTTTACGACCACATATGGGGTGTTTCTGTAAACTACAGAATTAGGGCCATAAATAATGAGTTGTGTTTGGCTGTTAACCCTTGCTTTGTAACTGGAAAAAAAAATATTAAAATGGAAAATCTGCCAAAAATGTGAAATTTTGAAATTGTGTCTCTATTTTCCATTAAATCTTGTGCAACACCTAAAGGGTTAACAAAGTTTGTAAAATCAGTTTTTGAATAGCTTGAGGGGTGTAGTTTCTTAGATGGGTCACTTTTATGGAGTTTCTACTCTAGGGGTGCATCAGGGGGGCTTCAAATGGGACATGGTGTCAAAAAACCAGTCCAGCAAAATCTGGCTTCCAAAACCAAACCGCGCACCTTTCACTCTACGCCCTACTGTGTGCCCGTACAGTAGTTTACGGCCACATATGGGGTGTTTCTGTAAACGGCAGAGTCAGGGCAATAAAGATACAATCTTGTTTGGCTGTTAACCCTTGCTTTGTTAGTGGAAAAAATGGGTTAAAATTGAAAATTAGGCAAAAAAATGAAATCTCAAAATTTCATTCCCCATTTGCCAATAACTCTTGTGCAACACCTAAAGGGTTAACGACGTATGTAAAATCAGTTTTGAATACCTTGAGGGGTGTAGTTTCTTAGATGGGGTCACATTTAGGGAGTTTCTCCTCTTGGGGTGCATCAGGGGGCTTCAAATGGGACATGGTGTCAAAAAAACCAGTCCATAAAAATCAGCCTTCCAAAACCATATGGTGCACCTTTCACTCTACGCCCCGCTGTGTGGCCGTACAGTAGTTTACGGCCACATATTGGGTGTTCTGTAAACGGCAGAGTCAGGGGCAATAAAGATACAATCTTGTTGGCTGTTAACCCTTGCTTTGTTAGTGGAAAAAATGGGTTAAAATGAAAATTTGACAAAAATATGAAATTCTCAAATTTCCTCCCCATTTGCCAATAACTCTTGTGCAACACCTAAAGGGTTAACAATGTATGCAAAATCAGTTTTGAATACCTTGAGGGGTGTAGTTTCTTAGATGGGGTCATTTTTGGGTGGTTTCTATTATGTAAGCCTCGCAAAGTGACTTCAGACCTGAACTGGTCGCTAAAAATTGAGTTTTTGTAAATTTCTGAAAAATTTCAAGATTTGCTTCTAAACTTCTAAGCCTTATAAACATCCCCAAAAAATAAAATATCATTCCCAAAACAATTCAAACATGAAGTAGACATATGGGGAATGTAAAGTCATCACAATTTTTTGGGGTATTACTATGTATTACAGAAGTAGAGAACTGAAACTTTGAAATTTGCTAATTTTTTCAAATTTTTGGTAAATTAGGTATTTTTTTGTGCAAAAAAAATAATTTTTTTGACTTCATTTTACCAGTGTCATGAAGTACAATATGTGACGAAAAAACAATCTCAGAATGGCCTGGATAAGTCAAAGCGTTTAAAGTTATGAGCACTTAAAGTGACACTGGTCAGATTTGCAAAAAATGGCCTGGTCCTTAAGGTGAAAATGAGCCCGGTCCTTAAGGGGTTAAAAAACTGATAGAACCAGGTCCTGTAAAAGGAGCTATTTCGGATGCTTATAATACTTTGCTATATGAGCAGCTGAAAAAATATCCGCTCAAAGTTAAGTTGAAGTGGGAGAGGGATGTTGGCCCCATCTCAGACAACCAATGGGAAGAAGTCCTTGCACAGATTCCTACTCTGACCCCTAGCAAAGTGGCTAGACTGTCTCAACTCTATATGATACACAGGGTATATAGAACTCCAATCTTCTTATGGAAGGTGGGATATAGATCTGACTCCAAGTGTCCGAAATGTGGGGAAGAAGGGGCCGGATTGCTCCATATGCTGTGGAATTGCAGTGCGCTACAGGGCTATTGGACAGATATAATCAATTTATTAAACAAAATTTATAGCGCTAATTATAAACTGGATCCTAGGTTTTGCTTGCTTGGTATGTTAGATTCGGATAACTTGCCACCAAATGTTACAATCGGAATCAACAGAATCTTATATCAGGCACGCAAAACCCTAGCTGCTAAATGGATACAGCCGCTTCCCCCAAGCATATCGGAATTCATTATCAGAATGAATACGGTCATAAGATCGGAAAGAGGAGTATACATGAAGCGTAATAGCATGTCAAAATTTTATGCCGTTTGGGGCCCCTGGATTGACAGATCTGGAGTTTGTAGTACTTAACTAACTAGTCTGAGGATCTTCTCAGGTTAGCCCGGGAGGGGAGAGATGGGGCTGATTGTGTTTGTTTAAGCCTAGTGTGCTGAAGCTTTATAGTGTATAGGTGATGTCATGGTCTGTTACTAAAACAAACAGGTCTTACACATGTTTATGCTCATCTACTCACAACAAGGTCTCACAGTGGGTGGGGGGAGGGGAGTTTGGTTGTTGGATCTTTATGTTAAGGATCCTGTTTATTGACTATCCTGTTTTGTACAATGAGTATTTTTGCACTGTGTTGAACATAATATATGACACAAGAATTTTGTAAAATGATATTGTTTATTTTTACAAAATAATAAAAATGTATCTGATTTGAAAAAAAAAAACTATATTTATTTCCCTATCACGTATGCAGTGCAGATGTACCTCACACCAAAAATGGGAATATGTCACCCACTGAACAGACGGATTAACTATATTAATTTCCCTGTCACATATGCAGTGCACGTGTATCTCACACCAAAAATGGGTATATGTCACCGGCCGAACTAACAGTCAGATTAACTATATTAATTTC
Organism: Bufo bufo; assembly: GCF_905171765.1. Lineage (NCBI taxonomy): Eukaryota > Metazoa > Chordata > Amphibia > Anura > Bufonidae > Bufo > Bufo bufo. Next base: position 84,418,419 of record NC_053389.1, read on the forward strand.
CCTGTCACGTATAAAGTGCACATGTATCTCACATGAAAAATGGGTATATGTCCGCCAATAAACTAGAATATGGATTAACTATTATATTTTTTTGTCAGGGGTACAAAATGGTGCATTGCACCTACAAAAAATTACTATAGGTCACCCACAAAACTAACAGCCAGATTAATTATTATATTTCTGTGTCAGAAGTGCAAAGCTGGTGTATTGCACCCACAAAAAATCATTATAGGTCATCCACAAAACAAATAGCCAGATTCCTAACACTCTCCCTCGCTTCAGCTGCCTGCTTCCTGTCCCTGCACTACTCAGTGCTGATGGGCGGTGCTACACGTGATCCAGCTTGTATAGAGGCTGGGTCACATGATGCACCGGCCAATCACAGCCATGCCATTACTAGGCATGGCTGTGATGGCTTCTTAGTGCCCACAGCTTAAAAGTTTGTTGATTGGCTGCCCTGCAGCCTTTCAAATGCTTTATTAAATGCCCAAACACTAAACTCGAACCCAAACTTTTCCGGCAAAGTTTGGGTTCGGGTCCAGGTACCTGAACTCGCAAAGTTCGGGTTTGCTCAACACTATTATCCATCTATTTTTCTTAATTTGCTACAATTTAACAACAACAGTACTAAAATGCAAATTTTTTAAACCAAAATGCGCCATTTCAGCCACCCCCCTGCCAGACTGCACTTGAGAATTTTTGAAACATAATTGCGACTTTTGAAGCATATTTGAGACATTTCCACTTTTTGGAACATTTTTGTTATTTTTTGGTTTTGGATGGATGTCAGTTGACTGGCAAAACCCTGTTGTTTAGCTCATATTAGAAAAATTGCATTCTGTTTTAATACTGACCTATCACTTGTTCCCACCACGAGTTGGTTTCACTTTTCATAAATGCGACTATTTGACAAAAAGTCGCATCTTTATTCCATAAATGTGACTTTTTACACAAAACACCACCACATAAGCTGGCTTACTTGTCTGCATCAATTTGAGCCATTTCTGCAGATAACAGGATGATAAATGAGGTGTAATAAGCACCAGTTTCATAGCCCCGCCCACTTTGATATGTATAACTCATTTCTGGCGTGATGCATTCTTTATGGTGAAAATTCTGGAGAAAACTGTTGATATATTTGGTGCAAATCAAAACTCCATTCTTTTTGGTCCATTTTATGCCATAATTCTGGCGCAACTTGCTTAGTAAATCTTCCCCATTGTCTATTTGAAGGAATTTCATCAAGTACTAACCTTTCCCTGATGGGGAAATTGTATGGGTTGGGACCTAAAAAGTCCACCACCTCACATTGTCTCTTGTTCATGTGTATGGAAATGGTGAAGGTCAAGGATGCACTGGAAGAATGGCCCCTTTTCGATTTGTATTTGGTATCTCCCACTCCATGTACAAATGGACATTTTTGTATAGATACTGGAAAGCAATTAACATTATATATTTATAGATTATGACTCCAATGCACTTACTGTCTACATTTCCAGGATTTCTGGATAATTCATGTCTATGTATGCATGCAGAAAAACCCTCACATATAACCATTTTGACAACTATCAGACAATTAATTCTAGTGTCTACATAACATAATCGAATTGTAATTCGTCTTGCGCCTGATCTTCATTTATGAATAGCTTGCTTTCACATCGTCAATTACCGTATGTCTAGCTTAATGAACTGACATAAATGGATTTCACATAAAGAATGCTTATCAATGAAGCTTCAACTTATTAAAAAGACAGAATTCAATAGAAAATGAGCAGAACAGCTTGTTTTACAACATACGCCACCGATATCAGAACATTCATTTACCACTAAAAGATGAGTTCCTTGGACACTTTGAATCCAGCATTTACACAATTGTAATTCCGGTAACTTTGGTAATTTATTCCCAACTTAAAATGCAATCATTTGAAGTTAAAGAAAAAGGAAAAATTAATTAAACGGGAGTTATGGACCCCATCCCAGGCTTTTCAATCCATTTGACATTCAATTAATGAGTATGAAATCCCTCATCTACACGTATCAGAACACTTCATATAATGGGAAAGACAAAAGGACTGATTTGTAAGGTGATGATTCATTAACATTGGCTACAACTGTACAACCCAATGATGCACCTGATATATTTATAATTATATAACCATTTACGTATAGCTATGAAAAAATAACTCATATTTATCAGATATAGCATGACTTCACAAAGCCAGATATAACATGAATCAAAGGTGATATTTATTCATAGACATGCTATCATCAAATACCATAAATACATTAAATTGCAAAACTGTCTGACAAAGGGCTAGTGTTGCCCGAAATGCGTCAAGAAAACCCAGTCTTTTTTATTGCACAGTTCGTACACAGGCAGTGCTGGATCCTTGTTTTCAATTAAAATGCAAAACAAATGAATGACTCAATTAATGTTAAAAAGTCATACATAACTCCCACAATAATACTTAGTAAAGAAAAAGGTAAAAATTTCTCACAAATCATATTTATATAAAAACTCACTGCCCATTGTCAAACACATTCAAATGGGTCCATGGGGCATACCTGCATGGAACAGTAACATCAGGTCGAAATCTTGATAGACTGACCCACCAGTGACAAAGGGACAGATAGCCAAATGACATAATACCACATTAAGTGACTCCAGGATACGTGTACGCCATTAAATATTATCAGATTTGTCAAGGCATTGTTCTAGATCACCTGCTCCGATACCGCCTTAGAAGAAGATGATGTAAATCGGTGACTACTTTGGGAACAGTGATCTGGGAAACTGACACAAAGAGCATATCTCCTTATTGGGGGATGAGGGTGTAGCAATTACATGCCCATAAACTGCTTGAAATGCTGCAGCAAACCACCTAACCCAGTGCTATATGACATGAGACCACTGAGGCCATTGATTGGCTGTAGCAGTCATGTGTGGTATATGGGCATGTTGCAGTTATTTAAACAAAGCCTGGCCAAGACGGACAGAGTGGTACTAATGCTGGACCATCCCTGCCTTTCACCCTTTTTTTATTTTTAACTTGAAAAAACTTTTTAACCCCTTAAGGATGCAGCATGTTTTATTATCTATGCACTTAAGACAAGACTTTTATTTTTCTGTCATATCAGAGCTTTTTTTTATGACATAAGTTGTATTTTCAAATGCCACCATTTTGGGGTACAGCAAATACATTTTTTAACTTTAATCATTTTTGTTCTTGATAATGGTGTGAAAAATAACAGTAATGATGCTTTTTTTTTTTGTTTTGTTTCTACGTCGCTTATTAGGTGATAGAGTATATGTGACAAGATAACTTTATTCTGCTGGTCAGTATAATTATGCCAATAAATTATAGTAAATGTTTATACTTTTGTAAGCCGACACAAATTATAATTTTTTTTCTTTATGTACACCAAAACATGGGATCAATGTATATTTTTTTCGAAACACTTTTTCTATATTAATTTTTTTTTACAGTCCAACTAGGAGACATGAACATGCTATGTTCTGATCCTATTATAATTAATAACCTTTAAATTATGATATAACAACAGTCATAAGGAAATTATTACATCTGACATATATGACCAGCAGGTTTATTCCTGCTGCATCATCCCCTCCCGTCTAAGGCTATGTCTACACGACGACATTTGTCGCGCAACAATAAGTCGCGCGACACATAAGGCACAACTACACTGCAACATTTGTCGCGCAACATTTTGTTGCACCAATGTCGCGTGACAATTTTTACAATGGCAGTCTATGGTGTCACACTGCAACATGCGATATGCTGCGACTGCGACGCGACAGTCGCAGAAAAATCCATCTTGAAAGGATTTTCTGCGACTGTTGCGTTGCAGTCGCAGCATGTCGCATGTTGCAGTGCGACACCATAGACTGCCATTATAAAAACTGTCGCGCGACATTGGTGCAACAAAATGTCGTGCGACAAATGTCGTTTTGTAAACCTAGCCTAATAGTTTGTTTGGAGCAGTTGCTATCCACCAGCATGTTTTATTATCTATATGCACTTAAGACAAGACTTTTATTTTTCTGTCATATCAGAGCTTTTTTGTGTGACATAAGTTGTATTTTCAAATGCCACCAATTTTTTAACTTTAATCATTTTTGTTCTTGATAATGGTGTGAAAAATCACAGTAATTGTGCTTTTTTTTTTGTTTTGTTTCTACGTCGCTTATTGGGTGATAGAGTATATGTGACAAGATAGTCACTGGTCAGTATAATTATGCCAAAAAATTATAGTAAATGTTTATACTTTGTAAGCCATGTACCGGGGTAGGCTCCCCAGGATACAGCAAAGTCACGAACGAGGAAAACAACTCCACCACCAGCTTTTTCCAAAACAGAATTTTACTTAAACATGCTAATAAGCACAACCACAAATGCTGGAAACCTCCAATAGATTTACATACACCTAGCCTGAAGGCTGAGACCCTTGTATTGCACATCGCGGCACCCTCCGATGGATGCAGGCGGAAAGCGTGGTAATTTACCTACTGGCGGGCATGACTAAACTGCCACACCTTACCTGTTAGTACCCTAAAAAAAGCAAGAACAACTGTTTGGGTGTGTGGTACGGGCTAGCCCGCGGTGCAGCACAACAGCTTACAATCTTACAAAGCTCTACATAACTGGTCTTGTAGCACTTGCCTGAGTATTCCTTCTGAGCAAAACACCAGCCTGGCTTGAGTTTGTGGAAAGTTTATCAGCTCTCCAATGTGAAATGTCACTTTAAGTTATGGAGTCCTTGCAATGAACAATAGCAACACTTGTGGCCTGACACAAACAGAGACCCTAACTAACAAACTTCAGGCCTGGTCTCAGTCTCTAGGCGCCAACACTGTAATGAGGTGAGAGCACGATCTTACCGACACGAGTCTGCTCTGCATCCGCTGGTGACTGAACCAAACAAAAGCCTCTCCAACAAGCATGCGGTCCTGCAGTGTATGTAGCTTTGCTCCTCAGCTCTCATCAGCATTCCTGAAAGCAATCCTCGTTCCTCTGGACAGGATCAGGGTCTTGGACACGATCAGCTTCACTTAGCTGCCGCTCTGGTCACTGAGGGATGCTCTCACACCTGGATTCCGTCGGATACTCTGCTGACACAGTTCCTCAGTCTCAGCTCCCTCTAAGATGGCTGCTTCCTTTCTCCTCCTCTCCAGGCTCTGTGTAACTTCACCTCTCATGAATATAGAAATATATGCAGTCTGTAGCTGTGTTTAGGAAACAGTGGCATCTTGTGGCCAAACAGCAGAATGTCAGTCCAGATCATTTAATTTAATCTACACAAACAGTGTTCAGACAAGGAGAGCTGTTTTCCCATCTCACACTTTTACAGAATAAAAACTTTATTTTCAATTATTTACTATAAGTTTACTATAAAAAATAATTTTCTTTTGTGTTGCTGGATTCAAATATGTATACAATTGTTCCATCTACAAAGTTATGTAAGGGCTTGTTGCCAGATGACTTGTAGTATTCATTGGTGTCATTATGGGGTACATACAACTTTTTGAAAACCTTTTCCTGCGTTTTTTCATGAGGTGGAATTAACAAAACCAGTTTGCCACTTTTTAAAAAAATCTTTATGAGGCTCATAAAGATATATTTATTGTACGTATTGTTGTAGACATGAAAACGCAAATTATACTTTTTTTTTTCTTTATGTACACCAAAACATGTGATTAACGTATATTTTTTTCCAAACACTTTTTCTACATTGTTTTTTTTTACAGTCCAACTAGGAGACATGAACATGCTATGTTCTGATCGTATTATAATTAATAACCTTTAAATTATGTAATAACAACAGTCATAAGGAAATTATTACATCTGACATATATGACCAGCAGGTTTATTCCTGCTGCATCATCCCCTCCCATAAGGCACAACTACACTGCAACATTTGTTGCGCAACATTTTGTTGCACCAAAGTCGCGCGACAATTTTTATAATGGCAGTCTATGGTGTCACACTGCAACATGCGATATGCTGTGACTGTGACGCGACAGTCGCAGAAAAATCCATCTTGAAAGGATTTTCTGCGACTGTTGCGTCGCAGTCGCAGCATGTCGCATGTTGCAGTGCGACACCATAGACTGCCATTATAAAAATTGTCACGCGACATTGGTGCGACAAATGTCGTCGTGTAGACCTAGCCTAATAGTTTGTTTGGGGCAGTTGCTATCCACCTGTCTCACAGATGATTCAGTCTGTTGGTCATTTGATCACTGGAGCAAGCAAATCTTGTTTCGGAGGGAGTACCCGATTGAATAAGTTTCCTTGAAATATTTTTGGTCTCTACTGTGATCCTGCCAGCCCTACTTGTGTTCTCTGTGCATTTGTAAGCAGTCCATTTTTGCATCTTGCATTTAGTTCCTTAATCCTTGTATGTGTTGTAATCCAGATCAGTCATGTCATTTGCTTCTGTCTAGGCCAGGGATCAGCAACCTCCGGTACTCCATCTGTTCAGAAACTACAACTCCCAGAGTGCGTCATTCATTTCTATTGGAGTTAGAAGAGCGGCCGAGCATGTTTGCATGCTGGGAGTTGTAGTTTCACAGCAGCTACAGTGCCGAAGGTTGCTGATCCCTCGTCTAGGCTGTTTGATTTTGTTCCACATTGATTCCAGTTCAGCATTGCAGTATGGTTTTCTTCTCTAGGTCCTAGCCTCCACCTACTGTTTCTGTTAGGATCAGTAATTTAGAGGGTTTTTCATAGGGATACCTTTAGTGCTGGTGAGGATCAGTGAAATTTAGTTTCACCATCAGTATTCTGGGATAGATTTAGGGAAGATTCATGGAAAGCTAGGGTCAGGAATGGTATCAGTTATTGTCTGGTTATCTTCATCCACCTGCTTCATTACCTGTCGTCATGATCATCTGTCTGCTTCATTACCTGACTGATCTACCCTTCATCCATTTGTAGCATTATGTGTTTACCATCATCAATCGGTTCCTGTCATCTAATGGTGAATCCCTACTTCTAAATATTTTTAACTTCTTGTTACTATGAATATTCTGATAACTGCATCATATTATCCTTGCAACCGTCTGGTTGTTACACAATCTATCCCTACTGTACGTCCTAGGGGTATCAGAGTATCGGGACACACCATTATTACCCAGGAAATGTGACCGCTATGGGTGAAGTCCATTTCTGGATTGTTGCGAATAACTGGCATCATTACACTGGTATTATTCAGAGTGAAAATAAGTAAAATGATGCAGGGTGAGACAGGTTTGCAAGTTAAAACCTTAAAATATATGAAGTAGGCAACATTGGTGATTTAATTTGTGTGAATTACCAAATTCTTCTGTCAAAATGAAAATTACAATTTGTACATAGAAGTATATCTTTATTCTTGACAACACAATACATATTTCACATTTATATTAGCAGTCGTATTGACAATGAAAATATAATGATTCACACTGACTGTGATTGTTTCCAAAAGCTGCTTTTCCAAGAACTACAATTTCAATAACAAAAAAACAGCATCGCGCGTTGTCAGGTTCCAACATGAAGAAAAGGCGTCTCTCTTCTCCTATGCATAGATTTTGAAAGGCTACTGAATCTCATAAAACAAGCATACTCCAAATGTGCATATAGATGTAGCAGTGCTCAATTTGTCATTTAACTGTTTTTGTATTCAATAGCAATTTAATATAGCTTTATTTTTATGTGTCGGTGCACACGTATGTATATGTATGATATGTGTATATATTTGTACTGTATGCATGCACATTTGTGTGTGCCGGATTGTGTATGTATGATTGTACAGTATATGTGAGTACATCTGTATGATCATCTGCCTAAACGTATCTTTATACATGCACGTATGTGCGTATGCATGTAGAAATGAAGCAGATACTAAATGAATAACCATTGCGCTATATTGTTAACATACTGTAGCATGTCACAGATCCCTATTTATGCAGCATGACCGTTCCAATAGTAACGGGTATATAACAGTCTTTTGTTTGGTTGCTGCTGCATTTGTAGATTTGCATGCATGGGCGCATATGTATGATTGTGTGTGCAAGTACATTTGTGCATGTGTGAATAATTGTATACAGTCATGGCCGTAAATGTTGCCACCCCTGAAATTTTTCAAGAAAATTAAGTATTTTTCACAGAAAAGTATTGCAGTAACACATGTTTATTCCCTTTGTGTTTATTGGAACAAAATCAAAAAAGGGAGGAAAAAAAGCAAATTGGACATAATGTCACACAAAACTCCAAAAATGGGCTGGGCAAAATTATTGGTTGATTGTTTCAAGCATGTGATGCTCCTTTAAACTCACCTGGGGAAAGTAACAGGTGTGGGCAATATAAAAATCACACATGAAAGCAGATAAAAAGGAGAGAAGTTCACTTAGTCTTTGCATTGTGTGTCTGTGTGCGCCACACTAAGCATGGACAACAGAAAGAGGAGAAGAACTGTCTGAGAACTTGAGAACCAAAAGTGTGGAAAAATATCAACAATCTCAAGGTTACAAGTCCATCTCCAGAGATCTAGGTTTGCCTTTGTCCACAGTGCGCAACATTATCAAGAAGTTTTCAACTCATGGCACTCTAGCTAATCTCCCTGGGCGTGGACGGAAGAGAAAAATTGATGAAAGGTGTCAACACAGGTGGATAAGCAGCCCCAAGTTCCAAAGATAGTCAAGCTGTCCTGCAGGCTCAGGGAGCATCAGTGTCACCGTGAACTATCTGTCAACATTTAAATGAAATGAAACGCTATGGCAGGAGACCCAGTAGGAGCCCACTGCTGACACAGAGACATAAAAAAGCAAGACTACATTTTGCAAAAATGAACTTGAGTAAGCCAAAATCCTTCTGGGAAAACGTCTTGTGGACAGATGAGACCAAGATAGAGTGTTTTGGTAAAGCACCATTCTACTGTTTACCGAAAATGGAATGGGGCCTACAAAGAAAAGAACACAGTACCTACAGTGAAATATGGTGGAGGTTCATTGATGTTTTGGGATTGTTTTGCTGCCTCTGGCATCGGGTGCCTTGAATGTATACAAGGCATCATGAAATCTGAGGATTACCAACGGATTTTGGGTCCTACTGTAAAGCCCAGTGTCAGAAAACGTCCGAGATCTTGGCTCTTCCAGCAGGACAATGAACCCAAACATACGTCAAAAAGCACCCAGAAATGGATGGCAACAAAGCACTGGAGAGTTCTGAAGTGGCCAGCAATGAGTCCAGATCTAAATCCCATTGAACACCTGTGGAGAGATCTTAAAATTGCTGTTGAGAAAAGACGCCCTTCCAATAAGGCCTCATGCACACGACCGTTGTTTGGGTCCGCATCCAAGCCGCCAAAATGCGGACCCATTCACTTCAATGGGGCCGCAAAAGATGCGGACAGCACTCCGTATGCTGTCCACATCCATGGCTCCGTTCCGCGGCCCCGTTAAAAAAATATAACATGTCCTATTCTTGTCCGCGCTTTGCGGACAAGAGTAGGCATTTATATTGCCGGCGCCCGTTCCGTTCTGCAAATTGCGGAAGGCAACACGAGCGGCTTCCGTTTTTTGCGGATCCACGATTTGCGGACCGTGTGCATGAGGCCTAGGAGAGACCTGGAGCAGTTTGATAAGGAAGAGTGGTCAGAAATTCCGGGTGAGAGGTGTCAGAAGGTTATTGATGGTTATAGGAAGCGACTGATTTCAGTTATTTTTTCCAAAGGGTGTGCAACCAAATATTAAGTTAAGGGTGCCAATAATTCTGTCCAGCCCATTTTTGGAGTTTGGTGTGACATTATGTCCAATTTGCTTTTTTTCCTCCCTTTTTTGGTTTTGTTCCAATACACACAAAAGGAATAAACATGTGTATAGCAAAACATGTGTTACTGCAATACTTTTCTGTGAGAAATGTCAGGGGTGCCAACATTTACGGCCATGACTGTATGCCTATATGCCTATATACAGTGACATACCTTCCATGGAGGTTGACCACACAACTACTATAGGGCTAGGGGGGGAAGGGGTCTAGCACAGAACTCTTTGTGTGTTCCCAACATGAAAACATTGCATTTTCAAGCAACAACCACTAGGGAGAGCTCTGAACAAAGACATTTTATCATCTTCCATTGCAGGCAATGATAACTGCATAGATTTCTATGCACTAGGCTCTCCCAAGTGGTTGTTTCAGCCGAACAGTTTTATAATACACCGTATGAGGCAAACTGCAAACAGAAAGCTGTATGGGCAGATTTATGAATGTATTTATGCCAATTGTGCAATGTAAATACATTTAGAAATACGGTGGTTTAGAATTATTGTTATGCTCATTTATATAGCGCAGCGCTTTACATACATTAGCATAAAACTGTCCCCAATAGAGCTCACAATGTAAATTCCCTATCAGTATGTGGAGTGTGGGAGGAAACCGGAGTACCTGGAGGAAACCAACACAAACACAGGGAGAACATATAAACTCCATGCAGAGGTTGTCCTTGGTCACATTTAAACATAAGACCTCAATTCTGCAAGGCACCAGTAGGGTGGCCAGACTACCTGTTTTAGGCCGGACAGTCCGGTTTTCAGGCTCCCTGTCCTCCGTCCGGCGCAGTGCCTGGACGAACACAGGGATTTCCTCCTTTTCAGTAGCGCACGCTCAGACAGCAGCGCTGCGCTGTCTGAGTGTGAGCTACAGCAACTGACTGAGGCTTCTCTCACCTCCACTCAGTCACTAGAGCTGCAGACATGGCTCTAAGTGGCTGACTGAGGGGAGAGAAGCACCCCGGCTGCCCCCAGCTCACCTTTCCCTCAGCAACTTCTTCCCTGTCCCCCTGTTTTTTTCCCCTGGCGGGCGATGGTGGCGTGGCTTCACAGAGGGGTGTGGTTTTCTGGCTTGGGGCATGGCCAGTGGCCACCCTAGGCACCAGTGAATGAGCATCATATTTAAGAAGTTCCTGTTCCACTTTGTCTGACATAGCTAGAGGATAACTGTTTTATTACAATTTGTTTTAATTTCAATTAAGTAAGTTGTGATGTAATTCTTTGCGTTCCACGTTGCCTGGGAGTGTTTGACGAACAGGTACTGGGAAACCTGGTGGGGCAGGGGAGTTTCTACTATGTTTTGTGATGGGTTCTTATGTGTCACGATCAGTGTGGGGGAGAAACTCCACATTGAACACAGGAGGGAAGGGGAACAGTAACTGGCCCTGGAAACTAGGGAAAAGAAAGGTCACCTCCTAAACAACGCTAATCCGGGCCCTGACTACCTATCAATATGAATAGACCTTGAAGGTAGGAATATTCATATGCAAGATACCTAGACCCTGATTTCCCTATAAGGCCCTGGAATAAGTTTAGGGCCAGAGACAACCCATTCCTCCCCAGATGGACGAATGGAAGTCTCTGTCTCAGGCCCAGATACAACAACAGGGAATATAGCAAATACAAACAAATGGGACACTTAACCTCTGTAGAGATGGAAGAACAGGAACACCAGAGATTACCTCACACCAGCTCAGCCAAACCCAAATGAAGCTATCTACCGCATAGTCAGAAGGGTGGGGTCAGACTATAAAGTGTAGAAGTGATGACCACTGAGCAACAGCTGAGAAAAGGGACCCTTAGATCTCCCCCTCAAGAATCTATCCAGAAGTACAAAGGACATAGCTGCTTCCAATGACTCATCCTGCAGCCTCTCAGATAGACACTGACAGAACTGGCTACGGAGAGCAGGATCATTCCACTCCGTATCCGTAGCCCATCTCCTATTTCAGAGCAATAGATTTCCGCGGAGCCCTCTCCCTGCCGCAAACCATGTAACTTGGTCTGAGCCTGAGAGATCCGATCCGGGTCATCATAAATAAGACCCAAGGCTCTAAAAAATTAGCCTAGCGACTGGAGAGGCATTGATCCAGTCGAGAAAAAGCCCAAGACTGTGCATCATCCATAAGCAAAGAAATGATCACACCCACACGTTGACACTCATTCACAGAAGAGTATAGATGCAGCTTAAAGTACAACTTACACGATTCCCTGAACCAAATGAAATTGTCACTACCCCCAGAAAATCTGTCCGGGAGGGCAACCTTAGGGCAGGCCTGGTACCCACCATCGGAACCAGCCGCCTGTGGTCTCTGAATCCATAAGACTGTCACACGGAGGTCAGCTGCCTCCAATAACAGTCCCTGCAGATGTTCGACCAGTGCAGACATAGGATCCATAGCTGCACTGACCTGAACGAAATGGCAGTTTTTATGGCGGTAGATAATGTCATGATCAGTGTGGGGGGGAAACTCCACACTGAACTCAGGAGAGAAGGGGAACAGTAACCGGAAATAGTAAATTATCCAGCTCACCCGATTTCATCCTATGACTAAGAACTGTATAGTTCGAAACGCGTAAATCTGGGAGAGTGAAGAGGGGTGCCACTGTATATGTTTATACACTTTTGGTGTAATAAAGACCGGGACCTACAAAACTTTACCACGAGTGCTGGAGCCTCTATTTTTACACTTCAGAACAGTAACTGGGCCTGGAAACTAGGGAAGAAACGGGTCACCTCCTAGACAACCCTAATCCGAGCCCTGACTACCTATCAATATGAATAGACCTTGAAGGTAGGAATATTCATATGCAGGATACCTAGGCCCTGATTTTCCTATAAGGCCCAGGAATAAGTTTAGGACCAGAGACAACCCATTCCTCCCCAGATGGATCAATGGAAGTCTCTGTCATAGGCCCAAATACAACAACAGAGAATATAACAAATACAAACAAACGCAACACTTAACTTCTGTAGAGATGAAAGAACAGGAATACCAGGGACGACCTCACACCAGCTCATCCAAACTCAAAGGAAGCTATCTACCGCATAGTCAGAAGTGTGGGATCAGAATTTAAAGGGTAGAAGTCATGACCACTGAACAACAGCTGAGAAAAGGGAAGTGGTCATTGACCCCATAAACACTGAATAAAGAGAAATCAAGGAGGCTGTTAGATTCCTCCATGCTCAGCCAGCCTCTCTGATCTCCTTACACCAGTCACATTAGGGACCGTGACATTATGAGATCTGTGTACAGACGTTCGTATGTAGGTGTGTGTACAGTTGTACAGATGTAGCAGGGTTAGCACTCAAACTCTTTACTTAAAGCATTGTGTTATCTTGAAACAAAAGCCATTGAAAATAAATTGAAGGCGTTTGCTTAGTTTAAGATAACACATCTCAGAAAGCATGAGTGTTAACTCTACTACATCGGGTATGTGCATGTATGTATGATTGTGCTTGTTTGTACATGATTACTTGTGTATATGTAGAACATCAAAAGTGTTTTACTAACCACTAAGTTTGCATTTTTGTTTTCAATTTGTTCCTTAAAGGGGTTTTCCAGTAATAATTTATTTTTTATGTAATGCCTGGAGCCTGCCTCCTAAAATAGAAAATTCATTCTAACCTGCTTCCCACCTCTCTGTTCTTCTGCGCTGCCTCCGCTGTGTCCAATGACTGGCTTCAGCTGTGATGTGGCCGCAAGCAGCACATCAACACTGAAGACAGTTATTGGCTGCAGTGGAACATGTGATCAAGTCCCTCATCAGTAACACATAAACCTTCCATTGTAAGTTTTTGGTTCCACATGTGCTGTCCTATTTATTTTGCTAGTAATAATGTATTATCAGCATGGCTTCATGAGGGACGGTCATGCTAAACTAATTTAATCAGTTTCTATGAGGAGGTAAGTTCTAGACTTGACAGCGGTGAATCAATGGATGTCGTATATCTGGACTTCTGCAAAGCATTTGACACTGTACCACATAAAAGGTTAGTATATAAAATGAGAATGCTCGGACTGGAAGAAAACATCTGTGTGTGGGTAAGTAACTGGCTGAGTGATAGAACAGAGGGTGGTTATTAATGGTACGCACTCAGATTGGGTTACTGTCACTAATGGGGTACCTCAGGGGTCAGTACTGGGCCCTATTCTCTTCAATATATTTATTAATGATCTTGTAGAAGGCTTGCATAGTAAAATATCAATTTTCGCAGATGACACTAAACTGTGTAAAGTAATTAACACTGAAGAGGACAGTATACTACTACAGAGGGATCTGGATAGATTGGAGGCTTGGGCAGAGAAGTGGCAGATGAGGTTTAACACTGACAAATGTAAGGTTATGCACATGGGAAGGAATAATGCAAGTCACCCGTACATACTAAATGGTAAAACACTGGGTAACACTGACATGGAAAAGGATATAGGAATTTTTATAAACAGCAAACTAAGCTGCAAAACCCAGTGTCAGGCAGCTGCTGCCAAGGCCAATAAGATAATGGGTTGCATCAAAAGGGGCATAGATGCGGGTGACAAGAACATATTCCTACTGCTTTACAAATCGCTAGTCAGACCACACATGGAGTACTGTGTACAGTTCTGGGCTCCTGTGAATAAGGCAGACATAGCAGAGCTGGAGAGGGTTCAGAGGAGGGCAACTAAAGTAATAACTGGAATGGGGCAACTACAGTACCCTGAAAGATTATCAAAATTAGGGTTATTGACTTTAGAAAAAAGACGACTGAGGGGAGATCTAATTACTATGTATAAATATATCAGGGGTCAGTACAGAGATCTCTCCCATCAGCTATTTATCCACAGGACTGTGACTGTGACGAGGGGACATCCTCTGCGTCTGGAGGAAAGAAGGTTTGTACACAAACATAGAAGAGGATTCTTTACGGTAAGAGCAGTGAGACTATGGAACTCTCTGCCTGAGGAGGTGGTGATGGTGAGTACAATAAAGGAATTCAAGAGGGGCCTGGATGTATTTCTGGAGCTTAATAATATTACAGGCTATAGCTACTAGAGAGGGGTCGTTGATCCAGGGAGTTATTCTGATTGCCTGATTGGAGTCCGGAAGGAATTTTTTATTCCCCTAAAGTGGGGAAAATTAGCTTCTACCTCACAGGGTTTTTTTTTTGTTTGCCTTCCTCTGGATCAACTTGCAGGATGACAGGCCGAACTGGATGGACAAATGTCTTTTTTCGGCCTTATGTACTATGTTACTATGATGGAACAGTGGGGTGTTCTGATTACTGCTCCTTTCTGAAATGTAAGCAGTGTTGCATTCTACCTACCTATAGTAACTAGTGTTGAACGAAGAATTCATAAATTCGATTTGGTTGCTTCGCCGATTTTAACGAAAAAATTTGTAATGGGTGCAATGACAGGGAGCAGCGAATGCGCAGCTCCTCGTCATTGTACCTCTCAGATGCCGTGTTCATAGCTGATTGCGGCATCTGATAGTAATATTACAGTGTAAAATTTTAAAAAATATATTATGTCATGCTTACCTCATTCAGCCGCCGCCATCGTGATCGAAGATCTGACGCAAAATCTTGTGTGGCCCTTGATGATATCATCACGTCGGCCAGCGTTGTGATGTCATACGTCATTGCGCATGAGATTTTGTGTGAGATCTTTAATCAAGATAGTGGCGGCTGGCCTGTCGCGAGCAAATGGATGAGTGAAGTCCGATCCTAAGGATCCTGAGGCAACAGCTCTCTGATTACGTCACTGGGCTCGGCGCATGCCCAGTGACACTATTGAGGCTGTTGCTCTCAGGAGCCTTAGGATCGGACAGGCGCAGGCGATACTGCAGCTGCACAAGATTTCATGTGCAAGAAAGGATGAAGCAAGGTTCATATGTTGAATATATTATATGACGTAGCAGAGGGGGCGGGACCGTTCAGCTCGGCTGTGGGAGGAAATTTATTTATGAGGAGGCGTGCTTGGGCTTGAAATTAAGGCGGGCTGGGCACTGCAGGGGGGCGTTACTGGGCTCTAGAGGGGAGGAAAAACGAACCTCCGGGCACCTTGAAGGTTCATTAGTATAAACGAAAAATCGCTTTTTTATCTAAATGACAACATGAAAAAAGAAAGAAGACCCTTGCTGGAAAGAAGGTAGTTATTTCATTGTACATTGCAATGGTACCAGCTTAATATGCTAAAACCTGATGACAGATTCCCTTTAATCCCATCCTCGATATGATTAATACATACATTAAATAATAGAGGACCCAGAACTGAACCTTGGGGTACACCAATTATAACATTCAGAATAGGAATCATTAACAGCAAATCTCTGGACACTTTCTTTCAGTCAGTTTTCAATCCAATTACAAATGATACTTTCTAGGCCTATAGACCCTATTTTAGCTATTAAACATCTAATGGTGGCAGCAGGACGTGACCAGAAGTAACAGCACATTTTGCACAATATTCCAGAGTGGCAGCACACTACAGTATGATCATTAGTAGCGGAATGATCTATTCTGTTGCATCAAGCAACGGTGTCTGAAAATCCTGGTTGATCCACGCCATTTTGGGAGGAAAGGAAAGTTCTCTGAACACCCGCTCTGATGTCACCCTACTGGCAGGGCAGGAAAGCATGCCCATGGCAAACTCAGCCTGTTATGGCCACACTTTAAGTCTGCATGGCCAGTAGTCCAGGGGATCTTGGGTCTGGGGTGACAGGGTGCAGTCCAAGTATGCCACCACTAGTTGGTTGAGGTTCTCTTGCTGCTGCTTGTTTCTTCAGAAAGTGGGTGAAGAAAACTGCTCATTAGAGACTCCATATTTGAGTTGCTGCTTATAGAGCTGGTGCTGCTACTATCCCCCCCCCCCACCACCAGTCTTGGCATTGGAGCATGAGCACAGAGGGTCCCCCCCAGTCAGACCTTCATGAGGACATCAGATGGCACTCATAGGCAGCGAGCAACCGACTGTCTATAGTAGTCCATTTTTACATCCCTCTCAGAAGGTCTAAAAAAATGTCCCCATGCCCCCCGGTGTGGATAGCAATGTAGCTAACAATATGGATAGGCAGTAGTCATCCCTCTGCCGAATTCTGACAATATGGCTGTCACTGCATAAACAAGAAAACATGCATCTGGCTATTTGTACAAGGGACTCGGAGAGCCTCCCTGCCTCCATCTCCACTGTATACTGCCGCAGTCTTTCGGGGTCATCTTCGTTGTTGCCCTCCAGCTCCTCCTGCATCTCTACTGTCACTAGAGTAGATAAACCACCTAGTTTTGTATAAAATTCCTGTGTGTTTATGTCCTCCTCCTCTGCCAGTTCATCCTCCTCAGAGCTCAGGTGGCCGTGAGATGTAGGTTCCACGTCTTCTGTCCCCTCGCCAATCAGAGTTCTCAGCTTCCCCTCCAGGATGTGTAGGAGCTGACTGACAAATAAAGTGGCCTCTTCAAAGGGCCTGAGCAAATGGCACTTGTCACACATGAGCTGCCACTGGCTAACGTGGAATTTACAGCGGGGAGTATATCTGTCCATCTGCAGCTCTGCTCGTACAGACAGTCAAACATATGAAGCGTGGAGTTCCAATGGGTGAACACGTCACATATAAGGCAATGTTGGGGATGAGCATTTGCCTTTGCAGCTCAAGGATTGCATTTTTTGCAAGGTAAGAGTGGCTGAAGTGCATGCACATTTTGCTGGACATTTTTAACAGCTCTTGCAGTTCAGTGGAATACTTGAGGAACTGGGTGACAATGCGATTGATGACGTGCACCATGCAGGACGCAGGGGTCAGCCTTGACGCAGCACAGACAAAATGTTATTAATGCTGTCAATTTCCTTGGTTCCTAGCTCCAGTTGGTGAGGAGACTACCAGTGTTCGACTTCTTTATTGATGATGCCAAGCAGTTCCTCCCTACCTTTGCATAGGCGATATGCTGAAGAACCACTGTGAACTGTGCCTAGAGGGGAGGATGAGGACAAGGTGGAGGATAAGGATGCAAAGGAAGACATTGGCACAGAAATACCAGCATTACAACGTGGAGGTGGAATTGCCATCACCTAGCCAAGTTGCTGGTGTGCCTGGGCCAGAACTGTATTTACCCTGTGGGATATAATTTTTATACACTCACCAGAATTATTAGGAACACCTGTTCTATTTCTCATTAATGCAATTATCTAGTCAACTAATCACATGGCAGTTGCTTCAATGCATTTAGGGGGGTGGTCCTGGTCAAGACAATCTCCCGAACTCCAAACTGAATGTCAGAATGGGAAAGAAAGGTGATTTAAGCAATTTTGAGCGTGGCATGATTGTTGGTGCCAGACGGGCCGGTCTGAGTATTTCACAATCTGCTCAGTTACTGGGATTTTCACGCACAACCATTTCTAGGGTTTACAAAGAATGGTGTGAAAAGGGAAAAACATCCAGTATGCGGCAGTCCTGTGGGCGAAAAATGCCTTGTGGATGCTAGAGGTCAGAGGAGAATGGGCCGACTGATTCAAGCTGATAGAAGAGCAACGTTGACTGAAATAACCACTCGTTACAACCGAGGTATGCAGCAAAGCATTTGTGAAGCCACAACACGCACAACCTTGAGGCGGATGGGCTACAACAGCAGAAGACCCCACCGGTACCACTCATCTCCACTACAAATAGGAAAAAGAGGCTACAATTTGCACGAGCTCACCAAAATTGGACTGTTGAAGACTGGAAAAATGTTGCCTGGTCTGATGAGTCTCGATTTCTGTTGAGACATTCAAAGGTAGAGTCCGGTGTAAACAGAATGAGAACATGTATCCATCCTCTGATGGCTACTTCCAGCAGGATAATGCACTATGTCACAAAGCTCAAATCATTTCAAATTGGTTTCTTGAACATGACAATGAGTTCACTGTACTAAAATGGCTCCACAGTCACCAGATCTCAACCCAATAGAGCATCTTTGGGATGTGGTGAAACGGGAGCTTCGTGCCCTGGATGTGCATCCCTCAAATCTCCATCAACTGCAAGATGCTATCCTATCAATATGGGCCAACATTTCTAAAGAATGCTATCAGCACCTTGTTGAATCAATGCCACGTAGAATTAAGGCAGTTCTGAAGGCAAAAGGGGGTCCAACACCGTATTAGTATGGTGTTCCTAATAATTCTTTAGGTGAGTGTATATTGTCCTTGACTATGCTTACAGCATCACACCTCAGCACTGGCATGAACTGTACCAGACACCGACAGGCTCAAGGACTTGCCCACCTTCTGCTCAACATACGCAGGGCCGGTGCCACCCATAAGCAAAGTAGGCTTACTTTGCTTATGAGTGGCGCTGGCCCTGGCCACCGCTCACCCCCTGCAACCTGTGGCATCCCTGTCTCTATGGGGTACGGACTGCTGGCTGCGCTGTGGAAGTATCTCTGACTCCTCACACACAGCAGAGAGAGCAGGCTGCGGGCAGATAGGCATGTATAGTGCGACACGAGAAGAAACAGTGACCTCTACTGGACAAAGCCCATACTGCGCCTAGGAGACAACTTCCCAGTCTCTTAGGCGCAGTATGGGCTTTGTCCAGTAGAGGTCACTGTTTCTTCTTGTGTCGCACTATACATGCCTATCTGCCCGCAGCCTGCTCTCTCTGCTGTGTGTGAGGAGTCAGAGAAACTTCTGCAGCGCAGCCAGCAGTCCGTACCCCATAGAGACAGGGATGCCACAGGTTGCAGGGGGTGAGCGGTGGGCACTATGGCAGGGGAGAGCACCAGAGCGCTCATGTCAGGGTTCGTGTTTGGCGCCCTCGCCTTTCAGCATGTGAGCTCTGGCTCAGACACGGTAAGTAAGGCAGCAGGCTCCTGTGACAGGGGGATGACCCCTACTACTGTTTGTGGGTGTAATTTGCCTCCACATGTGCCATGTGCCATGGAGACCATGTTCAGTTCTTCTATGTGCAGCTTAGTATGGTGCCCTACGCCTTGCTTCACCAGGATTACATTGCCAGCTCAGTCCCTGTAGACTGGGGGGGAGGGGGCACATTCCTGTCCCATGAAAAAGGGGCGGGTCAAAAGGCGTGGTCAATGGGTGGAATCAAGGGGGCGGCAACATTAGCTTTTGCCTAGGGTGGCAAAAATCCTTGCACCAGCCCTGAACATACGTGTGCAGGGCTGGTACAGCTTTTTTGGAAAGTAATGTCGGCTTCGGACTCTCCATCTTGGGTGAGCACAAGCTATCAGTCTATCAGTTCACTGAAATGTGCTGAGTCAACTACATAGAGAGGGAGGGAGTACCAGCAACTTGGCCAGGTGCACGTTCAGCTTCTGCGCTGTTAGATAAGTGAATGCATAGTGTTTTTGTTTTTTTTAATCGCCTCAGTGCAGATTATCTGTCTTTACGGAATTATGGGTGACCTCACATTTCCGTACTTCTTACTTTGACTTTGTAATACGTGCTGCCGCCATTTTAGAAAAACTGATTCTCATGAGGTGTAAGGAAATTCAGCTTATTTGCAAATCAAAGATTTCCTAAACTTGGGACCAAATTCCGCTTCAAATGCCCTTGAAGGTCTACATAGCCTTTAAACTATAAATAAACAGCCCATGAAGCAAGAAGAACTCTATGATAAGATATGCCTGTTGGTTTACTTCTGCTAGTATGAAACATTAATTGCTTGGCATGTCAAAATGGTCATGATGACTGCACAAAAATCTTGCATTTTCTTGTGAAAATTGATGTGTGGTTTGGGACATTGCTTACATGGTGGTAGTCAGAGGAGATTTCATGGTGCTTTGTAAGGGATAAGAACTAATTTCTAGTTGGAGTGGGGAAGATATTGTGTGATGACTTGAGAACAATGGTTTTTATGGTGTATTTTACTTTCCGATGTTTTATATTGAAATAGACTTTCCTTTTTAAAGGCAACTAATCTCAATAAACCCGTCTGTATTAGGTCATAGGGTGGTCATGGAGATGAGTTCCCATGCTTGGGAGCCTTGTCTATAAGCTAGAGGGGAGATGTACCGTTAACATTGTCTCTCTAACATCGTCTCTGTTAGGCGCTACTATTGCCCATCGTGTCACAAATGCATCACAGCGCTGTGTCTTCAATTAACAAATGTTCAAAGTATAGCAATGTTAACAAAAAATTTGAGTGAGTATTATTTAGATGCTGACATTACAATATTTTAATTTAATTCTAGCCTAGAAACGCATTTGCTACATGAGGGAGAAAATAAACAAGGAAGCTGATGTGTGATATTAAGGAGGGTTTTCCACAAAGGGTATTTATCACCTACACTTTGGAAAGATGATACATTCACTCTAAGGAGCAATACAAACCCCTTAATTAAAGGCCATATATGTATAAAAGAAAACCAGCAATATTCTCTAGGAGACTATTAGGCCTTCTCAAGTAATATAAACCGTATACGTGATTTACATCTCCGAAGCCCCTAGGCACGAAGTGCTATTTAATAAGATTCTGATGAAAATGTAACAGAGAACAGGCTAGCACTTAATGGATACTGACACTTTAAAAGCGTTGTCCAGCTTAGAAAACCTATTTTCCTACATATTATTGTAGAATTCTGAACTAATAGAGAGGGATCTTCTGTTCCTCATCTTTTTGCCAGGGTGGAGAGCAGTTATATAGTTAATTTGCTCAAGTGAAGAAAAATACATACAATATAAAAAGCAAGCCTACAGAAAGAAGAATATCACTTAGCTTCGTCTCGTCACTGGGTCAGTTCTGTGGTGCGTGCCCCACCCAGGAGCAGTCTTCAAACCATGCCAACAAGACGTCTTGAATTAAGGAACTGCCACAGGATGATGCTGCACTAACTTTGTATACCTTTGCCCCTCCAATTCATCCTCATGGCAGAAATCCAGTTTTAACCAATTACTTTTGGAGCCTTCTTAAAACAACCAGCATTACATCCCTTATCTAAAGAATGTTTATGGTGCCATCTAGTACTAGGAGAAGAGACTGGGGGCTTAGCAAACTATATGTTCCTTAAGTGTCTTCTTTGTTAAGGCTAGGGGGCAGGGATTATGTGTCTGCTAGACTATTAACCCTTCCAGATAAAGGGAAGAGCCACTCTTAAAGGGAAGGTCTAAATTAACCCTTTTAGGCTACTTTCACACTAGCGTTTTGGCTTTCCGTTTGTGAGATCCGTTCAGGGCTCTCAAAAGCGGTCCAAAATGGATCTGTTTTGCCCTAATGCAGTCTGAATGGAAAAGGATCTGCTCAGAATGCATCAGTTTGCCTCAGTTCAGTCACCATTCCGCTCTGGAGGCGTTTTGCTGTCCGCCTGACGAAGCAGAGCCAAACGGATCCGTCCTGGCACACAATGTAAGTCAATGGGGACGGATCAGTTTTCTCTGACACAATCTGGCACAATAGAAAACAGATCTGTCCCCTTTTGACTTTAAATGGTGTTCAAGACGGATCCGTCATGGTTATACCTGTAGAACACATAATACAACTGGATCCGTTCATGACGGATGCATGCAGTTGTATTATTGTAACGGAAGCGTTTTTGCAGATCCATGACGGATCCGCATAAAATGCTCTTGTGAAAGTAGCCTTATACACAAAGGGAAATCCACCAAAAACATTTCTAAAAAGACAAAACATCAGATGTTTTGAAACGATTATTTTGAAAGTCATCTTTAAATACCTATTAATGCAAGTCTTTCTCATAGCATTCTAAATAGTGACATTTTTTGAGATTCTGTAAGATATGAATCTCTTGACAGTTCAGGTGGTTTATAGAAAGTTAAATTTCCTAAACAGCAGTCAAACCCCAAGCTTACGATTTATATCCCATTTTCAAAGATGACTTTTGATGAATTTGTTCCTTGTTTTGTAGTTTACAATTGGAGTATAAGGGCTAGGTGCATACCATCTCAAGATAGATTTTTGCATGGTTATGCAGTAGTTTAGCTCGTGTTTCTTCAGTCAGTTTTCAAACTACAGTCTTAGGCCTCCTGCACACGACCGTTGTGTGCACCCGTGGCCGTTGTGCCGTTTCCCGTTTTTTTTTTTCGCGGACCCATTGACTTTCAATGGGTCCGTGGAAAAAACGGAAAATGCACCGTTTTGCAGCCGCATCCGTGATCCGTGTTTCCTGGCCGTGAAAAAAATATGACCTGTCCTATTTTTTTCACAGCCAACGGTTCACGGACCCATTCAAGTCAATGGGTCCGTGAAAGAACACGGATGCACACAAGATTGGCATCCGTGTCCGTGGCCGTAGGTTACTTTTTATACAGACGGATCCGAAGATCCGTCTGCATAAAAGCTTTTTCATAGCTGAGTTTTCACTTCGTGAAAACTCAGGACCGACAGTATATTCTAACACAGAGGCGTCCCCATGGTGATGGGGTCGCTTCAGGTTAGAATATACTAAAAGAACTGTGTACATGACTGCCCCCTGCTGCCTGGCAGGTGCTGCCAGGCAGCAGGGGGCAGCCCTCCCCCCTGTAGTTAACACATTAGTGGCCAGTGGGCCCCCCCTGTAGTTAACACATTGGTGGCCAGTGCGGCCGGCCCCCCCCCTCCCTCCCTTGTAGTTAACACATTAGTGGCCAGTGGGCCCCCCCCCTGTAGTTAACACATTGGTGGCCAGTGCGGCCGGCCCTCCCCTCCCTCCCTTGTAGTTAACACATTAGTGGCCAGTGGGCCCCCCCCTGTAGTTAACACATTGGTGGCCAGTGCGGCCGGCCCCCCCCCCTCCCCTCTAGTTAACTCGTTGGTGGCCAGTGGGCCCCTCTCCCTCCCCTGTAGTTAACTCGTTGGTGGCCAGTGGGCCCTCTCCCCTCCCTCCCCCTCCTAATTAAAATCCCCCCCCCTATCATTGGTGGCAGCGGAGTGTACCGATCGGAGTCCCAGTTTAATCGCTGGGGCTCCGACCGGTAACCATGGCAACCAGGACGCTACTGCTGTCCCGGTTGCCATGGTTACTTAGCAATTTGTAGAACCATTATACTTACCTGCGAGCTGCGATCTCTGCGTCCGGCCGGGAGCTCCTCCTACTGGTAAGTGACAGGTCCGGCCGGGAGCTCCTCCTACTGGTAAGTGACATGACCTGTCACTTACCAGTAGGAGGAGCTCCCGGCCGGACCTGTCACTTACCAGTAGGAGGAGCTCCCGGCCGGACCTGTCACTTACCAGTAGGAGGAGCTCCCGGCCGGACGCAGAGATCGCAGCTCGCAGGTAAGTATAATGGTTCTACAAATTGCTAAGTAACCATGGCAACCGGGACTGCAGTAGCGTCCTGGTTGCCATGGTTACCGATCGGAGCCCCAGCGATTAAACTGGGACTTCGATCGGTTCACTCCGCTGCCACCAATGATAGGGGGGAGATTTTAATTAGGAGGGGGAGGGAGGGGAGAAGGCCCACTGGCCACCAACGAGTTAACTACAGGGGAGGGAGGGGGGCTGGCCGCACTGGCCACCAATGAGTTAACTACAGGGGAGGGGGGGGGCCCACTGGCCACCAATGAGTTAACTACAGGGGAGGGGGGGGGCCGGCCGCACTGGCCACCAATGAGTTAACTACAGGGGAGGGAGGGGGGGCCGGCCACACTGGCCACCAATGTGTTAAGTACAGGAAGGGGGAAGGGTCTGCCCCCTGCTGCCTGGCAGCACCTGCCAGGCAGCAGGGGGCAGTCATGTACACAGTTCTTTTAGTATATTCTAACCTGAAGCGTCCCCATCACCATGGGAACGCCTCTGTGTTAGAATATACTGTCGGATTTGAGTTTCACGATGTAACTCAAATCCGACGGTATATTCTAACATAGAGGCGTTCCCATGGTGATGGGGACGCTTCAAGTTAAAATATACCATCGGATTGGAGAAAACTCCGATCCGATGGTATATTAACTCCTGACTTTACATTGAAAGTCAATGGGGGACGGATCCGTTTGAAATTGCACCATATTGTGTCAACGTCAAACGGATCCGTCCCCATTGACTTGCATTGTAATTCAGGACGGATCCGTTTTTGCTCCGCGCGGCCAGGCGGACACCAAAACGACTTTTTTTCATGTCCGTGGATCCTCCAAAAATCAAGGAAGACCCACGGACGAAAAAACGGTCACGGATCACGGAAAAACGGGACCCGTTTTTGCGGACCGCAAAAAAATACGTTCGTGTGCAGGAGGCCTTAGGGGCACATTTATTAAGACCGTCGTTATAGATGCTAGTCAGCACATCCAGCGTCAGTTCTAAATGTAAGACAGCTTCCAAGCAAACATTTAGACCATTTTCTATGCCTAAAACAGGCGTAGAAATTGATGAATGAGACTGGCCTTCTGGCTGGTCCCCTTCCCTGGCCATGCCACACCCACTTTTTTAGACCTGGCGTGAGCAGGGAAAAGTTGCAGATAGCGGTGCAATCTTTATTTTGGTGTGAGAAAAAAAAGAATTACCCTTTAATGGTGGATTTGAGACAGTAGTAAATGTAATAACTGTGCAATAACTGTGCATATACAATCAGGGTCAGATTGGCTCATTAAGCCTTCCAGAATATTCTCTGGTGGGCCTCAAAGGTTCAGGAAAAAAGAAACATTTGGAGCTGACTTTTGAGCATATCACTTGCCTCTTGGATCTCTTTCTTTCTTTCAAAACTTATTAGACTTTATAGATGATATATAAGGGTTGGGCCTTGAGAATAATTTGCTCCATTTGAACACTGCATACAACTGAGTACTTTGGCTGAAAAATGTGTGCTCTAAAATCTTTCCAGAAGATAAATGACCGTCTACAGACAATCTACAGACAAAGCCAGATCAATATAAGACAATAATAGACTAATATCCAAGTAGATAATTATACCTGGATTGATCATAATATCTACAAGTTTCTATAAACAATCACTGCTCTCCCAAGCACTCAAACTCTGAATTATTCATACAATAAACAAACTAAGTTACTTTCATCTTCTTGCATTTTGACATTTTGATTTGAATTTAATAATTTTCTAAGAATTTGAAATCAGGATACTGCAATAGATTATTAGGGCAGATACAGTAAAAGAAAAAATATTAAAGGTATGTCTAGATATTTGGTGCCTGTTATGTCTTAATGTCTTGTTTTGACTTTAATATCATTCTCTCAGAACTAAACTGGGTCATATGTGCCCTTCAGCTATCACATTCTAGTTGAACTGTTGCTCCATTTATTGATTTGCGCCATACTGTAGCTATTACAATGGATGGCAACCTTTGAGACCTGACCGAGTAGATGCTCTTTTTTATGTGTCAGGTGACCTCTTGAGGCCTCAGAATTAGCTATATAGAAGGTCTTGTGTGGTGAAAATGTTCCCCTCCAATAATCATTTACTGCATGTAATGTAAGAGATTAATTTTGACTAAACTGAATGCAACTGACATTGCAATTAATTAAAAACATCAATTGTCTTCTTAGCTAATTCACAGCTCCTCTTTCGTTTGTTATGCAAGCGGGTGTGCAGCCACTGCACCACTAACTGGCTATACTTTGGAGAGGCGTGACTAAGCAGCTACCTGGTCTTCAATAGAGCCTCTGATTGTGAGGATAGGCTTGGGCCTTTAGGGTAGTTGCCAGGTGCCGCTCCAGAGCAGTTTCCGAGTCAGTGGCAGCTGACCAGGGGGTCAGAGATACCGGTGCAAGCACTGAGGGGAAGTACATGGTCATGAAGTCGGGGTCAGGGGGCAAGCAGAGATTCAGCAGGTCCGTAACAAAGTCCGAGGTCAGGCAGGCAGGATGCGGCAAACAGGCAAAACAATTCACCAAAAGCAGGGGCCCAGTACACAGCAACGCAGAACTTGAAAAAACCGGTCACACTTGGAACCTTAGACAAGCTAGTGACCATGGTTGCTCAGGCAATCTTCCTGTGGTAGGAAGTACCTTTAAATACTTCCTGCAGATCCAGGCCTATAGGCTGTTGAGAAAGGAGGGCGTGTACGTGCGTGCCTCACAGTGGGGAGAGACCACGACCATGCAGCCCTAACCAACAGTACAGGTCTCCAGTTAGGAAGTAAACTCTGGCATGGAGCACAGATGCAACGAGTTAATGTACCTGCTGCCCGCGGCTTGGCAGCAGAGGGAAAGATGGAAGACTCATTGCCCGTGGGTAGTGGCAGCAGCGCCGGCACAGACCGCTAGGCTAACATTGTTCAAGCTAATATCTTACGCATAAGCTAATCAAGGTCAATAGTTTTGTCCATTTTCTCTCAGTTAAAATGGCTTTTGATCTTGTACAGTATATGTCCCAAGCTAGCCAGTAGTTTTTTTAGTCCATGTCACAAATTAAAAAAATTTTCCCTCTAGAAAGTAAGTAAATAGTACAGTATAAAACCATTGCTCTAGATCAATGCTAATCAATACATGAAATCTTGATTCCAATTTATTTTGGACCAATTTGTCCTACTCGACCATAAAATTCTCTCTCTATCTCTCTCTCTACAGAATCAGAACGTTTTAAAAAATCTGGGTTGAATTTAAATTTGAAGACTCAATTTGCTCATCTCTACTCTGGGTTTGGAGGCAGAGGTGTTGAACTTTTTACATTTTCTTCCCTTGCTTGACTTCTAGTTTGACTTATTTGACTTCTTACTGTACCTTGGAGTCTTGATTAATTTGTAGGAAAAAATTAGACCAGAAATAGCATTACATTTTCTTACACAATATAGCACAGCAGCTTACCTGGTACTAGAAGTTATCCCATGCACATGAATTGTAATCCCTCAGACTCCTATATAATTATTTTTTTTTTAAATTAAAATAATAGTGATCCTCAAGTTTGTAGACCTCAAAATGCATCTGCAAAAAACAGATGCAGCACTGAAACTAAATAATTCAAAACTGAATTCCTTCTATTGCCTTCATTGTCTTGATCATCATCACCAGACATTTTATTATGAGCCCTATAATTGAAAAGTCAAGGGGTTTGGTATGCAGAATATTAAACGTACTAGGAAAAATTGAGTTTTTTTCTATAATTTAAAGACAGAAAACACACTGCACAATGTATTGACCATTTACACAAGGCAATACCTTGCGGGGAATGAAACTGCTATATGTAGTTATTACAGTAGAGCACATTCCATAATAATCATGATAATGCATTAATGTTACGGCAAGTTTCACATATGAGGCAGAGTATGCAGCCTGTAGGTGTTCTCCAGATCTGGGATTGCCAGATACTACAATCCAATTGACTATAAATGGGTCTGACAGAGATTCTGCAGTCACAACCCAGCAAATATGCGAAGAATCAGCTAGACAAAAATCATTGCATTCAGTTGTTTTTAAACCCCCTGATTCATGGCACTCTCTGCTAGAAAAGCCTGCCCGAACACTTATAACTAGCCTAACTGGTATATAAATGCTGTTATTGGAGAACAATGCAGATATCTGACACTGTTAACAGTTAACTGGTATATAAATGCTGATTCGCTAAACTCTAAGTTATCTTAGAGCAATACAATACGTTAATGGTCAACTGGTATGTAAATGTTATTATTGCAGCATGGTACACATTCACTAATAATGCACAGTGTGGTATTTAGAATAAAAGGGCAATAGCCAAGCATTTGAAGCAGAATGTATGCTTACAGGGGGTGCTGGAAATAGGCCTATGAACTGTAGAAACTTAAAAAAGTGATGAAAAATATGAGTTTTCTTGCTGGATTCAGAATTTGCTAGCAAACTGTATGAAACAACTAAGACAGTGACTAGGGATGAGCGAACCCGAACTGTATATGTTCGGGTTCGTACCGAATTTTGGGGTGTCCGTGACACGACCCGAACCCGAACATTTTCGTAAAAGTCTGTGTTCGGGTTCGGTGTTCGTCGCTTACTTGGCGCTTTTTGAAAGGGCTGCAAAGCAGCCAATCAACAAGCGTCATACTTACTTGCCCCAAGAGGCCATCACAGCCTTGCCTACTATTGGCATGGCTGTGATTGGCCATTGCAGCAGTGTGACTCAGCCTCTATATAAGCTTGGGTCACGTAGCGTCTGCACGCACTCTGCTGATTCAAGCATAGGGAGAGGGTTGCAGCTGCGACGTTAGGGCGAGATTAGCAGATTAACTCCTCCAAAAACTTCATTCTGTATCGATCTGCAGCTGTGTTCATTGAAGGTGCTATTATTGACTTGCTCACTTTTTTGAGGGCTGCCCAGAGCGTTTTTAGATCACATTTTTCTGGGGTGATCGGCGGCCATTTTGTGGCTTGTGGTGCGCCAGCACAAGCTATCACCAAGTGTATTTAACCATCAATAGTGTGGTTATTTTTTGCTATATCCTACATCAGCTGCAGGCTGAGCCTGTGTCACCGAAGTGCATTTAACCATCAACAGTCTGGTTATTTTTTTGGCCATATACTACATCTGCTGCAGGCTGACCCTGTGTCACCCAAGTGCATTTAACCATCAATAGTGTGGTTATTTTTTTGGCCATATACTACATCAGGGGCAAGTTGAGCCTGTCACCCAGCGCCTAAAAAATAGACCTAACATTTCTATTCAACCAAATCTGTACTGTTTTAGCTGTCAAGTTATTTGTAGTGACCGTAAAAGCACACTTTTTGTTCTGGGTTGAAAAACTATTCCCAAATTTGCCATTCTCAAAATAACTAGTTTCTGCTATATGAGGCCTACTTGAAATCTATCCCAAAAAGGATATCTTACATTGAAGGTGCTGATAGTGTCATTCTTAACACACACGCTACCGTGCAGATACAAGTCTAATTCTGTGATTAAACCTATACCTGTCACACAGCGCAAAAAAAAAACAGGCCTCACATTTCTATTCAACCAAATCTGTAGTGTTTTAGCTGGTCAAGTTATTTGTAGTGACCGTAAAAGCACACTTTTTGTTCTCGGTTGAAAAACTATTCCCTAATTTGCCATCCTCAAAATTGTGGTGAACGGGAACAATGAGGAAAACATCTAATAAGGGACGCGGACGCGGACGTGGATATGGTCGTGGTGGTGTTAGTGGACCCTCTGGTGCTGGGAGAGGACGTGGCCGTTCTGCCTCAGCGACACGTCCTAGTGAACCAACTTCCTCAGGTCCCAGTAGCCAGCAGAATTTACAGCGATATTTGGTGGGGCCCAATGCCGTTCTAAGGATGGTAAGGCCTGAGCAGGTACAGGCATTAGTCAATTGGGTATCTCCCACCCAGTCTTCTGCACAAAGCGCACAGATGGCGCATGAAAACCAAGCCCATCGGTCTGTCACATCACCCCCATGCATATCAGGGAAACTGTCTGAGCCTCAAGTTATGCAGCAGTCTCTTATGCTGTTTGAAGACTCTGCTGCCAGGGTTTCCCAAGGGCATCCACCTAACCCTTCCCCAGGGGTGGAAGAGATAGAATGCACTAACGCACAACCACTTATTTTTCCTGATGATAAGGACATGGGAATACCACCTCAGCACGTCTCTGATGATGACGAAACACAGGTGCCAACTGCTGCGTCTTTCTGCAGTGTGCAGACTGAACAGGAGGTCAGGGGTCAAGACTGGGTGGAAGACGATGCAGGGGACGATGAGGTCCTAGACCCCACATGGAATGAAGGTCGTGCCACTGACTTTCAGAGTTCGGAGGAAGAGGCAGTGGTGAGACCGAGCCAACAGCGTAGCAAAAGAGAGAGCAGTGGGCAAAATCAGAACACCCGCCGCCAAGAGACTCCGCCTGCTACTGACCGCCGCCATCTGGGACCGAGCACCCCAAAGGCAGCTTCAAGGAGTTCCCTGGCATGGCACTTCTTCAAACAATGTGCTGACGACAAGACACGAGTGGTTTGCACGCTGTGCCATCAGAGCCTGAAGCGAGGCATTAACGTTCTTAACCTTAGCACAACCTGCATGACCAGGCACCTGCATGCAAAGCATGAACTGCAGTGGAGTAAACACCTTAAAAACAAGGAACTCACTCAGGCTCCCCCTGCTACCTCTTATGCTGCTGCCGCCGCCTCGGCCTCTTCTGCTGCTGCCGCCGCCTCTGCCTCTTCCTCCGCCTCTGGAGGAACGTTGGCACCTGCCGCTCAGCAAACATGGGATGTACCACCAACACCACCACCTGCGTCACCAACCATCTCAACCATGTCACACGGCAGCGTTCAGCTCTCCATCTCACAAACATTTGAGAGAAAGCGTAAATTCCCACCTAGCCACCCTCGATTCCTGGCCCTGAATGCCAGCATTTCTAAACTACTGGCCTATGAAATGCTGTCATTTAGGCTGGTGGACACACACAGCTTCAAACAGCTCATGTCGCTTGCTGTCCTACAGTATGTTGTTCCCAGCTGGCACTACTTCTCCAAGAGAGCCGTGCCTTCCCTGCACAACCAAGTGTCGGATAAAATCAAGTGTGCACTGCGCAACGCCATCTGTGGCAAGGTCCACCTAACCACAGATACGTGGACCAGTAAGCACGGCCAGGGACGCTATATCTCCCTAACTGCACACTGGGTAAATGTAGTGGCGGCTGGGCCCCAGGCGGAGAGCTGTTTGGCGCACGTCCTTTCCGCCGCCAAGGATCGCAGGGGCAACATTCTTTGCCTCCTGTCTCCTCCTCCTCCTACTCAGCTTCCTCCTCCTCTTCTTCCACCTGCTCATCCAGTCAGCCACACACCTTCACCACCAACTTCAGCACAGCCCGGGGTAAACGTCAGCAGGCCGTTCTGAAACTCATATGTTTGGGGGACAGGCCCCACACCGCACAGGAGTTGTGGCGGGGTATAGAACAACAGACCGACGAGTGGTTGCTGCCGGTGAGCCTCAAGCCCGGCCTGGTGGTGTGCGATAATGGGCGAAATCTCGTTGCAGCTCTGGGACTAGCCGGTTTGACGCACATCCCTTGCCTGGCGCATGTGCTGAATTTGGTGGTGCAGAAGTTCATTCGCAACTACTCCGACATGTCAGAGCTGCTGTTCGCGCTTCCGGCGTTCACACCCTGCCGCTGCTCGCCTGTCTGCGCTACAGCGTAACTTCGGCCTTCCCGCTCACCGCCTCATATGCAACGTGCCCACCAGGTGGAACTCCACCTTGCATATCTGGACAGACTGTGCGAGCAGCAGCAGGCCATAGTGGAGTTTCAGCTGCAGCACGCACGGGTCAGTCGCACTGCGGATCAGACCCACTTCACCACCAATGACTGGGCCTCCATGCGAGACCTGTGTGCCCTGTTGCGCTGTTTCGAGTACTCCACCAACATGGCCAGTGGCGATGACGCCGTTATCAGCGTTACAATACCACTTCTATGTCTCCTTGAGAAAACACTTAGGGCGATGATGGAAGAGGAGGTGGCCCAGGAGGAAGAGGAGGAAGAGGGGTCATTTTTAGCACTTTCAGGCCAGTCTCTTCGAAGTGACTCAGAGGGAGGTTTTTTGCAACACCAGAGGCCAGGTACAAATGTGGCCAGACAGGGCCCACTACTGGAGGACGAGGATGAGGAGGAAGTGGAGGAAGATGAGGATGAAGCATGTTCACAGCGGGCTGGCACCCAAAGCAGCTCGGGCCCATCACTGGTGCGTGGCTGGGGGGGAAACACAGGACGATGACGATACGCCTCCCACAGAGGACAGCTTTTCCTTACCTCTGGGCAGCCTGGCACACATGAGCGACTACATGCTGCAGTGCCTGCGCAACGACAGCAGAGTTGCCCACATTTTAACGTGTGCGGACTACTGGGTTGCCACCCTGCTGGATCCCCGGTACAAAGACAATGTGCGCACCTTACTTCCTACACTGGAGCGTGATAGGAAGATGTGCGAGTACAAGCGCACGTTGGTAGACGCACTACTGAGAGCATTCCCAAATGTCACAGGGGAACCAGTGGAAGCCCAAGGCGAAGGCAGAGGAGGAGCAAGAGGAGGAGCCAATGCAGCTGTGTCACGGCCAGCTCCTCTGAGGGCAGGGTTAGCATGGCAGAGATGTGGAAAAGTTTTGTCACCACGCCACAGCTAACTGCACCACCACCTGATACGGAACGTGTTAGCAGGAGGCAAAATTTCACTAACATGGTGGAACAGTACCTGTGCACACCCCTCCACGTACTGACTGATGGTTCGGCCCCATTCAACTTCTGGGTCTCCAAATTGTCCACGTGGCCAGAGCTAGACTTTTATGCCTTGGAGGTGCTGGCCTGCCCGGCGGCCAGCATTTTGTCTGAACGTGTATTCAGCACGGCAGGGGGCGTCATTAAAGACAAACGCAGCCGCCTGTCTACAGCCAATGTGGACAAGCTGACGTTCATAAAAATGAACCAGGCATGGATCCCACAGGACCTGTCCATCCCTTGTGCAGATTAGATATTAACTACCTCCCCTTAACAATTTATTATTCTACTCCAGGGCACTTCCTCATTCAATATTATTTTTATTTTCATTTTACCATTATATTGCGGGGCAACCCAAAGTTGAATGAACCTCTCCTCTGCCTGGGAGCCGGGGCCTAAATGTGTGACAGTGGCCTGTTCCAGTGGTGGGTGACGTGAAGCCTGATTCTCTGCTATGACATGAAGACAGATTCTGTGCTGACATAAGGCCAGATTCTCTGTTACGGGACCTCTCTCCTCTGCCCTTTGTGCCTGGGCCTAAATATGTGACAGTGGCCTGTTCCAGTGGTGGGTGACGTGAAGCCTGATTCTCTGCTATGACATGAAGACAGATTCTGTTATGACATAAGGCCAGATTCTCTGTTACGGGACCTCTCTCCTCTGCCTGGGTGCCGGGGCCTAAATGTGTGACAGTGGCCTGTTCCAGTGGGTGGGTGACGTGAAGCCTGATTCTCTGCTATGACATGAAGACTGATTCTGCGCTGACATAAGGCCAGATTCTCTGTTACGGGACCTCTCTCCTCTGTCTGGGTGCCGGGGCCTAAATATGTGACTGTGGCCTGTTTCAGTGGTGGGTGACGTGAAGCCTGATTCTCTGCTATGACATGAAGACAGATTCTGTGCTGACATAAGGCCAGATTCTCTGTTACGGGACCTCTCTCCTCTGTCTGGGTGCCTGGGCCTTAATATGTGACAGTGGCCAGTTCCAGTGGGTGGGTGACGTGAAGCCTGATTCTCTGCTATGACATGAAGACTGATTCTGCGCTGACATAAGGCCAGATTCTCTGTTACGGGACCTCTCTCCTCTGTCTGGGTGCCGGGGCCTAAATATGTGACAGTGGCCTGTTCCAGTGGTGGGTGACGTGAAGCCTGATTCTCTGCTATGACATGAAGACAGATTCTGTGCTGACATGAGGCCAGATTCTCTGTTACGGGACCTCTCTCCTCTGTCTGGGTGCCGGGGCCTAAATATGTGACAGTGGCCTGTTCCAGTGGGTGGGTGACGTGAAGCCTGATTCTCTGCTATGACATGAAGACAGATTCTGTGCTGACATAAGGCCAGATTCTCTGTTACGGGACCTCTCTCCTCTGTCTGGGTGCCGGGGCCTAAATATGTGACAGTGGCCTGTTCCAGTGGTGGGTGACGTTAAGCCTGATTCTCTGCTATGACATGAAGACAGATTCTGCGCTGACATAAGGCCAGATTCTCTGTTACGGGACCTCTCTCCTCTGTCTGGGTGCCGGGGCCTAAATATGTGACAGTGGCCTGTTCCAGTGGTGGGTGACGTGAAGCCTGATTCTCTGCTATGACATGAAGACTGATTCTGCGCTAACATAAGGCCAGATTCTCTGTTACGGGACCTCCCTCCTCTGTCTGGGTGCCATGGCCTAAATATGTGACAGTGGCCTGTTCCAGTGGTGGGTGACGTGAAGCCTGATTCTCTGCTATGACATGAAGACAGATTTTGTGCTGACATAAGGCCAGATTTTCTGTTACGGGACCTCTCTCCTCTGTCTGGGTGCCGGGGCCTAAATATGTGACAGTGGCCTGTTCCAGTGGTGGGTGACGTGAAGCCTGATTCTCTGCTATGACATGAAGACAGATTCTGTGCTAACATAAGGCCAGATTCTCTGTTACGGGACCTCTCTCCTCTGTCTGGGTGCCTGGGCCTAAATATGTGACAGTGGCCTGTTCCAGTGGTGGGTGACGTGAAGCCTGATTCTCTGCTATGACATGAAGACTGATTCTGCGCTGACATATTGCCAGATTCTCTGTTACGGGACCTCTCTCCTCTGTCTGGGTGCCGGGGCCTAAATATGTGACAGTGGCCTGTTCCAGTGGTGGGTGACGTGAAGCCTGATTCTCTGCTATGACATGAAGACAGATTCTGTGCTGACATAAGGCCAGATTCTCTGTTACGGGACCTCTCTCCTCTGCCCTTTGTGCCTGGGCCTAAATATGTGACAGTGGCCTGTTCCAGTGGTGGGTGACGTGAAGCCTGATTCTCTGCTATGACATGAAGACAGATTCTGTTATGACATAAGGCCAGATTCTCTGTTACGGGACCTCTCTCCTCTGCCTGGGAGCCGGGGCCTAAATGTATGACAGTGGCCTGTTCCAGTGGGTGGGTGACGTGAAGCCTGATTCTCTGCTATGACATGAAGACTGATTCTGCGCTGACATAAGGCCAGATTCTCTGTTACGGGACCTCTCTCCTCTGTCTGGGTGCCGGGGCCTAAATATGTGACAGTGGCCAATTCCAGTGGGTGGGTGACATGAAGCCTGATTCTCTGCTATGACATGAAGACTGATTCTGCGCTGACATAAGGCCAGATTCTCTGTTACGGGACCTCTCTCCTCTGTCTGGGTGCCGGGGCCTAAATATGTGACAGTGGCCTGTTCCAGTGGTGGTGACGTGAAGCTTGATTCTCTGCTATGACATGAAGACAGATTCTGTGCTGACATAAGGCCAGATTCTCTGTTACGGGACCTCTCTCCTCTGTCTGGGTGCCGGGGCCTAAATATGTGACAGTGGCCTGTTCCAGTGGTGGGTGACGTGAAGCCTGATTCTCTGCTATGACATGAAGACAGATTCTGCGCTGACATAAGGCCAGATTCTCTGTTACGGGACCTCTCTCCTCTGTCTGGGTGCCGGGGCCTAAATATGTGACAGTGGCCTGTTCCAGTGGTGGGTGACGTGAAGCCTGATTCTCTGCTATGACATGAAGACTGATTCTGCGCTGACATAAGGCCAGATTCTCTGTTACGGGACCTCTCTCCTCTGTCTGGGTGCCGGGGCCTAAATATGTGACAGGGGCCTGTTCCAGTGGTGGGTGACGTGAAGCCTGATTCTCTGCTATGACATGAAGACAGATTCTGTGCTGACATAAGGCCAGATTCTCTGTTGCGGGACCTCTCTCCTCTGTCTGGGTGCCGGGGCCTAAATATGTGACAGTGGCCTGTTCCAGTGGTGGGTGACGTGAAGCCTGATTCCCTGCTATGACATGAAGACTGATTGCTGCGCTGACATGAAGCCAGATTCTCTGCTATGGCATGAAGAGACTGATTCTCTGCTGACGTGAAGCCAGATTCTCTGCTATGGGACCTCTGTCCAATTGATATTGGATAATTTTTAATTTTTTTATTTTTATTTTAATTCATTTCCCTATCCACATTTGTTTGCAGGGGATTTACATACATGTTCCGGCCTTTTGGCAGCCCTCTAGCTCTTTCCTGGGGCTGTTTTACAGCCTTTTTAGTGCCGAAAAGTTCGGGTCCCCATTGACTTCAACGGGGTTCGGGTTCGGGACGAAGTTCGGGTCGGGTTCGGTTCCCGAACCCGAACATTTCCGGGAAGTTCAGCCGAACTTCTCGAACCCGAACATCCAGGTGTTCGCTCAACTCTAACAGTGACTATTACCTCACTCATTCTCTATACTGAAACGCCCTGATAAAACTCTAAAATCTACCCAGTTATATCTCAAATTCTCTCTTACCTTGCCCCTATCCTGTTCCTAGTATCTGGCTTATGTCTGCAATTGTTTTTTGACAGTCACAGCACTTATCAAAACCCCAGATGCCCACAGAATAGAGTTTCTTCTTTTTGTGCAGAAAAACCTAGCTGAATATTGCCCCCTGATTGTCTGATCAGGCTGTTTGTCAGCCAATCAGGGCAATCCCTTCTCCCCTTCCTTCAAACGGTCATATGAAACTCCTCCTTCTTCCTTGTTATCATTTTCCCTGCCTATTTTCACAGTAAAATGGCGCTGGCTGTCGTTTTTATAAGAATCATCTGAAACGAATCACTAAAACATTGATTCGTTTGTAAAACATTGAATTTTTGTAAAATCCGTATTTGTTTAGAATTGATTGGTTCTTCTCTAATGCACACATGCACATAATAACATCAGACATGCAAAGTCCCACATGCACATTAACTGTATATAGGCATGCTAACTTATGCACTCATTACTAGGGTTGAGCGAATTCGAACTTTAAAGTTCGGGTTCATACCAAACTTTAGGATTTTTGGACCCCGAACCCGAACATTTCAGTAAAATGTCTGTGAAGGTTCTCATTTATCCAGGTCATGGTATATCTGTAAAGAATAAATCAAGGCAACTGGACTTACTGTAGATTTCTTGAAAACGTTTCACTCGTTCTTCCATACATATTTTTTCCAAGAGAATTCTTGTACAGTCACTCAGAATTGAGAAAGCTTGTTGGAAGAACGAGTGAAACGTTTTCAAGAAATCTACAGTAAGTACAGTTGCCTTGATTTATTCTTTACAGATATATTTCAGTAAAAGTTTAGTTTCGGTGTTCCGCGATTTCTCAGCGCTTTTTGAAAGGATGCAGAGCAGCCAATCAACAAGCGTTTAACTCTGTGGCCTTAGAAGCCATCACAGCCATGCCTACTAATGGCATGGCTGTGATTGGCCAGAGCAGCATGTGACCCAGGCTCTATATAAGCTTAAGTAACATAGCGCTGCACGTCACTCTGCTGTTACTGGAGGGAGAGGATGCGGCTGGTGATTTCAGGGAGAGAATAGGAGAGAATATTTGGTTCAGAACGTGAATCTAACTCAGCGATCGACATACATATAGTTGTGTGGGTGCAGGGCCCAGTGACCGAAAAAAAATAACTTTTATACGTCTGCGGCAGCCATTTTATGCAAGCTCAATGCACCAGCACTGCATGTGAGCTTTTGTGACATTGAAATCCAATCTTGGAAAACTGCACTAATAATCTGGTTGTAAAAAAATCACCCTTTTTTGGCAATATACAACAGCTGGTGCATTTGCAGGATTAGTCAGTGTGCAATTTAGGCTAGAAATACAGCCATATTTTCTGGTTTTTCAAAACACACTTTTTTTGCCAAAATACACTATTTTACATCACTAGCTGCATCTGGATGTGTGAAATTCAACCGATATATACAGCTTTCATATTCTGTTAGTAAAAAAACTCACTTTTTTGGCAATATACATCTCGATTATTCAGTGTGCAATTTAAGCTAGAAATACAGCCATAATTTTCTGGGTTTTTAAAAACACACCTTTTTTTTGGCCAAAATCCACTATTTTACAGCCCAGCACGTGTGAAATTCCAGGGTTATATACTGCTGTCATATTCAGTTATTAAACACACGTTTGGGCAAAAAAAGTTAATTTGGCAGCCTTTGCTGCAGATGTCATTGTGAGATACACCCTTTATATACAGGGGTTCTATTCTGGTATTTGAAATACAGCCATTTGGGCAAACAAATTTAATTGAGGCCTAGTCTGGATCAGGGCGTGTGAGATACACCCTTTTAAATACAGGGGTTATATTCAGTTATTTGAAATACAGCCATTTTGGGCTCAAAT
This sequence comes from Bufo bufo, assembly GCF_905171765.1. NCBI lineage: Eukaryota > Metazoa > Chordata > Amphibia > Anura > Bufonidae > Bufo > Bufo bufo. The sequence continues at coordinate 84,456,918 of NC_053389.1, forward strand.
TTTTAATTGCGGCCTAGTGTGGGTCAGGGCGTGTGAGATACACCCTTTATATACAGGTGTTCTATTCAGTTATTTGAAATACACCCATTTTGGGTACAAACCATTAATTGCGGCCTAGTGTGGGTCAGGGCGTGTGAGATACACCCTTTAAATACAGGGGTTATATTTAGTTATTTGAAATACAGACATTTTGGGCGCAAATCTTTAATTGCAGCCTAGTGTGGGTCAGGGCGTGTGAGATACACCCTTTATATACAGGGGTTATATTCTTCTATTAATAAAACACCTTTTTTGGGGCAAAATACAAAATTTTTCCGCCCTTTGCAGCATCAAGACGTTTGAAATTCCAGGGTTATATACTGCTGTCATATTCAGTTATTAAACAAAAACCTGTTAGGGCAAAAAATAATAATTTGGCAGCCTTTGCTGTAGATGACATTGTGAGATACACCCTTTATATACAGGGGTTATATTCAGTTATTTGAAATACAGCCATTTTGGGCATAAATATTTAAATGCGGCCTAGTGTGGGTCAGGGCATGTGAGATACACCCTATATATACAGGGGTTATATTCTTCTTGTCATAATACACCCTTTTTTGGGCAAAATACACAATATTTCCGCACTTGCAGCATCAAGACGTTTGAAATTCCAGGGTTATATACTGCTGTCATATTCAGTTATTAAACAAACACCCGTTTGGGCAAAAAAAATATATTTGGCAGCCTTTGCTGCAGATGTCATTGTGAGATACACCCTTTATATACAGAGGTTATATTCAGTTATTTGAAATACAGCCATTTTGGGCATAAATCTTTAATTGCGGCCTAGTGTGTGTCAGGGCGTGTGAGATACACCCTTTATATACAGGGATTATATTCTTCTATACATAAAACACCCTTTTTTGGGAAAAATACACAATATTTCCGCCCCTGCAGCATCAAGACTTTGAATTTCCAGGGTTCTATACAGCTGTCATATTCAATTATTAAACAAACACCTGTTTGGGCAAAATAAAATTATTTGGCAGCCTTTGCTGCAGATGTCATTGTGAGATACACCCTTTAAATAAAGGGCTTATATTCAGTTATTTGAAATACAGCCATTTTGGGCACAAATCTTTAATTGCGGCCTAGTCTGGAACAGGGCGTGTGAGATACACCCTTTATATACAGGGGTTTGATTCAGGTATTTGAAATACAGCCATTTTGGACAAACAAATTGAATTGAGGCCTAGTCTGGTTCAGGGCGTGTGAGATACACCCTGTACATACTGTCGTTCTATTCTACTATTAACTATTAACACCCATTTAACGCAAGATCCTAAATTCGAGAAATATGAGGAGAGCGTCAAATAAGGGCCCAGGTCGTGGTGCTGCTTGTGGAGCTCCTGTTGCAGGGAGAAAACGTGGTCGATCTGTGCCAGCTACACGCACAAGTGAAACCCTTACTCACGTGCGAGTAGGTGACAGAACCTGCAGCGTTATTTGGTCGGGCCTAATGCGGCTCTACGAATGGTGAGGCCAGATCAAGTACAGGCGATAGTAGATTGGGTTGCTGACAGTGCCTCCAGTTCCTTCACATTGACTCCTACCCAGTCTCCTGCTGAAAGATCAGAGTTGGAATCAAGGTCATGCGAGTGACCTATGTAGTTCGGATGAAGAGGCGGTGGTCGCACAGAGCCACCAGCACAGCAGAAGAGGGAGCAGAGTGCTAATGCGGAGCGGCCGTCCTCTAGACAGTACGCCTGCTACTGCCCACCGCAGCAAGGGACCGAGCACACCAAAGCCAGCTCCAAGGAGTTCCCTGGCGTGGCAGTTCTTCAGACAATGTGCTGACGACAAGACACGAGTGGTTTGCACGCTGTGCAATCAGAGCCTGAAGCGAGGCATAAACGTTCTCAACCTGAGCACAACCTGCATGACCAGGCATTTAAGCGCTAAGCAAGAGCTGCAGTGGAGTAGACACTTCAAAAACCAAGAAAGGTCTTTGGCTCCTCCTGCTTCCTCTTCTGCTGCAGTCTCGACCTCTTCACCTACCTCTGGAGTGACAGTGCCACCTGCCACCCCGCAAACAGAGGATCTTCCAGCAACACCATCACCTGGGTCACCAAGCATCTCCACAATGTCCCACGGAAGTGTTCAGCTCTCCATCTCCCATACACTGGAGAGGAAGAGGAAGTACCCCCCTACCCACCAGTGATCCCTGGCCCTGAATGCCAGCATTTCTAAATTACTGGCCTTTGAAATGCTGTCATTCCGTCTGGTGGATACGGATAGTTTTAAAGGCCTTATGGCGGTGGCTGTCCCACAGTACGTCGTGCCCAGCCGCCACTACTTTTCCAGGCGAGCTATCCCTTCCCTGCAAAACCAAGTAGGGGACAAAATGAGGTGTGCACTGTGCAACGCCATCTGTGGCAAGATGCACCTCACTACGGATATGTGGACCAGTAAGCACAGTCAGGGACGTTATATCTCCATAACAGCACACTGGGTAAATGCAGTGGCGGCTGGGCCTGAGGCGGATAGCAGTTTGGCGCATGTCGTTCCACCACCGAGGATTGTAGGGTGCTTCAGTTTGCCTCCTGTTTCTTCCTCCTCTTACTCCGCTTCCTTATCCTCTACCGGCTCCTCATCCGGTCAGCGTAACACCTTCACCACCAAATTTAGCACAGCCAGGGGTAAACGACAGCAGACAGTTTTAAAATTTATCTGTTTGTGGGGAAACCACACACCGCGCAGGAGCTGTGGACGGGCCTTGAACAACAGACCGATGAGTGGTTGGTGTCTGAACTGCTGCATAAAGTGCGGGTCGTCTGTGCGTGCTTTCGGCGTTCTCACCCTGCTGCTGCTCGTCTGTCAGCGCTGCAGCGTAACTTCGGCCTTCCCGCTCACCGCCTCATATGCGAAGTGCCCACAAGGTGGAACTCCACCTTGAACATGCTGGCCAGACTGCGAGCAGCAACAGGCGATAGTGGAGTTTCAGCTGCAGCACACACGGGTGAGTCGCTCTGCAGAACAGCACCACTTCACCACCAATGACTGGGCCTCCATGCGATACCTGTGTTCCTTGTTGCGCTGTTTCTAGTACTCCACCAACATGGCCAGTGCCGATAACGCCGTTTTCATCGTAACTATCCCACTTCTATGCCTCCTTGAAAAAACGCTGCTGGCGATGATGGAAGAGGATGTGGCACGGGAAGAGGTGGAGGAGGAAGAGGGATAATTTCGTAGGGTTTTCGGCCAGTCATTCACAAGTGGCTCTGAGGGTGGGTTCCTGCACCCACAAACGCCAGGTACACAATTGTCCAGCCAGGGCACAGCTCTGGAGGATGAGGAGATGGAGGAGGAGGAACCATGTTCACAGCAGGGTGGCACCCAGACCAGCTCATGGCCATCACTGGTGCATTGCTGGGGGGATACAGAGGACACAGACGATACACCTCTCACAGAGGACAGCTTTTCATTGCCTCTGGGCAGCCTGGCACACATGAGCGATTACATGCTGCAGTGTCTCCGCAATGACCGCTGAGTTGCCCACATTCTAACTTGTGCTGATTACTGGGTGGCCACGCTGCTGGATCCCCGTAACAAGGACAACATTCCATCCTTAATTCCCTCACTGGAGCGTGATCGTAAGATGCGCGAGTACAAGCGCACGCTGGTAGACACGCTGCTGGTGGCATTCCCATCTGACAGCGGGGGCACACTGGAAGCACAAGGCGAAGGCAGAAGAGGAGGAAGAGGTCGCCAACGCAGCTGGGGTACCGCCAGCACCTCAGAAGGCAGGGTTAGTATGGCCAAAATGTGGAAAAGCTTTGGCAGCACGCAACAACAACCAGCACCACCAGCTGATATGGAACGTCTTAGCAGGAGGCAGCATTTCAGCAGCATGGTGGAGCAGTATGTGTGCACACGCCTACACGTACTCAATGACGGGTCTGCCCCCTTCAATTTCTGGGTCTCCAAATTGGGCACATGGCCTGAGCTTACCCTTTACGCCATGGAGGTGCTGGCCTGCCCTGCAGCCAGTGTATTATCTGAACGTGTGTTTAGCATGGCAGGGGGCGTCATCACAGACAAGCGCAGCCACCTGTCCACAGCCAATGTTGACAAGCTCACGTTCATTAAAATGAACCAGGCATGGATCCCACAGGACTTGTCCATACCTTGTGCAGAATAGACATACAGGGAGTGCAGAATTATTAGGCAAGTTGTATTTTTGAGGATTAATTTTATTATTGAACAACAACCATGTCCTCAATGAACCCAAAAAACTCATTAATATCAAAGCTGAATATTTTTGGAAGTAGTTTTTAGTTTGTTTTTAGTTTTAGCTATTTTAGGGGGATATCTGTGTGTGCAGGTGACTATTACTGTGCATAATTATTAGGCAACTTAACAAAAAACAAATATATACCCATTTCAATTATTTATTTTTACCAGTGAAACCAATATAACATCTCAACATTCACAAATATACATTTCTGACATTCAAAAACAAAACAAAAACAAATCAGTGACCAATATAGTCACCTTTCTTTGCAAGGACACTCAAAAGCCTGCCATCCATGGATTCTGTCAGTGTTTTGATCTGTTCACCATCAACATTGCGTGCAGCAGCAACCACAGCCTCCCAGACACTGTTCAGAGAGGTGTACTGTTTTCCCTCCTTGTAAATCTCACATTTGATGATGGACCACAGGTTCTCAATAGGGTTCAGATCAGGTGAACAAGGAGGCCATGTCATTAGATTTTCTTCTTTTATACCCTTTCTTGCCAGCCACGCTGTGGAGTACTTGGACGTGTGTGATGGAGCATTGTCCTGCATGAAAATCATGTTTTTCTTGAAGGATGCAGACTTCTTCCTGTACCACTGCTTGAAGAAGGTGTCTTCCAGAAACTGGCAGTAGGACTGGGAGTTGAGCTTGAATCCATCCTCAACCCGAAAAGGCCCCACAAGCTCATCTTTGATGATACCAGCCCAAACCAGTACTCCACCTCCACCTTGCTGGCGTCTGAGTCGGACTGGAGCTCTCTGCCCTTTACCAATCCAGCCACGGGCCCATCCATCTGGCCCATCAAGACTCACTCTCATTTCATCAGTCCATAAAACCTTAGAAAAATCAGTCTTGAGATATTTCTTGGCCCAGTCTTGACGTTTCAGCTTGTGTGTCTTGTTCAGTGGTGGTCGTCTTTCAGCCTTTCTTACCTTGGCCATGTCTCTGAGTATTGCACACCTTGTGCTTTTGGGCACTCCAGTGATGTTGCAGCTCTGAAATATGGCCAGTGGCATCCTGGCAGCTGCACGCTTGACTTTTCTCAGTTCATGGGCAGTTATTTTGCGCCTTGGTTTTTCCACACGCTTCTTGCGACCCTGTTGACTATTTTGAATGAAACGCTTGATTGTTTGATGATCACGCTTCAGAAGCTTTGCAATTTTAAGAGTGCTGCATTCCTCTGCAAGATATCTCACTATTTTTGACTTTTCTGAGCCTGTCAAGTCCTTCTTTTGACCCATTTTGCCAAAGGAAAGGAAGTTGCCTAATAATTATGCACACCTAATATAGGGTGTTGATGTCATTAGACCACACCCCTTCTCATTACAGAGATGCACATCACCTAATATGCTTAATTGGTAGTAGGCTTTCGAGCCTATACAGCTTGGAGTAAGACAACATGCATAAAGAGGATGATGTGATCAAAATACTCATTTGCCTAATAATTCTGCACTCCCTGTATATACCGGCCTTAACCAGCCATTGTTATACTGCAGCGCAATTGCTCATTCTTGTATTTTGGATATTTCACACTCTTTTGGAGTGCACCCTAATAATAATAAAAAAATAAAATTAAAACCAAAAACCAGTGTTGGCTACCTCGTCCTCCTCCACCGCCGCTTCCACCTACACCGCTACGTCTACCGCCTCCTCAAACTCCTACTCCATATGGAACTCCACCTCATAAATCAAATTTTAATTTTTTTATTTGTACGTATTTTATTTTATGTAATTTCACTACTTTGTCTGTTACATTTTCGGTGAAATTCACAAATTTTTGGGTGTAATATACCCCTCCTCTACCTAGTTGACAGCTTAATAAATTTCAATAATTTTTCTTTTACATTTTCGGGTGACAATAAACAATTTTTTTTCTGTCATAGACCACTGCTTTACCAAGTAGACAGGTTAATAAATATCTAATTTTTCTGTTACATTCTTGGGTTGACATTTTACAATTTTAGACGTGAATAAACCCCTGCTCTGCATAGGTGACAGGGAATAAAATTTCTGAAATACTTCTTTAATTGATGCGCGCCACCTCGTTTCATTCAATGCTTAAACTTTAACAAGTTGTACCACATTTGTGCTTCAATAATTTGTCCCACATTTCCACTTTACTCATTTGGCCAACATTTGTTCTTCAATAATTTGTCCCACATTTCCGCTTTACTCATTTGGCCCACATTTGCGCTTCAATAATGTGTCCCACATTTCCGCTTTACTCTTTTGGCCCACATTTGCGCTTCAATAATGTGTCCCACATTTCCGCTTTACTCTTTTGGCCCACATTTGCGCTTCAATAATTTGTTCCACATTTCTGCTTTACTCTTTTGGCCCACATTTGCGCTTCAATAATGTGTCCCACATTTTCGCTTTACTCTTTTGGCCCACATTTGCGCTTCAATAATGTGTCTCACATTTCCGCTTTACTCTTTTGGCCCACATTTGCGCTTCAATAATGTGTCTCACATTTCCGCTTTACTCATTTGGCCCACATTTGAGCTTCAATAATATGTCCCACATTTCCGCTTTACTCTTTTGGCCCAAATTTGCACCTTAATAATGTGTCCCACATTTCCACTTTATTCTTTTGGCCCACATTTGCGCTTCAATAATGTGTCCCACATTTCCGCTTTACTCTTTTAGCCCACATTTGTGCTTCTGTAATTTGTCCCACATTTGTGCCTCAATAACTTTTCCCATATTTCCGCTCGATCCCAAAAAAGTATTATAAATTTATCTCCTATCACGGTCGGCTTGACTATCACATACGTGACACAGAGGGAGGGAACAAGGAAGGCCCTGCCCAAGTGAGAGGGAAGGTGGTGACCCCTGACTCACCTAGCGGCTGGCACCTGGCTGCCCTGACGTCCCTAGACGGGTTCCTCACCCGTACGCCGATCACGTGCCTAAAGCCCTGGCTTTCCCTAAGCTGAGCCCTAGATAGTGAACAGGGCGGTGGGAACACTAGTCCGCACCACTAGCTCTAAAGGAAAACACCAAGGGAAGGACAGACAATACAAACTCAACATATAATCCCAGGTGGGCGACAACAGGAGACAACAAGAAGCCCAACAGGGATCCGGAGGGTAGCACTCTGGAACGACAACCAGGATTCACAACTCCAGTGGGTCAGTATAGATGTCCAGGCAGGAAGCTCTATAACTGGCAACTAGAGAAGAGTGAAGGGAGAATATAAGGAGGTTGGGAGTGGCAGACAAGAAACAGCTGAGGAGGAGAAGCTACGGATCCCTGATTGAGACAAAAAGGATAGCAAGGCAAACACAGAAAACAATCACTAAGAAACAACGTGATCTTTAGATATAGAGCGCGCAGCCACCCGCTGCGACCTCCTGACCCCGGGTATAACGGAGTCAGACGTGGCTCTTGATACCCTCGTGACAGTACCCCCCTTTCACGAGGGGCCTCCGGACACTCAGGACCAGGTCTCTCCGGATGAGAGGCATGGAAAGCCTGAATTAACCTGTTGGCGTTTACCTCTGACGCTGGAACCCACATTCTTTCCTCGGGACCGTAACCCCTCCAATGCACCAGATACTGAAGAGAGCGGCGGACCCGACGAGAATCAACAATTCTGGCTATTTGAAACTCCAGATTACCATCCACAATAACAGGAGGAGGTGGCAGCGGTGATGGTTCTAGAGGTGGAACATACTTCTTGAGTAACGATTTATGGAAGACGTTATGGATCTTAAAAGTCTGAGGTAGCTCCAGGCGAAAAGCCACAGGGTTAATGACGGCTACTATTTTATAAGGACCAATGAACCTAGGGCCCAGTTTCCAAGAGGGAACCTTCAACTTAATATTCCTAGTAGACAACCACACATAGTCATTCACCCCTAGGTCCGGACCTGGCGACCGTTTCTTATCGGTCATGCATTTATATTTACTACTCATCTTTTTCAAGTTAACTTGCACCTTCTGCCATACCGAAGAAAGAGATGAAGAAAACCTTTCCTCTTCGGGAACCCCAGAATTGGGGATGAAAACCGTATGCACCAAGGAATGGTGACTTGCCAGTGGACTCCTGATAATGATTATTTATGGCAAACTCAGCTAACGGTAAATATGATGACCACAACTCTTGGTTTTCAGACACAAAACACCTTAAATATGTTTCTAGGTTTTGGTTGGTAAGCTCAGTCTGTCCATTCGACTGAGGATGGAAAGCTGAGGAAAAGGACAAGTGTACCCCCAAACGGGAACAAAAAGCTTTCCAAAACTTAGAAATAAACTGGGTTCCCCGATCCGAAACCACATCGGAAGGGACCCCGTGAAGCTTCACGATTTCACTGATAAACACCTGAGCAAGAGTTTTAGCATTAGGAAGTGCGGGTAGCGCAATAAAGTGTACCATTTTGCTAAACCTGTCTACTACTACCAAAATAACTGTTTTACCCGCAGACAACGGTAAGTCAGTGATGAAATCTATTGACAGATGTGTCCATGGCCTATTGGGGATAAAAAGAGGCAATAAAGATCCTGCTGGACGTGTATGAGAGACTTTCGCGCGTGCACAAGTAGAGCAAGTAGACACGAAATCCATTACATCCTGACGCAACCTTGGCCACCAAAAACGACGAGATAATAGCTCCAAGGTTGCTTTACTACCCGGGTGCCCAGCAAGTGCCGAATTATGATGTTCTTTTAATAATTCAAGACGCAGGTTTAACGGTACAAACAATTTCTCTGAGGGGCAAGAGGCCGGGGCGTCCCCCTGGGCCTCTAACACCTTTCCCTCTAGAACAGAGTGTACAGCAGAGACAACCACTCCTCTTTGTAAAATAGGTACCGGATCACTAGCATTACCCCCTCCAGGGAAACTACGAGATAACGCGTCTGCCTTGGTATTTTTTGCCCCAGGACGATAGGTGAATACAAAGTTAAATCTGGTAAAGAATAGCGACCACCTAGCTTGTCTAGGGGTGAGACGCTTAGCCGATTCTAGGTACAGAAGGTTTTTGTGATCCGTAATCACCGTGACGGGGTGGATTGCTCACTCTAAGAAGTGACGCCACTCTTCAAGCGCCAGCTTAATCGCCAACAGTTCCCTATTTCCAACATCATAGTTCTTCTCTGCAGAAGATAATTTTTTGGAAAAGAAAGCGCAAGGGCGCCATTTGCCAGGAGACGGACCCTGAGACAATACAGCCCCCACTCCCACCTCTGACGCATCTACCTCAACAATAAAAGGCTGGGAGACATCAGGTTGAATTAGAACAGGTGCCGAGGTAAACCTCTCTTTTAGAGAGGAAAATGCATTTTTAGCGGCGTCAGACCATTTAGAAAAATCAGTCCCCTTCCTAGTCATGTCGGTAAGGGGTTTAACGATCACTGAATAATTTTTAATGAACTTTCTATAGAAATTTGCGAAACCCAAAAACCGTTGTAGGGCTTTAAGGTTCTCAGGAAGATCCCAATCTAAAATTGCCTGGACCTTCCTAGGATCCATACGGAAACCTGAAGCAGATAATAGATATCCCAGGAACTGTATTTCCTGAACGGCGAAGACACATTTTTCAATTTTCGCATATAATTTATTCGTCCGTAGGACCTGCAGTACTTGCCTGACATGCACCTCATGTGTTTTCAGATCAGCCGAATAAATTAAGATATCATCTAGGTATATGACAACAAACCTGCCGATGAGATGACTAAAAATATCATGGGAACACTAGTCCGCACCACTAGCTCTAAAGGAAAACACCAAGGGAAGGACAGACAATACAAACTCAACATATAATCCCAGGTGGGCGACAACAGGAGACAACAAGAAGCCCAACAGGGATCCGGAGGGTAGCACTCTGGAACGACAACCAGGATTCACAACTCCAGTGGGTCAGTATAGATGTCCAGGCAGGAAGCTCTATAACTGGCAACTAGAGAAGAGTGGAGGGAGAATATAAGGAGGTTGGGAGTGGCAGACAAGAAACAGCTGAGGAGGAGAAGCTACGGATCCCTGATTGAGACAAAAAGGATAGCAAGGCAAACACAGAAAACAATCACTAAGAAACAACGTGATCTTTAGATATAGAGCGCGCAGCCACCCGCTGCGACCTCCTGACCCCGGGTATAACGGAGTCAGACGTGGCTCTTGATACCCTCGTGACATCTCCCTTAAATTTGGTCTCTTTTTCTCACGCTCCCTCTCCGGCGTGGCACCCTGATTTTCCGATAACCGTGATCAACATGGTAGGCTCAGAAAAGAACATCGAAAGTTGATATAGAAGATATCCAAATGGATGGTGGATGTCACTGGGGCACCTCTACATAGGTGACAGGAACATAAATTTTAAAAAATTGTCAATTACATTGTCAGGTGACATTTTTCAAATTTTGACGGATAGAAACCCCTGCTCTGCATAGTTGACAGGGAAAAAAATTTAAGAAATTCTTCATTCAATGCTTAAACTTTAAAAAGTTGTCCCACTTTTACGCTTTAATACTTTGTCCCATATTTCCGCTCTATAATTTTCAATTTGAAAAAATTAATCCTCCCTTGGATGTGGTCTCTCTTTCTCATGCTCCCTCTCCGGCCTGGAACCCTGATTCCCCGCCACCCGTGATCACCATGGTAGGCGCAGAAAAGAACATCGAAAGTTGATAGAGCAGATATCAAATTGGATCGTGAACATCATGGGGACATGCGACATGGTGGGGCGGTAAGTATGCACACGCCTACACGAACTGACTGACAGGGGTCAGCTTCTGCAACTTCTGGGTCTCCAAATTGGGCACATGGCCTGAGCTTGCTCTTTACGCCTTGGAGGTGCTGGCCTTCCCTGCAGCCAGTGTATTGTCTGAATGTGTGTTTAGCACAACTGGAGGGGGTTATCACAGGTTGTATTTCCCAATATTTTGGGTGTATCCTAATTTAAAAAAATAAAAATTAATTTAAAACCAAAAAGCATTGTAGGCTACCTCCTCCTCCACCGCCGCTTCCACCTACACCGCCACATCCACCGCCTCCTCAACCTCCTACTCCATATGGACCTCGTCCTCCTAGATCATTATTATTTTTTATTTTTACATATTTTATGTTATTTAAAGTCATTTACCTATCCACATTTGTTTGCAGAGCACTTGCCATGCTCTTAACCACATTTTGATGCCATTTGCATCCCTCTAGCCCTTTCCATGACATTTTTACAGCCATTTTAGTGCTCAAAATTTCGGGTCCCAATTGACTTCAATGGGGTTATGGGTTTGGGGTCATGTTCGGGTGAAGTTCGGGTCCCGAACTCGAACTTTTTTCTGAAGTTTGTCCGAACCCGTCGAACCCGAACATCCAGGTGTCCGCTCAACTCTACTCATTACATACTGTACATACATGCCCAAACACACTCATTCACACTATATACAAACATAGACATACGTTTATCTCCTACATATGCACACTCATACCATAAAATCACTTACATATACCACTCATATATATTGGCTACATGGTTGTGACTACTTAAAAAAATAAAATAAAATGAAATACTGATTATAGTACTGCCCCCTAAATTCTCCAGACCTAGGAACCCATTCTTGGGTACCTAGAGACAAATATACCTCTGCTCCCTAGACATTTGGCTAGATGTCATGAAGTTCTAATTGACTCAGATTTGTCTTTTCTTTCTCACTTTTAATCCATAGCCTGGGTAAAAACCCACAGTGTATGAGGGTTGCGCATGCACAGTCAGGCAGCCTTGGGTTCTGACTAGTGTTGAGTGCAAATATTCGAATAGCGAATTTTTATCTAAAAAATCGCAACTTCGAGAATTCGCGAATATTTCGAATATAGTGCTATATATTCGTTATAGCGAATATTTGTCATTTTTTCTCATCTGAACACATGATTCCTCCCTGCTTCTTGCTTGTGGGCCAATAAGTCATTGGTCCACAAGCAACTTAAGCAGGGAGGTGTAACGGTCACGTCCACACACACACAGGGGGAGGGATAGTGACCACTGCGCTCCACCCTCACCCCTGGCCCTGCCTACTTGCCTCACGAGTCCTGATGACAGGGGACAACTGGACGACAGTCCCTAACTTAGGATACGTGCAGGGAAGACAGACAAGACAAAATACGGAACATGAACGGACCGAGTCAGAACCAAGAGAGCTACGCAGTACAAAGGGTTAAGCAAAGAATGGTCAGGAGAAGCCGGGGTCAAATACCAGGAGAGCAGAGAAGTACCAGAGGAGTCCTAAGAGAGTAGTCAGGTGGGAGCAGAGGTCACAATACCAGGACGGATGCGCAGTACAGGAGGAGCAGGCAGAGGATCGTCAGGGAACGGAATCAGGTGAGTAATCAGTAGTCCAACAAATAGCCAGGAACCTAGAAATTAACAGGCAACCTGTGACTAGCAGGCTGCCTGTCTTTATAGTGGGGAGTGAGGGTCATGTGACGCGGCCAGCGTCACATGACCGACAGACCAACCAGTTGAGCACCGAGTGATCAACTCGGCGCTCAAGGCAGACTTAGGATCAGGGAGCCACCCAGCCCTGGGAATGAGGTCAAACACAGATCCACATTCCCAAAGCTAAGCAACAGGTCTGTGGGTAATGGGGGACCGAGTGCACCTTCGGAACCCCGTTACAGGAGGAATCATGACTTTAGATGGAAAAAATGACGAATATTCTAAAAAACAAATATATAGCACTATATCGAATATATTCGTTTTTAGAATATTCGTCTTTTTTTCAATCTGTACAGTTGTTCCACTTTGGCATACTCCTCCCCGACAAGCTCCCCTGTCACAATGGGAACACCTGTGGGTCACTCTGATCGTGAAAAGTCAGATCCGATGGTATATTCTAACCCCTAGGCGTTCCCATGGTGACGGGAACGCTTGTCGGGGAGGAGTATGTCGAAGTGGAACAATTGTACTGATTGAAAAAAAATATATTCTAAAAAATAAATATATTCAATATAGTGCTATATATTTGTTTTTTAAAATATTCGTCAATTACGAATATTCTAAAAAGTAAATATATAGCATTATATTCGTATAGAGCTATATATTAGTTTTTTAGAATATTCGTCAATGACGAATATTCTAAAAACAAATATATAGCACTATATTCGGTATAGTGCTATATATTAGTTTTTTAGAATATTCATAATTTTTTTCCATATGAATAGAGTTGACGGACACCTGGATGTTCGGGTTCGACGGAATCGGCCGAACTTCACAAAAAAGAGTTCGGGAACGGAACTTGACCCGAACTTGACCCCGAACCCGAACCCCATTAAAGTCAATGGGGACCCGAACTTTTGAGCACTAAAATGGCTCTAAAAATGTCACGGAAAGGGCTAGAGGGCTGCAAATGGCATCAAAATGTGGTTAAGAGCATGGCAAGTGCTCTGCAAACAAATGTGGATAGGGAAATGACATCAAATAACATAAAATACGTTTTCAGATCAGGCCATGTGCCCAATTTGGAGACCCAGAAGTTGCAGGGGGCAGAACCATCAGTCAGTTCGTATAGGCGTGTGCAAACATACTGCCCCACCATGTCGCACGTCCCCGTGATGTTCAGGATCCAATTGGATATTTGCTCTATCAACTTTCGATGTTCTTTTCTGCGCCTACCATGTTGATCACGGTTAGCAGCGAATCAGGGTTATTGAAGTGCAAATGTGGGACAGATTATTCAAGTGCAAATGTGGGATAAATTATTAAAGCGCAAATGTGGGACAAATTATTGAAACGCAAATGTGGGACAACTTGTTAAAGTTTAAGCATTGAATGAAAGGAGATGTCGCACATGAATTAAAGAAGAATTTCTAAAATTGTATTCCCTGTCACCTATGCAGAGCAGGGGTTTCTATCTGGAAAAATTTTTAAAATGTCACCTGACAATGTAACAGACGAATTTTTGAAATTTATGTTCCTGTTACCTATTCAGAGGTGCCCCCGTGATGTCCACCATCTATTTGGATATCTTCTCTATTAACTTTCGATGTTCTTTTCTGCGCCTACCATGTTGATCACGATTAGCAGCGAATCAGGGTTCCACCCCGGAGAGGGAGCGTGAGAAAGAGAGAACACATCCAAGGGAGATCAATGCATGAAATTTTATTGTGATCGAGCGAAAATGTGGGAAAAACTGAAGAATTGAAGGAAAGGAGGGGGTGCGCGGCAATTACCCACTCCCGACTAGGGGAGGTAGTGACGATAAATAACAATACAGTACTCTTAAGATGCCCTGTTATTGGAATGGTTAATACAAAATTATAGGGAATGTCACTGTGGTATTTTTGATTTAGAAACGTTAGCCTGGAGAGGCCCTGCTGTCGCTTTGTTGACTCTAGCTAACTTCTGCCTGATCGCACGTCCCTGTGACGTCCACCATCCATTTGGATATCTTCTCTATCAACTTTCGATGTTCTTTTCTGAGCCTACCATGTTGATCACAGTTATCGGCGAATCAGGGTTCGACGCCGGAGAGGGAGTGTGAAAAAAAGAGACCACATCCAAGGGAGATAAATGGATTAATATTTTTTTTGATTGAGCGGAAATATTGGAAAAGATATTGAAGTGCAAATGTGGGACAAATTATTCAAGTGCAAATGTGGGACAAATTATTCAAGTGCAAATGTGGGACAAATTATTAAAGCGCAAATGTGGGACAAATTATTGAAACGCAAATGTGGGACAACTTGTTAAAGTTTAAGCATTGAATGAAAGGAAATGTCGCACATGAATTAAAGAAGAATTTCTAAAATTGTACTCCCTGTCACCTATGCAGAGCAGGGGTTTCTATCTGGCAAAATTTTTAAAATGTCACCTGACAATGTAACAGACGATTTTTTGAAATTTATGTTCCTGTTACCTATTCAGAGGTGCCCCCGTGATGTCCACCATCTATTTGGATATCTTCTCTATTAACCTTCGATGCTCTTTTCTGAGCCTACCATGTTGATCACAGTTATCGGCGAATCAGGGTTCCACCCCGGAGAGGGAGCGTGAGAAAGAGAGACCACATCCAAGGGAGATCAATGGATTACATTTTTTTGGGATCGAGCGGAAATATGGGAAAAGTTATTGAAGAGCAAATGTGGGACAAATTATTGAAGAGCTAATGTGGGACAAATTAGTAAAGCGCAAATGTGAAAAAAAAATTATTAAAGCGCATATGTGGGATAAATTATTAAAGCACAAATGTGGAACAACTTGTTAAAGTTTAAGCATTAAATGAAAGGAGGTGATGCGCATCAATTAAAGAAGAATTTCAGAAATTTTATTCCCTGTCACCTATGCAGAGCAGGGGTTTATTCACGTCCAAAATTGTAAAATGTCAACCCAAGAATGTAAAAGAAAAATTACAGAAATGTATTAACCTGTCTACTTGGTAGAGCAGGGGTCTATGACAGAAAAAAAATGTTTATTGTCACCCGAAAATGTAAAAGAAAAATTTGTGAAATTTATTAAGCTGTCAACTAGGTAGAGGAGGGATATATTACACCCAAAAATTGGTGAATTTCACGTTAAAATGTAACAGACAAATTAGTGATTTTTTTTTTACCTGTCTACTAGGTATAGCAGTGGTACATCACACCCAAAAATTGGTGAATTTCACCCGAAAATGTAACAGACAAATTTGTGAATTTTTTTAACCTGTCTACTAGGTATAGCAGTGGTACATCACACCCAAAAATTGGTGAATCTCACACGAAAATGTAACAGACAAATTTGTGAATTTTTTTAACCTGTCTACTAGGTATAGCAGTGGTACATCACACCCAAAAATTAGTGAATTTCACCTGAAAATGTAACAGACAAATTTGTGAATTTTTTTTAACCTGTCTACTAGGTATATCAGTGGTGCATCACACCCAAAAATTTGTGAATTTCAGCCGAAAATGTAACAGACAAAGAAGTGAAATGACATAAAATAAAATAGGTACAAATAAAAAACAATAAATAATAATAATAAATTTGATTTATGAGGTGGAGGTCCATATGGAGTAGGAGTTTGGGGAGGCGGTGGACGTAGCGTTGTAGGTGGAAAGCAGCGTTGGAGGAGGACGAGGTAGCCAACACTCCAAAAGAGTGTGAGATATTCAAAATACAAGAATAAGCAATTGTGCTGTAGTATTACAATGGCTGGTTAAGGCAGGTATACATGTCTATTCTGCACAAGGTACGGACAAGTCCCGTGGGATCCATGCCTGGTTAATTTTAATAAACGTGAGCTTGTCCACATTGGCTGTGGACAGGCGGCTGCGCTTATGTGTGATGACGCCCCCTGCCGTGCTAAACACACGTTCAGATAATACACTGGCTGCAGGGCAGGCCAGCACCTCCATGGCGTAAAGGGTAAGCTCAGGCCATGTGCCCAATTTGGAGACCCAGAAATTGAAGGGGGCAGACCCGTCATTCAGTACGTGTAGGCGTGTGCACACATACTGCTCCACCATGTTGCTGAAATGCTGCCTCCTGCTTAGACGTTCCATATCAGCTGGTGGTGCTGGTTGTTGTGGCGTGCTGACAAAGCATTTCCACATTTCAGCCATGCTAACCCTGCCTTCTGAGGTGCTGGCGGTGCCCCAGCTGCGTTGGCGACCTCTTCCTCTGCCTTTGCCTTGTGCTTTTACTGTGCCCCCGCTGTCAGGTGGGAATGCCACTAGCAGCGTGTCTACCAGCGTGCGCTTGTACTCGCGCATCTTATGATCACGCTCCAGTGACGGAATTAAGGACGGTACATTGTCCTTGTAACGGGGATCCAGCAGCGTGGCCACCCAGTAATCAGCACAAGTTAGAATGTGGGCAACTTGGCGGTCATTGAAGAGACACTGCAGCATGTAATTGCTCATGTGTGCCAGGCTGCCCAGAGGCAACGAAAAGCTGTCCTCTGTGAGAGGTGTATCGTCTGTGTCCTCTGCATTCCCCCAGCCATGCACCAGTGATGGCCATTAGCTGGTCTGGGTGCCACCCTGCTGTGAACATGGTTCCTCCTCCTCCATCTCCTCCTTTTCATCCTCCACCTTGTCATCCTCCAGAACTGTGCCCTAGATGGACATTTGTGTACCTGGCGTTTGTTGGTGCAGGAACCCACCCTCAGAGCCACTTGTGAATGACTGGCCGGAAACCCTAGGAAATGATCCCTCTTCCTCCTCCTCCTCCTGTGCCACATCCTCTTCCATCATCGCCAGCAGCGTTTTTTCAAGGAGGCATAGAAATGGGATAGTAACGCTGAGAACAGCATTATCGGCACTGGCCATGTTGGTGGAGTACTCGAAACAGTGCAACAAGGAACACAAGTCTCGCATGGAGGCCCAGTCATTGGTGGTGAAGTGGTGCTGTTCTGCCGAGCGACTCACCCGTGTGTGCTGCAGCTGAAACTCCACTATCGCCTGTGTAAGGTGGAGCATGTGTAAGGTGGAGTTCCACCTTGTGGGCACGTCGCATATGAAGCGGTGAGCGGTAAGGCCGAAGTTAAGCTGCAGCGCTGACACGCGAGGAGCAGCAGGGTGAGAACGCCGAAAGCGCGCATAGATGGCCTGCACTTTATGCAGAAGTTCTGACATGGGGTAATTTTTAAGGAACCTCTGCACCACTAAATTCAGCACATGCGCCAGGCTCACTGGCACCAACCACTCATCGGTCTATTGTTCAAGGCCCGTACACAGCTCCTGCATGGTGTGCGGTTTGTCCCCCAAACAGATAAGTTTTAAAACTGCCTGCTGTCGTTTACCCCTGGCTGTGCTGAAGTTGGTGGTGAAGGTGTTTTACGCTGACTGGATGAGGAGCTGTTAGAGGATGAGGAAGCGGAGTAGGAGGAGGAAGCAACAGGAGGCAAAGAGAAGTGCCCTGCAATCCTCGGGGGTGGAAGGACATGTGCCTAACTGCTATCCGCCTCAGGCCCAGCCGTCACCACATTTACCCAGTGTGCCATTAGGGAGATATAATGTCCCTGACCGTGCTAACTGGTCCACGTATCCGTAGTTAGGTGGACCTTGCCACAGATGGCGTTGCGCAGTACACACCTGATTTTGTCCCCTACTTGGTTGTGCAGGGAAGAGATGGCACGCCTGGAAAAGTAGCGGCGTCTGGGCACAACATACTGTGGGACAGCCACCGCCATAAGGCTTTTAAAACTCTCCTTCTCCACCAGACGGACTGACAGCATTCCAAAGGACAGTCATTTTTAAATGCTGGCATTCAGGGCCAGGGATCGCGGGTGGGTAGGGGGATACTTTCTCTTCCGCTTCATTGTTTGGGAGATGGAGAGCTGAACACTTCTGTGGGACATTGTTGAGATGCTTGGTGACCCAGGTGGTGGTGTTGCTGGCAGGTCCTCTGTTTGCAGTGTGGCCGGTGGCACTGTCACTCCAGAGGTGGATAAAGAGGCCAAGACTGCAGCAGAAGAGGAAGCAGGAGGAGCCAGAGACCTTTCTTGGTTTTTGAGATGTCTACTCCACTGCAGCTCGTGCTTTGCTCCTAGATGTCTGGTCATGCAGGTTGTGCTCAGGTTGAGAACGTTTATGCCTCGCTTCAGGCTCTGATTGCACAGCATGTAAACCACTCGTGTCTTGTTGTCAGCACATTGTCTGAAGGACTGCCACGGCAGGGAACTCCTTGGAGCTGGCTTTGGTGTGCTCGGTCCCTTGCTGCGGTGGGCAGTAGCAGGCGTACTGTCTAGAGGACGGCCGCTCCGCTTATGCACCCTGCTCCCTTTTCTGCTGTGCTGGTGGCTCTGTGCGACCACTGCCTCTTCTTCCTCTGAACTACACAGGTCACTCGCATGACCTTGATTCCATGTGGGTTTGAGGACCTCATCGTCCTCCACATCATCTTTTACCCAGTCTTCACCCCTGCCCTCCTTGTCGGTCTTCACACTTTTAAAAGCCACAGCAGTTGGCACCTGTGTTTCGTCATCATCCGAGACGTGCTGCGGTGGTCCTCCCATGTACTCATCTTGAAAGATAAGTGGTTGGGCATTGGTGCACTCAATATCTTCCACTTCTGGAGCAGGGCTAGGTGGATGGCCCTGGGAAACCCTTCTAGCAGAGTCATCAAAAAAGCAGAAGAGACTGCTGCATGACTTGGGGCTCAGACTGCTTGGCTGATTTGCAAGGGGGTTAGGTGAAAGACTGATGGACATCGGCTGCACGTGCCAACTCTGATCCTTCAGCAGGAGACTGGGTGGGAGACAATGTAAAGGAACTGTAGGCACTGTCAGCAACCTAATCTACTATCGCCTGTACTTGTTCTGGCCTCACCATTTGTAGACCAAATACCGCTGAAGGTTCTGTCGCCTACTCGCACCTGAGGAAGGTGTTTCACTTGTGCGTGCAGCTGGCAGAGATCGACCACGTCCTCTCCCTGCAACAGGAGCTCCACCAGCAGCACCACGACCGAGGGCCATGTCCCTTATTTGACCCTCTCCTCATATTTCTCAAATTTAGGATCTTGCCCAAAATTGGTGTTTTCTAAATAACAAAATAGAATACCAGTATCTAACGCGTGTATCTCACAATGACAGATGCATCAAATGCTGCAATATTAAGTACTTTGCCCAAAATGGGTGTTTTTTTAAACCCAGAATATTATTGCTGTATTTCAAGGTTGTATCTCACAAAGACAGATGCAGACAAGGCCTCAAATTTTGCATGTTGCCCAAAAATGGTGTTTTTTTAATAACAGAATATGACAGCAGTATATAACGCTTAATTTTCTGTCACAGAGTAGCGTCACGAGTATAAATATAGAGCGGAGGTGCACCCCCTCTAGCTGCCACCCGGTCCCCTGTCCCTGCCTACTTGCACCACCCGCCCTAGGTGACGGGGCGCAACTGGGCGACAGTCCCTGACCTGAGTAAGTGCAAGCAGAGAGATAGAGACAGCAGGGAAGCGGACAGCCAATGAGAGGTAGCACTCGAGCAGACAGAGAGGTGAAACAAACAAGGTACCACCAAAAAACGGAAGGGCGAGGCAGGTCAACTAGCCGGGGTCAGTCCAGGAGGTCACATCAGTACGAGGGAGGAGACAGAGACAGATCCAAGAGCGGGCCGAGGTCAAAATCCGGGAGGTCACGTCAGTACAAGAGAAGAGGCAAAGACAAAATCCCAAAGCAAGCCAAGGTCAAAATCCGAGAGGTAGCGTCAAGGTTCAGGGAGCAGGCAGAAGAGGTGTCAGGAAGCAGATCAAGGGTCAAATCCAAAGGTAAGCTAAATAACAATAATAATACACCACCTATGGGACCAAAATCACAGGCAACCTGTAGCCAGCAGGTTGCCTGTATTTATAGTGGGAGTGAGGGTCTTGTGACGTGGCCAGCGTCACATGACCGACAGACAGACAAGTCGAGCACCGAGTGATCAGCTCGGTGCTCAAGGCAGACCTAGGAGCAGGGAGCCTCCCAGCTAGCAAAGCCGCCCTGGGAACGAGGCCAAACACAGATCTTTGCTCCCGAAGCTAAGCAGCAGGTCTTTGGCTGATGGGAGACCGAGTGCGCCTTCGGTGCCCCGTTACAATTTCACACTGAAAGATACAGCAAGGGCTGTAAAAATTAGTATTTTGCCCAAAAAGGGTGTTTTTTAAAACCCAGAAAATGATTGCTATATTTCTAGCTTAAATTGCACACTGACTAATGCGTCATAGGCCCCAGATGGAGGGTATTGCCAAAAATGGGTGTTTTTTAAAACCCAGAAAATTATTGAAGTATTTCAAGCTTGTATCTCACAATGACAAATGCAGACAAGGCCGCAAATTTAGTATTTTGCCCAAAAAAGGTGTTTTTTTAATAACAGAATATGACAGCAGTATATAACGTTAGAATTTTTTAAAACCCAGAAAATTATTGAAGTATTTCAAGCTTGTATTTCACAATGACAGATGCAGAGAAGGCCACAAATTAGGATTTTGCCCTAAATGGGTGTTTTTTTTTATAACAGAATATGATAGCACTATATAACGCTTGAATTTCACGCTAACAGATGCAGCAAGGGCTGTAAAATTTCGTATTTTGCCCAAAAAAAAGTGTTTTTTTAAACCCAGAATATTATTGCTGTATTTCAAGCTTGTATCTCAAAATAACAGATGCAGACAAGACCACAACTTTTGTATTTTGCCAAAAAGGGTGTTTTTTTAAACAACAGAATATGACAGCAATATATAACGCTTGAATTTCACACTGACAGATAAAGCAAGGGCTGTAAAATTGAGTATTTTGCCCAAAAAGGGTGTTTTTTAAAAACCAGAAAATTATTGAAGTTTTTCAAGCTTGTTTTTAACAATGACAGATGCAGCAAACACAGCAAAATTAGGATTTTGCCCTAAATGGGTGTTTTTTTTAAAACAGAATATGACAGCAGTATATAACGTTTGAATTTCACACTGACAGATGCAGCAAGTGCTGTAAAATTTAGTAAAAGGGTGTTTTTTAAAACTCTGAAAATTATAGCTGTATTTCTAGCTTAAATTGCTCACTGACTAATATGGCATAGGCCCCAGATGGAGGGTGTTGCCAAAAATGGGTGTTTTTTTAATAACAGAATATGACAGCAGTATATAACGCTTGAGTTTTACACTGACAAATGCAGCAAGGGTTTAAAAATTTAGTATTTTGCCCAAAAAGGGTGATTTTTAAAACCCTGAAAATTATTGCTGTATTTATAGCTTAAATTGCACACTGACTAATGCAGCATAGGCCCCAAAAGAAGGGTATTGCCAAAAATAGGAGTTTTTTTAAAACCCAGAAAATCATTGACGTGTTTCAAGCTTGTATCTCACAATGACAGATGCAGACAAAACTGCAAATTTTGTATTTTGCCCAAAAAGGGTGTTTTTTTTATTACAGAATATGACAGGAGTATATAACGTTTGAATTTCACACTGACAGATGCAGCAAGGGCTGTAAAATTGAGTATTTTGCCCAAAATGGGTGTTTTTTTAAACTCACAATATTATTGCAGTATTTCAATTTTAAATTGCACACAGACAAATTCTGCAAAGGCCACAGATGTAGGGTCTTGCCAAAAATTGGTGATTTTTTTTAAACCCAGAATATAATTGCAATATTTCAAGCTTCTATTTGACTGTCACAAATGCACATATGCTGTGCCGGTGCACAGAACTTGCATAAAATGGCCGCCGCCACCCACCTGACTAACAGACGGATAAAAGTTATTTTTCTGGGTCACTGGGCTCAGGGCAGGGTAAAAAGATTGTGCACTGCACCCACAAAACAAAATCTAGGTAGATCACTGAGTTAACAAGCACTTATGATTAAAGATTCTGTCCTATTCTCTCCCTCACAGCAGCAGCATCTGTAACATCCCGAAGTATGTCACTAAACTCTTTCTCCCCGCTGCATCATGCTAGGTGTATATTTATTGTCATCTTGTGTAATCTAACATTGCATTCTTAATTATATGTATTTTCTAGGCCTGTTTTATATATTATGCTATAATTTCCATGTACACCAGCAGGTGGCAGCAGTATGTAGCAGGACCTTAGCCAGTTTAGTATATCTGGACTGGAATAGTTAATTCCAGTCAAGCTCCCCCCTCTTTGAGCAGAAGTGGGCTGGCCCATGTCCTGTCTCATGGGGAGGAAGGAAAGTTCTAGTGTGTGTACCAGCCACCCCGGCTAGGGGAAGGCTGTGTTAGTAGGAGCTCCCAGTTACAGGGATCCCAACCCTGGAGCCAGCCTCGGCTGAGGCCAAAGATCTAAATTCCCAGGCTGAGCCATCAGCCTCAGTTCTGGTAGAAAGCAAGCAGCACCTCCAGTCCTCCAGGACGAGCATTCCCTGTGAGCATAGCTGTGAGTACAGAATCAGAGACCAGGAGAAGCCAAATTCCTCCTCAGCTAGTCAGGCCCATACCAAGCAGAAGACAGACAGAGCAGAAGATAGATACCTGCCAGATTCACTAGGCATATGATAAGAAGCAGAATATATATTGATTCCTGCCACATATTGCCAATACCTGCTGGGACCCAAGACTATTGCTGTTACTCGTATGGATTCAAGCTGCATTCAGTAAAGACAAGTTGAACTTTATTACAAGTCTGGATCTCATTTACTGCTACCAAGGTTCCTCAATTACTCCTGCTAGCAACACTCATTTTATTGCATGTGAGCCAGGATCCAGGAGTCCAGCCATACCAAGGTAGGAGACACCGTTGACATTAAACAGAGACATTATCCCCACCTGGTACGTGAGTTATAACATCTTAAAGAGCCCTGCAACAGTACCTGCGCAAGCTGCAATTGGCGTCACAAACTACTTATAGACTTTCATACACATATCCTGACCCACTACAACATTGGCCACCGTACCATGGTCCTGCTCATTGCACATCTTATCCCTACAGTAATCAGAGCAGATTGACGGGCAGCGCTACGTGTCTCCAGCTTATATAGAGGCTGGGTCACATGCTGCACTGGCCAATCACAGCCATGCCATTAGTAGGCATGGCTGTGATGGCTTCTAAGGGCACACGAGTTAAACACTTGTTGATTGACTGCTCTGCAGCCTTTCAAAAAGCGCCATTAACTCGCCGAACATCGAACCCGAACTTTTACTGAAATGTTCGGGTTCGGGTCCGCGGTCCAAAAATCCTAAAGTTCGGTACGAACCCGAACTTTACAGTTCAGGTTTGCTCAACCCTAATATATAGTGGATATAAAAAGTCTACACACCCCTGTTAAAATGTCAGGTTTCTGTGATGTAAAAAAATGAGACAAAGAGTCAAAGATAAATCATTTCAGAACTTTTTCCACCTTTAATGTGACTTATAAACTTTACACTCAATTGAAAAACATACTGAAATCTTTTAGGTGGAGGGAAGAAAACAAAAAAAACTAAAATAATGTGGTTGCATAAGTGTGCACACCGTCTTATAACTGGAGATGTAGCATACAGCTGCCATCATTTAAAGTGCCTCTGATTAACCCCAAATAAAGTTCAGCTGCTCTAGTTGGTCTTTACTGAAATTTTCTTAGTCGCATCCCACAGCAAAAGCCATGGTCCACAGAGAGCTTCCAAAGCATCAGAGGGATCTCATTGTTTAAAGGTATCAGTCAGGAGAAGGGTACAAAAGAATTTCCAAGGCATTAGATATACCATGGAACACAGTGAAGACAGTCATCATCAAGTGGAAAAAATATGACACAACAGTGACATTACCAAGAACTGGACGTCCCTCCAAAATTGATGAAAAGACAAGAAGAAAACTGGTCTGGGAGGCTACCAAGAGGCCTTTAGCAACATTAAAGGAGCTGCAGGAATATCTGGCAAGTACTGACTGTGTGGTACATGTGACAACAATCTCACGTATTCTTCATATGTCTGGGCTATGGGGTAAAGTGGCAAGACGAAAGCCTTTTCTTACGAAGAAAAACATCCAAGCCAGGGTAAATTTTGCAAAAACACATCTGAAGTCTCCCAAAAGCATGTGGGAAAAGGTGTTATAGTCTGATGAAGACAAGGTTGAACCTTTTTGCCATAATTCCAAAATATATGTTTGGGCAAAAGCAACACTGCACATCACCAAAAGAACACCATACACACAGTGAAGCATGGTGGTGCCAGCATCATGCTTTGGGGCTGTTTTTCTTGAGCTGGAACTGGGGCCTTAGTTAAGCTAGAGGGAATTATGAACAGTTCCAAATACCAGTCAATATTGGCACAAAACCTTCAGGCTTCTGCATCTTTCAGCATGACAACGACCCAAAGCATACCTCCAAATCAACAAAGGAATGGCTTCACCAAAAGCCACCACAATTTTGGAATGGCCCAGCCAGAGCCCAGACCTGAATCCGAAAATCTGTGCGGTGATCTGAAGAGGGCTGTGCACAGGAGATGCCCTCGCAATCTGACAGATTTGGAGTGTTTTTGCAAAGAGTGGGCAAATCTTGTCAAGTCAAAATGTGCCATGCTGATAGACTCATACCAAAAAAGACTGAGTGCTGTAATAAAATCAAAAGGTGCTTCAACAAAGTATTAGTTTAAGGGTGTGCACACTTATGCAACCATAATATTTTATTTTTATATTTTTTCTTCCCTCTACCTAAAAGATTTCAGTTTGTTTTTCAATTGAGTTGTACAGTTTATAGGTCACATTAAGGCTACATGCCCACGACCGTGCTGTTTTTTGTGGTCCGCAAACCGCGGATCTGTAAAAAACGGAAGCCACCTGTGTGCCTTCCACAATTTGCGGAACTGAACGGGCGGCCTATTGTAGAAAAGGCTATTCTTGTCCGCAAAATGGACAAGAATAGGACATGCTATATTTTTTTTGCGGTGCCACGGAACGGTGCAACGGATGCGGACAGCACACTGAGTGCCGTCCGCATCTTTTGAGGCCTCATTGAAGTGAATGGGTCCGCATCCGATCCGCAAAAACTGCGGCTCGGATGCGGACCCAAACAACGGTCGTGTTCATGAGGCCTAAAGGTGGAAAAAGTTCTGAAATTATTTATCTTTGTCTAATTTTTTTACATCACAGAAACCTGACATTTTAACAGGGGTGTGTAGACTTTTTATATCCACTGTATATATATATAAAAAATCTATGTAATCTGCAATCCACATTGTAATCTGCAATCCACATAGTTTACAGACCTTACATGGTGAAGGTCAGCTTAAGATAGATTGTGGGCTGTGATAATAGGGCTGAAGGTTTGAGACCACTAAAAATAATTTGGGCTGCTAGAATGTGCCTGTGCCTATTCCTCAGAGACATGAATTTAGAGCAAGTAATTTGAAATATAAAGTGCAATTTAGTTTATAAAACGGGCACAAAATAACAGAGGCAACAACATTTTTTTTCTCTAATTGCAGTTCAAACCATAACAAAGATTTAAGACTAACGATGGTGACGTCACCAACGAAAATTACATGTGCAATATGAAATGGCGTGTATGCTCTGACAGATCTTTTGTGTCTTTATTATGTTTTCCAAAGAAATGAGTCATGAGGTGGAGGTGCCGTAATAGACTAGGGAGCAATTAAATCTGTCCTCGACTTAAAAGTCAATTGCTCTTTAGAAATCCATAACCTTTAGGGCTCATGCACACAAACGTATTTTCTTTCTGCTTCGGTTCCATTTTTTTTGCGGACCGTATCCGGAACCATTCACTTCAATGGGTCCGCAAAAATATTCCATTTCCGTATTTCCGTTCAGCAAAAAAGTAGTGCAATTCCTATTATTGTCTGCAAATCACGGTCCGAGGTCCCATTCAAGTTAATGGGTCCGCAAAAAATACGAAACACACACAGAGCACATCCGTATGTCATCCGTATTTCATCCGTGTTTTACGGATCCATACTTTAGAAATGCTATGCCCAGCCCATATTGCTCATGTGTTTGGTGATTAATAAGTTACTGTTTCCGATTAGCAAAAAACTAATCACATACGGAAACCATACGGATATGTTTCGAGGAATAACGGAATGGAAGAGGACTTAAATCTGAGAAAAAAAAACTCAGATACGGAACAACGGACCCCAAAACAACAACAGTCGTGTGCATGAGCCCTTATTCAGTACGTACAAACAATTTCTGATTATTTAAAACCTGCCCGACTTATGACGAACTACTACGTCATGGGAACCACTGCGTTCCCACAATTTGACGTAATAGTACGTCATAGTGATCGCGCGGCACAGGAGCGGTGCACGCGCGATTACTGCAGGGGCCTGGCAGTCCGTGGTAGCCGGGCCCCTGCTGTATCCGCCGGCATCGCTGTAAAAGCTGATGCCGGCGGGTTAATCCCTTCTATGCCGCGGTCTGCGCTAACCGTGACATAGAAGGGGTTTGTGTCGGGTAAGTGATCACATCGAGTCCCCTCGCTGCTGTGGCGGCCACCTGATGCGACACAAGGCAGCCCAATGCCGTGCAGAGGCTGCCCAATGCCTTGCACGGCAACGGGAACTGCCTTCTACGGGTGGCGGGGAGATCCAGCCTCAGGCTGGGTCTCCTAGGCAACCTGTTAGTGTATGACTCAGTGTCATACACTTACAGGCAATGCATTACAATATAGATGTATTGTAATGCATTGCAGAGGGGATCAGACCCTCAAAAGTGAATGTCATAAAAAATGTAAAGAAAAAAAAGTAAAAAAAAGTGTTTTTAATAAAATTAATAAAGTAATAAAATTAAAAGTAAAAAAGAAAAAAAACACCCCTTTCCCCTTATCTTATAATAAAAAACAGAAAAAACAAAACAAAACCCACACATATTAGGTATCGCCGCGTCCGTAATGACCGGCTAGAAATATATCACATGATCCACCCTGCCCGATAAACACCATAAAAATTAATTGAAAAAAAAGCGGTTTTAAAAAAAAAGCAATTTTTATCACCTTACATCACAAAAAGTGCAACATCAAGCGATCAAAAAGGCGTATATCCCACAAAATGATATCAATAAAACTGTCACCTAATCCTGCAAAAAATGAGCCCGTACCTAAGACACTCGCCCCCAAAAAATTAACTATAGCTCTCAGAACATGGAGACACTAAAACATCATTTTTTTTGTTTCAAAACTGCTATTATTGTGCTAAAGTGAAATACATTAAAAAAAATAAACATATTAGGTATCGCCACGTCCGTAACAACCAGCTCTATAAAAATATCACATGACCTCAGGTGAGCACCGTAAAAAAAAAAAAAGGTAAAAAATTCAATTTTAGTCACATTATATCACAAAAATTGGAACAGAAAGTGATCAAAAAGGCCTATGCCCCCCAAAATAGTAGCAATCAGACCGTCACCTCATCCTGCAAAAAATGAGACTCTACCTAAGAGAATCGGTCAAAAAATAAAAAAGCTATGGCTCTCAGACTATGGAGACACTAAATTTTATTTCGGTTTCAAAAATTCTATTATTGTATAAAACTTAAATAAATAAGAAAAAGTAGACATATTAGGTATTGCCACGTGCGTAACGATCTGCTCTATAAAAAAGTCACATGACCTAATCCCTCAGGTAAACACTGTAAAAATAAAAAAATAAAAAAATAAAAACGGTGCCAAAACATCAATTTTTTGATTACCTTGCCTCACAAAAAACGTAATATAGAGCAATTAAAAATCATATGTACCCCAAAATAGTACCAATAAAACTGCCAACTTATCCCATAGTTTCCAAAATGTGGTCACTTTTTTGAATTTCTACTGTAGGGGTGCATCAGGGGGGCTTCAAATGGGACATGGCATCTAAAAACCAGTTGAGCTAAATTTGCCTTCCAAAAACCATATAGCGTTCTTTACCTACTGCTCCCTTTCGTGTGCCCGTACAGCAGTTTACGATCACATGTGGGGTGTTTCTGTAAACCGCAGAATCAGGGTAATAAATATTGAGTTTTATTTGGCTGTTAACCCTTGCTTTGCTACTGGAAAAAAATGGATTAAAATGTAAAATCTGCCAAAAATTCTGAAATTTCATCTCCATTTTCCATAAATTTTTAGAGTTAACAAAGTTTGTAAAATCAGTTTTGTATACCTTGAGGGGTGTAGTTTCTAAAATGGGGTCATTTTTGAGTGGTTTCTATTATGTAAGCCTTACAAAGTGACTTCAGACCTGAACTGGTCCTTAAAAAGTGGATTTTGGAAATTTTCCGAAAAAAGATTTGCTTCCAAACTTCTAAGGCTACTTTCACACCTGCGTTAGGTGCGGATCCGTCTGGTAAATGCACAGACGGATCTGCACCTATAATACAAACGCTTGTATTCGTTCAGAACGGATCCGTTTGCATTATTCTTTAAAAAAAAAGTCTAAGTCAAAACGGATCCGTCCTGACTTACATTGAAAGTCAATGGGGGACGGATCCATTTTCAATTGCACCATATTGTGTCAGTGAAAACGGATCCGTCCCCATTGACTTACATTGTAAGTCAGGATGGATCCGTTTGGCTCCACATCGCCAGGCGGACACCAAAATGCTGCAAGCTGCGTTTTGGTATCCGCATCCAGAGCGGAATGGAGGCGGAACGGAGCCAAATTGATGCATTCTGAACGGATCCTTTTCCATTCAGAATGCATTGGGGCTGAACTGATCCGTTTTGAACCGTTTGTGAGATTCCTGAAACGGATCTCACAAACGGAATTCAAAACGCCAGTGTGAAAGTAGCCTAAGCCTTCTAACGTCCCCAAAAAATAAAATTTCATTTTCAAAATGATCCAAACATGAAGTAGACATATGGGGAATTACTATGTAAAGTAATTACTATTTTTGAAGGTATTACTATCGATTATAAAAGTAGAGAAATTGAAATGTGGAAATTTGGAAATTTTCCCAAATTTTTGGTAAATTTGGTATTTTTTTATGCATAAAAATGATTTTTTTTTTTACTCATTTTTACCACTGTCATGAAGTACGATATGTGACGAGAAAACAGTCTCAGAATGGCCTGCATAAGTAAAAGCGTTTTAAAGTTATCACCTCATAAAGTGACACATGTCAGATTTGCAAAAAATGGCCTGGGCAGGAAGGTGAAAACAAGGCCCAAAGGTTGAAGGGGTTAAACTTTCAATATACAGTAATTAATTTTGGATCAATTTTGATATTACTTCATGAGCTTAATCTATAAAGCAGGGTGCAATTTTTTAAATATTTAACCACCTCAGCCCCCATGGCTTAAACACCCTGAAAGACCAGGCCACTTTTTACACTTCTGACCTACACTACTTTCACCGTTTATTGCTCGGTCATGCAACTTACCACCCAAATGAATTTTACCTCCTTTTCTTCTCACTAATAGAGCTTTCATTTGGTGGTATTTCATTGCTGCTGACATTTTAACTTTTTTTGTTATTAATCGAAAATTAACGATTTTTTTGCAAAAAAATGACATTTTTCACTTTCAGTTGTAAAATTTTGCAAAAAAAAACGACATCCATATATAAATTTTGCTCTAAATTTATTGTTATACATGTCTTTGATAAAAAAAATGTTTGGGTAAAAAAAAAAATGGTTTGGGTAAAAGTTATAGCGTTTACAAACTATGGTACAAAAATGTGAATTTCCGCTTTTTGAAGCAGCTCTGACTTTCTGAGCACCTGTCATGTTTCCTGAGGTTCTACAATGCCCAGACAGTACAAACACCCCACAAATGACCTCATTTCGGAAAGTAGACACCCTAAGGTATTCGCTGATGGGCATAGTGAGTTCATAGAACTTTTTATTTTTTGTCACAAGTTAGCAGAAAATGATGATTTTATTTTTTTTTTCTTACAAAGTCTCATATTCCACTAACTTGTGACAAAAAATAAAAACTTCCATGAACTCACTATGCCCATCAGCGAATACCTTGGGGTGTCTTCTTTCCAAAATGGGGTCACTTGTAGGGTAGTTATACTGCCCTGGCATTCTACGGGCCCAAATGTGTGGTAAGGAGTTTGAAATCAAATTCTGTAAAAAATGGCCAGTGAAATCCGAAAGGTGCTCTTTGGAATGTGGGCCCCTTTGCCCACCTAGGCTGCAAAAAAGTGTCACACATGTGGTATCTCTGTATTCAGGAGAAGTTGGGGAATGTGTTTTGGGGTGTCATTTTACATATACCCATGCTGGGTGAGATAAATATCTTGGTCAAATGCCAACTTTGTATAAAAAAATGGAAAAAGTTGTCTTTTGCCAAGATATTTCTCTCATCCAGCATGGGTATATGTAAAATGACACCCCAAAACACATTCCCCAACTTCTCCTGAATACGGAGATACCACATGTGTGACACTTTTTTGCAGCCTAGGTGGGCAAAGGGGCCCAAATTCTAAAGAGCACCTTTCGGATTTCTCTGGTCATTTTTTACACATTTTGATTTCAAACTTCTTACCACACATTTGGGCCCCTAGAATGCCAGGGCAGTATAACTACCCCACAAGTGACCCCATTTTGGAAAGAAGACACCCCAAGGTATTTCGTGATGGGCATAGTGAGTTCATGGAAGTTTTTATTTTTTGTCACAAGTTAGTGGAATATGAGACTTTGTAAGGGAAAAAAATAAAAATAAAAAAATCATCATTTTCCGCTAACTTGTGACAAAAAATATAAAATTCTAGGAACTCGCCATGCCCCTCACGGAATACCTTGGGGTGTCTTCTTTCCAAAATGGGGTCACTTGTGGGGTAGTTATACTGCCCTGGCATTTTCCAGGGGCCCTAATGTGTGGTAAGTAGGTAAATGACCTGTGAAATCCTAAAGGTGCTGTTTGGAATGTGGGCCCCTTTGCCCACCTAGGCTGCAAAAAAGTGTCACACATGTGGTATCGCCGTATTCAGAAGAAGTTGGGCATTGTGTTTTTACATATACCCATGCTGGGTGAAAGAAAAATCTCGGCAAAAGACAACTTTTCCCATTTTCCTATACAAAGTTGGCATTTGACCAAGATATTTATCTCACCCAGCATGGGTATATGTAAAATGACACCCCAAAACACATTGCCCAACTTCTCCTGAATACGACGATACCACATGTGTGACACTTTTTTGCAGCATAGATGCGCAAAGGGGCCCACATTCATTTTATGAGGGCATTTTTAGATATTTGGATCCCAGACTTCTTCTCACGCTTTAGGACCCCTAGAATGCCAGGGCAGTATAAATACCCCACATGTGACCCCATTTTGGAAAGAAGACACCGCAAGGTATTCAATGAGGGGCATGGCGAGTTCATAGAAATTTTTTTTTTTGGCACAAGTTAGCAGAAATTGATATTTTTTTTTTTCTCACAAAGTCTCCCTTTCCGCTAACTTGGGACAAAAATTTCAATCTTTCATGGACTCAATATGCCCCTCACGGAATACCTTGGGGTGTCTTCTTTCCGAAATGGGGTCACATGTGGGGTATTTATACTGCCCTGGCATTCTAGGGGCCCTAAAGCGTGAGAAGAAGTCTGGAATATAAATGTCTAAAAAATTTTACGCATTTGGATTCCGTGAGGGGTATGGTGAGTTCATGTGAGATTTTATTTTTTGACACAAGTTAGTGGAATATGAGACTTTGTAAGAAAAAAAAAAAAAATTTCCGCTAACTTGGGCCAAAAAAATGTCTGAATGGAGCCTTACAGGGGGGTGATCAATGACAGGGGGGTGATCAGAGAGTCTATATGGGGTGATCACCCCCCTGTCATTGATCACTTCCCTGTAAGGCTCCATTCAGATGTCCGTATGTGTTTTGCGGATCCGATCCATGTATCCGTGGATCCGTAAAAATCATATGGACATCTGAATGCAGCCTGACAGGGGGGGTGATCAATGACGGGGGGGTGATCAATGACAGGGGGGGTGATCAATGACAGGGGGGTGATCAGGGAGTCTATATGGGGTGATCACCCCCGCTGGAAGGGTCCAGGGAGACGCCTGTATGTGTTTTGCGGATCCGATCCATCTATCAGTGGATCCGTAAAAATCATGCGGACATCTGAATGGAGCTTTACAGGGGTGTGATCAATGACAGGGGGGTAATCAATGACAGGGGGGTGATGAGGGAGTCTATATGGGGTGATCACCACAGTCATTGATCACGCCCCTGTAAGGCTCCATTCAGACGTCCGTATGCGTTTTGCGGATCCGATCCATCTATCAGTGGATCCGTAAAAATCATGCGGACATCTGAATGGAGCTTTACAGGGGTGTGATCAATGACAGGGGGGTAATCAATGACAGGGGGGTGATGAGGGAGTCTATATGGGGTGTTCACCACAGTCATTGATCACGCCCCTGTAAGGCTCCATTCAGACGTCCGTATGCGTTTTGCGGATCCGATCCATCTATCAGTGGATCCGTAAAAATCATGCAGACATCTGAATGGAGCTTTACAGGGGTGTGATCAATGACAGGGGGGTAATCAATGACAGGGGGGTGATGAGGGAGTCTATATGGGGTGATCACCACAGTCATTGATCACGCCCCTGTAAGGCTCCATTCAGACGTCCGTATGCGTTTTGCGGATCCGATCAATCTATCAGTGGATCCGTAAAAATCATGCGGACATCTGAATGGAGCTTTACAAGGGTGTGATCAATGACAGGGGGGTAATCAATGACAGGGGGGTGATGAGGGAGTCTATATGGGGTGATCACCACAGTCATTGATCACGCCCCTGTAAGGCTCCATTCAGACGTCCGTATGCGTTTTGCGGATCCGATCCATCTATCAGTGGATCAGTAAAAATCATGCGGACATCTGAATGGAGCTTTACAGGGGTGTAATCAATGACAGGTGGGTAATCAATGACAGGGGGGTGATCAGTGAGTCTATATGGGGTGATCACCACAGTCATTGATCACGCCCCTGTAAGGCTCCATTCAGACGTCCGTATGCGTTTTGCGGATCCGATCCATCTATCAGTGGATCCGTAAAAATCATGCGGACATCTGAATGGAGCTTTACAGGGGGGTGATCAATGACAGGGGGGTAATCAATGACAGGGGGGTGATCAGTGAGTCTATATGGGGTGATCAGGGGTGATCAAGGGTGATCAAGGGTGATCAAGGGGTTAATAAGTGACAGGGAAGGGGGGTGTAGTGTAGTGGTGCTTGGTGCAACATATTACTGAGCTACCTGTGTCCTCTGGTGGTCGATCCAAACAAAGGGGACCACCATAGGACCAGGTAGCAGGTATATTAGACGCTGTTATCAAAACAGCGTCTAATATAACTGTTAGGGCTTAAAAAAATCACATCTCCAGCCTGCCAGCGAACGATCGCCGCTGGCAGGCTGGAGATCCACTCTCTTACCTTCCGTTCCTGTGAACGCGCGCGCCTGTGTGCGCACGTTCACAGGAAATCTCGCGTCTCGCGAGAGGACGTGCCGGCGCGTCCACCTAGAAGAGCAGGGTCGCCGCAAAGACGCAATCCTGCTTACGGCGGTCCTGAGAAGGTTAATCAGGGTTTAGTCCTAGGTCCTCTCCTCCTTTCTCTGTACATTGGCCCTATTGTACAGGTTAACAGCAGTACCATCACTATGCCAACTACACCTAACTATACACTTTTTTTTTATGTTTCAAAATATTTTATTATGAAATAGTTTCAAATAATACATAGACATACAGCCTGTTTGACAAAGAAAGACCTCACGCAGGAGGTCGTGCTGACAATAGTGTATACAACCAGAGCAGTAGGACACACAGAGTGAAAAATAACATGCAACAATTGATCTACAGCAACTAAAGTGCTGAGTCACTATGTGGAATGAGGCGCAGGGAGTCGGGGCTTGCCTGTCAGTGGCATAAATTGCCAATAGGTAGGGATGAGCGAACCCGAACTGTATAGTTCGAGTTCGTACCGAATTTTGGGGTGTCTGTGACACGGACCCGAACCCTAACATTTTCGTAAAAGTCCGGGTTCGGGTTCGGTGTTCCGCGCTTTCTTGGCGCTTTTTGAAAGGCTGCAAAGCAGCCAATCAACAAGCGTCATGCTACTTGCCCCAAGAGGCCATCACAGCCTTGCCTACTATTGGCATGGCTGTGATTGGCCAGTGCAGCATGTGACCCAGCCTCTATATAAGCTTGGGTCACGTAGCGCTGCACGTCACTCTGCTGATTCAAGCATAGGGAGAGGTTGCTGCTGCGACGTTAGGGCGAGATTAGGCAGATTAACTCCTCCAAAAGACTTCATTCTGTGATCGATCTCCAGCTGTGGATCATTGAAGTGCTAATATCGACTTGCTCACTTTTTTTAGGCTGCCCAGAGCGTTTTTATATCACTTTTTTCTGGGGTGATCGGCGGCCATTTTGTGGCTTGTGGTGCGCCAGCACAAGCTACCACCAAGTGCTTTTAACCATCAATAGTGTGGTTATTTTTTGCTATATCCTACATCAGCTGCAAGCTGAGCCTGTGTCACCGAAGTGCATTTAACCATCAACAGTCTGGTTATTTTTTGGCCATATACTACATCAGGTGCAGGCTGAGCCTGTGTCACCCAAGTGCATTTAACCATCAACAGTCTGGTTATTTTTTGGCCATATACTACATCAGGTGCAGGCTGAGCCTGTGTCACCCAAGTGCATTTAACCATCAACAGTGTGGTTAATTTTTGGCCATATACTACATCAGGTGCAGGCTGAGCCTGTGTCACCCAAGTGCATTTAACCATCAATAGTGTGGTTATTTTTTGGCCATATACTACATCAGGGGCAAGTTGAGCCTGTCACCCAGCGCCTAAAAAATAGACCTGACATTTCTATTCAACCAAATAGCTGGTCAAGTTATTTGTAGTGACCGTAAAAGCACAGTTTTTGTTCTGGGTTGAAAAACTATTCCCAAATTTGCCATTCTCAAAATAAGTAGTTTATGCTATATCAGGCCTACTTGAAATCTATCCCAAAAAGGATATCTTAGATTCAAGGTGCTGATAGTGTCATTCATAAAAACTTAACACACACGCTACCGTGCAGATA
Organism: Bufo bufo; assembly: GCF_905171765.1. NCBI lineage: Eukaryota > Metazoa > Chordata > Amphibia > Anura > Bufonidae > Bufo > Bufo bufo. The sequence goes on from NC_053389.1 coordinate 84,492,568, forward strand.
CAAGTCTAATTCTGTGATTAAACGTATACCTGTCACACAGCGCAAAAAAAAATAGGCCTCACATTTCTATTCAACCAAATCTGTACTGTTTTAGCTGGTCAAGTTATTTGTAGTGACCGTAAAAGCACAGTTTTTGTTCTGGGTTGAAAAACTATTCCCAAATTTGCCTTTCTCAAAATAAGTAGTTTATGCTATATCAGGCCTACTTGAAATCTATCCCAAAAAGGATATCTTAGATTCAAGGTGCTGATAGTGTCATTCAGAAAAACTTAACACACACGCTACCGTGTAGATACAAGTCTAATTCTGTGATTAAACGTATACCTGTCACACAGCGCAAAAAAAAATAGGCCTCACATTTCTATTCAACCAAATCTGTACTGTTTTAGCTGTTCAAATTATTTGTAGTGACCGTAAAAGCACAGTTTTTGTTCTGGGTTGAAAAACTATTCCCAAATTTGCCATTCTCAAAATTGTGGTGAACGGGAACAATGAGGAAAACATCTAATAAGGGACGCGGACGTGGACATGGTCGTGGTGGTGTTAGTGGACCCTCTGGTACTGGGAGAGGACGTGGCCGTTCTGCCACAGCCACACGTCCTAGTGAACCAACTACCTCAGGTCCCAGTAGCCAGCAGAATTTACAGCGATATTTGGTGGGGCCCAATGCCGTTCTAAGGATGGTAAGGCCTGAGCAGGTACAGGCATTAGTCAATTGGGTGGCCGACAGTGGATCCAGCACGTTCACATTATCTCCCACCCAGTCTTCTGCAGAAAGCGCACAGATGGCGCATGAAAACCAAGCCCATCGGTCTGTCACATCACCCCCATTCATATCAGGGAAACTGTCTGAGCCTCAAGTTATGCAGCAGTCTCTTATGCTGTTTGAAGACTCTGCTGCCAGGATTTCCCAAGGGCATCCACCTAGCCCTTCCCCAGGGGTGGAAGAGATAGAATGCACTAACGCACAACCACTTATTTTTCCTGATGATGAGGACATGGGAATACCACCTCAGCACGTCTCTGATGATGACGAAACACAGGTGCCAACTTCTGCGTCTTTCTGCAGTGTGCAGACTGAACAGGAGGTCAGGGATCAAGACTGGGTGGAAGACGATGCAGGGGACGATGAGGTCCTAGACCCCACATGGAATGAAGGTCGTGCCACTGACTTTCACAGTTCGGAGGAAGAGGCAGTGGTGAGACCGAGCCAACAGCGTAGCAAAAGAGGGAGCAGTGGGCAAAATCAGAACACCCGCCGCCAAGAGACTCCACCTGCTACTGACCGCCGCCATCTGGGACCGAGCACCCCAAAGGCAGCTTCAAGGAGTTCCCTGGCATGGCACTTCTTCAAACAATGTGCTGACGACAAGACCCGAGTGGTTGGCACGCTGTGCCATCAGAGCCTGAAGCGAGGCATTAACGTTCTGAACCTTAGCACAACCTGCATGACCAGGCACCTGCATGCAAAGCATGAACTGCAGTGGAGTAAACACCTTAAAAACAAGGAAGTCACTCAGGCTCCCCCTGCTACCTCTTCTGCTGCTGCCGCCGCCTCGGCCTCTTCTGCTGCTGCTGCCGCCGCCTCGGCCTCTTCCTCTGCCTCTGGAGGAACGTTGGCACCTGCCGCCCAGCAAACATGGGATGTACCACCAACACCACCACCTGCGTCACCAAGCATCTCAACCATGTCACACAGCAGCGTTCAGCTCTCCATCTCACAAACATTTGAGAGAAAGCGTAAATTCCCACCTAGCCACCCTCGATCCCTGGCCCTGAATGCCAGCATTTCTAAACTACTGGCCTATGAAATGCTGTCATTTAGGCTGGTGGACACACACAGCTTCAAACAGCTCATGTCACTTGCTGTCCCACAGTATGTTGTTCCCAGCCGCCACTACTTCTCCAAGAGAGCCGTGCCTTCCCTGCACAAACAAGTGTCCGATAAAATCAAGTGTGCACTGCGCAACGCCATCTGTGGCAAGGTCCACCTAACCACAGATACCTGGACCAGTAAGCACGGCCAGGGACGCTATATCTCCCTAACTGCACACTGGGTAAATGTAGTGGCGGCTGGGCCCCAGGCGGAGAGCTGTTTGGCGCACGTCCTTCCGCCGCCAAGGATCGCAGGGCAACATTCTTTGCCTCCTGTCTCCTCCTCCTACTCAGCTTCCTCCTCCTCTTCTTCCACCTGCTCATCCAGTCAGCCACACACCTTCACCACCAACTTCAGCACAGCCCGGGGTAAACGTCAGCAGGCCGTTCTGAAACTCATATGTTTGGGTGACAGGCCCCACACCGCACAGGAGTTGTGGCGGGGTATAGAACAACAGACCGACAAGTGGTTGCTGCCGGTGAGCCTCAAGCCCGGCCTGGTGGTGTGCGATAATGGGCGAAATCTCGTTGCAGCTCTGGGACCAGCCGGTTTGACGCACATCCCTTGCCTGGTGCATGTGCTGAATTTGGTGGTGCAGAAGTTCATTCGCAACTACCCCGACATGTCAGAGCTGCTGCATAAAGAGCGGGCCGTCTGTTCGCGCTTCCGGCGTTCACACCCTGCCGCTGCTCGCCTGTCTGCGCTACAGCGTAACTTCTGCCTTCCCGCTCACCGCCTCATATGCGACGTGCCCACCAGGTGGAACTCCACCTTGCATATGCTGGACAGACTGTGCGAGCAGCAGCAGGCCATAGTAAAGTTTCAGCTGCAGCACGCACGGGTCAGTCGCACTGCGGATCAGCCCCACTTCACCACCAATGACTGGGCCTCCATGCGAGACCTGTGTGCCCTGTTGCGCTGTTTTGAGTACTCCACCAACATGGCCAGTGGCGATGACGCCGTTATCAGCGTTACAATACCACTTCTATGTCTCCTTGAGAAAACACTTAGGGCGATGATGGAAGAGGAGGTGGCCCAGGAGGAAGAGGAGGAAGAGGGGTCATTTTTAGCACTTTCAGGCCAGTCTTTTCGAAGTGACTCAGAGGGAGGTTTTTTGCAACAGCAGAGGCCAGGTACAAATGTGGCCAGACAGGGCCCACTACTGGAGGACGAGGAGAACGAGGATGAGGAGGAGGTGGAGGAGGATGAGGATGAAGCATGTTCACAGCGGGGTGGCACCCAAAGCAGCTCGGGCCCATCACTGGTGCGTGGCTGGGGGGAAACACAGGACGATGACGATACGCCTCCCACAGAGGACAGCTTGTCCTTACCTCTGGGCAGCCTGGCACACATGAGCGACTACATGCTGCAGTGCCTGCGCAACGACAGCAGAGTTGCCCACATTTTAACGTGTGCGGACTACTGGGTTGCCACCCTGCTGGATCCCCGGTACAAAGACAATGTGCCCACCTTACTTCCTACACTGGAGCGTGATAGGAAGATGCGCGAGTACAAGCGCACGTTGGTAGACGCGCTACTGAGAGCATTCCCAAATGTCACAGGGGAACCAGTGGAAGCCCAAGGCGAAGGCAGAGGAGGAGCAAGAGGACGCCAACGCAGCTGTGTCACGGCCAGCTCCTCTGAGGGCAGGGTTAGCATGGCAGAGATGTGGAAAAGTTTTGTCACCACGCCACAGCTAACTGCACCACCACCTGATACGGAACGTGTTAGCAGGAGGCAACATTTCACTAACATGGTGGAACAGTACCTGTGCACACCCCTCCACGTACTGACTGATGGTTTGGCCCCATTCAACTTCTGGGTCTCCAAATTGTCCACGTGGCCAGAGCTAGCCTTTTATGCCTTGGAGGTGCTGGCCTGCCCGGCGGCCAGCGTTTTGTCTGAACGTGTATTCAGCACGGCAGGGGGCGTCATTACAGACAAACGCAGCCGCCTGTCTACAGCCAATATGGACAAGCTGACGTTCATAAAAATAAACCAGGCATGGATCCCACAGGACCTGTCCATCCCTTGTGCAGATTAGATATTAACTACCTCCCCTTAACAATATATTATTCTACTCCAGGGCACTTCCTCATTCAATCCTATTTTTATTTTCATTTTACCATTATATTGCGGGGCAACCCAAAGTTATTATTATTATTATTATTTATTATTAAAGCGCCATTCATTCCATAGCGCTGTACATATGATGAGCGGTGCACATACATAATACAGACAATTGCACTAATCATAAACAAGACAAGTTACAAACTGGTACAGAAGGAGAGAGGGCCCTGCCCGTGAGGGCTTACAATCTACATGGTATGGGTGAAGGACACAGTAAGTGCGAGTTAAGTTGGTCATGGCGGTATAGAGGCAGCGGGGTCACTGGTTGTAGGCTTGTCTGAAGAGGTGGGTTTTCAGGTTTCTTTTGAAGGATTCCAATGTAGGTGAGAGTCTGATATGTTGGGGTAGCGAGTTCCAGAGTATGGGGGATGCACGGGAGAAATCTTGGAGTCGATTGTGGGAAGAGGCAATAAGAGGAGAGGAGAGAAGGAGGTCTTGTGAGGATCGAAGAGTGCGTGTGGCGATGTATCTGGAAAGTAGCTCAGAGATGTAGGGAGGGGACAGGTTATGGATCGCCTTGTATGTATTTGTTAGTACTTTGAAGTGAATTCGCTGGGCAATGGGGAGCCAGTGAAGGGATTGGCAGAGGGGAGAGGCAGAGGAGTAATAGGGGGAGAGGTGGATTAGTCAGGCAGCAGAGTTGAGGATAGATTGGAGGGGTGCGAGAGTGCTAGATGGAAGGCCAAGTGCTAGATGAAAGTTGAATGAACCTCTCCTCTGTCTGGGTGCCGGGGCCTAAATGTGTGACAGTGGCCTGTTCCAGTGGTGGGTGACGTGAAGCCTGATTCTCTGCTATGACATGAAGACTGATTCTGCGCTGACATAAGGCCAGATTCTCTGTTACGGGACCTCTCTCCTCTGTCTGGGTGTCGGGGCCTAAATGTGTGACAGTGGCCTGTTCCAGTGGTGGGTGACGTGAAGCCTGATTCTCTGCTATGACATGAAGACTGATTCTGCGCTGACATAAGGCCAGATTCTCTGTTACGGGACCTCTCTCCTCTGTCTGGGTGCCGGGGCCTAAATGTGTGACAGTGGCCTGTTCCAGTGGTGGGTGACGTGAAGCCTGATTCTCTGCTATGACATGAAGACTGATTCTGCGCTGACATAAGGCCAGATTCTCTGTTACGGGACCTCTCTCCTCTGTCTGGGTGCCGGGGCCTAAATGTGTGACAGTGGCCTGTTCCAGTGGTGGGTGACGTGAAGCCTGATTCTCTGCTATGACATGAAGACTGATTCTGTGCTGACATAAGGCCAGATTCTCTGTTACGGGACCTCTCTCCTCTGCCTGGGTGCCTGGGCCTAAATATGTGACAGTGGCCTGTTCCAGTGGTGGGTGACGTGAAGCCTGATTCTCTGCTATGACATGAAGACTGATTCTGTGCTGACATAAGGCCAGATTCTCTGTTACGGGACCTCTCTCCTCTGTCTGGGTGCCGGGGCCTAAATATGTGACAGTGGCCTGTTCCAGTGGTGGGTGACGTGAAGCCTGATTCTCTGCTATGACATGAAAACTGATTCTGCGCTGACATGAAGCCAGATTCTCTGCTATGGCATGAAGAGACTGATTCTCTGCTGACATGAAGCCAGATTCTTTGCTATGGCATGAAGAGACTGATTCTCTGCTGACATGAAGCCAGATTCTCTGCTATGGGACCTCTGTCCAATTGATATTGGTTAATTGTTATTTTTTTTATTTTTATTTTAATTCATTTCCCTATCCACATTTGTTTGCAGGGGATTTACCTACATGTTGCTGCCTTTTGCAGCCCTCTAGCTCTTTCCTGGGCTGTTTTACAGCCTTTTTAGTGCCCAAAAGTTCGGGTCCCTATTGACTTCAATGGGGTTCGGGTTCGGGACGAAGTTCGGGTCGGGTTCGGATGCCGAACCCGAACATTTCCGGGAAGTTCGGCCGAACTTCTCGAACCCGAACATCCAGGTGTTCGCTCAACTCTACCAATAGGACATCCCAGAGATCATCTGCCTCAACAAAGACATTAACCGAGGGGAGTGGGAGGAATGAGAGGAGGATGTCCATGGCTGCCAGTCTCGTGACCATCTCTACTCTATTGTCCTCAATTGCAGCCTTTTTTTTCAAAAATGGCCATTGTATCCATTCTTGCTTTAACAACAGCAATAGAGAGAACTGGAAATTTTGTGAAATGTGATGCCCAATACTTCAGTGAGAATAGAACACACAAAAGAGCATAAGGTGCTCACCACAGGGCAGACCCACCATATATGGAGCAACCACTAAAACACAGCCAAGAAACCAATGGATATATGGGGTGAAGACATTCAGGGACATAATAGCCCTGTGGAGAACCTTAACAGCGGTTTTGACAAGGCTCACCTTTCTCTGCCCCCCCCCCAATACTTAAAAAAAATTGTACCCCTCACCAGGGCCGTCTTTAATATTGATTGGACCCTAGGCAAGAGGGAGAACACAAGTGCCGCTGCCGCATTCATGGGTCCATACTTTATTAACTAAGTAGCAGGAAATGTAGGGCATACATGGGGGATCTCCCTGCACTTGCTATTATTTCTGGGCGCTGCTCCATTGCGACGCTGTGGCCCCTGTTACATTCTCCTGCGCTGTATGCTAAGTAAAAGCATCGGAACATCAGGGAGGAGACATCAGCTTTTCTCTGTGGGCTTTCCGATTGGACAGCGCTACAGCCAGGGAGAAAAAACGCCCATTGAGAAAAGCTGATGTCTCCTCCCTGGTGCTCCGATGCTGTTACATAGCATACAGCACGGGAGAATGTAATGGGGGCCACAGCAGCGCAACGGAGCGGCACCCAGAAATAATAGTAAGTGCACTACATGTCCTGCTACTTAGTTAATAAAGTATGGACCCATAAAAGTTCCTCCAGTGGCAAGTGGGGCTAAAGAGGCAGCTACCTTGGGCCCCCCAAAAGCAACTGGGCCCGGGGCAGCTGCCCCTTTTGCCCTGCGTTAAAGACAACCCTGCGCCTCACAGTAGTATTGCCCTCATTGTACAACCTTCACAGTAGTTTTGTACAGATGTGTGCCCCCTCACAGTAGTTATGCTCACATTGTGCCCTCTCACATTAGTTATGCTCACATTGTGCCCTCTCATAGTAGTTATACCCACATTGTGCCCCCCCACAGTAATAATCCCCATTGTGCCCCCTTTATAGTAATAATGCCAACTGTGCGCCCTTCATAGTAATAATGCCCATTTTGCCCGTTCAAAGTAATAATGCCCATTGTGCCCCTTAATAGTAGTAATGCCCACTGTGCTAGTAATGCCCTCTGTGCCCCCTCCATAGTAGAAATACCCATTGTGCCCCCTTTACAGTAATAATGCCCACTGTGCCCCCTTCATTGTAGTAATGCCCTCAGGCTCTGTGCCCCCTTCATAGTAGAAATGCCCATTGTGCCCCCTTCACATTAGTAATGCCCTCTGTGTCCCCTCCATAGTAGTAATGCCCTCTGTGCCCCCAGCCCCCAGCTGTTTGATAAGAGGGCAGCGCTCATATGAGAGCTGCTTTCTCTGTTCTGTTCACCTGCTCGCCGTAGCATTTGCAGTGATGAGCTGGTAAACAGAGCAGAGAAGGCAGCGCTCATACAAAAAAAAAAGTGGATAACCCCTATAAAGACACACTTGGAAAACATTACATACAGTGCTACAGAACATATAGGGTCATACAGCTCCATATACCTCTTACATACAGTGAGTTCTCTTCTCTGATGTAGATATTCTCTTTCCTATTCTTCTCCTGTTAGACCAGACCACCATGGTGACTTCTTTCAGCCGCGCCTCATCTCTGCAGAGTTTAACAAACAGACATCTTACTTTCCTACTTTTCCATCATCCTCCCACCTTCTCAACACTAGTGTTGATCGAGCACCAAAGTGCTTGGGTGTTCGGATGCTAACCTCGGGATGGAAGTCAATGGGAGAACCCGAGCATTAAACCAGGCACCCACTGCTCTGAAGAGGGGAGGGTGTCTGGTTCATAGGAAAAGGTCAGAAATTGATGGAAACACCACCGAAATGGTTCGGGAACAGCATGGGGAGGATGTCTGGATACATCTTGGACTCCCTGGTCGCTGCTGGGAACGATATTGTCCGAGTAGTACCAAATAGCGGGTGATGGAAAAAAGGGGAGGTGGGGGTAGACTAGGTCACAGATGGTGGCAGGATGGGTTGTGGACATTAAAGGGTGATGAAAAACAATATGAGGCAATAAAAAGATATTAATAAATATTAATAAGCAATAATAAAGCCATTAAAAAATGGTGTGTATTAAAAACATGAGTGGGAGACAGGAAGGAGGGGAGTGACATAAAACCCAGACAAAGAAACGACCATCACAACAGTAACTATAACATTGTCCATCAGATCAAAGACTACATACACAACGAAATAGACAGACAGTTTTTTCCTGAAGATATACCAAACCCTGAATCTCATCCCTAGGGGATTGAGATTGTCCGTCAAACCCACTTTCAACAATGATCCAGTCTTTTGCCGAAAATGGCTAGAGATCAGTGACACATACTCACACTCACTCATCAATGGACTCATAACTAAACGCACACACACCAGCGAATCCCTCGCCAACAATATCTTGATGTATCACCCCAAACACACCACCACCCAACACCACCCTTCACCTGCAAGCAACCAAAAGGACAACCTGAGAATATACGAATACAATGAGGTCAGATCCAAATGAAATAAACTGCTCAGAGACCTGAAAGACTACAGAACAAACTCCATCAGAACCTGGGAAAGAAAATCCCTAAAATGAGCCCACATGACCAGATACATTGTCCCCACCAACACCCCCAGCAGGACCCCCATCACGTCCACCACTTGTCTAACTAAGAAGCCATTACCTATCCTTCCACTTAACCCAACACACCCCTATGCCAAACCCAAAACCTACGCCGAGGCCATTTCCGACATCGGGTCCACACAACATCCCAGGACGACAGGCCCGTCATACAACTCTAAACCCAACCCCATGAGCGGCAACCCTTCTGTAAGGTCCCAGCCACTTAGAACTATCCCCCCGCCTAATGGACCTCAAAATACAAAAAATACAAAAAGACACCAAGATGATATACCAAGCCCGCAAAGAGGATCCCCACCAACTACTCCCCCTACCAGCCACCTCACCGGCTGCCAACACACTGGACACAGACATTTCCATCTACACCACACCATTAACATTCCCTAAACCCTCAGGTCCCACCACTATCTCCATACCGACCACCCACCCCACACCCACTCACTCCACAGGACACACTCGCCCCAGAATATCACTCTCCCCCCGACACAATACCAACTAAACCCCAAATAGTAACCACCCCAACATCTCAACAAAATCGCCCTCCACAGCCAGAACTTCACCAGAATCCGCCACACCAAATTTTAGTACCCACTCGGTCTCCCCGTACCCGAGTCCTGATCATTTTTTAGAATTACCCCCAATCTAACCGACAGTCCACTGTTAGAACAGATCACTTCATTCAACAAGGTAGGACTACTGGGGGATCCATCTTCACCAACACAACCTCCACCCCGCTTGAACAGATCCAGCACACAAATCCTGAACACGCTCATCTCCACCCCCGAACCACCCCGCCTTCTATTCCCATCACCCCCCGAACTACTAGCACCACTCAAAGTCTCCAATTTCTTCAGTCCAATCACAAACCCCAAAAAAAGATTAAATCTCGCCACAGAGGGTGCAGAGGAGGACAAAGGAAATACACCAATAAACAAAAAACACAAACTGAGGACGCCACCGCACCAAAAGAAGACCTGGATTCACTCAAAAAATTTGCATTTTTAATCTATCCCATTATAGCCTAAAGAACAATGAAATCAAAATACTAAGCAAAGGCCTAACCTTCTGCCCAACCAACAAACCGGACCTTTTCGAATTATTTGTCGATCTGAACCAGTTCACCAGGAAAATGACCCTCCAACGCCATTTCTCCATCAAAAACGCCACAATCAATCCCACCCAACCAATCAACCCAACACCATTCTCCACCACCACAACAAGTGATCAGACAACTCCCCTCCCTTCCCCACCTGTCCCCCACACTTCAAGCCCAGGCACAATCAAACCACCCCTAAAATGGAAATCCTTCTTCTATCCACTCGAAAGCAGAGGCCCACATCTCGAGAGTTTTTACAATACGGTCCTAGGCGACCTAAAGGTAGCCTTCACCATCCCTCAGCCCACCGACAAACCACCCATTAAAAAGAAAAAGAAAAAATCACCCCCCCCTGGCCAAGAACTCAACAACCTCAACCCAGACCTGAAAAAAGCTGTAAAAAGTCTAAATGCAACAAAGACATCGTAATCAAAAACGCAGGCAAAGGGGGTGGAATAGTCATATTGGACACCACAGATTATGACAAAGAAGCCATTCGAATTTTATCAGACACTAACTCCGGGGTCCTGGACAAAAAGGAAAGCAACCACCTTAAAATACCACACCCAAATGTAGCTCGATTTTATCCCCTTCCTAAAATACAAAAATCCCTCACAAATCCACCTGGCAGACCTATAATCTCTGGTATAGACTCCCTTACATCAAATCTATCCGAATACATCGACGGCATCCTCCAAAGGTATGTCATCACCCTTCCTTCCTACCTAAAAGACTTATCCAACCTCATCCAAAACCTAAAGGTCATCTCCTGGCAGAGCAATTACATCTGGGCCACACTAGACGTCACAACCCTGTACAGCAACATTGTACATTCATTAGGCCTCAAGGCAACCACACAATTTTTTGAAACTGACACCCTGATGCCCAGCCCACAAAAAGAGTTCATATTTGAATCTATTGATTTCATCTTATGTCACAACTACTTCTTATACAATAACAAATTTTATATTCAGGTAAAAGGAACAGCCATGGGCACCAAATTTGCACCATCATACGCCAACCTTTTCATGGGAGCTTTTGAATCCGAACTTAACATACGCAACCAACCAAATGTCATTTTTTACAAAAGATACATCGACGATATTATTTTAATCTGGCAGGGAGACAACATTGACCTTCACACATACATCCAAAAACTAAACCAGAATAAATGGAACTTACACTTCACTTCAGAGTCCCATCCCATATAGGCCATTTTCCTCGACCTACACCTCATCAGCAGCAATAACACCATCTCCACACGTACACACTTCAAAAAAGTAGATGCCAACAGTTTCCTGGATTTCAAAAGCAGCCACTACCACAAATGGAAGACAAACATACCGTTCAGCCAAATGAAAAGAATCAGACGCAACTGCACAGACAACACCACAATGCAGCAACAACTAGATACCCTCAGTAAAAGATTCATCGACAAAGGTTACCCTCCCCAATTCATCAAAGACTCCAGAACCAGGATCTCAAAAATCTATCAAAAAACTAGTTTACAACCAAAAAACACCACTCAGCCCCCCCCCCCAAAAAAAAATCAGAATTCACACCCAGTCTAATAACTCGATACAACCAGAACCACAAATTGATCCGATCAATTCTCACAAAACACTGGCCTGTATTACTCAAGGACCCGATTTTAGGAAAAACGATACCGACACAACCGAAACTAACCTTCTGCAGGGCAAAAACCCTCAAAAATCTGTTAGCCCAATCCTGCCCAAAAATCCAAAACTCCACCATGCCCACAAACCACAATATACAGACAGAACCAAGGGGTTCATTCAAATGTGGTGTCCAGAAGTGCAAATACTGCTGCCACATGATCTACACATCAACAGATGAAAAAATTGCTCTCCCACAACCCATAGGAACACTACACCCTAAACAATCCATGAACTGCGGCAGCAGAAACATAATATATCTGCTCCAATGTCCCTGCACCAACTATTACATCGGCCGCACCACACAAACCCTTAGCGAACGTATGAACGAACACCGATCCAACATCACCAGGAAAATCCAAACACACAGCATATCACAACACTTCTCTCTAGCACATGAAGGCAACCCCACCAGCCTTAGAGTTACCCCCCTGGAACAAGTGACTTTGTCATTCCAGCATCTCTGTCAAAAAGAGATGTTCTGGATCTATCGCCTTAAAGGGAACCTGTCACCTCTACTATGCTACCCTCACTGAGCGTTTCTAAATGTTCATTGTGTTACCCTAAACATATAAATTACACTTTTAATTTCATTTGCAGACAAATTCAATAAGTATTATGCATTTTAGTACTTCCCGCCTTTTATGCAAATTAACATAAAAGAGTCATATCTTACTTGTGTGACCAGAGAAGAGTCATATTTTCAAGCTCTGACTCATCTCAGGTTAATTTGCATATGTATCAAATCGGTATTTTTACACAATAAAAGCACACAGAGCTATGGGGACTGGGTATTGCGGATGTGCTAGCGACCATCTAGCAGCCCATGTCCTCAGCTCTATACCCAAAATTCAGGTGACAGGTTCCCTTTAACACCCTCACTCCCTTCGGCCTCAACGAAACGCTTGAACATTCCAACTATTAATCACCACCTTGATCCATCGACACAATAATCAACAACACGTCAGTCCCCCCTCTTTCACACATATCCATACATTCCCACATTCTCACTTATGTCACCCCCCAATCACATCCTCTAATTTCACACACAACCCCCTCTCAACAGTTGGAACACATATACTAGCCAGCCACTAGTCCAATACTGGTGTATAGACACTTTTATTATTGCTTCACTTACAGATTTTTGGTATATATATTTTTTTATATTTTATAATATTTTTTAATATATTAGGAAACACATTTTTATTATATATACAGTGATACCTCGGTTCACGAACACTTCTGTTCACGAACAACTCGGTTCACGAACAGAAAAGTTCATAAAAATATGCTCCGGTTCACGAACTCCGCCTCGTTTCACGAACAGGAGCCGCGGCCATTTTAATGCTATTTCCAGGCTGTCACATGGTCGTGACTTCCTGTAGGAAGACCGTGGAGAGAAGAGGAGACACAGAAAGAAGTACTGTGAGTACTCTGCAAACATTTTAAGTGATTTTTTTCATTTTTGGTGTGCTTTTTAGCACATACAGTACTGTACAGTTCACTGGACACCCAATATGGCTCCCAAGAAGCATAGTGGAAAGAAGAAAGTGCGGAGCAGCAATGAAGGTGACAAGAACAGCAATGCAGGTGACAATGTGCAAAGTGGAAATGCAAGTGACAATGTGCAAAGTGGAAATGCAAGTGACAATGTGCAAAGTGGAAATGCAAGTGACAATGTGCAAAGTGGAAATGCAAGTGACAATGTGCAAAGTGGAAATGCAAGTGACAATGTGCAAAGTGGAAATGCAGGTGACAAGAATGTGCAGCGCAAGCATGGTGGCAAAAAGAAAGTGCAGAGCAGTAGTAAAGGTGACAGCAAGGTTGTGAAGAAAATAACCATTTAGCTGAAGAAGGAAATTATAGAAAAGCATGACCGTGGTATTCATGTGACTGATCTGGCCTCGGAGTACAAGATGGCAAAGTCAACAATCTCGACTATTCTGAAAAACAAAGCCGCCATCAAAGGAGCTGATGTTGCAAAAGGAGTAACAATGTTAACCAAGCAGAGGACGCAAGTGCTGGAAGAGGTGGAAAAACTTTTGTTGGTGTGGTTGAATGAGAAACAGCTGGCAGGTGATAGCGTTAGTGAAGCTATGATCTGTGAGAAAGCCAGGAAATTGCACAGTGATTTACTGCAAAGAAGCCACTCTACAAGTGCAGCAAGTGACGAATTTAAAGACAGTAGGGGGTGGTTTGAAAACTTCTGCAGGAGAAGTGGCATCCACAGTGTGATTAGACATGGTGAGGCTTCCAGTTCTGACAAGGCCGCAGCAGAAGCCTACAAGTTAGACTTTGCGGAATTCATGAAGACAGAAGTATACGTCCCTCAACAAGTGTTCAACTGTGATGAAACAGGGCTCTTCTGGAAAAAAATGCCGAACAGAACCTATATCACGCAGGAAGAAAAGGCACTACCTGGGCACAAGCCCATGAAGGACAGATTGACCCTTTTGCTGTGTGCCAACGCAAGCGCCGATCTGAAAATTAAACCACTACTGGTGTACCATTCTCAGACCCCTCGTGCATTTAGGGAACAAAATGTGAACAAGGCCAGACTGCCCGTCATGTGGAGAGCCAATGCCAAAGCTTGGGTCACAAGGCAACTGTTTATGGAATGGCTGCACGAGGTGTTTGCACCCACCGTCAGAAAATATCCTTCTGATAATCAGCTGCCTGAAAGGTGCCTTCTTCTGATGGACAATGCCCCGGCACACCCTCCAGCCTTGGTGGATGATATGGATGCTGAGTATGACTTCATCAAGATAAAGTTCCTCCCCCCAACACAACACCACTTCTGCAGCCCATGGACCAGCAAGTCATCTGCAACTTCAAGAAGCTGTACACAAAGGCGCTCTTCACTAGGTGTTTTAATGTCACTGAAGAGACGTCCTTGACTTTGAAAGACTTCTGGAAGAAACATTTCAATGTTGTCCACTGCATTAACCTCATTGACAAAGCCTGGGAAGAGGTCACTCCCCGAACCCTAAATTCAGCCTGGAGGAAACTGTGGCCAGAATGTGTCGCTGAACGTGAACATGACTTTGAAGGGTCTGATGCAGAGGTAGTCGAGGAAATTGTGTCCATGGGCAAGAGTATGGGTCTGGACGTTGATGGTGCTGATGTAGAAGAGCTTGTTGAGGAACATAGGGAGGAGCTGACCACGGAAGAACTTTCTGAACTCCACAGTGAGCAGCAGAAGGCACTTCTTGAGGAGCATTCCACTGAGGAAGAGGAAGAAAGGGAGGAGGTTAGCAGTGATGCCATAAAATCCATTATGCAAAAATGGAATGAGTGCCATGATTTTTTTGAAAAGCACCACCCCAACATAACTGTCGTGAACAGAGTGCTAAATCTCATGAATGATAATGTGGTCTCTCATTTCCTGAAGGAGATCCCCCTGATGTCCTTATGGAGGGGGACTCTCCTCCAAACAATAACTGCCTCCCACCTGCCTTCCTCCATGCCAGAAGTCATCTCAAGCAAGGTTAGTGTCCTCTCTTTATGCATTACTATACTGTACTAATGTGTATTGTAATTTGTTTCATATTTTTGTGCTTCAAAAACCCCCAAAAAAAGGTCAGCACGAATTAACCGGATTTACATTGAACCCTATGGGAAAATGTGCCTCGGTTCGCGACCAATTCGGTTCGCGACCAGAGTCAGTTCACAAATTAAGTTTGTGAACCGAGGTATCACTGTATATACTTTTTATTATTATTATTTTATTATTTATTATATATACTTTTAACACCGTTTTTGAACACATTTCTTAACATCTCTTCATCAACATATACCCTTCTCTAACACATTTCTTAACACCTTTTTATATACACTCTCCAACACACTCCTTTTACTACCCATTTGCATTCACATACACACACCACTTCCCTTCATTAGATATCCAACAATTAACAACTTCACACTCCCAGTTTCTGCACGACACCAATCATATGCACAACCCCACACACACCCATCCTCTGTCTACACCAACCCCCTTCACACCTCATCATTTTCTTATCATTTTCTCCCCAAAATATCCTAAAGTTCCCATATTATGTGAATAAATACAGATTAATAATGATTCCCCTCCATCAAAGAACAAACAAACAATCGATCTGACTTCACTGTTCTCTCCATCTTCCCCCACCATCCATCCTCCCTTCACAACCCCATCGCACATAACTCCACCCCCACAGTGACGGCACCGCACTCTGGCCCAATGAGAATACAGACAACAACCACAATCCCCCAATCTAACATCCAAATAATAAAAACATGACTTCCGTACGTGCCACCACCAAGTCCTCACCAGCCTGACACTAGCCATCCAGAAACAGTTTTAACACTCCTCAACCTGATCCGAACGGCCACAGCTCAACTTCCGTTTTTTTTGCGTTCCACCCTGGAAAGCATTGTGCGCGGACGTCACTTCCGGTCATGCGCAGTAGGCCCGAATTGCGCACTAGACTATCCACCACTCACCCACACCGCTACTGCCCACCCCAAGCCGCTGACGTCACCACAGGTAAAGGCACCATGTTCACCAACACGCCCACTCACCTTTTGGTGCAATTTTTGACCCCCCCCCCTCGTTTTTGGGCGCTTTTTTCAGCTCCACCCAGCCAATTAAGCCATCACCCAGGCCATAAATAGCCCGACCTTGCACACTGCCAGTAATACTACTCCTGATGAAGGGACATCGTCCCGAAACGCGTTGAGCCAGCTTTTTAAACACTAATAAAATAAATTTGAACAGAAGCTTCCTGGCTGTGGCTGCCTTCATCTTTCACCATCTAGAGGCGAACCTGGCTGGGGGGGTATTGGTTTACCGGTGTATTATGCTTATCCGAGTAAACCCCCCCCCCGTGAAGTGAGTAACATCTTATTGTGAAGACTTACACCGAAGTGTATTCACCTGTACATCTTTTCACCACTCAGGCAGCGATTTTTTGTTTTTTCAGTGTAACACAAAATTATTATTATTATTTTCTTAAAGTGATTTTAAGCAAAACACACTGCATTTTATTTTTAATTCCAATACTTAGAATTTTATGTCACTCCCCTCCTTCTTGTCTTCCACTCATGTTTTTAATACACACCATTTTTTAATGGCTTTATTATTGCTTATTAATATTTGTTTATTAATATCTTTTTATTGCCTCATATTGTTTTTCATCACCCTTTAATGTCCACAACCCATCCTGCCACCATCTGTGACCTAGCCTACCCCCCACCTCCCCTTTTTTCCATAACCCGCTATTTAGATTGGCGTTATTTCCAGGGTCCACTTGGAGAGGGACTGGAAGTACACTCACACCCTACCTCCCCTCCCACCTTTTTTTAATCTACATTTACCTGCGGACTCCTCTGCAGGGTCGACCCTCTGAGCAGCCTTCCACCCCCCTCACCCCCTCCTCCATCCCCTGGCACCTCCAGTTGCCTCGGGTCCCCTGGACACCCGTTCCATTTGGATCCCTGTTAACCCTCAAACTCTCTCTTTTGTCCGAGTAGTACTCCATTTTTACAGACTGACAATAAAAAAGCACAAAACCGAAGATAAAATCGATTTTAGAGGAAAAATTGTTAGGAAACATTCTGTCCTACCGTATATATACAGTTGCAAGAAAAAGTATGTGAACCTTTTGGAATGATATGGATTTCTGCACAAATTGGTCATAAAATGTGATCTTCATCTAAGTCACAACAATAGACAATCACAGTCTGCTTAAACTAATAACACACAAAGAATTAAATGTTACCATATTTTTATTGATCACACCATGTAAACATTCACAGTGCAGGTGGAAAAAGTATGTGAACCCCTAGACAAATAATTAGAGTTGAGCGAACACCTGGATGTTCGGGTTCGAGAAGTTCGGCCGAACTTCCCGGAAATGTTCGGGTTCGGGATCCGAACTCAACCCGAACTTCGCACCGAACCCCATTGAAGTCAATGGGGACCCGAACTTTTCGGCACTAAAAAGGCTGCAAAAATAGCCCAGGAAAGGGCTAGAGGGCTGCAAAAGGCAGCAAAATGTAGGTAAATCCCCTGCAAACAAATGTGGATAGGGAAATGAATTAAAATAAAAATAAAATAAATTAAAATTAACCAATATAAATTGGAGAGAGGTCTCATGGCAGAGAATCAGGCTTCATCTCATAGCAGAGAATCAGGCTTCACGTCAACCACCACTGGAACAGGCCATTGTCAGATATTTAGGCCCCGGCACCCAGACAGAGCAGAGAGGTCCCATAGCAGAGAATCAGGCTTCATGTCATAGCAGAGAATCAGGCTTCAGGTCATAGCAGAGAATCAGGCTTCATGGCATAGCAGAGAATCAGGCTTCACGTCACCCACCACTGGAACAGGCCATTGTCAGATATTTAGGCCCCGGCACCCAGACAGAGGAGAGAGGTCCCATAGCAGAGAATCAGGCTTCATGTCATAGCAGAGAATCAGGCTTCATGTCATAGCAGAGAATCAGGCTTCACGTCACCCAACACTGGAACAGGCCATTGTCAGATATTTAGGCCCCGGCACCCAGACAGAGGAGAGAGGTCCCATAGCAAAGAATCAGGCTTCATGGCATAGCAGAGAATCAGGCTTTAAGTCATAGCAGAGAATCAGGCTTCATGTCATAGCAGAGAATCAGGCTTCACGTCACCCACCAATGGAACAGGCCATTGTCAGATATTTAGGCCCCGGCACCCAGACAGAGGAGAGAGGTCCCATAGCAGAGAATCAGGCTTCATGGCATAGCAGAGAATCAGGCTTCACGTCACCCACCACTGGAACAGGCCACTGTCAGATATTTTTAGGCCCCGGCACCCACACAGAGGAGAGAGGTCCCATAGCAGAGAATTAGGCTTCATGTCATAGCAGAGAATCAGGCTTCAAGTCATAGCAGAGAATCAGGCTTCATGTCATAGCAGAGAATCAGGCTTCACGTCACCCACCACTGGAACAGGCCATTGTCAGATATTTAGGCCCCGGCACCCAGACAGAGGAGAGAGGTCCCATAGCAGAGAATCAGGCTTCATGTCATAGCAGAGAATCAGGCTTCAAGTCATAGCAGAGAATCAGGCTTCATGTCATAGCAGAGAATCAGGCTTCACGTCACCCACCAATGGAACAGGCCATTGTCAGATATTTAGGCCCCGGCACCCAGACAGAGGAGAGAGGTCCCATAGCAGAGAATCAGGCTTCATGGCATAGCAGAGAATCAGGCTTCACGTCACCCACCACTGGAACAGGCCACTGTCAGATATTTTTAGGCCCCGGCACCCACACAGAGGAGAGAGGTCCCATAGCAGAGAATTAGGCTTCATGTCATAGCAGAGAATCAGGCTTCAAGTCATAGCAGAGAATCAGGCTTCATGTCATAGCAGAGAATCAGGCTTCACGTCACCCACCACTGGAACAGGCCATTGTCAGATATTTAGGCCCCGGCACCCAGACAGAGGAGAGAGGTCCCATAGCAGAGAATCAGGATTCATGTCATAGCAGAGAATCAGGCTTCATGTCACCCAACACTGGAACAGGCCATTGTCAGATATTTTTAGGCCCCGGCACCCAGTCAGAGGAGAGATGTCTAATAGCAGAGATTCAGGCTTCATGTCATAGCAGAGAATCAGGCTTCACGTCACCCAACACTGGAACAGGCCATTGTCAGATATTTAGGCCCCGGCACCCAGACAGAGGAGAGAGGTCCCATAGCAGAGAATCAGGCTTCATGTCATAGCAGAGAATCAGGCTTCATGTCACCCAACACTGGAACAGGCCATTGTCAGATATTTTTAGGCCCCGGCACCCAGACAGAGGAGAGATGTCTAATAGCAGAGATTCAGGCTTCATGTCATAGCAGAGAATCAGGCTTCATGTCACCCAACACTGGAACAGGCCACTGTCAGATATTTTTAGGCCCCGGCACCCAGACAGAGGAGAGGTTCATTGAACTTTGGGTTGCCCCGCAATATAATGGTAAAATGAAAATAAAAAAAGAATTGAATGAGGAAGTGCCCTGGACTACAATAATATATGTTTAAGGGGAGGTAGTTATAAATGTCTAATCTGCACAAGGGATGGACAGGTCCTGTGGGATCCATGCTTGGTTCATTTTTATGAACGTCAGCTTGTCCACATTGGCTGTAGACAGGCGGCTGCGTTTGTCTGTAATGACGCCCCCTGCCGTGCTGAATACACGTTCAGACAAAACGCTGGCCGCCGGGCAGGCCAGCACCTCCAAGGCATTAAAGGCTAGCTCTGGCCACGTGGACAATTTGGAGACCCAGAAGTTGAATGGGGCCGAACCATCAGTCAGTACGTGGAGGGGTGTGCACAGGTACTGTTCCACCATGTTAGTGAAATGTTGCCTCCTGCTAACACGTTCCGTATCAGGTGGTGGTGCAGTTAGCTGTGGCGTGGTGACAAAACTTTTCCACATCTCTGCCATGCTAACCCTGCCCTCAGAGGAGCTGGCCGTGACACAGCTGCGTTGGCGACCTCTTGCTCCTCCTCTGCCTTCGCCTTGGGCTTCCACTTGTTCCCCTGTGACATTTGGGAATGCTCTCAGTAGCGCGTCTACCAATGTGCGCTTGTACTCACGCATCTTCCTATCACGCTCCAGTGCAGGAAGTAAGTTGGGCACATTGTCTTTGTACCGGGGATCCAGCAGGGTGGCAACCCAGTAGTCCGCACACGTTAAAATGTGGGAAACTCTATTGTCGTTGCGCAGGCACTGCAGCATGTAGTCGCTCATGTGTGCCAGGCTGCCCAGAGGTAAGAACAAGCTGTCCTCTGTGGGAGGCGTATCGTCATCGTCCTGCGTTTCCCCCCAGCCACGCACCAGTGATGGGCCCGAGCTGCGTTGGGTGCCACCCCGCTGTGAACATGCTTCATCCTCATCCTCCTCCACCTCCTCCTCATCCTCGTCCTCCTCGTCCTCCAGTAGTGGGCCCTGGCTGGCCACATTTGTACCTGGCCTCTGCTGTTGCAAAAAACCTCCCTCTGAGTCACTTCGAAGAGACTGGCCTGAAAGTGCTAAAAATGACCCCTCTTCCTCCTCCTCCTCCTCCTGGGCCACCTCCTCTTCCATCATCGCCCTAAGTGTTTTCTCAAGGAGACATAGAAGTGGTATTGTAACGCTGATAACGGCGTCATCGCCACTGGCCATGTTGGTGGAGTACTCAAAACAGCGCAACAGGGCACACAGGTCTCGCATGGAGGCCCAGTCATTGGTGGTGAAGTGGTGCTGTTCCGCAGTGCGACTGACCCGTGCGTGCTGCAGCTGAAACTCCACTATGGCCTGCTGCTGCTCGCACAGTCTGTCCAGCATGTGCAAAGTGGAGTTCCACCTGGTTGGCACGTCGCATATGGGGCGGTGAGCGGGAAGGCCGAAGTTACGCTGTAGCGCAGACAGGCGAGCAGCGGCAGGATGTGAACGCCGGAAGCGCGCACAGACGGCCCGCACTTTATGCAGCAGCTCTGACATGTCGGGGTAGTTGTGAATGAACTTCTGCACCACCAAATTCAGCACATGCACCAGGCAAGGGATGTGCGTCAAACCGGCTAGTCCCAGAGCTGCAACGAGATTTCGCCCATTATCGCACACCACCAGGCCGGGCTTGAGGCTCACCGGCAGCAACCACTCGTCGGTCTGTTGTTCTATACCCCGCCACAACTCCTGTGCGGTGTGGGGCCTGTCCCCCAAACATATGAGTTTCAGAATGGCCTGCTGACGTTTACCCCGGGCTGTGCTGAAGTTGGTGGTGAAGGTGTGTGGCTGACTGGATGAGCAGTTGGAAGAAGAGGAGGAGGAAGCCGAGTAGGAGGAGGAGGCAACAGGAGGCAAAGAATGTTGCCCTGCGATCCTTGGCGGCGGAAGGACGTGCGCTAAACAACTCTTCGCCTGGGGCCCAGCCGCCACTACACACAGTGTGCAGTTAGGGAGATATAGCGTCCCTGGCCGTGCTTACTGGTCCACGTATCTGTGGTTAGGTGGACCTTGCCACAGATGGCGTTGCGCAGTGCACACTTGATTTTATCGGATACTTGGTTGTGCAGGGAAGGCACGGCTCTCTTGGAGAAGTAGTGCCGGCTGGGAACAACATACTGTGGGACAGCAAGCGACATGAGCTGCTTGAAGCCTAAATGACAGCATTTCATAGGCCAGTAGTTTAGAAATGCTGGCATTCAGGGCCAGGGATCGAGGGTGGCTAGGTGGGAATTTACGCTTTCTCTCAAATGTTTGTGAGATGGAGAGCTGAACGCTGCCGTGTGACATGGTTGAGATGCTTGGTGACGGAAGTGGTGGTGGTGTTGGTGGTACATCCTCTTTTTGCTGGGCGGCAGGTGCCAACGTTCCTCCAGAGGCGGAGGAAGAGGCCGAGGCGGCGGCAGCAGCAGAAGAGGTAGCAGGGGGAGCCTGAGTGAGTTCCTTGTTTTTAGGGTGTTTACTCCACTTCAGTTCATGCTTTGCATGCAGGTGCCTGGTCATGCAGGTTGTGCTTAAGTTCAGAACGTTAATGCCTCGCTTCAGGCTCTGATGGCACAGCGTGCAAACCACTCGGGTCTCAGCACATTGTTTGAAGAACTGCCACGCCAGGGAACTCCTTGAAGCTGCCTTTTGGGTGCTCGGTCCCAGATGGCGGTGGCCAGTAGCAGACGGACTCTCTTGGCGGCGGGTGTTCTGCTTTTGCCCACTGCTCCCTCTTTTGCTACGCTGTTGGCTCGGTCTCACTACTGCCTCTTTCTCTGAATTCTGAAAGTCAGTGGCACGACCTTCATTCCATGTGGGGTCTAGGACCTCATCGTCCCCTGCATCGTCTTCCACCCAGTCTTCCTCCCTGACCTCCTGTTCAGTCTGCACACTGCAGAAAGACGCAGCAGTTGGCACCTGTGTTTCGTCATCATCAGAGACGTGCTGAGGTGGTATTCCCATGTCCTCATCAGGAAACATAAGTGGTTGTGCGTTAGTACATTCTATCTCTTCCACCCCTGGGGAAGGGCTAGGTGGATGCCCTTGGGAAACCCTGCCAGCAGAGTCTTCAAACAGCATAAGAGACTGCTGCATAACTTGAGGCTAAGACAGTTTCCCTGATATGCATGGGGGTGATGTGACAGACTGATGGGCTTGGTTTTCATGCGCCATCTGTGCGCTTTCTGCAGAAGACTGGGTGGGAGATAATGTGAACTTGCTGGATCCACTGTCGGCCACCCAATTGACTAATGCCTGTACCTGCTCAGGCCTTACCATCCTTAGAACGGCATTGGGCCCCACCAAATATCGCTGTAAATTTTGGCTGCTACTGGGACCTGATGTAGTTGGTTCACTAGGACGTGTGGCTGTGGCAGAACAGCCACGTCCTCTCCCAGCTCCAGAGGGTCCACTAACACCACCACGACCATGTCTGCGTCCGCATCCCTTACTAGGTGTTTTCCTCATTGTTACCGTTCACCACAATAAGAAAAAAATTATTTGGCCCAATGTATTGAATTCAAATTTAGGCCTTTTTTTACAGGCACCTAACACTATCTGGCTATCTATTTAGGTACCATATTACACTAATACAGGCAAAGCAGTAACGACAGATTTAGCTGAATATAAATTTTAGGCCTAGTATTTAGGCGCTGGATGACAGGTATCCCTTTTACGGACAGAATTAGACTTGGAAATGCACGGTAGCGTGTGAAGTTATTGAGGATGACTCTATCCGCACCTTCAATCTAATATACCCTTTTATGGATAGATTTAACCTTGGCCTGATAGAGCAGAAATCAGTAATTTAGGGAATTGCTAAGTTGGGAATTGTATTCAACCCAGAACAAAAACTGTGCTTCGGCAGACAGCAGACAGTATTTGGCTAGCCACAGCTGAAACACCAGATTTAGGGTACTGCTATTTTGGCAATTGTATTTTACCCCTCAATAAAATAGCAAGCACAGCCAAGCCCCTGATGTAGGATATAGCAAAAAAAAACAACACACTATTGATGGTTAAAAATGGACTTGGTGGCAGCTTGTGCTGGCGCACCACAAGACACAAAATGGCCGCCGATCACCCCAGAAAAAAGTGACTGAAAAACGCTCTGGGCAGCCTTAAAACAGTGAGCAATTGAATAGCAGAGGTTGTATGATACACAGCTGTATATCGATCACTTCAGTAAATAAATCCCTGCCTAATCTCGACCTAACAGCAGCAGCTGCATCCTCTCCCTACACTGATCAGAGCAGAGTGACGTGCGGCGCTACGTGACTCCAGCTTAAATAGAGGCTGGGTCACATGCTGCACTGGCCAATCACAGCCATGCCAATAGTAGGCATGGCTGTGATGGCCTCTTGGGGCAAGTAGTATGACGCTTGTTGATTGGCTGCTTTGCGGCCTTTCAAAAAGCGCCAAGAAAGCGCCGAACACCGAACCCGAACCCGGACTTTTACGAAAATGTTCGGGTTCGGGTCCGTGTCACGGACACCCCAAAATTCGGGTTCGCTCATCCCTATACATGACCAAAAAAAGTTCATTTCATTTTACCAATCAAAACTCACCAAAAATTATTTTTATTTTTATTATCCCCACTACTTCGTCATTGACCACATTAACGATGACTAGTATTCCTTCTGAAAGGGACCTCCAGGAGAGTGCACCAGCGGGTTCATGGTGCCAAGGATACAGGTACTGCAGGAATTCCGTCTCATTATAAAACACTTATGTACGGTACAACTTCCAGTTTTAAACAAGAGAATAGCAAAGTCTAGCACTCCTATCCAGCATTTTACTTTGGGTTAAAATTCTCAAATAATTGTTCCTTTATGAAAAGAAAAAAATATTATTATTCTCCCCCTTGTAAGGGACTCCCTTTATCTGCACTCTAAACCATGTACTTTTACCTATCTGTTCCTGCGTACATTTCGACCTGTACACAACCAGGAAACCGTCCGATGCAGCTATATATACCCCCAACAGGGTTTGTGTTAGTTTTTTATCTTTTTAGATCTATAATCCATTTTATCTATATCCTTTAGCCATTTTTTATCTATTTTTTACTTCTATCCTCTATTTTATCATTTGTGTAAATAATCATCCAGCCAAAACACTGAACCAATCTATTACTTATGGATATATATATTACGTTTATGTTTGTGTTTATGTTTATGTTTTTGTTTTCATTCATTGATCTATCCACGCATCCAAACAATTTTATATATACAGATATAAATGTGTGTATGTGTGCATGTACGCACGTATGTATACACACTGTTTTAGCTATTGTCCAACTACTACTATGAACTTTTGATTATTTACACTTTTACATCATTTACACCTTTGATTATTTACACTGCTACAGACCACTGTAACAACCATATGTTTTTTCAGACTTGATAAAGTACCCCGAAACGCGTCGTCTTTTCAAAATAAAAAATCTCGTATCCAAGCTCGGGTTGTGATTTGCACCTTAAGTCCATTGGCTCGCCGCACGTATCCAGTGCAGACGAGACCTTTTTTTATATATTCCAATACCCACCCAAGTGGCCGTTTGGCCCCTGCCCAGGGTTGTTTCGGACACCATCCGGCAGCACCAACCCAGACAACCTCCACTCTTCGAACCTCCCTCCACCAAGGTTGCACCACAATCAGTGCAAACCAAACCAGGTGAGTAACTTCTCTCATCTTGGTTAGGGGGAAGGGACATCTGTTTACCCTCACCTATGAGCGCCTTCTCTCCTCTCTTGGCCATCTGATCACCTTCAAACTATGTCAAACTATGTCACCTTGCCACTCTGTGGTCTTCTGATGATGCTGCTGCCACCTCCACACTATGTCATCTTGCCACTCTGTGGTCTTCTCATGCTGCTGACACCTCCACACTATGTCACCTTGCCACTCTGTGGTCTCCTGATGCTGCCACCACCTACACACTGTCATTGTGCCACTCTGTGGCCTCCTCCTGATGCTGCCACCACCTCCACACTATCATTGTGCCACTCTGTGGCCTCCTGAGGCTGCTGCTGCCACCTCCACACTGTCATTGTGCCACTCTGTGGCCTCCTGATGCTGCTGCCACCTCCACACTATGTCACCTTGCCATTCTGTGGTCTCCTCATGCTGCTGCCACCTCCACACTATGTCACCTTGCCACTCTGTGGTCTTTTCATGCTGCTGTCACCTCCACACTATGTCACCTTGCCACTCTGTGGTCTCCTGATGCTGCCGCCACCTCCAGACTCTGTCATTGTGCTGCTCTGTGTCTTCCTTAAGCTGACTCCATCTCTACACTGTCATTGTGCCACTCTGTGGCCTCCTCCTGATGCTGCCGCCACCTCCAGACTCTTCTTACACCTCACAATTATGTCATAGGGCCACTCTGTGGACTTCTCATGCTGTTCCCACCCTCCCCACTTCCTGACTGGGACACTATTTTGCCTTTCGGCCTGGCTGACATCATCATTTATTTGACCCTTCTTCTGATCTGTCAGAAGGAAGGGAAAATGAGACGCATAATTGATCCTGTCTGTGTAGCAGCTGTAAGGCCTGTATGGTCCCATTAGAATTGGCTTTTGATTTGGTAGCCAAAAGCAGGAGTGGGTACAAAACACAGAAGACATGCAAATATTCCATTCACGTGTCATGTCTGTTTTCGATCCACTCCTGTTATTTTTTTTTTACATTAGCAATACTGATGGATTACTGACCGAGTGAAGGCAGATGATCAACAGACAGGATCCGTTTTTTGGGGGTTATTGTTCTGATGGATCAGAAAAAGGGCAAAATAATCAGTGATGTCAACACAAACTTACTGCTAACACCCTCTCCACTCTGTCGGGGCTCTCTACTTGTATAAGCGTTTAATAGAACAGGTTCTGTAGACATCTATGTGGAATCAGCTGACATCAACCTGTAAGGCTGAGTTAACTTGTGAGTTATTTGGTCAGTTTTGGCCCCGTAACTGCCCAAATAAGTGAAGTGTGCAGTGATTCTAAGAGCGACGCCTGTCATCTGCATGTCATACTGACTCACAGTAATATTTTACTACCACAGCAGACTCCCTATGTGTGTTACTGCAAGGCACAGTGATCTACACCACTATAAAAGATCTCTTCAGGCAGGAAATAGCCATTTTTAAACAATATTCACCGTGAATAAATTCGGATCGAACTACATTTTTTCAAATTTATGACCTTGTTGGTCAAATTGAAATGCATCACTTATTAAAAACTGACTTCACTTTTTGGTTGAGAAGTTCAGATTAAAAGTCTTCTACGGGTATGTCTCAAAGAAGACATACTGATTATATGATTGTGGCTGTTTAGGCAATCTACCAAGTCTTGCTTAGTTGTTAACTTCTCTATGAATTATTGAAATCGTATATTCTTGAGTTGTACAATCATCATTATTTTTTTTTCTATTTACTGAGTGTTAGAGGCTTGTGTCTAATATCTGATAGTCTTTTCTCACTCTGTTGGCCACTAAGCTTAATGCATTTGAGAGCTGATGAGGTCTAAGCATACAGATCCACACATTTTACAGCACTATTACAGGTCAAGAGATTATTTTTTGATGGTTTATATGTCCTGTAGGAGTCAAGGTTAGATTTATACTCATCATGCTAGTAATTGGTTCTGTAATCAGGACACAGAAAATAGATTTGTTTTCTACTTTTCCCCCTAACTCTACCTGTGAGAAAATCACTGTTAATGATGAATCATTTATTCACAGGGCAATAAATACAGGAATCACTCGTTAAATTTAGCATAGTTTGTGTTATCTTGATATGAAAGTGCTAAAACATCTGGGTCCTGGAAAATGTAAGAAAAAAATAACACTATTTGCACTAACAAATTTAGAGTAATCTATTGTGCTCAAGCTACTTAGTAATATTATAGACAACACATGATGTCATATGCTAACATTTACACATTTACAGGTATATAATATTTATGCATAAACACCATATAGTTTATGATGCCTCAGACATCATCTCTCTGCATCTCTCTGATCAGTCTATCATGATTGAATGCCAATGGGAATTTGAATTGAGTCGAAATAGTCGAGAGCACAAGCATAATGAGGAACCAGGTGGCATGAGCCCCCCTGATATTAATCAGTGGGGGTCAAATTGTTGGGGCAATAAGACAGAGGAAATCCTGGGAATAGGTGATAAAAATCCTTTGTGGGACAGCCACTTTAAACTTAAAGTAAAATGTCCTTTCTAACCTTCCTGTGGTCAATGTTCAAATTGAGGCAGAAATGTTACATTCAATTTTTGTGGTAGTTTTGTGTGTGTTTTTTTATATACAAAAACATGAGTGAATCCAATAAGAAGGAAAGGACACCTGTCTAGACAGGAAAGTGTCTGGCATCTACAAATGTGGGAATTGCACTGTAGTTTTATTTAGAAAGGCATTATTTTTTTTTGTGAGTGCTAGCATACAGATAGCCTATGACGGTCATGATTTCATTAATTGTAAAATGCAAGGCATGATCTATCTCATTACATTCTCAACTATTTGATAGGAACAATGGTCCATGAGAAGCTCAAAGGTAGAGTTGAGTCGAAGTGGTAACATGTCTGGGCCTTTGCAGAGGTAGTCTATTTCTCTAGCATAACATTCGTGTTGTATAGTGTGAATTATTATGTTCTTGGACCTTTCCAGATTAGCAGCGGTAAAAACGTGTTTGCAGTGATACCAACATTTTCAGGGCTTCTGGCTCACAGGTAATGTCAGCTTGTAAGACTGAGCTATATGAACTACATAGGCTATAGCACAAACTAGTAACATCCAGGTGGAGAACTTGTCAAAAAGATGGGATTTGAGTTGGTGGTGCGAAGTCACTGTGGGTAGAACAGATATTTCAGGTCGGATTTCTTCATCAGCATCTGGGTCTACCAATTTAAACATGTTACATCCGATGCTGCAAGACGTTGAACGGTACAGGAATGCAGGACCCGTAAACCATGTCATTAAGGTGGCTTGGTTCGATGGATCTAGTCGCGTGGTCCTCAGGATTATGCTGTGTAGGCATGTAGTGCCACTTTTTAGGACAAGTGATGTCTTACTGTCTGGTTCAGACCTCAACAACAGACTTTTGGAGGTACTTCTATGCTGATCCTTAGCACCCGATTGCTGACATAGACGTAAAAGCGTCTGGTTTCGTTGCAAACATATCCTAGGACTACCTTACTGTCCATGTAAAACTCGACTTCCTCGATTTCCAGGTTCATTCCCATTGTTATAAATACAGCCAACTCCACTGCAAGCACAGCAGCGCAGATCTCCAGTCTGGGAATCGTGTGTTCGCGGAGTGGTGCCAGTTTGGTCCGGCTCATGACAAATCCTATGTGGCATTGTTCTTTGACATCAATGGTCTTTGGGAATGCTATTGCAGGAATTGCCTTGACTAAAGCATCACAGAAAATGTATAGTCTTTGCATCTTGACTTCAGCTGATGGCACGGAGCCTAGGGTCATGCCACTTGAAGGCTGGTCAAAGCTTCTAGAGACTTCTTCCAACCTGTCCACAGATTCACTTTTCCGTGGGAAGTTAATCATCTGAATCAGATGTCTCTGTGGTGAAGTCTCTTAACATAATTTTGCCTTGGATAGTAACAGGCGCTATGAGTCCCAGAGGACTGTTTATGGTGGACAGGACTCCTCTGCATGTGAAGGGCTTTTCTTCCATGCTGATTTGGAAGGTGAATGTGTCTGCCTTTAAATCCCAGAGCAAACCGAGGCTTCACTGCATGGGAAGGGAGTCGGTGCTAAGATCCAAGTCATTTAGATCATTTGAATGGTCTTGGGGTGAGAAAGCCTCCATTAACTCATGACTGTTGGAGGAGATTTTGTGCAACCTCAGATTAGATAGAGCTAGCATTTCTTGAGCCCTTTTTAAGAGACTGATTGAGGTCTCGTTCGTGGGTGTGGATTTCGAACAGTCGTCCACGTAGAAATCTTTTTCCACAAGGGATCTGACATCTGACCCATACTTTGCTTCACCCTCTCGGGCTGAATATCTGAGACCATAGATAACGACTGCAGGGGAAGGACTGTTTCTGAAAATGTGCACTCTCATTCGGTACTCTACAATGTCTTCATTGGGGTCGTTGTTGTGGTACCAGAAGAACCTCAAGTAGTTTCTGTGTTCTTCCTTGATGAGGAAGCAGTGGAACATCTGTTGTATGTCAGCTATAAATGCTACAGAATATCTGCGGAAGCATAGAAGTACCTCCAAACGTCTGTTGTTGAGGTCTGGACCAGACAGTAAGACATCATTTAGCGAGACGCCTTTGCACCTGGCGCTCGAGTCGAATACTACTCTTGTGGTCAAGGCTACGGCCGAGCTCGTGCCTGAACGTGCCGAACCTGACAGAGGAAAACCACCATGCCTACCTGATATGGCTGGAGATGTGCCCTTAGCCATGCCGCGGGTAAGCCTAAAAGGGGGCATACCCTGATGAGTATAAATAGAAAAGGGGAGGGTGGGTGGGGCACCAGGAACGCACGCAAATGGGGAGAGGGCATGCCTCCTTTTAAGGGCGCCTACGCCCCTCCGACAAATGCAGGCTGACATGTCAGCCTTAACCTACTTGTGGTCAAGGCTACGGCCGAGCTCGTGCCTGAACGTGCCGAACCTGACAGAGGAAAACCACCATGCCTACCTGATATGGCTGGAGATGTGCCCTTAGCCATGCCGCGGGTAAGCCTAAAAGGGGGCAAAAAGACAAACAGGTAGGGAGGAAAAACCTTTATTGGGCAGTGAACCGATTTACAAAACCAACTTGTGGAAAGCCTGGGATATCTCGACCTGGGGGTTAGGTATGTATCGTGTGAAGCATGAGGAGCGCCAGCGACCCATTTTTCGGATGATGTGGCCGGGGACGTTGTGTTTTGACGCTGCGGATGCGGCACCAATGCGGAATGAGTGCCCTGAAATGGCCTTGGGGTCGAAACCCCAACCCATAGCCAGAGTGCGGACGTGTGAAATGAATTGCGAAGCGGTGAGGGATGTGGCCTGAAACGGGAGCAATGGTTGGTCAGGGGCGGAGTCCCCCAGAGCCGATAGCAGACTCTTGAGTACCTGGACCGGGCACCATGTGTTGGCAGAAGGGAAGAAATCCACCTCCACTGGTGGACCTACCTGCGAGGTTTTGGAAGTAAGGAGGTGCAGGGAGAAATGGTCGTGGTGCCAGACTAGTTGACCCCTGGTGAGACCCTTGGACCTAGCTGAAGTGCGGGTGACTTCGCCGGGTCTTAAGAACCCATAGAAACTAAGGTACATGGCAGCCTTGATGACTATGCTGGGAAGGAGCCCAAAAGGAAGACTATCTAGGGAGGTTGAAAGTTTCCTAAATAGTTCCCCCGATACGGGCTGCCTGCTCGGGGTGGCTGTGATACTACTTTTCTGAACCCCCCTAAGGGTTGCCCTGACTGCTTGGGATAGAAAGACCGACCTGCTTTCGGGGTCTTCCAACATGAAAAAATGTTGGACTCCGGCCAAATACACTTTGATGGTGCTAAAGGACAGCTTGAGATCGAAATGACAGAAGGCTATGAAAGCTGTGATGTACGTGGTTTTGTTGGTGTCTCGACTTGGGTGTAGGCCCCTGAACCTGTTTAAGGTGTTCCAGGCGGTCCTGTAGTTCCTGGCGGTGTTGTGAGACAAAGACTTCTGCATCAATGTTTTTGCTGAATTAATAAAAAGGTTTAATCCAACACTAGCAATTGGTACATCGGAGGAGGAAGCCCCACACGGTCTGCCGCTGGCATGACCTGGAAGAAAGTTTCGTAATTAAAACGAGATAGGGCATCTGCGGCCACATTGTGAACCCCCTGGATGTGCTTGCATGTTACGTGGAAATTGTGCACCAGCGAGAGCCAGACCAGCCTGCGGACAAATGACATGATCTGGGGCGACTGAGACCTGCCCCTGGTGATGATGTCCACCACTGTTTGATTATCAGTGATGAACGCCACCGAAGAGTTGGCCCATTGGCTGCCCCATACCTGGGCAGCCGCCACCACTGGGTAGAATTCCAGCAAAGGGGATGACTGCAAAGCGTCTCTGGCTGTTGATACCTCGGGTGGCCAAGGGCCCGCGAACCATTGGTTCCCACAGATCGCCGCGAACCCCCCGGAGGCGGCGGCGTCTGAGAAAATCAAGGTGGACTCTGGCCCTAGCCGAGGAACGAACAACGAGACACCGTTCCAAGAGGCCAGGAAGTTCTCCCACATGGACAAGTCGGCCATGGCTTGTGCGTCTAAGGTGACGAGACTGTCCTGCTCTGGGGCTGAGGGGAGCAATTGGAGAAGCCTGGACATGAAGGCCCTGCCCTGGGGCATGACTTTGGTGGCAAAGTTGAGCATGCCTAAAAGGGACTGCAACTCGACCTTGGTGCAGGTCCTGCAGCCCGCCGCGGTTGAAATGGCTGTCTTGATCTTTGCCAATTTCTCGGCTGGAAGCCTGGCCTCCATCTTCCCTGTATCTAGCGTTATGCCTAGGAAGGTGATTACCGTGGCGGGTCCTTCGGTTTTTGCAGCTGCCACCGGAACATTAAGTCGGCCGAACATGTGCAGCAGAGCCTGGAGTTTGCAAGGCTGGCGGTCTGGGCTTTCAATGATGAGAAAATCATCCAAGTAGTGGATGGTCATAGGGCAACCACAGTGGTTGACCAGGATCCAATGCAATGCCTGCGCGAACTGGTCGAACAGCCAGGGACTGCTCTTGGACCCGAACGTCAGGCGATTGGCAAAGAAGTACTGATCTTGCCACTTGATGCCGTAGAACCCCCAGAGCCGTGGATGAATGGGCAGCAGCTTGAAGGCGTCGGCGATATCTGCCTTTGCCAACCACGCCCCCCGACCTACCTGGAGGATCAGCTGTATGGCTTCGTCTATGGTGGCGTAGGTCATGGAGAACTCCTCAGAAGGCACTAAGGAGTTGAGACTGGGTACACTGGAGCCATGAGGCGCCGACAAGTCATAGATTAAACGTGCTTTATTTGTGAACTGCTTGGTCACAATACCGATAGGGTTGATCCTCCAGAGGTCGAATGGAATGAAGGGGAAGGGGCCGATGAGAAACCCCTTCTCCAACTCTGATTTGATCAGAGTCCCCACCGGCTCCGGGTCCCTGCTCGCTGACAGTAGATTGGGCCCTTCCCAGGAAGTTTGTGGGAGAGCTACTAGCCCCGTGTGGAACCCTGTGGTGAACCCGGAGACCAGGAACTGCACCCAATGCGGCCTATGGTGCTCGCGCAAAAGGGACTCTAACAAGACCACGTTGACCCCGCTTAGTCAGGATGGCCTTGTTCTTTGAGGACACGCCGTCTGCGGGTGAGCCCTGAAACAGCCTGTGCAGACGTGGAGAGCCCTGCACTTGTTGTAATAACAAGCCTCCTGATTAAAATTATTACAAACCTGGCTGTTGCCCAGAAAAACTATTGGCCGGCCTAATTTATCCGTGGTGGCGCCAGGACGTGGGAGGGGCCCGGAGC
The DNA here is from genome assembly GCF_905171765.1 of Bufo bufo. Classification (NCBI taxonomy): domain Eukaryota; kingdom Metazoa; phylum Chordata; class Amphibia; order Anura; family Bufonidae; genus Bufo; species Bufo bufo. The sequence goes on from NC_053389.1 coordinate 84,525,662, forward strand.
TACTACGGAGGGATCTGCCCTGGGATGTGGAGGGACCTGAGTTGGGGCACCAGTCCGACGAGTGAGTAATGGACTGGCATGACGTACATGCCGGTGCCCTGAGGCACGCAAAATGTCGGCAAAAGAGTTCCATGTCCATTACCGCCCAGTTCGTAAGGTGCTGGAATTGGACCAGCGAGGCGGCGGCTTTAGCTAAGAACGAACGATGGTAATCGTAAAAAGCCTGCCCACCGTACTTGTGGCCCAACTCCGTGACCCTGTATAAGTAAGTGTCCAACTCTTCCCGCCTCTCAGGGTGGACGGAGAAGATGACATCTCTGTATAAGCTAAACGCCAGGACAAACTCCATGGGGGTTAGCTTCCTGTTGAGGCGGGGGTCCCTCGCTTTGAGGACGATGGACATGTCGCCGCAAGCAATGGTCTTGCTCTCCACTGTGTCATGGGTTGCTATCAAAATAGACGCCAGGTTGACGTCCTTGCCCTCTAAAATGTCCTTCTTGATGTTGCTGGGGATGAAATGGGCCGGAGCTACCTCGGGTGCGCAAAGAACTCTACCTGGGGGAACCAACCCTGCCACGGGGGCCACCGGCAGTGGAGAGGCAACCCGCTCGGATGACAGTCCCTGGTGAGACTCAACTGCCTGGAGTCTGGACTGCACGTCTGAGACTGAGGAGGCAATAGTGTTCATCATAGCGTGCAGTTGTGTCAGAGACACTTGCATAGTGGACATGGAGACTTGCTCCAAGTCCTGGGCTGCTGGCTCCGCCGTGAGTAGCCTGAATAGTTCGGCTTTCCGGGCGGAAGCGGGGTGTTGGATCCCTCTTCTATTAAGCTCCGCAATTAACTTGGCGATCGTCCAACTCCTCAGTGATGAGGAGCAGGGCCGTTCGGATGCGGGTGTCTCCGGGACGGACAGAGCTTCCTCGATATTGGAAATCTGCGACATTTCGTGGCTGTGAGGTGATAAACAAAAATTAACATCTGAGCTGGAGACCCCAAGTGACAGAACGACGACACCCGAGCCGTGAATGGTGATGAAGAGCGAACTTGGGGCGGGCGAGTGCCTAGAGTTATGAAGGGGGTATTACTGTGGAAGACCTTACCAACCTGAAAGTGAAAACAAGACGTAAGCGCTACGAGGACATGGCCATTGACAGAGGAGTGAACACATGGAAAAACACCAAACCTTGGGTCGTACCGTAGAAAATAATATCGCTCGAACCTGAAAAACAATGATAGCGACAAAATAGTGATTAACCGCATGATCCTGACCTGTAACCGGTAATGGACAACGTAAAACCGGCAGCGTGACGGGAAATAAAAACATGGGAGAAACATACGCCTGACGACGTGACAGGCAACGGACGGGGTACAGTAGATACGTAAGCCTGAAGCGTAACAGGCAACAATTGGAAAAACGTAAGCCTGAATCGTGACAGGCAGCAGGACATGTATTGAAAAGTGAACCGGAGAGAAACCGGCAAGAGAAAAAAGGAAAAACGTAAGCCCGCAGACGTGGCGGGCAACAGACATGAAATAACGGGAAATGTGAGCCAGGAAAGTGACTGACGCTAGACAGAGAAAAACGTAAGCCTGGAACGTAACAGGCAGCAGACATGTTATGACAGAAACGTGAGCCAGAAACGTAACTGACGACAGAAAGCACCCAACAAGTGAGTCTGCAAACGGAAATACAGACAGCAAACATGAGAATAAGCCCCATTTTTTTTTTTTGTTCCTGACCCCGGCTCTGACGAAACTGAAACGTGAGCCTGAACCGCGACCGGGAACCGGTATGGTATGAGAGAAAAACGTAAGCCCGTAGCGCCAAGGCAATGAGATGACAAGAAATACGTAAACTTTACCAAAAATAGGCCCCAAACATGGCGGAGCATGTTATGACATAGAATCAAGAAGTAATTACCGAACAATGTCCGTAGATGCGGCAGAGCAGAATGGCGGTGTTCGCAGCGGGTGGAATTCGTAGAGAACTTTTGGCAGACGATGGATGTCAAGCACGGCAGAGTAACCAGAGTCTGCAACAATAACCAGTAGCGTGAGGGGGGCGGGGGGGGAAGGGGGGGTGGCCCCTGATGCCATGGTACGACCCTGGACCAGGGAAATGCGTGTCCCTGTGACTGATGAGACTGTGTTTGTGGGAGCTGAGGTGCGAGGTAGCGGGACCGCTGCCGTGGGGTGTGGAGGGTTGACTGGTCTGTAGTTTAGCCAGACAGAGGGGGGGGGCCCGTGGGAGCCAGCGGAGTGCCAGCCCCTGGCAAGCAGCTGTGATGTATGTGAGCTGGCGAGGGCCTATGATGGGGTTTATGGTGTGGAACCAGTGTGTGTAACTATCTTTTTTTTTTTTTCTAACTTTATTGCTGGCGAACAGCAGCCGGCGCCGGCCAGTGGCTGCGTGTGAAAGAAGCGGTGCCCCTGGGTCTCGACGGACCTGCCCGTGGGGAGAGCGCCAGGACCAGCCAGACGAGGGGGTTTGAGCTGCTGTGGCGGCCGGAGCCAGGACGGGAACCCGACAGCAGAGACCGGCCGGGACGCAAGAATCCGTAGCCATGGCAACGGAAGCGCTGCCGGCGTCCCGCGAGATCTGTTTCAGGGCGGCACCTGAGCAAGGCCGAGCCTGGCGTGCGAACCGGGATGCGAGGTGAGTGGTGAGTGGAGCGGAGCGGAGCGGAGCGGACCGGACCGGGAAGGGGGGGAAGATGGACACGCCGGAGGGGGGTGCGGTGTAGCCTGAAACTTACCCCAACAGCCGCCCGGAAAGCGATGGAGGGGAACCCTCAGCAAAACTTACCTACCCAGCAGAGCAGCAGGACGGGGCGTGACGTCAGGCGGGAAAAAGCACCAGGAACGCACGCAAATGGGGAGAGGGCATGCCTCCTTTTAAGGGCGCCTACGCCCCTCCCACAAATGCAGGCTGACATGTCAGCCTTAACCTACTTATCTGCCCTGGTTTTTTAGGATGATGCATGCTGAATATGAGTTAGTACCAACACTCCTCCGAGTCTTGGAGTGCAGGTGCCATTTCTGCATGGTTGTTCTGGAATATTCTTTCTATGAAGGTAAAGAAATGTTCTTTCGTCTCGGGTGTCCTCTGAAGTTTGTGCTTGAGGGAGATGAATCGACTGTAGACAAGTTCTTTGTTGTTAGGTAAGCGTAGTCTCCGGGGTTTAAATGGTAAAGGTGCAACCCAGCTTTTTGACTTTTCTTTTACTATTCCTTGATTCATGATATCCAAGAATATGGACATTGCAACACTGTTGTCTTCGCTTGTCCTGTGGAAGACTGTGCACCCTAAGTGATCTTGCTCACCGTCGCAGGCGTGGTCTTCACAGGAGGTATCTGCGAAAGGACAAGGCACAGGAGCACTGTGTGGCAGTTCTTTTATCAGGAAACTACTGTGACAATGGTTGGAATAAGGAAGGGTGTCCATTTTCAAGTGTGTTGGTGAGCATACTGTTGACTGAGGTTGGCTTGTGTGCTCCTCCTAGACAGACGTCTCCTATGATGACCCATACTAGGTCAAGGTTCTGGGCATATGGAGCATTCTGGGGACCGTTGATCTGTCCTCTAGCCTTATGAACTCCTTGTATATCTCTTCCAAGGAGTAAGACTATCTGAGCTTTTGGGTCCAGTTCTGGAATCAGGTGAGCTATATGCCCCAGGTGGGGGTGGTATGCTGCTACCTCTGGTGTAGGTATCTTAGACCGGTTGTCAGGTATATGATTGCACTCTAGTATGGTTGGCAGTGACAAGCAGGTCAGACCATCTATGGACTTTACCTTGTACCCAGTTGCTTTCCTCCCCGCCGTCTCAGCGATACCAGCACATGTCCTTAAGGAGTATGGAGAACCGGGCCCTACTATGTTGAAGATGTCGAAGAAGGTGGATTTAGCTAAAGATCTGTTGCTTTGATTATCTAAGATTGCATTAATCTTGATCGCCTTATCTCGTTAACCTACTGGATAAACTCTGACAAGGAAGATTCTTGAGCAGGACTTTCTTCCAGAGAGTCCTTTAAAGATCTCAGTACAGTGAAAAGTGACTACTTGGGTATCTATGTCGGTGTCTATCTGCTTTCCGTCATGCTCCTCTGCTTGGGATGATACCTGAGAGGGTGGTCCAGGGTGTAAAGTCGTGTTGTGTTCTGTGCTACCGCATTCTGTGCATGTCACACTGACCTTACAGTTCCTGGCAAAGTGCGATGTTGTAGTGCAGCACCTGAAGCAGATGTTGTTTTCTTTCAGGAATTCTTTGCAGTCCTCTAAAGACTTCTCCCTGAAGGCTCTGCATTTTAGTAGAGAATGTGGTTTCTTCTGCAGGGGGCATTGTTTGGTAAGATCTTTGTGTTTGTTCCCTTCTTTAGAAGACTGTATGGAGAACCTGTGGAGGCAACATTAGTTTTGTAGACTGCCACTGGCGTTTTATGAGGTTTGACACCAGGGGTAGTGGGACATGACAATGTAAAGTAGGATAATTTCTAATCCTCGTCTGATGAGCAACAAAGTCTACAAACACCACGAAGGGGGGAAATGGTACATTATGGACCTGTTTATAATGGGAATCATGCGTGATCCTCTTCTCCTGTAGATTTTAAGGGAGATTTTGGACAATCTGATTGACACCTCTGGCGGTGTCCAGGAAGGCTAGCACGGGCAGATCTCCTTCCGCCTGAGCAACCTGTACCTCTATCAACAAGTCAATGAGTTCACTGAGCTTCTGGTAACTGTTACCCACTATTCTTGGAAAATTATTAATTATCTTATATAAAGCATTTTCTATAGCTTCTATTGACCCATAACACTCATCAAGTCTTTCCCACGCCATCTTTAGGCCTTTTCCCGGATAGGTTATGTTAATGTTTCTGATTCTTTTGGCATGGTCAGCAGACTCGCTTCCGAGCCACTTTACCAAAATATCCAACTCTTCACTGCAGGAAAGATCAAGTCATTTATGGCGTTCTGGAAGGAGGCTCGCCATGCCCTGTAGTTCTCGGGGCGATCGGTGAACTTTGGTAACCAGCTCCCGTTTAGCAAAGAACTTAGTGAAGTCCATGGCGGCCTGGTTAGCGCCAATATTACCCGGTATGTTGTTGTTATGCTGCATGTGGCCCTGCGTGGTCGGACCTATTACCGGTTAACCCCGATGCGTTTCCACCAAAGTGGGTTCATCAGGGGGTATGTAAGGGTAAAAAACGGTCTAAAAACATGAGCTAATAAAGGATATACAAAAATACAAAAGATTACACAAGACGTAGTCAAAATAAAGAAAAAAGATACATCCTACCACATGTAGTTCACCATCAAAGGACGGCAGGAGATACTACATGAAGGGATCCCTTGTCACTCATAATGCCCAGGGAGTGCCGATGATGCAGCAATCTTTTTTCCTTATTTTGACTACGGCTTGTGTAATATTTAGTATTTTTGTATATCCTTTATTATCTCAAGTTTTTGGACAGTTTTTTACCCTTACATACCCCCTGATGAACCCACTTAGGGGGAAACACATCGGGGTTAACCGGTAATACGTCCGACCACGCAGGGCCACCTAGGGGATAATTAGGACAGGTACGGGGATGGGGAGACTCCTCCTTCAGGGATTTTCCCCGGGCTAAGGATAGACCATGGCTTCTTAAGGGAGAGTTCCTCCCCCTTCCCTTTAGACATACCTGATACCTCCCCTTTATAGTCTATGTCCACACTCCCCTGATTTTTCCTGTGATAGTGATCTGGTTTGTGGATATTTTTTTGTACTTTGACATTTACGTTTAACTTGTAACTACTAGAACCAGCCTTAGTTTTAGGTACTGGATATTCTTTGTATCAATATTAGAAATAAAGTATCATGTTTTAAAGGGTCCTTTTTTCTTTAGTGAGTGATTAATATTTTTGGGGCACAACGTCATCTTGTCTACAGGGAGTGCAGAATTATTAGGCAAGTTGTATTTTTGAGGATTAATTTTATTATTGAACAACAACCATGTTCTCAATGAACCCAAAAAACTCATTAATATCAAAGCTGAATATTTTTGGAAGTAGTTTTTAGTTTGTTTTTAGTTTTAGCTATTTTAGGGGGATATCTGTGTGTGCAGGTGACTATTACTGTGCATAATTATTAGGCAACTTAACAAAAAACAAATATATACCCATTTCAATTATTTATTTTTACCAGTGAAACCAATATAACATCTCAACATTCACAAATATACATTTCTGACATTCAAAAACAAAACAAAAACAAATCAGTGACCAATATAGCCACCTTTCTTTGCAAGGACACTCAAAAGCCTGCCATCCATGGATTCTGTCAGTGTTTTGATCTGTTCACCATCAACATTGCGTGCAGCAGCAACCACAGCCTCCCAGACACTGTTCAGAGAGGTGTACTGTTTTCCCTCCTTGTAAATCTCACATTTGATGATGGACCACAGGTTCTCAATGGGGTTCAGATCAGGTGAACAAGGAGGCCATGTCATTAGATTTTCTTCTTTTATACTCTTTCTTGCCAGCCACGCTGTGGAGTACTTGGACGCGTGTGATGGAGCATTGTCCTGCATGAAAATCATGTTTTTCTTGAAGGATGCAGACTTCTTCCTGTACCACTGCTTGAAGAAGGTGTCTTCCAGAAACTGGCAGTAGGACTGGGAGTTGAGCTTGACTCCATCCTCAACCCGAAAAGGCCCCACAAGCTCATCTTTGATGATACCAGCCCAAACTAGTACTCCACCTCCACCTTGCTGGCGTCTGAGTCGGACTGGAGCTCTCTGCCCTTTACCAATCCAGCCACGGGCCCATCCATCTGGCCCATCAAGACTCACTCTCATTTCATCAGTCCATAAAACCTTAGAAAAATCAGTCTTGAGATATTTCTTGGCCCAGTCTTGACGTTTCAGCTTGTGTGTCTTGTTCAGTGGTGGTCGTCTTTCAGCCTTTCTTACCTTGGCCATGTCTCTGAGTATTGCACACCTTGTGCTTTTGGGCACTCCAGTGATGTTGCAGCTCTGAAATATGGCCAAACTGGTGGCAAGTGGCATCTTGGCAGCTGCACGCTTGACTTTTCTCAGTTCATGGGCAGTTATTTTGCGCCTTGGTTTTTCCACACGCTTCTTGCGACCCTGTTGACTATTTTGAATGAAACGCTTGATTGTTCGATGATCACGCTTCAGAAGCTTTGCAATTTTAAGAGTGCTGCATCCCTCTGCAAGATATCTCACTATTTTTGACTTTTCTGAGCCTGTCAAGTCCTTCTTTTGACCCATTTTGCCAAAGGAAAGGAAGTTGCCTAATAATTATGCACACCTGATATAGGGTGTTGATGTCATTAGACCACACCCCTTCTCATTACAGAGATGCACATCACTTAATATGCTTAATTGGTAGTAGGCTTTCGAGCCTATACAGCTTGGAGTAAGACAACATGCATAAAGAGGATGATGTGGTCAAAATACTCATTTGCCTAATAATTCTGTACATAGTGTATATCACGGCATAGCCCCCTTTTTGTAGGATCTTTGATACTCTGTATAGGCTGTCTGATATTGTGGATCATAGTCATTATCTGTCTTGGGATGCTGAAGGACGTATTCTGATACACACTGTGTTGGATCTTGTTTATCTAAGTCTTGCTGTGTTTCTCAGATTCGGGGAACTCCAAGGCTACTAGGAACTCTGCTTTGGCCAATACGGCTGCCGCTTCTTTCTCTGCTGTGAGTTTTTCCAGTGATGGTTGCATGCATGCTGTCTCTTCTTCTTGTGATGCTCTCTCTTTTTTCTTTGACGCTTGCAGGCCAATGATTCTTGCAGGCGTGCTCTCTCTTCTTCCAGTGACGCTTGCAGACGTGCTCTCTTTTTCCTTTGTCGCTTGCAGGCGTGCTTTCTCTTTTCCCCTTGATGCTCTCTCTTTCTTTAGTTGCATCTCTTGTGCAGCAAAGGAAGACCTTACTTTTGCAGCCTCAGCTTCTGCGCGGGCGAGAGCAGCCTTTTCTTTTATTGAGGACGTTCTAGAGCAGCTTGTTCGTAACCTGATCCTGTATGATGCCTGGCTAGCTGATATTGCGTGCCTTTTGCTGGCTGCTTAGTAGCAATCTTGCTTCTTGTGACTGTATGGCAGCCCCTGCAATCGTGTACGCAGGACCGCGTGGCTGATGGCAGCTTTGTATAGTCAGATCCCCTATCGCTGGTGACTAGCATCTGTTTTACTGTTCTGTCTTCATACATGTTCACACAGTGTGCAGTCTGACATTCAGCATAAACCATTCCTGTCTTCCAAATAAGAGGACAGTTCTTGGTAGTCTAACTTGTTTATTGGTAAAACAGGATTGTTGATTGGGAAAACAGAATTGTTTGGTAAAACTACAAGAATACAAATAGCAAGCATAAGTATAAAGTATTGATAGCAAGTACAATAACATTTGCATTAAGACTGAAGCATATGGTAAAATGGCTGCCTGTACATAGGACTACATGTCTAACTAACAGTATTAACAATTCCCTGAGTAACAGATACAACTGAACAGCTCTGCATAACATAATATCATTGAAACAAAGGTAGATCTGTCACAAGATATGCTTTTACAAGGATGGTGGAGTTTAAGAAGGAGATGTTGATGTGTCCTGGAGAGTGGAGGCTTCTCTTTCCCAGGATGATTTGCACTTCCACAATGCTATTCACCACCCACAATGCAGTAGTCTTTGTAACGAGAAAAACAAAGTGTAATACAACTTAACACCGCTAGATGGTGCTATAACCAAACTAGTTACTATAAAAATACTAAAAACTGAGGCAGAAGCAATTTGTAATGATTCTCAAACTCTGCTGGGCAGAACAATATATTATGAATTCACCTGTTTGGGTACTCTTGATTAGGTGTTTTATAGTCCTCCACCAACTTTCTATTTGTAATACATGTAAATGACAGTTCCATAGACTGGTAGGGGAAAATATACAATTGGTGTACTGATAGCATCATGACCACAGAATATTCCTTCAGAGTTTGGTCCCATGATCAGTCACATGATCACTCCTGGAGGACCAACTAGAGATCGGTGCCCCAAATTTGTTAAGAGGCGTACACCTCTTAATCAATTAGATGCGTCATACAGCAGTCCATGCAACTGTCTGCTAACTGATTGCATGTCAGTGACAGCGTCAGGTCTCTCCAGTCCCCTACTGTGCCTTTCACAATCATCACTCACACACTAAGTCCTCACATGGACTGGGGTATATACAGTATACCGCTAGAGAAAGTACTGTGTATATACAATATACTGCTAGAGTATAAACTGATGTATATACAGTATACTGCCAGCGAATGTACTGGTGTATATACAGTATACTGCTAAGGAATAGACTGGTGAAAATACAGTAAACTTCTAGATAATGGACTGGTGTATATACAGTATACTACAAGAGAAATAACTGATGTATATATAATATACTGCTAGAAAATACAGTATATGGGGGGGGGGGCGGTAACATTTCTATGTTTTGTTTATAAATTTTGAATATATAGTGCTATGTATAAATTTGTCATGGTTTTGCCTTCTTTTTAGTTGGTTGTTGTTGACAAATGGCTATCCTGTGTGAAGATTGCTCTGTATATTATAATGCACTGTGTATTTATATTGGTCTAAAATTTGTAAAATAAAAAGAAAATATTAACAAAAAAAAAAAAGTAATGTCAAAAAAAAGAAAAGAAAAGAAAATACTGTATACTGCCAGAGAAAACACTGGTGTATATACAGTATACGGCTAGAGAAAGAACTGATGTATATACAGCATACTGCTAGAGAATACAGTAAACTGCTAGAGAATAGTGTTGAGCGAACCCAAACTGTAAAGTTCGGGTCTGTACCAAACTTTACGAGTTCGGGTACTTGGACCCGAACCTGAACTTTGCATGAAAAGTTTGGGTTCGAGTTCGGTGTTTGGGCATTTAATAAAGCATTTGAAAGGCTGCAGAGCAGTCAATCAACAAGCTTTTAAGCTGTGGGCACTTCAAAGCCATTGCAGCCATGCCTAGTAATGGCATGGCTGTGATTGGCCGGAGCATCATGTGACCCAGCCTCCATACAAGCTGGATCACGTGTAGCACTGCCCATCAGCTCTGAGTAGTGCAGGGACAGGAAGCAGGCAGCAATACACCAGCTTTGCACCCCTGACACAGAAATGTAATAATTAATCTGGCTGTTAATTCTGTGGGTTACCTATAGTAAGTTAGTTTGATGAGTGACATATACCCATTTTTGTTGTGAGATACACGTGCACTTTATATGTGACAGGTAAATTTATATAGTTAATCTGACTGTTAGTTCGGCTGGTGACATATAGTAATTTTTGGTGTGAGGTACACCTGCACTGGATCCGTGACAGGGAAATTAATATAATTAATCTGTCTGTTAGTTCGGTGGGTGACCTCAAAGAATGAGAAGAGCATCAAATAAGGAATGGGGCCCTGGTCGTGGAGCTGCTGGTGCTGGTGGAGCTCATAGAAACATAGAATGTGTCGGCAGATAAGAACCATTTGGCCCATCTAGTCTGCCCAATATACTGAATACTATGGATAGCCCCTGGCCCTATCTTATATGAAGGATGGCCTTATGCCTATCCCATGCATGCTTAAACTCCTTCACTGTATTTGCAGCTACCACTTCTGCAGGAAGGCTATTCCATGCATCCACTACTCTCTCAGTAAAGTAATACTTCCTGATATTACTTTTAAACCTTTGCCCCTCTAATTTAAAACTATGTCCTGTTGTAGCAGTTTTTCTTCTTTTAAATATTCTCTCCTCTTTTAACTTGTTGATTCCCTTTATGTATTTAAAAGTTTCTATCATATCCCCTCTGTCTTGTCTTTCTTCCAAGCTATACATGTTAAGGTCCTTTAATCTTTCCTGGTAAGTTTTGTCCTGCAATCCATGTACTAGTTTAGTAGCTCTTCTCTGAACTCTCTCCAAAGTATTAATATCCTTCTGGAGATATGGTCTCCAGTACTGAGCACAATACTCCAAATGAGGTCTCACTAGTGCTCTGTAGAGCGGCATGAGCACCTCCCTCTTTCTACTGGTAATGCCTCTCCCTATACACCCAAGCATTCTGCTAGCATTTCCTGCTGCTCTCTGACATTGTCTGCCTACCTTTAAGTCTTCTGAAATAATAAACCCTAAATCCCTTTCCTCAGATACTGTTGCATGGGGATGACGTGGTTGATCTGTGCCAGCTACACACCCAAATGAAACACCTTCTTTAGGTGCATGGAGGCGACAGGACGTTCAGCTTAATTTTGTAGGCCCGAATACCGGTGTATGAATGGTGAGGCCAGAACAAGTAGAGGCTGTAGTAGATTGGATGGCTGACAGTGCCTCCAGTTCCTTCACATTGTCTCCCACCCGGTCCCCTGTTGAGTTGGCACCTGCAGCCCATGGGCATCTGTCTTTCACCTCACCCCCTTGCAAAGCCCCAAGTCATGCAGCAGTCTCTTATGCTTTTTGATGACTCTCCATTTCTGTGGGCAATCCACCTAGCCCTGCCCCATAAGTGGAAGAGATTGAGTGCACTGATGCCCAACCACTTATGTTTCAGGATGTGGACATGGGAGAACCACCGCAGCACGTCTCTGATGATGATGATGAAACACAGGTGCCAACCGCTGCAGCTTTCTGCCGTGTGCAGACTGGCAAGGAGGGCAGGGGTGAAGAGTGGGTGGAAGATGATGTGGATGATGATGAGGCCCTAGACCCCACATGGAATCAAGGTAATGCTAGAGACGTGTGCAGTTCGGAGTAAGAGATGGTGGTCACACAGCGCCAGCCGCACAGCAAAAGAAGGAGCAGCTGCTACTGCCCACCGCACCCAGGACTGAGCACACCAAAGCCAACTCCAAGGAATACCCTGGTGTGGCAGTTCTTCAGACAATGTGCTGACAAGACGCGAGTGATTTGCACTCTATGCAATCAGAGCCCGAAGCGAGGCATAAATGTTCTAAACCTGAGCACCACCTGCATGACCAGGCATCTATAAGCAAAGCACGAACTGCAGTGGAGTACACGCCTGAAAAAACACTCAGGCTTCTCTTGCTCCCTCTTCTGCCGCAGTCTCGGCCTCTTCCTCCCCCTCTGGAGTGACAGTGGCACCTGCCACCCCACAAACAGAGTATGTGACAGCAACACCACCACCTCCACCACCATCAACCAGCATGTCCACACTGTCCCATGGAAGCATTAAGCTGTCCATCCCCCAAACACTGGAGAGAAAGAGGAAGTACCCCCTACCCCTCGCGATTCCTGGCCTTTGAAATGCTGTCATTTCATCTGGTGGAGACAGAGACTTTTAAAAACCTTATGGTAGTCCTGTCCCACAGTACATGGTTCCCAGGCGCCACTACTTTTCCAGGCGAGCCATCCCTGCCCTACACAACCAAGTGGCCGACAAAATCAGGTGTGCACTGCGCAATGCCGTCTGTGGCAAGGTCCACATAACTACCGATACGTGGACCAGTAAGCATGGGTTGGGAAATTATATCTGCCTAACTACACGCTGGGTCAATGCAGTGGCAGTTGGGCCTCAAGCGGATAGCAGTTTGGCGTATGTCCTACCACCACCGAATATTGCAGGACATTTCTATTTGCCTCATGTTTCCTCCTCCTTCTACTCCGCTTCTTCCTCTACTGCCTCCGGTCAGCGTAACACCTTCACCACCAACTTCAGCACAGTCAGGGGTAAATGACAGCAGGCTGTTTTGAAACTCATCTGTTTGGGGGAAAAACCCCACACTGCGCAGGAGCTGTGGACGAGCATGGAACAATAGACCGATGAGTGGTTGGTGCCGTTGAGCCTCAAGCCTGGCCTGGTGGTGTGGGATAGCGTGCAAAATCTCGTAACAGCTCTGAAAAATTTCCCCGATATGTCAGAGCTTCTGCAGAAAGTGCGGGCCGTCTGTGCGCGCTTTCAGCGTTCTCACCCTGCTGCTGCTCGCCTGTCTTCTCTGCTGCGTAACCTCAGCCTTTCCGCTCACCGCCTCATATGTGACGTGCCCACAAGGTGGAACTCCACCTTGCACATGCTGGAGAGACTGTGCGAGCAGCAGCAGGCGATAGTGAAAATTCAGCTGCAGCATGCATGGGTGAGTCGCTCTGCGGAACAGCACCACTTCACCACCAACGAGTGGGCCTCCCTGCGGGACGTGTGTGCCATGTTGCGCTGTTTCGAGTACTCCACCAACATGGCCAGTGCTGATGATGCAGTCCTCAGCATTACTATCCCACTTCTAGGTCTCCTTGAAAAAACAGTTCAGGCAATGATGGAAGAGGATGTGGCACAGGAAAAAGAGGAGGAGGAAGAGGGATAATTTCCATGGTTATCAGGCCAGTCATTCACAAGTGGCTCGGAGGGTGGGTTCCTGCACCAACAGAGGCCAGGGACACAACTGTCCAGCCAGGGCACATTTCTGCAGGATGAGGAGGAGGAACTGAGTTCACAGCAGGGTGGCAACCAAAGCAGCTTATGCGCATCAATGGAGCATGGCTGGGGGGATACAGAGGACACAGACGATACACCTTCCACATAGGACCGCTTGTCGTTGCCTCTGGGCAGCCTGGCACACATGAGCGACTACATGCTGCAGTGCCTGCACTCACATTCTAACCAGTGCTGATTACTGGGTGGCCACCCTGCTGGATCCCCACTACAAGGATAACGTGCTGTTCTTAATTCCATCACTGGAGCGTGATCATAAGATGCGCGAGTACAAGCACACGCTGGTAGAAGCGCTGCTGATGTCATTCACACCTGACAGCGGGGGCTCAGTGGAAGCACAAGGCAAAGGCGGAGGAGGAAGAAGTCGCCAACGCAGCTGGGGAACCGCCAGCACCTCAGAAGGGAGGGTTAGCATGGCCGAAATGTGGAAAAGCTTTGCCAGCACGCCACATGAACCAGCACCACCAGCTGATAAGGAACGTCTTAGCAGGAGGCAGCATTTCAGCAACATGGTGGAACAGTTAGGTGTATTGTCTGAATGTGTGTTTAGCAATGCAGGGGGGGGGGGGGTAATCACAGACAAGCGCAGCCGCCTGTCCGCAGCCAACGTGGACAAGCACACGTTCATTAAAATGAACCAGGCATGGATCCCACAGGACTTGTCCGTATCGTGTGCTGAGTAGACAAGTATAGCGGCCGCACCCAGCCATTGTTATACTCCAGCGCACTTTCTCTTTACATTCTCTTTTCTATTTCACAATGTTTTGGGGTCTTCCCAAAGTTATAAAAATAAATAAATAAACAAAGGAAAAATAAAAAATAAAACGACAAAAAACTGTGTTGGCTACTTCCTCGTCTTCCACCACAGCTTCCGTCTACAGCGCCACATCAACCGCCTCCTCAACCCCCTACTCCACTTTGACATCCGCCTCCTAGTTCGAGATTATTATTTTTATTTTTTTTCTATTTTATATTATTTTGTCATTTCCCTATCCACATTTATTTGCAGGGCAACTGTCCTACTCTTACCCCCATTTTTCTTCCTTTTGCAGCCCTCTAGGCCTTACTACGACTATTTTACAGCCATTTTAGTGCACCAAAGTTCAGGTCCCCATTGACTTCAATGGTGTTTGGGTTCGAGTTCGGGTCAAGTTCGGATCCCAAACTCGAACTTTGACCCGAAGTTCGGCCGAACCCGGTGAACCCGAACATCAACGGGTCCGCTCATCCTTACTAGAGAATGGACTGATGTATATACAATATGCTGCCAGAGAATTGACTGGTGTATATACAGTATACTGCTAGAGAATGGACTGGTGTATATACAATATAACGTTAGATAATAGACTGGTGTATATACACTATACTGCTAGAGAATGGACTGATGTATATAGTATACCGCTAGATAATAGACTGGTGTATATACAGTATACTGCTAGAGAATAGACTGATGTATATGCAATATACTGCCACAGAATGGACTGATGTATATACAATATACTGCCACAGAATGGACTGATGTATATACAATACACTGCCACAGAATGGACTGATGTATATACAGTATACTGCCACAGAATGGACTGGTGTATATACAGTATACTGCTAGAGAATAGACTGGTGTTTATACTGTATATTTCCCGAGAATGAACTGATGTATATACAGTATACTGTCAGAGAATGTACTGGTGTATATACAGTATACTTCTAGATAATGGACTGATGTATATACGGTATATTGCTAGAGACATTTCCTATTCCAGTGTTACTGAGGAGCCAAATTTATTAGAAGGCGTACACCTCTTCATCAATTAGATGCCTCTTCCAGCAGTCCATGCAACTGTCTGCTAACTGATGTCATGTCAGTGACAGTGTCAGGTCTCTCCAGTCCGCTACTGTGCATCTCACAATCATCACTCACACACACTAAGTCCTGATATGGACTGGGGTATATTCAGTATACTACTAGAGAAAGAACCTATGCATATACAGTATACTGCTAGAGATTAAACTGATGCATATCCAGTATACTGCCAGATAATGTACTGGTGTATATACAGTATACTGCTAGAGAATAGACTGGTGTATATACAGTATACATCAAGATAAAGGAATGGTCTATATACAGTATACTGCTAGAGAATGGACTGATGTGCATACAATATACTGCTAGAGAATACAGTATACTGTTAAAGAATGGACTGGTGTGAATACAGTATACTGCTAGATAATGTACTGGTGTATGTATATACAGTGTACTGCTAGAGAATAGATTGGTATGTATACAGTATATTGCTAGAGAATAGACTTGTGTATATTTACTGTGACGAACCGCTTGGCACCCCAACTGGGTGTCCCCGCCAATTGATGCTTCCTAGTTCTCACCGAGTACTTCCAAGCACTCCACCGGACACCCTCAGCACTGTAGTCCCCACTTCCAGCGTTACAGCTTGGCTTGGGTCTCGCTGTCCTCTACGTACGATGGGCCCAATACCAGGATACAGCTTCCAGTGGGTAGAACCGTGTTGTAATCCCAGGGGAGTATAATACCGATAGCAATCCCCAGAGTAAATATAGCTGTTCCACCCACACATGAGATGAGACTCTATGTTGAGGATGAAACAAATCAAGAACTCTCTTTATTAAAGACCAACTCAATATATATACAGTTCAAGAAGTCTAACAACATAACTCAATCAAATATGAACCCAGCGTCTTAATGAAAGAATAGAGAGAGAGGAGACACATGTGATAGGATTATATCCTGTGTGCATCATATGGTGATCTACTCCTCTACACCGGTGTCGGATACTCCTAGAGTCAGCTATCTTAATCCTATCACTAACACAATAGAACAAAGAGACAAACACATTCATTGGGAGTCTCAGTGCAGAGTTAACCCTTTTTGTGTTGCAGGATTCACACACTGCACCTTTAATGGGCAATGGGAAAGATGTGGCCTATGACTTCACACATAAATCAGGGTTAATAGTTCCTTGTAACCCCAAGAGGTCTGAGCGGGGTCTTAATAGTTCTGGGTCCATAGTCCGTAGGAAGAGGGCTAGCCCTCAGGCTTCTCCAGCACCCCATTGACGGTTCAGTCCATCACATTTCTCCACTCTTAACAGTAGACTAACCAGGAACTTGACCTCCTGTCGGTCGGTGCCTGAGTTAGTTGAGTAGGCCACCCATAAACAAACACTGGTGCTGTTGAACTCTGGGGCCTGGTTCTGTTCTGTATGTCAATATTTGGAAAGACAGGTGTACTCTGCGTTCTTACTAAACCCTCATACTGATGTTAAAATTGAGAGATTAGCCAATATATCCTACTGTGTCTGAGCCCAAGCACCGCGCCAAGGTTTCTCAAGTAGCTCAGGACATAACACTCACCTACCTGTGCCATATGGGCAATACCAGGAGCCAGTGGGCAAATTACAGGAGCGTAAGGTCCGACTCATAGCCAACTCACCAGTTACCTCCAGCATGTGCAGTAAGCCGGATTGGAATAATGCACTCTGATGCTATAATATGCAATTACTGGGTCAGGTGTAAATGATAGTTAATAGTTTTTGTTCGTGACGCCAATTGCAGTGTGCACAGGATACAGTCTCAGGGCCCTTTAAGATGTTGTTACTCACGTACCAGGCTAGGAATGCCAGAGTGGTGTAATGTCTCTGTGTGGTAATGAAAATAGTGTCAACGGTGTCTCCTACCTTGGTACGGCTGGACTCCTGGATCCTGGCTCACTTGCAATAAAATGAGTGTTGCTAGTACGAGTAATTGAGGGAGTTGCAGCAATAATTGAGATCCAGACTTGGAATAAAGTTCAAACTGGTCTTTACTTGAAGCAGCAGTAATCCATGTAAGATACAGCAATAGTCTGAAGTCCCAGCAGGTATTGGCAATGTATGGCAGGAATCTATCTCGTCTGCTTCTATCATGTGCCTGGAGCTCTTTTCAGGATAAGTCATCTGCTTGTGGCTCTGTAATGTGGCAGGAATTAATATCTTCTGCGCTATCTGTATTCTGCTGTATTGGGGACTGACTAGCTGAGGAGGAATTTGGCTTCTCCTGGTCTCTGGACGTTACTCACAGTTGTGCTCACAGGGTATGCTTCTTCCTGGAGTTCTGGAGGTGGCTGCTTGCTTTCTACCAGCTGAGGCTGAAGGCTCAGGCTGGGAATGATGATCTTTTGTCTCAGCCGAGACAAGAGACTGGCTTGGATCACTAGAACTGGGAGCTCCCACTTGCACATCCTTCCCCTAGCCGGGGTGGCTGGCACACTGACTCTAACTTTCTTCCCCACCCATGAGGCAGGATGTGGGAACATTCCACAGCTCCTCAAAGAGGGGGGAGCTAAACTGGAATGTACTATTCCAGTCTAGAAATGCTAAACTGAACTAAGTCCCTTCTAAACACATTGCTGCCACCTGCTGGTGAACATGAAAATTACAGCAAATGCATTTAACAAGGGGTTCAATGCACATTAGTGAGGATGTGATGTTAAATTACACAGGATGACAATGCAGATACACTTAACAGATTGTAGCGGGGTAAAAGAGTTTCATAACATAACTCTGGGATGTTACACATGTAACCATGCTTGCAATGGGAGGAGGGAAGAGTCTGCGAGTCCCACTCAAGACTGGCTGATATGCCTCAGGCCTTGAAGGTGCACCTAAATGTAGCCTGTGGATGAAAAACAGGCACATTTAAATTGTAGTTTATACACCTACAAGCATCTATATATACAAACCAACTGAAAAAATTGTGTGGCGTTAAACAGGCAGGAAGTGCTCAAACCCATATGCAGTTGTGCACATGTATACAGGGGAGCAAATCCTACACTTGTAGCCCATTGCTAATGGTGATCCCCAGCAAAAATGCATACAGTGGAGGAGGCCCGCAGCGGACCATAAGTACCACAATAGACATCCTACACAAGATAGCAATTATGTGGATGTGATAACCAATATAATAACCTTTGCAAAGACAGGTGCACTCTGCGGTCTTACTAAACACTCAAACTGATGTTAAAATTGAGAGATTAGCCAACATATCCTACTGTGGAGGACATGTCTCCCAAGAGTAAGCAATGTCGAAATGTACGTCGGGGTGGTGTGTCTCCTGATTGCTCGTTGGTACCCCCAGAGTTGTATCCATGTATGTGTATGCTATTATGCTGCTCAAGAGTAATAGTGTGTTGGGGACTTGTTGTTAGCATTCCCGGCCAGGGGTGCAGGCACTTGTCTCTTACACAGCTAGGCATTGTGCCCTCTGAGTTTGAGTGTTATTTATGGATACTATTATACTTCAAGAGAATAGACTGGTGTATACACAGTATACTGCTAGAGAATGGACTGATGTGTATAAAGTATACTACTAGAGAATACAGTATACTGCCAGAGAATAGATATACTGCTAGAGAATAGACTAATGTATACACAGTATACTGCTAGAGAATGGACTGGTGTATATACAATATACTGCTAGAGAGAGAACTAATGTATATATAGTATACTGTAGTTACAGTGTAACGCCAGAGAATAGACTGGTGCATATTAGTGATGGGCGGCAGGGGCTATGCTCGAATTAGCAATATTTCACAAATATTTTGTAGAATATTCATCATATATTTGCGAATTTCGAAAATTCGAGAATATTTTATTGAATGCGATAAATTGGCAATGTAAAAATTGCGTAATGAAAATTCATAACGCGAAATACAGGCATGGGTCACTTTGGCTACATTTTTCAAGCTGGTATAAGTTTCCTGAGACTGGAGAAAGTGGTTGGCACTGCAGAACATTAGAATACAGTAGCTTTATATGCAGGTAGAGTCAAGTGCTCCAATATATTTGCAATTGGGCTAATTGGCAGTGATTAGAATATTTTTTCGCACTACGTTCAACTTCACATTTTACCAGGTCTGACTACAGATTACTGATTGGTGCACTAAGTATTGTTGTGAACTTGACATTACTTCCTTCTCATTGGCCCACAAGCAAGAAGCAGAGAGGAATCATGTGTTCAGATGGAAAAAATTCTGAATATTCGATATAACGAATATATAGCACTATATTCTAAATATTCGCAAATTCTGGAAAAGGCGATATTCGCGATGAAAATTCGCTATTCGAATATTTGTGCTCAACACTAGTGTATATACAGTATACTGCTAGAGAATACAGTACACTGCTAGAAAATGGACTGCTATAAACTGCTAGAGAATAGTGATGGATGAACATCGGCCGGGACGATTCGCAAACGCGATCAAATGTTCGCGAACCGCAAGTTCGCGGCGGGCCCCATCCACTTTATTGGTAGGCGAACCTGAAAAGCCTTCAGGTAATATTTGCAGCCACCAAATACTTACTAGAAGTGCACAAATCGTCCCACAACATGGACATTGACATACCAGAGGGGAATCAATGGCAAAATAAAAAATATGTATTTTAATCAGGGGCCATTTTATGCTTCTTAAAGGGAAACTCTCAAAAATGTGCCTTGCTGGAGCCTAGAAATTTTTTATTTTAGGCCACGGAAGTACAGGCCCCAAACATCAGACATTCACAAGACATTAAACATCAAGTGATTATGTGGCTGGAGGTATATTAGACGGTCAGTGGATAACAATTTTACTGCAGGCCAGTGAAGTACAGGCTCCAAACATTAGGCATTCACCGGACAGAAAATATCAAGTGATTATGTGGCTGGAGGTATATTAGACGGTCAATGGATATAAATTTTACTGCAGGCCAGTGGACTACAGGCCCCAAAAATTATTCATTCACCGGACAGAAAAAATCAAGTGATTTTGTGGCTGGAGGTATATTAGACGGCCATAGGATATCAATTTTACTGCAGGCCAGTGGACTACAGGCCCCAAAAATTATTCATTCACCGTACAGAAATGAACAATTGAGTGGCTGGAGGTACATTAGGCGGTCACCGTATAACTGTTTTACTGTTGGCCAGTGAGATTATACGGTAGGCCCCAAAAATTATGCACTCACTGTACAGAAAAGAACAAGTGATTATGTGGCTGGAGGTACATTTACTGTTGGCCAGTTAGATTACAGGCCCCAAAAATTATGCATTCACCGTGCAGAAAAGAACAAGTGAGTATGTGGCTGGAGGTACATTAGGCAGTCACCTTATAACAAGTTTACTGTTGGCCAGTTAGATTACAGGCCCCAAAAATTATGCATTCACCATACAGAAAATATCAATTCATTATGTGGCTGGAGGTATATTAGACAGTCATTGTATATAAATTTTACTGCAGGCCAGTGGAGTACAGGCCCCAAACATTAGGCATTCACTGGACAGAAAACATCAAGTGATTATGTGGCTGGAGGTACATTAGGCGGTCACCGTATAACAATTTTACTGTTGGCCAGTTAGATTACAGGCCCCAAAAATTATGCATTCACCGTACATGAAAAGATCAAGTGATTATGTGGCTGGAGGTATATTAGACTGTCATTGGATATCAATTTTACTGCAGGCAAGTACAAATACATGTCAAATACATATGTTTAAAAGAACTAAAAATATGAAATTGTATTAATAACCTGGCTAAAGAAATCCCCCCTCTTGAAAAAACCCCCAATGGTAATAGGTGAAATAAAATTAAACGTAGTCGTCACAGGTGTTGAATTCCTCCGACATCCATGCATCATTCATTTTCGTGAGCTAGGCGAGTGCGCTTATCGGTCATGATCCCCCCTGCTGCGCTGAGGGGCAAGCCAAGAGTTCCATGGCAAATTGTGACAGGTCTGGCCACAGGTCAAGGCTGCGCACCCAGTAGTCAAGTGGTTCCTTGCTTCTCAAAGCGTCCACATCGGACGTTAACCCAATGTAGTCGGACACCTGTCAGTCAAGGCATTCCGTGAGGCTGGATCTGGAGGGCGGCTGTTGATGGGTTGGCTGCAAGAATGATCTCACATCCGAAGTGACCAACACATCTTCAAAATGTGATGCTGTTAAAATGTCCGCCATTTTGTGTTTGTACCGGGGATCTAAGTACGTTGCCACCCAGTACTGGTCCTTGCCCTTTATACTTTTTATACGGGGGTCCCTCTTCAAACGCTGGAGCATGAAGGCATGAAGGCCCCTATTTGCACTAAATTGGAAGCGGTGGAGCGGCCTGGTTCCTGCTCATCGCCAGGGAGAATGTCATCCTCGGTATCCTCCCCCCATCCACAGACAACACCAGGGATCCGAGAAAAGTTTAAAGCCTGATCTTCTTGCTCCTCCTCCTTCTCCCAGGCACCATCCTCCTCTGACTCCGGCTTGATCAATGACACACCACAGCTGCCACTGGTGCGGTGAAAGAAACCAAACTCCCCAGAACCTGCCCTGCAGCAGAGTTCGTACAGGTAGTCATTAACGGCACGTTTCTGCTGGAGCAGCCCATCAAGCATATGCAAGGTGGAGTTCCAGCGCGTCGGGCAGTCACAATTCAGATGACTAATGGGTACAGTGGGTAAGTGGTGTCGCCGCTAAACGTCAGCAAAGCGAGCCATGGCCGTGTAAGATCTTCTAAAATGGCCAGAGATTTTCCTGGCCTGCCGCAAGACGTCCTGAACCCCGGGGTATTTGGCAACGAATCGCTGCACGACTAAGTATAGGACATGTGCCATGCACGGCACGTGTGTCATTTTGCCCTGTTTCAGCGCGCTCAGCAGATTGGCACCGTTGTCACACACCAACTTTCAAATTGAGCAGGGTTAGCCACTGATCGGCCTGTGAACGCAGAGCTGAAAGGAGTGCAGGACCGGTGTGGCGGTAGCAGTGGAAAAAGAAAAGTCAGCCGAGGAGGAGACGGAGGATGGAGTAGGAGGAGGAGAAGAAGAGGCAGGTTTGCATGCAATCCGTGGCGGTAACACCAAATCCACACGGGTGCTATGGGTTGCATGCTTGACAGCCGTCAGAAGGTTTACCCAGTGGGCAGTAAAAGTTATGTACCTTCCCTGACCATGTTTGCTAGACCACGTGTCTGTATTCAGATGTATCTTGGCACCGACACTGTGTGCCAGAGATACATTCACTTGCTGCTGAACATGGCCATATAGTTCTGGGATGCCCTTCTGGATGAAATATTTCCTTCAGGGTACCTTCCATTGCAGTGTGCCCATGGCCACAAATTTTCTAAAGGCCCCCGAGTCCACCAGTTTATATCGCAGTAGTTGGTGGGCTAGCAGTTCTGACAAGCCAGCGGTCAGCCGTTGGGCAAGAGGGTTATCCGGCGTCATCAACTTTTTACGTTCGAACATTTGGGCCACGGAAGCCTGCCTTTTGCCAGATGAATGCGACGACTGCATGGTGGAAGGTGAAGTGGAGGGCAAATGGGAGGAGAGAGGAGAAGGAGAAGAGGCAGGACGTGGAGCGCTGGGAGTGTGGCTTTGTGGGTTCTGACGGTGTTGCTCCCACTGTGCTCAGAGATAAGAGGCCAGGTGCCTTCTTAAGGCGGTCATCTCTAAGGGAATATTGGGCTTACCGTGACTTATGCATTGACAGCACAGGCTGCAGATGGCAACACTATTGTCAGCAGCTGACACGTTAAAAAAGATTACACTGCGGAGCCATGTGCAGGCGTCCTGGGAGCGCCAGATATGACCGTGCATGGTGGATGGTTCGCTCCAGATACATTTACAGCCTGCTTTTTGCCTCCTGTGCACTGCGAGTTCTGCCTGATTCTCCTCCTTCTCCTCCCTATCTGATGCTCTGTCTCTCCCTCTGAACTCCCCTCCTCTTCCTCTCTTGTGTGACGTCCATTGACACGTCATCATCGTCACCTTCACCACCACTGACATTAGAGATCTCGGAGTAGGCAGCAACAGCGGGGACCACCCTCCTTGGGCTTATCTGGGTACTGTCGTCAGACCGCTGGGTGGCGGCCATTGCTACCTCCTCTTCCTCATTTGATGCCAAGAATCGCTGCGCATTGTTTTTCTTGTGAAATTCCCAATAAGTTTGACGTGGCACATGACCCTCTTCCTATTGAAAAAACAAAAGTTGGATTCAAAATGGCCAACTTCAAAATGGCCGCCATGGTCACCACCCATCTTGAAAAGTTTCCCCCCTCACATATACTAATGTGACACAAACAGGAAGTTAATATCACCAACCATTCCCATTTTATTAAGGTGTATCCATAAAAATGGCCCACCCTGTATATACAATAGATTGCCAGAGAATGTACTACTTCAATACATTATACTGCTAGAGTATGGACTGGAGTATATACAGTATACTGCCAGAGAATGTACTGATGTATATATATTATACTGCTAGAAAATACAGTATACTGCCAGAGAATTAACTGTTATATATACAGTATACTGCTAGAGAATAGACTGGTGTAAATACAGTATACTGCTAGAGAATAGTGTTGATCGCGAATATTCTAATTGCAAATTTTTAGCGCAAATATTGGCACTTTGAGACTTCACGAATATCTAGAATATAATGCTATACGGTATCCTCGTAATCGCGAATATTCTAGATTTTTTTTTCATCAGTACCCATGATCCCTCACTGCTTCTTGCTTGTGGGCCAATGAGAGGGCTACAATATCTTTGACTATAGGAGTAGTGTTGATCACAAATTTTCGAATCGCGAGTTTGTATCGCAAATTTTCCGATTTTCACAATCAAGAAAATAATGACTAGAGATCACGAATTCTTGAATTAGTAAATATGTATGACAAATATTTGCCAAAATATTTGCAAAATATCGTGAATTTGAATATTGCCTCTGCGGCTCATCACTGCTAGAGAATGGACTGTTGTATATAAAGTATACTGCTAGAGAATGGACTGATAAATATACAGAGAATACAGTATACTGCCAGAGAATGTACTGATGTATATACAGTATACTGCTAGAGAATAGACTAGTGTATATAGAGTAAACTTCCAGAAAATGTACTGGTGTATATACAGTATAGAGAATGGACTGAGATATATATATAGTTGCAAGAAAAAATATGTGAACCCTTTGGAATGATATGGATTTCTGCACAAATTGGTCATAAAATGTGATCTGATCTTCATCTAAGGCTACTTTCACACTGCCGTTTCTGGGT
Source organism: Bufo bufo (assembly GCF_905171765.1). NCBI lineage: Eukaryota > Metazoa > Chordata > Amphibia > Anura > Bufonidae > Bufo > Bufo bufo. The sequence goes on from NC_053389.1 coordinate 84,550,248, forward strand.
CCGCCTGTGAGATGACGATAACGTCTTCTATTTCGTTGATGTCATCGGCGCAGGCGCACTGAGGGAGTTCAGAGGAGGCGAGCCTCCTCATCTCAGAGCGCCTGAGCCGAATGAACAGAGGTGCGCGATTTTTGAAATGCTGACAGGGCCGGCCGGAGGAGGAGATCGCGGCTGGCCCTGTCAATCAACACGACGAGGGGGCGTTTTTTTGCGGCGGCTACCAGCAAGTAGACGCCCTACTTGCTGGTAGAGACCTAATTTACATATTATAAAAGTTAGTTTTTATAAGAAACTGCTGAAGCAAAGTAAGTAAGACCATTATATTTTCATATATCGCAGTATAAGTAATTTAACTAGCCCAAAAAAAAAAAATGACTTTAGTGGGGTGACAGAAGCCCTTTAACCACCTCAGCCCCTATAGCTTAAACACCCTTAATGACCAGGCCACTTTTTACACTTCTGACCTACAGTACTTTCACCATTTATTGCTCAGTCATGCAACTTACCACCCAAATTAATTTTACCTCCTTTTCTTCTCACTAATAGAGCTTTCATTTGGTAGTATTTCATTGCTGCTGACATTTTTACTTTTTTTGTTATTAATCGAAATTTTTCACTTTCAGTTGTAAAATTTTGCAAAAAAAAGACATCCATATATAAATTTTTCTCTAAATTTATTGTTCTACATGTCTTTGATAAAAAAAAAATGTTTGGGTAAAAAAAAAAAATGGTTTGGGTAAAAGTTATAGCGTTTACAAACTATGGTACAAAAATGTGAATTTCCGCTTTTTGAAGCAGCTCTGACTTTATGAGCACCTGTCATGTTTCCTGAGGTTCTACAATGCCCAGACAGTACAAACACCCCACAAATGACCCCATTTCGGAAAGTAGACACCCTAAGGTATTCGCTGATGGGCATAGTGAGTTCATAGAACTTTTTAATTTTTGTCACAAGTTAGTGGAAAATGATGATTTTATTTTTTTTTCTTACAAAGTCTCATATTCCACTAACTTGTGACAAAAAATAAAAACTTCTATGAACTCACTATGCCCATCAGCGAATACCTTGGGGTGTCTTCTTTCCAAAATGGGGTCACTTGTGGGGTAGTTATACTGCCCTGGCATTCTAGGGGCCAAAATGTGTGGTAAGTAGTTTGAAATCAAAATCTGTAAAAAATGGCCGGTGAAATCCGAAAGGTGCTCTTTGGAATGTGGCCCCATTTGCCCACCTAGGCTGCAAAAAAGTGCCACACATGTGGTATCTCCGTACTCAGGAGAAGTTGGGGAATGTGTTTTGGGGTGTCATTTTACATATACCCATGCTGGGTGAGAGAAATATCTCGGCAAAAGACAACTTTTCCCATTTTTTTATACAAAGTTGGCATTTGACCAAGATATTTCTCTCACCCAGCATGGGTATATGTAAAATGACACCCCAAAACACATTCCCCAACTTCTCCTGAGTACTGCGATACCACATGTATGACACTTTTTTGCAGCCTAGATGCGCAAAGGTGCCAAAATTCCTTTTAGGAGGGCATATTTAGACATTTGGATCCCAGACTTCTTCTCACGCTTTAGGGCCCCTAAAAAGCCAGGACAGTATAAATACCCCACATGTGACCCCATTTTGGAAAAAAGACACCCCAAGGTATTCAATGAGGGGCCTGGCGAGTTCATAGAAATTTTTTTTTTTGGCATAAGTTAGCGGAAATTGTTTTTTTTTTTTTTTTCTCACAAAGTCTCACTTTCCGCTAACTTGGGACAAAAATTTTAATCTTTCATGGACTCAATATGCCCCTCAGCGAATACTTTGGGGTGTCTTCTTTCCAAAATGGTGTTATTTGTGGGGTGTTTGTACTGCCCTGGCATTTGAGGGTCTCCGCAATCATTACATGTATGCCCAGCATTAGGAGTTTCTGCTATTCTCCTTATATTGAGCATACAGGTAATGAGATTTTTTTTTTCCGTTCAGCCTCTGGGCTGAAAGAAAAAAATTAACGGCACAGATTTCTTCATTCGCATCGATCAATGTGGATGAAAAAATCTCTGCCAGAAAAAAAAAGGAGGGGAATGACGTCTGCCAGGACATAGGAGCTCCGCCCAACATCCATACCCACTTAGCTCGTATGCCCTGGCAAACCAGATTTCTCCATTCACATCAATCGATGTGGATGAATAAATCATTGCCGGGATTTTTTATTTTTGTTTTATATACAAAGTGTTTGCCAAAGCATAGGAACACCGCCACCTCCTCAGCTCATATGCCTTGGCAAACGTATCTTTTACTGCAGAGGAGAAATCTCGTCTTGCAGCGCCGCATACACCGACTTGCGTGTAATCTGACAGCAGCGCAATGCTTCTGTCAGAATGCACATCAGTGCTGCACTAGTCGATCGGTTGGTCCACCTGGAAGGTAAAAAAAAAAAAAAAAAAAAACAGGCCGCAATGCAATAATTTTATTAACTTTGGAACAGAACATATAAACTTTAACTTTTTGAACTGAACATTAACCTTTTTGCTTACTGGTGTTTTTTTTTTTTTTACCTTTATAGAACAAACCTCTCCTTCCCCATGGGTCAATGTGCAAAGCGCAAATCGCCCAAAGATGTGGCGAAGTGCGTTATGCACTTTGTCCCAGGTGAAAGGAGACGTTTGCAGCAGCTGTGAGTGAATGGGCCCTAATAGCCCTGTGTGCCTGTCCTGGTTAGATGTGATCCCTATGCTAGGTGTACCTGTGTGTGGTACTTCCGGAAACACTCCCCTAAGCATAGGGCAGGGTGGTCAGGACAGTCAGGACAGAAATAGCGGGTGTCACGCCTTATTCCACTCCTGCTACAGACACGACATCTTTTTCGGGGTGACGGTTGGGTTGAGGTACCGGCAACGACATTGGGGAAATGTCGCTCGTGTAGACGGCTAACTACACTGGTGGATGGGGCCACGGAACCTTCTGGATACAGGAGGTTCTCGATGATCTCTTCCTGAAATTTGAGGAAGGATCGTGTTCTCCCAGCCTTACTGTAGAGAACAAAACTATTATACAGAGCCAATTGAATCAAATATACAGACACCTTCTTATACCAGCGTCTGGTTCTGCGGGACACTAAATATGGAGACAACATCTGGTCATTGAAGTCCACCCCTCCCATGAGCGCATTATAGTCGTGGACTGAGAGGGGCTTTTCAATGACACGGGTTGCTCGCTCAATTTGGATTGTCGTGTCTGCGTGAATGGAGGAGAGCATGTAAACGTCACGCTTGTCTCTCCATTTCACCGCAAGCAGTTCTTCGTTACACAAGGCAGCCCTCTCCCCCCTTGCAAGATGGGTGGTAACGAGCCGTTGGGGGAAGCCCCGGCGACTAGGTCGCACGGTGCCACAGGCACAAATCTGTTCTAGAAACAAATGCCTAAAGAGGGCCACACTTGTGTAGAAATTGTCCACATAAAGATGGTACCCCTTGCCGAATAAGGGTGACACCAAGTCCTAGACTGTCTTCCCACTGCTCCCCAGGTAGTCAGGGCAACCGACCGGCTCCAGGGTCTGATCTTTTCCCTCATAGACACGAAATTTGTGGGTATAGCCTGTGGCCCTTTCACAGAGCTTATACAATTTGACCCCATACCGGGCACGCTTGCTTGGGATGTATTGTTTGAAGCCAATATAATATAAATCCACGGCACACTCATATAGCATTTAGTAGAATAGAATTTATTGTGTTGTAAACACCAACTTGGTATTTGTATAACAGAAAAGTAGGGCCAACGTTTCGGTCCAACCTGGACCTTGATCACGGCCTGTAGAAAAAATACAGTCTAATGTTGGTTAACATAAGATATACGAATTATACAGGAAAAGTAGACTACTGATGTATATAAATGTTACAAAGTAATAAGCCACATGGGTGGATTAGTCTGTCAAGAAACAGAATGGAAAAAATAATAGGGATAATAATAGGAAGGATGAGTAAAAAGAAAAAGGAAAAAGAAGCAATAAAAGGAGACTAGTCGAATCTATATCATATATATATTATATCATGGAGACTAATACAGAAACCCACTTGATGGTGGGAAAATATATATGACAATTCTACTTAGAGTATACACCGGTAAACTGGCTGACTCCAAAGGAGAACACACAGTTTGCTGCTCCACTAATCTATCACCAATATAGAATACAAGCATAACGAATATCCAACAGTGTATGAGTATTGTAAAGTGTAAAAGGCTGAAAGGCTGAATCAAAGTCTCCAATCAATAAAGACAAAAGAAAGCAGAAGGCATATTGTATCCAGAATTTTACCTTGTGTCTCAGAAGCGATGTGTAATCGTTGGTGGTACAAGGGAGACTGGATCTGCGGCGCTAGTTATAGTAGGATTTGCCGCGCATAGGTCGGCGTCTGACGTCACTGAGAAGCGCCTTGTATTTGGAACGCAAGTGGAACGCAAAACAGGCCGCGCGCGTACATATGACGTCACACTCATGCGTCTGGAGCCAAATGGAACGCAAGACGCTCTGCTTACCAGAATTAGCCTCTATATCACCAACGATCCATCGTGCTCATCAATAAACATAGTTATAACAGTAGAATAGTTTGAAATTATAGGATCTCATCTAAGACAATAACAATTGAGATAAAAATTAGTAAAGTTATATGCACAAAAGCGTGTTAGGGTATGTGGCTCTATAGAAGTCTTCACAAATATCGGATACCCAACTGCCAATCTGCATGGATATTTTGTGGGTATAAATAATATATCTTACTTAAGTTAAATATTGTCGACCCTCAATTACTTGGCAGTGTAGAATGGCAGTCGTTATCCGTCATAGTAGACAATCATAATTAGTTACAGAATTAAATGGACAAGATTAGTACGTATTAAAACAACAAGATAATAAAGTAATCGGCATACCTAAACCTACGCTTCAACGAGTCTAGATGAGGAAATAAAAAAAGGTAAAATTAAAAATTAGAACTTGTTGGAAGAGATTTCTTTGTTGATAATGACATAAAGATAGTCATGACAAAAGACGATTTGAAAAGACCTTACATAGACATACTGTATTCATAATAATAAGTCAAAATCACGGTTCAGTCCGTGTGGTGAGATCGTTTTGAGCTCATAGATCCAGAAGGACTCTCTTTTTTGTAATAGAAGCTTGCGGTTACCACCACGTCTTGGCATAGATACATGATCTATAATTTGAAATTGTAACTGGCTAACGGTATGATGCATTTGCAAAAAATGATAGGGAATAGGAAGTTCTGATTTTTTACATCTAATATCGGACTTATGCTTACTGATCCTATCACGGATAGATTGAGAAGTTTCGCCAATGTATGCCTGGCCACAAGGGCATTTAATCATATAGACAACGTATGATGTTGCGCAAGTATAGTATCCTTTAATATTGTAGATTTTGCCAGAATGAGGATGGGAGAAGGTATTACCTTTTTTAACATTCGTGCATTGGGCACAATTCAAGCATGGAAATGTGCCGTTTTTCAAAGGAGCAAAAGTTGGCTGAATGAATTTAGGTTTAAATGAGCCCACATCGGCATGTACTAGAGAATCTTTTAAATTGCGTGGTCGCTTATAGCACATTCTCATAGGATATGAGAATTCCGAGATATCTGGATAAAATTTATTAAGAAGAGGCCAATGTTTACGGATAATTTGGTGTATCTTGGGTATAAATGAATGGTACGTAGTAATAAAGGGTAGACGTGGTGGAGAAGCAGATTTAGTCGATATATCTGTACTAGTAGTTGCTTTTTTAAGCACAGTGTCTAGGAGTGACTGTGGATAGCCGCGTTCGCGAAATCTTTGAGACATTTCTTGTAGACGAGTCTCCCTGGTGTGGGGCTCACTCACGATTCGCTCGACCCTCATAAATTGAGATTTAGGCAACGATATTTTAGTATTACGTGGGTGGTTGCTTGAAAAAAGAAGAAGAGTATTTCTATCGGTTGGCTTTTTATAAAGATCTACAGTAAGTCTGCCATCAGAATTTTTAGTTATTGTCGTATCTAAAAATGGACCGTATGTTCACTGATAGTAGTAGTGAATTTTAGGTCAGGTGTAATATTATTCAAAAAATGAAAAAATTGATCGAACGAATCGCGAGTGCCTTCCCACACCAGGAAGATATCGTCAATATAACGACGCCAACTTTTACAATGTTGTTTAAAGATTGAATGGGAGTATACATATGAGGTCTCAAAATTTGCCATATAGGCATTTGCATATGGGGGGTCTGATCTTTTCCCTCATAGACACGAAATTTGTGGGTATAGCCTGTGGCCCTTTCACAGAGCTTATACAATTTGACTAGAGTTGAGCGAACACCTGGATGTTCGGGTTCGAGAAGTTCGGCCGAACTTCCCGGAAAAGTTCGGGTTCGGGATCCGAACCCGATCCGAATTTCGTCACGAACCCGAACCCCATTGAAGTCAATGGGGACCCGAACTTTTCGGCACTAAAAAGGCTGTAAAACAGCCCAGGAAAGAGCTAGAGGGCTGCAAAAGGCAGCAACATGTAGGTAAATCCCCTGCAAACAAATGTGGATAGGGAAATGAATTAAAATAAAAAATAAAAAAATGACCCAATATCAATTGGACAGAGGTCCCATAGCAGAGAATCTGGTTTCACGTCAGCAGAGAATCAGTCTCTTCATGCCATAGCAAAGAATCTGGCTTCATGTCAGCACAGAATCAGTCTCTTCATGCCATAGCAGAGAATCTGGCTTCATGTCAGCACAGAATCTGTCTTCATGTCATAGCAGAGAATCAGGCTTCACGTCACCCACCACTGGAACAGGCCACTGTCACACATTTAGGCCCCGGCACCCAGACAGAGGAGAGCGGTCCCGTAACAGAGAATCTGGCCTTATGTCAGCGCAGAATCTGTCTTCATGTCATAGCAGAGAATCAAGCTTCACGTCACCCACCACTGGAACAGGCCACTGTCACACATTTAGGCCCAGGCACCCAGTCAGAGGAGAGAGGTCCCGTAACAGAGAATCTGGCTTGATGTCAGCGCAGAATCTGTATTCATGTCATAGCAGAGAATCAGGCTTCACGTCACCCACCACTGGAACAGGCCACTGTCACACATTTAGGCCCAGGCACCCAGGCAGAGGAGAGAGGTCCCGTAACAGAGAATCTGGCCTGATGTCAGCACAGAATCTGTCTTCATGTCATAGCAGAGAATCAGGCTTCACGTCACCCACCACTGGAACAGGCCACTGTCACACATTTAGGCCCAGGCACCCAGTCAGAGGAGAGAGGTCCCGTAACAGAGAATCTGGCCTTATGTCAACACAGAATCTGTCTTCATGTCATAGCAGAGAATCAGGCTTCACGTCACCCACCACTGGAACAAGCCACTGTCACATATTTAGGCCCCGGCACCCAGACAGAGGAGAGCGGTCCCGTAACAGAGAATCTGGCCTTATGTCAGCGCAGAATCTGTATTCATGTCATAGCAGAGAATCAGGCTTCACGTCACCCACCACTGGAACAGGCCACTGTCACATATTTAGGCCCAGGCACCCAGGCAGAGGAGAGAGGTCCCGTAACAGAGAATCTGGCTTTATGTCAGCGCAGAATCTGTATTCATGTCATAGCAGAGAATCAGGCTTCACGTCACCCACCACTGGAACAGGCCACTGTCACACATTTAGGCCCAGGTACCCAGGCAGAGGAGAGAGGTCCCGTAACAGAGAATCTGGCCTTATGTCAGCGCAGAATCTGTCTTCATGTCATAGCAGAGAATCAGGCTTCACGTCACCCACCACTGGAACAGGCCACTGTCACATATTTAGGCCCAGGCACCCAGGCAGAGGAGAGAGGTCCCGTAACAGAGAATCTGGCTTTATGTCAGCGCAGAATCTGTATTCATGTCATAGCAGAGAATCAGGCTTCACGTCACCCACCACTGGAACAGGCCACTGTCACATATTTAGGCCCAGGCACCCAGGCAGAGGAGAGAGGTCCCTTAACAGAGAATCTGGCTTTATGTAAGCGCAGAATCTGTATTCATGTCATAGCAGAGAATCAGGCTTCACGTCACCCACCACTGGAACAGGCCACTGTCACACATTTAGGCCCAGGTACCCAGGCAGAGGAGAGAGGTCCCGTAACAGAGAATCTGGCCTTATGTCAGCGCAGAATCTGTCTTCATGTCATAGCAGAGAATCAGGCTTCACGTCAGCCACCACTGGAACAGGCCACTGTCACACATTTAGGCCCCGGCACCCAGACAGAGGAGAGCGGTCCCGTAACAGAGAATCTGGCCTTATGTCAGCGCAGAATCTGTATTCATGTCATAGCAGAGAATCAGGCTTCACGTCACCCACCACTGGAACAGGCCACTGTCACACATTTAGGCCCAGGTACCCAGGCAGAGGAGAGAGGTCCCGTAACAGAGAATCTGGCCTGATGTCAGCGCAGAATCTGTCTTCATGTCATAGCAGAGAATCAGGCTTCACGTCACCCACCACTAGAACAGGCCACTGTCACACATTTAGGCCCAGGCACCCAGGCAGAGGAGAGAGGTCCCGTAACAGAGAATCTGGCCTGATGTCAGCACAGAATCTGTCTTCATGTCATAGCAGAGAATCAGGCTTCACGTCACCCACCACTGGAACAGGCCACTGTCACATATTTAGGCCCAGGCACCCAGGCAGAGGAGAGAGGTCGCGTAACAGAGAATCTGGCTTCATGTCAGCACAGAATAAGTCTTCATGTTATAGCAGAGAATCAGGCTTCACGTCACCCACCACTGGAACAGGCCACTGTCACACATTTAGGCCCCGGCACCCAGACAGAGGAGAGGTTCATTCAACTTTGGGTTGCCCCGCAATATAATGGTAAAATGAAATTAAAAATAGTATTGAATGAGGAAGTGCCCTGCAGTAGAATAATATATTGTTAAGGGGAGGTAGTTAATATCTAATCTGCACAAGGGATGGACAGGTCCTGTGGGATCCATGCCTGGTTAATTTTTATGAACGTCAGCTTGTCCACATTGGCTGTAGACAGGCGGCTGCGTTTGTCTGTAATGACACCCCCTGCCGTGCTGAATACACGTTCAGACAAAACGCTGGCCGCCGGGCAGGCCAGCACCTCCAAGGCATAAAAGGCTAGCTCTGGCCACGTGGACAATTTGGAGATCCAGAAGTTGAATGGGGCCGAACCATCAGTCAGTACGTGGAGGGGTGTGCACAGGTACTGTTCCACCATGTTAGTGAAATGTTGCCTCCTGCTAACACGTTCCGTATCAGGTGGTGGTGCACTTAGCTGTGGCGTGGTGACAAAACTTTTCCACATCTCTGCCATGCTAACCCTGCCCTCAGAGGAGCTGGCCGTGACACAGCTGCGTTGGCGACCTCTTGCTCCTCCTCTGCCTTCGCCTTGGGCTTCCACTTGTTCCCCTGTGACATTTGGGAATGCTCTCAGTAGCGCGTCTACCAACGTCCGTTTGTACTCGCGCATCTTCCTATCACGCTCCAGTGTAGGAAGTAAGGTGGGCACATTGTCTTTGTACCGGGGATCCAGCAAGGTGGCAACCCAGTAGTCCGCACACGTTAAAATGTGGGCAACTCTGCTGTCGTTGCGCAGGCACTGCAGCATGTAGTCGCTCATGTGTGCCAGGCTGCCCAGAGGTAAGGACAAGCTGTCCTCTGTGGGAGGCATATCGTCATCGTCCTGTGTTTCCCCCCAGCCACGCACCAGTGATGGGCCCGAGCTGCTTTGGGTGCCACCCCGCTGTGAACATGCTTCATCCTCATCCTCCTCCACCTCCTCCTCATCCTCGTCCTCCTCGTCCTCCAGTAGTGGGCCCTGTCTGGCCACATTTGTACCTGGCCTCTGGTGTTGCAAAAAACCTCCCTCTGAGTCACTTTGAAGAGACTGGCCTGAAAGTGCTAAAAATGACCCCTCTTCCTCCTCCTCCTCCTCCTGGGCCACCTCCTCTTCCATCATCGCCCTAAGTGTTTTCTCAAGGAGACATAGAAGTGGTATTGTAACGCTGATAACGGCGTCATCGCCACTGGCCATGTTGGTGGAGTACTCGAAACAGCGCAACAGGGCACACAGGTCTCGCATGGAGGCCCAGTCATTGGTGGTGAAGTGTGTCTGATCCGCAGTGCGACTGACCTGTGCGTGCTGCAGCTGAAACTCCAATATGGCCTGCTGCTGCTCGCACAGTCTGTCCAGCATATGCAAGGTGGAGTTTCACCTGGTGGGTACGTCGCATATGAGGCGGTGAGCGGGAAGGCCGAAGTTACGCTGTAGCGCAGACAGGCGAGCTGCGGCAGGGTGTGAACGCCGGAAGCGCGAACAGACGGCCCGCACTTTATGCAGCAGCTCTGACATGTCGGGGTAGTTGCGAATGAACTTCTGCACCACCAAATTCAGCACATGCGCCAGGCAAGGGATGTGCGTCAAACCGGCTAGTCCCAGAGCTGCAACGAGATTTCGCCCATTATCGCACACCACCAGGCCGGGCTTGAGGCTCACCGGCAGCAACCACTCATCGGTCTGTTGTTCTATACCCCGCAACAACTCCTGTGCGGTGTGGGGCCTGTCCCCCAAACATATGAGTTTCAGAATGGCCTGCTGACGTTTACCCCGGGCTGTGCTGAAGTTGGTGGTGAAGGTGTGTGGCTGACTGGATGAGCAGGTGGAAGAAGAGGAGGAGGAAGCTGAGTAGGAGGAGGAGGAAAGCTGAGTAGGAGGAGGAGGAGACAGGAGGCAAAGAATGTTGCCCTGCGATCCTTGGCGGCGGAAGGACGTGCGCCAAACAGCTCTCCGCCTGGGGCCCAGCCGCCACTACATTTACCCAGTGTGCAGTTAGGGAGATATAGCGTCCCTGGCCGTGCTTACTGGTCCACGTATCTGTGGTTAGGTGGACCTTGCCACAGATGGCGTTGCGCAGTGCACACTTGATTTTATCGGACACTTGGTTGTGCAGGGAAGGCACGGCTCTCTTGGAGAAGTAGTGGCGGCTGGGAACAACATACTGTGGGACAGCAAGTGACATGAGCTGTTTGAAGCTGTGTGTGTCCACCAGCCTAAATGACAGCATTTCATAGGCCAGTAGTTTAGAAATGCTGGCATTCAGGGCCAGGGATCGAGGGTGGCTAGGTGGGAATTTACGCTTTCTCTCAAATGTTTGTGAGATGGAGAGCTGAACGCTGCCGTGTGACATGGTTGAGATGCTTGGTGACGCAGGTTGTGGTGTTGGTGGTACATCCCATGTTTGCTGGGCGGCAGGTGCCAACGTTCCTCCAGAGGCAGAGGAAGAGGCCGAGGCGGCGGCAGCAGCAGCAGAAGAGGCCGAGGCGGCAGCAGCAGAAGGTTCAGCAGGGGGAGCCTGAGTGACTTCCTTGTTTTTAAGGTGTTTACTCCACTGCAGTTCATGCTTTGCATGCAGGTGCCTGGTCATGCAGGTTGTGCTAAGGTTCAGAACGTTAATGCCTCGCTTCAGGCTCTGATGGCACAGTGTGCAAACCACTCGGGTCTTGTCGTCAGCACATTGTTTGAAGAAGTGCCATGCCAGGGAACTCCTTGAAGCTGCCTTTGGGGTGCTCGGTCCCAGATGGCGGCGGTCAGTAGCAGGCGAAGTCTCTTGGCGGCGGGTGTTCTGATTTTGCCCACTGCTCCCTCTTTTGCTACGCTGTTGGCTCGGTCTCACCACTGCCTCTTCCTCCGAACTGTGAAAGTCAGTGGCACGACCTTCATTCCATGTGGGGTCTAGGACTTCATCGTCCCCTGCATCGTCTTCCACCCAGTCTTGACCCCTGACCTCCTGTTCAGTCTGCACACTGCAGAAAGACGCAGCAGTTGGCACCTGTGTTTCGTCATCATCAGAGACGTGCTGAGGTGGTATTCCCATGTCCTCATCATCAGGAATAATAAGTGGTTGTGCGTTAGTGCATTCTATCTCTTCCACCCCTGGGGAAGGGCTAGGTGGATGCCCTTGGGAAACCCTGGCAGCAGAGTCTTCAAACAGCATAAGAGACTGCTGCATAACTTGAGGCTCAGACAGTTTCCCTGATATGCATGGGGGTGATGTGACAGACCGATGGGCTTGGTTTTCATGCGCCATCTGTGCGCTTTCTGCAGAAGACTGGGTGGGAGATAATGTGAACGTGCTGGATCCACTGTCGGCCACCCAATTGACTAATGCCTGCACCTGCTCAGGCCTTACCATCCTTAGAACGGCATTGGGCCCCACCAAATATCGCTGTAAATTCTGCTGGCCACTGGGACCTGAGGTAGTTGGTTCACTATGACGTGTGGCTGTGGCAGAACGGCCACGTCCTCTCCCAGCACCAGAGGGTCCACTAACACCACCACGACCATGTCCACGTCCGCGTCCCTTATTAGATGTTTTCCTCATTGTTCTTGTTCACAACAATTTTGAGAATGGCAAATTTGGGAATGCTTTTTCAACCCAGAACAAAAAGTCTGCTTTTACGGTCACTACAAATAACTTGACCAGCTAAAACTGTGCAGATTTGGTTGAATAGAGATGTGAGACCTGTTTTTTTTTTGCGCTGTGTGACAGTTATAGGTTTAATCACAGAATGACACTTCTATCAGCACGCTAGCGTGTGTCTTAGGTTTTTCTAAATAACACTATCAATACCTTCAATTTAAGATTTTCTTTTTGGGATAGATTTCAAGTAGGCCTCAAATACCACAAACTAGTTATTTTCAGAATGGCAAATTTGGGAATGTTTTTTCAACCCAGAACAAAAAGTCTGCTTTTACGGTCACTACAAATAACTTGACCAGCTAAAACTGTGCAGATTTGGTTGAATAGAGATGTGAGACCTGGTTTTTTTTTGCGCTGTGTGACAGTTATAGGTTTATTCACAGAATGACACTTCTATCAGCACGCTAGCATGTGTCTTAGGTTTTTCTGAATCACACTATCAATACCTTTAATGTAAGATTTTCTTTTTGGGATAGATTTCAAGTAGGCCTCAAATACAACAAACTAGTTATTTTCAGAATGGCAAATTTGGGAATGCTTTTTCAACCCAGAACAAAAAGTCTGCTTTTACGGTCACTACAAATAACTTGACCAGCTAAAACTGTGCAGATTTGGTTGAATAGAGATGTGAGACCTGTTTTTTTTTTGCGCTGTGTGACAGTTATAGGTTTAATCACAGAATGACACTTCTATCAGCACGCTAGCGTGTGTCTTAGGTTTTTCTGAATCACACTATCAATACCTTCAATGTAAGATTTTCTTTTTGGGATAGATTTCAAGTAGGCCTCAAATACCACAAACTAGTTATTTTCAGAATGGCAAATTTGGGAATGCTTTTTCAACCCAGAACAAAAAGTCTGCTTTTACGGTCACTACAAATAACTTGACCAGCTAAAACTGTGCAGATTTGGTTGAATAGAGATGTGAGACCTGTTTTTTTTTTTTTGCGCTGTGTGACAGTTATAGGTTTAATCACAGAATGACACTTCTATCAGCACGCTAGCGTGTGTCTTAGGTTTTTCTGAATCACACTATCAATACCTTCAATGTAAGATTTTCTTTTTGGGATAGATTTCAAGTAGGCCTCAAATACCACAAACTAGTTATTTTCAGAATGGCAAATTTGGGAATGCTTTTTCAACCCAGAACAAAAAGTCTGCTTTTACGGTCACTACAAATAACTTGACCAGCTAAAACTGTGCAGATTTGGTTGAATAGAAATGTCAGGTCTATTTTTTAGGCGCTGGGTGACAGGCTCAACTTGCCCCTGATGTAATATATGGCCAAAAAATAACCACACTGTTGATGGTTAAATGCACTTGGGTGACACAGGCTCAGCCTGCACCAGATGTAGTATACGGCCAAAAAATAACCAGACTGTTGATGGTTAAATGCACTTCTTTGACACAGGCTCAGCCTGCAGCTAATGTAGTATATGGCCAAAAAATAACCAGACTGTTGATCCTTAAATGCACTTCGGTGACACAGGCTCAGCCTGCAGCTGATGTAGGATATAGCACAAAATAACCACACTATCGATGGTTAAATACACTTGGTGATAGCTCGTGCTGGCGCACCACAAGTCACAAAATGGCCGCCGATCACCCCAGAAAAAAAGTGATCTAAAAACGCTCTGGGCAGCCTCAAAAAAGTGAGCAAGTCAATAATAGCACTTCAATGATCCACAGCTGCAGATCGATCACAGAATGAAGTCTTTTGGAGGAGTTAATCTGCCTAATCTCGCCCTAACGTCGCAGCTGCAACCTCTCCCTATACTGATCATAGCAGAGTGACGTGCGGCGCTACGTGACTCCAGCTTAAATAGAGGCTGGGTCACATGGTGCACTGGCCAATCACAGCCATGCCAATAGTAGGCATGGCTGTGATGGCCTCTTGGGCCAAGTAGTATGACGCTTGTTGATTGGCTGCTTTGCAGCCTTTCAAAAAGCGCCAAGAAAGCGCCGAACACCGAACCCGGACTTTTACGAAAATGTTCGGGTTCGGGTCCGTGTCACGGACACCCCAAAATTCGGTACGAACCCGAACTATACAGTTCGGGTTCGCTCATCCCTAAATTTGACCCCATACCAGGCACGCTTGCTTGGGATGTATTGTTTGAAGCCAAGGCGTCCGGTAAAATGTATTAGGGATTCGTCTATGCAGATTTTTTTCTCAGGGGTATACAAATCTGCAAATTTCTGGTTGAAATGGTCTATGAGGGGCCGAATTTTGTGGAGCCGGTCAAAAGCTGGGTGGCCTCTGGGACGGGAGGTGGTGTTGTCGCTAAAGTGCAGGAAACGCAGGATGGTCTCAAATCGTGTCCTGGACATAGCAGCAGAGAACATGGGCATGTGATGAATTGGAGTTTGTGGACCAATATGACCGCAATTCATGCTTTTTAGTTAGACCCATGTTGAGGAGAAGGCCCAGAAAAATTTTAATTTCGGAAACTTGGACTGGTTTCCACCGGAAAGACTGGGCATAAAAGCTTCCCGGGTTGGCGGTTATAAATTGTGTGGCATACCGATTTGTTTCTGCCACAACTAAGTCTAAGAGATCCGCAGTCAAGAACAGCTCAAAAAATCCCAGGGCCGAACCGATCTGAGCCGTCTTAACCCGAACTCCAGACTGGGCGGTGAAAGGGGGAACTAATGGTGCGGCTGAAGTTGGTGACTGCCAATCAAGGTTTGCCAGCACCTCAGGGATTCTAGGGGCTCTACGGGCGTGTCTGTGCGGTGGCTGCGACGGGGTAACTACTGCACGTGCCACCGTACCAGCTTCAACTGCCCTTCTGGTGCTCGCTACTTCACCATGTTGTACGTCAGTGCCGGTACTAGGTCCAGGAAGGGCTGCGCTGCTGGTGTATGCCTCACCACGTGATCCGACAGCGCCAGCCCCACTCTGCTGCTCTTGAAGCGGATCCTGCGCAACCTGTGGTCTAGCGACACGGGGCCGGGTACGCCTGGTGCTATCAGGGACCTCAGCCTCCTCGTCCGAACTTTGGGTCAGAGAGCCACTGCTTTCTACAGGTTCATATTCTGACCCGCTAGATTCATCAGATGAGGGTTCCCATTCCTCATCCGACTGGGTCAGAAGCCTGTAGGCCTCTTCAGAAGAATACCCCCTGTTTGACATTTGGGCAACTAAATTTAGGGGTATTCCCTGAGACTACCCAAGAAAAAAAGCAAGCCTGTCTTACAAATGGGAGGCTAGCGAAGTACCGGAGGCCGCTGCGATTGATAGAAAATATCAAAACAGATTTTTTTTATCGCCGCAGCGCTTGTAAAGTGATTGTGCAGTGATAAAAAAAAAAAATAATGTTGTCACTGCGGTGGGGCGTGCGTGGATGAACGCACGTGTGGGCGACCGATCAGGCCTGATCGGGCAAACACTGCATTTTGGGTGGAGGGCGAACTAAAGTGACACTAATACTATTATAGATCTGACCGTGATCAGTTTTGATCACTTACAGATACTATAAAAGTACAAATGCTGATTAGCGATACGCTAAACAGCGAATAAGGAACTGCGGTGCGGTGGGCTGGGCGCTAACTGATCCCTAAACTACCTAACCAAGGGGCCTAAACTATCCCTAAAACCTAACAGTCAATACCAGTGGAAAAAAAAAGTGACAGTTTACACTGATCACTTTTTTCCTTTCACTAGTGATTGACAGGGGCGATCAAAGGGGTGATCAAAGGGTTTATTGGGGTGCAGGGGGTGATCTGGGGCTAAAGTGTACTGTTGGTGCTACTCACTGTGATCTCTGCTCCTCTGCTGGATCCAACCGACGAAAGGGACCAGCAGACGAGCAGATAAGCCATATAACAGATCATATTTACTAATATGATCTGTTATATGGCTTGTGATTAGATTTTTTAAAAATCAGCAACCTGCCAGCCATGATCATTGGCTGGCAGGTTGCTGACGAAATACTCCTTTAACTTTTGCCGGCCCGCGATGCGCATGCGCGGGCCGGCTCTGACGGAAATCTCGCGTCTCGCGAGATGACGCACGAATGCGTCCAGGAGAAATGAATCAACCACCTTCCGGACGCATCCGTGCGTTAGGCAGTCCGGAGGTGGTTAAAGGAAATGTGTCATCAAAACATTTGTCTGCCAGTTAAGACCAGAAAGTTATACATATCCTTTTTATCTTATCTGTTTTTATTTTCAGATTTTTCAGATATTTTTATTCTGTTTCCTGAATATGATTATGGAGATGACCATCTCATCTGAGCTGCTCTTAACAGCATTTACACAGCATTAAAAAATTGCTTTATGGCAGCCCCATGGTCCACAGACACAATTGTCTGTAGTTGTCCATATTGACTTCTATGGGAGAGTTTTCTAGGCATATTCTGTAACCTGAAAGAACAGATAAGCTTTGACAATCAACGATTTTGAATGGTGGATCCTGTCTTATCTATACACAGAGGTGATATCATTACAGGCAGGATTAGAATGACAGATAAGCAGATAACTGCAGTAAAGTGATCTGTACAGAACAGGAAGTGACACTAATTATTAGATTTAGTGGCTGGTGTGAATACTGCAGGATTTTATGATTTTTGTTTATATATAGATATTGACATGGAAAATAACAAAATTCTTTAAAAATATGTTAAACATAAAAACTTGATTTAAACAATAGGTCATTTTCTGATGACACGTTCCTATTGTGATGAGAGGAATGGGTAGAACATGCAGAAGAAGAGGTCCATCTCCTCATCATCTCCCGTTAGCTGAGAACAACCATTCACACAAGAGTGTCCTACAGTCTGGTACAAAGCACATCTACACTGCGTGCAGAATTATTAGGCAAATGAGTATTTTGACCACATCATCCTCTTTATGCATGTTGTCTTACTCCAAGCTGTATAGGCTCGAAAGCCTACTACCAATTAAGCATATTAGGTGATGTGCATCTCTGTAATGAGAAGGGGTGTGGTCTAATGACATCAACACCCTATATTAGGTGTGCATAATTATTAGGCAACTTCCCTTCCTTTGGCAAAATGGGTCAAAAGAAGGACTTGACAGGCTCAGAAAAGTCAAAAATAGTGAGATATCTTGCAGAGGGATGCAGCACTTTTAAAATTGCAAAGCTTCTGAAGCGTGATCATCGAACAATCAAGCATTTCATTCAAAATAGTCAACAGGGTCGCAAGAAGCGTGTGGAAAAACCAAGGCGCAAAATAACTGCCCATGAACTGAGAAAAGTCAAGCGTGCAGCTGCCAAGATGCCACTTGCCACCAGTTTGGCCATATTTCAGAGCTGCAACATCACTGGAGTGCCCAAAAGCACAAGGTGTGCAATACTCAGAGACATGGCCAAGGTAAGAAAGGCTGAAAGACGACCACCACTGAACAAGACACACAAGCTGAAACGTCAAGACTAGGCCAAGAAATATCTCAAGACTGATTTCTCTAAGGTTTTATGGACTGATGAAATGAGAGTGAGTCTTGATGGGCCAGATGGATGGGCCCGTGGCTGGATTGGTAAAGGGCAGAGAGCTTCAGTCCGACTCAGACGCCAGCAAGGTGGAGGTGGAGTACTGGTTTGGGCTGGTATCATCAAAGATGAGCTTGTGGGGCCTTTTCGGGTTGAGGATGGAGTCAAGCTCAACTCCCAGTCCTACTGCCAGTTTCTGGAAGACACCTTCTTCAAGCAGTGGTACAGGAAGAAGTCTGCATCCTTCAAGAAAAACATGATGTTCATGCAGGACAATGCTCCATCACACGCGTCCAAGTACTCCACAGCGTGGCTGGCAAGAAAGGGTATAAAAGAAGAAAATCTAATGACATGGCCTCCTTGTTCACCTGATCTGAACCCCATTGAGAACCTGTGGTCCATCATCAAATGTGAGATTTACAAGGAGGGAAAACAGTACACCTCTCTGAACAGTGTCTGGGAGGCTGTGGTTGCTGCTGCACGCAATGTTGATGGTGAACAGATCAAAACACTGACAGAATCCATGGATGGCAGGCTTTTGAGTGTCCTTGCAAAGAAAGGTGGCTATATTGGTCACTGATTTGTTTTTGTTTTGTTTTTGAATGTCAGAAATGTATATTTGTGAATGTTGAGATGTTATATTGGTTTCACTGGTAAAAATAAATAATTGATATGGGTATATATTTGTTTTTTGTTAAGTTGCCTAATAATTATGCACAGTAATAGTCACCTGCACACACAGATATCCCCCTAAAATAGCTAAAACTAAAAACAAACTAAAAACTACTTCCAAAAATATTCAGCTTTGATATTAATGAGTTTTTTGGGTTCATTGAGAACATGGTTGTTGTTCAATAATAAAATGAATCCTCAAAAACACAACTTGCCTAATAATTCTGCACTCCCTGTATATCTCACAGATGTTTCATTATGAATAGCTATAGCAGGGCAGAATTGGTCACTTAAAGGGGTTTTCTGAAATGATGACCTATCTTCAGGATAAGTTCTCGGTATATGACCGGTGGAGGTCTGATACCCTGGACCCCAGCCGATCAGCTGTTTGAGAAGGCAGTGGCACACCTGTGAGCACTGCAGCCTTCTCCAGCTTTCCCTAGACCAGTGATGACACATTCATCGGTCACGTGGCCTAGGAGCAGATCAGCCCTATTCAAGTGAAAGAGACTGAGCTGCAATACCAAGCACAGCCACTATACAATGTACGGTGTTGTGCTTGAGGAGCTGCGAGAAGAAGGCAGCGGAGCTCACAGGAGTGCCGCCGCTGATTGGCGGTGGCCCCGGGTGTCGGACTCCCACCAATCAGATACTGATGACCTATACAGAAGATAGGTCATCAGTAGTGTTGAGCGCAAATATTTGAATCACAAATATTTATTGCGAATATCGCAACTTCGAGAATTTGCAAATATTTTGAATGTAATGCTTTATATTCGTTTTTTCAATATTCGTCTTTTTTTTTTTACTCGAAAAATCTGCAATATAATGATTGCGTAATATGAGAATATTACGCGATCAATACAGGCGTGGGTCAAAAAGGAATATATAGCACTATATTCGATATAGTGCTATATATTTGTTTTTTAGAATATTCGTCATTTTTTTCCATCTGAAGTTATGATTCCTCCCTGCTTAAAGAAGACCTTTCACCAGAATAAAGTATCTACACTGACTATACAGACGTGTAGAGCGGCGCCCAGGGATCTTCCTGCACTTACTGTTATCCCCGGGCGCCGCTCCGTTCTCCGGTTATAGCCTCCGGTATGTTCATAGTTAGGCTCCACCGAGGGGAACCTGCCGCGGTCTCCTTCTCCTATGCTGTAGCGCCGGCCAATTGCAGCGCTCAGCTCATAGCCTGGAAAACCCCTTTTAACTATTAGGACCTGTTGAAGGGTTTTTGAGCTGCTTACTAAACCGTAGTGAGAAAAGAGTCGCTGTCATGCTTTCACATTTCATACTGAAAGTAAGCAACTAGTATCAATGATATATAAATAATCCAAATAGCTTACCACCACCATACTACAACTAGGGGTAACGGAGTAAATGATTGCACTGTCTGCCTGAAATACATTGAACTCAACATAGAGGTAGTTACCTCCTCAGGCCAGTCACCTCTGTGATCTCTATATCACATCAGAGATTGTGCAGAGAGTGTTAATACATAGATTGACCTGCTCTTCACAATGAAAGGGCACCAATGTCACCGAACAATTGCATTTATGAGTGAGAAAAGCTTTGGATGTCATGAGTAGATGTTTTGGAGCTGCCTTTTCATGTCATAGTGCTTGGAATCAATGAGCGCATTGGTAGCTTATGGAAACGAGATGATTAAACAATCTTGGAACACATTAGAAAGCAGAATCGATCATGTACATGGATCAGAAGATTTCCTTTTTTCTACTCATCCATTGGATTAACACAATCAGAATGATGAATATTTACATTTTTGTAATTTGTGTAAATAAAGCGTAAATTCAGCATCTTTCTAATTCATCCAGGTTTACATCACCGCTTAGTTTTCCGTTCTTCTGATCCGTCAGAAGAACAAAAAAATAAAGAAAAAAAACGGATCCTGTATTTTAAGCATCCGTTATGCTCAGTTATGCACATTTTTTATCCGTTTTAGCCATTTCTGTCTGAGATGTGTAAAAATACTTGGTGTAGGACTATTTTTCCATCTAAAATAATGGATCTAAGACTAAGGGCTCATCCACACGAACGTGTGAAGCCTGTGCCAGAGCTGTGGACTGCAAAATGCGGTCCGCAATGCACGGGCACCGTCCGTGGGCCAGGCGCATGGGGATTGCAGACCCATTCACTTGAATGGGTCTGCGATCCTTCTGTTCCGCAAAAAGAGCAAGTTCCATCTTTTTGCGGTGCGGAAGCACGGAACGGAACCCCAGAAAGCACTCTGTAGTGCTTCCATAGTGTTCCGTTCTTCCGTTCAGTACCGTTCCGCATCTCCGGATTTGCGGACCCATTGAAATGAATGGGTCCGCATCTGTGATGCAGAATGGCCACGGAACGGTGCCCGTGTATTGCGGATGCAAAATGTGCATAATTGAGAATAACGGATGCTTAAAATACAGGATCCATTTTTTTGGTTTATTTTTCTGTTCTTCTGATAGATTAACCACTTAAGGACCACAGGTTTATACCCCCCTAGTGACCAGGCCCTTTTTTACAAATCTGCACTCCACAAATTTAGCGGTTTATTGCTCGGTCATGCAACTTGCCACCCAAATGAATTTTACCTCCTTTTCTTCTCACTAATAGAGCTTTCATTTGGTGGTATTTCATTGCTGCTGACATTTTTACTTTTTTTGTTATTAATCGAAATTTACCGATTTTTTTTTTTGCAAAAAAATGACATTTTTCACTTTCAGTTGTAAAATTTTGCAAAAAAAATGACATCCATATATAAATTTTTCTCTAAATTTATTGTTCTACATGTCTTTGATAAAAAAAAAAAGTTTGGGTAAAAAAAAAATGGTTTGGGTTAAAGTTATAGCGTTTACAAACTATGGTACAAAAATGTGAACTTCCGCTTTTTGAAGCAGCTCTGACTTTCTGAGCACCTGTCATGTTTCCTGAGGTTCTACAATGGCCAGAAAGTACAAACACCCCACAAATGACCCCATTTCGGAAAGTAGACACCCTAAGGTATTCGCTGATGGGCATAGTGAGTTCATAGAACTTTTTATTTTTTGTCACAAGTTAGCGGAAAATGATTTTTTATTTTTTTTTCCTTACAAAGTCTCATATTCCACTAAATTGTGACAAAAAATAAAAACTTCCATGAACTCACTATGCCCATCACGAAATACCTTGGGGTGTCTTCTTTCCAAAATGGGGTCACTTGTGGGTTAGTTTTACTGCCCTGGCATTTTAGGGGCCCAAATGCGTGCGAAGTAGTTTGAAATCAAAATCTGTAAAAAATGGCCGGTGAAATCCGAAAGGTGCTCTTTGGAATTTGGGCCCCTTTGCCCACCTAGGCTGCAAAAAAGTGTCACACATGTGGTAATGCCGAACTCAGGAGAAGTTGGGGAATGTGTTTTGGGGTGTCATTTTACATATACCCATGCTGGGTGAGAGAAATATCTTGGCAAAAGACAACTTTTCCCATTTTTTTTTATGCAAAGTTGGCATTTGACCAATATATTTATCTCAGCCAGCATGGGTATATGTAAAATGACACCCCAAAACACATTGCCCAACTTCTCCTGAGTACGGCAATACCACATGTGTGACACTTTTTTGCAGCCTAGGTGGGCAAAGGGGCCCACATTCCAAAGAGGACTTTTAGGCCCCTTTCACACGAGCGAGTATTCCGCGCGGATGCGCTGCGGGAGGTGAACGCATTGCACCCGCACTGAATACCGACCCATTCATTTCTATGGGGCTGTTCACATGAGCGGTGATTTTCACGCATCACTTATGCTTTGCGTGAAAATGGCAGCATGTTCTATATTCTGCGTTTTTCACGCAACGCAGGCCCCATAGAAGTGAATGAGGTTGCGTGAAAATCGCAAGCATCCGCAAGCAAGTGCGGATGCGGTGCGATTTTCACTCACGGTTGCTAGGAGACGATCGGGATGGAGACCCGATCATTATTATTTTCCCTTATAACATGGTTGAATCACCATGGCAAAAGATCATGTGACATACCATGTGATGACCGGAGTGACGTCATCACAGTTCCTTGAACTATAATTAATGCTCACCACAGGTCCTTCAACAAAAGAGACACAAGGAGATGCCGGGCTACGCGAGCAAGTGGATTAAGGTGAGTTAAATTTATTTTAATTTTTTTAACCCCTCCAGTGCTATTTTACTTTGCATTCTGTATTCAGAATGCTATTATTTCCCCTTATAACCATGTTATAAGGGAAAATAATACAATCCACAGAACACCGATCCCAAGCCCGAACTTCTGTGAAGAAGTTCGGGTTTGGGTACCAAACACGCACGATTTTTCTCACGCAAGTGCAAAACGCATTACAATGTTTTGCACTCGTGCGGAAAAATCGCGGGTGTTCCCGCAACGCACGCGCACATTTTTCCGCAACGCCCGTGTGAAAGAGGCCATAGGATTTCACAGGTCATTTTTTACACATTTTGATTTCAAACTACTTACCACAAATTAGGGCCCCTAGAATGCCAGGGCAGTATAACTACCCCACAAGTGACCCCATTTTGGAAAGAAGACACCCCAAGGTATTCCGTGAGGGGCATGGCGAGTTCCTAGAATTTTTTTTATTTTTGTCACAAGTTAGCGGAAAATTATGATTTTTTTTATTTTATTTTTTTATTACAAAGTCTCATATTCCACTAACTTGTGACAAAACATAAAAAGTTCTATGAACTCACTATGCCCATCATGAAATACCTGGGGGTGTCTTCTTTCCAAAATGGGGTCACTTGTGGGGTAGTTATACTGCCCTGGCATTTTAGGGGCCCGAATGCGTGAAAAGTAGTTTGAAATCAAAATTTGTAAAAAATGGCCGGTGAAATCTGAAAGGTGCTCTTTGGAATTTGGGCCCCTTTGCCCACCTAGGCTGCAAAAAAGTGTAACACATGTGGTATTTCCGTACTCAGGAGAAGTTGGGCAATGTGTTTTGGGGTGTCATTTTACATATACCCATGCTGGGTGAGATAAATATCTCGGCAAAAAACAACTTTTCCCATTTTTTTATACAAAGTTGGCATTTGACCGAGATATTTCTCTCACCCAGCATTGGTATATGTAAAATGACACCCCAAAACACATTCCCCAACTTCTCCTGAGTACGGCGATAACAGATGTGTGACACTTTTTTGCAGCCTAGATGCGCAAAGGGGCCCACATTCCTTTTAGGAGGGCATTTTTAGACATTTGGACCCCAGACTTCTTCTCACGCTTTAGGGCCCCTAAAATGCCAGGGCAGTATAAATACCCCACATGTGACCCCATTTTGGAAAGAAGACACTCCAAGGTATTCAATGAGGGGCATGGCGAGTTCATATAAAAAAAAAATTTTGGCACAAGTTAGCGGAAATTGATTTTTTTTGTTTTTTGTCACAAAGTCTCCCTTTCCGCTAACTTGGGACAAAAATTTAAATCTTTCATGGACTCAATATGCCCCTCAGCGAATACCTTGGGGTGTCTACTTTCCGAAATGGGGTCACATGTGGGTTATTTATACTGCCCTGGCATTTTAGGGGCCCTAAAGCGTGAGAAGAAGTCTGGAATATAAATGTCTAAAAAAATTTACGCATTTGGATTCCGTGAGGGGTATGGTGAGTTCATGTGAGATTTTATTTTTTGACACAAGTTAGTGGAATATGAGACTTTGTAAGAAAAAAATTTTAATAAAAATTTCCGCTAACTTGGGCCAAAAAAATGTCTGATTGGAGACTTACAGGGGGGTGATCAATGACAGGGGGGTGATCAGGGAGTCTATATGGGGTGATCAACCCCCTGTCATTGATCACCCCCCTGTAAGGCTCTATTTAGACGTCCATATGTTTTTTACGGATCCACAAAACACATACGGACATCTGAATGGAGCCTTACAGGGGGGTGATCAATGACAGGGGGGTGATCAGGGAGTCTATATGGGGTGATCACCCCCGTCATTGATCACCCCCCTGTAAGGCTCCATTCAGACGTCCGTATGTGTTTTGCGGATCCGATCCATGTATCAGTGGATCCGTAAAAATCATACGGACGTCTGAATGGAGCCTTACAGGGGGGTGATCAATGACAGGGGGGTTATCAATGACAGGGGGGTGATCAGGGAGTCTATATGGGGTGATCAGGGGTGAATAAGGGGTTAATAAGTGACAGGGGGGGTGTAGTGTAGTGGTGTTTGGTGCTACTTATTACTGAGCTGCCTGTGTCCTCTGGTGGTCGATCCAAGCAAAAGGGACCACCAGAGGACCAGATAGCAGGTATATTAGACGCTGTTATCAAAACAGCGTCTAATATACCTGTTAGGGGTTAAGAAAATCGCATCTACAGCCTGCCAGCGAACGATCGCTGCTGGCAGGCTGTAGATCCATTCGCTCACCTTCCGATCCTGTGAACGCGCGCGCCTGTGTGCGCGCGTTCACAGGAAATCTCGGCTCACGCGAGATGACGCCAATCGGCGTTAGTGTAGCCTGGGAGCGCCGCAGCAATGATGCCTTTCGGCGTTAGTGTGGCGGGAAGTGGTTAAAGATGAGGGAATTTCTTAAAAATGTAATCAATAAAGGTAATGTCGCACTAAAATGAGATGGAGATCCAACAGATGTGCGCCCACTAACAGACAACACCCAGTCTGATGAGAATAAATATAATAAAGAATAGAAGTGGGGCACTCTCTATGAGTAAAGGGATCTTTTATTAAACATAACAATATTAAACAGTAAAATTAGCAATAAAAATCACAATAGGATATCAATAGGGATGAGCGAACCCGAACTGCATAGTTCGGGTTCGTACCGAATTTTGGGGTGTCCGTGACACGGACCCGAACATTTTCGTAAAAGTCTGGGTTCGGTGTTCGGCGCTTTCTTGGCGCTTTTTGAAAGGCTGCAAAGCAGCCAATCAACAAGCGTCATACTACTTGCCCCAAGAGGCCATCACAGCCTTGCCTACTATTGGCATGGCTGTGATTGGCCAGTGCAGCATGTGACCCAGCCTCTATATAAGCTTGGGTCACATAGCGCTGCACGTCACTATGCTGAAACAAGTGTAGGGAGAGGATGCAGCTGCGACGTTAGGGCGAGATTAAGCAGTGATTAACTCCTCCAAAAGACTTCATTCAGTGATCGATCTACAGCTGTGGATCATTGAACTGCTGCTATTCAATTGCTCAGTGTTTTTAGGCTGCCCAGAGCGTTTTTAAGTCACTTTTTTCTGGGGTGATCGGCGGCCATTTTGTGGCTGGCTTGTGCGCCAGCACAAGCTGCCACCAAGTACATTTAACCATCAATAGTGTGGTTATTTTTTGCTATATCCTACATCAGGGTCAAGCTTTCATCAAGTGCATTTAACCATCAGTAGTGTGGTTATTTTTTGGCCATATACTACATCAGGGGCTAGTTGAGCCTGTCACCCAGCGCCTAAAAAATAGGCCTCACATTTATATTAATCCAAATCTGTCATTACTGCTTTAGCTGGTCAAGTTATTTAGTGTCCGTCAAAGCACAGTTTTTGTTCTGGGTTGAAAAACAATTCCCAAATTTGCAATTCTCAAAATTAGTGGTTTCTGCTGTATCAGGCCTACTTTAAATCTATCCCTAAAAGGGTTTATTAGATTTAAGGTGCTGATAGGGTAATTCTCAAGTACTTCACACACACGCTACAGTGCAGATCCAAGTCTAATTCTGTGATTAAACGTATACCTGTCACCCAGCGCCTAAAAAATAGGCCTCACATTTATATTCATCCAAATCTGTACTGTTTTAGCTGGTCAAGTTATTTTTACTGTCCGTCATAGCACAGCTTTTGTTCTGGGTTGAAAAACAATTCCCAAATTTGCAATTCTCAAAATTAGTAGTTTCTGCTGTATCAGGCCTACTTTAAATCTATCCCTAAAAGGGTATATTAGATTCAAGGTGCTGATAGGGTAATTCTCAAGAACTTCACACACACGCTACAGTGCAGATCCAAGTCTAATTCTGTGATTAAACGTATACCTGTCACCCAGCGCCTAAAAAATAGGCCTCACATTTATATTCAGCTAAATCTGTCATTACTGGTGTGCCTGTATTAGTGTAATACGGTACCTAAATAGATAGCCAGATAGTGTTAGGTGTCTGTAAAAAAAGGCCTGAATTTTAATTCAATACATTGGCCCGAATAATATTTTTCTTATTGTGGTGAACGGTAACAATGAGGAAAACATCTAGTAAGGGACGCGGACGTGGACATGGTCGTGGTGGTGTTAGTGGACCCTCTGGTGCTGGGAGAGGACGTGGCCGTTCTGCCACAGCCACACGTCCTAGTGTACCAACTACCTCAGGTCCCCGTAGCCGCCAGAATTTACAGCCATATTTGGTGGGGCCCAATGCCGTTCTAAGGATGGTAAGGCCTGAGCAGGTACAGGCATTAGTCAATTGGGTGGCCGACAGTGCATCCAGCACGTTCACATTATCTCCCACCCAGTCTTCTGCAGAAAGCGCACAGATGGCGCATGAAAACCAAGCCCATCAGTCTGTCACATCACCCCCATGCATATCAGGGAAACTGTCTGAGCCTCAAGTTATGCAGCAGTCTCTTATGCTGTTTGAAGACTCTGCTGGCAGGGTGTCCCAAGGGCATCCACCTAGCCCTTCCCCAGGGGTGGAAGAGATAGAATGCACTAACGCACAACCAATTATGTTTCCTGATGATAAAGACATGGGAATACCACCTCAGCACGTCTCTGATGATGACGAAACACAGGTGCCAACTGCTGCGTCTTTCTGCAGTGTGCAGACTAAACAGGAGGTCAGGGATCAAGACTGGGTGGAAGACAATTCAGGGGACGATGGGGTCCTAGACCCCACATGGAATGAAGGTCGTACCACTGACTTTCACAGTTCGGAGGAAGAGGCAGTGGTGAGACCGAGTCAACAGCGTAGCAAAAGACAAAGAGGGAGCAGTGGGCAAAAGTAGAACACCCGCCGCCAAGAGACTCCGCCTGCTACTGACCGCCGCCATCTGGGACCGAGCACCCCAAAGGCAGCTTCAAGGAGTTCCCTGGCATGGCACTTCTTCAAACAATGTGCTGACGACAAGACCCGAGTGGTTTGCACGCTGTGCCATCAGAGCCTGAAGCGAGGCATTAACGTTCTGAACCTTAGCACAACCTGCATGACCAGGCACCTGCATGCAAAGCATGAACTGCAGTGGAGTAAACAGCTTAAAAACAAGGAAGTCACTCAGGCTCCCCCTGCTACCTCTTCTGCTGCTGCCGCCTCGGCCTCTTCTGCTGCTGCTGACGCCGCCTCGGTCTCTTCCTCCGCCTCTGGAGGAACGTTGGCACCTGCCGCCCAGCAAACATGGGATGTACCACCAACACCACCACCTGCGTCACCAAGCATCTCAACCATGTCAAACGGCAGCGTTCAGCTCTCCATCTCACAAACATTTGAGAGAAAGCGTAAATTCCCACCTAGCCACCCTCGATCCCTGGCCCTGAATGCCAGCATTTCTAAACTACTGGCCTATGAAATGCTGTCATTTAGGCTGGTGGACACACACAGCTTCAAACAGCTCATATCGCTTGCTGTCCCACAGTATGTTGTTCCCAGCCGCCACTACTTCTCCAAGAGAGCCGTGCCTTCCCTGCACAACCAAGTATCTGATAAAATCAAGTGTGCACTGCGCAACGCCATCTGTGGCAAGGTCCACCTAACCACAGATACGTGGACCAGTAAGCACGGCCAGGGACGCTATATCTCCCTAACTGCACACTGGGTAAATGTAGTGTCGGCTGGGCCCCAGGCGGAGAGCTGTTTGGCGCACGTCCTTCCGCCGCCAAGGATCGCAGGGCAACATTCTTTGCCTCCTGTCTCCTCCTCCTCCTACTCAGCTTCCTCCTCCTCTTCTTCCACCTGCTCATCCAGTCAGCCACACACCTTCACCACCAACTTCAGCACAGCCCGGGGTAAACGTCAGCAGGCCATTCTGAAACTCATATGTTTGTGGGACAGGCCCCACACTGCACAGGAGTTGTGGCGGGGGTATATAAACAACAGACCGACGAGTGGTTGCTGCCGGTGAGCCTCAAGCCCGGCCTGGTGGTGTGCGATAATGGGCGAAATCTCGTTGCAGCTCTGGGAATAGCCGGTTTGACGCACATCCCTTGCCTGGCGCATGTGCTGAATTTGGTGGTGCAGAAGTTCATTCAAAACTACCCCGACATGTCAGAGCTGCTGCATAAAGTGCGGGCCGTCTGTTCGCGCTTCCGGCGTTCACATCCTGCCGCTGCTCGCCTGTCTGCGCTACAGCGTAACTTCGGCCTTCCCGCTCACCGCCTCATATGCGACGTGCCCACCAGGTGGAACTCTACCTTGCACATGCTGGACAGACTGTGCGAGCAGCAGCAGGCCATAGTGGAGTTTCAGCTGCAGCACGCACGGGTCAGTCGCACTGCGGAACAGCACCACTTCACCACCAATGACTGGGCCTCCATGCGAGACCTGTGTGCCCTGTTGCGCTGTTTCGAGTAATCCACCAACATGGCCAGTGGCGATGACGCCGTTATCAGCGTTACAATACCACTCCTCTGTCTGGGTGCCGGGGCCTAAAAATATCTGACAGTGGCCTGTTCCAGTGGTGGGTGACATGAAGCCTGATTCTCTGCTATGACATGAAGACTGATTCTCTGCTGACATGAAGCCTGAATCTCTGTTATGGGACCTCTCTCCTCTGCCTGGGTGCCTGGGCCTAAATATGTGACAGTGGCCTGTTCCAGTGGTGGGTGACGTAAAGCCTGATTCTCTGCTATGACATGAAGCCTGAATCTCTGTTATAGGACCTCTCTCCTCTGTCTGGGTGCCGGGGCCTAAAAATATCTGACAGTGGCCTGTTCCAGTGGTGGGTGACGTGAAGCCTGATTCTCTGCTATGACATGAAGACTGATTCTTTGCTGACATGAAGCCAGATTCTCTGTTACGGGACCTCTCTCCTCTGCCTGGGTGCCTGGGCCTAAATATCTGACAATGGACTGTTCCAGTGTTGGGTGACGTAAAGCATGATTCTCTGCTATGACATGCAGACTGATTCTCTGCTGACATGAAGCCTGAATCTCTGTTACGGGACCTCTCTCCTCTGTCTGGGTGCCTGGGCCTAAAAATATCTGACAGTGGCCTGTTCCAGTGGTGGGTGACGTGAAGCCTGATTCTCTGCTATGACATGCAGACTGATTCTCTGCTGACATGAAGCCAGATTCTCTGTTACGGGACCTCTCTCCTCTGCCTGGGTGCCGGGGCCTAAATATATGACAATGGACTGTTCCAGTGGTGGGTGACGTGAAGCCAGATTCTCTGCTATGGCATGAAGAGACTGATTCTCTGCTGACGTGAAGCCAGATTCTCTGCTATGGGACCTCTCTCCAATTGATATTGGTTAATTTTTATTTATTTTATTTTTATTTTAATTCATTTCCCTCCAAAATTGCTGAAAAGACGAGAAGAAAACTGGTCTGGGAGGCTACCAAGAGGCCTACAGCAACATTAAAGGAGCTGCAGGAATATCTGGCAAGTACTGGCTGTGTGGTACATGTGACAACAATCTCCCGTATTCTTCATATGTCTGGGCTATGGGCTAGAGTGGCAAGACAAAAGCCTTTTCTTACGAAGAAAAACATCCAAGCCAGGCTGCATTTTGCAAAAACACATCTGAAGTCTCCCAAAAGCATGTGGGAAAAGGTGTTATGGTCTGATGAAACCAAAGTTGACATTTTTGGCCATAATTTCAAAAGATATGTTTGGCGCAAAAACAACACTGCACATGACCAAAAGAACACCATACCCACAGTGAATCATGGTGGTGCCAGCACCATGCTTTGGGGATGTTTTTCTTCATCTGGAAATAGGGCCTTAGTTAAGCTAGAGGGAATTATGAACAGTTGCAAATACAAGTCAATATTGGCACAAAACCTTCAGGCTTCTGCTAGAAAGCTGAACATGAAGAGGAACTTCATCTTTCAGCATGACAACGACCCAAAGCATACATCCAAATCAACAAAGGAATGGCTTCACCTGAAGAAGATCAAAGTTTTAGAATGGCCCAGCCAGAGCCCAGACCTGAATCCAATTTAAAATCTGTGCGTTGATCTGAAGAGGGCTGTGCAGAGGAGATGCCCTCGCAATCTGACAGATTTAGAGTGTTTTTGCAAAGAAGAGTGGGTAAATCTTGCCAAGTCAAAATGTGCCATGCTGATATACTCATACCCAAAAAGACTGAGTGCTGTAATAAAATCAAAAGGTGCTTCAACAAAGTACAGTCCTGATCAAAAGTTTAAGACCACTTGAAAAATGGCAATAAATCATATTTAGCATGGCTGGATCTTAACAAGGTTCCAAGTAGAGCTTCAACATGCAACAAGAAGAAATGGAAGTGAGACAAAACATTTTTTGAGCATTCCATTTTTATGAAAACAATGAATAAACTGAAACAGGCTGTTTTTCAGCTGATCAAAAGTTTAGGACCACACCTCCAAAAAAAAACTAAAACCCCCCAAAACAGAAATCCAACTTCTAAACATGAACTCAGTAATGAGTAGCCCTGCTGTTTTTGTTTATCACTTCAAAAATTAGTTTCAGCATGCTTGCTGCAAGCATTTCCATGAGATGAGTGGGAACATTTCTCCAAGTGGTGAAGACGGCCGCACAAAGGCCATCTACTGTCTGGAACTGCTGTCCATTTTTGTAAACTTCCCTTGCCATCCATCCCCAAAGGTTCTCAATTGGATTTAGATCAGGGGAACACGCAGGATGGGCCAAAAGAGTGATGTTATTCTCCTGGAAGAAGTCCCTTGTCCTGCGGTCATTGTGTACTGTAGCGTTGTCCTGTTGAAAAACACAGTTGGAAAACCACACAGACAATGGTCCTCAGTCATGAGGAATGCTTTCTGCAACATCTGGACATAGCCAGCGGCCGTTTGACGCCTCTGCACTTCCTGAAGCTCCATTGTTCCACTCAAGGAAAAAGCACCCCAGACCATTATGGCGCCCCCTCCACTGTGGCGTGTAGAAAACATCTCAGGTCAGATCTGCTTGTCATGGCAGTAACGTTGGAAACCATCAGGACCATCAAGGTTAAATTTTTTTCTCATCAGAGAATAAAACTTTCTTCCCCCTTTGAATGTCCCATGTTTGGTGCTCTTGCAAAGTCCAAACGAGCAGTTCTGCTGCGTTCAAGGAGACGAGGTCTTTGAAGACGTTGTTTTGTTTTTGAAGCCCTTCAGTCTCAGATGCCGTCTGATGGTTATGGGGCTGCAGTCAGCACCAGTAAGGGCCTTAATTTGGGTCGAGGATCGTCCAGTGTCTTGACGGACAGCCAATTGGAACCTCCGGCTCAGTGCTGATGAAATTTTTGGGGTCTTCCACTTAACTTTTTTGTTCCATAACCCTCAGGATCATATAAGAAATTCCAAATGACTGTCTTACTGCGTCCCACCTCAGCAGCCATGGCGCGCTCTAAGAGACCCTGCTTATGCAGTTCAGCAATCCGACCACGTTCAAAAGGGGAGAGTTTTTTTGCCTTTGCCATCACAACGTGTGACTACCTGACAGAAAATGACAATGAATCCACATCTTTGCACAGATTTGTCTTTTTAAAGGCATGTGGTCCTAAAATTTGGATCAGGTGAAAAACAGCCTGTTTCAGTTTAATCGTTATTTTCAATTCATTGAATGCTCAAAAATTTTTTTGTCTCACTCTCATTGCTTCTTGTTGCATGTTGAAGCTCTACTTGGAACCTTGTTAAGATCCAACAATGTAAAATATGATTTTTTGCCATTTTTCAAGTGGTCTTAAACTTTTGATCAGGGCTGTATTAGTTTAAGGGTGTGCACACTTATGCAACAATATTATTTTATTTTTATATTTATTCTTCCCTCTACCTAAAAGATTTCAGTTTGTTTTTCAATTGAGTGGTAAAGTTTATAGGTCACATTAAAGGTGGAAAAAGTTCTGAAATGATTTATCTTTGTCTCATTTTTTACATCACAGAAACCTGATATTTTAACAGGGGTGTTTAGACTTTTTATATCAACTGTATATATACAAACTGAAAAGAATGGCGTGGTATTAAACAAGCAGGAAGTGCTCAAACCCACATGCAGTTGTGCATATATAAGGGGAGCAAATCCTGCACTTGTGGCCCGTTGCTAATGACTATCCCCAGCAAAAATGCATACAGTGGAGGATGCCCGCAGCGAACCACAAGTACCACAATAGACATCCTACACAAGATAGCAATTATGGGGAGGTGATAATCAATGTAACAGTATAACAAAATAATAGCAAAGACAGGTGCACTCTGCGGTCTTACTAAACCCTCAAACTGATTTTAAAATTGAGAGATTAGCCAACATATCCTACGGTGTAGGACATGTCTGAGCCCGAGCACCGCGCCAAGGTTTCTCAAGTAGCTCGGGACCTAACACTCACCTACCTGGGCCATATGGACAATACCAGGAGCCAGTGGGCAAATTATAGGAGCATGAGGCCGACTCACAAACAACTCACCAGTTACCTCCAGCATGTAACCATGCTAGCAATGGGAGGAGGGAGGAGTCTGCGAGTCCCACTCAAGACTGGCTGATATGGCCCAGGCCTCACAGGTGCACCTAAATGTAGCCTGGAGATGGAAAACAGGCACATTTAAATTGGAGTTTATACACCTCCAGGCATCTCTATATACAAACTGAAAAGAATGGTGTGGTATTAAACAGGCAGGAAGTGCTCAAACCCACATGCAGTTGTGCATATATATAGGGGAGCAAATCCTGCACTTGTGGCCCGTTGCTAATGGCGATCCCCAGCAGCGAACCACAAGTACCACAATAGACATCCTACACAAGATAGCAATTATGGTTACCATATGGATATGGATAAACTGATGGTAGCTGGTGGTAACAAACAGCCTGCTCTGTAGGACTTTTTGTCAATTTAAAACAGTCCAAAAATTACCCCTTTTTGGTAGCAGATGGCTTCTTTGGTGCCCACTGTATTTTGATCAATTCTTCTGAATCAAATTGCAAAAGTTCCAGATTCATAGAAATTTGTAACAAATTTGATTACTTTAAAATTGATTTGCTCTTCTCTATTACTAATAAAAATAAAATAGCGTGAGGTTTACTAGCATTGTGTGTGAACTGATTTCTTAATCCAGTCATCCACAGTAGGCTCATCTTTCCTTTATAGTCACCCCCACCATGCACCCACAAATCAGCCCTATGAATCCTGGAGTCCTCTCCATTAAATGTGGGCACTCAGGAGCCCTCTCTATGCATCACAGGGAGAACAGGGCTGAGTACAGAGATACATGCGGTACTGATCGGAGCTCACCATTCTGCAGACTACTCATCCATTATGGCAGTTTATAGGGCTGGTCGAGGGTGACAGTTTCCTTTTAAGGGTCCATTCACGGTGTGGAATTTACAATTGGTATTCTTATGTGGACACTGCATTAAAATTCTTTGTCTATCTCCCATTGTTTTCAATGGGAGGCAGTGCTGCAGTTCACAGACCAGTAGTATAAAGCCATGACAATGCCAAGATGGGGCATGTCCCTTCCTGGAGAGGTGTGCAGACAGCTGACACTTAGGACAGCGGCAGGTGTAGATGTACCCTAAAGTTGTAAGTTACAAGTTTTTTTTTTTTTTTTTTTTTTTTAATACAGAATTCTAGTGTGTTTAAAAAAAGAAAAGTGACAGGCTCTCTTTAAAGAGAACCCGTCACTGCTCCTGACAGGCCTGTTTTATTAGCTTCATGCATTCCCCAAGTAAGAACAATTCTGGAGCATCTATTCTCATGGCTCTATGTTATGCCATTCCTTTATTATTTTCACTAGAAGTTATGAATGAATTGCTAGCGGTCTGCAGTAAGGGTACAGAGGGGAGGTAACCAGTTGGGGGTGCGTACCTGCACAGTCCGAAAATGGCAGCACTGACTGGATAAATTCAGACCGTGAAGAGACACACCCCCAGCTGGTTAACACCCCTCTGTACCCTTACTGCAGACTGCAGAAATGATAAAGGAAAGGCACAACATAGAGTCATTAGAATAGATGTTCGAGAATTGTTAATACACAGGGAATGCATGAAGCTATTAAAACAGGCATGTCAGGAGAGGTGACAGGTCCTGTATAAGTAACCTCACTACATCTGCTCAGAAACCTGCTTAATCCTTGAAATTCTACGTTATAGATGTAGCAAGAAAAACTATGTTCGGTCTAATACTAGTTGAGATGCTGCTCACCAGAAAGTACTGTGGTAATATGTACAGTGCTGGAAGGCGTGTTGTCCCACTCGGGTATCTCAGATGAAATACAGAGAGTGGCAGTGGTCTCAGCAAAAGCATAGTTTGCTGAGACAGTTTTGTATACATTTTCAGGGCTGGATTTTACTTGGACCGGCAGTTAGGCTTGGTAGAGGGAGCTGCCAGTCCACACTCTTCCGGCACGGGAATTCCGTTTTACCTGAGGTGATTGCAGGTGAGTAGAGTTGAGCGGACACCTGGATGTTCAGGTTCGACGTGTTCAGCCGAACTTCACAAAAAAGTTCAAGTTCGGGACCTGAACTTGACCCAAACTTGACCCCGAACCACATTGAAGTCCATGGGGACCCGAACTTTTGAGCACTAAAATGGCAGTAAAAATGTCATGGAAAGGGCTAGAGGGCTGCAAATGGCATCAAAATGTGGTTAAGAGCATGGCAAGCGCTCTGCGAACAAATATGGATAGGGAAATGACTTAAAATAACATAAAATACGTAAAAATAAAAAAATAATAATCTTGATCTAGGAGGACGAGGTCCATATGGTGTAGGAGGTTGAGGAGGCGGTGGATGTGGCGGTGTAGGTGGAAGCGGCGGTGGAGGAGAAGGATGTAGCCTACACTGCTTTTTGGATTTAAATTTATTTTAATTTTTTTAAATTAGGGTACACCCCAAAACATTGGGAAATATAACCTGTGATAACCCCCTCCAGTGGTGCTAAACACACGTTCAGGCAATACACTGGCTGCAGGGCAGGCCAGCACCTTCAAGGCGTAAAGGGCAAGCTCAGACCATGTACCCAATTTGGAGACCCAGAAGTTGCAGGGGCAGACCCATCAGTCAGTTCGTGTAGGCGTCTGCACACATACTGCCCCACCATGTCGCTCGTCCCCGTGATGTTCACGATCGATGTTTAAAGCGTGAGAAAGGGACACCACATCCAAGGGAGGTCAATGGCTGCAATGTGATCGAGCAGAAATTTGGGAAAAATTATTAATGCGGAAGGATCAAATCAAAGGGCCAATTAAAGACAAATTTCAGAAATTTTAGTCCCTGTCACCTATGCAGAGCAGGGGTTTTTCATCGACAAAAATAGGTTAATGTCACCCACCAATGGAACAGACGATTTTTAAAAATTTCGGACCCTGTCAACTATGTAGAGCAAGGGTTTATTCACGGCAAAACTGAGTTCATGTCACCCACCAATTGAACAGACGATTTTACAAAAATTAGGTCCCTGTCACCTATGCAGAGCAGTGGTTTGTTTACGGCAAAATTGGTAAAATGTCACCTGACAATGTAACAGACGATTTTTTGAAATTTATGTTCCTGTCACCTATGCAGAGGTGCCCCCATGATTTCCACCATCCATTTGGATATCTTCTCTATCAACTTTTGATGTTTTTTTCTGCGCCCACCATGTTGATCACGGTTATCGTCGAATCAGGGTTCCACGCCGGAGAGGGAGCATGAGAAAGGGAGACCACATTTAAGGGAGGTTAATTGTTTAAAATTAAATATGATCGAGCGGAAAAGTGGGACAACTTGTTAAAGTTTAAGCATTGAATGAAAGGAGGTGGCGCGCATCAATTAAAGAAGAATTTTTGAAATTTAATTCCCTGTCACCTATGCACAGCAGGGGTTTGCATACGGCAAAATTGGTAAAATGTCACCTCACAATGTAACAGACGATTTTTGGAAATTTATGTCCCTATCACCTATGTAGAGCAGGGGTTTAATCACTGCAAAAATTGTCAAATGTCACCCAAGAATGTAACAGACAAATTAGTGAAATGTTTTCACCTGTCTACTAGGTACAGCCGGGGTATATCGCACCCAAAAATTGGTGAATTTCACCCAAATATGTAACAGACAAATTAGTGAAATGTTTTTACCTGTCTACTAGGTATAGCAGGGGTATATCACACCCAAAAATTGGTTAATTTCACCAGAAAATGTAACAGACAAATTAGTGAAATGTTTTTACCTGTCTACTAGGTACAGCCGGGGTATATCACAGCCAAAAAATTGTGAATTTCACCCGAATATGTAACAGACAAATTTGTGAAATGTTTTTACCTGTCTACTAGGTATAGCAGGGGTATATCACACCCAAAAATTGGTTAATTTCACCAGAAAATGTAACAGACAAATTAGTGAAATGTTTTTACCTGTCTACTAGGTACAGCCGGGGAATATCACAGCCAAAAATTGGTGAATTTCACCAGAATATGTAACAGACAAATTATTGAAATGTATTTACCTGTCTATTAGGTAGAGCAGGGGTATATCACAGCCAAAAAATAGTGAATTTCACCCGAATATGTAACTGACAAATTAGTGAAATGTTTTTATCTGTCTACTAGGTACAGCAGGGGTATATCATACCCAAAAATTTGTGAATTTCACCCGAATATGTAACAGACAAATTAGTGAAATGTTACCTGTCTACTAGGTAGAGCAGGGGTATATCACAGCCAAAAATTGGTGAATTTCACCAGAAAATGTAACAGACAAATTAGTGAAATGACATACAGATGGAGCAGGGTTAGCACTCCAGCTCTTCACTCAAATTTCTTAACTCATCACGTTATCTTGAGACAAATGCCATTGAAAATCAATTGAAGGTGTTTGCTTAGGTTAGATAACACAACTCAGAAATCTCAGAAAACAGGAGTGTTAACTCTACTCCATCCGTAAAATAAAATATGTACAAAAAAAATTAAATTGATTTATGAGGTGGAGTTCCATATGGAGTAGGAGTTTGAGGAGGCGGTGGACGTAGCGTTGTAGGTAAATGCGGCGGTGAAGGAGGACGAGGTAGCCAACACTGGTTTTTGGTTTTAATATATTTATTTTTAATTAGGGTACACTCCAAAAGAGTGTGAAATATCCAAAATTCAACAATGAGCAACTGCGCTGTAGTAAAACAATTGTCTATTCTGCACAAGGTACAGACAAGTACTGTGGGATCCATGCCTGGTTCTTTTTAATGAACGTGAGCTTGTCCACATTGGCTGTGGACAGACGGCTGCTCTTGTCTGTGATAACGCCCCCTGCTGAGCTAAACACACGTTCAGACAATACACTGGCTGCAGGGCAGGCCAGAACCTCCAAGGCGTAAAGGGCAAGCTCAGGCCATGTGCCCAATTTGGAGACCCATAAGTTGAAAGGGTCGGACCAGTCATTCAGTACGTGTAGGTGTGTGCACACATACTGCTCCACCATGTTGGTGAAATGCTGCCTCCTGCTAAGACGTTTCATATCAGCTGGTGATGCTGGTTGTTGTGGCGTGCTGACAAAGCATTTCCACATTTCGGCCATGCTAACCCTGCCTTCTGAGGTGCTGGCGGTGCCCCAGCTGCGTTGGCGACCTCTTCCTCGTCCTCTGCCTTCGCCTTGTGCTTCCACTGTGCCCACGCTGTCCCGTGGGAATGCTACCAGCAGCACGTCTACCAGCGTGCGCTTGTACTTGCGCATTTTATGATCACACTCCAGTGATGGAATTAAGGACAGTACAGTGTCCTTGTAACAGGGATCCAGCAGCGTGGCCACCCAGTAATCATCACAAGTTAGAATGTGGGCAACTCGGCGGTCGTTGCGGAGACACTGCAGCATGTAATGTGTGCCAGGCTGCCCAGAGGCAACGAAAAGCTGTCCTCTGTGGGAGGTGTATTGTCTGTGTCCTCTGTATCCCCCCAGCCACGCACCAGTGATGGCCATGAGCTGGTTTGGGTGCCACCCTGCTGTGAACACGGTTCTTCCTCCTCCATCTCCTCCTCCTCATCCTACACATCGTCATCCTCCAGAACTGTGCCCTGGCTATACAATTGTGTACCTGGCGTTTGTGGGTGCAGGATTCCACCCTCGGAGCCACTTGCGAATGACTGGCCAGAATGTGCAAGGTGGAGTTCCACCTTGTGGGCATGTCGCATATGAGGCGGTGAGCGGGAAGACCGAAGTTACGCTGCAGCACACACAGACGGCCCGCAATTTATGCAGCAGCTCTGACATATTGGGGTAAATTTTAAGGAACCTCTGCACCACCAAATTCAGCACATGCACCAGGCAAGGGATGTGCGTCAAACGGCTAGTCCCAGAGCTGCTACGAGATTTTACCCATTATCGCACACCACAAGGCCGGGCTTGAGGCTCACTGGCACCAACCATTCATTGGTCTGTTCTTCAAGGCCCGTCCACAGCTTCTGCACGGTGTGGGGTTTGTCCCCCAAACAGATAAGTTTTAAAACTGTCTGCTGTCGTTTACCCCTGGCTGTGCTGAAGTTGGTGGTGAAGGTGTTACGCTGACCGGATGAGGAGGCGGTAGAGGATGAGGAAGCGGAGTAGGAGGAGGAAGAAACAGGAGGCAAACTGAAGCGCCCTGCAATCCTCGGTGGTGGAAGGACATGTGCCAAACTGCTATCTGACTCAGGCCCAGCCGCCACTGCATTTACCCAGTGTGCTGTTATGGAGATATAACATCCTTGACTGTGCTTACTGGTCCATGTATCCGTAGTTAGGTGGACCTTGCCACAGATGGCGTTGCGCAGTGCACACCTGATTTTGTCCCCCACTTGGTTGTGCAAGGAAGGGATTGCACGCCTGGAAAAGTAGTGGCGGCTGGGCACGACGTACTGTGGGACAGCCACCGCCATAAGGCTTTTAAAATTCTCTGTCTCCACCAGACGGAATGACAGCATTTCAAAGGACAGTTATTTTGAAATGCTGGCAATAAGGGCCAGGGATAGCGGGTGGGTAGGGGCTACTTCCTCTTCCGCTCCAGTGTTTGGGAAATGGAGAGCTGAACGCTTCCGTGGGACATTGTGGAGATGCTTGGTGACCCAGGGGGTGGTGTTGCTGGCAGATCCTCTGTTTGCGGGGTGGCAGGTGGCACTGTCACTCCAGAGGTGGATGAAGAGGCCAAGACTGCAGCAGAAGAGGAAGCAGGAGAAGCCAGAGACCTTTCTTGGTTTTAGAGGTGTCTACTCCACTGCAGCTCGTGCTTTGCACTTAAATGCCT
The DNA here is from genome assembly GCF_905171765.1 of Bufo bufo. NCBI lineage: Eukaryota > Metazoa > Chordata > Amphibia > Anura > Bufonidae > Bufo > Bufo bufo. The sequence goes on from NC_053389.1 coordinate 84,590,210, forward strand.
GGTCATGCAGGTTGTGCTCAGGTTGAGAACGTTTATGCCTCGCTTCAGGCTCTGATTGCACAGCGTGCAAACCACTCGTGTCTTGTCATCAGCACATTGTCTGAAGAACTGCCACGCCAGGGAACTCCTTGGAGCTGGCTTTGGTGTGCTCGGTCCCTTGCTGCGGTGGGCAGTAGCAGTCGTACTGTCTAGGAGACGGCAGCTCCGCTTTTGCACCCTGCTCCCTCTTTTGCTGTGCTGGTGGCTCGTTGCGACCACCGCCTCTTCGTCATGCGAGTGACTACATAGGTCACTCGCATGACCTTGATTCCATGTGGGGTCGAGGACCTCATCGTCCTCCACATCATCTTCCACCCAGTCTTCACTCCTGCCCTCCTTTTCGGTCTGCACACATTCGAAAGCCACAGCATTTGGCACCTGTGTTTCGTCATCATCTGAGACGTGCTGCGATGGTCCTCCCATGTACTCATCTTGAAACATAAGTGGTTGGGCATCGGTGCACTCAATCTCTTCCACTTCTGGGGCAGGGCTAGGTGGATGACCCTGGGAAACCCGGGTAGCAGAGTCATCAAAAAGCAGAAGAGACTGCTGCATGACTTGGGGCTCAGACTGCTTGGCTGATTTGCAAGGCGGTGAGGTGAAAATTTTAAGGACATCGGCTGCAAGTGCCAACTGTGATCTTTCAGCAGGAGACTGGGTGGGAGACAATGAAAAGGTACTGGAGGCACTGCCAGCAACCCAATCTACTATCGCTGGTACTTGTTCAGGCCTCACCATTCGTAGAGCCGCATTAGGCCCGACCAAATACCGGTGCAGGTTCTGTCGCCTACTCGCACCTGAGCAAGGGGTTTCACTTGTGCGTGTAGCTGGCACAGATCGACCACGTCGTCTTATTGCAACAGGAGCTCCACCAGCAGCACCATGACCGGGGCCACTTCCCTTTTTCAACACTCTCCTCATGTATCTCAAATTTAGGATCTTGCTCACAATGGGTGGTTTTTTTATAACAGAATTGAACAACAGTATCTAACGCGTGTATCTCACAATGACAGATGCAGCAAAGGCTGCAAAATTAAGATTTTTGCCCAAAATGGGTGATTTTTTAATAGCAGAATAGCACAGCAATATTTAAAGCATGTATTTCACACATACAGATGCAGACAAGGCCGCAAATTAAGATATTTGCCCAAAATGGGTGTTTATTTAATACCAGAATAGCACAGCAATATGTAAAGGGTGTATCTCACAATGACAGATGCAGCAAAGGCTGCAAAATTAATATTTTTGCTCTAAATGGGTGTTTTTTTTATAGCAGAATAGAACAACAGTATCTATAGGGTGTATCTCACAATGACATATGCAGCAAAGGCTGCAAAATTTATATTTTTGCCCTAAATGGGTGTTTTTTTAATAGCAGATTAGAACAACAGTATCTAAAGGGTGTAGTATCTCACACGTAAAGATGCAGACAAAGCCGCAAATTAAGATTTTTGTCCAAAATGTTTTTTTTTTAATTTATTTTTTTAACAAATTTTATTGAGCAAATCAATACAGTACAATAATAGAGCAGTGGAGGAATGGTGAGGCCTGAACAAGTCTCCACTACTCTTGTATAGGTCAAAAAACAGATTACAGTCTGTCAAGCATATAGTATATATTGCAGTATAAACATTGAGGTAAGTCAACACACGATGAAAATTGAAGATTGAGGAAATAAATCATCATCACTAGAGTTGTAACATCACCGTATAGTTCATCTATATATTTCATCCGAGACGGGTCAGAGGGGATAGTAATACATACTATTGATCTTATGGAAGAGAGGGAAGTAGAAGTGAATAGGGGTAATAGAAGCATCAACCCTGTATAAATAAGGCCACCATGGTTTTAGTGTAGGACAATTAGTCTAATAACCTCTAAAGGAGATCCATTGATTCCAGATTTTTAGAAATTTGTGGTGTGATCTCAATTCCCATGAGGATAGCTCTTCTAAACGGTATAACTGGTCAATTTTCTGGAGCCATTATTCCGTGGGTGGGACATCAGTGGATAGCCAGAATAGTGAGATCAATACAGGGAGTGCAGAATTATTAGGCAAGTTGTATTTTTGAGGATTAATTTTATTATTGAACAACAACCATGTTCTCAATGAACCCAAAAAACTCATTAATATCAAAGCTGAATATTTTTGGAAGTAGTTTTTAGTTTGTTTTTAGTTTTAGCTATTTTAGGGGGATATCTGTGTGTGCAGGTGACTATTACTGTGCATAATTATTAGGCAACTTAACAAAAAACAAATATATACCCATTTCAATTATTTATTTTTACCAGTGAAACCAATATAACATCTCAACATTCACAAATATACATTTATGACATTCAAAAACAAAACAAAAACAAATCAGTGACCAATATAGCCACCTTTCTTTGCAAGGACACTCAAAAGCCTGCCATCCATGGATTTTGTCAGTGTTTTGATCTGTTCACCATCAACATTGCGTGCAGCAGCAACCACAGCCTCCCAGACACTGTTCAGAGAGGTGTACTGTTTTCCCTCCTTGTAAATCTCACATTTGATGATGGACCACAGGTTCTCAATGGAGTTCAGATCAGGTGAACAAGGAGGCCATGTCATTAGATTTTCTTCTTTTATACCCTTTCTTGCCAGCCACACTGTGGAGTACTTGGACGCGTGTGATGAAGCATGTCCTGCATGAAAATCATGTTTTTCTTGAAGGATGCAGACTTCTTCCTGTACCACTGCTTAAAGAAGGTGTCTTCCAGAAACTGGCAGTAGGACTGGGAGTTGAGCTTGACTCCATCCTCAACCCGAAAAGGCCCCACAAGCTCATCTTTGATGATACCAGCCCAAACCAGTACTCCACCTCCACCTTGCTGGCGTCTGAGTCGGACTGGAGCTCTCTGCCCTTTACCAATCCAGCCAAGGGCCCATCCATCTGGCCCATCAAGACTCACTCTCATTTCATCAGTCCATAAAACCTTAGAAAAATCAGTCTTGAGATATTTCTTGGCCCAGTCTTGACGTTTCAGCTTGTGTGTCTTGTTCAGTGGTGGTCGTCTTTCAGCCTTTCTTACCTTGGCCATGTCTCTGAGTATTGCACACCTTGTGCTTTTGGGCACTCCAGTGATGTTGCAGCTCTGAAATATGGCCAAACTGGTGGCAAGTGGCATCTTGGCAGCTGCATGCTTGACTTTTCTCAGTTCATGGGCAGTTATTTTGCGCCTTGGTTTTTCCACACGCTTCTCGCGACCCTGTTGACTATTTTGAATGAAACGCTTGATTGTTCGATGATCACGCTTCAGAAGCTTTGCAATTTTAAGAGTGCTGCATCCCTCTGCAAGATATCTCACTATTTTTGACTTTTCTGAGCCTGTCAAGTCCTTCTTTTGACCCATTTTGCCAAAGGAAAAAAAGTTGCCTAATAATTATACACACCTAATATAGGGTGTTGATGTCATTAGACCACACCCCTTCTCATTACAGAGATGCACATCACCTAATATGCTTAATTGGTAGTAGGCTTTCGAGCCTATACAGCTTGGAGTAAGACAACATGCATAAAGAGGATGATGTGGTCAAAATACTCATTTGCCTAATAATTCTGCACGCAGTGTAATTTGGCTGCATTCACTAAATGTTTAAAAAGTGCCAAGTTGGGAGGAGAAGGACCACGAGGGAAAAGATTCAGGAGAGCAACTTCTGGTGATGGGGTGATAGTGGAACCACATATCTTATTACATGTTTGAAAAATCTTCATCCACCACCATTGCAGTATTGAGCATGTCCACCATATGTGGAGGAAAGTACCTCTCTGTTTTTAGCATCTCCAACATATATCTGATGCCGAAGCTGAATAAAGACATGTCTTGTCAGGAGTTTTATACCAGCGTGTATTAATTTTATAGTTATTCTCCTGAATCTTGACACATCTCGAAGCCTTGTGTGAAGAGTTAAAAATATTGAAATTGTCCTCTGGAGATAAACATCTATCTAGATCTTTTTCCCATAGTCTAATGAAAGCTGGTGTAAAAGAGGTGGGAGGAGTCCTCAACCTGTTGTACCATTGAGAGATTAATTTATGTGGAGTAGAACTTAGAGAAATAACGTACTCAAACCAAGTTATGGGGCGTAGTAATGCGTGTAATTGGGCGTTTTGAGATATGTATGCCCTTAGAAAATGGAGCCCATTAAAGCTAGATTGATGTACTTTCAAAAGTTCACACATATCTTTTACAGAAATCAGTTGACCATCATTGTAAAGATCTACTAATTTTGTCTTAGAATGTCTAATCTCAATAGGAAGGCTGTTCATTAAGGCCTGAGGAGCTAGGTGGAATACGTCTTCTATATTAAGAATAGGAGACAGGGGCGGGGAGTTTAAGGGTGAGTTTTGTAGAGTGTTCCATGCATGTAAAGTAGCTTTCATGATCGGAGTGATATTTGGATGGAGAGGTAACGGGGACAGACAACCTAGGAGAGCCGCTCTGAAGGGTAATCCAAATAAGGATTCTTCCATCGGGACCCAGGATTTTTGTTTAGGGGCAGACAACCAATCTACTACTCTAGTGAGCATGACCGTTCTGCCATATAATTCGGGGTCTGGTAGTGATATACCTCCCCTCTCTCTCGGGTGAGACAGAAATTTATAGGACATTCTTGCTTTTTTATTATTCCATATGAAGGATCTGAACATGGTTCTAAGTTTAGAGTAGTACGTGGTGGGAACGGGAATCGGTAGAGTCTGTTGTAGATAAGTGAGTTTAGGGATAATGAGGGAAAGCAGGATATTTTTCCTCCCAAACCACGAGAGTGTAGGGACATCCAGGGAAGCTAAGTCATCAGCTAATTTATTCTAAAGAGGGATGTAGTTCAAGTTAAAGAGTTAAGAGTTGGTTTAGGTCTGTGCTCATTTTTACACCTAAGTAGGTTAGAAAAGGGGAGGACCAATTAAAAGGTGAGCATGACTCAAGTTGGTCCCTCAAGGATTTTTTAAGACCCGTGGAGATAATCAGTGATTTGTTGTGATTCACCTTGAAATTGGAGAGTATCCCGTATCCCTAGCCACTGAGGAAGAGGGCGGACCCTCGAAACGCGTCTGGCTGGTCCTGCGAGTGTCAAACTACCCAACCGAACCTAAACACAGACCTACCAAATACAGTATTGGTCATTGGAAGATCTTCATACAGCTCGAAATACGCCAGTGAAAGAATAGCTGGCTTAAGGAATCGCGAGATTACGCGAACCCTGCGACTACTTCCTGGTCGGTGACAAACAAGGAAGTAACCACGTGGAACGTGGAGACCAGCGAGTAGTAATTCTGAAGTATCGGATCCCGTGCTAACCAGGGAGATACAAAGGACCCAGCGACCATCAGAGCGGCAACCCCACTAAGGACAGTCACTCTCAAGGGCAAGGTAAGAGGGTTTGAAAAACAAGGGGGACGCCCCAGTTAAAAACCCGACTACCTCTTGTATCTTACCTAACCATAACCGCACTTACACCGATACAAAAGTGCCTTATCGGATGGACACAGTTACAATCTTTACATAAGGAGTTGTCATTAAGTCTTTACAAGACTCCCCTCACAGGACACAACCACAAAGGATTTATATATTTTTTCTTTTATTTTCCACAGGACACTTATATGTATTTTTCTTACAGGATACTCACTGCGTTATTGGATTTAGATTTTTATTCACAGGTTACTGGACTTTATTCACAAGTGATTTATATGCACATTTGAGCACAAACCTTATAGGATATATCCATCCAACTTATATATTGATAAAGAGTACTATATCGATCCAGATAGCTATTACATTGAATATATTAGAACAGATCCGTTTGTACCAACTTATTGTTCCCAGTGCATTTTACTTTATTTTATGTGTAATTCTATGTGCAATTTTAGGTGTTATTTTATTACATAAAGACACTACTTATAGACCTGCCAGCTGGCGAGTGCCTGTTTTTACTTTTATTCTATCCCGTATGTTTCTATGTGGCCATAAATCTTTGGAAGAGCTGTTTCGGGGTTGCACACCATTAAGAGCAAGTCGTCTGTGAAAGCAGCAATTTTGTGCTGTTGGTCACCAAGAGCTATTCCCTGGATGTCCCTATCTATCCGGATGGTCTGCAGTAGAGGTTCTAGGGCGAGGACAAAAAGGAGGAGGGATAGGGGGCAGCCCTGGCGAGTGCCATTTCTTATCTTAAAAGGATCGGACAGGGTATCATTTACCCGGACTGATGCTGAGGCATGGAAATACATAGCTTCTATTGCTTGTATAAAGGGAGAAGGGAAGTTGCGGGAACGCAACGCTGAGTACATAAAGGACCAATTGACTCTGTCAAAGGCCTTCTCCGCGTCTGTGCTGAGAAGGACTAATGGGAGGCCTTTTTTTTGGACATAGTGGATAATATTAAGTATACGAGCCGTGTTATCTTTCCCTTCTCTCTGTTTAACAAAGCCCACTTGATCCCTGTGGATTAATGAAGGGAGGAGCTTCGCCAATCTGTTTGCCAGCATTTTTGCCAAGAGTTTTAAATCTATATTAAGAAGGGAAATGGGTCTGTAGTTGGGGCATAGAGTATGGTCTTTACCTTCTTTTGGAATTAATGTGATGTGAGCTCTGGTCATATCAATAGAGAGTGGCATACCCTGCAGTGTATTGTTAAAAACTGGGAGAAGGTGTGGGATCAGTACTTCGTGGAAAGACGCGTAGTAAGGTGTAGGGAGTCCATCAGGACCTGGGCATTTCCCTCTGGGAGAATTTTTTATGGCCTCGAGAAGTTCATCAGAGGAGAAGGGTGAAGATAAGTGGTTTTTGTCTTGTTCTGAGAGTGAAGGGAGGGCCAGGTTATCTATGAACTAGTGGACGGCTTAAGTTCTGTGTCACCCGAGAGAGATTGCGGTGAGTTTAGGTTGTAGAGGGATTCATAGTAATCCCTGAATAAGGAAGCTATTTTATTTGATTCAAACGTTAATTCCCTGTGACAAACTGCCATTTGCCACTGGGCATTGTAGAGGACTTATGGCTAGCCTCCTGCCCTACGACTATGGCCCCGGGACATATTACCCTTCTTCCATACTGAACTTTCAGCTCCAGAGACTAAGTCCCGTTCGAAGATGGGACTTAGTCGTTTTCTGCATGAAATTGACTGACTGCACAGCCCAAATCTATGGAACTGTTTTGGGCAGGAAATTGTGCTTGTGGTCGGTCATAAAGGACTTCCAAAAATCACACAAATCCCTCCAGCGGATCAAAAGTTTAGTGGAAGTGTTTATGTTTGATGTATGCTGAGTTTAAATATGTAATTTTTATGGAGATGGAATGTATGGTTTTAAAGTTACAGTGTATGTTTAAAAACTGTATTTTTACTGTCTGTGATAGTTATGTTAATCCATAATTATTATCCCAGACAGAAGGGAGGATTTTGTGTATTTGGGTGGTAATTCCTGCCCTATTGTTCTCACATGTGTATTGGTGATTTCCCTTTGTCCTGGGAGATAATTGAATTGCACTTCGGGTGTCTTCAGGGCAGAGAGGAGGAAACCATGATGCATTGTGGGGACCTGCATAAATACGGGCGGGTAGCCCTCAATAAAGAGTTCACTTCAGTTCCTGTTTTTCTAACCCTTCAAAACGCAGCCTCGGCTCGTTATTGGAGGGAATTGCTGCATCACGCTGGGGATTGCTATGCTCTGCATATTCCCTGGAGGAGAGATCTTTCCCACACGGTCCTGAATGCTGGAGGTTCATTCAGGGTGGAAGGAAGACGGCGCGGCTCCAGTTAAGCTACGGCGGCTGTGGAGTCTGCGGTAGTTGTGGTGTCCAGTGCGGTGCTTGTGGTCCTCGGCGCAAGCTAGGAAGCGTCCAGTAACGGAAGCGGATCCGTTACATTCACCTTCTGGGGTTTTCAGTTTATGAACATAGTTATTTAGCTTCCGACGTTTGAGTCTGGACATCATATAGTGGGAGGCTTTATTTCCATGCGCAAATATTTTATATTGAGAGTGCAAAAAGAGCTTGGCAGAAGCCACATTCATGAGGTTTTTGAGGGAGGCCCTACAGGAGGACAGTTCCTGTAAGTGTGATTCTAATAGAGATCTTTTATGGGCTCTTTCTAGGAAATAGATTTTTTCATGAAGGGAATCTATCTCTTTTTGTCTCTCCTTTTTAAGATGGGCACCTAGGCTGATACAATGGCCCCTAATAAATGCTTTATGAGCATCCCAAATTGTTTGGGGTGTTACCTCGGAAGTGCAGTTCGTATTAAAGTATTCTTCCAAAAGACATTTCAGCTTAGATTTGGTGTTCGGCGAGCTAATGAGTTGTTCATTAAATCGCCAGTGGCTAGTGGGTCTATGGTTAAGGGGAGATTTCATGTTGAGATATATGGGGGCATGATCGGATAGTATTATGGAACCTATTTCAGCTTTGGAGCACAACTGGAGATGTTCCTTTGAAACAAATAGATAGTCTAATCGTTGATATGACCTGTGCATTGATGAGTAAAAGGTATAATCTCTAGAATCTGGATGCATGGTACGCCAAACATCGATCAGATGGGCTTTGGCCAAAGTTCGCAGTAGTGAGCGAATGCCCTTTTGGGATTGAGCTGATTTATGGGAGAAAGAGTCGATGAAAGGGTTTAAGACCAGATTTTAATCTCCCCCTAACACTGTAATACCTTCTCTAAAAGCTTCCAGTTTTAGTAAAACTGATGTTAGCCAGGATATCTGGCAACTGTTTGGAGTGTAAATATTTACAAAGGTATAGAGGTGTTGGCCTATTTTACCTTTGATCATTATAAAGCGACCATCTGGGTTACATAATTGCTCGACTAATATAAAGGGAATCTTATTTTGAAAACCGATACTCACACCTTTAGAGTTTGATGTGGGGGAACCGCAATGAAACCATGTAGGATAGAATGAAAATGACAGGTTAGGAAAGTGGTGGGTCTTGAAGTGTGTTTCCTGCAAGAAAACTATATTTGCTTTATCTTTCCTCAATATCTCAAAAATCTGGCTCCGCTTAGACGGTGAGTTGCAGCCCTTAACATTATAAGAGGCAATTCTAATAGCCATCATAGGGATGAAGAGGAGAGGTAAATTGCTGAGTTATGTATGTATGATAGCTTGTTATATCAGTGAACTGCAAAGGGTACTTAACGTTTAGACGGATTGATGAAAATGAAGGACGTAATTTTGATGATGAGATGACCCGCCTCGGATGAATACACCGCTGAATATTGAGAGACCTAGGAAAAGAACAGTAAAACAAACATAAAATGAATAATAAAATAATGTGATCAAACACAACAAGGTAGTCCTGAAGGACCTTGGGAGAGGGGGAAAGTGGCATTTGCCAATTATGGACCCGGCTTTCTGTTATAAGTATAATATAAACCTTAAGGCTGATATCTTATGGAATGGGTGATATATGTGTGTGGGCGTGAATTATCAAAATCCCCTTTAATAGGTTATCTAGTATGAGAGTAAAAAGTTACATATATGGAGGCATACAAGTGGGTAAGGGGGGGGTATAGGAGGGAGGGAAAATAAATCTAAATATAGCTTCAAGTTGTTTAAGCTCGGGGAGGTGAATAAAAAGCAGAGGGTAACCCTGAGGAAGGAGGTATCCTAAGGACCACTAGATAAATAATCGGACTGTGTATGGTCTAGAAATCGGTTTAGAACCTTGGAGGGATATAGAATACAGGCAGTATAGAATTAAGCCAGAGGCCGCTGAATACATAACATAGCCCAAAGGTTCTGAGAACAGTATATAGCAGTATAATGATGAGTCCTTAAAATAATCGGACATCTCTAGTAACCACACAAGGTAATATATTACCGAATACATAAAAGGTCATAATAAGCCCTAAAAATAAAACTTGAGGGCGCTGAAGTACATAATATGACAATACCAAGCTGAATACACATTAAGATTAAGCCAGAGGCCGCTAGATACATATTAAAGCCCGAAGGCGCTGAGAACACTACATGACATTATAATGCTGAATACATAAGAAAATAGTATAGCAATATACAATATGGCAGTATAATGCCTGACATACAGTAAGTCCGAATATTAGAAGAGAGATACTGAGGTAATGTGTCACCGGGTATATTGATAAGGAAAACTGCGTACCTAGCCCAATCGGATATCTCCAGGTATATTATTTGGCAATTATATTTCTGGTTACGTTATGAGACAGCGTGACAAGGGATAAATCCTAAGGCACAATATCGCAGGGTAAGCTACTCATTAGCGGTCAGGGAAAGCTGGGTGTATAAAATAGACGGACGTCACTGAGAACAGCATAAGGCACTATAATACCTGATATATTAAGGGCCACCATGGACCGTAAGGCCCAATGTCGTTAGGTATATCGCACTGTAAAGGTTAGGGAGTACTGAGTATATAACACAGCATGGTGGCACTGACAGCGAAAAATATCTAAAGATTGGTAAGAACACCCTGAGTTAAAATATCGAGAGGTAAACATTAGGGAGTAATGTCACAGGATGCCTTACATGAAAAAGTCATGGCGTATTGGGTATAACTCAAAGCAAAAGGAAGGAAAGATGGAATCGAGAAATGTGTCTTGAGAAGGAAAGATAGGAAGGGAAAGAGGGATTTCAGGTAGGGAAAGTTAAAAGCTTTATACTCATCATATAGATAAATAATGAGGAGACATAGTGCAACTTTGCTTCAAAAGACGTCTGTAGCTATGCGTCTTGGGGTGAGAGGCTGGCTTTTCTTCTTCTCCTTCTTTCTTTGGGCCTTGGGGGTGCCCTTTATTTCATAGGGTACAATCCTGGGTAGCTCCGGTAGTGCTGTTAAGTCCTGGACCGCATCCCAGTCCTCGATTTCCATGGGAGGAATGTCCAAGAGATCAAATGTTGGGCCTAAGTCCAGATGAGATTTAATGGTGATCCTCTTGCCAAGGTAGGAAAAAGATAAACCAAATGGAAACTGCCATCTGTAAAGGATTTTATGATTTCTGAGCCAATCCGTGAGGGGTTTGAGGGATCTTCTTTTTTGAAGTGTCATTGGGGCCAAATCTTGATAGACACTTATCGTTGTATTTCACTCCTGCTGGCTTATGGGTCTTGGATATTACTGCCTCCTTATCTTGGAAGTGGAGGAAACGGCAGATGATGTCTCTTGAAGGCTCATTGCCCTTTGGTTTCGGACGTAAAGCCCTGTGAGCTCTCTCAAGGACAATCGAAGCGGAGCGTTCTGGGCCCAGTAAGTCATCACAGATTTCTTTAACAATTTCTGCAGAGTCCTTGGGAGAGTCCATCTCTGGGACACCTCTAAAGCGCAGATTGTTTCTTCTCCTTCGATTTTCCTGGTCTTCCAGGGCATTAAACGCAGCATTTAGATGTGCTTGACATTTCTTCATACTAAGGGCTGTGGCCGCCTGGAAGTCCAGGATCGCGGCCTGGTTGTTCTCTAGGGCTTCTACCCTGCCACCCACATGTCGGACGTCTTATCTAAGGGAGGATAGTTCAGTCACGAGTGGTTCCATCGCTCTTTGTAAAGCAGAGTCCAGGTATTTTCTGGAGATTGGGAGATGTTTGCGATGCTTGTGATCTTCCACATCGCTGCCGTCAGCTTGAAGATCCGGCTCACTCTCTTCTGCTTCTTTGCATGCCTCCGGCGCCATCTTAGCTTCCCGCACTGCACAGATTGCGGCAATTTTTTAAATAAACTTATCCATATCCCCACAGTTTGTCGAGTGCTTTTGGGAGAGGGATGAGTCCCCTGCTTTCTGCTGGCCGATTTTGCCCATTATAAATGCCAGGTAGCTAACGAAAGCTGATATAAAGCCGGGTCTTAGTAGCAGAGCTCAAGCACACACGTCCATACCGGCCAGGCGCTAGCTCTGCACCCATGTTTTTTTTAAATAGCAGAATAGAACAGATGCAGACAAGGCCGCAAATTAAGATTTTTGCCCAAAATTGGTGTTTTTTCAATACCAGAATAGCACAGCAGTATCTAAAACATGTATCTCACACGTACAGATGCAGACAAGGCCGCAAATTAAGATTTTTGCCCAAAATGGGTGTTTTTTTAATAGCAGAATAGCACAGCAGTATCTATGGCGTGTATCTCACACTGACAGATGCAGACAAGGCCGCAAATTAGGTATTTTGCCCAAAATGGGTGTTTTTTAAAACCCAGAAAATTATAGCTGTATTTCTACTTTAAATTACACATTGACTAATGCGGCAGAGGCCCAAGATGCAGGGTATTGGCAAAAATAGGTGTTTTTTAAAAACCAACAAATTAAAGTATTTCAAGCTTGTTTTAACAATAACAGATGCAGCAAAGGCTGCAATATTAAGTACTTTGCCCAAAAAGGGTAGTTTTTTAATAACAGAATATGACAGCAGTATATAACGCTTGAATTTCACACGTACAGATGCATGCTGCGGTTTTCTCTTTTGCCTGATCAGTCAAAACGACTGAACAGACGATATCCTGATGCAAACTGAACGGATTACTCTCCATTCAGAATGCATGGGGATAAAACTGATCAGTTCTTTTCCGGTATAGAGCCCCTATGACGGAACTCTATGCCGGAAAAGAAAAACGCAAGTGTGAAAGTACCCTAATGCGGCAGAGGCCCCAGATGGAGGTTATTGCCAAAAATGGGTGTTTTTTAAAACCCAGAAAATTATTGAAGTATTTCAAGCTTGTTATTAACAATCACAGATGCAGCAAAGGCTGCAATATTAAGTACTTTGCCCAAAATAGGTGTTTTTTTTTTTTACTAACAGAATATGACAGCAGTAAATAACGCTTGAATTTCACACGTACAGATGCAGCAAGGGCTGAGAATTTTGCCAAAAAAGGGTGTTTTTTAAAACCCAGAATATTATAGCTGTATTTCTAGCTAAAATTGCACACTGACTAATGCGGCAGAGGCCCAAGATAGAGGGTATTGCCAAAAATGGGTGTTTTTTAAAACACTGAAAATTATAGAAGTATTTCAAGCTTGCTTTTAACAATCACAGATGCAGCAAAGGCTGCAATATTAAGTACTTTGCCGCAAAATATATGTTTTTTTAATAACAGAATATGACAGCAGTATATAACGCTTGAATTTCACACGTACAGATGCAGCAAGGGCTGTAAAATTTAGTATTTTGACAAAAAAGGGTGTTTTTTAACCTCTTAGGGATATATGACGTACCGGTACGGCATGATGTCCTGGTACTTAAGGACACATGACCGGTATGCGCGGCTGGCGGTGATTGGAACCCGATGCCTGCTGAAATCAATCAGCAGGCACCGTGGGACAATGCCCAGGGGGGCCCTGTGACACCCCCCCCCCTGTGTCGGCGATCACAGCAATTCAGACCTGCAGTTTTCTGCGTTTCCGGGTTATTCGGGTCTCTGATGACCCGATAACCCGGAAAGGACGGTGATCGGTGGTGTGATAATACACCACCAATCACCGTCCTGCGATCCTGAGAGGTGGCGGTCACGCCACCTCTCAGGTTCGCATCTGATTGGTTGTCAGGGAGGCTGGGCGGGCGGAGCGGCAAACCTGTACGCCCAACAGTTTGTTGCTCAACACCCGTGCTCCTTTTTTGCTAGGGCCGGTGGCTGGACTCCGGTCAGTGCAGCCCAGATGAGGTCGTTTTGGGGCCTCGTGCTGCACATGGGCCTAGTCAAAAAACCCAGTGTCAGGCAGTACTGGAGTGGGGACGTCCACTCCCAGACCCCACTCTACAGTATGGCCATGACACGTACCCGATTTGAGGCCATCCGGAAATGCCTACATTATGCAGATAATGCAGCATGTCCCCCCCAAGGTGATCCTGCCTATGATCGCCTGTACAAAATCAGGCCGGTCATCGATCACTTTGGGGCCAAATTTGTGGAGGCCTATGTACTTGGAAGGGAGGTCGTGGTTGATTAGTCTCTCATTGCTTTCAAGGAGAGACTAATTTTCCGCCATTTATGTTCCCTCTAAGCTGGCGAGGTATGGCGTGAAGCTGTACAAACTTTGTGAGAGTACCTCAGGGTACACTTACAAGTTTCGTGTGTACAAGGGGCGAGATTCCCGTATTGAACCCCCAGAATGTACCCCCACTTTGGGTGTTAGTGGGAAACTTGTGTGGGACCTTATGCACCCACTGCTAGATAAGGGTTACCAACTTACCACCTGTACGTGGATAACTTTTATACTAGTATCTAGGGATGAGCGAACCCGAACTGTATAGTTCGGGTTCGTACCGAATTTTGAGGTGTCCGTGACACGGACCCGAACATTTTCGTAAAAGTCCGGGTTCGGGTTCGGTGTTCGGCGCTTTCTTGGCGCTTTTTGAAAGGCTGCAAAGCAGCCAATCAACAAGCATCATACTACTTGCCCCAAGAGGCCATTACAGCCATGCCTACTATTGGCATGGCTGTGATTGGCCAGTGCAGCATGTGACCTAGCCTCTATATAAGCTTGGGTCACGTAGCGCTGCACGTCACTCTGCTGATACAAGTGTAGGGAGAGGTTGCAGCTGTGACGTTAGGGCGAGATTAGGCAGTGATCAACTCCTCCAAAAGACTTCATTCAGTGATCGATCTACAGCTGTGGATCATTGAACTGCTGCTATTCAATTGCTCACTGTTTTTAGGCTGCCCAGAGAGTTTTTCAGTCACTTTTTTCTGGGGTGATCGGCGGCCATTTTGTGGCTTATGGTGCGCCAGCACAAGCTGCCACCAAGTACATTTAACCATCAATAGTGTGGTTATTTTTTGCTATATCCTACATCAGGGTCAAGCTGTCATCAAGTGCATTTAACCATCAATAGTGTGGTTATTTTTTGGCCATATACTACATCAGGGGCAAGCTGAGCCTGTCACCCAAGTGCATTTAACCATCAATAGTGTGGTTATTTTTTGCTATATCCTACATCAGGGTCAAGCTGTCATCAAGTGCATTTAACCATCAATAGTGTGGTTATTTTTTGGCCATATACTACATCAGGGGCAAGCTGAGCCTGTCACCCAAGTGCATTTAACCATCAATACTGTGGTGGTTATTTTTTGGCTATATCCTACATCAGGGTCAAGCTGTCATCAAGTGCATTTAACCATCAATAGTGTGGTAATTTTTTGGCTATATACTACATCAGGGGCAAGCTGAGCCTGTCACCCAAGTGCATTTAACCATCAATACTGTGGTTATTTTTTGGCTATATCCTACATCAGGGTCAAGCTGTCATCAAGTGCATTTAACCATCAATAGTGTGGTAATTTTTTGGCCATATACTACATCAGGGGCAAGCTGAGCCTGTCACCCAAGCGCATTTAACCATCAATAGTGTGGTTATTTTTTGGCTATATCCTACATCAGGGTCAAGCTGTCATCAAGTGCATTTAACCATCAATAGTGTGGTAATTTTTTGGCCATATACTACATCAGGGGCAAGCTGAGCCTGTCACCCAAGTGCATTTAACCATCAATAGTGTGGTTATTTTTTGGCTATATCCTACATCAGGGTCAAGCTGTCATCAAGTGCATTTAACCATCAATAGTGTGGTTATTTTTTGGCCATATACTACATCAGGGGCAAGCTGAGCCTGTCACCAAGTGCATTTAACCATCAATAGTGTGGTTATTTTTTGGCTATATCCTACATCAGGGTCAAGCTGAGCCTGTCACGAAGTTATTCTCAATAACTTCAAACACACGCTACAGTGCAGATCCAAGTCTAATTCTGTGATTAAATGTATACCTGTCACCCAGCGCCTAAAAAATAGGCCTCACATTTATATTCATCCAAATCTGTCATTACTGCTTTAGCTGGTCAAGTTATTTAGTGTCCGTCAAAGCACAGTTTTTGTTCTGGGTTGAAATACAATTCCCAATTTTGCAATTCTCTAAATTAGTGGTTTCTGCTGTATCAGGCCTACTTTAAATCTATCCCTAAAAGGGTATATTAGATTCAAGGTGCTGATAGGGTAGTTCTCAATAACTTCACACACACGCTACAGTGCAGATCCAAGTCTAATTCTGTGATTAAACGTATACCTGTCACCCAGCGCCTAAAAAATAGGCCTCACATTTATATTCATCCAAATCTGTCATTACTGCTTTAGCTGGTCAAGTTATTTAGTGTCCGTCAAAGCACAGTTTTTTATCTGGGTTGAAATACAATTCCCAATTTTGCAATTCTCTAAATTAGTGGTTTCTGCTGTATCAGGCCTACTTTAAATCTATCCCTAAAAGGGTATATTAAATTCAAGGTGCTGATAGGCTAGTTCTCAATAACTTCACACACACGCTTCTGTGCAGATCCAAGTCTAATTCTGTCCGTAAACGTATACCTGTCACCCAGCGCCTAAATAATAGGCCTCAAATTTATATTCAGCTAAATCTGTCATTACTGGTGTGCCTGTATTAGTGTAATACGGTACCTAAATAGATAGCCAGATAGTGTTAGGTGTCTGTAAAAAAAGGCCTGAATTTTAATTCAATACATTGGCCCGAATAATATTTTTATTATTGTGGTGAAGGGTAACGATGAGGAAAACATCTAGTAAGGGACGCGGACGCGGACATGGTCGTGGTGGTGTTAGTGGACCCTCTGGTGCTGGGAGAGGACGTGGCCGTTCTGCCACAGCCACACATCCTAGTGTACCAACTACCTCAGGTCCCAGTAGCCGCCAGAATTTACAGGGATATTTGGTGGGGCCCAATGCCATTCTAAGGATGGTAAGGCCTGAGCAGGTACAGGCATTAGTCAATTGGGTGGCCGACAGTGCATCCAGCACGTTCACATTATCTCCCACCCAGTCTTCTGCAGAAAGCGCACAGATGGCGCATGAAAACCAAGCCCATCAGTCTGTCACATCACCCCCATGCATATCAGGGAAACTGTCTGAGCCTCAAGTTATGCAGCAGTCTCTTATGCTGTTTGAAGACTCTGCTGGCAGGGTTTCCCAAGGGCATCCACCTAGCCCTTCCCCAGGGGTGGAAGAGATAGTATGCACTAACGCACAACCACTTATGTTTCCTGATAATGAGGACATGGGAATACCACCTCAGCACGTCTCTGATGATGACGAAACACAGGTGCCAACTGCTGCGTCTTTCTGCAGTGTGCAGACTGAACAGGAGGTCAGGGATCACGACTGGGAGGAAGACAATTCAGGGGACGATGAGGTCCTAGACCCCACATGGAATGAAGGTCGTGCCACTGACTTTCACAGTTCGGAGGAAGAGGCAGTGGTGAGACCGAGCCAACAGCGTAGCAAAAGACAAAGAGGGAGCAGTGGGCAAAAGCAGAACACCCGCCGCCAAGAGACTCCGCCTGCTACTGACCGCCGCCATCTGGGACCGAGCACCCCAAAGGCAGCTTCAAGGTGTTCCCTGGCATGGCACTTCTTCAAACAATGTGCTGACGACAAGACCCGAGTGGTTTGAACGCTGTGCCATCAGAGCCTGAAGCGAGGCATTAAATTCTGAACCTTAGCACAACCTGCATGACCAGGCACCTGCATGCAAAGCATGAACTGCAGTGGAGTAAACACCTTAAAAACAAGGAAGTCACTCAGGTTCCCCTTGCTACCTCTTCTGCTGCTGCCGCCTCGGCCTCTTCTGCTGCTGCCGCCGCCTCGGCCTCTTCCTCCGCCTCTGGAGGAACGTTGGCACCTGCCGCCCAGCAAACATAGGATGTACCACCAACACCACCACCTGCGTCACCAAGCATCTCAACCATGTCCCACGGCAGCGTTCAGCTCTCCATCTCACAAACATTTGAGAGAAAGCGTAAATTCCCACCTAGCCACCCTCGATCCCTGGCCCTGAATGCCAGCATTTCTAAATTACTGGCCTATGAAATGCTGTCATTTAGGCTGGTGGACACAGACAGCTTCAATCAGCTCATGTCGCTTGCTGTCCCACAGTATGTTGTTCCCAGCCGGCACTACTTCTCCAAGAGAGCCTTGCCTTCCCTGCACAACCAAGTATCTGATAAAATCAAGTGTGCACTGCGCAACGCCATCTGTGGCAAGGTCCACCTAACCACAGATACGTGGACCAGTAAGCACGGCCAGGGACGCTATATCTCCCTAACTGCACACTGGGTAAATGTAGTGGTGGCTGGGCCCCAGGAGGAGAGCTGTTTGGCGCACGTCCTTCCGCCGCCAAGGATCGCAGGACATCATTCTTTGCCTCCTGTCTCCTCCTCCTCCTACTCAGCTTCCTCCTCCTCTTCTTCCACCTGCTCATCCAGTCAGCCACACACCTTCACCACCAACTTCAGCACAGCCCGGGGTAAACGTCAGCAGGCCATTCTGAAACTCATATGTTTGGGGGACAGGCCCCACACCGCACAGGAGTTGTGGCGGGGTATAGAACAACAGACCGACGAGTGGTTGCTGCCGGTGAGCCTCAAGCCCGGCCTGGTGGTGTGCGATAATGGGCAAAATCTCGTTGCAGCTCTGGGACTAGCCGATTTGACGCACATCCCTTGCTTGGCGCATGTGCTGAATTTGGTGGTGCAGAAGTTCATTCGCAACTACCCCGACATGTCAGAGCTGCTGCATAAAGTGCGGGCCGTCTGTTCGCGCTTCCGGCGTTCACACCCTGCCGCTGCTCACCTGTCTGCGCTACAGCGTAACTTCGGCCTTCCCGCTCACCGCCTCATATGCGACGTGCCCACCAGGTGGAACTCCACCTTGCACATGCTGGACAGACTGTGCGAGCAGCAGCAGGCCATAGTGGAGTTTCAGCTGCAGCACGCACGGGTCAGTCGCACTGCGGAACAGCACCACTTCACCACCAATGACTGGGCCTCCATGCGAGACCTGTGTGCCCTGTTGCGCTGTTTCGAGTACTCCACCAACATGGCCAGTGGCGATGACGCCGTTTTTAGCGTTACAATACCACTTCTATGTCTCCTTGAGAAAACACTTAGGGCGATGATGGAAGAGGAGGTGGCCCAGGAGGAGGAGGAGGAAGAGGGGTAATTTTTAGCACTTTCAGGCCAGTCTCTTCGAAGTGACTCAGAGGGAGGTTTTTTGCAACAGCAGAGGCCCGGTACAAATGTGGCCAGACAGGGCCCACTACTGGAGAACGAGGAGGACGAGGATGAGGAGGAGGAAGAGGAGGATGAGGATGAAGCATGTTCACAGCGGGGTGGCACCCAAAGCAGCTCGGGCCCATCACTGGTGCGTGGCTGGGGGGAAACGCAGGACGATGACGATACGCCTCCCACAGAGGACAGCTTGTCCTTACCTCTGGGCAGCCTGGCACACATGAGCGACTACATGCTGCAGTGCCTGCGCAACGACAGCAGAGTTGCCCACATTTTAAACGTGTGCGGACTACTGGGTTGCCACCCTGTCGGATCCACGGTACAAAGACAATGTGCCCACCTTACTTCCTGCACTGGAGCGTGATAGGAAGATGCGCGAGTACAAGCGCACGTTGGTAGACGCGCTACTGAGAGCATTCCCAAATGTCACAGGGGAACAAGTGGAAGCCCAAGGAGAAGGCAGAGGAGAAGCAAGAGGTCGCCAACGCAGCTGTGTCACGGCCAGCTCCTCTGAGGGCAGGGTTAGCATGGCAGAGATGTGGAAAAGCTTTGTCACCACGCCACAGCTAACTGCACCACCACCTGATACGGAACGTGTTAGCAGGGGGCAACATTTCACTAACATGGTGGAACAGTACCTGTGCACACCCCTCCACGTACTGACTGATGGTTCGGCCCCATTCAACTTCTGGGTCTCCAAATTGTCCACGTAGCCAGAGCTAGCCTTTTATGCCTTGGAGGTGCTGGCCTGCCCGACGGCCAGCGTTTTGTCTGAAAGTGTATTCAGCACGGCAGGGGGCGTCATTACAGACAAACGCAGCCGCCTGTCTACAGCCAATGTGGACAAGCTGACGTTCATAAAAATTAACCAGGCATGGATCCCACAGGACCCGTCCATCCCTTGTGCAGATTAGACATTAACTACCTCCCCTTAACCATATATTATTGTACTCCATTGCACTTCCTCATTCAATCCTATTTTTATTTTCATTTTACCATTATATTGCGGGGCAACCCAAAGTTGAATGAACCTCTCCTCTGTCTGGGTGCCGGGGCCTAAAAATATCTGACAGTGGCCTGTTCCAGTGGTGGATGACATGAAGCCTGATTCTCTGCTATGACATGAAGACTGATTCTCTACTGACATGAAGCCAGATTCTATGTTATGGGACCTCTCTCCTCTGCCTGGGTGCCGGGGCCTAAAAATATCTTACAATGGACTGTTCCAGTGGTGGGTGACGTGAAGCCTGATTCTCTGCTATGACATGAAGACTGATTCTCTGCTGACATGAAGCCTAAATCTCTGCTATGGGACCTCTCTCCTCTGTCTGGGTGCCGGGGCCTAAATATATGACAATGGACTGTTCCAGTGGTGGGTGACGTGAAGCCTGATTCTCTGCTATGACATGAAGACTGATTCTCTGCTATGGGACCTCTATCCAATTGATATTGGTTAATTTTTATTTATTTTATTTTTATTTTTATTCATTTCACTATCCACATTTGTTTGCAGGGGATTTAACTACATTTTGCTGCCTTTTGCAGCCCTCTAGCCCTTTCCTGGGCTGTTTTACAGCCTTTTTAGTGCCGAAAAGTTCGGGTCCCCATTGACTTCAATGGGGTTCGGGTTCGGGACGAAGTTCGGGTCGGGTTCGGATCCCGAACCCGAACATTTCTGGGAAGTTCGGCCGAACTTCTCGAACCCGAACATCCAGGTGTTCGCTCAACTCTACTAGTATCCCCTTGTTCCAGTCCCTCGCCGCCAGATCCACGTCCGCTTGTGGCACTGTGCAGAAAAATTTGTGCGGCCTCCCTACCTACCCCCTCCAGGTACCTGTCCCCAGGGGTGAGACCCATGCCCTTACCAGTGGAAACCTGCTGCTGTTCAGATATAAGGACAAGAGGGATGTCCTTGTACTGTCCACAATTCACGGTAACGGCATCAACCCTGTCCCTGTCAGAGGTACTGCGCCAACGGTCCTCAAGCCCGATTGTATCGTCGACTACAATCGGTATATGGGAGGAGTTAATCTCTCTGATCAAGTCCTCAAGCCATATAACGGCATGCGCAAAACCCGGGCATGGTACAAAAAAGTTGCGGTCTACTTGGTGCAGGTTGCCTTGTACAACTCTTTTGTACTGTCCCAGAGCGCTGACAACACAGGGATATTCCTTCATTTCTTTGAGGCAGTCCTCAAGGTCCTGATCTTTTCTGACCGGGAAAGAGCAGGCGGGAGTACCTCAGGAACTGGAAGCGCCCGGATCGTCCCTGGCCAACTCTTTGCAAGTGTGGTCCCCCACACAGGAAAGAAGGGACGGACCCAAAAAAGGTGCAGAATGTGTCACAGGAGGGGGATACGAAAGGACACCACCACTCAGTGTGACACGTGCCCTGATCATCCGGGCCTCTGCATTATTGGTTGCTTCAGGGAGTACCACACTTAAATGGAGTACTAAATCTATAATCCCCTTCCCCAATTTAGCCACTGACTAAAAAAACTATGGTTCTCAGACTTGAGACACCAAAAAAAAATGTTTTTTTCTAAAAATGATATTTTGTAAAACTAAAATAAATAAAAAAAGTGGACATATTAGGTATTGCCATGTCCGTAAGAATCTCCTCTATAAAAATGCCCCATGACTAAAGTTGAGCAAACACCTGGATGTTCGGGTTCGAGAAGTTCGGCCGAACTTCCCGGAAATGTTTGGGTTCGGGATCCGAACCCGACCCGAACTTCGTCCCGTACCCGAACCCCATTGAAGTCAATGGGGACCCGAACTTTTGGGCACTAAAAAGGCTGTAAAACAGCCCAGGAAAGAGCTAGAGGGCTGCAAAAGGCAGCAACATGTAGGTAAATCCCCTGCAAACAAATGTGGATAGGGAAATGAATTAAAATTAAAATTAAAAAAATAAAAATGAACCAATATCAATTGGACAGAGGTCCCATAGCAGAGAATCTGGCTTCACGTCAGCAGAGAATCAGTCTCTTCATGCCATAGCAAAGAATCTGGCTTCATGTCAGCAGAGAATCAGTCTCTTCATGCCATAGCAGAGAATCTGGCTTCATGTCAGTGCAGAATCAGTCTTCATGTCATAGCAGAGAATCAGGCTTCACGTCACCCACCACTGGAACAGGCCACTGTCACACATTTAGGCCCCGGCACCCAGACAGAGGAGAGCGGTCCCGTAACAGAGAATCTGGCCTTATGTCAGCGCAGAATCTGTCTTCATGTCATAGCAGAGAATCAAGCTTCACGTCACCCACCACTGGAACAGGCCACTGTCACACATTTAGGCCCCGGCACCCAGACAGAGGAGAGAGGTCCTGTAACAGAGAATCTGGCCTTATGTCAGCACATAATCTGTCTTCATGTCATAGCAGAGAATCAGGCATCACGTCACCCACCACTGGAACAGGCCACTGTCACACATTTAGGCCCAGGCACCCAGGCAGAGGAGAGAGGTCCCGTAACAGAGAATCTGGCCTTATGTCAGCACAGAATCTGTCTTAATGTCATAGCAGAGAATCAGGCTTTACGTCACCCACCACTGGAACAGGCCACTGTCACACATTTAGGCCCAGGCACCCAGGCAGAGGAGAGAGGTCCCGTAACAGAGAATCTGGCCTTATGTCAGCGCAGAATCTGTCTTCATGTCATAGCAGAGAATCAGGCTTCACGTCACCCACCACTGGAACAGGCCACTGTCACACATTTAGGCCCAGGCACCCAGGAAGAGGAGAGAGGTCCCGTAACAGAGAATCTGGCCTGATGTCAGCGCAGAATCAGTCTTCATGTCATAGCAGAGAATCAAGCTTCACGTCACCCACCACTGGAACAGGCCACTGTCACACATTTAGGCCCCGGCACCCAGACAGAGGAGAGAGGTCCTGTAACAGAGAATCTGGCCTTATGTCAGCACAGAATCTGTCTTCATGTCATAGCAGAGAATCAGGCATCACGTCACCCACCACTGGAACAGGCCACTGTAACACATTTAGGCCCAGGCACCCAGGCAGAGGAGAGAGGTTCCGTAACAGAGAATCTGGCCTTATGTCAGCACAGAATCTGTCTTAATGTCATAGCAGAGAATTAGGCTTCACGTCACCCACCACTGGAACAGGCCACTGTCACACATTTAGGCCCAGGCACCCAGGCAGAGGAGAGAGGTCCCGTAACAGAGAATCTGGCCTTATGTCAGCGCAGAATCTGTATTCATGTCATAGCAGAGAATCAGGCTTCACGTCACCCACCACTGGAACAGGCCACTGTCACACATTTAGGCCCAGGCACCCAGGCAGAGGAGAAAGGTCCCGTAACAGAGAATCTGGCCTTATGTCAGCGCAGAATCTGTATTCATGTCATAGCAGAGAATCAGGCTTCACGTCACCCACCACTGGAACAGGCCACTGTCACACATTTAGGCCCCGGCACCCAGACAGAGAAGAGCGGTCCCATAACAGAGAATCTGGCCTTATGTCAGCGCAGAATCAGTCTTCATGTCATAGCAGAGAATCAGGCTTCACGTCACCCACCACTGGAACAGGCCACTGTCACACATTTAGGCCCCGGCACCCAGACAGAGGAGAGCGGTCCCGTAACAGAGAATCTGGCCTTATGTCAGCGCAGAATCTGTCTTCATGTCATAGCAGAGAATCAAGCTTCACGTCACCCACCACTGGAACAGGCCACTGTCACACATTTAGGCCCCGGCACCCAGACAGAGGAGAGAGGTCCTGTAACAGAGAATCTGGCCTTATGTCAGCACAGAATCTGTCTTCATGTCATAGCAGAGAATCAGGCATCACGTCACCCACCACTGGAACAGGCCACTGTCACACATTTAGGCCCAGGCACCCAGGCAGAGGAGAGAGGTCCCGTAACAGAGAATCTGGCCTTATGTCAGCACAGAATCTGTCTTAATGTCATAGCAGAAAATCAGGCTTTACGTCACCCACCACTGGAACAGGCCACTGTCACACATTTAGGCACAGGCACCCAGGCAGAGGAGAGAGGTCCCGTAACAGAGAATCTGGCCTTATGTCAGCGCAGAATCTGTCTTCATGTCATAGCAGAGAATCAGGCTTCACGTCAACAACCACTGGAACAGGCCACTGTCACACATTTAGGCCCAGGCACCCAGGCAGAGGAGAGAGGTCCCGTAACAGAGAATCTGGCCTGATGTCAGCGCAGAATCAGTCTTCATGTCATAGCAGAGAATCAAGCTTCACGTCACCCACCACTGGAACAGGCCACTGTCACACATTTAGGCCCCGGCACCCAGACAGAGGAGAGAGGTCCCGTAACAGAGAATCTGGCCTTATGTCAGCACAGAATCTGTCTTCATGTCATAGCAGAGAATCAGGCATCACGTCACCCACCACTGGAACAGGCCACTGTAACACATTTAGGCCCAGGCACCCAGGCAGAGGAGAGAGGTTCCGTAACAGAGAATCTGGCCTTATGTCAGCACAGAATCTGTCTTAATGTCATAGCAGAGAATCAGGCTTCACGTCACCCACCACTGGAACAGGCCACTGTCACACATTTAGGCCCAGGCACCCAGGCAGAGGAGAGAAGTCCCGTAACAGAGAATCTGGCCTTATGTCAGCGCAGAATCTGTATTTATGTCATAGCAGAGAATCAGGCTTCACGTCACCCACCACTGGAACAGGCCACTGTCACACATTTAGGCCCAGGCACCCAGGCAGAGGAGAAAGGTCCCGTAACAGAGAATCTGGCCTTATGTCAGCGCAGAATCTGTATTCATGTCATAGCAGAGAATCAGGCTTCACGTCACCCACCACTGGAACAGGCCACTGTCACACATTTAGGCCCCGCCACCCAGACAGAGGAGAGCGGTCCCGTAACAGAGAATCTGGCCTTATGTCAGCGCAGAATCTGTCTTCATGTCATAGCAGAGAATCAGGCTTCACGTCAGCCACCACTGGAACAGGCCACTGTCACACATTTAGGCCCAGGCACCCAGGCAGAGGAGAGAGGTCCCGTAACAGAGAATCTGGCCTTATGTCAGCGCAGAATCTGTATTCATGTCATAGCAGAGAATCAGGCTTCACGTCACCCACCACTGGAACAGGCGACTGTCACACATTTAGGCCCCGGCACCTAGACAGAGAAGAGAGGTCCCGTAACAGAGAATCTGGCCTTATGTCAGCACAGAATCTGTCTTCATGTCATAGCAGAGAATCAGGCATCACGTCACCCACCACTGGAACAGGCCACTGTCACACATTTAGGCCCAGGCACCCAGGCAGAGGAGAGAGGTCCCGTAACAGAGAATCTGGCCTTATGTCAGCACAGAATCTGTCTTAATGTCATAGCAGAAAATCAGGCTTTACGTCACCCACCACTGGAACAGGCCACTGTCACACATTTAGGCTCAGGCACCCAGGCAGAGGAGAGAGGTCCCGTAACAGAGAATCTGGCCTTATGTCAGCGCAGAATCTGTCTTCATGTCATAGCAGAGAATCAGGCTTCACGTCAACCACCCCTGGAACATGCCACTGTCACACATTTAGGCCCAGGCACCCAGGCAGAGGAGAGAGGTCCCGTAACAGAGAATCTGGCCTGATGTCAGCGCAGAATCAGTCTTCATGTCATAGCAGAGAATCAAGCTTCACGTCACCCACCACTGGAACAGGCCACTGTCACACATTTAGGCCCCGGCACCCAGACAGAGGAGAGAGGTCCTGTAACAGAGAATCTGGCCTTATGTCAGCACAGAATCTGTCTTCATGTCATAGCAGAGAATCAGGCATCACGTCACCCACCACTGGAACAGGCCACTGTAACACATTTAGGCCCAGGCACCCAGGCAGAGGAGAGAGGTTCCGTAACAGAGAATCTGGCCTTATGTCAGCACAGAATCTGTCTTAATGTCATAGCAGAGAATCAGGCTTCACGTCACCCACCACTGGAACAGGCCACTGTCACACATTTAGGCCCAGGCACCCAGGCAGAGGAGAGAAGTCCCGTAACAGAGAATCTGGCCTTATGTCTGCGCAGAATCTGTATTTATGTCATAGCAGAGAATCAGGCTTCACGTCACCCACCACTGGAACAGGCCACTGTCACACATTTAGGCCCAGGCACCCAGGCAGAGGAGAAAGGTCCCGTAACAGAGAATCTGGCCTTATGTCAGCGCAGAATCTGTATTCATGTCATAGCAGAGAATCAGGCTTCACGTCACCCACCACTGGAACAGGCCACTGTCACACATTTAGGCCCCGCCACCCAGACAGAGGAGAGCGGTCCCGTAACAGAGAATCTGGCCTTATGTCAGCGCAGAATCTGTCTTCATGTCATAGCAGAGAATCAGGCTTCACGTCAGCCACCACTGGAACAGGCCACTGTCACACATTTAGGCCCAGGCACCCAGGCAGAGGAGAGAGGTCCCGTAACAGAGAATCTGGCCTTATGTCAGCGCAGAATCTGTATTCATGTCATAGCAGAGAATCAGGCTTCACGTCACCCACCACTGGAACAGGCCACTGTCACACATTTAGGCCCCGGCACCCAGACAGAGAAGAGCGGTCCCGTAACAGAGAATCTGGCCTTATGTCAGCACAGAATCTGTCTTCATGTCATAGCAGAGAATCAGGCATCACGTCACCCACCACTGGAACAGGCCATTGTCACACATTTAGGCCCAGGCACCCAGGCAGAGGAGAGAGGTCCCGTAACAGAGAATCTGGCCTTATGTCAGCACAGAATCTGTCTTAATGTCATAGCAGAGAATCAGGCTTCACGTCACCCACCACTGGAACAGGCCACTGTCACACATTTAGGCCCAGGCACCCAGGCAGAGGAGAGAGGTCCCGTAACAGAGAATCTGGCCTTATGTCAGCGCAGAATCAGTCTTCATGTCATAGCAGAGAATCAAGCTTCACGTCACCCACCACTGGAACAGGTCACTGTCACACATTTAGGCCCCGGCACCCAGACAGAGGAGAGCGGTCCCGTAACAGAGAATCTGGCCTTATGTCAGCACAGAATCTGTCTTCATGTCATAGCAGAGAATCAGGCATCACGTCACCCACCACTGGAACAGGCCACTGTCACACATTTAGGCCCAGGCACCCAGGCAGAGGAGAGAGGTCCCGTAACAGAGAATCTGGCCTTATGTCAGCGCAGAATCTGTCTTCATGTCACAGCAGAGAATCAGGCATCACGTCACCCACCACTGGAACAGGCCACTGTCACACATTTAGGCCCAGGCACCCAGGCAGAGGAGAGAGGTCCCGTAACAGAGAATCTGGCCTTATGTCAGCGCAGAATCAGTCTTCATGTCATAGCAGAGAATCAAGCTTCACGTCACCCACCACTGGAACAGGCCACTGTCACACATTTAGGCCCCGCCACCCAGACAGAGGAGAGAGGTCCCGTAACAGAGAATCTGGCCTTATGTCAGCGCAGAATCTGTCTTCATGTCATAGCAGAGAATCAGGCTTCACGTCAGCCACCACTGGAACAGGCCACTGTCACACATTTAGGCCCAGGCACCCAGACAGAGGAGAGCGGTCCCGTAACAGAGAATCTGGCCTTATGTCAGCGCAGAATCTGTATTCATGTCATAGCAGAGAATCAGGCTTCACGTCACCCACCACTGGAACAGGCCACTGTCACACATTTAGGCCCCGGCACCCAGACAGAGGAGAGCGGTTCCGTAACAGAGAATCTGGCCCTATGTCAGCGCAGAATCTGTCTTCATGTCATAGCAGAGAATCAAGCTTCTCGTCACCCACCACTGGAACAGGCCACTGTCACACATTTAGGCCCCGGGACCCAGACAAAGGAGAGAGGTCCTGTAACAGAGAATCTGGCCTTATGTCAGCACAAAATCTGTCTTCATGTCATAGCAGAGAATCAGGCATCACGTCACCCACCACTGGAACAGGCCACAGTCACACATTTAGGCCCAGGCACCCAGGCAGAGGAGAGAGGTCCCGTAACAGAGAATCTGGCCTTATGTCAGCACAGAATCTGTCTTAATGTCATAGCAGAGAATCAGGCTTCACGTCACCCACCACTGGAACAGGCCACTGTCACACATTTAGGCCCAGGCACCCAGGCAGAGGAGAGAGGTCCCGTAACAGAGAATCTGGCCTTATGTCAGCGCAGAATCTGTCTTCATGTCATAGCAGAGAATCAGGCATCACGTCACCCACCACTGGAACAGGCCACTGTCACACATTTAGGCCCAGGCACCCAGGCAGAGGAGAGAGGTCCCGTAACAGAGAATCTGGCCTTATGTCAGCGCAGAATCAGTCTTCATGTCATAGCAGAGAATCAAGCTTCACGTCACCCACCACTGGAACAGGCCACTGTCACACATTTAGGCCCCGGCACCCAGACAGAGGAGAGAGGTCCTGTAACAGAGAATCTGGCCTTATGTCAGCACAGAATCTGTCTTCATGTCATAGCAGAGAATCAGGCATCACGTCACCCACCACTGGAACAGGCCACTGTCACACATTTAGGCCCAGGCACCCAGGCAGAGGAGAGAGGTCCCGTAACAGAGAATCTGGCCTTATGTCAGCGCAGAATCTGTCTTCATGTCACAGCAGAGAATCAGGCATCACGTCACCCACCACTGGAACAGGCCACTGTCACACATTTAGGCCCAGGCACCCAGGCAGAGGAGAGAGGTCCCGTAACAGAGAATCTGGCCTTATGTCAGCGCAGAATCAGTCTTCATGTCATAGCAGAGAATCAAGCTTCACGTCACCCACCACTGGAACAGGCCACTGTCACACATTTAGGCCCCGCCACCCAGACAGAGGAGAGAGGTACTGTAACAGAGAATCTGGCCTTATGTCAGCGCAGAATCTGTCTTCATGTCATAGCAGAGAATCAGGCATCACGTCACCGACCACTGGAACAGGCCACTGTCACACATTTAGGCCCAGGCACCCAGGCAGAGGAGAGAGGTCCCGTAACATAGAATCTGGCCTTATGTCAGCACAGAATCTGTCTTAATGTCATAGAAGAGAATCAGGCTTCACGTCACCCACCACTGGAACAGGCCACTGTCACACATTTAGGCCCAGGCACCCAGGCAGAGGAGAGAGGTCCCGTAACAGAGAATCTGGCCTTATGTCAGCGCAGAATCTGTATTCATGTCATAGCAGAGAATCAGGCTTCACGTCACCCACCACTGGAACAGGCCACTGTCACACATTTAGGCCCAGGCACCCAGGCAGAGGAGAGAGGTCCCGTAACAGAGAATCTGGCCTTATGTCAGTGCAGAATCTGTATTCATGTCATAGCAGAGAATCAGGCTTCAAGTCACCCACCACTGGAACAGGCCACTGTCACACATTTAGGCCCCGGCACCCAGACAGAGGAGAGCGGTCCCGTAACAGAGAATCTGGCCTTATGTCAGCGCAGAATCTGTCTTCATGTCATAGCAGAGAATCAGGCTTCACGTCAGCCACCACTGGAACAGGCCACTGTCACACATTTAGGCCCAGGCACCCAGGCAGAGGAGAGAGGTCCCGTAACAGAGAATCTGGCCTTATGTCAGCGCAGAATCTGTATTCATGTCATAGCAGAGAATCAGGCTTCACGTCACCCACCACTGGAACAGGCCACTGTCACACATTTAGGCCCCGGCACCCAGACAGAGGAGAGCGGTCCCGTAATAGAGAATCTGGCCTTATGTCAGCGCAGACTCTGTCTTCATGTCATAGCAGAGAATCAGGCTTCACGTCAGCCACCACTGGAACAGGCCACTGTCACACATTTAGGCCCAGGCACCCAGGCAGAGGAGAGAGGTCCCGTAACAGAGAATCTGGCCTTATGTCAGCGCAGAATCTGTATTCATGTCATAGCAGAGAATCAGGCTTCACGTCACCCACCACTGGAACAGGCCACTGTCACACATTTAGGCCCCGGCACCCAGACAGAGGAGAGCGGTCCCGTAACAGAGAATCTGGCCTTATGTCAGCGCAGAATCTGTCTTCATGTCATAGCAGAGAATCAGGCTTCACGTCAGCCACCACTGGAACAGGCCACTGTCACACATTTAGGCCCAGGCACCCAGGCAGAGGAGAGAGGTCCCGTAACAGAGAATCTGGCCTTATGTCAGCGCAGAATCTGTATTCATGTCATAGCAGAGAATCAGGCTTCACGTCACCCACCACTGGAATGGGCCACTGTCACACATTTAGGCCCCGGCACCCAGACAGAGGAGAGGTTCATTCAACTTTGGGTTGCCCCACAATATAATTGTAAAATGAAATTAAAAATAGTATTGAATGAGGAAGTGCCCTGGAGTAGAATAATATATTGTAAAGGGGAGGTAGTTAATATCTAATCTGCACAAGGGATGGACAGGTCCTGTGGGATCCATGCCTGGTTCATTTTTATGAACGTCAGCTTGTCCACATTGGCTGTAGACAGGCGGCTGCGTTTGTCTGTAATGACGCCCCCTGCCGTGCTGAATACACGTTCAGACAAAACGCTGTCCGCCGGGCAGGCCAGCACCTCCAAGGCATAAAAGGCTAGCTCTGGCCACGTGGACAATTTGGAGACCCAGAAGTTGAATGGGGCCGAACCATCAGTCAGTACGTGGAGGGGTGTGCACAGGTACTGTTCCACCATGTTAGTGAAATGTTGCCTCCTGCTAACACGTTCCGTATCAGGAGGTGGTGCAGTTAGCTGTGGCGTGGTGACAAAACTTTTCCACATCTCTGCCATGCTAACCCTGCCCTCAGAGGAGCTGGCCGTGACACAGCTGCGTTGGCGACCTCTTGCTCCTCCTCTGCCTTCGCCTTGGGCTTCCACTGGTTCCCCTGTGACATTTGGGAATGCTCTCAGTAGCGCGTCTACCAACGTGTGCTTGTACTCGCGCATCTTCCTATCACGCTCCAGTGTAGGAAGTAAGGTGGGCACATTGTCTTTGTACCGGGGATCCAGCAGGGTGGCAACCCAGTAGTCTGCACACGTTAAAATGTGGGCAACTCTGCTGTCGTTGCGCAGGCACTGCAGCATGTAGTCGCTCATGTGTGCCAGGCTGCCCAGAGGTAAGGACAAGCTGTCCTCTGTGGGAGGCGTATCGTCATCGTCCTGTGTTTCCCCCCAGCCACGCACCAGTGATGGGCCCGAGCTGCTTTGGGTGCCACCCCGCTGTGAACATGCTTCATCCTCATCCTCCTCCACCTCCTCCTCATCCTCGTCCTCCTCGTCCTCCAGTAGTGGGCCCTGTCTGGCCACATTTGTACCTGGCCTCTGGTGTTGCAAAAAACCTCCCTCTGAGTCACTTTGAAGAGACTGGCCTGAAAGTGCTAAAAATGACCCCTCTTCCTCCTCTTCCTCCTGGGCCACCTCCTCTTCCATCATCGCCCTAAGTGTTTTCTCAAGGAGACATAGAAGTGGTATTGTAACGCTGATAACGGCGTCATCGCCACTGGCCATGTTGGTGGAGTACTCGAAACAGCGCAACAGGGCACACAGGTCTCGCATGGAGGCCCAGTCATTGGTGGTGAAGTGGGTCTGATCCGCAGTGCGACTGACCCGTGCGTGCTGCAGCTGAAACTCCACTATGGCCTGCTGCTGCTCGCACAGTCTGTCCAGCATATGCAAGGTGGTGTTCCACCTGGTGGGCACGTCGCATATGAGGCGGTGAGCGGGAAGGCCGAAGTTACGCTGTAGCGCAGACAGGCAAGCAGCGGCAGGGTGTGAACGCCGGAAGCGAGAACAGACGGCCCGCACTTTATGCAGCAGCTCTGACATGTCGGGGTAGTTGCGAATGAACTTCTGCACCACCAAATTCAGCACATGCGCCAGGCAAGGGATGTGCGTCAAACCGGCTAGTCCCAGAGCTGCAACGAGATTTCGCCCATTATCGCACACCACCAGGCCGGGCTTGAGGCTCACCGGCAGCAACCACTCGTCGGTCTGTTGTTCTATACCCCGCCACAACTCCTGTGCGGTGTGGGGCCTGTCCCCCAAACATATGAGTTTCAGAATGGCCTGCTGACGTTTACTCCGTGCTGTGCTGAAGTTGGTGGTGAAGGTGTGTGGCTGACTGGATGACCAGGTGGAAGAAGAGGAGGAGGAAGCTGAGTAGGAGGAGGAGGAGACAGGAGGCAAAGAATGTTGCCCTGCGATCCTTGGCGGCGGAAGGACGTGCGCCAAATAGCTCTCCTCCTGGGGCCCAGCCGCCACTACATTTACCCAGTGTGCAGTTAGGGAGATATAGCGTCCCTGGCCGTGCTTACTGGTCCACGTATCTGTGGTTAGGTGGACCTTGCCACAGATGGCGTTGCGCAGTGCACACTTGATTTTATCGGACACTTGTTTGTGCAGGGAAGGCACGGCTCTCTTAGAGAAGTAGTGGCGGCTGGGAACAACATACTGTGGGACAGCAAGTGACATGAGCTGTTTGAAGCTGTGTGTGTCCACCAGCCTAAATGACAGCATTTCATAGGCCAGTAGTTTAGAAATGCTGGCATTCAGGGCCAGGGATTGAGGGTGGCTAGGTGAGAATTTACGCTTTCTCTCAAATGTTTGTGAGATGGAGAGCTGAACGCTGCCGTGTGACATGGTTGAGATGCTTGGTGACGCAGGTGGTGGTGTTGGTGGTACATCCCATGTTTGCTGGGCGGCAGGTGCCAACGTTCCTCCAGAGGCGGAGGAAGAGGCCGAGGCGGCGGCAGCAGCAGCAGAAGAGGCCGAGGCGGCAGCAGCAGAAGATGTAGCAGGGGGAGCCTGAGTGACTTCCTTGTTTTTAAGGTGTTTACTCCACTGCAGTTCATGCTTTGCATGCAGGTGCCTGGTCATGCAGGTTGTGCTAAGGTTCAGAACGTTAATGCCTCGCTTCAGGCTCTGATGGCACAGCGTGCAAACCACTCGGGTCTTGTCGTCAGCACATTGTTTGAAGAAGTGCCATGCCAGGGAACTCCTTGAAGCTGCCTTTGGGGTGCTCGGTCCCAGATGGCGGCGGTCAGTAGCAGGCGGAGTCTCTTGGCGGCGTGTGTTCTGATTTTTCCCACTGCTCCCTCTTTTGCTACGCTGTTGGCTCGGTCTCACCACTGCCTCTTCCTCCGAACTGTGAAAGTCAGTGGCACGACCTTCATTCCATGTGGGGTCTAGGACCTCATCGTCCCCTGCATCGTCTTCCACCCAGTCTTGATCCCTGACCTCCTGTTCAGTCTGCACACTGCAGAAAGACGCAGCAGTTGGCACCTGTGTTTCGTCATCATCAGAGACGTGCTGAGGTGGTATTTCCATGTCCTCATCATCAGGAAAAATAAGTGGTTGTGCGCTAGTGCATTCTATCTCTTCCACCCCTGGGGAAGGGCTAGGTGGATGCCCTTGGGAAACCCTGGCAGCAGAGTCTTCAAACAGCATAAGAGACTGCTGCATAACTTGAGGCTCAGACAGTTTCCCTGATATGCATGGGGGTGATGTGACAGACCGATGGGCTTGGTTTTCATGCGCCATCTGTGCGCTTTCTGCAGAAGACTGGGTGGGAGATAATGTGAACGTGCTGGATCCACTGTCGGCCACCCAATTGACTAATGCCTGTACCTGCTCAGGCCTTACCATCCTTAGAACGGCATTGGGCCCCACCAAATATCGCTGTAAATTCTGCTGGCTACTGGGACCTGAGGTAGTTGGTTCACTAGGACGTGTGGCTGTGGCAGAACGGCCACGTCCTCTCCCAGCACCAGAGGGTCCACTAACACCACCACGACCATGTCCACGTCCGCGTCCCTTATTAGATGTTTTCCTCATTGTTCCCGTTCACCACAATTTTGAGAATGGCAAATTTGGGAATGCTTTTTCAACCCAGAACAAAAAGTCTGCTTTTACGGTCACTACAAATAACTTGACCAGCTAAAACTGTGAAGATTTGGTTGAATAGAGATGTGAGACCGTTTTTTTTTTTGCGCTGTTTGACAGTTATAGGTTTAATCACAGAATGACACTTCTATCAGCACGCTAGCGTGTGTCTTAGGTTTTTATGAATGATACTATCAATAACTTTAATGTAAGATTTTCTTTTTGGGATAGATTTCAAGTAGGCCTGAAATACCACAAACTAGTTATTTTCAGAATGGCAAATTTGGGAATGCTTTTTCAACCCAGAACAAAAAGTCTGCTTTGACGGTCACTACAAATAACTTGACCAGCTAAAACTGTGCAGATTTGGTTGAATAGAGATGTGAGACCTGTTTTTTTTTGCGCTGTGTGACAGTTATAGGTTTAATCACAGAATGACACTTCTATCAGCACGCTAGCGTGTGTCTTAGGTTTTTCTGAATGATACTATCAATAACTTCAATGTAAGATTTTCTTTTTGGGATAGATTTCAAGTAGGCCTGAAATACCACAAACTAGTTATTTTCAGAATGGCAAATTTGGGAATGCTTTTTCAACCCAGAACAAAAAGTCTGCTTTGACGGTCACTACAAATAACTTGACCAGCTAAAACTGTGCAGATTTGGTTGAATACAGATGTGAGACCTGTTTTTTTTTGTGCTGTGTGACAGTTATAGGTTTAATCACAGAATGACACTTCTATCAGCACGCTAGCGTGTGTCTTAGGTTTTTCTGAATGATACTATCAATAACTTCAATGTAAGATTTTCTTTTTGGGATAGATTTCAAGTAGGCCTGAAATACCACAAACTAGTTATTTTCAGAATGGCAAATTTGGGAATGCTTTTTCAACCCAGAACAAAAAGTCTGCTTTTACGGTCACTACAAATAACTTGACCAGCTAAAACTGTGCAGATTTGGTTGAATAGAAATGTCAGGTCTATTTTTTAGGCGCTGGGTGACAGGCTCAACTTGCCCCTGATGTAATATATGGCCAAAAAATAACCAGACTGTTGATGGTTAAATGCACTTCGGTGACACAGGCTCAGCCTGCAGCTGATGTAGTATATGGCCAAAAAATAATCAGACTGTTGATGGTTAAATGCACTTCGGTGACACAGGCTCAGCCTGCAGCTGATATAGGATATAGCACAAAATAACCACACTATCGATGGTTAAATACACTTGGTGATAGCTTGTGCTGGCGCACCACAAGTCACAAAATGGCCGCCGATCACCCCAGAAAAAAAGTGATCTAAAAACGCTCTGGGCAGCCTCAAAAAAGTGAGCAAGTCAATAATAGCACTTCAATGATCCACAGCTGCAGATCGATCACAGAATGAAGTCTTTTGGAGGAGTTAATCTGCCTAATCTCGCCCTAACGTCGCAGCTGCAACCTCTCCCTATACTGATCATAGCAGAGTGACGTGCGGCGCTACGTGACTCCAGCTTAAATAGAGGCTGGGTCACATGGTGCACTGGCCAATCACAGCCATGCCAATAGTAGGCATGGCTGTGATGGCCTCTTGGGCCAAGTAGTATGACGCTTGTTGATTGGCTGCTTTGCAGCCTTTCAAAAAGCGCCAAGAAAGCGCCGAACACCGAACCCGAACCCGGACTTTTACGAAAATGTTCGGGTTCGGGTCCGTGTCACGGACACCCCAAAATTCGGTACGAACCCGAACTATACAGTTCGGGTTCGCTCATCCCTACCCATGACCTAACCCCCCAGATTAACACGGTCAAAAATATATATATAACGGTGCAAAAAAAGGTATTTTTTTTATCGCCTTACATAACAAAAAGTGTAATAGCAAGCGATCAAAAAGTCATATAGCCCCCAAAATAGTGCCAATAAAACTGTCCCCTCATCCCGCAAAAAATGAGCCCTACCTAAGATAATCGGCTAAAAACTAAAAAGAAAACTGACTCTTAGACTATGGAGAGGAGAAGTGTAGCAGCTCTCACCTGCCCTTCCTTTAGTTGTGAGCACGGATGGCCCGTGTCAGGTGTGGGCAGCAAATGCAGAAAGAAGTTGAGAAAAATCCAGCTCCACTTTAAAGGAATGTGCGTTTATTCAGCTTGCGGTTAAAAACTCATCCATGAAATACAAAATTTAGCAGTCTTGTCTGCATGTTTCGGGCTACAAGAGACATTTCTAGCCCTTCTTCATGGTGTCATGAAGAAGGGCTGGAAATGTCTCTGGTAGCCCGAAACATGTAGACAAGACTGCTAAATTTTGTATTTCATGGATGAGTTTTTAACCGCAAGCTGAATAAACGCACATTCCTTTAAAGTGGAGCTGGATTTTTCTCAACTTCTTTTTGCTTAGACTATGGAGATACTAAAATGTTTTTTTTTTTGGTTTATTAAAGGATAATATAGGGTAAAACCTAAATAAATGTAAAAAAGTAGAGATATTAGGTATCGCCGCATCCGTAAGAATCTCCTCTATAAAAATACCCCATGACCTAACCCCCCAGATTAACACGGTCCAAATAAAAATTTAAAAACTGTGCCAAAGCAGCAATTTTTGGCACATTTTCCATTTTAATCCATTTTTTCCATTAACAAAGCAAGGGTTAACAACCAAACAAAACTTAATATTTATTACCCTGATTCGGAAATTTACAGAAATGCCCCATATGTGGTAGTAAACTGCTGTATGACCAAACGGCAGGGCGCAAAAGGAAAGGAACGACATATGGTTTCTGGAAGGCAGATTTTGATGACATTTTATTGGACACCATGTCGCATTTGAAGAACCCCTGATGCACCCCTAGAGTAGAAACTCCATAAAAGTGACCCCATCTAAGAAACTACACCCCTCAAGGTATGCAAAACAGATTTTACAAACTTTATTAACTCTTTAGGTGTTCCTCAACAGTTTATGGCAAATGGAGATGAAATTTCAGAATTTCTATTTTTGGTAACCTTACCTCCCAAAAATGTAATATAGAGCAACTAAAAATCATATGTAACCTTAAAATAGTCCCAACAAAACCGCCACCTTATCCTGTAGTTTCCAAATTGGCATCACTTTAGGGAGTTACTACTGTAGGGGTGCATCAGGGGGGCTTCAAATGGGACATGGTGTAAATAAACCAAACCATCAAAATCTGCCTTCCAAAAACCACACGGCGCTCCTTTCCCTCTATGCCCTGCCGTGTGGCCGTACAGTAGTGTACAACCACATATGGGGTGTTTCTGTAAACCGCAGAGTCAGGGCAATAAATATTGAGTTTAGTTTGGCTGTTAACCCTTGCTTTGTTAGTGGAAAAAATGGATTAAAATGGAAAATTTGGCAAAAAATTTAAATTCTGAAATGTCATATCCATTTGCCAATAACTTGTAATGACCGGCGTCACACACAGGGAGGGAAAAGGGAAAGCCCTGCCCAAGGGAGAGGGAAAGGTGGTGACCCCTGACTCACCTTGCGGCTGGCACCTGACTGCCCTGACGTCCCTAGACGGGTTCCTCACCCGTGCGGCGATCACGTGCCTAAACCCTGGCTTTCCCTAAAATGAGCCCTAGATAGTGAACGGGCTGGTGGGATCGCTAGTCCGCACCACTGACACTAAGAGGGAAACACCAGGGAGAGGACAGATAATACAGACAAACACATACACCCAGGTGGGCGACCACAGCAGATCATAAAGGTCCAACAGGGATCCGGAGGGTAACGTTCTGCAACAACTACCAGAGAACGCAGCAACACAGCTCCAGAGGGTCAGAATAGAAGTCCAGGCAGGAAGCTCTATATCTGGCAACCAGAGAAGTGTGAGAGGGGAATATAAGGAGGTTGGGAGTGCTGGACAAGGAACAGCTGAGGAGAAGGAGCTACGGATCCCTGAGTGAGCCAATAAGGGTTGCAAAGCAAACTCAGAAAGCTACCATAAGGAAACAGCCCTATCTTACATAGAGCGCGCAGCCAACCGCTGCGACTTCCTGACCCCGGGTATAGCGGACTCAGGCGTGGTTCTTGACACCCTAGTGACATAACTCTTGTGGAGCACCTGAAGGGTTAACATAGTTTGTAAGATCAGTTTTGAATATCTTGAGGGGTGTAGTTTCTTAGATGGGGTCACTTTTAGGGAGTTTCTACTGTAGTGGTGCATCAGGGGGGGCTTTAAATGGGACATGGTGTAAATAAACCAGTCCATCAAAATCTGCCTTCCAAAAACCACACGGCGCTCCTTTCCCTCTACATCCTGCCGTGTGGCCGTACAGTAGTGTATGACCACATATGCAGTGTTTCTGTAAACCACCGAGTCAGGGCAATAAATATAGAGTTTAGTTTGGCTGTTAACCCTTGCTTTGTTAATGGAAAAAATTTATTAAAATGGAAAATTTGGCAAAAAATTTAAATTCTGAAATTTCATCTTTTTTTAATTCCATCGTTTTTTATTAAATTTTTCACAAAAAAGTATAGCAGGATCTAGTATAATAAAGTAGAATGTAGTGGACGCAGCCACTAGAAATAAACATATTACGGTGTGTACAACCGCTAAGTAATATGTAGTATATTTAGCAGTAATAGAAAAGAAGTGGTGGACGCAGCCACGTAAAGAAGGTACAGTTATATTAGCTTCAATAGTTACAATAACATCAGATTCACTAAACAGGATCAATAAATGTGCTTATCACTAGTAATAATTACCAGTGTGATATCATCCTCTCCAGTAGGACACCTGGGCATCCGCTCGGATGCTGCCAATCAGGTGTCAGTGTATTAGTAAACTAACAAGGAAAAAACTCAAGTAAACAAGAGCTATTGCAGAGACCCGACTGTGAGGAACGCTAAAGGCATTATAAGATTTTCATTATCAGAAAAATGTGAGAGTGAGGATTGTTCCTACCGGGAGAATCGTGGATGAGACATCCAGGGGGCCCATGTACAGTCGTGGCCAAAAGTTTTGAGAATTAGATAAATATTGGAAATTGGAAAAGTTGCTGCTTAAGTTTTTATAATAGCAATTTGCATATACTCCAGAATGTTATGAAGAGTGATCAGATGAATTGCATAGTCCTTCTTTGCCATGAAAATTAACTTAATCCCCAAAAAAACTTTCCACTGCATTTCATTGCTGTCATTAAAGGACCTGCTGATAATCGTCTTGTTAACTCAGGTGAGAATGTTGATGAGCACAAGGCTGGAGATCATTATGTCAGGCTGATTGGGTTAAAATGGCAGACTTGACATGTTAAAAGGAGGGTGATGCTTGAAATCATTGTTCTTCCATTGTTAACCATGGTTACCTGCAAAGAAATGCGTGCAGCCATCATTGCATTGCATAAAAATGGCTTCACAGGCAAGGATATTGTGGCTACTAAGATTGCACCTCAATCAACAATTTATAGGATCATCAAGCACTTCAAGGATAGAGGTTCAATTCTTGTTAAGAAGGCTTCAGGGCGTCCAAGAAAGTCCAGCAAGCGCCAGGATCGTCTCCTAAAGAGGATTCAGCTGCGGGATCGGAGTGCCACCAGTGCAGAGCTTGCTCAGGAATGGCAGCAGGCAGGTGTGAGCGCATCTGCACGCACAGTGAGGCGAAGACTTTTGGAAGATGGCCTGGTGTCAAGAAGGTCAGCAAAGAAGCCACTTCTCTAAAAAAAAAAAACATCAGGGACAGATTGATCTTCTGCAAAAAGTATGGTGAATGGACTGCTGAGGACTGGGGCAAAGTCATATTCTCAGATGAAGCCTCTTTCCGATTGTTTGGGGCATCTGGAAAAAGGCTTGTCCGGAGAAGAAAAGGTGAGCGCTACCATCAGTCCTGTGTCATACCAACAGTAAAGCATCCTGAGACCATTCATGTGTGGGGTTGCTTCTCATCCAAGGGAGTGGGCTCACTCACAATTTTGCCCCAAAACACAGCCATGAATAAAGAATGGTACCAAAACACCCTCCAACAGCAACTTCTTCCAACAATCCAACAACAGTTTGGTGAAGAACAATGCATTTTCCAGCACGATGGAGCACTGTGCCATAAGGCAAAAGTGATAACTAAGTGGCTCGGGGACCAAAACGTTGACATTTTAGGTCCATGGCCTGGAAACTCCCCAGATCTTAATCCCATTGAGAACTTGTGGTCAATCCTCAAGAGGCGGGTGGACAAACAAAAACCCACTAATTCTGACAAACTCCAAGAAGTGATTATGAAAGAATGGGTTGCTATCAGTCAGGAATTGGCCCAGAAGTTGATTGAGAGCATGCCCAGTCGAATTGCAGAGGTTCTGAAAAAGAAGGGCCAACACTGCAAATACTGACTCTTTGCATAAATGTCATGTAATTGTCGATAAAAGCCTTTGAAACATATGAAGTGCGTGTAATTATATTTCACTACATCACAGAAACAACTGAAACAAAGATCTAAAAGCAGTTTAGCAGCAAACTTTGTGAAAACTAATATTTGTGTCATTCTCAAAACTTTTGGCCACGACTGTATGCTCATATTTTGCGGAAGAGAGCAATGAGGATGGAAGCATTTTTTCATAGCGGCATGTTGTGTTCAAATCAATTATCACTTCTGATATGTCTGGGGGGGGGTTAGACTTTTCCAGTGATGAGTCACTATTAATTT
Organism: Bufo bufo; assembly: GCF_905171765.1. Lineage (NCBI taxonomy): Eukaryota > Metazoa > Chordata > Amphibia > Anura > Bufonidae > Bufo > Bufo bufo. The sequence goes on from NC_053389.1 coordinate 84,630,732, forward strand.
AGCACTAAGCAGTACATGTCCGACTATGGGCCTATGAGAAGGGTGTATAAGATGGATGCCCAAGAACAAAAGTGCAAGTTCTGGGGACGGGAGTATGGCTATTTTCGTTAACTCCCCGAGTAACGTGAACACTCGTCTCCAGAAGTCAGCAATAACTGGGCACGACCACAGAATGTGAAATAATGATCCTAAGTTCCCGCATCCCCTCCAGCATAAAGGAGTAGTAGAAGGGTATATTATATGTAACTTCTGAGGAGTAAAATACCAATTTAGGAGCGTCTTAACCCCCACTTCGTAGTGGGTGACACATTTAAAATTGGAAGTTAAGAAGCCAATAGCGAGTGACTAAGAATTGTCAGAGAATGAACGCCCTATTTCCTGTTGCAACTTTTTGAAAGGATTGGTTTTAATAAACTTAGTTTTGTTGCCTAAGAAATCATAGATGCGGCCAGTCGCTCCTTTCCTCAATAAGCCAGGAGATTGATATAATTGGAGAATCCCCGTATGAATGGACGGGAGTGCTCTGAGAATCCCATCAGCAGAAATAAGTTGAGAGAACCTCTCAATCCCCTTCTCACGCCATCTGGATAGGTTAATGTTCTGGATTAATGACTCCAGAGTACAGGTGTCAGACTGAGAGAACAGGGAATCTCTAGAGTCTTGGAAAGTGTTGTGAATCTGTAACCAAAGTTTCCCCGTATGCTTCACGGTCATAAGAGTGAGGTCAGGGACTTTCCGATTCCATAGGATACGGATTAAAAGGTCTCTCAAGGAACCTCCGCCAACCTAGTGGGATTTGATATGATACCAAGCCTTGGTGCAGTCATGTTTCCACCAATCCTTAGCAAGTGAGAGCCCAATAGCTTTGTAATAATCAATAATAGAGGGTAGGCCTATTCCTCCTGCTCTTTTCCTTAGGAATAGTTGCGTCTGAGCTATTCTAGGTTTGGACGATTTCCATATATATTTGGATAAGGTAGATTGTGCCTTTTTAAAGAATAGTACAGGGACCGAAATCGGGAGAGCTCAGAATATATAAATCAGTTTAGGAAGAGTCATCATCTGAAATGCCGCCACTCTTCCCACCCACGAGATCTCTTTCATGGAAAACTGAGAAAAGTCAGAGGACATGGTCGAGAGAAGGGGCTCATAGTTTCGCCTATATAGGAGGGAGCATGGGAACATGAGTTTGATACCCAGATACGGAAGTTCCGACTCTTGCCAGTCAAGGGGGTAGTGGGATTTTAACAAGGCTATATCCTTTTGAGGGATATTGAGAGGTAACCCAAATGGCTACTGGTAGGCCCTGTAGAAGTAGACTCAGTTTTATACTGACTTTAAAACCAGCCTCCAGGGCAGGTTTTTTTCTTTGAATATGTATTTCGCCACAGCGATGTGCACCTGCATATAGGGTTGTTCTGACTGAATCCCCCACATTTTTTCTTTGTAGTATATACTGGAGGCGTGGCGATCTCCATGCAGTCATGCACACCTGACCAGTTGGTCTGCCCTGGAGGCTGGTTTTAAAGTCAGTATAAAACTGAGTCTACTTCTACAGGGCCTACCAGTAGCCATTTGGCTCCAGGAGAAGTATATAGTGGGCTCAGCATGCATGCTGGTACTTGCATCCCTGGATCCGATGAAAGCTGTAACGGCACCGGACGGGGTTAAAAGCAGAGTGTGCCTGGCGTTCATGCTGTACCTGCGCTCCCTGGACTTTGTGTGGCTGTCGTGGCCCATAAACAGGTAGGAACTAGTGTTAGGGACCACTCATAGAGGCGACCTTGACGTGGTGAGTGGCTTATTACGCTTTGGCCAAAATGTGCACCAATGCCTCGATTAACATCCAGCATGGAGGCAGGGCGGAGTGCTGGTTGCAGAGTGCTATTGCATTCGTGTTTTTTTCTTTGAATATGTATTTCACCATAGCGATGTGCACCTGCATATAGGGTTGTGCTGACTGAATCCCCCACATTTTTTCTTTGTAGTATATATTGGAGGCGTGGCGATCTCCATGCAGTCATGCACACCTGACCAGTTGGTCTGCCCTGGAGGCTGGTTTTAAAGTCAGTATAAAACTGAGTCTACTTCTACAGGGCCTACCGGTAGCCATTTGGCTCCAGGAGAAGTATATAGTGGGCTCAGCATGCATGTTGGTACTTGCATCCCTGGATCCGATGAAAGCTGTAACGGCACCGGACGGGGTTAAAAGCAGAGTGTGCCTGGCGTTCATGCTGTACCTGCGCTCCCTGGACTTTGTATATATGATGTTGTTAACGGAACATACCAGAATGATGTAGCGGCCATTAGGATCTCCTCTGGACGAGATAATAGTGAAGGCAACCATGTTCTTGACGGCGATAAATACCCCCTTAGACTTTTTGCTGAAATGAGAGTGCAAAACATGAGGAAAGGAGCGATGGTGAATTTGTTTAGCGTCCTCTTGCAATAAGTGGGTCTCTTGAATGCAAACGAGGTCCGCTCCGGCATTGGTTGCCTCCCGCCAAACATAGGATCTCTTTTGAGGGCAATTAAGCCCTTTAGCATTTAACGATAAAATTTTAAGACCCATATGAATGAGGAGAGGCTCCAATCCCCTAGGCGGATAAACAATCAATAGACAATTAACTTATCAACCTTATGAATAGCAATACTACCTATCAACAAAAAGCAGACTTTTCAATAAGCTTCAGTGATATAAGTGGCAAAATGGTTAGAGAGAAGGTTAAGGCAGAGTAAGGGAAATAAGGCAGGGAAGGAGGTTGGATAGAAACACAGTTCCAGGCGGTCAAGAGCCGTCTGTGTAAATTTGGTGGCGTAAGTCCACAAATGAGGCTGAGAGGAGCCTCAGCCGTTTGGGATACTCAGGTAGGCAAACCGCACCTAAACATGAAGAACAATTGAATATTTAACCCCACACAATTAGTGCAAGTCTCTTCTCATATTCCCAGTAACCATGTTTGGTTAGCAGAAAAATATCATGGAGGACACCTGTGGTCTGGACCGATACTGGTCTTGTTGAGGGAGTCAGGTGTCCCATGGTCCAGGCGAGGTTGGAAGATCATTCCGGCGGCGATGTCCACGCCTTTCCAATGAGAACTGAATGTCCCATGATTGGAGGAGATTTTGGCCGTCTGCAATGGATTTTACCACATGCCATTTTACCTCTTGACATTCCTCCGAATTTGTAATTTTTGTGGGTACCCCCACTTGTATTGGATGTCATTGTCCCTAAGAGCAAGAGTGATAGATTGTAATTCCCTTCTTTGTTGTAGTGTCGCCATAGAGAGGTCAGCGAAGAGTCTGACTGATTGAAAGGGAGCAGGTAGCTGATCGCAATTCCTGGCTGCTAGCATCAAAGCTTCTTTGTTATGGAAAAATTTAATGCGAGCCAAAGTGTCTCTGGGAACATCAGAGCTCAGATGAGACGGTTTCGGGATCCTATGGGCCCTATCTATGATCATGTCAGGGACCGGAATTCTTGGTAAAAGCGTTTTGATAAGGCTCTTTAGGTATGATTGTAGATCTCGGGGTGCTACATCCTCTGGGATACCCCGGAACTTTACATTGTTCCTCCTGGAACGGTCTTCCATGTCTGCAATTTTTCTCTTGATAGTCTCAAGCTCATCTGCCATATCATTATGGGCATCTATGATGTTGTTTTGCGAGTCCGCAAATTCGGCCATTTTGCTTTCTACATGTAGGAGTTTGTTCTCCGTTTCTTGAACTTTGGCCGCTAAGGGGTTAATCAGCCCTGCCATATCTGCACATATTGATTGATGTAATGCTAAAAGCATATTTTTTAGTGAGTCCTCACAGAGCGGCTTATTTGAGGTCTGATAGGCTAATATAGGGACTGTTGGAGGAGCCTCTGATATTTGCACCCATGTAGCAGTACTGACCTCAGGAGGGTAAGAAGTCTCCAGCCGTGGCCTCTGCTTCTGGGGACTAGAAGAAGGTGAAGTCTCGGAGCAGTCTGCGTTGGCGCCATCTTGAGAAGCCATAGCCTCTGGTGTTCGGACTTCACCGGGAGTCGGAGGAAGGGAGGGGAACTCCACCTCATTCAAGGAGAAGGTATCGGGTTCCAGGGGAGGCGACGGAGAGAAGGAATTGCGCTTCGGTGTTGAAATGCTGTGAGGAGATGACAGGTAAGCTCCGGTATCTTTAGCTGGGCCCCGTTCAAAGAAGCCGTCCAAGTTCCCGCTCTGTAGTTTGGGCAGCTGCCTCTTAGACTTCCCCATTATGCTAGGGAGGGTGTCCAGCTTCAGTGGAGGCAGGAGGGTGATAAAAGGAGCCGGAGTAGCTCTGGGGAGCTCAATTGTAGTCGCTTTGGTGCGGGAGCTGCAGAATTAAGCGGCCATTCCTCTCAGCAGCCAAGCAATGCCCCTGAAATTTCATCTTTATTTGCCAATAACACTTGTGGAGCACCTAAAGGGTAAATGATGTTTGTAAAATCAGTTTTGAATACCTTGAGGGGTGCAGTTTCTAGAATTGGGTCATTTTTGGGTGGTTTCTATTATGTAAGCCTCGCAAAGTGACTTCAGACCTGAACTGGTCCCTAAAAATTGTGTTTTTGAAAATTTCTAAGCCTTGTAACGTCCCCAAAAACTAAAATGGCATTCCCAAAATGATCCAAAAATGAAGTACACATATGGGAAATGTAAAGTAATAACTATTTTTGGAGAAATTACTATGTATTATAGAAGTACAGAAATTGAAACTTGGAAATTTGAAAATTTTTCAAAAATTTGGGTAAATTTGGTATTTTTTTTATAAATAAAAATGATTTTTTACCAGTGTCATGAAATACAATATGTGACGAAAATACAATCTCAGAATGGCCTGGATAAGTAAAAGCAGTTTAGTTATCACCACATAAAGTGACACTGGTCAGATTTGCAAAAAATGGCCGTGTCCTTAAGGGGTTAAAACACAGAAATTTATAGCTGTATTTCTAGCTTAAATTGCACACTGACAAATGCGGCAGAGGCCCCAGATGGAGGGTATTGCCAAAAATTGGTGTTTTTTTAAACCCAGATTATTATTGCAATATTTCAAGCTTGGATTTGAATGTCACAAAAGCACATATGCTGTGCTGGTGCACTGAGCTTGCATAAAATGGCCGCCGCTGCCCACCTAAGTAACACACGGATAAAAGTTTTTTTTCTCTGTCACAGGGCTCAGGGCAGGGTAAAAAGATTGTGCACTGCACCCACAAAACTAAATCTATGTAGATCGCTGAGTTAACAAGCACTTCAGATTAAAAAGATTCTTTCCTATTCTCTCCCTCACAGCAGCAGCATCCTATCCCTACACTAAGCACAGCAGAGTGACGTCAGCACTATGTGACTCCAGCTTATATAGAGGCTGGGTCACATGCTGCACTGGCCACTCACAGCCATGCCATTAGTAGGCATGGCTGTGATGGCTTCTAAGGGCACAGAGTTAAACGCTCTGCAGCCTTTCAAAAAGCACCAATAAATCACCGAAAACCGAACCCGAACTTTTACTGAAATATTCAGGTTTGGGTCCGGGGTCCAAAAATCCTAAAGTTCGGTACGAACCCGAACTTTACAGTTCAGGTTCGCTCAACCCTACAGGTGAGGCCTGCTCTAATCAGGCTGCAATAAAGCACCTCCGAGTGTGTCAGTCAGAGGAGTGTGTGTTATCAGAGTTTCAGTGTGCATCAGAGGCCTGCTGGAGTCTCTGCGAGAGTGGTCTCAGCCGGGCTGGCTGAGGGGCCACGGGGCTAGGTGTTAGCCGGAACGTTGGGGGACTCCGCGAGGCCCGGGAAGTGACTGTCACACGTCCAGCGACAGGCGGACTTCTAGGCCACAATCCCCCAAAAGGACTGGACTTTGTTACAGCCTAGGAAGTGCTGGAGCACAGGCTGGAAAAGCCGCATGGTCGTACCGTGTGTGAACGGTGTTATAAGTGAAGTAGGAATTTTCCTCTTTAGTTGGAGCCCAGACGGGCAAGCTGTTTGTTTTGTTGTTTTGTTCTGTGAAAATAAACCTCACGTTTGGACCTGCAACCTGTCTGCTGTGGACATGATTGTGAGAATGATCCCCGACAAAGAGCTAATCTCACACAGTACATTTAGCATTGCATGAGTTAATGCATGCTATAAGAAAAGATGTTGTTTCCTGAGTAAGGCGCATAGTGGACATTAGTTTCCGATCAATGTTGGCTTTCATGGTGAAATCATTTTGCTCTTTGCTCTTATTCATAAAATTGCAGTATTGACCATAACATAATGACACGAGAAGATGCTTTCCTGAGGATGGCCGCCTCCAGACATAAAGATCTTTAATAAGCTGCTGTCACAACGACATTGTATTATGTTCGATTGAAAACTAGATAAAGATTTGCTGTGATGAATCAAGAATGTTACAGACTTACAATTCCTGGAAATGATGAATAGATTAGTATTGGTGGCTGCAGTGTGCCGTGGCCGTTTGTGGCATCCTGTGTTTTTCCGCACAGTATTAAATGGGCACCTTACAAAGAGCTATTTTGATCTTATAATGTAGATCATTATTGGTTATGTTAGGCTCCATGGTAGTCTAGGGGAGTAGTTCAATTTAATAGAAGATAATAGAGATACAACCTTTGCCTTGGCCCTAACATTAACCCCTTCACTGCCCTAGACCATCAATGATACTGACAATAATCCTGCTACTACCCCAGTCCACCAGAAATAATGACATTAAACATTTCACTGCAGGAGTGCTGACACTAACACCTTTACTGCCATAGACCACCAGGTATACATGCATCCTCCCTGTGCCAGAGATACACGTCAATCACTTTACTGTCGTAGACCACAAAGGATGTAGACAATAACCTTAAAAGTTCTAGACTGAGGTGCTATTTAGTACTATTTGCCTGGATGCTATGTTGCCCTTTATATCTGGATGCTTTATAGTTAATTATTACAGCAAAGCACATTAATATTTATTTTTTGTGGTTCAGTATTGCCTGGCTATGAGTAAACAACTTCTCTCACTGTCCCAGTCATTAGCTTCAAAGGTTAGAGTGATCATTGCCGGCTGTCCAAACAGATGAACATTGCTGAGCATCATGGCAGCTGTGCAGGTTAGAGGAGCTTGCAACTACATGTTCCAGTAGTTCCAAAGCTGCACAAGGAGTGGAAGGTAAATGTTCATTCTTCCACTTCAGTAGCACTAGAAGGAACAGAAGTGGGCTTGATGCTATAGTTCGCATTACAGCCAGCAATGTTCTCTGTACTGTTGGGGTCACCAGAAGGTGTTCTCCCTGGGCCCAGTGTTGCTAGGAGTCCTAACACAGCTGCATTGACTTGATTATTTCATAATGAATCTCATTTAATCTTCTCAAGAAAATCCTGTGTGCAGCCCTTAATGCAATTCTTTATGAATTCCATTATTTCAAGAATGAAAAATGGTGACACTTTAAATAAAGTAATTTCACTGGTTTATGTTTTTTTTAATTATTATTATTTTTAATGCGTGTTAGTATAACAATATTGTAACATAAGGAGCTATATATACATCATGGCTGAAGATGAATTCACTGATTCTATTGATTCAAAATTTATCCTGAATTTCTAATTCTAATGAAACTGCGTTTCTTGAGAATTGTTTTGGGTAAATAGGAAATTCAGAGGCATAATGCTCCTTTAGAAAAGAGATGTGCAAATCACAAACAGCTCTTTTATTTAAGCAAAGCTGAGCACAGATAATTAGATTGGCTGCCTGAGAGGCCTTAGTGGTCCAGGAGGGTACTATTTCTCCTTATGGAAGGCACGTGAGGAGTATTGTAGGCCAAGCAATGCTCCTCTGGATCTCTGGGAAAATATATGCAAATTAGAATATCTTACATCTGCTGGCATCAGAGAGACTTAGCTTTATTTTTATTTTGGGAGGAAAGATAAATTGAATATGTTTCTAAGAAATAAAATTATATTCAAACTAGATTTCCTTCCAAAAGGAAAGATTAGCCTCTCTGATTCCAGCAGATGTAAGATATGCTAATTTGCATTTTTTTTCCCTAGAAACCCAGAGGGGCATTGCCTGGTTAACAAAACCCCTCATGCAATCCCAGAACTCCACCCCACCCCCAACCAAGGCCTCACAGGCAGCTATTGTAATTTCCTCTGCTCAGTTCTGATAAAAAGGCTTTTTGCTGCAATGGCACTTAGTTTTATTTTTCTTTGGAAGGAAGACTTGCTTGCATGTCTTTTTTTTTCCAGAAGAGCTCACTGAATTATACTGTATGTTAATGAATCCAACATGCTTTGCTGTTATTAACTAAAGGGGCCAAAGTGAATGGGCCTTAGTTGCAATACCAAGTAGGACTATAATACAATGTACGGCAGTGTACTTGGTAAACTATGAGGAGGCCACAGACTTATTGGAGGGCCACAGCCTCTTCAAACTGCTTAATGGTGAGGGTACCTTTGTAGTGGTATGGATCAAAATATTTTTAAGAAATATATATTAATAATTAGAGAGAGAATTTAGTTTCGGGTCCAATTCTGATGAGTCAGGTAAAAAATTTGATTTGGATTTGAATCGCTTCTACCCAAATCAAAAGTGCTCCAGTTGGCCTAAAAATTGGTGTATGATACTCTGAGGTCTCCTAGAATTCATATTTTTATCTCTCATCTTTCAATTTTTTTTCTCTCTCCCTCCATCCCCTTTAATGCAAAGACATCAATAACAAATAATCTCAGAGTAGCACTGATGGGTAAATGCATGGTTAATTTTATTAACAAAGAGAAAAACACACTGCACGATCAGATTTATGCTTTTTTTAAATGAAAAAAAAAAGTCTCTTATTGGAGGTAGATGCTGTATAAGGAAAAAAAATATGTTTTGGTATGAACAAGCAATCCAAACTTGGATGTCCCCTGACTGTTAACATACTATATACTTGACACACAAAAATACGCTTAGATACTTAGATACCTAAATAGACGACCCCTAGCTGTGCCCAAACTACACACTGGTAATAAATGCACTAAAATACACTTATTTGAGCACTTATATATAGTAGACACTAGAGGTGAGCCATTCGGCCGGTTCACCAAATTTTTTGGAAAAAATTTGGTTTGATCCAAATTTATTTGCGGCGAATGGTGTTAAAAAATGGCTATTTCCTGGCTGCACAGAGCCTTTATAGTGGTGTAGAACATTGTGCCTTGCAGTAACACGCATAGGGAGTCTGTATACATTCAGATGACAGGCGTTGCTCTTAGAATCTCTGCACGCTGAATGGCAAATATATTTTTCTTTTGCCACTATTACACGCCACAAAAGGCTTTAGAACATATAACTGCAACACTAAATGGCAAATATATTTTTCTTTTGCCACTATTACACGACAAAAAGGGCTTTAGAACATATAACTGCACCGCTGAACAGCAAATATATTTTTCTTTTGCCACTAATACACGCCACAAAAGGCTTTAGAACATATAACTGCACCGCTGGACGGCAAATATATTTTTTTTATTTACCACTAATACACGTCACAAAGGGCTTTAGAACATATAACTGCACTGCTGAACGGCAAATATATTTTTCTTTTTCCACTTATACACACCACATAAGGCTTTAGAACATATAACTGCACCGCTGGATGGCAAATACATTTTTCTTTTGCCACTAATACACAACAAAAAGGGCTGTAATTTTAGAACTTCCCCACACAACGGCTAATAAGCCTTTTTTCCCACTAATACAAGCCCAAAAATGCTTTAGAACATATAATTGCACCGCACAAGGGAAAATAAGATCTAGAAATATTTACTTGTAATAAACCCTGTTAATGGCTGTAACATCCCAATAACAAGAATGGTTTGCTGGAATAACAGAGCTGTATAATGGTAATTTGGGTGCCCAGTCAGTGCAGCAAGGTGTAATAGGATTGTTACTATTACCCAGGCTGTAATCTACCCTTCTGAACCCTGTTCAACATAAATGCTGTGGAATGGTTCCTCCCTATCCATTCCCTACACCTTGAATAATCTTTCCCTGCACTTGTAACTTGTTTTTTATTTAGCACAATTAAGTTTTTTTTTACCACTGTCCCTCACGCCTGCTGATGTCTCCCCCTGCACTAAGTACACTGGAAACTGGCAGAATCCAAGATGGCTGAGGCTATTAATAGGGCTGTGACATCACAGGGCTGGCTGGCTGCTGATTGGCTCTATGCATGGCATTATGGGTGATCCCGCCTTCCCAGAGTTTCTTGCTTCATGTCCTCACACGTACAGCAGCCATTTTAAGAAAAATGTGATTCACTACCACGAACCGTGAGGAAGTTTGAATTCGGTGCGAATCAGCTTTGATTCGCTCATCTCTAGTAGACACAGTGCAGCAGGTTTTTGAACAGAAAAAGGCTTCATTGAGCAGTGTATGCAGAAAAATATATGCTGCTGGTAATGTTAGGAAATATGCCTATTGCACATTTATGAACTGTACAAGCTTTGTAACAATTTTTTTAAAAAAAAGGTTGGCTCCTGCACGTAAAAACAAATAGTGTACGGTCTCTTTAAGGATCTCTGTGGATTAATGAGCATCTCCAGCAGCCCTAACTGTAAGACACACAGTACACTAAGTGCTCTAAGATATGCTCTAAGAATGATAAAACCTGACCTTAGTAATTCAATCTACCTTACTAATATATCTTCTTCACAATCCCTACTCTGTCCCTTGAAGATCTTAAAATGGCCTTAGGGTCTTATGATCCATCCACACATACCGTATCTAGTGTATTGCGGATCCGCAATACACCCGGCCAGCACCCCCATAGAACTGCCTGTTCTTGTCCACAATTGCGGCCAAAAATAGGACATGTTCTATTTTTTTCCGGAGCCGCAGACGGGAAGATCGGAGGTGCGCTCCGGAAATGCGGATGCGGACAGCACACTGTGTGCTGTCCGCATCCATTCCTGCCCCATAAAGAATGAATGGGTCTTCACCCTTTCTGCAGAATTGCGGAACGGGTGCGGACACATTCACTGACGCGTGAATGGACCCTTATTGTGTGCTGCAGATACAACAGGTACATCCTATAACATGAGTGGCTGAGCTTAGAATGTCATCTGTGCTTCAGAGCTTGTATAGCACCTCATAGAGCAGCCAATATTGTCCCACCTAATTGACTGTAAGGATGGCAGCAAAGCATTGTGGGCAAATCCGCTGGCCAGGTCCCCATCTGTGGTTGTGTGATCTTCTGTCTTCAACCTCCCTGCTCTGTTTCCCTCACTAGTATTCTGAATTTTAAAGATATCCAGCAGATTTGTACCTATAGCACTGGCTGACCTGTTACATGTGCGCTCGGCAGCTGAAGGTATCTGTGTTGGTCCCATGTTCATATGTGCCCGTATTGCTGAGAAAAATAAAGTTTTAATATATGCAAATGAGCAGGCATGGGATTCAGCCGGTTCCCTCTGGTTCTCCAGATCCGGTTGTTGAAATTACAGCCGGATCGGAGAACCGTGTCACCGGCTGAATCCCGATCCGGTGCGGCGGGAGATGAGTGCTTGCATTACGGAAGCGCTCATCTCCCTACATTCATCTGTATCACCGTCCTCAGGACGGCGATGCAGATGAACACTGCAGTAGAGAAAGGGAGAGGCGTCTCCCTTCCCTGTTCCTCTGATAGGCTGCAGACACTAGGCCGGAAGAGGCTCGCATCGCCGACAGCGTGGAGGTAAATGTTGTTGATGGGGGTATCTACTGGGGGCATGGCTGGCACATGGGGGTATCTACTGGGGGGCATTGCTGGCATATGGTGGACACTATGTGGGCATCTACTGGCACATCCTTGGGGACACTATGGGGGGCATCTACTGGGGCATTGCTGACACATGGGGACACTATGGGGGCATCTACTGGAGGAATTGCTAGAATATGGGAGACACTACGGGGGCATCTACTGGGGCATTGCTGGCACATGAGGACACTATGGGGGCATCTACTGGGGCATTTCTGGCACATGGGGACACTATGGGGGCATCTACTGGGGACATTGCTGGCACATGGGGGCATCTACTGGGGCATTTCTGGCATATGGGGGACACTATGGGGGGCCTCTACTGGGGACATTGCTGGCACATGGGGGCATCTACTGGGGGCATTGCTGGCACAGGGGGGTACTATGGGGGCAATACTGGCACATCATGGGGACACTATGGGGGGCATCTACAGGGGCATTGCTGGCACATGGGGACATTATGGGGGCATCTACTGGGGGAATTGCTGGCATATGGGGGACACTACGGGGGCATCTACTGGGGACATTGCTGGCACATGAGGACACTATGGGGGCATCTACTGGGGCATTGCTGGCACATGGGGACACTATGGGGGCATCTACTGGGGGAATTGCTGGCATATGGGGGACACTATGGGGGGCATCTACTGGGGACATTACTGGCACATGGGGGCATCTACTGGGGGCATTGCTTGCACAGGGGGGTACTATGGGGGCAATACTGGCACATCATGGGGACACTATGGGGGGCATCTACAGGGGCATTGCTGGCACATGGGGACATTATGGGGGCATCTACTGGTGGAATTGCTGGCATATGGGGGACACTACGGGGGCATCTACTGGGGACATTGCTGGCATATGGTGGACACTACGGGGGCATCTACTCGGGCATTGCTGGCACATAGGGACACTATGGGGGCATATACTGGGGGAATTGATGGCATATAGGGGACACTATGGGGGCATCTACTGGGGACATTGCTGGCACATGGGGGCATCTACTGGGGGCATTGCTGGCACATGGGGGGCACTATGGGGGAAATACTGGCACATCATGGGGACACTATGGGGGGCATCTACAGGGGCATTGCTGACACATGGGGACACTATGGGGGCATCTACTGGGGGAATTGCTGGCATATGGGGGACACTATGGGGGCATCTACTGGGGACATTGCTGGCACATGGGGGCATCTACTGGGGGCAATGCTCGCACATGGGGGGCACTATGGGGGCAATACTGGCACATCATGGGGTACACTATGGGGGCATCTTATACTGACACATTATGGGGACACTATGGTATTGGAGGTGGGGAAGAACACTATGGGGGCATATTATATAGGCACATTATGGGGGCACTAAGAAGTGGCATTTATATTGGCACATTCTGGGGGACACTATGGGGGAATCTTATACTGGCACATTATGGGGGCACTATGGAGAATAGAGATGTCCCGAATAGTTCGCCGGCGAATAGTTCCCGGCGAACATAGCTTGTTCGCTGCGGCGGGCGAACATATGCGATGTTCGGTCCGCCCCCTATTCGTCATCATTGAGTAAACTTTGACCCTGTACCTCACAGTCAGCAGACACATTCCAGCCAATCGGCAGCAGACCCTCCCACCTCCTGGACAGCATCCATTTTAGATTCATTCGGAAGCTGCATTCTTAGTGAGAGGAGGGACAGTGTAGCTGCTGCTGATTTAATAGGGAAATCGATAGCTAGGCTAGTGTATTCAGTGTCCACTACAGTCCTGAAGGACTCATCTGATCTCTGCTATAAGGACAGCACCCCAAAAAGCCCTTTTTAGGGCTAGAACATCAGTCTGCTTTTTTTTCCCCCTGTGTAATCTAATTGCAGTTGCCTGCCTGCGACTGCCAGCGTGTGTGTCAGGCTCACAGCGTATACTGTGCCCACTTGCCCAGTGCCACCACTCATATCTGGTGTCACAATAGCTTGCATTAAAAAAAAAAAAAACTTTTTTGACTGTGAAATAATATCAGTCATTTTCCTTCACAAGTGTGCGTTTCAGGCCCTGCCAGGGCACAGTGTCACACCAGTGCAACCCATATCTGGTGTAACAGTAGTGTACATAAAAAAAATAAATACAATTTTGACTGTAATAGATTGAATAGCAGTTAGTTGTCTGCAAGCGTGTGTGTCAGGCCTACAGCGTCTACTCTGCCAACTTCTGCCAGTGCACAGTGCCACTCATATCTGGTGTCACAGTAGCTTGCACGCATAGTACAACTTAACTAATCTAAAAAAAAATGACAGGCAGAGGCAGGCCACCCCGCAGGGGCCGTCGTGGTCGTGGTGCTGTGATTCCCTTTGGCCCTAGAATAATGCCCAGTGTTCAGAGGCCACGTACCCTGAACTCGAAAAGTCCTGAGGACATAGTTGACTGGCTAACACAGGACACCCAATCTTCTACAGCTTCCGCTCGGAACCTTGACGAACCATCCTCCTCCAGCTTAGCTTCGGGCACCTCTCAAGTTACCACTCGCCCGCCTGCCGCCACCACCAACACTAGCACCACAGCCGCTTCACTTGATCTGTCAGAGGAGTTATTTACACATCAGTTGGAAGAAATAAGTGATGCGCAACCATTATTGCCAGAGGATGTAGATAACAGGGATATGTCTCAGTCAGGCAGCATTACACACATGGATGTACAGTGTGATGATGATGATGTTGTACCCGCTGCTGCTTCCTTTGCTGAGTTGTCAGATACAAGTGAAGCGGTTGATGATGACGATGTGTCCGTGGATGTCACGTGGGTGCCCGCTAGAAGAGAAGAAGAACAGGGGGAAAGTTCCGATGGGGAGAAAGAGAGGAGGAGGAGACGAGTTGGAAGCAGGGGGAGGTCGTCGCAAGGAGCTAGTGGCACAGTCAAACAGCATGCATCGGCACCCGGGTCAGCCAGACAGCACGCCAATCAACGCATGCTGTTGCCACCACCAGAATGCCGTCATTGCAGAGATCAGCAGTGTGGCATTTTTTTTGTGTGTCTGCCTCTGACAACAGCAATGCCATTTGCAACCTGTGCCAAAAGAAACAGAGTCGTGGGAAGTCCAACACCCACCTAGGTACAACTGCTTTGCGAAGGAACATGATCGCACATCACAAACGCCTATGGGATCAACACATGAGTACAAGCAGCACACAAACTCAAAGCCGCCATCCTCCTCCTGGTCCAGCATCTTCATCCACGTCAACCACTGCTGTCCTCCTTGCTGCTGTCCTCAACCATCCGCCACTCCGCCTCTCACCTTCAGCAGTTCCTGCTCATCTGCCCACAGTCAGGTGTCTGTCAAGGAAATGTTTAAACGTAAGAAGCCAATGTCACAAAGTCACCCCTTTGCCCGGCGTCTGACAGCTGACTTATCGGAACTCTTAGCCCGGCAGCTTTCACCATACAAGCTGGTGGAGTCTGAGGCCTTCAAAAAAATTTTTGCTATTGGGACACCGCAGTGGAAGGTACCCGGCCAAAATTTATTTTCACAAAAGGCAATCCCCAACCTGTACTCTATTGTGGAAAAGGAAGTCATGGCATGTCTGGCACACAGTGTTGGGGCAAGGGTCCATCTGACCACTGATACCTGGTCTGCAAAGCACAGTCAGGGCAGTTATAACACCTATACTGCGCATTGGGTAAACCTGCTGACGGCTGCCAAGCATGGAATGCGTGGCTCTGCAGAGGAGTTGGTGATACCGCCACGACTTGCAGGCAGGCCTGCTGCCAGGGCTGGGACAAGGCCATTTGGTGCCCAGGGCGAAGATGGCAAACTGCGCCCCCCCGTTTTTAAGAAAGAATCAATGTTGTTTCAAAACAAGAATATACTTAAAGCAATAGAACAAAGGACTGTGGGACTTTGAAAGTCACAGACACTATAAAGTTCCCCCCCATCATCATGTGCCAGTATAAAGTCCCCCCCATCATCATGTGCCAGTTTTGTAATAAGCCCCCCCAATGTGCCAGTAACACTATTGTAAAAAAAAACACTTATACTTACCTAAGTGTCAGCGATGCGATGCAGCCTCTTCCTGTGTCCCACGCTGTAATGTAAGGCTCAGGCGGCACGATGACGTCATTGCGCCGGCCTCTGATAGGCTGCCGGCCTAGTGCCTGCAGCCAGGGGCGTACATAAAAATCACTGGGCCCCATAGCAGGAATCTAAATTGGGCCCCCATTCCCCTTTTATAGCCCCTCCCTTTGTTCCATGAACTATTCTTGCTGCTGCGTTTTATAATTTATGCCATCAGGGCCGGAATGGGATTACAAAACAGCCCTGGCACACAAAAGAGGTATAATAGATGCAGATGTATATTATATACAGCAGTGTACAGTTATGTGAGGTACGCGGTATAATAGATGCAGTGTGTACAGGTATATAGTATATTCCCTAGTGTTCTGATATGTGAGGTACAGGGTATAATAGATGCAGTGTGTACAGGTATATAGTATATACAGCAGTGTACTGATATGTGAGGTACGGGGTATAATATATGCAGTGTATACAGTATATACAGTAGTGTAATATGTGAGGTACGAGGTATAATAGATGCAGTGTGTACAGGTATATAGTAAATACAGCAGTGTATTGACACCTCGTACCTCACATATCAGTACACTGCTGTATATACTATATATCTGTACACACTGCATCTATTATACCTCGTACCTCACATATATAGTATATACAGAAGTGTACTGATATCTGTACACACAGCATCTATTATACCTCATACCTCACATATCAGTGCACTGCGGTATATACTATATATCTGTACATATTGCATGTATAATACTGTGTAATATATGCAGTGTGTGTGCATGTATGTGTGTGTATATATATATATATATATATATATATACACAGAGCAGTGTATTGATGTGACACATAGAAGGTATAATACTGTAGATGCAGTGTTTATAGAAATATGTGGTCAGTTATGCATTATAGTCACTGTGAGATACATGAGGTAGTGGTAACTGTCTGAAGTAGTATACATGAGTGAGCAATGAGTAAAAACAGGGCATGGAGGGGGGGGGGGGTAAATGATGAAAAGTGGAGGACCTCCTCTTACCTCTCCATTCCAGTCTGTATGGATCAATACAGAGCTGCTTGTGAACTTTTAATACTTGCTGTTAGGGGTTGAAGGACCTGTGATGATGTCATCACAGGTCCTGGCAGATGTACCTTTGAAACCTAGGAACTACACCATTTTTGGTGCAGTTACTTTGCTAGATTCTGCAGGACCTGTGATGTTGAAGATGATGTCATCACAGGTCCTGGCAGATGCACTGTTCTAACCTGGGAACTACACTTTACACTGTGCAGTTCCCTTACAGGACCTGTGATGACATCATCAAAGGTCCTTTAGCTTTAGAAAGGTAAACAGGAGTAATTAGGGGGCGGGGCCTCTCCTCCACTTCGGTGCCTGCCTGCAGCCTATCAGAGGAAAGGGAAGGGACACGCCTCTCCCTCCCCTGCACCTCCGCTGGCACAGACAGTTTACAATGGAGATGAGCGCAATGGAAGCGCTCATCTCCCTGTGCCCGGCGGCGGCTGCTCACTTGGGGGGGGGTCATTTTAGTTGGGGGGACACATGGGGGGTCACAGCATGATGTAGGGGGGGCCGTGGCTGGCACTTCACCTGCGCCCCCCTCCTGTCCGCAAATGGTAGCGCCCAGGGCACCCGCTCCTTCGGCCCCTGCCTTGTACCGGCCCTGCCTGCTGCCACCTCCTCTACTCCTCCTACTCCATCCTCTTCAATAACCTCCTCAGCTGAGTCCTATTCTGCTGCTGCGTCTTGCTCCACATCAACGGCACCCCCCCAGCTCCCCAGGGGTATTCCACATCCCGGATATAGCAGTGTCACGCCGTCTTGGGGTTGACTTGCCTGAAAGCTGATAGGGGACGTAACAGGGATTAAACTGATAAGAATAGAACTACTTAACACACCACTCCTATCTGGTGGCACATTAGATTACACGCGCAGTGCCCCAAATTTGAAGTAGGAGGACCGACCAAGCATCTTTTTCCATCTCCCCGTTCCTAAAATTGATGCCATATACACGTCCCCTGATAGGGGACGTAACAGGGATTAAACTGATAAGAATAGAACAACATAACACACCACAACTATCTGGCGACACATTAGATTGCACGCGCAGTGCCCCAAATTTGAAGTAGCAGGAATGACCAAGCATCTTTTTCCATCTCCCCGTTCCTAAAATCGATGCTATATACACTTCCCCTGATAAGGGATGTAACAGGGATTAAACTGATAAGAATAGTACTACTTAACACACCTTATAATAACACAGAGAGGCAAAGCAGAGAGAGGAGTCTGAAGAAGAGGAGTCAGAGGAGGAAGGTGGCTTTGAGGAGGTGGAAGACCAACCACAGCAGGTGTCCCAGGGGGCTTGTTGTCACCTTTCGGGGACCCTTGGTGTTGTACGTGGCTGGGTGGAGGAAGAGACCTTCAATGACATCAGTGAAGACAAGGAACGGGACATGGCTAGCTTGGTATCCAACCTTGTGCAAATGGGGAGTTTGCGGTTGTGCAAATGGACTGTTTGCGGTGCATTAAACGGGGAGTTTGGTCTGTTACTGTGAAGCGGGCGTAACGTTACACTACCTGATCGATACAACATCATACCTGATGTTTTAAAGCACGTTATTCCAAACAATTTAGGAATGTTAGGTGATTTATGCCCTTTATGGATTAAAACCCGACTCTGCGTCAACTACGTAATTTTCCATGGGAGTTTTGCCATGAATCCCCCTCCGGCATGCCACAGTCCAGGTGTTAGTCCCCTTGAAACAACTTTTCCATCACTATTGTGGCCAGAAAGAGTCCCTGTGGGTTTTAAAATTCGCCTGCCTATTGAAGTCTATAGCGGTTCGCCCGGTTCGCCAGTTCGCGAACATTTGCGAAAATTCACGTTCGCCGTTCGAGAACGGAAAATTTTATGTTTGCGACATCTCTAATAGAGAAGAGGAGAGGATCACTATGTGGGCATTTACTAGGGGCATTATATAGGGGTATTTTATACTTTCACACATTATGGGGGCACTATGGGGACATTTGCTCAACTGGGGGCACTGAGAGAATTTTTTTGTACTGGCACACAGAACGGGAGCCTTTTTTCAACTAGTGCTTATTATTATTATTATTATTATTATTATTATTATTATTATTATTATTATTATTATTGAAGGTGGCAGGTGAGTTGTTAAGAAGGTAGAAGGATGATGGAAAAGTAGGAACCTAAGATGTCTTTTGTCAAACTGCAGAGACGAGAGATGGGTGAAAAATCATCATAGCGGTCTGGTCTCAAAGGAGAAGATGAAGAAAGAGAAGGTTTGCATCAGAGGAGAAGTCACTTGATGTAAGAGGTATGTGGTGCTGTATTCTGGATAGCACAGAATATGTACGCAAATTTGTATTTAGTGCTAGGTACAAATGTGTATAAAATGTATATGGTGTAGGAAAATCTACTGTAAGCGTAGCCTAGGTGTCATTTATATACTGTATGGTGTATATTGTATATGTGATTATGTGTTTGTAGTGTCTATATAGTCTGTTTATGTATTCATACCTCCCAACCATCCCAGATCTCGCATAACTACTGTGTGGGGGGCACAATGGAGACTAAGCAGGGTTGGCACATGTACAGATAGACATTGGGAGGAGTTAGAGGTGTGGGCCAGCGCTGTAACAAAAACGTTGCGCAACACTGATAGTTTAGCTCCTTAGGCTTTTTAAAAGTTTTGTGGTATGTGTGTAG
Source organism: Bufo bufo (assembly GCF_905171765.1). Taxonomy (NCBI): domain Eukaryota; kingdom Metazoa; phylum Chordata; class Amphibia; order Anura; family Bufonidae; genus Bufo; species Bufo bufo. Next base: position 84,650,306 of record NC_053389.1, read on the forward strand.
TGTATACATGGTGTATTTAGGTACAGTATGTAACATAGTAACATAGTATATAAGGCCGAAAAAAGATATTTGTCCATCCAGTTCGGCCTGTTATCCTGCAAGTTGATCCAGAGGCAAAAAAAAACCTGTGAGGTAGAAGCCAATTTTCCCCATTTAAAGGGAAAAAAAATCCTTCTCGACTCCATTCAGGCAATCAGAATAACTCCATGGACCAACGACCCCTCTCTAGTAGCTATAGCCTGTAATATTATTACACTCCAGAAATACATCAGGGCCCTCTTGAACTCTTTAGTGAACTCCCCATCACCACCTCCTCAGGCAGAGAGTTCCATAGTCTCACTGCTCTTACCGTAAAGAATCCTCTTCTATGTTTGTGTACAAACCTTCTTTCCTCCAGACGCAGAGGATGTCCCCTCGTCACAGTCACAGTCCTGGGGATAAATAGATGATGGGATAGATCTCTGTACTGACCCCTGATATATTTATACATATTAATTAGATCTCCCCTCAGTCGTCTTTTTTCTAAAGTGAATAACCCTAATTTTGATAATCTTTCAGGGTACTGTATTTGCCCCATTCCAGTTATTACTTTAGTTGCCCTCCTCTGAACCCTCTCCAGCTCTGCTATGTCTGCCTTGTTTACAGGAGCCCAGAACTGTACACAGTACTCCATGTGTGGTCTGACCAGTGATTTGTAAAGTGGTAGGACTATGTTCTCATCACGGGCATCTATGCCCCTTTTGATGCAACCCATGGCCTTGGCAGCAGCTGCCTGACATTGGTTTTTACAGCTTAGTTTGCTGTCCACTAAAATTCCTGTAGGTCCTTTTCCATGTCAGTGTTACCCAATGTTTTACCATTTAGTATGTACGGGTGACTTGCATTATTCCATCCCATGTGCATAACCTTACATTTGTCAGTGTTAAACCTCATCTGCCACTTCTCTGCCCAAGCCTCCAATCTATCCAGATCCCTCTGTAGTAGTATACTGTCCTCTTCAGTGTCAATTACTTCACAGAGTTTAGTGTCATCTGCAAAAATTTATATTTTACTGTGCAAGCCTTCTACAAGATTATTAATAAATATATTGAAGAGGATGTGTACCATGTATTTGGTGTATTTATGTTGCATATTTATATGGTGTATGTATATCTAAACATGTGTCGTGACGCCGCGTATCTGCCATTGAGTAGGGAACCTGTTGTTAAAAATTTTAATCCCACCCCTGCAAATGAGCCTCTTGGAGCAATAGAGGCTTTGCCATTACACCTAGAGAGACTGCTCTCTCTGCAACTGCCGCTTCCTCAGAATTTTAACTGACAGGGCCAGACAGTGTAAGGATCATAATGCCTCGTCAATCAAAGTGCAGGGGGCGCAGCAGTTGCAGGGAGAGCAGAGCCTAACGACAACGCCGACGTTGCTCCTAGAGGCTCATTTACAGTCAGGTCCATAAATATTGGGACATCGACACAATTCTAACATTTTTGGCTCTATACACCACCACAATGGATTTGAAATGAAACAAACAAGATGTGCTTTAACTGCAGACTGTCAGCTTTAATTTGAGGGTATTTACATCCAAATCAGGTGAACGGTGTAGGAATTAAAGCTGACAGTCTGCAGATAAAACACATCTTGTTCGTTTCATTTCAAATCCATTGTGGTGGTGTATAGAGCCAAAAATGTTAGAATTGTGTCGATGTCCCAATATTTATGGACCTGACTGCACATATATTAAAACTTCATTTCTCTCAGCATTGCTGGCACATATGAACATGGGACCAACACTGATGCCTTCAACTGTCAATCACGCATGCAACAGGTCATCCAGTTTGATAGGTACAAATCTGCTGATGGATGCCCTTTAAATGTAAATTGGCTGGCACCATTTTGTGCAATTCATCCAAAGAAAATCGTTTGGAAGAAGAATTTTTGTGAAATTCTTGATGAATCCAATTTGTTTAGAATCGATTCGCTCATCTCTATAATTGTTGATTCCGACAATCAACAATAAATGATAACCATCCCCCAATACTTCTCTTACTTGAGCCCGTCACCAATGATCTCTAGCAAGACAAGGCCTTGTCCTACAGGGTTTGAAAATTTCCTTACATGCTATGCATGTTAAAATTTAACAAGGCAGCACCATAGACATAAAATTGGTTCTCATGGATTCTTTGTAATCTGTTAGGATTGGAAGACATGAAGACATAATCCAACACCTGTCTAACTATGTAGGTATTCTCTCTTAGAGCAATGCTTCAAGGGGAGAATATGGTGTATCATGATTCGGCACAATATGATAGCACATTGAGTGCTTATATTCCCGTAATATGAAAAACTATAGGGACGTTGGGTGCTGCTTTACAGGGTCCGCTCATGGAGCAATATCATGTTCATGGATCCTAAGAGTCCTTATATGTCCTAATAGATATTCCACAAGCACAATTAAAAAAAAAGCTCTTCGAACGTAATATGTAAAGGGCTTATGGACTATGTCTTACCTTTATATTTTACAACTACGTGCTTGCTGTAGATGAATAATTTCTGCTCTTCGACGGTTTTATCTTTGTAATGTTAGAAACCTCTAATGAAATATGCTGTTCTATCAAGAGATCGAGCGAGGCAGTCTGCTGACTTCATAGAAGGAACACATTTTTAACTTTGCTGATTCACTAGTTTTAAAACTTGGCAAAAAAAAATGGAAAAGTATCTCAAGGCTTTCTGACTCCTACACAGGATATAGGAAATAAACGTATTGTTTGTAGCTTAGGTTTTACGTACCTATCAAAAGAAGTGCAGACGGTACAAATTTTATGTTCATTCTGAGATTTTTCATGGCACAGTCAGCAGCAGAGCTATCAATATTGAGCACCATTTACCTCTTAATAGGCTCCTCTGGGATTGTGCCCTGGCCTATGTGGATTTTAGCAAAGCTGTATATTTCATTGTCCACACATATAGATCTTTAACTCGGCTATTAGTATTCAAGTGTGTTCTCTCCGGAGAAAGAGCAAAGGTTTGGACGCGGTGAAGTGGAATGAAGCAAGTTGGATAGATTACAGAAAGCAGTAAGTTAACCCCTTTTTAAAATCCTCCATTGCTGGATTAGACACCAGTTATTAAAAGAGTAGTCTATGTCACTCTTCTAGGCCTGCTAAAGGCAGACAAGTCCACTGTTGAGTAATAAGGGTTGTGACTGTAAATTTGTAAATGTTATATACTGTCACGAACAAGCGGGTGTGAACCCACTGTGACACTTTTCCTACCTCCTCTAAAGGCATTGTCTAAGTGAACCCCTGTTTCTATACAGTACCCCTGATGGTGGGGATAGACTTTACTGAGGGGAACACCAGGCTGTTACCTTTTGAGGAAGATTGGCACACGAGACAGCTAATCCAGATGGACCAGGAGGTACCAAAGCAAGGTACCAGAGGTACAGACATAGTCAGCAGGCCGTCATAACCAGGAGCAACAGTGCAGGACCAAAGGATAAGGCACAGGTGAAGTCAAACAAGCAGTAGGTCAGGGCAGCCGGCACAGGTACAGGTCAGGCAATCTAGTTCGGCAACAGGAAAGTCAAGCCAAGCAGGCAGGGAGCAAGCAGATAGCAGAGTCCAGGAACACAAGCACGGGTCAGGTAACCAGGAACACAAGCAGAGATAACAGCAACCTTTGCAAGACACTAGATCCTTGACGCTCAGGTATCTGGGAAGGAGGCTGAGCCACTTATATACGTGCAGGATGGCTAGGATTGGTCAATGAGGTCACATGATCTAACAGCCCTTAAAAAAGTGAGGCAGGGAAGAAGCAGCAAGCATGCTGTGGTCTGAGCTGAAAGGAAACTGTGGAGCTGATCCCAGAACAAAACAGTACCTACAAGGACAAAGCCCAGGACTTTACCGGTGAATGGGGAAGCACTGGCAGCCAACCACGGCTGAGCATGGCGCCTGGGACCGGGGTGGTGAGCAAGGGAACAGCGGCGCATAGCAGCTGCTGTTACATATACCATCCTACCCTCACCCCCAAAAAAAATAAATTAAATAAAACATGGAGATACAGCCTTTATTAAGACACAGAACTCTATTCTCAGTTTTGCTGGTCATAATTGAACATTATTCATCTTTATTACGATTTGTACAGTGTCTGGGATGAATGCAAATCTTATACCTCTTGGGTAGAGTGGTCCAGTTATCAATTGATAATAATGGGATGTAGTTGTGTCCTATGAACGTTGAATAAAACATAGGCATAAAAATATTATTAAAAGGCACTCACTTCACCCAGGAGGGGCAGGGTGGGATAAAGCTCAAGACACCCACTCTGCTTCCTCCTGCGCCTGGGTCGCCCGTACAGTATCCGGAATTGACGGCAGTAACACTTGGTACTTCTGGTCAAAGTATCCTTTATTAAGCACAGGGTATGGGTGGGGTGCAGACTCAACGCGTTTTGGGGTCTTGCAAGATTCCCTTTATCAGGAGCATGATTAAATTTCTGCAAGATCTCATGTTTAAACAATAAAAAAAGGGCGCCAAACACAAAGAAGTTACGTCCCTTCCGGTCTGCGCTCCAGCGTGGAACGCAAGTGGACCGGCAGGGAATCAAAAAATGCGACGTCACCTCCGGTCCGCGATCCATCAACCAGCAAGTATCGTGGCACAACGGAAGTGACGTCACCTCCGGTATGCGCCTCACCCTGGAACGCACCATGGAACGACGTTGCGTCAGTTCCGGTATGCGCTCCAGCATGGAACGCATCGGACCGCATCATAGCTGCGGACTCAAACAGACCAGATCAAACATCTGTATGGAGGCTAATAGTAGGTGGATGGCTGGTGGCACTTAAGGATTATGGCTTCTGGTACATGATCTTAGCAGTATATAGAAATATATAACAATCTGCTGCTGTATAGATAGATGTATAGGAAAAAAGAACTATAAGCAGTATTTTAGTACATCAAAATCGACCCTGATTACCTAGAACCTGGGATATATAAATGTATAAATGTATGTATGTATATAAGGGCACATCACAAATTGTAAATCTAAATGTTCTAAAACAGTCATATAAAAAATGGAATGAAATAAATAAAAATAAAACGTTATGCTGTAGTGGTATATACTATAAAATATACATCAGTGAAATAAAAGAAAGGATAGTGTATTATACCTATTCAGTCAAAATATGCTGTGCATAGACAGAGAACATATTAAAATAGTATGATATAATAAAACCCGAGAATCATGATAATTTATAAGAGACAGAATATATATAGGGGGTATGATAGTTTATATGGAATATATGTAAGTGTTATAATGGATATAACGGTGATAATGATATTTATTCAATCCTTCAAAACATATAGGTATATGTATATATTATAATCTTAATATTATGATAAGTAATATTAAGATTATAACTACCTGACTGACACTACCACCCCTTGACTCTATCTTCCCTGACAGACTGCGCTCCAGGGCTCTGAAAATATCCAATGACCACCACTCCCATCCGGGCCATCATCTCTTCAGTCTCTTCAGACGTCTAAAGTCCAGCCGCAGGTATCAGGCCATCCCTGCCAGGACATCGAGGAGGCTGAACACTTTCTTCCTAACGGCCGTCAGACTGCTGAACTCACCACGCCCCATCACCCGCTCATAATCCCTCGCCCCCTGCTGTGCCCATCGCAGAACCCCCCCCCCCCCCCCCACTACTATGCCTGTACCTGTGCCAAACCCACTTCCGAGCACGATCGACTGTCGTGTTTGGCGAATAAAGCTGATTCTGAGAAAAAGTCACTACGGGACCACAGAACGTAGCGATACCCAGTTATATAGCAGTGAATGTGTATACAGTATATAATGCATGATGCGTTATCTAATGGCATAAATTATAGCTATAGATAGAGGGCATGGTCAGATGGCACATCGGGGGATGTATCTAGTTTAGAGGGAATATAATGGGGGTGATATTTTGAAAATAAACATTCTTTGTCCATGTCAATTCTTCAGTATCTGTATGGAGCAGGGGCCTTTCATGTGATACACATGGGGGGACTGGGTACCCTGGTTCAATATATTGAGTGTCCTAACCAAGAGCATCATAACGTAATGGATCGTATCTGCTGGATTTTAGTAGTTTGAGTATTCTATTGTTTTATTGAGTCCGAATGGTGATAAGGTATTCAGAAGAAAGATCCAATGCATTTCTTTTCGACATAATTGTTGGTAAGATGTGGTGATGTGTTCTATGGGTGATACTTTCAGAGTAGATGGATCATTATTGTGTTTTTTGGAGAAATGATGAGAGACGCTATGGGTTAAAACACCCCGTCTAATGTTAGATCGGTGTCCATTCATTCTCTCCCTAACTGTTTGTGTAGTTCTACCAACATATTTGAGTTTACATGGGCATGTCAATAGATACACCACGTTTCTTGTCCCGCAATGTAGACCCTGTTTAATCTTCCAGTTGTCTCTTTGGCCCTCTTTAGGGGTATCTAACAGTATTTCTTTAGCCCCATGAGTAATCATGGTGCAACATAGACACTTTTTCAGCTGACATTTCCTTATCCCTGTCGTCATTAGTGTTTTTAAGGGTAAGGAGACTTTTTTCGTCTCTAGTTTCAGACAGGATGGACCAATCATATTTTTGAGAGTTTGTGCTCTCCTAAACGTAATGGAGGGTTGTCTCGGTATAGAATCTCTTAAAATCGGGTCCTTGAGCAGGATGTTCCAGTGTTTTATCAATATTTGTCTGATGTTCTTATGTTTCGCATTGAAACGGGTGATGAGGTTATACTGGTATTTGTCATCAGTTTTGGTTTTCGGTTGAGTGGAGGTAAGAGCTGTTTTCTGGGAGATGGTTATTACCCTCTTTGCCGTAGCATTAATGAGCCCTTTAGGGTACCCCTTTTCTTTAAATCTGTCTTTGAGGATTTCCAACTGTTCTATCATCACTTTATCCTCAGAACAGTTTCTTCTAATTCTTTTCATCTGCCCGAATGGAATATTATTTTTCCATTTGGAATAATGGCAACTGGAATAATCAAGATAACTGTTCGCATCCAATTTTTTAAAATGAGTTTGAGTTGTAATTCTGTTGGATGTTGTTTTGATGTGAATATCTAAAAAAATAGCTGTCTGTCGGTCATGTTCAGAGCTCAATTCTAGACCCCAGTCGTTTGTATTAAGTTCCTTAATGAAATTGATCAAACCCTCCTTGTGCCCATCCCAGATGAGTATAATGTCGTCAATATATCTTTTATAAAATATAATGTGATCATGGGAGGTTAGACCTAGTTTTTCTTCAAAAAGGCCTACGAATAAATTAGCGTAGGAGGGCGAAAATTTCGTCCCCATCGCCGTGCCTTTAGTCTGTAAATATAATTTGTCGTTAAAAGTGAAGAAATTGTGGTGAAGAATAAAATGAATGGAGGAAAGAATAAAATCTTTTTGAAACGAGGGCATGGCATGGTCTTTGGTTAAAAAATGCTTGATTGCTTGTAGACCTAATTCGTGTTGGATGTTACTATATAAAGAACTAACATCCAATGTAACCCAGTGGTATGTTGTTTTCCATTCAATGGTGTTGTAACGGACCATTCAGCACACAACTCCGTTCAGACAATATTCCCCTTTCCAATGCACAGGCAGCTACTGCAAGCACCAGTCTGCCGAACTGCAAACTACATGAACACTGGAAACCGCGGAACAGGAAAAGCATACAATCGGCTTACACTCCTGGCAATCAGCATACAAACCAATTCCCCCAATAACGAGACGACACTTCGTTTTGAGGTCAAGCATAGCTCTTTAATGGGTTATTTTTCAGCCTTTTATGCAGGTCTCCTAGCAAGGGACACTCCCCCTGGGGCCCTTGTAAAAGACTGTGACAGTTTATATTTTAGCCAATCACATGCATTTACAGTATTGAACCTTCCCAGCAATTGTACACAAAATCCCCTTCCCTCTGTCTGTAACGCAATCAACAAAATACAATGAGCATTGTCTGTGACGCAATTAACTAACACACTGACACACTGGCATTGTCTGAGACGCAATCCACAAAATACAATTACCAAACGTAATGGGCTAACTTAATCACTCACAGACAGAAAACACACATTTTTCCCCCAAACACAGAAAACACCCCAAAACCCCACATATCCCCATAATGTATACATCCATGGATAGCTCTGATTTGGGCGAACAACATATCCAAAAATCACCCAGATCCGAGCAGGGGTTCCCGAATGACATGGAAGTCACATTTGGCCGGCCGCAGGCATGGCTTTCCTGCCCAAAACAGTTCCACAGATTTAAGCTGTGCGGCCGGTCTGTCTTCTCCTTCAAAGTTAGTATGGGCCATAATCCTGGGGCAGGAGGCGGGCAAACAGCCCCCTCCAAAACACCGTGGCGAAGTGGCTTTCGCCACAGGTGTCAAGTAGGTTTATTAGATGTGAAGAATAATGTTTTTATGCCTATGTTTTATTCAACGTTCATAGGACACAACTACATCCCATTATTATCAATTGATAACTGGACCACTCTACCCAAGAGGTATAAGTGTTGTTTATTATATAGTCAATAATTGAACATTACATATGACTAACCAGTGACTATCAATTAAAGGGATATTACTGCTTTTTCTAAGTATGTGTCGCCATTGACAGGTTTCTTTTTTCCTTTTATTTACCCTTTTGCATTATGTCCATATGGGAACTTTCCTAATTGGACTATATACCTGTGGCTGCCTGTACTTTCTCATTTATCGTTTATACTCCTAACCACCAATACGGTCTTTCCTTTGGCGCCCTGTCAGGATATCCCAGACCCTTTCTTTCAAAAGGGCCTGTGACTAATCCCCTCTCCTTTTTTCTTTTCCTTGTCCCTGCCTTATGAATGCAAATCACCAGTGTAAGCTCCGTTCAGTCATTGTGCCAATCAGGGGCGTTCCAGGTCAAAACATTCGGGGCTTGAGCCTTGGATGTTTTGTCCAGGGACTCGAATGTTATGGCAGCTGCAGGCTTGTATAGGGCACAATGTGATACATTAACCCCTTAGGGACCAGCCTGTTTTGGGCCTTACTGACCAAGCATTTTTTCTTCCTTTTTTCATCTTTGCCTTCCAAGAGCTATAACTTTTTTATATTTCCATCTTTATAGTTGTATGAGGGCTTGTTTTTATTGGCGCCATTTTGGGGCGCACATAACTTTCTGATTAAGGGCTCATGCAAAAAATGGATCTGCAAAAAATACAGTTGACATCCGTGTGCATTCCGTATTTTGCGGAACGGAACAGCTGGCCCTTCATAGAACAGTACTATCCTTGTTCGTATTGCGGACAATAATATGACATATTTTTTTGTGGAACGAAAATATGGACATACGGAAATGGAATGCACACGGAGTAACTTCGTTTTTTTTTGCGGACCCATTGAAGTAAATGGTTCCACATAGGGTCCGCAAAAAAAAAACTAAATGGACACGGAAAGAAAATAAGTTTGTGTGCAATACTTCCACTACGTTTTTACGTTATAAATTCTACGGCTTTAATTTTTTAGTATAAATAACATAATATCCATATAAGAGAGAAAATGAAAAGGGCGGCACTCGCCAATGCTGTGTTGTCAAGTCAGTCCTTTATTCTTGAAAACATTCAGGGTAACAGGCAGGAGCGGTACGCACACATCCCACACATCTTAGCGGCAACAGCCGTTTCGCGCTAATTCACGCTTTCTCAGGCCACTGACGTCAGCGTGTATTCTCGCGCTGCCTTTTAAACAACCTGGGGGCAGTTGCCATAAAAACATGTCAACAAACACCCATTGGTATACTTCATTAAAACCAACAAACTGTCATGATTATAAACAAGTAGTAGAGTACAAAATTCACAGAAAAATGCTCAGATCATTTCAATAATTCAGACCTAATTTCCCTAATGCCTCTGTTCGTAGGATCCATCTGGCTTCCTTTTGCAGCAATAGACGATGTCTGTCCCCCCCCCCCCCCCCCCATTGGTGGGTTACAGACTAATTCAATGCCAGCAAACTTCAGTGTTTTACAACTATCGTCATGTACTTCCCTCATATGTTTGATAAATATAGGGCAGCCTTTCCCTGATTGTACAGAGTTAATGTGTTCCCTGACTCTCTCAAACAAGCATCTAATGGTTTTCCCTATATAAAAGTGGCAAATAACATAATATCTTTATTCTCTGGTTCAGTACGATTACAGTGATACCAAATACATATATATTTTTTTGACGTTTTACTACTTTTTTGCAATAAAACCCACTTTATTTTACAAGGAAAAAAATGTTTTTGCATTGTCGCTTCCCAAGACCCATAACTTTTTTATTTTTATTTCTATGGAGTTGTGTAAGGGCTTGATTTTTCTGGGACGACTTGTATTTTTCATTGGTATCATTTTGGAGTAAATTATGCTTTTTGATCGCTTGTTATTAAGTTTTTTCGGTGGGAACTAAGAATAAATTAGCAATTCTGTCATTGCTTTTTTTCTTTTTTTCTTACAGCGTTCACCATAGGGGATAATTTACATTATATTTATGTATTCTGGATCGTTACGGATGCAGTGGCATCAAACATATGGATGAGATTTATTTTTATTTTTTTTAATTGAAAGCGTATTTTCAATGTAAAAAAAGGGTATTTTTTAATGGAATTTTTTTATTTAATAAATGTGTTTTTTTTTCTACTTTTTTTTAATCACTTAATAGTCCCACAAGGGGACTATAACAGACAATATTCAGATTGATTTTAAAATGCAATGCATTATCCCTATAGTGCATTGCATTTTAATGTCAGTGCTATACTGACATTGACTAGCAGGCTGCGACAGTTAGGCACAGCCTGCTAGAAACTACTCAAGGCAGGCTTGGGGACTCCATATGACCCCAGCCTGCATTTACACACATCGGTGCCCCACGATTGCATTTGAGGGGTGCCGATGGAAGACAGCGGGAGTGGGCTCCCTCTGTCAGCGCTTTACATGCGGCGGGCACCATTGCCCGCAGCATGTAAAGTGTTAAACAGGCTGGATCAGCACTCCTGCCAGTCCGGGCTGTTAGAGCAGGACATCGGCTCTCATGTGAGAGCTGGGACCCCGCTCTCTGCTGCATGGGGGACCCGTGCAGCACTTAGACTGGCTCCTCCCTCTCTTCTGCAATACCTACACTGATTGGTGGAGCAGCATTCAGCAGGCTTCTCTCAGTTCTGCTGTCCACTAATGAGAGCCTCCTCCTGCACGCTGACAGAGAGAGCACAGGAAGCGCTGGTTGGCTCTATCACACCATGAGAAAATCCAGACACAGTGTAAGTTCTACAGCTGTGTTCTTGGGAATGTGGTGGTTGGGATGTGAGGGCAGGGGGTGGGAGAGGACACCTGCATCAAGACAGTTACTGCACATTCCTGGGGGAAGGTTGTGGACACGCAGGCTACACTCACTTTACTTACATAGATGAGGACAGTGATCCCTACAGGCAAATGTCAACTTCACCTTCCCTCCATGCTAGATTGGAAGGATCTTGGAATTACAGTATCTGGGACCAAAAGCAGCCGTTCATTATATTTCTTTTAGGTATAATAAATATATACAGTAATGTAAAGCTGATTTGTGGTCCCCGATAATTCCAAGATCACTCCAATAAATTATGGAGGGGGCCTGGAGTAAATTACTGCATGGGGCACTCTTTATCTACCAGCATGCCCCCAAATAAAGATCCCCCAAAAAGCATCTAGATAAAACACCCCATCTAAGACCCCAAATGATCCATCAGATCCTGGTCATTAACCCCTTAAAAGCTATATGACGGAACCGTACATAATAAGCATTAAGGGGTTGTATGCAAACACATTTGTGCGGTTAAACAGAAGGAGGGGGCTCCCTCTTTCACCCCATCAGTGCCCTGTGATGTGACTGTAGGCACATATCACTGATTCCTTAATAAAACAAAGGCATTATTTCTTTATTCCATCTGTCCCAAGCAGAAAAACTGAAAAAGTGATCAGAATGTACCACAGAATTAAAACAGCAGTACATAACACAAAAAAATAAGCCTAATATTGCTCCATCAACAGAAAAAAATAAAAACATTTTGAATCTCAGAATATAACTAGGGATGAGCGAACCCGAATTGTATAGTTCGGGTTCTTACCGAATTTTGGGGTGTCCGTGACACGGACCCGAACCCGAACATTTTCGTAAAAGTCCGTGTTCGGGTTCGGTGTTCGGCGCTTTCTTGGCGCTTTTTGAAAGGCTGCAAAGCAGCCAATCAACAAGCGTCATACTACTTGCCCCAAGAGGCCATCACAGCCTTGCCTACTATTGGCATGGCTGTGATTGGCCAGTGCAGCATGTGACCCAGCCTCTATATAAGCTTGGGTCACGTTGCGCTGCACGTCACTCTGCTGATTCAAGCATAGGGAGAGGTTGCAGCTGCGACGTTAGGGCGAGATTAGGCAGTGATTAACTCCTCCAAAAGACTTCATTCTGTGATCGATCTGCAGCTGTGGATCATTGAAGTGCTAGTATTGACTTGCTCACTTTTTTGAGGTTGCCCAGAGCGTTTTTAGATCACTTTTTTTCTGGGGTGATCGGCGGCCATTTTGTGACTTGTGGTGCGCCAGCACAAGCTATCACCAAGTGTATTTAACCATCAATAGTGTGGTTATTTTGTGCTATATCCTACATCAGCTGCAGGCTGAGCCTGTGTCACCGAAGTGCATTTAACCATCAACAGTCTGGTTATTTTTTGGCCATATACTACATCAGCTGCAGACTGAGCCTGTGTCACCGAAGTGCATTTAACCATCAACAGTCTGATTATTTTTTGGCCATATACTACATCTGGTGCAGGCTGAGCCTGTGTCACCCAAGTGCATTTAACCATCAACAGTGTGGTTATTTTTTGGCCATATACTACATCAGGGGAGGGTTGAGCCTGTCACCCAGTGCCTAAAAAATAGACCTGAAATTTCTATTCAAGCAAATCTGTACTGTTTTAGCTGCTCAAGTTATTTGTAGTGACCGTAAAAGCACACTTTTTTTCTGGGTTGAAAAACTATTCCCAAATTTGCCATTCTCAAAATAACTAGTTTCTGGTATTTGAGGCCTACTTGAAATCTATCCCAAAAAGCATATCTTACATTGAAGGTACTGATAGTGTCATTCAGAAAAACCTAAGACACACGCTACTGTGCAGATAGAAGTCTGATTCTGAGATTAAACCTTAACCTGTCACACAGTGCAAAAAAAAACAGGTCTCACATTTCTATTCAAGCAAATCTGTACTGTTTTAGCTGCTCAAGTTAATTGTAGTGACCGTAAAAGCACACTTTTTTTTCTGGGTTGAAAAACTATTCCCAAATTTGCCATTCTCAAAATAACTAGTTTCTGGTATTTGAGGCCTACTTGAAATCTATCCCAAAAAGGATATCTTACATTGAAGGTACTGATAGTGTCATTCAGAAAAACCTAAGACACACGCTACCGTGCAGATAGAAGTCTGATTCTGAGATTAAACCTTAACCTGTCACACAGTGCAAAAAAAAACAGGTCTCACATTTCTATTCAAGCAAATCTGTACTGTTTTAGCTGCTCAAGTTATTTGTAGTGACCGTAAAAGCACACTTTTTTTTCTGGGTTGAAAAACTATTCCCAAATTTGCCATTCTCCAAATAACTAGTTTCTGGTATTTGAGGCCTACTTGAAATCTATCCCAAAAAGGATATCTTACATTGAAGGTACTGATAGTGTCATTCAGAAAAACCTAAGACACACGCTACCGTGCAGATAGAAGTCTGATTCTGAGATTAAACCTTAACCTGTCACACAGTGCAAAAAAAACAGGTCTCACATTTCTATTCAAGCAAATCTGTACTGTTTTAGCTGCTCAAGTTATTTGTAGTGACCGTAAAAGCACACTTTTTTTTCTGGGTTGAAAAACTATTCCCAAATTTGCCATTCTCAAAATTGTGGTGAACGGGAACAATGAGGAAAACATCTAATAAGGGACGCGGATGCGGACGTGGACGTGGTGGTGTTAGTGGACCCTCTGGTGCTGGGAGAGGACGTGGCCGTTCTGCCACAGCCACACGTCCTAGTGTACCAACTACCTCAGGTCCCAGTAGCCGCCAGAATTTACAGGGATATTTGGTGGGGCCCAATGCCGTTCTAAGGATGGTAAGGCCTGAGCAGGTACAGGCATTAGTCAATTGGGTGGCCGACAGTGCATCCAGCACGTTCACATTATCTCCCACCCAGTCTTCTGCAGAAAGCGCACAGATGGCGCATGAAAACCAAGCCCATCAGTCTGTCACATCACCCCCATGCATATCAGGGAAACTGTCTGAGCCTCAAGTTATGCAGCAGTCTCTTATGCTGTTTGAAGACTCTGCTGCCAGGGTTTCCCAAGGGCATCCACCTAGCTCTTCACCAGGGGTGGAAGAGATAGAATGCACTAACGCACAACCACTTATGTTTCCTGATGATGAGGACATGGGAATACCACCTCAGCACGTCTCTGATGATGACGAAACACAGGTGCCAACTGCTGCGTCTTTCTGCAGTGTGCAGACTGAACAGGAGGTCAGGGGTCAAGACTGGGTGGAAGACGATGCAGGGGACGATGAGGTCCTAAACCCCACATGGAATGAAGGTCGTGCCACTGACTTTCACAGTTCGGAGGAAGAGGCAGTGGTGAGACCGAGCCAACAGCGTAGCAAAAGAGGGAGCAGTGGGCAAAATCAGAACACCCGCCGCCAAGAGACTCCGCCTGCTACTGACCGCCGCCATCTGGGACCGAGCACCCCAAAGGCAGCTTCAAGGAGTTCCCTGGCATGGCACTTCTTCAAACAATGTGCTGACGACAAGACCCGAGTGGTTTGCACGCTGTGCCATCAGAGCCTGAAGCGAGGCATGAACGTTCTGAACCTTAGCACAACCTGCATGACCAGGCACCTGCATGCAAAGCATGAACTGCAGTGGAGTAAACACCTTAAAAACAAGACAAAAACACAGAAATGAAGTGGCAATTCTGGAGGAGCTGCTCAGCCCCTGACACTGTGGCGTGTCTTTTATTGGGGGAGCAGCCCCACCGCATGTGGACCGCAATAATCGACTAACCCCAGCAAAATATGCATACAATGGAGGACGTCGACGCGGTCCACATGCACCACAAGAGCAAACTACACAGAATGTAGCAAATAAACATATGAAACACAGAGAGGAAATGCACCAAACAGAAATGCTACTGACTATACTGGGAAGTCATACATGCAGGTATTAAAAGCTGAGACTTTCGCCAATATGTTCCAGTCAGGAAGATATCGGAGCCCATCAATGCACCACATCACGGTCACTCAGCATGGCATATGTTTATTTGCTACATTCTGTGTAGTTTGCTCTTGTGGTGCATGTGGACCGCGTCGACGTCCTCCATTGTATGCATATTTTGCTGGGGTTAGTCGATTATTGCGGTCCACATGCGGTGGGGCTGCTCCCCCAATAAAAGACACGCCACAGTGTCAGGGGCTGAGCAGCTCCTCCAGAATTGCCACTTCATTTCTGTGTTTTTGTCTTGTTAGATTTGAGTGTGTTTGGACACTCTGTTGCACCTGGTAACTTCCATCACATGGTCTGGCATAGGTGTGGCTCACGGCCTGGCCTCATTCACATTGTACTACCACAGTATTCATGCTGGGCCTTTGTGTGGAGGCTTGGCTGTGTGCTGAATTATATCACCCCCAGACCATGTTCACACCATAGTTAGAGTAGCGGCTAGGACCCTTTGCCATGCTGAGTGACCGTGACGTGGTGCATTGATGGGCTCCGATATCTTCCTGACTGAAACATATTGGCGAAAGTCTCAGCTTTTAATACCTGCATGTATGACTTCCCAGTATAGTCAGTAGCATTTCTGTTTGGTGCATTTCCTCTCTGTGTTTCATATGTTTATTTGCTACATTCTGTGTAGTTTGCTCTTGTGGTGCATGTGGACCGCGTCGACGTCCTCCATTGTATGCATATTTTGCTGGGGTTAGTCGATTATTGCGGTCCACATGCGGTGGGGCTGCTCCCCCAATAAAAGACACGCCACAGTGTCAGGGGCTGAGCAGCTCCTCCAGAATTGCCACTTCATTTCTGTGTTTTTGTCTTGTTAGATTTGAGTGTGTTTGGACACTCTGTTGCACCTGGTAACTTCCATCACATGGTCTGGCATAGGTGTGGCTCACGGCCTGGCCTCATTCACATTGTACTACCACAGTATTCATGCTGGGCCTTTGTGTGGAGGCTTGGCTGTGTGCTGAATTATATCACCCCCAGACCATGTTCACACCATAGTTAGAGTAGCGGCTAGGACCCTTTGCCATGCTGAGTGACCGTGACGTGGTGCATTGATGGGCTCCGATATCTTCCTGACTGAAACATATTGGCGAAAGTCTCAGCTTTTAATACCTGCATGTATGACTTCCCAGTATAGTCAGTAGCATTTCTGTTTGGTGCATTTCCTCTCTGTGTTTCATATGTTTATTTGCTACATTCTGTGTAGTTTGCTCTTGTGGTGCATGTGGACCGCGTCGACGTCCTCCATTGTATGCATATTTTGCTGGGGTTAGTCGATTATTGCGGTCCACATGCGGTGGGGCTGCTCCCCCAATAAAAGACACGCCACAGTGTCAGGGGCTGAGCAGCTCCTCCAGAATTGCCACTTCATTTCTGTGTTTTTGTCTTGTTAGATTTGAGTGTGTTTGGACACTCTGTTGCACCTGGTAACTTCCATCACATGGTCTGGCATAGGTGTGGCTCACGGCCTGGCCTCATTCACATTGTACTACCACAGTATTCATGCTGGGCCTTTGTGTGGAGGCTTGGCTGTGTGCTGAATTATATCACCCCCAGACCATGTTCACACCATAGTTAGAGTAGCGGCTAGGACCCTTTGCCATGCTGAGTGACCGTGACGTGGTGCATTGATGGGCTCCGATATCTTCCTGACTGGAACATATTGGCGAAAGTCTCAGCTTTTAATACCTGCATGTATGACTTCCCAGTATAGTCAGTAGCATTTCTGTTTGGTGCATTTCCTCTCTGTGTTTCATATGTTTATTTGCTACATTCTGTGTAGTTTGCTCTTGTGGTGCATGTGGACCGCGTCGACGTCCTCCATTGTATGCATATTTTGCTGGGGTTAGTCGATTATTGCGGTCCACATGCGGTGGAGCTGCTCCCCCAATAAAAGACACGCCACAGTGTCAGGGGCTGAGCAGCTCCTCCAGAATTGCCACTTCATTTCTGTGTTTTTGTCTTGTTAGATTTGAGTGTGTTTGGACACTCTGTTGCACCTGGTAACTTCCATCACATGGTCTGGCATAGGTGTGGCTCACGGCCTGGCCTCATTCACATTGTACTACCACAGTATTCATGCTGGGCCTTTGTGTGGAGGCTTGGCTGTGTGCTGAATTATATCACCCCCAGACCATGTTCACACCATAGTTAGAGTAGCGGCTAGGACCCTTTGCCATGCTGAGTGACCGTGACGTGGTGCATTGATGGGCTCCGATATCTTCCTGACTGGAACATATTGGCGAAAGTCTCAGCTTTTAATACCTGCATGTATGACTTCCCAGTATAGTCAGTAGCATTTCTGTTTGGTGCATTTCCTCTCTGTGTTTCATATGTTTATTTGCTACATTCTGTGTAGTTTGCTCTTGTGGTGCATGTGGACCGCGTCGACGTCCTCCATTGTATGCATATTTTGCTGGGGTTAGTCGATTATTGCGGTCCACATGCGGTGGGGCTGCTCCCCCAATAAAAGACACGCCACAGTGTCAGGGGCTGAGCAGCTCCTCCAGAATTGCCACTTCATTTCTGTGTTTTTGTCTTGTTAGATTTGAGTGTGTTTGGACACTCTGTTGCACCTGGTAACTTCCATCACATGGTCTGGCATAGGTGTGGCTCACGGCCTGGCCTCATTCACATTGTACTACCACAGTATTCATGCTGGGCCTTTGTGTGGAGGCTTGGCTGTGTGCTGAATTATATCACCCCCAGACCATGTTCACACCATAGTTAGAGTAGCGGCTAGGACCCTTTGCCATGCTGAGTGACCGTGACGTGGTGCATTGATGGGCTCCGATATCTTCCTGACTGAAACATATTGGCGAAAGTCTCAGCTTTTAATACCTGCATGTATGACTTCCCAGTATAGTCAGTAGCATTTCTGTTTGGTGCATTTCCTCTCTGTGTTTCATATGTTTATTTGCTACATTCTGTGTAGTTTGCTCTTGTGGTGCATGTGGACCGCGTCGACGTCCTCCATTGTATGCATATTTTGCTGGGGTTAGTCGATTATTGCGGTCCACATGCGGTGGGGCTGCTCCCCCAATAAAAGACACGCCACAGTGTCAGGGGCTGAGCAGCTCCTCCAGAATTGCCACTTCATTTCTGTGTTTTTGTCTTGTTAGATTTGAGTGTGTTTGGACACTCTGTTGCACCTGGTAACTTCCATCACATGGTCTGGCATAGGTGTGGCTCACGGCCTGGCCTCATTCACATTGTACTACCACAGTATTCATGCTGGGCCTTTGTGTGGAGGCTTGGCTGTGTGCTGAATTATATCACCCCCAGACCATGTTCACACCATAGTTAGAGTAGCGGCTAGGACCCTTTGCCATGCTGAGTGACCGTGACGTGGTGCATTGATGGGCTCCGATATCTTCCTGACTGGAACATATTGGCGAAAGTCTCAGCTTTTAATACCTGCATGTATGACTTCCCAGTATAGTCAGTAGCATTTCTGTTTGGTGCATTTCCTCTCTGTGTTTCATATGTTTATTTGCTACATTCTGTGTAGTTTGCTCTTGTGGTGCATGTGGACCGCGTCGACGTCCTCCATTGTATGCATATTTTGCTGGGGTTAGTCGATTATTGCGGTCCACATGCGGTGGGGCTGCTCCCCCAATAAAAGACACGCCACAGTGTCAGGGGCTGAGCAGCTCCTCCAGAATTGCCACTTCATTTCTGTGTTTTTGTCTTGTTAGATTTGAGTGTGTTTGGACACTCTGTTGCACCTGGTAACTTCCATCACATGGTCTGGCATAGGTGTGGCTCACGGCCTGGCCTCATTCACATTGTACTACCACAGTATTCATGCTGGGCCTTTGTGTGGAGGCTTGGCTGTGTGCTGAATTATATCACCCCTAGACCATGTTCACACCATAGTTAGAGTAGCGGCTAGGACCCTTTGCCATGCTGAGTGACCGTGACGTGGTGCATTGATGGGCTCCGATATCTTCCTGACTGGAACATATTGGCGAAAGTCTCAGCTTTTAATACCTGCATGTATGACTTCCCAGTATAGTCAGTAGCATTTCTGTTTGGTGCATTTCCTCTCTGTGTTTCATACCTTAAAAACAAGGAAGTCACTCAGGCTCCCCCTGCTGCCTCTTCTGCTGCTGCCGCCTCGGCCTCTTCTGCTGCTGCCGCCGCCTCGGCCTCTTCTGCTGCTGCTGCCGCCGCCTCGGCCTCTTCCTCTGCCTCTGGAGGAACGTTGGCACCTGCCGCCCAGCAAATATGGGATGTACCACCAACACCACCACCTGCGTCACCAAGCATCTCAACCATGTCACACGGCAGCGTTCAGCTCTCCATCTCACAAACATTTGAGAGAAAGCGTAAATTCCCACCTAGCCACCCTCGATCCCTGGCCCTCAATGCCAGCATTTCTAAACTACTGGCCTATGAAATGCTGTCATTTAGGCTGGTGGACACACACAGCTTCAAACAGCTCATTTCACTTGCTGTCCCACAGTATGTTGTTCCCAGCCGCCACTACTTCTCCAAGAGAGCCGTGCCTTCCCTGCACAAACAAGTGTCCGATAAAATCAAGTGTGCACTGCGCAATGCCATCTGTGGCAAGGTCCACCTAACCACAGATACGTTGACCAGTAAGCACGGCCAGGGACGCTATATCTCCCTAACTGCACATTGGGTAAATGTAGTGGCGGCTGGGCTCCAGGCGGAGAGCTGTTTGGCGCACCTCCTTCCGCCGCCAAGGATCGCAGGGCAACATTCTTTGCCTCCTGTCTCCTCCTCCTCCTACTCAGCTTCCTCCTCCTCTTCTTCCACCTGCTCATCCAGTCAGCCACACACCTTCACCACCAACTTCAGCACAGCACAGGGTAAACGTCAGCAGGCCATTCTGAAACTCATATGTTTGGGGGACAGGCCCCACACCGTACAGGAGTTCTGGCGGGGTATAGAACAACAGACCGACGAGTGGTTGCTGCCGGTGAGCCTCAAGCCCGGCCTGGTGGTGTGCGATAATGGGCGAAATCTCGTTGCAGCTCTGGGACTAGCCGGTTTGACGCACATCCCTTGCCTGGCGCATGTGCTGAATTTGGTGGTGCAGAAGTTCATTCGCAACTACCCCGACATGTCAGAGCTGCTGCATAAAGTGCGGGCCGTCTGTTCGCGCTTCCGGCGTTCACACCCTGCCGCTGCTCGCCTGTCTGCGCTACAGCATAACTTCCGCCTTCCCGCTCACCGCCTCATATGCGACGTACCCACCAGGTGGAACTCCACCTTGCATATGCTGGACAGACTGTGCGAGCAGCAGCAGGCCATAGTGGAGTTTCAGCTGCAGCACGCATGGGTCAGTCGCACTGTGGATCAGACACACTTCACCACCAATGACTGGGCCTCCATGCGAGACCTGTGTGCCCTGTTGCGCTGTTTCGAGTACTCCACCAACATGGCTAGTGGCGATGACGCCGTTATCAGCGTTACAATATTACTTCTATGTCTCCTTGAGAAAACACTTAGGGCGATGATGGAAGAGGAGGTGGCCCAGGAGGAAGAGGAGGAAGAGGGGTCATTTTTAGCACTTTCAGGCCAGTCTCTTCGAAGTGACTCAGAGGAAGGTTTTTTGCAACACCAGAGGCCAGGTACAAATGTGGCCAGACAGGGCCCACTACTGGAGGACGAGGAGGACGAGGATGAGGAGGAGGTGGAGGAGGATGAGGATGAAGCATGTTCACAGCGGGGTGGCACCCAAAGCAGCTCGGGCCCATCACTGGTGCGTGGCTGGGGGGAAACACAGGACGATGACGATACGCCTCCTACAGAGGACAGCTTGTCCTTAACTCTGGGCAGCCTGGCACACATGAGCGACTACATGCTGCAGTCCCTGCGCAACGACAGCAGAGTTGCCCACATTTTAACGTGTGCGGACTACTGGGTTGCCACCCTGCTGGATCCCTGGTACAAAGACAATGTGCCCACCTTACTTCCTACACTGGAGCGTGATAGGAAGATGCGCGAGTACAAGCGCACGTTGGTAGACGCGCTACTGAGAGCATTCCCAAATGTCACAGGGGAACCAGTGGAAGCCCAAGGCGAAGGCAGAGGAGGAGCAAGAGGTCGCCAACGCAGCTGTGTCACGCCCAGCTCCTCTGAGGGCAGGGTTAGCATGGCAGAGATGTGGAAAAGTTTTGTCAACACGCCACAGCTAACTGCACCACCACCTGATACGGAACGTGTTAGCAGGAGGCAACATTTCACTAACATGGTGGAACAGTACCTGTGCACACCCCTCCACGTACTGACTGATGGTTCGGCCCCATTCAACTTCTGGGTCTCCAAATTGTCCACGTGGCCAGAGCTAGCCTTTTATGCCTTGGAGGTGCTGGCATGCCCGGCGGCCAGCGTTTTGTCTGAACGTGTATTCAGCACGGCAGGGGGCGTCATTACAGACAAACGCAGCCGCCTGTCTACAGCCAATGTGGACAAGCTGACGTTCATAAAAATGAACCAGGCATGGATCCCACAGGACCTGTCCATCCCTTGTGCAGATTAGATATTAACTACCTCCCCTTAACAATATATTATTCTACTCCAGGGCACTTCCTCTTTCAATACTATTTTTAATTTCATTTTACCATTATATTGCGGGGCAACCCAAAGTTGAATGAACCTCTCCTCTGTCTGGGTGCCGGGGCCTAAATGTGTGACAGTGGCCTGTTCCAGTGGTGGGTGACGTGAAGCCTGATTCTCTGCTATGACATGAAGACTGATTCTGCGCTGACATAAGGCCAGATTCTCTGTTACGGGACCTCTCTCCTCTGCCTGGGTGCCTGGGCCTAAATGTGTGACTGTAGCCTGTTCCAGTGGTGGGTGACGTGAAGCCTGATTCTCTGCTATGACATGAAGACTTATTCTGTGCTGACATAAGGCCAGATTCTCTGTTACGGGACCTCTCTCCTCTGCCTGGGTGCCTGGGCCTAAATGTGTGACAGTGGCCTGTTCCAGTAGTGGGTGACGTGAAGCCTGATTCTCTGCTATGACATGAAGACTGATTCTGCGCTGACATAAGGCCAGATTCTCTGTTACGGGACCTCTCTCCTCTGCCTGGGTGCCTGGGCCTAAATGTGTGACAGTGGCCTGTTCCAGTGGTGGGTGACGTGATGCCTGATTCTCTGCTATGACATGAAGACAGATTCTGTGCTGACATAAGGCCAGATTATCTGTTACAGGACCTCTCTCCTCTGTCTGGGTGCCGGGGCCTAAATGTGTGACAGTGGCCTGTTCCAGTGGTGGGTGACGTGAAGCCTGATTCTCTGCTATGACATGTGTAGTGGCCTCACGGACTAAGCGTGGGCACTACACGAGGGTCAATTGGGGTGTGCGTGACTTCCCCTTATTTGGGACAGGGATGGTATCTCTAACTGTGCATTTTATGTAATTTGTAATGTATTGTATTTATGCCATGTTTCCCTGTATACACATTAACAGGCCTTCCCCCTGTAATTGGTCATCCTAGACACTAGAGGGAGCTAGGGAACCCCTAGTATAAAGGTTCAGGCCCAGACAGGGAGAGGTGGTTGTTGCATCTAGGGTCAGGAGTCTGCTGAGACAAGCCAGAAGGCTCAAGTCAGAACCTTCTCCTGACATGCAGCTGGACAGCCCAGGCTGTTAGCTGTTACCAGGGGGCTAGTAGAGGGATCCTAGCCTACCTGTGAATCAAGAGAGCCTTAGTTAGCTCTGAAGATGCCCCAGTTGCAGGTGCACCTCCTGGGAGAGATCAGCGGTTACCCTCCAGTCAAGTCAGGACAATACCGGGTCAGATAAGTACCTTGATGGACAGAGGTTATATAGAATGCAGCAAGTGCCGATATTGGAAAAAGAACCGATTTACCAAGGATAAAAGCCAGTATTTAGGCATCCGGGCCTTGGCATCCAGCCAGCTAGAATAGCTGAAGGGGATAGAGCAGTGTTTCACTGTAAAGCAGTCGTCACTAGGTTCCTCCAAGTATGTTGCCTGTTTATTTCCTGCTGTCATCTGAAATCTACCTGTTGGTGAAGGATTGTCTGAGGGACTGCATTTCAATCATTTTGTCAATTGTAACTACCTGTATAAAGTTGGGACTGTATCAACCAAGTAAAGGAACGTTTTGGTTTACCCACTGAATCCTCAATTTATTCAACCTGACACTACACGGTGTGCCACCGTCTAAATTGGCACTGGCGTCACGTACATCAAAGGGACCTTGCCCCAGGCACATAAAACACCTGCAACACCCAGGGCACCTCAACCACCACCAGGCCTGGTCCCTAAACACAGGGTGTGCCCCAGAGGACTTTTGTGCCAGCCTCTCCTTCACTGCAGTATGCTTGCCCAGGGTTTCCTAATAAAACTGTGAGTGACCCTCGCTTGCCATTAACCGTGACCTCACAATCGCAATACCCTGCAGGTCTGGCGTGCCGCATAAATTGGCGTCACGAACAGGATTTACGGACATTCCTGCGCCATTGTTGGATTACAAAACTGTGTGCTGAAAATCATCTTAAAGTGACCAAGCCCTAATTGTTTTATTCAAAATTGCTGGTCCAAAGAACTGTCCTAAGTAGCGGTGTGAAAATAGTGTTTTATGGACTGTTTGCTGCTTGCTTAAACCACCGCTTGCTGTCAGTGAATAGACAGCGTTTTGCTAAAGATGGCCGCTGAGCTTGCTTGAAATTACTACTGCGTCATCTTTATCCTGAATTGGCAGTAAAAATTGGCGCCTTTTTGCTGAAAAAGCGGGAAAAGGTTCAAGGTGAGGCGCCACCGCCTGTCTGGACATTTGCATATCTGCCAGAATGGACTCCGCCTTCCCCATACTGGAGTACCTGGGGGGCGGCCTCCCAGTGCAATGGGAGGATCTGGCTGAACTTATTGGCGCCACCCAGTCGCTCTCCAGAGAAGGATCGAGCATGTTGCAGAGTGAAGACGGCTCTGCTGAGATGTCTGCGCCTGATCTATTACACATGGATGATATTGGTGTAGAGCCAGAAGAGGCTCCACCGGCCTACTCTCCGGGACCGGAGAGACCCGCCTGCCCGCCACCGGGGAAAGAACCAGAGAACTACTACGGCTCCTGGAGAGACTTCTTTCCGCCCTCTTTCAAGTGGTCAGCATTAATGGCAGAGGTCCGGGAGGCCGTTATAAAGAGGAATACGAAAACAAAAATCTACTATGAAGAACTGACCAAGTCTATTCACGAGCGTCACACCAATACCCAACCCCGCCTGGAAAGGAGAAAGGGGTTGGTTTTGTCTTTCGATAAGAACCGTGGCTACGGGTTCATACAGGACTATGTTACTGGCAGAGACTTATACGTCAACCGGAGGTCTGTCAAGAGAGGTTACCTCCCTGAGCATCTGCATAACCTCCGCGAGGGAGAGGAGGTAGAATTCACCCCTGCCGAGAGCCTGCGAGGCCCATATGCAACTGCCGTTACCCGTCCCAAGAGAGAACCGGAGGACTGGGAGGCAGAAGAGGACTATTCTGGCTGCGAGCGGAAACCTGAGCGCTCTCCAGAACCGGCCCATCACGCATTCCAAGAGCGGGGCTCTTTCATTGGACCTAACGTATTTTTGCAGCCAACCGTGTTGGAGAAATGGGTGAGTCCCTATCCATCCCCCGAGCTGCCTCGCCGGGAGAAAACGATCCAAGACATGGAGAATCTCAAAGGACTCCGCGTTACCCTGGAGAATATCCGGAAGGGTAGGAGACCTGATGTGCCACCGGAGCCTGCAGCGGCCGCGTCCGACGCATCGTTTACTGTACCTGCGCCGGCGGCGACAGCAGAGGACAGCGATTCGGAGACTAAAAGCATAGGTGACCAGATCGTCCGTCTGGAAGAGAAGTTGCGGGAGCTGTGCAAGATTGCCACCGCCAGGATCCAGACGCCGCCTAAGAAGGACGAGGTAAGGGTGCCTGTCACCACCCATAGGCCACCTTCTACTACCTCCACTCCGTCGGTGCCCCTAAGACGGCCCTCTAACCCTGTGACTTGCTGCGCAGAGTCAGCGATTCCACAGCCCACCGGACCGCTTGCGGCGGCGGTATCTAATCCAGCACAGCCTACTATAATTATGCCTGGACCGGTTCGGTCCACAACTGTCCTTACCCCTAGGCCTATGGGGCCAATACCTATTAGGGGTCCCTTCACGTTGCAGCTGCCCCCTAACACTGTAATGTGGGCACATCCACCTGTAGAGGACTACTACAGACCTTATTTGCCAGCAGAGCCGGGTGATTATGATAGGCCCTTGTGAATCAGCCTGCTAGGCCTTTGATTTGTTTTGCCTAAGGATTACTTCCGAGAATTTAACCCTTCCAGGACAGGAGTCCTTTGTTTTGGTCCTTTGTTGCTGCTGCCAGTTACCCACGGCTCAGTGGTAGTGGTCACCCACTGAAATGAATATGTCAACAAAGCCATCGTGTTTCCAGGACCTCCTGCCTGTTTCTACTATTCCACACACAGTTGTGCCTGTTCCTTTGTTGCACCTTTAACCCTTAACCCCCTTTTCAGGTTGAGTAGGGGTATTACAGCATTCTAAGGAACCGTGCCCAGTGATAGACTCAAAAGTACCTGAGCCTCTGAGATTTTTACTCTTTTAAAAGAAATGTGCCCAGAGATGGACTCCACTGCACAAGAGCCTCTGTGATTCATAAGAAAGGAACCTGGGTACGGACTCATATTTGTTCTTTGAGCCTCCGAGAACTTTTAAATTGTTTTTCTGCCTGTTTGCACAAATGGACTATCCTGATAGTAATGCTACGCTGTGCCAGGTCAGCGCCCCTGTTCCCTCATACGATCCTGAGAGAAGAGAGCGACGCCCCTTTTCACCGAACTTGTTCCTAAGCCAGTTGGAACTGCCTGAATCATGCATGTCATGTACTTCCGCAAATGTAGATGTGTTTTCCTGCTTTGCTTCTCGGTTTCTTTTTCAGGTGCAGTATCCAGCTGGGAAAGGCCCCTCCTTGTTGCGCCGAGGTCGGGCAACGTTAAAGCGTGGGGGTATGTAGTGGCCTCACGGACTAAGCGTGGGCACTACACGAGGGTCAATTGGGGTGTGCGTGACTTCCCCTCACTCGGGACAGGGATGGTATCTCTAACTGTGCATTTTATGTAATTTGTAATGTATTGTATTTATGCCATGTTTCCCTGTATACACATTAACAGGCCTTCCCCCTGTAATTGGTCATCCTAGACACTAGAGGGAGCTAGGGAACCCCTAGTATAAAGGTTCAGCCCAGACAGGGAGAGGTGGTTGTTGCATCCAGGGTCAGGAGTCTGCTGAGACAAGCCAGAAGGCTCAAGTCAGAACCTTCTCCTGACATGCAGCTGGACAGCCCAGGCTGTTAGCTGTTACCAGGGGGCTAGTAGAGGGATCCTAGCCTACCTGTGAATCAAGAGAGCCTTAGTTAGCTCTGAAGATGCCCCAGTTGCAGGTGCACCTCCTGGGAGAGATCAGCGGTTACCCTCCAGTCAAGTCAGGACAATACCGGGTCAGATAAGTACCTTGATGGACAGAGGTTATATAGAATGCAGCAAGTGCCGATATTGGAAAAAGAACCGATTTACCAAGGATAAAAGCCAGTATTTAGGCATCCGGGCCTTGGCATCCAGCCAGCTAGAATAGCTGAAGGGGATAGAGCAGTGTTTCACTGTAAAGCAGTCGTCACTAGGTTCCTCCAAGTATCTTGCCTGTTTATTTCCTGCTGTCATCTGAAATCTACCTGTTGGTAAAGGATTGTCTGAGGGACTGCATTTCAATCATTTTGTCAATTGTAACTACATGTATAAAGTTGGGACTGTATCAACCAAGTAAAGGAACGTTTTGGTTTACCCACTGAATCCTCAATTTATTCAACCTGACACTACACGGTGTGCCACCGTCTAAATTGGCACTGGCGTCACGTACATCAAAGGGACCTTGCCCCAGGCACATAAAACACCTGCAACACCCAGGGCACCTCAACCACCACCAGGCCTGGTCCCTAAACACAGAGTGTGCCCCAGAGGACTTTTGTGCCAGCCTCTCCTTCACTGCAGTATGCTTGCCCAGGGTTTCCTGATAAAACTGTGAGTGACCCTCGCTTGCCATTAACCGTGACCTCACAATCGCAATACCCTGCAGGTCTGGCGTGCCGCACATGAAGACTGATTCTGCGCTGACATAAGGCCAGATTCTCTGTTACGGGACCTCTCTCCTCTGCCTGGGTGCCTGGGCCTAAATGTGTGACAGTGGCCTGTTCCAGAGGTGGGTGACGTGAAGCCTGATTCTCTGCTATGACATGAAGACAGATTCTGCGCTGACATAAGGCCAGATTCTCTGTTACGGGACCTCTCTCCTCTGCCTGGGTGCCTGGGCCTAAATGTGTGACAGTGGCCTGTTCCAGTGGTGGGTGACGTGATGCCTGATTCTCTGCTATGACATGAAGACAGATTCTGTGCTGACATAAGGCCAGATTCTCTGTTACAGGACCTCTCTCCTCTGTCTGGGTGCCGGGGCCTAAATGTGTGACAGTGGCCTGTTCCAGTGGTGGGTGACGTGAAGCCTGATTCTCTGCTATGACATGAAGACTGATTCTGCGCCGACATAAGGCCAGATTCTCTGTTACGGGACCTCTCTCCTCTGCCTGGGTGCCTGGGCCTAAATGTGTGACAGTGGCCTGTTCCAGTGGTGGGTGACATGATGCTTTATTCTCTGCTATGACATGAAGACAGATTCTGTGCTGACATAAGGCCAGATTCTCTGTTACAGGACCTCTCTCCTCTGTCTGGGTGCCTGGGCCTAAATGTGTGACAGTGGCCTGTTCCAGTCGTGGGGGACGTGAAGCCTGATTCTCTGCTATGACATGAAGACTGATTCTGCGCTGACATAAGGCCAGATTCTCTGTTACGGGACCTCTCTCCTCTGCCTGGGTGCCTGGGCCTAAATGTGTGACAGTGGCCTGTTCCAGTGGTGGGTGACGTGAAGCCTGATTCTCTGCTATGACATGAAGACAGATTCTGCGCTGACATAAGGCCAGATTCTCTGTTACGGGACCTCTATCCTCTGCCTGGGTGCCTGGGCCTAAATGTGTGACAGTGGCCTGTTCCAGTGGTTGGTGACGTGATGCCTGATTCTCTGCTATGACATGAAGACTTATTCTGTGCTGACATGAAGCCAGATTCTCTGTTACGCGACCTCTCTCCTCTGCCTGGGTGCCTGGGCCTAAATATCTGACAGTGGCCTGTTCCAGTGGTGGGTGACGTGATGCCTGATTCTCTGCTATGACATGAAGACTGATTCTGTGCTGACATAAGGCCAGATTCTCTGTTACGGGACCTTTCTCCTCTGCCTGGGTACCTGGACCTAAATGTGTGACAGTGGCCTGTTCCAGTGGTGGGTGACGTGAGGCCTGATTCTCTGCTATGACATGAAGACTTATTCTGTGCTGAGATGAAGCCAGATTCTCTGTTACGCAACCTCTCTCCTCTGCCTGGGTGCCTGGGCCTAAATATGTGACAGTGTCCTGTTCCAGTGGTGGGTGACGTTATGCCTGATTCTCTGCTATGACATGAAGACAGATTCTGTGCTGACATAAGGCCAGATTCTCTGTTACAGGACCTCTCTCCTCTGTCTGGGTGCCGGGGCCTAAATGTGTGACAGTGGCCTGTTCCAGTGGTGGGTGACGTGAAGCCTGATTCTCTGCTATGACATGAAGACTGATTCTGCGCCGACATAAGGCCAGATTCTCTGTTACGGGACCTCTCTCCTCTGCCTGGGTGCCTGGGCCTAAATGTGTGACAGTGGCCTGTTCCAGTGGTGGGTGACGTGATGCTTTATTCTCTGCTATGACATGAAGACAGATTCTGTGCTGACATAAGGCCAGATTCTCTGTTACAGGACCTCTCTCCTCTGTCTGGGTGCCTGGGCCTAAATGTGTGACAGTGGCCTGTTCCAGTCGTGGGGGACGTGAAGCCTGATTCTCTGCTATGACATGAAGACTGATTCTGCGCTGACATAAGGCCAGATTCTCTGTTACGGGACCTCTATCCTCTGCCTGGGTGCCTGGGCCTAAATGTGTGACAGTGGCCTGTTCCAGTGGTTGGTGACGTGATGCCTGATTCTCTGCTATGACATGAAGACTTATTCTGTGCTGACATGAAGCCAGATTCTCTGTTACGCGACCTCTCTCCTCTGCCTGGGTGCCTGGGCCTAAATATCTGACAGTGGCCTGTTCCAGTGGTGGGTGACGTGATGCCTGATTCTCTGCTATGACATGAAGACTGATTCTGTGCTGACATAAGGCCAGATTCTCTGTTACGGGACCTTTCTCCTCTGCCTGGGTACCTGGACCTAAATGTGTGACAGTGGCCTGTTCCAGTGGTGGGTGACGTGAGGCCTGATTCTCTGCTATGACATGAAGACTTATTCTGTGCTGAGATGAAGCCAGATTCTCTGTTACGCAACCTCTCTCCTCTGCCTGGGTGCCTGGGCCTAAATATGTGACAGTGTCCTGTTCCAGTGGTGGGTGACGTGATGCCTGATTCTCTGCTATGACATGAAGACAGGTTCTGTGCTGACATAAGGCCAGATTCTCTGTTACGGGACCTCTCTCCTCTGCCTGGGTGCCTGGGCCTAAATGTGTGACAGTGGCCTGTTCCAGTGGTGGGTGACGTGAAGCCTGATTCTCTGCTATGACATGAAGACTGATTCTGTGCTGACATGAAGCCAGATTCTCTGCTATGGCATGAAGAGACTGATTCTGTGCTGACATGAAGCCAGATTCTTTGCTATGGCATGAAGAGACTGATTCTCTGCTGATGTGAAGCCAGATTCTCTGCTATGGCACCTCTGTCCAATTGATATTGGGTCATTTTTATTTTTTTTATTTTTATTTTAATTCATTTCCCTATCCACATTTGTTTGCAGGGGATTTACCTACATGTTGCTGCCTTTTGCAGCCCTCTAGCTCTTTCCTGGGCTGTTTTACAGCCTTTTTAGTGCCGAAAAGTTCGGGTCCCCATTGACTTCAATGGGGTTCGGGTTCGGGACGAAGTTCGGGTCGGGTTCGGATCCCGAACCCGAACATTTCCGGGAAGTTCGGCCGAACTTCTCGAACCCGAACATCCAGGTGTTCGCTCAACTCTAAATATAACACAAAAACAGAATTTTTTTTATTGTTTAAAGAAGCATGTACCAAGGTTGGAAGTGTGGTTTTGTCGTGGATCAAGCACCGGATTTATTATCCACCAAAAACCCATGCACTCTCTTCTAGTGTGTATGTGTATGTTGGAGTTGAAAGAGACCGTTATCTAAGGCTGGATTCACATCACCTTTCATTTTCCGTTCTTCTGATCCATCAGAACCGAAAAAAAACAGACCCTGTAAAAAACGGATCCTGTGCATCCATTATGAACATTGTGCATCCATTTTAGCCATTTCCTACACAGATCCGTTTTGTTTGTTTTTTAGATGGGGAAAAAAAAGTCCTGCATACAGTACATTTTTCTGTCTAAAAAAACTGATCCTAAATGGAAATGGCTAAAAAGTTAAATCTTTAATCTTTTTCTTGTGCTAAGGCGTGTGTATGTGGGGTGAGGGGGCCAGGGCGGATAGTTCAATAATTTGGCGCATACTCCCCTGGAGCCAATAAGGAATGCTGATTGGTTTCAGCTCTGAAGCCTACAGAATTGCAAATGCATCTCTGAGAAATAATACGGGCTGTAAAACTGAGTATTAGAACAATATAAATTACCCTATTCAAGATTTTTCTACACAAATTATACATGTGAAATGGTATACAGAATTAAACAGAATTAATATGCTAATGGAAAGATTTATTAAAACTGGTGTAAAGGAAAACGGGCTTAGCTAGTTACTCATAGCGATCAGATTTCATTTTGCAAAGGAGCTCTGAAAAAAGAAAGGCAAAATCTGATTGTTGGCTTTGGGCAACTATGCTGGTTTTCCTTTACACCAGTTTTGATAAATCTCCCCCTAAATACTTATTTATATCTGTTTCTAGGATAGTCTACATTAGAGACAGACCATGTTATTGCCATGGGGCAAAAGTTGAGGGTGGCCCAGCTCTGAACTTCCTAACATAAAGCAATCACATTTTCCTGAAGCCACCACTAGGGGGAGCTCAATTCACAGAGATTTTACAAATTCTATTGAGTCTAATGCTAACTGTATAAATTCCTATGCACTAAGCTCACTCAAGTGGTGACTGCAGGCAAGAGTATGTAAGAGATATATGGGGAAGGAAATGGAAGATTTATAGCTGTGGTGATGGATCATGTGATTGGACCATGTGATCTGACGTCACCACAGGTCCTTTAGCCGGCAGCTCATGATTAAAGAAGTAAGAAGAGACCGGCAGCTACGCAATCAAGAGGAGAAGGTGAGTTAATTATTTTTTATTTTTTAACCCTCAATTGACCACCAACTAAGCATTCTGTATTAAAGAATGCTATTATTTTCCCTTATAACTATGTTATAAGGGAAAATAATAACCTCTACACACCACCTAACCCAAACCTGAACTTCAGTGAAGAAGTTCGGGTCTGGGTACCACAGTCAGTTTTTTATCACGCGCGCAAAACGCATTGCACCCGCGCGATAAAAACTGAACAACGGAACGCAATCGCAGTCAAAACTGACTGCAATTGGGTACCTACTCGCGCGGGTTTGCCGCAACGCATCCGGACCTTATCCGGACACGCTCGTGTGAACTCAGCCTAAGGCTTCATTCACGCGTCCGCAATTTTGTTCCACATTTTGCCCATTCATTTCTATTGGGCCCGATTATGTGCTGTCCAGATCCGGAATTACGGATCCGCACTTCCAGGTCCGCAATTCCATTCCCGAAAAAAATAGAACATGTCCTATTCTTGTCCGCAATTGCGGACAAGATTAGGCATTTTCTATTATAGTGCCCACGATGTGACGTCCGCAAAATACGGAACGCACATTGCCGGTGTCCGTGTTTTACGGATCCGCAAAACGCATAAGGATGTGAGAATGGACCCTTAAAGGGAGATCTTAGGGACTTCTGTTTGTTGAATGACCAGTATGATAATGATGGGTGTGAGAGGATCATAAACCACAGCTGTTGTCCATGCAGACGGTAGGGGTTGTAGTAGTGTTATGTAACACCTTTGTGTATATATACTGTTACCTGCAGTGATACAATTGGTAACAGTACTGACCACCTGCTGGGCACAGTAATAAAGATCTGCTTCATATACACTGCTCAAAAAAATAAAGGGAACACAAAAATAACACATCCTAGATCTGAATTAATTAAATATTCTTCTGAAATACTTTTTTCTTTACATAGTTGAATGTGCTGACAACAAAATCACACAAAAATAAAAAAATGGAAATCAAATTTTTCAACCCATGGAGGTCTGGATTTGGAGTCACACTCAAAATTAAAGTGGAAAAACACACTACAGGCTGATCCAACTTTGATGTAATGTCCTTAAAACAAGTCAAAATGAGGCTCAGTAGTGTGTGTGGCCTCCACGTGCCTGTATGACCTCCCTACAACGCCTGTGCATGCTCCTGATGAGGTGGCGGACGGTCTCCTGAGGGATCTCCTCCCAGACCTGGACTAAAGCATCTGCCAA
Organism: Bufo bufo; assembly: GCF_905171765.1. Taxonomy (NCBI): domain Eukaryota; kingdom Metazoa; phylum Chordata; class Amphibia; order Anura; family Bufonidae; genus Bufo; species Bufo bufo. The sequence goes on from NC_053389.1 coordinate 84,683,287, forward strand.
CTCCTGGACAGTCTGTGGTGCAACGTGACATTGGTGGATAGAGCGAGACATGATGTCCCAGATGTGCTCAATTGGATTCAGGTCTGGGGAACGGGCGGGTCAGTCCATAGCATCAATGCCTTCATCTTGCAGGAACTGCTGACACACTCCAGCCACATGAGGTCTAGCATTGTCTTGCATTAGGAGGAACCCAGGGCCAACCGCACCAGCATATGGTCTCTCAAGGGGTCTGAGGATCTCATCTCGGTACCTAATGGCAGTCAGGCTACCTCTGGCGAGCACATGGAGGGCTGTGCGGCCCTCCAAAGAAATGCCACCCCACACCATTACTGACCCAATGCCAAACCGGTCATGCTGGAGGATGTTGCAGGCAGCAGAACGTTCTCCACGGCGTCTCAAGACTCTGTCACGTCTGTCACATGTGCTCAGTGTGAACCTGCTTTTATCTGTGAAGAGCACAGGGCGCCAGTGGCGAATTTGCCAATCTTGGTGTTCTCTGGCAAATGCCAAACGTCCTGCACGGTGTTGGGCTGTAAGCACAACCCCCACCTGTGGACGTCGGGCCCTCATATCACCCTCATGGAGTCTGTTTCTGACCATTTGAGCAGACACATGCACATTTGTGGCCTGCTGGAGATCATTTTGCAGGGCTCTGGCAGTGCTCCTCCTGTTCCTCCTTGCACAAAGGCGGAGGTAGCGGTTCTGCTGCTGGGTTGTTGCCCTCCTACGGCGTCCTCCACGTCTCCCGATGTACTGGCCTGTCTCCTGGTAGCGCCTCCATGCTCTGGACACTACGCTGACAGACACAGCAAACCTTCTTGCCACAGCTCGCATTGATGTGCCATCCTGGATAAGCTGCACTATCTGAGCCACTTGTGTGGGTTGTAGACTCCGTCTCATGCTACCACTAGAGTGAAAGCACCCCCAGCATTCAAAAGTGACCAAAACATCAGCCAGGAAGCATAGGAACTGAGAAGTGGTCTGTGATCACCACCTGCAGAACCACTCCTTTATTGGGGGTGTCTTGCTAATTGCCTATAATTTCCACCTGTTGTCTATCCCATTTGCACAACAGCATGTGAAATTGATTGTCACGCAGTGTTGCTTCCTAAGTGGACAGTTTGATTTCACAGAAGTGTGATTGACTTGGAGTTACATTGTGTTGTTTAAGTGTTCCCTTTATTTTTTTTAAGCAGTGTATTATAAAACTAACAACGAGCATTCGGAATATTATTCTGTTATGATATAACCCCTAGACGACCAAGTGCTGTCGGATACTTGATGCAGCGAGTGAGGGAGTGTATTGAGGATCCAAATGAACGTCCATGCAAGCCCCATGTCTCCCTCACTTGCACCCTCTTCTCACTATTCCAACACAACCTACTACTAGAAGTATGTCTATAGTATTCTAATTGGGTATCTAAGGGCTCATAGACCAGAATATGTGTTCACCAAAGAAGTTTGCCAGCTGCACTGTAGAAGGAATCCCAGATAAAGGAACAAATGGGGTCATTTATCAAACTTGTGTAAAGTAGAACTGGCTTAGTTGCCAATTGCAACCAATCAGATTCCACTTTTCATTTTGGACAGCTCCTTTGGAAAATGAAAGGTGGAATCGGATTGGTTGCTATGGGCAACTAAGTCAGTTCTACTTTACAATGGTTTGATAAGTTACCACAAAAGTGTGCCATTAGGCTTGGGCGAATCGACCTTTGGATCATAGATCCAAAGTTGATTTGTTCAAAGGCTTTGATGTTAATTCTGTTTCCGTACAGCATTTAAATGTATTGGCTCCATGGATCCAAAGTTCGTCTTGCCCGAAATCGCATTAGACTTCAGTGAATTACTACTGTATTCACATTCAAAAATTTTAAAATAGGAATCCGAAGTGGGCTTTGGTACCAAAGTATCAGCCAGTAACAAACCCCACTTCGGGATCCTATTTTAAAATGTTTTTAAATACGCAGATATGAATACAGTAGTAATTCACCTTAGTCTCACGCAACTTTGGACGAGACAAAGTTTGGCTCTGCGGAGCCAATACATTTTAATGCTGTATGGAAACAGAATTAACATCAAAGTTTTTGAACAAATCACCTTCTGATCTATTATCCGACGGTCCATTCACTCAAGCCTATATGCCATCTTGGAAATGTCCTCTAACACCCATATCACCATACAGTACATCCAGAAGATGGTGATAAGTCAGTGATAAAGTTCTTCCCTATATGTTGCCACAGAGTGTCTGTTACAGGCAAAGGAAGGAGCAGGCCCACAGGCTTCTGCATAGGAGAATTATTCTGGGCATATGTGATACAGGAAGCAAGAAAGTCTTCGACATCCTGGGAAAAGGAAAACCACCAGAAGAATCTAAAAATGAGGTCTTATGTTTTGCAAGAACAAAGATATCCTGCCAGTTTAGAATTTTGCCCCCAAGTGAAGATTTACTTTCTTCTGGCCACATATTTCTTCCCCAGAGGAAAGTCCTTGCCCAGGAGAAGCGCCACAGAGATTAATCGGGTGGATCAACAATATGTTGGGGCTGTTCCACCTGGTCAGCAGAGTTGAAAGAACTGGAGAGGCCATCTGCTTTAATATTCTTCTCAGCAGGGAAGAAATGTAAGTCAAAATCAAATCACGCAAAAAATAGAAACCATTGGGCTTGGTGAGGATTACGTTGCTTGGCTGTCTGGAGATATGTGAGATTCTTGTGATCTGATGACAAAATAAACTGTAGGAGGTGATGCCACTACTATCATCTGGTGTTCATTCCCTTGCAGTACAGATGCTGTGGCCTATGGAGGAATAACCACAGCACAGTAACTACCCAGGAGTCCAGGTGAGTGGAGATGATATTATGATATTCCAGAAATTTCTCCTGGCAACTGCTCTTATTAGTTAACTCCTTGAAAACTTCTGACAGTCCCAACTTGGGTGGGCCAGCGGGATCCATGATCTAAGCAAATTATAGTTAAGCTGATGTGGATCTGCTGTGTCACTTGAACAGATTTGAATTTAGGCTACTCTTAAGGACATTATATAACTGGACTTCAGAAGTTGGTACATGGAAAAGGTAAACAAGACATACTTTTGGAGGAAACTAGTATGCTAGAGCCTACTGTAAACTAGAACAGGCAAACAGGTTATATTTTTCAGGAAAGAAGTCTACTAGAACCTACTGCTCAGGCACCTTCTGGTAGGGGAAGGTACCTTAATTACCCCAAGTTAGCTAGCCATTGGCTGATGAAGATTAGGGTGCAAATTCTATAGCCCTTTAAGAGCTGGAGAGAGCATGCGCATGTGCCCTACAGGCAAAGAAAGGCATTGCCAACAAAAAGCAGGCAGCCTGCATAGGAAGACCGCATTACTCCAGTAGCTGAAACTGTCAGGCAGGGAGAGGGGGAAGCTGACAAGACCGGAACACTTGAGTCCCGGAGCAGTGAGTGAGTAAGCAAAAATGACAGCGTTACTCTGCCAGCTGGAACTGCTGGCCAGCAAGAGGAGGACTCATGCCCACAGTCAGTGCCCACAGTCAGTGTTGGAATGGGGTGCCTAGGGACCACCAGTAAAATTTATTTTGGGGGCCCACCATACGGATAGAATCAAATATTACCTGCTCACACAGCAGCAAGATGCTACCAGATGATTGAACATGGGGGTCCCTGCAGAAACTTTGAGAAGTTAGGTCCTGGGGAAAAGAGGATACTGGCTAGCTTTCCTCTATACCTAGAAGTCATCTCAGCTCTTTGATTGTGTCTATAATAATAAACTGGGTAGTTTCTTTAATAATCAATCAAGATTTTATATGAACATAGGCTGGTTGAAGTGCTGTAGATTAAATATATGTATGTAGTGCAGTAAGTCTACTGTGTTATGTGCCACTTGTGCAGGGGGTGAGAGACTAGGGGCCCACTGGAGGCGTCCCCTGTACACCTGTGGGTCAGTACGATATAAAGTTAAAGTTTTGGAATGGTTAAGTCAAAGTCCTAACCTTAATCCAATAGAAATGTTATGGAAGGAGCTGAAGCGAGAAGTTCATGGGAGGAATCCCACCAACATAACAAGCAGTTGTTTTTTTCAGGTGAATGGGCCAAAATTCCTCCAAAATGATGTGCACTACTAATCAACAATTACCAGAAATGTTTAGTTAGTTATTGTGGCTCAAGGGACTATATACAGGAGTTTGAAACGGGTGATAATATCACAAGTGAGAACGAGCAAGGACAGAAGTTGTCAGACCAACCTGATTTGTTTTTATGAGGAGGTAAGTAGAAGCAGGGGGTGGCTCTGGATGTAGTGTTCTTAGATTTTGCAAAGGCATTTAATACTGTCCTTCATAAATGTTCAATAGATAAAGTACAGGTCTAGAAAATATGTTTTTTAATTGGATTGAAAACTGGCTAAAGGACCGTTGCAAATAAAGTTGTGGTACTGCCTCCGTCTGGAGAAGAAAAAGTTCAGTCTCCCGAGGTGACAAGGCTTCTTAACTGTGAGAACTGCAAATCTGTGGAATAGTCTACCTCAGAACGTGGTCACAATAGGAACAGTGGACATTTAAAAAAAAAAAAAAGGCTTAGATGAAGCCTTAAAAGTAGGGATGAGCAAACCGTACCGAATTTTGGGGTGTTCGTGACACGGACCTGAACCCGAACATTTACGTAAAAGTCAGGGTTCGGGTTCGGTGTTCGGCGCTTTCTTGGCGCTTTTTGAAAGGCTGCAAAGCAGCCAATCAACAAGCGTCATACTACTTGCCCCAAGAGGCCATCACAGCCATGCCTACTATTGGCATGGCTGTGATTGGCCAGTGCAGCATGTGACCCAGCCTCTATTTAAGCTGGAGTCACGTAGCGCCGCACGTCACTCTGCTCTGATCAGTGTAGGGATAGGATGCAGCTGCTGCTGTTAGGGCCAGATTAGGCAGGGATTTACTCATCAAAAACACTTAATAAAGTGATCGATCTACAGCTGTGTATCATTCAACTTCTGCTAGTTAATTGCTCACTGTTTTTAGGTTGCCCAGAGCGTTTTTCAGTCACTTTTTTCTGGGGTGATCGGCGGCCATTTTGTGTCTTGTGGTGCGCCAGCACAAGCTGCCACCAAGTCCATTTAACCATCAATAGTGTGTGTTTTTTTTTTTTGCTATATCCTACATCAGGGGCTTGGCTGTGCTTGCTATTTTATTGAGGGGTGAAATACAATTGCCAAAATAGCAGTACCCTAAATCTGGTGTTTCAGCTGTGGCTAGCCAATTGTAATACTTGTCTGCTGTCTGGCAAAGGATATATTTTTTTCTGGGTTGAAATACAATTCCCAAATTAGCAATTCCCTAAATCAGTGGTTTCTGCTGTAGCAGGCCAAGTTTAAATCTATCCATAAATGGGTATATTACATTGAAGGTGCTGATAGGGTCATTCTCAATAACTTCCCGCGCTACCGTGCATCTCCAAGTGTAATTCTGTCCGTAAAGGGATACCTGTCATCCATCCAGGGCCTAAATACTAGACCTACAATTTATATTCAGCTAAATCCGAGGTTACTGCTGTGGCTGGTCAAGTTATTTAGTGTCCGTCAAAGCACAGTTTTTGTTCTGGGTTGAAATACAATTCCCAAATTAGCAATTCCCTAAATCAGTGGTTTTTGCTGTATCAGGCCAAGTTTAAATCTATCCATAAAAGGGTATATTACATTGAAGGTGCTGATAGGGTCATTCTCAATAACTTCACACGCTACCGTGCATCTCCAAGTGTAATTCTGTCCGTAAAGGGATACCTGTCATCCATCCAGGGCCTAAATACTAGGCCTACAATTTATATTCAGCTAAATCCGAGGTTACTGCTGTGGCTGGTCAAGTTATTTAGTGTCCGTCAAAGCACAGTTTTTGTTCTGGGTTGAAATACAATTCCCAAATTAGCAATTCCCTAAATCAGTGGTTTCTGCTGTATCAGGCCAAGTTTAAATCTATCCATAAAAGGGTATATTACATTGAAGGTGCTGATAGGGTCATTCTCAATAACTTCACACGCTACCGTGCATCTCCAAGTGTAATTCTGTCTGTAAAGGGATACCTGTCATCCATCCAGGGCCTAAATACTAGGCCTACAATTTATATTCAGCTAAATCCGAGGTTACTGCTGTGGCTGGTCAAGTTAATTAGTGTCCGTCAAAGCACAGTTTTTGTTCTGGGTTGAAATACAATTCCCAAATTAGCAATACCCTAAATCAGTGGTTTCTGCTGTGCCTGTATTAGTGTAATACGGTACCTAAATAGATAGCCAGATAGTGTTAGGTGCCTGTAAAAAAAGGCCTGAATTATAATTCAATACATTGGGCCAAATAATTTTTTTCTTATTGTGGTGAACGGTAACAATGAGAAAAACATCTAGTAAGGGAAGCGGACGCGGACATGGTCGTGGTGGTGTTAGTGGACCCTCTGGTGCTGGGAGAGGACGTGGCCCTTCTGCAACAGCCACACGTCCTAGTGTTCCAACTACCTCAGGTCCCAGTAGACGCCAGAATTTACAGCGATATTTGGTGGGGCCCAATGCCGTTCTAAGGATGGTAAGGCCTGAGCAGGTACAGGCATTAGTCAATTGGGTGGCCGACAGTGGATCCAGCACGTTCACATTATCTCCCACCCAGTCTTCTGCAAAAAGCGCACAGATGGCGCCTGAAAACCAAGCCCATCAGTCTGTCACATCATCCCCATGCATATCAGGGAAACTGTCTGAGCCTCAACTTATGCAGCAGTCTCTTATGCTGTTTATGCTGTTTAAAGACTCTGCTGGCAGGGTTTCTCAAGGGCATCCACCTAGCCATTCCCCAGCGGTGGAAGACATAGAATGCACTGACGCACAACCACTTATGTTTCCTGATGATGAGGACATGGGAATACCACCTCAGCACGTCTCTGATGATGTGGTGCAGACCGAACAGGAGGTCAAGGAGGAACACTGGGTGGAAGACAATGCAGGGGACGATGAGGCCCTAGACCCCACATGAAGGTCGTGCCACTGACTTTCAGAGTTCGGAGGAAGAGGCAGTGGTGAGACCGAGCCAACAGCGTAGCAAAAGAGGGAGCAGTGGGCAAAAGCAGAACACCCGCCGCCAAGAGAGTTCGTCTGCTACTGGCCACCGCCACCTGGGACCGAGCACACCAAAGGCAGCTTCAAGGAGTTCCCTGGCGTGGCAGTTCTTCAAACAATGTGCTGACGACAAGACCCGAGTGGTTTGCACGCTGTGCCATCAGAGCATGACTAGGCATCTGCATGCAAAGCATGAACTGCAGTGGAGTAAACACCTGTCACGAGGGTATCGAGAACCACGCCTGACTCCGTTATACCCGGGGTCAGGAAGTCACAGCGGTTGGCTGCACGCTCTATTTAAGATAGGGCTGTTTTCCTTATGGTAGCTTTCTGGGTTTGCTTTGCAAACCTTTTTGGCTCACTCAGGGATCCGTAGCTCTTTCTCCTCAGCTGTTCCTTGTCCAGCACTCCCAATCCTCCTTATATTCCTCTCTCACACTTCTTTGGTTGCCAGAGATAGAACTTCCTGCCTGGACAACTATTCTGACCTTCTGGAGCTGTGTTGCTGCGTTCTCTGGTAGTTGGTCCAGAACGCTACCCTCCGGATCCCTGTTGGACCTTTGTGGTCTATTGTGATCGCCCACCTGGGTGTATGTGTTTGTCTGTTTTGTCTGTCCTCTCCCTGGTGTTTCCCTCTTAGTGCAGTGGTGCGGACTAGCGATCCCACCGGCCCGTTCACTATCTAGGGCTCATTTTAGGGAAAGCCAGGGTTTAGGCATGTGATCGCCGCACGGGTGAGGAACCCGTCTAGGGACGTCAGGGCAGTCAGGTGCCAGCCGCAAGGTGAGTTAGGGGTCACCACCTTTCCCTCTCCCTTGGGCAGGGCTTTCCCTTTTTTCCTCCCTGTACGTGACATAGGTTATTACATTATCTCTGGCCCTTATTTTGTGTAGGTAAAAAAAAAAAAAAAAAAAAAAATATATTTTTTTTTACCTACTTAGAGTCCAGTATGGATCAAATTGCTGCTCTGTCCAAACAATTTCATGGCCTGTCTTTGGAGGTGGCAGGATTGAAGGCGTCGGTCCTCCAGCAACAGCAGCGATTGCAACTGACCGCAAGCCCAGCGGTTGCTACTTATAACCAGGTTGTTGCGGAACCCAAGGTCCCTCTTCCTGACAGATTTTCTGGGGGAAGGGACAAGTTTTTGACATTCCGTGAGGCCTGTAAGTTATATTTTAAACTGCGCCCTTACTCCTCTGGTAATGAAGATCAGCGGGTGGGGGTTGTTATTTCCCTGCTGCAGGGGGACCCGCAGTCCTGGGCGTTCTCTTTACCTACTGATTCCCAGGCTCTTCGGTCAGTGGATGAGTTTTTCGGGGCCTTGGGTCTCATATATGACGACCCTGACCGAGTCGCACTGGCTGAATCAAGATTACGGAGACTCTTACAAGGAGAGCGGCCGGTAGAGGAGTATTGCTCTGAATTCCGTAGGTGGGCTACGGATACCCAATGGAACGACCCGGCTCTCAGGAGTCAGTTCTGCTCTGGGTTATCCGAAAGGGTTAAGGATGCGCTTGCATTATATGAGACCCCCTTTTCCCTTGATGCGGTTATGTCCCTTTCTATCCATATAGATAGACGCCTTAGGGACAGGTTGAAAAAACTGGAGCAATTGGTAACCCCTCCCAAGCAGCAGTTAGTCTATACGGACTTAGACGAGCCTATGCAGCTAGGAGGAACTACTCGTCAGGTCCGTACTCCTGAGGCTCGCCGTAGGCGTGGGGTTTGTTTTTTTTGTGGGGAGAGGGGTCATTTCATTAATGTCTGTCCTTCTTTCCTCAGAAACAAAAGACCGTCGGAAAAACTACTAACCCCAGGCTGTGTGGAGGATGTCAGCCGGGGGGTATACGTTTCCTCCATACGTACATCGCAATTTGTGTTGCCAGCGGTTATTATTTTTGGTGATAAGACGGAGACTATTTCTTTCTTTCTAGACAGTGGAGCAGGGGTAAATTTGATAGATGCCCATTTTGCCCGCACTTTGGGTTTGTCTCTCTGTACGTTACAGAGACCCATTCCCATATTCGCTATTGATTCTGCTCCCCTGTCTCAGAGAAACCTCACCCACATTTTTCATAATTTACACCTTCGGGTAGGGGACCACCATAACGAGATGCTTTAAGGTTATGTTCTGGAGGGGCTTCCCACTCCGGTAGTGCTGGGTCTTCCCTGGTTGGTAGTGCACAATCCAGTAGTAGATTGGCATGCCAGGGAGATATTGGAGTGGAGTGAGCAGTGCAGAGAAAATTGCTTAAATAGCAATTGCTTAGTCGCCTCCATAACTACCCTACCTACATTTATTTTGGATTTTGAGGATGTTTTTTCTGAAAAGGGTTGTCAGAAGTTACCACCTCATCGTCCTTATGATTGCCCGGTTAACCTTATTCCCGGCGCAAAATTACCCAAGACCAGGTTATATAATCTTTCGGGTCCAGAGAGACAAGCCATGAAAAATTATATCTCCGAGAGCTTGGCTAAGGGACACATCAGACCCTCTTCTTCACCCGTGGCTGCAGGGTTTTTCTTCGTTAAAAAGAAAGATGGGGGCCTGCGTCCTTGCTTAGATTTTCGCGAAATAAATCGGATAACCATCCGAGACCCATACCCTCTTTCTCTCATTCCTGACCTGTTTAACCAGATTGCGGGTGCTAGGTGGTTCTCCAAACTTGATCTTAGGGGGGCCTACAATCTGATTCGTATTAAGGAGGGGGATGAGTGGAAGACAGCGTTTAACACCCCCGAGGGGCATTATGAAAATCTAGTTATGCCTTTCGGTCTGACCAATGCTCCTGCCGTTTTTCAACATTACGTTAATGACATTTTTAGTCATCTAATCGGCAGGTTTGTGGTAATATACCTAGATGATATTTTAATTTATTCGTCTGATCTGAAAACACATGAGGTGCATGTCAGACAAGTACTGCAGGTCCTACGGACGAATGAATTATATGCTAAAATTGAAAAATGTGTCTTCGCCGTTCAGGAGATACAATTCCTGGGTTATTTTTTATCTGCTTCAGGTTTCCGTATAGATCCTAGGAAGGTCCAGGCAATTTTAGATTGGGTACTTCCTGAGAACCTCAAAGCACTACAACGGTTCTTGGGCTTCGCGAATTTCTATAGGAAATTCATTAAAAATTATTCACTTATTGTAAAACCGCTTACTGACATGACTAGGAAGGGGACAGATTTTTCTAAATGGTCTGACGCCGCTAACGTTGCTTTTTCCTCTCTAAAAGAGAGGTTTACCTCAGCACCTGTACTAGTCCAACCTGATGTCTCTCAGCCTTTTATTGTTGAAGTCAATGCGTCAGAGGTGGGAGTGGGGGCGGTGCTGTCTCAGGGTCCGTCTCCTGGCAAATGGTGTCCTTGTGCTTTCTTTTCTAAAAAACTATCTGCAGCAGAAAAGAACTACGATATTGGCAATAGGGAACTATTAGCTATTAAACTTGCATTTGAGGAATGGCGTCACTTCTTAGAGGGGGCAGTCCACCCCGTCACTGTGATTACGGACCACAAAAATCTTCTGTACCACGAATCAGCTAAGCGTCTCACCACTAGACAGGCTAGGTGGTCGCTATTTTTTACCAGGTTTAACTTTGTGATTACCTATCGTCCTAGGGCAAAGAACACCAAGACTGATGCACTATCTCGTTGTTTCCCTGGAGGGGGTAATGTAAGTGATCCGGTGCCCATTCTTCAAAGAGGAGTGGTTGTTTCTGCGGTACACTCTGTTTTGGAGGGGAAGGTGTTAGAGGCCCAGGGGGACCCCCCGGTCTCTTGCCCCTCTGAGAAATTGTTTGTACCGTTGAACCTACATTTCGAATTATTAAAGGAACATCATAATTCGGCACTTGCTGGGCACCCGGGTAGTAAAGCAACCTTGGAGCTATTGTCTCGTCGTTTTTGGTGGCCAAGGTTGCGTCAGGATGTATTGGATTTTGTGTCTTCTTGTTCTACCTGTGCGCGCAAAAGTTTCACATACACGTCCTGCAGGGTCTCTATTACCACTCGTCATTCCCAATAGACCATGGACACATCTGTCAATAGATTTTATCACTGACTTACCTTTGCCTGCGGGTAAGACAGTTATTTTGGTGGTAGTGGACAGGTTTAGCAAAATGGTACACTTCATTGCGTTACCCGCACTACCTAATGCTAAGACTCTTGCTCAGGTATTCGTCAGTGAAATCGTGAAGCTTCACGGGGTCCCCTCTGATGTTGTTTCGGATTGGGGTACCCAGTTTATTTAAAAATTTTGGAAAGCTTTTTGTTCCCGTTTGGGGGTACACTTGTCCTTTTCCTCAGCTTTCCATCCTCAGTCGAATGGACAGACTAGGCGTACCAACCAAAACCTGGAGACATATCTAAGATGTTTTGTGTCTGAAAACCAAGAGTTGTGGTCATAATATTTACCGTTAGCTGAGTTTGCCATAAATAATCGTCGTCAGGAATCCACTGGCAAGTCACCATTTCTTGGTGCATATGGTTTTCATCCCCAATTCTGTACTTTCAAAGAGGGGGGGTCTTCTGGGGTTCCCGAAGAGGAACGGTTTTCGTCATCTCTTTCATCGGTATGGCAGAAGGTGCAAGCTAACTTGAAAAATATGGGAGGTAAATACAAATGCATGGCTGATAAGAGACGGTCGCCACGTCCGGACCTAGGAGTGAATGGCTATGTATGGTTGTCTACTAGGAATATTAAATTGAAGGTTCCCTCATGGAAACTGGGTCCAAGGTTTATTGGCCCTTACAAAATTGTAGCCATCATCAACCCCGTGGCTTTTCGCCTGGAGTTACCTCAGACTTTTAAAATTCATAATGTTTTTCATAAGTCGTTACTCAAAAAATATGTTCCACCTCTAGAACCGTCACCGCTGCCACCCCCTCCTGTTGTTGTGGATGGTAATCTAGAATTTCAGATATCCAAAATTGTTAATTCTCGTCGGGTCCGCCGCTCTCTTCAATATCTGGTGTATTGGAGAGGTTACGGTCCCGAGGAAAGAATGTGGGTTCCTGCGTCTGAGGCAAACGCCGACAGGCTAGTTCGGGTTTTTCATGCCTCTCATCCTGAGAGACCTGGTCCTGAGTGTCCGGAGGCCCCTCGTAGAGAGGGGGGTACTGTCACGAGGGTATTGAGAACCACGCCTGACTCTGTTATACCCGGGGTCAGGAAGTCGCAGCGGTTGGCTGCACGCTCTATTTAAGACAGGGCTGTTTTCCTTATGGTAGCTTTCTGGGTTTGCTTTGCAAACCCTTTTGGCTCACTCAGGGATCCGTAGCTCTTTCTCCTCAGCTGTTCCTTGTCCAGCACTCCCAATCCTCCTTATATTCCTCTCTCACACTTCTCTGGTTGCCAGAGATAGAACTTCCTGCCTGGACATCTATTCTGACCTTCTGGAGCTGTGTTGCTGCGTTCTCTGGTGGTTGGTCCAGAACGCTACCCTCCGGATCCCTGTTGGACCTTTGTGGTCTATTGTGATCGCCCACCTGGGTGTATGTGTTTGTCTGTTTTGTCTGTCCTCTCCCTGGTGTTTCCCTCTTAGTGCAGTGGTGCGGACTAGCGATCCCACCGGCCCGTTCACTATCTAGGGCTCATTTTAGGGAAAGCCAGGGTTTAGGCATGTGATCGCCGCACGGGTGAGGAACCCGTCTAGGGATGTCAGGGCAGTCAGGTGCCAGCCGCAAGGTGAGTTAGGGGTCACCACCTTTCCCTCTCCCTTGGGCAGGGCTTTCGCTTTTTTCCTCCCTGTGCTTGACGTAGGTCATTACAACACCTTAAAAACAAGGAACTCACTCAGGCTCCCCCTGCTACCTCTTCTGCTGCTGCCTCGGCCTCTTCCTCCGCCTCTGGAGAAACGTTGGCACCTGCCTCCTAGCAAACATAGGATGGACCACCAATGCCACCACCTCCGTCACCAAGCATCTCCACCATGTCACACGGCAGCGTTCAGCTCTCCATCTCACAAACATTTGAGAGAAAGCGTAAATTCCCACCTAGCCACCCTCGATCCCTGGCCCTGAATGCCAGCATTTCTAAACTACTGGCCTATGAAATGCTGTCATACAGGCTGGTGGACACAGACAGCTTCAAACAGCTCATGTCGCTTGCTGTCAAACAGTATGTTGTTCCCAGCCGCCACTACTTCTCCAAGAGAGCTATGCCTTCCCTGCACAACCAAGTATCTAATAAAACCAAGTGTGCACTGCGCAACGCCATCTGTGGCAAGGTCCACCTAACCACAGATACGTGGACCAGTAAGCACGGCCAGGGACGCTATATCTCCCTAACTGCACACTGGGTAAATGTAGTGGCGGCTAGGCCCCAGGTGGAGAGCTCTTTGACGCACGTCCTTCCGCCGCCAAGGATCGCAGGGCAACATTCTTTGCCTCCTGTAGCCTCCTCCTCCTACTCCGCTTCCTCCTCCTCTTCTTCCACCTGCTCATCCAGTCAGCCACACACCTTCACCACCAACTTCAGCACAGCCCGAGGTAAACTTCAGCAGGCCATTCTGAAACTCATTTGTTTAAGGGACAGGCCCCACACCGCGCAGGAATTGTGGCGGGGTATTGAACAACAGACCGACGAGTGGTTGCTGCTGGTGAGCCTCAAGCCCGGCCTGGTGGTGTGCGATAATGGGCGAAATCTCGTTGCAGCTCTGGGACTAGCCGGTTTGACGCACATCCCTTGCCTGGCACATGTGCTGAATTTGGTGGTGCAGAAGTTCATTCACAACTACCCCGACATGTCAGAGCTGCTGCATAAAGTGCGGGCCGTATGTGCGCGCTTCCGGCGTTCATATCCTGCCGCTGCTGGCCTATCTGCGCTACAACGTAACTTCGACCTTCCCAATCACCGCCTCATATGCGCTGTGCCCACCAGGTGGAACTCCACCTTGCATATGCTGGACAGACTGTGCGAGCAGCAGCAGGCCATAGTGGAGTTTCAGCTGCAGCACACACGGGTCAGTCGCACTGCGGAACAGCACCACTTCACCACCAATGACTGGGCCTCCATGCGAGACCTGTGTGCCCTGTTGTGCTGTTTCGAGTACTCCACCAACATGGCCAGTGGCGATGACGCCGTTATCAGCGTTACAATACCACTTCTATGTCTCCTTGAGAAATCACTTAGGGCGATGATGGAAGCGGAGGTGGCCCAGGAGGAGGAGGAGGAGGAAGAGGGGTCATTTTTAGCACTTTCAGGCCAGTCTCTTCGAAGTGACTCAGAGGGAGGTTTTTTGCAACAGCAGAGGCCAGGTACAAATGTGGCCACACAGGGCCCACTACTGGAGGACGAGGAGGACAAGGAGGAGGAGGTGGAGGAGGAGGAGGATGAAGCATGTTCACAGCGGGGTGGCACCCAACGCAGCTCGGGCCCATCACTGGTGCGTGGCTGGGGGGAAACGCAGGACGATGACGATACGCCTCCCACAGAGGACAGCTTGTTTTTTTACCTCTGGGCAGCGTGGCACACATGAGCGACTACATGCTGCCGTGCCTGCGCAGCGACAGCAGAGTTGCCCACATTTTAACATGTGCGGACTACTGGGTTGCCACCCTGCTGGATCCCCGGTACGAAGACAATGTGCCCACCTTACTTCCTGCACTGGAGCGTGATAGGAAGATGCGCGAGTACAAGCGCATGTTGGTAGACGCGCTACTGAGAGCATTCCCAAATGTCACAGGGGAACAAGTGGAAGCCCAAGGCGAAGGCAGAGGAGAAGCAAGAGGTCGCCAACGCAGCTGTGTCACGACCAGCTCCTCTGAGGGCAGGGTTAGCATGGCAGAGATGTGGAAAAGTTTTGTCACCACGCCACAGCTAACTGCATCACCACCTGATACGGAACGTGTTAGCAGGAGGCAGCATTTCACTAACCTGGTGGAACAGTACGTGTGCACACCCCTCCACGTACTGACTGATGGTTCGGCCCCATTCAACTTCTGGGTCTCCAAATTGTCCACGTGGCCAGAGCTAGCCTTTTATGCCTTGGAGGTGCTGGCCTGCCCGGCGGCTAGCGTTTTGTCTGAACGTGTATTCGACATGGCAGGGGGCGTCATTACAGACAAACGCAGCCGCCTATCCACAGCCAATGTGGACAAGCTGACGTTCATAAAAATGAACCAGGCATGGATCCTATAGGACCTGTCCATCCCTTGTGCAGATTAGACATTTATAACTACACCCCCTTAACAGTATATTCTTGTACTCCAGGGCACTTCATTCAATCCTCTTTTTTTAATTTTACCATTATATTGCGGGGCAACCCAAAGTTGAATGAACCTCTCCTCTGTCTGGGTGCCGGGGCCTAGAAATCTGCCAGTGGTCTGTTCCAGTGGTTGGTGACATGCAGCCTGATTCTCTGCAATGGGACCTCTCTCCTCTGTCTGGGTGCCGGGGCCTAAATATCTGACAGTGGCCTGTTCCAGTGGTAGGTGACATGAAGCCTGATTCTCTGCAATGGGACCTCTCTCCTCTGTCGGGTGCTGGGCCTAAATATCTGACAGTGGCCTGTTCCAGTGGTGGGTGACATGAAGCCTGATTCTCTGCTATGACATGAAGCCTGATTCTCTGCTATGGGACCTCTCTCCTCTGTCTGGGTGCCGAGGCCTAAATATCTGCCAGTGGCCTGTTCCAGTGGTGGGTGACATGCAGCCTGATTCTCTGCAATGGGACCTCTCTCCTCTGTCTGGGTGCCGGGGACTAAATATCTGACAGTGGCCTGTTCCAGTGGTGGGTGACATGAAGCCTGATTCTCTGCTATGACATGAAGCCTGATTCTCTGCTATGACATGAAGCCTGATTCTCTGCTATGGGACCTCTCTCCAATTGATATTGGTTAATTTTTATTTATTTTATTTTTATTTTAGTTAATTTCCCTATCCACATTTGTTTGCAGGGGATTTACCTACATTTTGCTGCCTTTTGCAGCCCTCTAGCCCTTTCCTGGGCTGTTTTACAGCCTTTTTAGTGCCGAAAAGTTCGGGTCCCCATTGACTTCAATGGGGTTTGGGGCGAAGTTCGGATCCCGAACCCGAACATTTCCGGGAAGTTCGGCCGAACTTCTCGAACCCGAACATCCAGGTGTACGCTCAACTCTACTTAAAAGTAAATAACATTAATGGTTATAAAAAGGTATAGAAGTTTGTGTCTCTCTCACCTTTTCTACAATACACATCACCGCCTATTCCTTTGCTAAACTTGATGGTCTTTTTTCAACCGTGTTAATTATGTAAGAGGGTCATACCAGATACTGAAAGGAAAGGTTCACATACATGTACCATAATATTTGATAATTGCCCTCAATAAATAAACTATCAAGGCTAATATATTTGATGCATTTGTTTGATGGGGTTATCTTTATCTACTATTAGGTACTGTGAAAAATCTGTTGAGTTTTAGGTGAAGTTTATGATAAAATATAGAAAACTCTGAAGGGCTCACAAACTTTCAGGCACCACTGATGTATACTGGTATGTCACCAATGCAGTTTGTAAGGGTACTTGCACACTTGCGTTAAAGTTTTCCGGTACTGAGTTTCGTCCTAGGGGCTCAATAACAGAAAAAAAAAATTAGCAGTACCCTAATCCAGCAACAGCAGGAGGACCAACGGTGTAGGGTACAGCACAGGAAAATTAAGTTTATATATATTTATATATATATATATATATATATATACAAACCGGATTCCAAAAAAGTTGGGACACTATACAAATCGTGAATAAAAACTGAATGCAATGATGTGGAGGAGCCAACTTCTAATATTTTATTCAGAATAGAACATAAATCACGGAACAAAAGTTTAAACTAAGAAAATGTACCATTTTAAGGGAAAAATATGTTGAATCAGAATTTCATGGTGTCAACAAATCCCCAAAAAGTTGGGACAAGGCCATTTTCACCACTGTGTGGCATCTCCCCTTCTTACAACACTCAACAGACGTCTGGGGACTGAGGAGACCAGTTTCTCAAGTTTAGAAATAGGAATGCTCTCCCATTCTTGTCTAATACAGGCCTCTAACTGTTCAATCGTCTTGGGCCTTCTTTGTTGCACCTTCCTCTTTATGATGCGCCAAATGTTCTCTATAGGTGAAAGATCTGGACTGCAGACTGGCCATTTCAGTACCCGGATCCTTCTCCTACGCAGCCATGATGTTGTGATTGATGCAGAATGTGGTCTGGCATTATCTTGTTGGAAAATGCAGGGTCTTCCCTTAAAGAGATGACATCTGGATGGGAGCATATGTTGTTCTAGAACCTGAATATATTTTTCTGCATTGATGGTGCTTTTCTAGACATGCAAGCTGCCCATGCCACACGCACTCATGCAACCCCATACCATCAGAGATGCAGGCTTCTTAACTGAGCGTTGATAACAACTTGGGTTGTCCTTGTCCTCTTTGGTCCGGATGACATAGCGTCCCAGATTTCCAAAAATAAATTCGAATTGTGACTCGTCTGACCACAGAACAGTCTTCCATTTTGCCACACTCCATTTTAAATGATCCCTGGCTCAGTGAAAACGCCTGAGCTTGTGGATCTTGCTTAGAAATGGCTTCTTCTTTGCACTGTAGAGTTTCAGCTGGCAACGGCGGATGGCACGGTGGATTGTGTTCACTGACAATGGTTTCTGGAAGTATTCCTGAGCCCATTCTGTGATTTCCTTTACAGTAGCATTCCTGTTTGTGGTGCAGTGTCGTTTAAGGGCCCGGAGATCACGGGCATCCAGTATGGTTTTACGGCCTTGACCCTTACGCACAGAGATTGTTCCAGATTCTCTGAATCTTCGGATGATGTTATGCACAGTTGATGATGATAAATGCAAAGTCTTTACAATTTTTCGCTGGGTAACACCTTTCTGATATTGCTCCACTATCTTTCTGCGCAACATTGTGGGAATTGGTGATCCTCTACCCATCTTGGCTTCTGAGAGACACTGCCACTCTGAGAAGTTCTTTTTATACGCAATCATGTTGCCAATTGACCTAATTAGTGTTATGCTCAAATTAACTTTTTCCAGTCTCTTATTGCTACTTGTCCCAACTTTTTGGGTATTTGTTGACACCGTGAAAATTGGAATCAACGTATTTTTCCTTTAAAATGATACATTTACTCAGATTAAACGTTTGATCTGTCATCTACGTTCTATTACAAATAAAATATTGACATTTGCCATCTCCACATCATTGCATTCAGTTTTTATTCACAATTTGTTCAGTGTCCCAACTTTTTTGGAATCCGGTTTGTGTGTGTGTATATATATATATATATATATATATATATAGTTGCAAGAAAAAGTATGTGAACCTTTTGGAATGATATGGATTTCTGCACAAATTGGTCATAAAATGTGATTTGATCTTCATCTAAGTCACAACAATACACAATCACAGTCTGCTTAACCTCTTAGGGACTTATGAAGTACAGGTACGGCATGATGTCCCGGTACTTAAGGACATAGGACTTACCTGTACGTCAAGTGTATTTCCGATAACCGCCGCGCGGCGGGTGGTGATCGGAACAGAGTGCCTGCTGAAATCATTCAGCAGGCACTCTGCGACAATGCCGAGGGGGTCCTGTGACCCCCCGTATCGGCGATCGTTGCAAACCGCAAGTGAATTCAGATCTGCGGTTTGCAGCATTTACGGGTCATTCAGGCGTGGATCGGCGCTGCCATCGGGTACCTGTGCTGCTGTAATGGGGACCCGATGGCATGGAAGGCAGCACGATGCCTTTCTTAGGCCTCGGGGCTGCCTTTCGGTGAAGAGCCTGTGAGATCCAGCCCCCTGGATCTCACAGGCAGGAAGCTGTATTACTCATACAGCCAATGCATTCCAATACAGAAGTTTTGGAATGCATTGTAAAGGGGATCAGACCCCCAAAAGTTGAAGTCCCAAAGTGGGACAAAAAATAAAGTGAAAAAAAAAGTTGAAAAAATAAAGTCCCCCCCCCAAAAAAAATAATTAAAAGTTTCAAGTAAAAAAAAAAAAAAAACGTAATTTTCCCCAAATAAAGTTAAAAAAAATTGGTAAAAAATAGAGAAAAAAAGAAAAGTAGACATATGAGGTATCGCCGCGTCCGTATTGACCGGCTCTATAAACATATCACATGAACTAACCCCTCAGATGAACACTGTAAAAAAATAAAAACTGTGCTAAATAAAAAAAAAAATTGGCACCTTACATCACTAAAAGTACAACAGCAAGCGATCAAAAAGGCGTATGCCCACCAAAATAGTACCAATAAAACCATCACCTCATCCCGCAAAAAATGAGCCCCTAATTAAGACAATCGCCCAAAAAATAAAAAAAACTATGGCTAAGAATATGGAGACAATAAAACATCTTTTTTTGTTTTAAAAAAGTAAAAAAATAAAAATAATAGTGTAAAAAAAGCTATTTTCTGTCACCTTACATCACAAAAAGCGTAATAGCAAGCGATCAAAAAGTTATACGCACCCCAAAATAGTGCCAATCAAACCGTCATCTCATCCCGAAAAAACATACCCTACCCAAGATCACTCAAAAACTGAAAAAACTATGGCTCTCAGACTATGGAGACACTAAAACATAATTTTTTTTGTTTCGAAAAATAAATCATTGTGTAAAACTTACATAAATAAAAAAAAAGTATACATATTAGGTATTGCCGCGTCTGTAATAACCTGCTCTATAAAAATATCACATAACCTAACCTTTTGGGTGAATACCGTAAAAAAAAAAAAAACGGTGTAAAAAAAGCTATTTTTTGTCACCTTACATCACAAAAAGTGTAATAGCAAGCGGTCAAAAAGTCATACGCACCCCAAAATAGTGCCAATCAAACCGTCATCTCATCACGAAAAAAATTTACCCCTACACAAGACAGTCACCCAAAAAATAAATAAAACTATGGCTTTTAAAATGTGGAGACACTAAAGAATCATTTTCTTTTTCAAATGCTTTGTTATGTAAAACTGAAACAAACAACCCCAAAAAGTAGTCATATTTGGTATTGTCGTGTCCGTAACAACCTGCTCTATAAAAATACTACATGATCTAACCTGTCATATGAAAGTTGTAAATAACAAAAAATAAAAACGTTGCCAAAACAGCTATTTCTTGTTACCTTGCCTCACAAAAAGTGTAATATAGAGCAACCAAAAATCATATATGCTGTACCCTAAAATGGTACCAACAAAACTGCCACCCTATCCTGTAGTTTCTAAAATGGGATCACTTTTTTGGAGTTTCTACTCTAGGGGTGCATCAGGGGGGCTTCAAATGGGACATGGTGTCAAAAAACCAGTCCAGCAAAATTTGCCGTCCAAAAACTGTATGGCATTCCTTTCCTTCTGCGCCATGTCGTGTGCCCGTACAGAAGTTTACAACAACATATAGGGTGTTTCTGTAAACTACAGAATCAGGGCCATAAATATAGAGTTTTGTTTGGCTGTTAACCCTTGCTTTGTAACTGGAAAAAATTGATTCAAAAGGTAAATCTGCCAAAAAAGTTTAATTTAAAAATTTTCTCTCTATTTTCTATTAATTCTTGTGGAACACCTAAAGGGTTAACAAAGTTTTTAAAATCTGTTTTTGGGGGGGCGGAGCTAGCCGCGAGCTGAGATGGACGTCTGATCTCAGAGCTCCTCACAGACACCGCTGCTTCTTCAGTATAACGGGTGTTATATCCCCCTAACATGGTGAAAACCAGCAAGGATAGAAGTGATACAGCACTGGGCACTCAAAAATCGTGCCATACACAGTCGGAGATGGATCGTTTCCTTAAAAAAAGGAGTTACTCACCGTCACACAGATCCAAGATGGCGACGGAGGGTGCCAGAGCAGCCATGCAGCCGGAAGACTCAGATGGGGATAGCTCCTGCGCCATGTCAGAAGGAGCGGAGACTGAGGACCTCCCGTTGTCCAGAGCCTTCTTCAAGAAGACACTCTACAAAGCGCTGCAACCCCTGCACAAGGACATTTCCGACATAAAGACAGAGGTTAAGCAAATTGGGGGGCGCGTTATGGCGTTAGAGGAGACACAGGCAGCCATAGCTAATCACGGAAAGGCCATGCCAAAGGTCTTGCAAGACCATAATACATATCTCACCTCAGCTCTTCTTCACCTGGAAGACCAGGAAAACAGGAGCAGGTGGAAGAAAGTCCGAATAAGAGGGGTACCGGAAGATGTTCCTCCTGGGGAGATCACAAACGCGGTAACCACCATATTTGCCTCGCTGGTGGGTGAGGAGAAGGCTTCTCAGATCGTAATTGAGAGGGCCCACAGAGCTCTGAGGCCGAAACCGCTTGATAACGGCCCCCCTAGAGATATAATATGCGGCCTACTGAACTTTCTTGACACAGCCTCAATTCTAAGAGCCGCAAGAGATGCAAAGAACATTTCTTATAACGGGGCTCGTATTCAATTCTTCCAGGATCTAGCGTCCAGCACCTTGGCGAAACGCAGGGCTCTGAAGCCCGTTACAGATGCACTTAGATCACATAAGCTGCCAATAAGATGGCTGTTTCCATTTGGCCTGGCAACCTCTAAAGCAGGGCAGCAAATTGTCATCAGAACGCCGCAGGACTTAGCAACCGCCTGGGATAAACTCGGTATTGCTCCTATAGAAGTTCAGCCATGGATGCCCGTACCAGAAGATCTGGGTATACCTGACCTGCCTGAGATTCGAACATGGCAAGTTGTCAAGAAGCCAAAATCTCCAAAAAATAGAAAGATCACCTGAGGACGGCCAAGAACTGCCTATATCCTTCTAATCATCTTTCTTATCATTCTTATACATTCGCCCATACACCTCAACATTAGTGGCGAATATAGGAGGTCATCAGGTGACCCCCTATTTGCAACTGAGGTTATATGTTCATATTGTTATGTTATTCACTTTAGCAGACGAATGCACCCTGGTTCACTAGCCATTCACTACATAGTGGAGGTGAACTGGGATCACATATGCTCTTGCTTTTTCATGTCATTGCTATCTGAAGAAGTTTGAAGAATTTGATAATGCCTTTTCACCTATTTAGGATCAAATTTAATGTCCTATATGTTTTCACCCGTTGTACAATAAGGTGTAATAACTGATGTTTGTAATTACAGCTAGTCTTGATGTCAAAGGCTTTCCTCTCTTCCAAGCAGGGGTTGGGTGTTCCACCGGGTCGAGCACGCCCTCCCTATTCACAAGGTGGGGACGGTGTGGTGGGACTGGGTGGAACGCGATCACCTCCGTCACTGATTGTATCAATAACTATTGTCAACCCCCTGCTTATTACTAAAGTTTCTTGTAAAAATTGGTTATCCCCAGTTCTTTACCATGGTAAGGCTCATGATGAACCACAACCCTTGCCTTCTCTCATAGGTTATGGCTAATTTGAATGTATTATCCCATAATGTAAATGGGCTTAATATCCCTCAGAAGAGACAACAGATTTTTAATCTGCTGTATAAACAGAAAGCGGACATAGTTCTGTGGCAGGAGACGCACTTCCGTCATGGTCACATCCCCTCACTTCCCACATCGAAATATTCACAATAGTTCCACGCTACACACTCATCTGCATCCAGGGGTGTGTCTATTGCTATTAGCCCATCTACCCCATTTCAACTGGTCAAATCTTATATAGACCCAGAAGGACGTTTGCTTATTATCCAAGGCACCATTTTCAATCTCAAAATCACCATAGCTAATATGTATGCCCCCAACTCTCGTCAGGTCCCCTGGTTAACTAAGACACTCAGGAAGATTAAGGAATTCTCTGAGGGCATGCTGATAGTAGGGGGAGATATCAATATTTCACTTGACACCGCCACCCCAAGGTCCAATAATATCACCAAGAAACAAATGGGGAGATTAATGATGGCATTGGCGGAATTGCGTCTAGTTGATGTATGGAGGACTATCCACCCATCAGAGACAGATTTCACCTTTTTCTCTCATGTCCATAACTCATACAGTCAAATAGACTACCTTTTCTTGCCAAACTCTCATATGATATGTGTGAAAGGGGCAGAGATAGGGAACTTGGTGATCTGATCATGCGCCCGTTATGATGTCGCTTTCTCTCCAATGCCTTCCACATAAGGCCTGGTCGTGGAGGTTGAATACCACGCTTCTTGAAACCCAATCCTATTTACAAACATTAGGGGACAAACTGGAAAACTATTTCAAAACCAATGCTACACCTGATACCTCTACTCCAATGCTATGGGAGGCCCATAAGGCTTATATAAAGGGCGAGTTGATAGCATTAGGTTCATATGTTAAAAAGAAATCCGCAAAGGAGTTGATGTCGCTAATCTCTCAGATCCAAACACAAGAAAAATTACATAAATTAACACATTCTGATCCTTCCTAATATGCAATACAAGCTCTGCTCCTAATAACTTACAGTCTAATATACAATTCATTTTCTGCTCCTCGGATCTTACAGTCTAATAGAACAATAGAAACCCTGCTCCTCAGAGCTTACAATCTAATATACAGTACATGCCCTGATCCTAAGAGCTTACAGTCTAATATGCAATACAAGGTCTGCTCCTAAGAGTTTACAATCTAATATACAACACATGTCCTACTCCTCGGACCTTACAGTCTAATACAACAATAGACATCCTGCTCCTCAGAGTTTACAATCTTATATACAGTACATGTCCTGCTCCTCAGAGCTTACAATCTAATATACAGTACATGCCCTGTTCCCCAGAGCTTACAATCTTACAGACCTTAGTGAAGAGCTAGTTCTCTGGGCTTGTTCTCTTCAAATGCTTCACACTGAATGTGGATGTGTCCTCTTCAAGCTGAAATGAACCAAGATGATTCTGGTTTAGAACTTGCATGTCATGTGGTGTCTATGATGTCATGTGTCTTCTGACATCATCATAGCTAACAATTAGGCAATATTTCAGCCAACAGCTATTCCCCCTGACATCCCCATAAAATTAGTCATGTTACATTCCAACCTACCCAAGCCTTCTCTTCCTCAACATTTGTCATAAGGAGAGGGTTGTGGCACCCCATACACATAAAAAAATCTGCCTATCCCACCAAAGTCAGCAGGTTCAGCTTAGATGACATTAATCTAACGTTTATGGCCCCCTAAGACTCTAAAAAAGACCACAAACAAGTCCCCATAATATAGATTTACAGAATGATAATGATACAACGGAGATCTGCATCATTAAACCTGCATGAACATGATCAACGTCACAGATCTGTAGAAGGAACAGTTCCAGGAAAATCTTCCTAGGACTGCACCTATATAAAACCACATTACAGTCTGGGACCCCACTCAGCCAGAGTATCGACACACTTCAAAGAGCAGCTCATGCTCCAGATGACCATACGTTTTAAAATGGGCCATTAACATACCACCTGTGTACTGGGGAGACAACAGGGTCCCAGTGGTTGCCAGGGAGTTCTCATATAGGGGTTGTCAAGATGCCTTTAGGAGGGACAAAGCATAATGCCCAGATGTGCATGTAGTGTCCCACTAGGTAAAGGTGGGCACTACACCAGGTTAACATTGTCTTTTGCATTACTGTGATGTTTAATTATGCATTTCCCTGTGTTATCTGGGTGTCAGGCCTGTTAGGGTGTAGTTTAGCCTCCTAAACGTTAGAGGGAGCTAGAGGGCCCTAAGTATATATAGATAGGCCCAGACAGGGGAGAGTAGTTCATTCCAGGTGGCTAGAAGAGTAATGTAGTCAGCCTGAAGCTCCTGAGTCGAAGCTTAGCTCAGTAGAGTCACCCCAGAAGAAGAATCTACCTCCTGGGAGAAACCTGCAGTTACCCACAAACTAAGCAGTGTTCTGTCATCCAACTAAGATAAGTAACCTGATGAGCAGAGGCACTTTAATCTAAAGTCAAGGGTCAATACTGGAGGAAGATTTATATACCAAGGATTAAAGCCAGCATTTAGGCATCCGGGCCTTGGGATCCAGCCAGCTAGAATAGCTGAAGGGGATAGTGCAGCATAGGTCTGCTAAGCATTAACTGTATACCCTCCAAGTATCTTGCAAGATTATACCTGCCATACTAAGAAGTAAACCTGCTGTGGCAGGGACTGCATCATTATCAACTGTAAACTGTCTGTACAAAGCTGGACTGTTTTCCAAAGTAAAGCAACGTTTGGTTCACTATATCATCTGTGTACCTCGTTTACTACTCCTACAAATCGGTGTGTCACCGTTACAGGCACTGGCGTCACGATCCTTAAAGCGACCTTGCCTCAGGCACTCAAAACACCTGCAACATCCAGGGCACCTTACCCAACATCAGGCCAGGTCTCTCCATACAGAGTGTGCCCCAGAGGAACTTGTGTCTACCTCTCCTTCACTGCCGCATGCCTGCCCAGGGTCCTCCAAAAAGTGAGTAACCCTCGATTGCCCATAACCGTGACCTCACTGTCGCAATACCCTGCAGGTCTGGCGTGCTGCATAAATTGGCGTCACGAACAGGATACGAGCATATCCGCGCCATTGTAGGATTACAAAGACTGTGTGCCATTATCCACCTAAAAAGTGACTAAGCCCCACTGCTTTATTGAAAAATTGCTGGGCCAAAGAGAACTGTAATAATTTGCGGTGTGAAGATTGTAGTGCATGGACTGTTTGCCATTTGTGTAAGCCACCGCTTGCTGTCAGTGAATAGACAGCGATTTGCTCAAAGATGGCCGCTTAGCTTGACTGGATTTATTGCTGCGTCATCTTCATACTTTGCTGGCGGGGAAAATTGGCGCCTTCTGCTGAAAGTGCGGGAAAGGCTATATGTCCGCACCACCGCCCTGTCTGGACATTTGCATGTCTGCAATGATGGACTCCGCCTCCCCCATACTGGAGTACCTGGGGGGCGGCCTCCCAGAGCAATGGGAGGATCTGACTACAATTATTGGTGCCGCCCTGTCGCTCTCCAGAGAAGGATCGAGCATGTTGAAGAGTGAGGACTGCTCTGATATTATGTCGGCACCTGTTGGATTACAAATGGACTTTACTGGTGTAGAGCAAGAGGACGCTCCACCGGCCTACTCTCCGGGACCGGAGAGACCCACCTGCCCGCCACCGAGGGCGCAACCGGAGACCTATTATGGCCCCTGGAGAGACTTCTTCCAGCCCTCGTTTAAATGGTTGGCGCTGATGGCAGAGATCTGGGAGGCCGCAATAAAGAAGACGACTAAAACTAAAATCTACTACGAGGAACTGGCAAAGACCGTTCATGAGCGCCACACTGACACCCATCCCCGCCTGGAAAGGAGAATGGGGTTGGTTGTGGCATTTGACAAGGACCGTGGCTACGGGTTTATTCAAGATTATACTACCAGCAGAGACTTGTATGTTAACCGGAGGTCCGTCAAGCGGAGCTACCTCCCGGAGCACATGCATAACCTCCACGAGGGAGAGGAAGTGGAGTTCACCCCTGCCGAGGGCCTGCAAGGCCCCTACGCCACTGCTGTGACCCGTCCCAGAAAGGAACCGGAGGACTGGGAAACTGATGAGGACTACACTGGCTGCGAGCGTGAACCAGCGCGCTCTACAGAACCGGCCTATCATGCCTTTCAAGAGCGGGGCTCTTTCATTGGCCCGAACGTCTTTTGGCAACCAACAGTGGTGAAAAAGTGGGTGAGCCCGTATCCGTCCCCTGAGCTGCCTCGCCGGGAAAAGACCATCAAAGAATTGGAAAACTTGGAGCGATTCCATGCCACCCTGGATAATATCCGAAAGGGCAAAAGACCGGACGCGCCACCTGAACCTGCAGCGGCTGCGCAGGATGCAACTTCCCTACCTGTACCAGCAGTAGCTCCGGAAGACAGCGATCCCGAATCCGAGAGCCCGGATGATCAAATTGTCCGTCTGGAGGAACAGCTGCGAGGCCTGCGCCAGCTTGCCACCGCCAGAATCCGGACTCCGCCTAAGAAGGAGAAAAGTCAACTCCAATACTCGGACATCGCTGGGTCTGAGGTAAGGGTACCTGTCCCTGCCGTTCGGCCACCTTTAGTGTCTGCAGCTGCATTGAGGCCCCCAAGGAGGCCCTCTTATACTGTATCCCGCCGCGTAGAGTCGGTCATCGCTGAACCCACCGGACCGCTTGCAGCAGCGGTACCGAGGCCAGTGCAGCAGCCCACAATTGTTATGCCTGGACCGGTACAGTCAGCCACCGTGATCACCCCTAGGCCTATGGGGCCAATACCAATTAGGGGTCCTTTCATGCTACAGTTGCCCCCCAATACTGTGTTGTGGGCACATCCGCCTGTTGACGCTCACTACAGGCCCCATCTGCAAGCGGAGCCAGGGAGCACCACTGTGATGCCAAGTGGATTTGATACACCTCTGTGAATTGGCCTGCTAGGCCATTGATTTGATTTCTTTCATCAAGGGACCTTACTAAAAGAGGATTTAACCCTTCCAGGACAGGAGTCCTTTGTTTTGGTCCTCTGTTGCTGCTGCCAGTTGCCCACGGCTCAGTGGAGGCGGTAAACCACTGAAAATACCACATGCATCAAGGCCATGTTGTTTTACAGGATATCCTGCCTGCTTTTGCTCAGAGCTGAAAACCCAGTTGTGCCTATTTTTGTTTGCACCGTTAACCCTTTTTAACACCCTTTTCAGGTTGATTAAGGGATCTTGCAGCACTTCTTTTTTATATGCCATTTTAAATAATGTGGATTACTTTTATGTGCTGTGACTTTTATTATGCCATTTAAATTCCAAGGAAATGCGCCCAGGGATAGACTCTAATGCACATGAGCCTCTGAGATTTTTGCTACTTTAAAGAAATGTGCCCAGAGATGGACTCCACTGTATGTGAGCCTCTGTGATCTTGTACTTCTGCCTTATTGGTACTGTTGTGAGGAAATGCTACACTTAACACCTGGATTGAACAAATTACAAGAATCTGGGTACGGACTCATGTTGTTCTTTGAGCCTCCAAGAACTTATAATTGTTTTATATTTTCTATGGACTACTACTGTTTTATTATGGACAATTTGCACTTAAAATATTTTATAATGGACTATCCTGGTATTATTGATACGCTGCACCAGGTTAGCGCCCCTGTTCCCTTACAGTATCCTGAGAGAAGAGAACGACGCCCCTTTTCACCGAACTTGCCCCTTCTCCAGTGGAACTGCCTGATGTATACATATAATGTACTTGCAAATGTAGATGTATTTTCCTGCTTTGCATTATTTTTCTCTTTCAGGTGCAGTATCCAGTTGGGCAGGGCCCCTCCATGTTGAGGACGGGCAACGTTGTAGCATGGGTGTATGTAGTGTCCTACTAGGTAGGCGTGGGCACTACACAAGGGTCAATTGGTTCATGTGTTACTTCTGCTCACAAGGGACAGTGATATTATATTTAACTATGTACTTTAATGTATTTTATATGTGCTTTTATATGCAATGTTTCCCCTGTGACATGCATAGCAGGCCTATGAGGGTGTAGTTAGGCATCCTAGACACTAGAGGGAGATAGGGAGCCCCTAGTATAAATGTTCAGGCCCAGACAGGGAGGAGTTAGGTCATAGTCAGGAGTCTGTGGAGACAGAAGTGAGAAGGCACCAGCCAGAGATATGCTGAGGGCCTCCTCCTGACATGCAGCTTGATAGTCCTGGCTGCTAGCTACTACCAGGAGGCTAGTGAAGAACTCTAGCCTGCCTGTAGATAAAGTGAACCTCAGTTAGCTCAGAAGATTACCCCAAGAGAAGCGATGTACCTCCTGGGAGCAACCTGCAGCCACCTTCAGACCCAGCACAGGAACAGTACAACCAGCTCAGAGAAGTAAGCTGATGGGCAGAGGTACTTTAATATAAAGCAAGGGTCAATACTAGAGGAAGATTTATATACCAAGGATTAAAGCCAGCATGTAGGCATCCGGGCCTTGGGATCCAGCCAGCTAGAATAGCTGAAGGGGATAGTGCAGCATAGGTCTGCTAAGCATTAACTGTATACCCTCCAAGTATCTTGCATGATTAATACCTGCTATATTATTGAAAGTAAACCTGCTGTTGACATCTGTGAGATAAGGGACTGCATCATCATCAACTGTCTGTATAAAGTTTGGACTGTTTCCCAAGTAAAGCAACGTTTGGTTCACTATACCATCTGTGTACCTCACTCATTACTCCTACAAATCGGTGTGCCACCGTTACAGGCACTGGCGTCACGATCCTTAAAGGGACCTTGCCTCAGGCACTCAAAATACCTGCAACATCCAGGGCACCTCATACACCATCAGGTCTGGTCCCTACAACCAGAGTGTGCCCCAGAGGAACTTGTGTCTACCTCTCCTTCACTGCCGCATGCCTGCCCAGGGTTCTCCTCCAAAAAGTGAGTAACCCTTGATTGCCCATAACCGTGACCTCACTGTCGCAATACCCTGCAGGTCTGGCGTGCTGCATGCACATTTTCCATAAAATAAGGTCTGTGAACATTTCTTAAAAATGTCTTTACTTTAAAGATTTGTCCTGACAGTCACAGCAAGAAATATGTCCCACAGGGTTTGTTGTCGAGATTTCTAGGGGATCGGGGGATAAATGGTAGAGCTGTAGACTTACTTTTACCAGATTGTTGCATTTTCTGACCTAGCCCAGTTTCTTAACAGCCTGGCCAAGTAAAAGTGGCATGTTGGCGCATCACCTGGCACTCAGCACCCACTACACATGCCCCAGTTGCAGCCCCCTACTTACACCCCTGTTAATTGTGTGATATTTCACAACACAGCCTCTAACTACACGATGTATGAAGGTCTCAGCATGGAGTGAAGAGCTACATACCTGAACGTGTCCGCTTCAACCTGTCAAGCTCATGTGACACAAAATGGTTCTGGTTTAGAACTTTGGACATTCTGCCCCAATTGTGACATCATGCAATGTCTATGATGTCATATGTCTTGTGATATCATCATAACTAACAGTTGTTTTATGCATTGTTTACAAGAGTTAAACAAAGTATAACATGGTGGGGGGGGGCTGTGATTATTTTACTCTTATTACAAGACTACAACAGACAATGGGGGAGATTTATAAAACATGGAATAAAGGAAGACAACCTTAGTAGCCCATAGCAACCAATCAGATTCCACTTTTCATTTCCCAAAGGAGCTCTAAAAAACAAAAGGTGGAATCTGATTGGTTCCTATGGGCAACTAAGACAGTTTTCCTTTACACTAGTTTTGATATTTCTCCCCCAATGCGTATTGGCCATAAAGAAATGGACTCCAAATTATCAAGTGATTTAATTAATCAGACAATAAGGGTTAAAAACAATGAAAACCATGCTGTAAGCACCAAACACTTCCCTACCCCACCCCTTTGGTAATAAACCAATAATTGTATGGGCCCTGAGAGGTATGAATTCAACAATCACAAAATTATAATAACGGTGTATACCAATACCATAAATATATCATCCCTTTTCATAAACCAATGGCCGCTATATCTAACACAATACAACATATAATAACTAAAAGTACATGCACTAACGGGAATGTGTCATCAGAAAATCACCTATTGTGTAAATCACATTTTTATGTTTAAAATATTTTTTGATGTTATTTTTAACTCCTTAAGGACCAGGCCATTTTTTGCAAATCTGACCAGTGTCACTTTAAGTGGTGATAACTTTAAAACGCTTTGACTCATACAGGCCATTCTGATATAGTTTTTTTCGTCACATTTTGTACTTCATGACACTGGTAAAATGGAGAAAAAAAAAACATTTTTATTTATAAAAAAAATACCAAATTTGCAAAAAATTGCAAATTTCCAAGTTTCAATTTCTCTACTTCTATAATACATAGTAATACCTACAAAAATAGTTATTACTTTGCATTCCCCATATGTCATACTTCATGTTTGGATCATTTTGGGAATGACATTTTATTTTTGGGGGACGTTACAAGGATTAGAAGTTTAGAAGCAAATCTTGAAATTTCTCAGAAATTTTAAAAAACCAACTTTTTAGGGACCAGTTCAGGTCTGAAGTCACTTTGTGAGGCTTACATGGTAGAAACCACCCAAAAATGACCCCATTCTAGAAAATACACATGGCAGGGTGCAGAAGGAAAGGAATACCATACGGTTTTTGGAAGGCAGATTTTGCTGGACTGGTTTTTTGACAAAATGTCCCATTTAAAGACCCCCTGACGCACCCCTAGAGTAGAAACTCCAAAAAAGTGACCCCGTTTTAGAAACTACGGGATAGGGTGGCAGTTTTGTTGGTACTAGTTTAGGGTACATATGATTTTTGGTTGCTCTATATTACACTATTTGTGAGGCAAGGTAACAAGAAATAGCTGTTTTGGCACCGTTTATTTTGTTATTTACAACATTCATCTGACAGGTTAGACTTAGATCATGTGGTATTTTTATAGAGCAGGTTGCCCCGGACGCGGCGATACCTAAGGCTACTTTCACACTAGCGTTCGGGTGTCCGCTCGTGAGCTCCGTTTGAAGGGGCTCACAAGCGGCCCCGAACGCATCCGTCTGGCCCTAATGCATTCTCAGTGGAGGCGGATCCACTGAGAATGCATCCGACTGCCAGCGTTCAGCCTCCGCTCCGCTCAGTTTTGAACGGATGCAAACATCTGCATTATAGGAGCGGATCCGTCTGATGAAACATCAGACGGATCCGCTCCGAACGCTAGTGTGAAAGTAGCCTAATATGTATACAATTTTTTATTTATGTACGTTTTACACAATGATTTCAATTTTGAAACCAAAAAATCATGTTTTAGTATCTCTATAGTCTGAGAGCCATAGTTTTTTTCAGTTTTTGGGCGATTGTCTTAGGTAGGGTATCATTTTTGTGGAATGAGATGATGATTAGATTGGCACATTTTTGGTGGGATTACAACTTTTTGATCGCTTGCTATTACACTTTTTGTGATGTAATGTGACCAAAAATGTCTTTTTTGACACCGTTTTTATTTTTTACTGTGTTCACCTCAGGGTTTAAGTCATGTGGTATTTTAATAGAGCAGGTTCTTACGAATGCGGCGATACCTAATATGTGAACTTTTTTTTATTTTATTTACGTTTAACATAAAAAAGCATTTTTGAAACAAAAAAATCATGTTTTAATCTGAGAGCCATATTTTTTTATTTTTTGAGCCATTGTCTCATGTGAGGGGTCATTTTTTGCGGGATGAGGTGACGGTTTGATTGGTACTATTTTGGCGTACATATGACTTTTTTGATCACTTTTATTACCTTTTTTGGGAAGTAAGGTGGGCAAAATTTCAATTTCATCAGTTTTTTTTTTTTTTATAGCGTTCACCGTGCGGAGAAAGTAACTTGACCGTTTTATATATCAGGTCGTTATGGACGTGGTGATATCATACATGTGTCATTCTTTTTTTTTTCTTTTTTTTTTTTTCAACTTTTTTCCCCCTTTTTTTTTTGACCCAGACCCACTTGGTTCTTGAAGATCCAGTGGGTCTGATGTTTGTATAATACAGTACAGTACACTATATAGTGTACTGTACTGTATTTTCACTTTACAAAGTCTGATTAGACTTCTGCCTTTAGCAGAAGTCTGATCAGCACCATGGACAGCCTCTGATCAGCACCATGGACAGCCGGACGCCTGTGAAGGCGTCCGGTTGCCATTGTAACCATCACTCGCTGCCACAGTAGAGCAGTGGGTGATGGGGAGGGAGGGGGGCCCCCTCCCTCTCCCATCGGGTGCTGAAAAGGCAGAGCAGCTCCCGATGGGAGAGGGAGGAAGCTCCTCCCTGTTAACCTTTTCCATACAGCGGTCCCTACGGACCACGGCATGGAAGGGTTTAAACGCCTGACATCTGCCCCCTCCGCCCGCCGGCACATAGCACAGAGGGCTGCAGGGGGGGGTTAAACATAAAATAAAGGCATTTTGAAGTTTCTGATCCCCGCGGTCACAGACGCGGGGATCAGAAACCTCCCGAAAGCGCTACAATCCGCAGGTCTGAATTGACCTGCGGTTTGCAGCGATCGCCGATACGGGGGGGGGGGGGGGTCACAGGACCCCCCTGGACATTGACCCTGGGTGCCTGCTGATTGATTTCAGCAGGCACCGGGTTCCGATCACCACCCGCCATGCGGCGGTGATCGGAAATACATAGGAAGTACATAAGTACCGGGACATCAGGGCGTGCCTGTACGGAACAGGTTAATTTTGCATGTTAATAACTATAATCAAACAAAAAACATAAATTCCTGCAGTTTTCGCACTGCTCGCTAAGCCTAATGATAGGCAACACTTCTATACAGATCACCTGCAGTTATCTGCTTATCTATCATTCTATAATCCTGCCTGTAGTGATATCACCTCTGTGTATAGATAAAACAGGATCCACCATTCAGAATAGGCGATTGTCAGATCTTATCTATTCTTTCCTTGTACAATGCACAGGTCACAGAGCATCTCCCATAGAATGCAATGAGGTTCCCTCCTGATCATTGTGTCTATGGACCATGGGGCTGCCGTAAAGCAATTTTTGAATGCTTTGTAAATGCTGTTAAGAACTTACAGATACTATATAGTACTAGTGCTGATTAGCGACAGCGATGACGCTAATCAGCGACTAATCAGTGACTGCGGTGCGGTGGGCTGGGCGCTAACTACCTAACAAGTAGCTAACTACCTGGCGGTGATGAGGGACCCTTACAGGGGAATGATCAATGACAGGGGGTGATCAGGGAGTCTATATGGGGTGATCAGGGGTTAATAAGGGGTTAATAAGTGACAGGGGGGTATGTGTAGTGTATGTGTGGTGATTGGTGCTACTTACAGAGCTGCCTGTGTCCTCTGGTGGTCGATCCAAGCAAAAGGGACCACCAGAGAACCAGGTAGCAGGTATATCAGACGCTATTTACAAAATAGCGTCTGACATACCCATTTCATTGGATCTTTTAAAAATCTACAGCCTGCCAGCCAATGATTGCTGCCGGAAGGCTGTAGTTGAACTTGTGAACTGCGCGATCCTGTAAACGCGCGCTCATGTGAGCGCGTGTTCACTTGAAATCTCGGGTCTCACGAGATGACGCCTATTGGCATCATCGAGACCTGAGAGCACCACCGTCCTAACGCCTATCGGCGTTAGTGTGACCGGAGGTGGTTAAAGTGTGACCCTTACTCATGTAATGAGATTGGTATGTTACCGCTACTATGGTATCTTATATAGATTAGCCATGCCCTATTATGTAAACCACACCAATCAAAAAGACCACTCCTTTTTTTGCTGCCACCTGCTGCACGAGTATCCCCCTGTGACCGGCTCTCTCAGGTTCACCATATCTGCATTACTGCCCTAGCAGAAGTGATTAGTACTAGAAAAATGGTGCAACACACTGGGGAGTAGCTAGGGAAACAGGCCAAATACCAAAGAGGAATTGAGGCTGGAGCTAAGGCCTCTTTCACATGGGCGTTGCAGGAAAAGATGCGGGTGCGTTGCGGGAAAATGCACAATTTTTCAGCGCGATTGCAAAGCCTTTTAATGCATTTTGCACGCGCGTGAGAAAAATCTGCATTTTTGGTACTCAGACCCGAATCCGGACTTCTTCACAGAAGTTCAGGTTTCGGTTAGGTGTTGTGTAGATTTTATTATTTATAAGGGAAAATAATAGCATTTTTAATACAGAATGCTAAGTAAATTAGGGATGGAGGGGTTAAATTTTTTTTAATTTAAATTAAACTCAACCTCATCCACTTGTTTGCGCAGCTCGGCTCGTCTTCTTTCTTCTTTGAGGACCTGGGAGGAAAAAGACCTTTGGTGGCGTCACTACGCTCATCACATGGTCGATCACCATGTTGATGGACCATGTGATGGACCATGTGATGAGCGCAGTGACATCACCAAAGGTCCTTTTCCTCCCAGGTCCTCAAAGAAGAAAAAAGACAATGAGCCGGGCTTTGCAAACAAGTGAATGAGGTGAGTTTAATGATTATTTTTTTAACCCCTCCATCCCTAATTTACTTAGCATTCTGTATTAAGAATGCAATTATTTTCCCTTATCACCATGTTATTATGGAAAAAAATAAAGATCGGGTCCCCATCCCAATCGTCACCTAGCAACCATGCGTGAAATTCACACCGTATCCGCACTTGCTTGCGGATGCTTGCAATTTAGATTACAATATAGAACATGCTGCGATTTTCACGCAACGCACAAGTGATGCGTGAAAATCACCGCTCATGTGCACAGCCCCATTGGAGTGAATGGGTCCGAATTCAGTGCGGGTGCAATGCGTTCACCTCACGCATTGGACCCGCACGGAATTCTCGCCCGTGTGAAAGGGGCCTAAGGGGTAGAGAGAATCTACCTAGTCCTTGCATCCTGCAAGCAGCTAAGGCCTGTATAAGAGATAGGCCTATAATAAAGACCAGCCTACAGCCTGTAAGCAGTGCTTTGTGCAATATTGTGTGTCACGTGAAAGGGCGTAGCCTGGCTGAGAACAGTGTGTGCAGTGCTTATGACGGCAGATATACCAAAACCTGTGAGCGCCTATTACAGACAGTGCAGGTGCTGTGCCACTTTACTATAATGGAGTCCCCTATACTGTAGTTCCTGGTCCTGCAGCAGCTGCTGCCATGTGTTTAGGAGATAATACACTTTATTATAATGGAGTCCCCTATAGTTCCTGGTCCTGCAGCAACTGCTGCCATGTGTTTAGAAGATGATACACTTTATTATAATGGAGACCCCTACAATTCGTGATCCTGTAGAAGCTGCCACCATGTGTTTATGACAGAATACATTTTATTGTAATGGATTTCCCTATATTTCCAGGTCCTGCAGCTGCTGCCACCATGTGTTTAGGAGAAGATACACTTTATTATAATGGAGTCCCCTATACTTCATGGTCCTGCAGTTGCCGCCATGTGTTTAGAAGATAATGTACTTTATTGTAATGAATTCCCATGTAGTTCCTGGTCCTGCAGCAGCTGCCACCATGTGTTTAGGAGAAGATACACTTTATTATAATGTTGTCCCCTATACTTCATGGTCCTGCAGTTGCCGCCATGTGTTTAGGAGATAATACACTTTATTATAATGGAGTCCCTTATAGTTCCAGGTCCTGCAGCAACTGCTGCCATGTGTTTAGGAGATGATGTACTTTATTATTTGCTGGATTAGCAGCTATGACTAGTACTAAAACACTGAGCGGCAAGAATCAGCCTCATCGTGGTCATTGTGTAAGGACAAATCCAGATAAAAAACAAACAAACAAACACCACAATATATCTTTTTATTTATTTTTATTTTTATTGGAATAGCAATAAGCAACATTGTAATAAAATATTACTGGCCATTTAATAAAATAAACAGGGATCACAGTGACTCTCAGGTCAGGACCGGTGGAGACCAAAGAACTTGCTGCGGTCATTCAGACCAGTCCACCACTGTCCTGAGATGAGAGCCACCGGATCCAAAGATCCAGAGGAAGGCGAACAAACCCCCCGGAGATTTCTAGCTCAGGGGTGAAAAAAATTCCTTCCTGACCCCAGATGTGGCGATCGGATAATTCCCTGGATTACATCTGTCCTGCTGCATATTGCTGTGTATATGTATGTAATATAAAGCTCCGGAGAGCTGACCCTGGAAAGAAAGAGACAACCTGCTCCTCAGAGCTTACAATCTAATATACAGTACATGCCCTGATCCTAAGAGCTTACAATCTAATATGCAATACAAGCTCTGCTCCTAAGAGCTTACAATCTAATATACAACACATGTCCTGCTCCTCGGACCTTACAGTCTAATACAACAATAGACATCCTGCTCCTCAGAGTTTACAATCTTATATACAGTCCTTGTCCTGCTCCTCAGAGCTTACAATCTAATATACAGTACATGCCCTGTTCCTCAGAGCTTACAATCTTACAGACCTGAGTGAAGAGCTAGTTCTCTGGGCTTGTTCTCTTCAAATGCTTCACTCTGGATGTGGATGTGTCCTCTTCAAGCTGAAATGAACCAAGATGATTCTGGTTTAGAACTTGCATGTCATGTGGTGTCTATGATGTCATGTGTCTTCTGACATCATCATAGCTGACAATCAGACAATATTTCAGTCAACACCTATTCCCCCTGACACCCCCATAGGCATAAAAATTTGGTCATGTTAATTTCCAACCTACCCAAGCCTTCTCTTCCCTTAACATTTGTCATAAGGGGAGGGTTGTGGCACCCCATACAAATAAAAAAAATCTGCCTATCCCACCAAAGTCAGCAGGTTCACCTCAGATGACATTAATCTAACGTTTATGACCCCCTAAGACTCTAAAAAAGACCACAAACAAGTCCCCATAATATAGATTTACAGAATGATAATGATACAACGGAGATCTGCATCATTAAACCCGCATGAACATGATCAACGTCAGAGATCTGTAGAAGGAACAATTCCAGGAAAATCTTCCTAGGACTGCACCTATATAAAACCACATTACTCCCAGTTCGTACAAGAGTCCCTTCATTTGATACTCGGTAACAATGTCTTCCAGTTCAACCGCCAATGGTACTGCCAGATACTAGGTACAGCAATGGGCACGCCTGTATCATGTACCTTTGCGAACCTGTATCTGGCGGTATTCGAGGAGACCCACGTTTTCTCCTTGGGTAATCCCTTCCTTGCATATATCCATAGGTTCCTTCGATATGTGGATGATGTGTTTCTGGTCTGGTCGGGCAGCGAAGAGCAGTGTGGGCAATTTGTGCAGTACCTCAATGAAACTAACAATATGAACATGAAGTTCACTCTCAACTTTGGGGGCAGGTGTCTGGATTTCCTTGACGTACATGTCTCCGTCGTTGATGGTCAGCTGCACACCACAGACTTCCGTAAGCCCACCGCCACTAATTCGCTGCTCCACCAGACCAGTTTCCATCCCCCCGCCGTCAAAGACGCGGTGCCTTATGGACAGTTCGTTCGGTTGCGTAGAATCAACAGCACCGATGCAGACTTTTTTAGACAGGCGTATCAACTTAGGGATAGGTTGCTGGAGAGGGGTTACCCAAGGAGGACCGTGTTGGATGCACTCCATCGAGCGGCTTTGCGTCCCCGCTCCAGTCTCCTCAGCGACAGTACAGGCGGTGACAACAGCGATAGGTTCGCTTTTGTTTTCAAGTTCAGCCCTGCAGCGGATATCGTTATACGGGCAGTGCATAGCAACTGGGACCTCCTTAAAGGTGAACCTTCTTTGGGCGCAGTAGTTTCCAGTAAACCCCTTAGCACCTTTAAGAGGTGCCACACCCTAAGGGACAGATTGGTCCATAGCGCTCTCCGGCCCCCCAAAAGGTCCAATTGGTTACAAAGTAGAATCCCAATAGGTAATCATAAATGTGGAACATGTTCATTTTGTTATCTGAACTCCCAAGCTAAAAGTCTGTCTCTAGGGGGTATCACGCACAAGGTCACACAGTTTATCAATTGTCGTACTCCATACGTGGTATACGTCATTTCATGTAGTTGCAACAAGTTCTATATTGGAAAGACAATTAGGCCCCTGCTTGAACGGGTGGCAGTTTTCTTGTAATTCCAACACCTTGCAACCCATATACGGTCGCCACTCCTATAACTTAACCCCTTAAATAAACTTAATCCCCATAGCACTCTCGGTCATTGTCCCATATTGTTTCTCTTCCATACAACCCTTTGCCTTTACGTGGCATTTATATGTTCCCTTGTATCTTGATACTATCCTGGCACCTGGAATTTGTTGCCCAATTAAGAATTTTATATTGATCTTTTGCATTGTTTGCAATTTGTTATCTCATGTGATATTATTATCATTGTTCTGTGTCTCTCTCTGATTTGTATTGCAGCTGCGCACTCGGGGAGATCCGGGATCACCATGGTGATGCTCGGCAGCTTCTCTTTAAAAAGGTTCGTCCGTGCGCCTGCACGTCATATCCGGTCTGAAGAAGCGCGTCTTCCGCGCGAAACGTCCGTCGCTGACGCACATTATGGCCATCCCGCTCCCCTGCCTGTGCAGTATGCCGTCTGTACTGCAATAAAAGCAACTAGCACAACCACCGGTGAGTGCCGCGTCTCTCTCTACTCATCCATTTAAAACCACATTACAGTCTGGGACCCCACTCAGCCAGAGTATCGACACACTTAAAAGAGCAACTCATGCTCCAGATGACCATACGTTTGAAAATGGTCCATTAACATACCACCTGTGTACTGGAGAGACAACAGGGTCCCCCCCAGTGGTTGCCAGGGAGTTCTCATATAGGGGTTGTCCAGATGCCTTTAGGAGGGACAAAGCATAATGCCCAGATGTGCACATTTTCCATAAAATAAGGTTTGTGAACATTTCTTAGAAATGTCTTCCCTTTAAAGATTTGTCCTGACAGTCACAGCAAGAAATATCTCCCACAGGGTTTGTTGTCGAGATTTCTAGGGGATGGGGGGATAAATGGTAGAGCTGAAGACTTACTTTTACCAGAGGGTTGAATTTTCTGACCTAGCCCTGTTTCTTAACAGCCTGGCCAAGGTAAAGTGGCATGTTGGCGCATCACCTGGCACTCAGCACCCCGTACACATGCCCCAGTTGCAGCCCCCTACTTACACCCCTGTTAATTGTGTGGTATTTCACAACACAGCCTCTAACTACACGATGTATGAAGGTCTCAGCATGGAGTGAAGAGCTACATACCTGAACGTGTCCGCTTCAACCTGTCAAGCTCATGTGACACAAAATGGTTCTGGTTTAGAACTTTGGACATTCTGCACCAATTGTGACATCATGCAATGTCTATGATGTCATATGTCTTGTGATATCATCATAACTAACAGTTGTTTTATGCATTGTTTGCAAGAGTTAAACAAAGTATAACATGGTGGGGGGGGGGGCTGTGATTATTTTACTCTTATTACAAGACTACAACAGACAATGGGGGAGATTTATAAAACATGGAATAAAGGAAAACAACCTTAGTAGCCCATAGCAACCAATCAGATTCCACTTTTCATTTCCCAAAGGAGCTCTAAAAAACAAAAGGTGGAATCTGATTGGTTCCTATGGGCAACTAAGACACTTTGCCTTTACACCAGTTTTGATATTTCTCCCCCAATGCGTATAGGCCATAAAGAAATGGACTCCAAATTATCAAAAGTGATTTAATTAATCAGACAATAAGGGTTAAAAACAATGAAAAGCATGCTGTAAGCACCAAACACTTCCCTACCCCACCCCTTTGGTAATAAACCAATAATTGTATGGGCCCTGAGAGGTATGAATTCAGCAATCACAAAATTATAATAACAGTGTATACCAATACCATAAATATATCATCCCTTTTCATAAACCAATGGCCGCTATATTTAACACAATACAACATATAATAACTAAAAGTACATGCACTAACGGAAATGTGTCATCAGAAAATCACCTATTGTGTAAATCACATTTTTATGTTTAAAATATTTTTTAAGATTCTTTGATGTTATTTTTAACTCCTTAAGGACCAGGCCATTTTTTGAAAATCTGACCACTGTCCCTTTAAGTGGTGATAACTTTAAAACGCTTTGACTTATCCAGGCCATTCTGATATTGTTTTTTTCGTCACATTTTGTACTTCATGACACTGGTAAAATGGAGAAAAAAAAATCTTTTTTATTTATAAAAAAATACCAAATTTGCAAAAAATTGCAAATTTCCAAGTTTCAATTTCTCTACTTCTATAATACATAGTAATACCTACAAAAATTGTTATTACTTTACATTCCTTATATGTATACTTCATGTTTGGATCATTTTGGGAATGACATTTTATTTTTGAGGGACGTTACAAGGATTATAAGTTTAGAAGCAAATCTTGAAATTTCTCAGAAATTTTCAAAAACCATCTTTTTAGGGACCAGTTCAGGTCTGAAGTCACTTTGTGAGGTTTACATGATAGAAACCACCCAAAAATGACCCCATTCCGGTTTTTGGAAGGCAGATTTTGCTGGACTGTTTTTT
This sequence comes from Bufo bufo, assembly GCF_905171765.1. Taxonomy (NCBI): domain Eukaryota; kingdom Metazoa; phylum Chordata; class Amphibia; order Anura; family Bufonidae; genus Bufo; species Bufo bufo. Next base: position 84,724,310 of record NC_053389.1, read on the forward strand.
TGACAAAATGTCCCATTTGAAGCCCCCCTGATGCACCCCTAGAGTAGAAACTCCAAAAAAGTGACCCCATTTTAGAAACTACGGGATAGGGTGGCAGTTTTTTTGGTACTAGTTTAGGGTACATATGATTTTTGGTTGCTCTATATTACACTATTTGTGAGGCAAGGTAACAAGAAATAGCTGTTTTGGCTCCGTTTATTTTGTTGTTATTTACAACATTCATCTGACAGGTTAGACTTAGATCATGTGGTATTTTTATAGAGCAGGTTGCCCCGGACGCGGCGATACCTAATATGTATGCAATTTTTTATTTATGTAAGTTTTACACAATGATTTCAATTTTGAAACAAAAAAATCATGTTTTAGTATCTCCATAGTCTTTTTCTGAGAGCCATAGTTTTTTCTGTTTTTGGGCTATTGTCTTAGGTAGGGTATCATTTTTGTGGAATGAGATGACGATTAGATTGGCACATTTTTGGGGGGATTACGACTTTTTGATCGCTTGCTATTACACTTTTTGTGATGTAATGTGACCAAAAATGTCTTTTTTGACACCGTTTTTATTTTTTATTTTTTACTGTGTTCACCTCAGGGTTTAAGTCATGTGGTATTTTAATAGAGCAGGTTCTTACGAATGCGGCGATACCTAATATGTGAACTTTTTTATTTTATTTACGTTTAACATAAAAAAGCATTTTTGAAACAAAAAAATCATGTTTTAATCTGAGAGCCATATTTTTTTATATTTTTTGGGCCATTGTCTCATGTAAGAGCTCATTTTTTGCAGGATGAGGTGACGGTTTGATTGGTACTATTTTAGCGTACATATGACTTTTTTGATCACTTTTATTACCTTTTTTGAGAAGTAAGGTGGGCAAAATTTCAATTTCATCATGGTTTTTATATTTATTTTTTTATGGCGTTCACCGTGAGGAGAAAGTAACATGACCGTTTTATATTTCAGGTCGTTATGGACGTGGTGATATCAAACATGTGTCATTTTTTTTTTTTTTTGATAAATGTGTTTTTTTATTTTAACTTTTTTTTCCCTTTTTTTTTTGACCCAAACCCACTTGGTTCTTGAAAATCCAGTGGGTCTGATGTCTGTATAAAACAGTACAGTACACTATATAGTGTACTGTACTGTATTTTCACTTTGCAAAGTTTGATTAGACTTCTGCCTTTAGCAGAAGTCTAATCAGCACCATGGACAGCCTCTGATCAGCACCATGGACAGCCGGACGCCTGTGAAGGCGTCCGGTTGCCATTGTAACCATCACTCGCTGCCACAGCAGAGCTGTGGGTGATGGGGAGGGAGGGGGGCCCCCTCCCTCTCCCATCGGGTGCTGAAAAGGCACAGCAGCTCCCGATGGGAGAGGGAGGAAGCTCCTCCCTGTTAACCTTTTCCATACAGCGGTCCCTACGGACCGCAGCATGGTAGGGTTTAAATGCCTGACATCTGCCCCCCCCCCCCCGCCCGCCGGCACATAACACAGAGGGCTGCAGGGGGGGGGGGTTAAACATAAAATAAAGGAATTTTGAAGTTTCTGATCCCCGCGGTCACAGACGCGAGGATCAGAAACCTCCCGAAAGCGCTGCAAACCGCAGGTCTGAATTGACCTGCGGTTTGCAGCGATCGCCGATACGGGGGGGAGGGGGGGGTCACAGGACCCCCCTGGACATTGACCCTGGGTGCCTGCTGATCACCGTGCGGCGGTGATCGGAAATACATAGGACGTACATAAGTACTGGGACATCAGGGCGTACAGTGTACGGAACAGGTTAATTTTGCATGTTAATAACTATAATCAAACAAAAAACATAAATTCCTGCAGTTTTCGCACTGCTCGCTAAGCCTAATGATTGGCAACACTTCTTGGTCTATACAGATCACCTGCAGTTATCTGCTTATCTATCATTCTATAATCCTGCCTGTAGTGATATCACCTCTGTGTATAGATAAAACAGGATCCACCATTCAGAATAGGTGATTTTCAGATCTTATCTATTCTTTCCTTGTACAATGCACAGGTCACAGAGCATCTCCCATAGAAGTCAATGAGGTTCCCTCCTGCTCATTGTGTCTATGGACCATGGGGCTGCCGTAAAGCAATTTTTGAATGCTTTGTAAATGCTGTTAAGAACAGCTCAGGCAGGATAGCCGATGGAAGAGCATGTGCTTTTTATAAATTACATAAATAATAGATAATGTGTTACATCTCATACACTTAAGTATATTATGTGTCCTCGCTTGTAGGCTAGTGTTTGTTATTAGTACATGTAGTTTTGGTTATTCGGTGTTGTATTGTGCTGGATATAGTGGTCACTGGTTTATGTAAAGGGGTTATATACTGTATTCATGGCATTGGTATACACTACTACTATAATTTTGTGATTGTTGAATTCTCTTAAGCCTGTTTTACATTGCACAATCTGGTAGGCGATTGTTATGAGCTTGGCTCTGGTGCTGTATTTATGCATTAACTTTGAACTGGTGCCTTATATGTGTATCTTGGTTCTGGTACTGTATATGGATATGGTGCTATGTTTACGCAATGAAATTCAACGGCAGTAAAGGGCTCAGCTCACCTGCACTCTCTTGGGGAGGCACAGATCAGCCTGGAACCAGGCACTGAGTATAATCCAAAACAAGGAGAGACGTCTAGTTTGCAATAAAAAAAAGTTATAGCCTTTATTCTTTTAAAGCAATAAAATATCCAATGACACAGTATAGACACACAGCGTTAGCGTCTACACGTTTGGGATCTTAAAGTGTGACCCTTACTCATGTAATGAGATTGGTATGTTACCGCTACTATGGTATCTTATATAGATTAGCCATGCCCTATTATGTAAACCACACCAATCAAAAAGACCACTCCTATTTTTGCTGCCACCTGCTGCACGAGTATCCCCCTGTGACCGGCTCTCCCAGGTTCACCATATCTGCATTACTGCGCTAGCAGAAGTGATTAGTACTAGAAAAATGGTGCAACACCCCGGGGAGTAGCTAGGGAAACAGGCCAAATACCAAAGAGGAATTGAGGTTGGAGCTAAGGCCTCTTTCACACGGGCGTTGCGGGAAATAATGCGAGTGCGTTGCGGGAAAATGCACAATTTTTCAGCGCGATTGCAAATCCTTTTAATGCATTTTGCACACGCGTGAGAAAAATCTGCATTTTTGGTACCCAGACCCGAACCCGGACTTCTTCACAGAAGTTCAGGTTTCGGTTAGGTGTTGTGTAGATTTTATTATTTATAAGGGAAAATAATAGCATTTGTTAAACAGAATGCTAAGTAAATTAGGGATGGAGGGGTTGCATTTTTTTTTATTTAACCACTTAAGGACCACAGGTTTATACCCCCTTAGTGACCAGGCGCTTTTTTACAAATCGGCACTCCACAACTTTAGCGGTTTATTGCTCGGTCATGCAACTTACCACCCAAATGAATTTTACCTCCTTTTCTTCTCACTAATAGAGCTTTCATTTGGTGGTATTTCATTGCTGCTGACATTTTTACTTTTTTTGTTATTAATCGAAATTAATCGAAAGTTATTAATCAAAAATTTATATAAATTTTTCTCTAAATTTATTGTTCTACATGTCTGTGCTAAAAAAAAAATGTTTGGGTAAAAAAAAATGGTTTGGGTAAAAGTTATAGCGTTTACAAACTATGGTACAAAAATGTGAATTTCCGCTTTTTGAAGCAGCTCTGACTTTCTGAGCACCTGTCATGTTTCCTGAGGTTCTACAATGCCCAGACAGTATAAACGCCCCACAAATGACCCCATTTCGGAAAGTAGACACCCTAAGGTATTCGCTGATGGGCATAGTGAGTTCATAGAACTTTTTATTTTTTGTCACAAGTTAGCGGAAAATTATGATTTTTTTTTTTAGATTTTTTTTTTCTTACAAAGTCTCTTATTCCACTAACTTGTGACAAAAAATAAAAACTTCCATGAACTCACTATGCCCATCACGAAATACCTTGGGGTGTCTTCTTTCCAAAATGGGGTTACTTGTGGGGTAGTTATACTGCCCTGGCATTCTAGGGGCCCTAATGTGTGGTAAGTAGTTTGAAATCAAAATCTGTAAAAAATGGCCGGTGAAATCCGAAAGGTGCTCTTTGGAATGTGGGCCCCTTTGCCCACCTAGGCTGCAAAAAAGTGTCACACATGTGGTATTGCCGCAATGTTTTTTGGGGTGTCATTTTACATATACCCATGCTGGGTGAGAGAAATATCTTGGCAAAAGACAACTTTTCCCATTTTTTTATACAAAGTTGGCATTTGACCAAGATATTTATCTCACCCAGCATGGGTATATGTAAAATGACACCCTAAAACACATTGCCCAACTTCTCCTGAGTACGGCAATACCACATGTGTGACACTTTTTTGCAGCCTAGGTGGGCAAAGGGGCCCACATTCCAAAGAGCACCTTTAGGATTTCACAGGTCATTTTTTACACATTTTGATTTCAAACTACTTACCACACATTAGGGCCCCTAGAATGCCAGGGCAGTATAACTACCCCACAAGTGACCCCATTTTGGAAAGAAGACACCCCAAGGTATTCCGTGAGGGGCATGGCGAGTTCCTAGAATTTTTTATTTTTTGTCAAATAAAAACTTCCATGAACTCACTATGCCCATCACAAAATACCTGGGGGTGTCTTCTTTCCAAAATGGGGTCACTTGTGGGGTAGTTATACTGCCCTGGCATTTTAGGGGCCCGAATGCGTGAGAAGTAGTTTGAAATCAAAATCTGTAAAAAATGGCCGGTGAAATCCGAAAGGTGCTATTTGGAATGTGGGACACTTTTTTGCAGCCTAGATGCGCAAAGGAGCCCAGATTCCTTTTAGGAGGTCCTTTTTTGACATTTGGATCCCAGACTTCTTCTCACGCTTTTGGGCCCCTAAATTGCCAGGGCAGTATAAATACCCCACATGTGACCCCATTTTGGAAAGAAGACACCCCAACGTATTCAATGAGGGGCATGGCGAGTTCATAGAATTTTTTTTTTTTGCCACAAGTTAGCGGAAATTGATTTTTTTGTTTTTTCTCACAAAGTCTCCCTTTCCTCTAACTTGGGGCAAAAATTTCAATCTTTCATGGACTCAATATGCCCCTCAGCGAATACCTTGGGGTGTCTACTTTCTGAAATGGGGTCATATGTGGAGTATTTATACTGCCCTGGCATTTTAGGGGCCCTAAAGCGTGAGAAGAAGTCTGGAATATAAATGTCTAAAAAAATTTACGCATTTGGATTCCGTGAGGGGTATGGTGAGTTCATGTGAGATTTTATTTTTTGACACAAGTTAGTGGAATATGAGACTTTGTAAGAAAAATAAAAAATAAAAAAATTCCGCTAACTTGGGCCAAAAAAATGTCTGAATGGAGCCTTACAGGGGGGTGATCAATGACAGGGGGGTGATCAGGGAGTCTATATGGGGTGATCACCCCCCTGTCATTGATCACCCCTCTGTAAGGCTCCATTCAGATGTCCGTATGTTTTTTACGGAGGGGTGATCAATGACAGGGGGGTGATCAGGGAGTCTATATGGGGTGATCACCCCCCTGTCATTGATCACCTCCCCAGTAAGGCTCCATTTAGACGTCCGTATGTTTTTTACGGATCCATGGATCGGATCCGCAAAACACATACGGACATCTGAATGGAGCCTTACAGGGGGGTGATGAATGACAGGGGGGTGATCAGGGAGTCTATATGAGGTGATCACACCTCTGTCATTGATCCCCCCCCTGTAAGGCTCCATTCAGACGTCCGTATGTTTTTTACGGATCCACGGATACATGGATCGGATCCGCAAAACACATACGGACATCTGAATGGAGCCTTACAGGGGGGTGATCAATGACAGGGGGGTGATCAATGACAGGGGGGTGATCAATGACAGGGGGGTGATCAGGGAGTCTATATGGGGTGATCACCCCCCTGTCATTGATCACCCCCCTGTAAGGCTCCATTCAGATGTCCGTATGTGTTTTGCGGATCCGATCCATGTATCAGTGGATCCGTAAATATCATACAGACGTCTGAATGGAGCCTTACAGAAAGGTGATCAATGACAGGGGGGTGATCAATGACAGGGGGGGGGATCAGGGAGTCTATATGGGGTGATCACCCCCGTCATTGATCACCCCCCTGTAAGGCTCCATTCAGACGTCCGTATGTGTTTTGCGGATCCGATCCATGTATCAGTGGATCCGTAAAAATCATACGGACGTCTGAATGGAGCCTTACAGGGGGGTGATCAATGACAGGGGGGTGATCAATGACAGGGGGGTGATCAGGGATTCTATATGGGGTGATCACCCCCGTCATTGTACACCCCCCTGTAAGGCTCCATTCAGACGTCCGTATGATTTTTACGGATCCACTGATACATGGATCGGATCCGCAAAACACATACGGACGTCTGAATGGAGCCTTACAGGGGGGTGATCAATGACGGGGGTGATCACCCCATATAGACTCCCTGATCACCCCCCTGTAAGGCTCCATTCAGACGTCCGTATGTGTTTTGCGGATCCGATCGATGTATCAGTGGATCCGTAAAAATCATACGGACGTCTGAATGGAGCCTTACAAGGGGGTGATCAATGACAGGGGGGTGATCAGGGAGTCTATATGGGGTGATCAGGGGTGATCAGGGGTGAGTAAGGGGTTAATAAGTGACGGGGGGGTGTAGTGTAGTGGTGCTTGGTGCTACTTATTACTGAGCTGCCTGTGTCCTCTGGTGGTCGATCCAAGCAAAGGGGACCACCAGAGGACCAGGTAGCAGATATATTAGACGCTGTTATCAAAACAGCGTCAAATATACCTGTTAGGGGTTAAAAAAATCGCATCTCCAGCCTGCCAGCGAACGATCGCCGCTGGTAGGCTGGAGATCCACTCGCTTACCTTCCGATCCTGTGAGTGCGCGCGCCTGTGTGCGCGTGTTCACAGGAAATCTCGGTTCACGCGAGATGACGCCAATCGGCGTTAGTGTGACCTGGGAGAGCCACCGCAATGACGCCTTTCGGCGTTAGCGTGGCGGGAAGTGGTTAAATTGAACTCAACCTCATCTACTTGTTTGCGCAGCCCGGCTCGTCTTCTTTCTTCTTTGAGGACCTGGGAGGAAAAGAACCTTTGGTGGCGTCACTACGCTCATCACATGGTCGATCACCATGGTCATGGACCATGTGATGGACCATGTGATGAGCGCAGTGACAACACCAAAGGTCCTTTTCCTCCCAGGTCCTCAAAGAAGAAGAAAGAAAATGAGCCGGGCTTTGCAAACAAGTGGATGAGGTGAGTTTAATGATTATTTTTTTAACCCCTCCATCCCTAAAAATCACCGCTCATGTGCACAGCCCCATTGGAGTGAATGGGTCCGGATTCATTGCGGGTGCAATGCGTTCACCTCACGCATTGGACCCGCACGGAATTCTCGCCCGTGTGAAAGAGGCCTAAGGGGTAGAGAGAATCTACCTAGTCCTTGCATCCTGCAAGCAGCTAAGGCCTGTATAAGAGATAGGCCTATAATAAAGACCAGCCTACAGCCTGTAAGCAGTGCTTTGTGCAATATTGTGTGTCACGTGAAAGGGCATAGGCTGGCTGAGAACAGTGTGTGCAGTGGTTATGACGGCAGATATACCAAAACCTGGGAGCACCTATTACAGACAGTGCAGGTGCTGTGCCACTTTATTATAATGGAGTCCCCTATAGTTCCTGGTCCTGCAGCAACTGCTGCCATGTGTTTGGGAGAAGATGTAATTTATTACAGTTTGTGATCCTGTAGAAGCTGCCGCCATGTGTTTAGGAGAAGATACACTTTATTATAATGGAGTCCCCTATACTTCATGGTCCTGCAGCTGCCGCCATGTGTTTAAAAGATAATGTACTTTATTGTAATGAATTCCCATGTAGTTCCAGGTCCTGCAGCAGCTGCCACCATGTGTTTAGGAGATGATGTGCTTTATTATTTGCTGGATTAGCAGCTATGACTAGTACTAAAACACTGAGCGGCAAGAATCAGCCTCATCGTGGTCATTGTGTAAGGACAAATCCAGATAAAAAAACAAACAAACACCACAATATAATTTTTTTTAAATTTTTTTATTGGAATAGCAATAAGCAACATTGTAATAAAGTATTACTGGCCCTTTAATAAAATAAACAGGGATCACAGTGACTCTCAGGTCAGGACCGGTGGAGACCACAGAACTTGCTGCAGTCATTCAGACCAGTCCACCACTGTCCTGAGATGAGAGCCACCGGATCCAAAGATCCAGAGGAAGGCGAACAAACCCCCCGGAGATTTCTAGCTCAAGGGGGAAAAAAATTCCTTCCTGACCCCAGATGTGGCGATCGGATAATTCCCTGGATTACATCTGTCCTGCTGCATATTGCTGTGTATATGTATGTAATATAAAGCTCCGGAGAGCTGACCCTGGAAAGAAAGAGACAACCTGCTCCTCAGAGCTTACAATCTAATATACAGTACATGCCCTGATCCTAAGAGCTTACCATCTAATATGCAATACAAGGTCTGCTCCTAAGAGCTTACAGTCTAATATACAATTCATTTTCTGCTCCTCGGATCCTACAGTCTAATACAACAATAGACATCCCGCTCCTCAGAGCTTACAATCTAACATACAGTACATGCCCTGATCCTTAGAGCTTACAGTCTAAAATGCAATACAAGGTCTGCTCCTAAGAGCTTACAATCTAATATACAACACATGTTCTGCTCCTCGGATCTTACAGTCTAATAGAACAATAGACATCCTGCTCCTTAGAGCTTACAATCTAATATACAGTACATGTCCTGTTCCCTAGAGCTTACAATCTTACAGACCTGAGTGAAGAGCTAGTTCTCTGGGCTTGTTCTCTTCAAATGCTTCACACTGGATGTGGATGTGTCCTCTTCAAGCTGAAATGAACCAAGATGATTCTGGTTTAGAACTTGCATGTCATGTGGTGTCTATGATGTCATGTGTCTACTGACATCATCATAGCTAACAGTCAGACAATATTTCAGCCAACAGCTATTCCCCCTGACACCCCCATTGTCATAAAAATTTGGTCATGTTAATTTCCAACCTACCCAAGCCTTCTCTTCCCTTAACATTTGTCATAAGGGGAGGGTTGTGGCACCCCATACACATAAATAAATCAGCCTATCCCACCAAAGTCAGCAGGTTCAGCTCAGATGACATTAATCTAACGTGTATTTCCCCCTAAGACTCTAAAAAAGACCACAAACAAGTCCCCATAATATAGATTTACAGAATGATATAAATACAGAGGAGATCAGCATCATTAAATCCGCATGAACATGATCAACGTCACAGATCTGTAGAAGGAACAATTCCAGGGAAATCTTCCTAGGACTGCACCTATATAAAACCACATTACAGTCTGGGACCCCACTCAGCCAGAGTATCGACACACTTCAAAGAGCAGCTCATGCTTCAGATGACCATACGTTTGAAAATGGTCCATTAACATACCACCTGTGTACTGGAGAGACAACAGGGTCCCCCCCAGTGGTTGCCAGGGAGTTCTCATATAGGGGTTGTCCAGATGCCTTTAGGAGGGACAAAGCATAATGCCCAGATGTGCACATTTTCCATAAAATAAGGTTTGTGAACATTTCTTAGAAATGTCTTCCCTTTAAAGATTTGTCCTGACAGTCACAGCAAGAAATATGTCCCACAGGGTTTGTTGTCGAGATTTCTAGGGGATGGGGGGTAAATGGTAGAGCCGAAGACTTACTTTTACCAGAGGGTGGAATTTTCTGACCTAGCCCACTTTCTTAACAGCCTGGCCAAGGTGAAGTGGCATGTTGGCGCATCACCTGGCACTCAGCACCCAGTACACATGCCCCAGTTGCAGCCCCCTACTTACACCCCTGTTGATTGTGTGGTATTTCACAATACAGCCTCTAACTACACGATGTATGAAGGTCTCAGCATGGAGTGAAGAGCTACATACCTGAACGTGTCCGCTTCAACCTGTCAAACTCATGTGACACAAAATGGTTCTGGTTTAGAACTTTGGACATTCTGCACCAATTGTGACATCATGCAATGTCTATGATGTCATATGTCTTGTGATATCATCATAACTAACAGTTGTTTTATGCATTGTTTGCAAGAGTTAACCAAAGTATAACATGGTGGGGGGGGGCTGTGATTATTTTACTCTTATTACAAGACTACAACAGACAATGGGGGAGATTTATAAAACATGGAATAAAGGTAAACAACCTTAGTAGCCCATAGCAACCAATCAGATTCCTCTTTTCATTTCCCAAAGGAGCTCTAAAAAACAAAAGGTGGAATCTGATTGGTTCCTATGGGCAACTAAGACAGTTTTCCTTTACATCAGTTTTGATATTTCTCCCCCAATGCGTATAGGCCATAAAGAAATGGACTCCAAATTATCAAAAGTGATTTAATTAATCAGACAATAAGGGTTAAAAACAATGAAAACCATGCTGTAAGCACCAAACACTTCCCTACCCCACCCCTTTGGTAATAAACCAATAATTGTATGGGCCCTGAGAGGTATGAATACAACAATAACAAAATTATAATAACAGTGTATACCAATACCATAAATATATCATCCCTTTTCATAAACCAATGGCCGCTATATCTAACACAATACAACATATAATAACTAAAAGTACATGCACTAACGGGAATGTGTCATCAGAAAATCACCTATTGTGTAAATCACATTTTTATGTTTAAAATATTTTTAAAGATTTTTTGATGTTATTTTTAACTCCTTAAGGACTAAGGCCATTTTTTGCAAATCTGACCAGTGTCACTTTAAGTGGTGATAACTATAAAACTTTGACTTATCCAGGCCATTCTGATATAGTTTTTTCATCACATTTTGTACTTCATGACACTGGTAAAATGGAGAAAAAAAAATCATTTTTATTTATACAAAAATACCAAATTTGCCAAAAATTTGCAAAAAATTGTAAATTTCCAAGTTTCAATTTCTCTACTTCTATAATACATAGTAATACCTACAAAAATAGTTATTACTTTACATTCCTCATATGTATACTTCATGTTTGGATCATTTTGGGAATGACATTTTATTTTTGGGGGACGTTACAAGGATTAGAAGTTTAGAAGCAAATCTTGAAATTTCTCAGAAATTTAAAAAAAACAACTTTTTAGGGACCAGTTCAGGTCTGAAGTCACTTTGTGAGGCTTTCACTTTGTGAAAGACCCCATTCTAGAAACTACACATGGCAGGGTGCAGAAGGAAAGGAATACCATACGGTTTTTGGAAGCCAGATTTTGCTGGACTGGTTTTTTGACAACATGTCCCATTTGAAGCCCCCCTGACGCACCCCTAGAGTAGAAACTCCAAAAAAGTGACCCCATTTTAGAAACTACGGGATAGGGTGGCAGTTTTGTTGGTACTAGTTTAGGATACATATGATTTTTGGTTGCTCTATGTTACACTATTTGTGAGGCAAGGTAACAAGAAATAGCTGTCTTGGCACAGTTTATTTTGTTGTTATTTACAACATTCATCTGACAGGTTAGACTTAGATCATGTGGTACTTTTATAGAGCAGGTTTCCCCGGACACGGCAATATCTAATATGTATACAATTTTTTATTTATGTAAGTTTTACACAATGATTTCAATTTTGAAACAAAAAAATCATGTTTTAGTATCTCCATAGTCTGAGAGCCATAGTTTTTTCTGTTTTTGGGCGATTGTCTTAGGTAGGGTATCATTTTTGTGGAATGAGATGACGATTAGATTGGCACATTTTTGGGGGGATTACGACTTTTTGATCGCTTGCTATTACACTTTTTGTGATGTAATGTGACTAGAGTTGAGCGAACACCTGGATGTTCGGGTTCGAGAAGTTCGGCCGAACTTCACGGAAATGTTCGAGTTCGGGATCCGAACCCGAACCGAACTTCATCCCGAACCCGAACCCTATTGAAGTCAATGGGGACCCGAACTTTTGGGCACTAAAAAGGCTGTAAAACAGCCCAGCAAAGAGCTAGAGGGCTGCAAAAGGCAGCAACATGTAGGTAAATCCCCTGCAAACAAATGTGGATAGGGAAATGAATTAAAATTAAAAAAAAATTAAAAAAAAATGACCCAATATCAATTGGACAGAGGTCCCATAGCAGAGAATCTGGCTTCACGTCAGCAGAGAATCAGTCTCTTCATGCCATAGCAGAGAATCTGGCTTCATGTCAGCACAGAATCTGGCTTCATGTCATAGCAGAGAATCAGGCTTCACGTCACCCACCACTGGAACAGGCCACTGTCACACATTTAGGCACCGGCACCCAGACAGAGGAGAGCGGTCCCGTAAAAGAGAATCTGGCCTTATGTCAGCGCAGAATCTGTCTTCATGTCATAGCAGAGAATCAGGCTTCACGTCACCCACGACCGGAACAGGCCACTGTCACACATTTAGGCCCCGGCACCCAGACAGAGGAGAGAGGTCCTGTAACAGAGAATCTGGCCTTATGTCAGCACAGAATCTGTCTTCATGTCATAGCAGAGAATCAGGCATCACGTCACCCACCACTGGAACAGGCCACTGTCACACATTTAGGCCCAGGCACCCAGACAGAGGAGAGCGGTCCCGTAACAGAGAATCTGGCCTTATGTCAGCGCAGAATCTGTCTTCATGTCATAGCAGAGAATCAGGCTTCACGTCACCCACCACTGGAACAGGCCACTGTCACACATTTAGGCCCCGGCACCCAGACAGAGGAGAGAGGTCCTGTAACAGAGAATCTGGCCTTATGTCAGCGCAGTATCAGTCTTCATGTCATAGCAGAGAATCAGGCTTCACGTCACCCACCACTGGAACAGGCCACTGTCACACATTTAGGCCCCGGCACCCAGACAGAGGAGAGAGGTCCTGTAACAGATAATCTGGCCTTATGTCAGCGCAGAATCAGTCTTCATGTCATAGCAGAGAATCAGGCCTTACGTCACCCACCACTGGAACAGGCCACTGTCACACATTTAGGCCCCGGCACCCAGACAGAGGAGAGAGGTCCTGTAACAGATAATATGGCCTTATGTCAGCGCAGAATCAGTCTTCATGTCATAGCAGAGAATCAGGCTTCACGTCACCCACCACTGGAACAGGCCACTGTCACATATTTAGGCCCAGGCACCCAGGCAGAGGAGAGGGGTCGCGTAACAGAGAATCTGGCTTCATGTCAGCACAGAATAAGTCTTCATTAGAGTTGAGCGAACACCTGGATGTTTGGGTTCGAGAAGTTCGGCCGAACTTCACGGAAATGTTCGGGTTCGGGATCCGAACCCGAACCGAACTTCGTCCCGAACCCCATTGAAGTCAATGGGGACCCGAACTTTTGGGCTCTAAAAAGGCTGTAAAACAGCCCAGGAAAGAGCTAGAGGGCTGCAAAAGGCAGCAACATGTAGGTAAATCCCCTGCAAACAAATGTGGATAGGGAAATGAATTAAAATAAAAATAAAAAAAATAAAAATGACCCAATATCAATTGGACAGAGGTCCCATAGCAGAGAATCTGGCTTCATGTCAGCAGAGAATCAGTCTCTTCATGCCATAGCAAAGAATCTGGCTTCATGTCAGCACAGAATCTGGCTTCATGTCATAGCAGAGAATCAGGCTTCACGTCACCCACCACTGGAACAGGCCACTGTCACACATTTAGGCACCGGCACCCAGACAGAGGAGAGCGGTCCCGTAACAGAGAATCTGGCCTTATGTCAGCGCAGAATCTGTCTTCATGTCATAGCAGAGAATCAGGCTTCACGTCACCCACCACTGGAACAGGCCACTGTCACACATTTAGACCCCGGCACCCAGACAGAGGAGAGAGGTCCTGTAACAGAGAATCTGGCCTTATGTCAGCACAGAATCTGTCTTCATGTCATAGCAGAGAATCAGGCATCACGTCACCCACCACTGGAACAGGCCACTGTCACACATTTAGGCCCAGGCACCCAGGCAGAGGAGAGAGGTCCCGTAACAGAGAATCTGGCCTTATGTCAGCGCAGAATCAGTCTTCATGTCATAGCAGAGAATCAGGCTTCACGTCACCCACCACTGGAACAGGCCACTGTCACACATTTAGGCCCCGGCACCCAGACAGAGGAGAGCGGTCCCGTAACAGAGAATCTGGCTCGATGTCAGCACAGAATAAGTCTTCATGTCATAGCAGAGAATCAGGCTTCACGTCACCCACCACTGGAACAGGCCACTGTCACATATTTAGGCCCAGGCACCCAGGCAGAGGAGAGAGGTCGCGTAACAGAGAATCTGGCTTCATGTCAGCACAGAATAAGTCTTCATGTCATAGCAGAGAATCAGGCTTCACGTCACCCACCACTGGAACAGGCCACTGTCACACATTTAGGCCCCGGCACCCAGACAGAGGAGAGGTTCATTCAATTTTAGGTTGCCCCGCAATATAATAGTAAAATGAAATTGAAAATAGTATTGAATGAGGAAGTGCCCAGGAGTAGAATAATATATTGTTAAGGGGAGGTAGTTAATATCTAATCTGCACAAGGGATGGACAGGTCCTGTGGGATCCATGCCTGGTTCATTTTTATGAACGTCAGCTTGTCCACATTGGCTGTAGACAGGCGGCTGCGTTTGTCTGTAATGACGCCCCCTGCCGTGCTGAATACACGTTCAGACAAAACGCTGGCCGCCGGGCAGGCCAGCACCTCCAAGGCATAAAAGGCTAGCTCTGGCCACGTGGACAATTTGGAGACCCAGAAGTTGAATGGGGCCGAACCATCAGTCAGTACGTGGAGGGGTGTGCACAGGTACTGTTCCACCATGTTAGCGAAATGTTGCCTCCTGCTAACACGTTCCGTATCAGGTGGTGGTGCACTTAGCTGTGGCGTGTTGACAAAACTTTTCCACATCTCTGCCATGCTAACCCTGCCCTCAGAGGAGCTGGGCGTGACACAGCTGCGTTGGCGACTTCTTGCTCCTCCTCTGCCTTCGCCTTGGGCTTCCACCTGTGACATTTGGGAATGCTCTCAGTAGCGCGTCTACCAACGTGCGCTTGTACTCGCGCATCTTCCTCTCACGCTCCAGTGTAGGAAGTAAGGTGGGCACATTGTCTTTGCACCGGGGATCCAGTAGGGTGGCAACCCAGTAGTCCGCACACGTTAAAATGTGGGCAACTCTGCTGTCGTTGCGCAGTCACTGCAGCATGTTGTCGCTCATGTGTGCCTGGCTGCCCAGAGGTAAGGACAAGCTGTCCTCTGTGGGAGGCGTATCGTCATCGTCCTGTGTTTCCCCCCAGCCACGCACCAGTGATGGGCCCGAGCTGCTTTGGGTGCCACCCCGCTGTGAACATGCTTCATCCTCATCCTCCTCCACCTCCTCCTCATCCTCGTCCTCCTCGTCCTCCAGTAGTCGGCCCTGTCTGGCCACATTTGTACCTGGCCTCTGGTGTTGCAAAAAACCTCCCTCTGAGTCACTTCGAAGAGACTGGCCTGAAAGTGCTAAAAATGACCCCTCTTCCTCCTCTTCCTCCTGGGCCACCTCCTCTTCCATCATCGCCCTAACTGTTTTCTCAAGGAGACATAGAAGTGGTATTGTAACGCTGATAACGGCGTCATCGCCACTGGCCATGTTGGTGGAGTACTCGAAACAGCGCAACAGGGCACACAGGTCTCGCATGGAGGCCCAGTCATTGGTGGTGAAGTGTGTCTGATCCACAGTGCGACTGACCCGTGCGTGCTGCAGCTGAAACTCCACTATGGCCTGCTGCTGCTCGCACAGTCTGTCCAGCATATGCAAGGTGGAGTTCCACCTGGTGGGTACGTCGCATATGAGGCGGTGAGCGGGAAGGCCGAAGTTACGCTGTAGCGCAGACAGGCGAGCAGCGGCAGGGTGTGAACGCCGGAAGCGCGAACAGACGGCCCGCACTTTATGCAGCAGCTCTGACATGTCGGGGTAGTTGCGAATGAACTTCTGCACCACCAAATTCAGCACATGCGCCAGGCAAGGGATGTGCGTCAAACCGGCTAGTCCCAGAGCTGCAACGAGATTTCGCCCATTATCGCACACCACCAGGCCGGGCTTGAGCAACCACTCGTCGGTCTGTTGTTCTATACCCCGCCACAACTCCTGTGCGGTGTGGGGCCTGTCCCCCAAACATATGAGTTTCAGAATGGCCTGCTGACGTTTACCCCATGCTGTGCTGAAGTTGGTGGTGAAGGTGTGTGGCTGACTGAATGAGCAGGTGGAAGAAGAGGAGGAGGAAGCTGAGTAGGAGGAGGAGGAGACAGGAGGCAAAGAATGTTGCCCTGCGATCCTTGGCGGCGGAAGGACGTGCGCCAAACAGCTCTCCGCCTGGGGCCCAGCCGCCACTACATTTACCCAGTGTGCAGTTAGGGAGATATAGCGTCCCTGGCTGTGCTTACTGGTCCACGTATCTGTGGTTAGGTGGACCTTGCCACAGATGGCGTTGCGCAGTGCACACTTGATTTTATCGGACAATTGTTTGTGCAGGGAAGGCACAGCTCTCTTAGAGAAGTAGTGGCGGCTGGGAACAACATACTGTGGGACAGCAAAAAACATGAGCTGTTTGAAGCTGTGTGTGTCCACCAGCCTAAATGACAGCATTTCATAGGCCAGTAGTTTAGAAATGCTGGCATTGAGGGCCAGGGATCGAGGGTGGCTAGGTGGGAATTTACGCTTTCTCTCAAATGTTTGTGAGATGGAGAGCTGAACGCTGCCGTGTGACATGGTTGAGATGCTTGGTGACGCAGGTGGTGGTGTTGGTGGTACATCCCATGTTTGCTGGGCGGCAGGTGCCAACGTTCCTCCAGAGGCAGAGGAAGAGGCCGAGGCGGCGGCAGCAGCAGCAGAAGAGGCCGAGGCGGCGGCAGCAGCAGAAGAGGCCGAGGCGGCAGCAGCAGAAGAGGCAGCAGGGGGAGCCTGAGTGACTTCCTTGTTTTTAAGGTGTTTACTCCACTGCAGTTCATGCTTTGCATGCAGGTGCCTGGTCATGCAGGTTGTGCTAAGGTTCAGAACGTTAATGCCTCGCTTCAGGCTCTGATGGCACAGCGTGCAAACCACTCGGGTCTTGTCGTCAGCACATTGTTTGAAGAAGTGCCATGCCAGGGAACTCCTTGAAGCTGCCTTTGGGGTGCTCGGTCCCAGATGGCGGCGGTCAGTAGCAGGCGGAGTCTCTTGGCGGCGGGTGTTCTGATTTTGCCCACTGCTCCCTCTTTTGCTACGCTGTTGGCTCGGTCTCACCACTGCCTCTTCCTCCGAACTCTGAAAGTCAGTGGCACGACCTTCATTCCATGTGGGGTCTAGGACCTCATCGTCCCCTGCATCGTCTTCCACCCAGTCTTGACCCCTGACCTCCTGTTCAGATTGCACACTACAGAAAGACGCAGCAGTTGGCACCTGTGTTTCGTCATCATCAGAGAC
Source organism: Bufo bufo (assembly GCF_905171765.1). NCBI lineage: Eukaryota > Metazoa > Chordata > Amphibia > Anura > Bufonidae > Bufo > Bufo bufo. The sequence goes on from NC_053389.1 coordinate 84,741,794, forward strand.
GTGCTGAGGTGGTATTCCCATGTCCTCATCATCAGGAAACATAAGTGGTTGTGCGTTAGTGCATTCTATCTCTTCCACCCCTGGTAAAGGGCTAGGTGGATTCCCTTGGGAAACCCTGGCAGCAGAGTCTTCAAACAGCATAAGAGACTGCTGCATAACTTGAGGCTCAGACAGTTTCCCTGATATGCATGGGGGTGATGTGACAGACTGATGGGCTTGGTTTTTATGCGCCATCTGTGCGCTTTCTGCAGAAGACTGGGTGGGAGATAATGTGAACGTGCTGGATGCACTGTCGGCCACCCAATTGACTAATGCCTGTACCTGCTCAGGCCTTACCATCCTTAGAACGGCATTGGGCCCCACCAAATATCCCTGTAAATTATGGCTGCTACTGGGACCTGAGGTAGTTGGTTCACTAGGACGTGTGGCTGTGGCAGAACGGCCACGTCCTCTCCCAGCACCAGAGGGTCCACTAACACCACCACGACCATGTCCACGTCCGCGTCCCTTATTAGATGTTTTCCTCATTGTTCCCGTTCACCACAATTTTGAGAATGGCAAATTTGGGAATAGTTTTTCAATCCAGAAAATAAAAAGTGCTTTTACGGTCACTACAAATAACTTGACCAGCTAAAACAGTACAGATTTGGTTGAATAGAGATGTGAGGCCTGTTTTTTTTTGCGCTGTGTGACAGGTATAGGTTTAATCACAGAATCAGACTTCTATCTGCACGCTAGCGTGTGTCTTAGGTTTTTCTGAATGACACTATCAGTACCTTCAATGTAAGATATCCTTTTTGGGATAGATTTCAAGTAGGCCTCAAATACCACAAACTAGTTATTTTGAGAATTGCAAATTTGGAAATAGTTTTTCAATCCAGAAAATAAAAAGTGCTTTTACGGTCACTACAAATAACTTGACCAGCTAAAACAGTACAGATTTGGTTGAATAGAGATGTGAGGCCTGTTTTTTTTTGCGCTGTGTGACAGGTATAGGTTTAATCACAGAATCAGACTTCTATCTGCACGCTAGCGTGTGTCTTAGGTTTTTCTGAATGACACTATCAGTACCTTCAATGTAAGATATCCTTTTTGGGATAGATTTCAAGTAGGCCTCAAATACCACAAACTAGTTATTTTGAGAATGGCAAATTTGGGAATAGTTTTTCAATCCAGAAAATAAAAAGTGCTTTTACGGTAACTACAAATAACTTGACCAGCTAAAACAGTACAGATTTGGTTGAATAGAGATGTGAGGCCTGTTTTTTTTTGCGCTGTGTGACAGGTATAGGTTTAATCACAGAATCAGACTTCTATCTGCACGCTAGCGTGTGTCTTAGGTTTTTCTGAATGACACTATCAGTACCTTCAATGTAAGATATCCTTTTTGGGATAGATTTCAAGTAGGCCTCAAATACCAGAAACTAGTTATTTTGAGAATGGCAAATTTGGGAATAGTTTTTCAACCCAGAAAAAAAAAGTGTGCTTTTTACGGTCACTATAAATAACTTGACCAGCTAAAACAGTACAGATTTGGTTGAATAGAGATGTGAGGCCTGTTTTTTTTTTGCGCTGTGTGACAGGTATAGGTTTAATCACAGAATCAGACTTCTATCTGCACGCTAGCGTGTGTCTTAGGTTTTTCTGAATGACACTATCAGCACCTTCAATGTAAGATATCCTTTTTGGGATAGATTTCAAGTAGGCCTCATATAGCAGAAACTAGTTATTTTGAGAATGGCAAATTTGGGTATAGTTTTTCAACCCAGAACAAAAAGTGTGCTTTTACGGTCACTACAAATAACTTGACCAGCTAAAACAGTACAGATTTGCTTGAATAGAAATGTCAGGTCTATTTTTTAGGCGCTGGGTGACAGGCTCAACTTGCCCCTGATGTAGTATATGGCCAAAAAATAACCACACTGTTGATGGTTAAATGCACTTGGGTGACACAGGCTCAGCCTGCACCAGATGTAGTATATGGCCAAAAAATAATCAGACTGTTGATGGTTAAATGCACTTGGGTGACACAGGCTCAGCCTGCACCAGATGTAGTATATGGCCAAAAAATAATCAGACTGTTGATGATAGCTTGTGCTGGCGCACCACAAGTCACAAAATGGCCGCCGATCACCCCAGAAAAAAAGTGATCTAAAAACGCTCTGGGCAGCCTCAAAAAAGTGAGCAAGTCAATATTAGCACTTCAATGATCCACAGCTGCAGATCGATCACAGAATGAAGTCTTTTGGAGGAGTTAATCTGCCTAATCTCGCCCTAACGTCGCAGCTGCAACCTCTCCCTATGCTTGAATCAGCAGAGTGACGTGCAGCGCTACGTGACCCAAGCTTATATAGAGGCTGGGTCACATGCTGCACTGGCCAATCACAGCCATGCCAATAGTAGGCAAGGCTGTGATGGCCTCTTGGGGCAAGTAGTATGACGCTTGTTGATTGGCTGCTTTGCAGCCTTTCAAAAAGCGCCAAGAAAGCGCCGAACACCGAACCCGAACACGGACTTTTATGAAAATGTTCGGGTTTGGGTCCGTGTCACGGACACCCCAAAATTCGGTACGAACCCGAACTAAACAGTTCGGGTTCGCTCATCCCTAAATGTGACTAAAAATGTCATGTGGTATTTTAATAGAGCGGCGATACCTAATATGTGAACTTATTTTATTTACGTTTAACATAAAAAAGCATTTTTGAAACAAAAAAATAATGTTTTAATCTGAAAGCCATATTTTTTTAATTTTTTGGGCCATTGTCTCATGTAAGGGCTCATTTTTTGCGGGATGAGATGACGGTTTGATTGGTACTATTTTGGCGTACATATGACTTTTTTGATCACTTTTATTACCTTTTTTGGGAAGTAAGGTGGGCAAAATTTCAATTTCATCATAGTTTTTTTTTTTTTTTTATGGCGTTCACCATGCGGAGAAAGTAACATGACCGTTTTATATATCAGGTCGTTATGGACGTGGTGATATCAAACATGCGTCATTTTTTTTTTTTTGCATTTTTAATCACTGATAAATTTGTTTTTTTATTTTTACTTTTGTTTCCCTTTTTTTTTTACTCAGACCCACTTGGTTCTTGAAGATCTAGTGGGTCTGATGACTGTATAATACAGTACAGTACACTATATAGTGTACTGTACTGTATTTTCACTTTACAAGGTCTGATTAGACTTCTGCCTTTAGCAGAAGTCTGATCAGCACCATTGACAGCCTCTGATCAGCACCATGGACAGCCGGACGCCTGTGAATGCGTCCGGTTGCCATTGTAACCATCACTCGCTGCCACAGCAGAGCTGTGGGTGATGGGGAGGGAGGGGGGCCCCCTCCCTCTCCCATCGGGTGCTGAAAAGGCACAGCAGCTCCCGATGGGAGAGGGAGGAAGCTCCTCCCTGTTAACCTTTTCCATACAGTGGTCCCTACGGACTGCGGCATGGAAGGGTTTAAACGCCTAACATCTGCCCCACGAGGTCACATAACACAGAGGGCTGCAGGAAGGGGGGGGGTTAAACATAAAATAAAGGCATTTTGAAGTTTCTGATCCCCGCGGTCACAGACGCGGGGATCAGAAACCTCCTAAAAGCGCTACAAACCGCAGGTCTGAATTGACCTGTGGTTTGCAGCGATCGCCGATACGGGGGGGGGTCACAGGACCCCCCTGGACATTGACCCTGGGTGCCTGCTGATTGATTTCAGCAGGCACTGGGTTCCGATCACCACCCGCCGTGCGGCGGTAATCGGAAATACATAGGATGTACATAAGTACCGGGACATCAGGGCGTACCTGTACGGAACAGGTTAATTTTGCATGTTAATAACTATAATCAAACAAAAAACATAAATTCCTGCAGTTTTCGCACTGCTCGCTAAGCCTAATGATAGGCAACACTTCTTGGTCTATACAGATCACCTGCAGTTATCTGCTTATCTATCATTCTATAATCCTGCCTGTCAGGGGCGTAGCTAGAAATGCATGGGCCCCATAGCAAAAAAAAATTATGGGCCCCCCCCCCCCCCTCTGTGCCATCCACAGATCCCCCTCCCCTAAATAGTGCCATCCACAGATCCCCCTCCCCTAAATAGTGCCATCCACAGATCCCCCTCCCCTAAATAGTGCCATCAACAGATCCCCCCTCCCCTAAATAGTGCCATCCACAGATCCCCCCTCCCCTAAATAGTGCCATCCACAGATCCCCCCTCCCCTAAATAGTGCCATCCACAGATCCCCCCTCCCCTAAATAGTGCCATCCACAGATCCCCCTCCCCTAAATAGTGCCATCCACAGATCCCCCTCCCCTAAATAGTGCCATCCACAGATCCCCCTCCCCTAAATAGTGCCATCAACAGATCCCCCTCCCCTAAATAGTGCCATACACAGATCCCCCCTCCCCTAAATAGTGCCATCAACAGATCCCCCCTCCCCTAAATAGTGCCATCCACAGATCCCTCTCCCCTAAATAGTGCCATCCACAGATCCCTCTCCCCTAAATAGTGCCATCCACAGATCCCTCTCCCCTAAATAGTGCCATCCACAGATCCCCCTCCCCTAAATAGTGCCATCAACAGATCCCCCCTCCCCTAAATAGTGCCATTCACAGATCCCCCCTCCCCTAAATAGTGCCATCAACAGATCCCCCCCCTCCCCTAAATAGTGCCATCCACAGATCCCCCTCCCCTAAATAGTGCCATCAACAGATCCCCCCTCCCCTAAATAGTGCCATCCACAGATCCCTCTCCCCTAAATAGTGCCATCCACAGATCCCCCTCCCCTAAATAGTGCCATACACAGTGCCATCCCCCCTCCCCTAAATAGTGCCATCCACAGATCCCCCTCCCCTAAATAGTGCCATCAACAGATCCCCCCTCCCCTAAATAGTGCCATCCACAGATCCCTCTCCCCTAAATAGTGCCATCCTCAGATCCCTCTCCCCTAAATAGTGCCATCCACAGATCCCCCCCTCCCCTAAATAGTGCCATCAACAGATCCCCCCTCCCCTAAATAGTGCCATTCACAGATCCCCCCTCCCCTAAATAGTGCCATCAACAGATCCCCCCTCCCCTAAATAGTGCCATCCACAGATCCCTCTCCCCTAAATAGTGCCATCCACAGATCCCTCTCCCCTAAATAGTGCCATCCACAGATCCCTCTCCCCTAAATAGTGCCATCCACAGATCCCCCCTCCCCTAAATAGTGCCATCCACAGTGCCATCCACACTCCCCTAAATAGTGCCATCCACAGATCCCCCTCCCCTGAACAGTGCCATCCACAGTATCAGGTGCCTCTCTCCCCCCCCCCCCATGTGCCAGTATCAGGTGCCAAACCCCCCCCCCCCCAGGTGCCAGTATCAGGTCAGGTGCCAACCCCCCTCCCCCCATGTGCCAGTATCAAGTGCCCCCCCCCCCCACGCTCCCCCCATGGCAGTAACGGTCGGGTATTAAAAAAAATAAAAATAAACACTTCTACTTACCTCCATGTCAGCGATGCGATGCAGCCTCTTCCTGTGTCCCTCCCTGTATGTCCATATATGGAGTCACTGCTTGTATTTCAGAAAAGGTTTCTGCTGGGATTCGAACCCACAACCTTCTGTATCAGAGGCAGAGCACCTACCCTCAAGACCATAACAGCTGCCTTGCTGCTGACTGAAAAATTATGAGACTTCTACTGTTATAGCTGGCTAAGTGTACATCTATACACATAGCTGCTCATATATAGAGATATAGCAGAGCTGAGTGTGCTGGGATAGCTGTCATATAGAGATATAGCAGTGCTGGGTGTGTGCTGGGGGAGCTGTCATGTGTATAGATGTACACTTAGCCAGCTATAACAGTAGAAGTGTCAAATTTTTTCAGTCAGTTGCAATGCCTTCTTTATGGCTGTGAGGGTTAATGCTTTGCCTCTGATACACTGATACATTGGAGGTTGTGGGTTCGAATCCCAGACACATCAGGAGACTTTAGTATATACAGTAAGATTAGAGCACATTAGCGAGGGAACATTAAGACCGCTGCTGTGAAGGGGCCCTGAACAGTAAGACATCGATATTTAACTAACTTGAAAATAAACTGTCGGGCCCCGAAGCAGCTGCTTCCCCGGTAGTTACGCCACCTCCTGGCTGTCTGTGTGTGTTAATAAAAAAAAAAAAAAAAAAAAAAAAAATGTGAATGCGGTCGGACGGGCCCCCTAGTGGCGTAGGGCCCCATAGCCACTGCTATGGTTGCTATGGCGATCCCTACGCCACTGCTGCCTGTAGTGATATCACCTCTGTGTATAGATAAAACAGGATCCACCATTCAGAATAGGCGATTGTCAGATCTTATCTATTCTTTCCTTGTACAATGCACAGGTCACAGAGCATCTCCCATAGAAGGCAATGAGGTTCCCTCCTGATCATTGTGTCTATGGACCATGGGGCTGCCGTAAAGCAATTTTTGAATGCTTTGTAAATGCTGTTAAGAACAGCTCAGGCAGGATAGCCGATGGAAGAGCATGTGCTTTTTATAAATTACATAAATAATAGATAATGTGTTACATCTCATACAGTTAAGTATATTATGTGTCTTCGCTTGTAGGCTAGTGTTTGTTATTAGTACATGTAGTTTTGGTTATTCGGTGTTGTATTGTGCTGGATATAGTGGTCACTGGTTTATGTAAAGGGGTTATATACTGTATTCATGGCATTGGTATACACTACTACTATAATTTTGTGATTGTGGAATTCTCTTAAGCCTGTTTTACATTGCACAATCTGGTAGGCGATTGTTATGAGCTTGGCTCTGGTGCTGTATTTATGCATTAACTTTGAACTGGTGCCTTATATGTGTATCTTGGTTCTGGTACTGTATATGGATATGGTGCTATGTTTACGCAATGAAATTCAACGGCAGTAAAGGGCTCAGCTCACCTGCACTCTCTTGGGGAGGCACAGATCAGCCTGGAACCAGGCACTGAGTATAATCCAAAACAAGGAGAGACGTCTAGTTTGCAATAAAAAAAAGTTATAGCCTTTATTCTTTTAAAGCAATAAAATATCCAATGACACAGTATAGACACACAGCGTTAGCGTCTACACGTTTGGGATCTTAAAGTGTGACCCTTACTCATGTAATGAGATTGGTATGTTACCGCTACTATGGTATCTTATATAGATTAGCCATGCCCTATTATGTAAACCACACCAATCAAAAAGACCACTCCTATTTTTGCTGCCACCTGCTGCACGAGTATCCCCCTGTGACCGGCTCTCTCAGGTTCACCATATCTGCATTACTGCGCTAGCAGAAGTGATTAGTACTAGAAAAATGGTGCAACACGCCAGGGAGTAGCTAGGGAAACAGGCAAAATACCAAAGAGGAATTGAGGCTGGAGCTAAGGCCTCTTTCACACGGGCGTTGCAGGTGCGTTGCGGAAGAATGCACGATTTTTCCGCGCTAGTGCAGAGCTTTCTAATGCGTTTTGCACGCGCGTGAGAAAAATCTGCATTTTTGGGACCCGAACCCGGACTTCTTCACAGAAGTTCAGGTTTCGGTTAGGTGTTGTGTAGATTTTATTATTTATAAGGGAAAATAATAGCATTTGTAATACAGAATGCTAAGTAAATTAAACTCAACCTCATCCACTTGTTTGCGCAGCCCGGCTCGTCTTCTTTCTTCTTTGAGGACCTGGGAGGAAAAGGACCTTTGGTGGCATCACTACGCTCATTGGGTCCCCATCCCGATCGTCTCCTAGCAACCATGCGTGAAATTCACACGGATGCTTGCAATTTTCACGCAGCCCCATTCACTTCTATGGGGCCTGCTTTGCGTGAAAAACACACAATTCAGAGCATGCTGCGATTTTCACGCAACGCACAAGTGATGCGTGAAAATCACCGCTCATGTGCACAGCCCCATTGGAGTGAATGGGTCCGGATTCATTGCGGGTGCAATGCGTTGACCTCACGCATTGGACCCGCACGGAATTCTCGCCCGTGTGAAAGGGGCCTAAGGGGTAGAGAGAATCTACCTAGTCCTTGCATCCTGCAAGCAGCTAAGTCCTGTATAAGAGATAGGCCTATAATAAAGACCAGCCTACAGCCTGTAAGCAGTGCTTTGTGCAATATTGTGTGTCACGTGAAAGGGCGTAGCCTGGCTGAGAACAGTGTGTGCAGTGCTTATGACGGCAGATATACCAAAACCTGTGAGCACCTATTACAGACAGTGCAGGTGCTGTGCCACTTTATTATAATGGAGTCCCCTATACTGTAGTTCCTGGTCCTGCAGCAGCTGCTGCCATGTGTTTAGGAGATAATACACTTTATTATAATGGAGTCCCTTATAGTTCCAGGTCCTGCAGCAACTGCTTCCATGTGTTTGGGAGATGATGTACTTTATTATTTGCTGGATTAGGAGATTTATAAAACATGGAATAAAGGTAAACAACCTTAGTAGCCCATAGCAACCAATCAGATTCCTCTTTTCATTTCCCAAAGGAGCTCTAAAAAACAAAAGGTGGAATCTGATTGGTTTAGAACTTGCATGTCATGTGGTGTCTATGATGTCATGTGTCTTCTGACATCATCATAGCTAACAGTCAGACAATATTTCAGCCAACAGCTATTCCCCCTGACACCCCCATAGGCATAAAAATTTGGTCATGTTAATTTCCAACCTACCCAAGCCTTCTCTTCCTCAACATTTGTCATAAGGGGAGGGTTGTGGCACCCCATACACATAAAAAAATCAGCCTATCCCACCAAAGTCAGCAGGTTCACCTCAGATGACATTAATCTAACGTTTATGGCCCCCTAAGACTCTAAAAAAGACCACAAACAAGTCCCCATAATATAGATTTACAGAATGATAATGATACAGAGGAGATCTGCATCATTAAATCCGCATGAACATGATCAACGTCACAGATCTGTAGAAGGAACAATTCCAGGGAAATCTTCCTAGGACTGCACCTATATAAAACCACATTACAGTCTGGGACCCCACTCAGCCAGAGTATCGACACACTTCAAAGAGCAGCTCATGCTCCAGATGACCATACGTTTGGAAATGGGCCATTAACATACCACCTGTGTACTGGAGAGACAACAGGGTCCCCCCCAGTGGTTGCCATGGAGTTCTCATATAGGGGTTGTCCAGATGCCTTTAGGAGGGACAAAGCATAATGCCCAGATGTGCACATTTTCCATAAAATAAGGTTTGTGAACATTCCTTAGAAATGTCTTCCCTTTAAAGATTTGTCCTGACAGTCACAGCAAGAAATATGTCCCACAGGGTTTGTTGTCGAGATTTCTAGGGGATGGGGGGATAAATGGTAGAGCTGAAGACTTACTTTTACCAGAGGATGGAATTTCCTGACCTAGCCCAGTTTCTTAACAGCCTGGCCAAGGTAAAGTGGCATGTTGGCGCATCACCTGGCACTCAGCACCCAGTACACATGCCCCAGTTGCAGCCCCCTACTTACACCCCTGTTGATTGTGTGGTATTTCACAATACAGCCTCTAACTACACGATGTATGAAGGTCTCAGCATGGAGTGAAGAGCTACATACCTGAACATGTCCACTTCAACCTGTCAAGCTCATGTGACACAAAATGGTTCTGGTTTAGAACTTTGGACATTCTGCACCAATTGTGACATCATGCAATGTCTATGATGTCATATGTCTTGTGATATCATCATAACTAACAGTTGTTTTATGCATTGTTTGCAAGAGTTAAACAAAGTATAACATGGTGGGGGGGGGGGGGCTGTGATTATTTTACTCTTATTACAAGACTACAACAGACATTGGGGGAGATTTATTAAAAATGGTATAAAGAAAAACAACCTTAGTAGCCCATAGCAACCAATCGAATTCCGCCTATCATTTTCCAAAGGAGCTCTGAAAAACAAAAGGTGGAATCTGATTGGTTCCTATGGGCAACTAAGCCAGTTTTCCTTTACACCAGTTTTGATATTTCTCCCCCAATGCGTATAGGCCATAAAGAAATGGACTCCAAATTATCAAAAGCGATTTCATTAATCAGACAATAAGGGTTAAAAACAATGAAATGCATGCTGTAAGCACCAAACACTTCCCTACCCCACCCCTTTGGTAATAAACCAATAATTGTATGGGCCCTGAGAGGTATGAATACAACAATCACAAAATTATAATAACGGTGTATACCAATACCATAAATATATCATCCCTTTTCATAAACCAATGGCCGCTATATCTAACACAATACAACATATAATAACTAAAAGTACATGCACTAACGGGAATGTGTCATCAGAAAATCACCTATTGTGTAAATCACATTTTTATGTTTCAAATATTTTTAAAGAATTTTTTATGTTATTTTTAATTTTGCATGTTAATAACTATATTCAAACAAACACCATAAATTCCTGCAGTTTTCGCACTGCTCGCTAAGCCTAATGATAGGCAACACTTCTTGGTCTATACAGATCACCTGCAGTTATCTGCTTATTTATCATTAGAGATGGCCTTGCGGTTCGCCCTGCGGTCGGTACGCAGCTAACTTTACACATTCGCGGTTCGCCGAACATGCGAACATATGGCGATATTCGCCGGCGCCATATTCTTTTACATTGTGAAGAACTTTGACCCATGACACATCTATCAGGTGGTACAGGACAGCCAATTGAGACGTTTCAGCACATGGACACACTCCCTACCTTATAAATAGACCTGATCTGGCCGCCATTCAGTCTTTTGACAGTGTAGGGAGAGGTTGCTGTGTGGAGCAGGGACAGACTGTTAGAGTGTTAACAGTGACACAAATCGCTAGCTAATAAGTCCACAAAAGTCCTTTTAAGGACTGGTATAGGTGTACTATTGATAGGTGTGCAGTACATAGGGGTGTAATACACTTATAATATACTTTCTAATATAGAAAGCATATTATAGTTGATTTGTATTGTGCAGCATTGTGACTGGTGAGCGGTTCTGCAGCGATACTACAACTACAAAGAGTGACAAACGCAATTAGAAAAAAGTATTATAATTGGTGTGATAGACCAGTGGCCCCCGAAACCACATATTGAAGCGGGGTGTTATCTAAGAATATACTACTCAAATAGTGTTTTTTGGTGCTGCAGACATTTATCCGCTTTCACTGCGTTACCTCTGCTACACACAGTGAGAAAATGTAAAGGAAAACATTTTTATAGCTGGTTTGATTCTAGACCAGTGGCCCCCAAAACCACATATGGAAGCGGGGTGTTATCTAAGAATATGCTACTCAAATGCTACTCAAATAGTGTATTTTGGTACTGAAGAAGTTTATCCGCTTTCACTGCGTTACCTCTGCTACACACAGTGAGAAAATGTAAAGGAAAATGTATTTATAACTGGTTTGATTATAGACCAGTTGACCCCAAAATGACATATTGAAGCAGGGTGTTAGACTTGGTTGAGTGGCTCACTCAGCCTTCCGCTTCTGTACCCTCCTCATCCTCTCTATCTGCACCCTCTTCACTCTCTGCTGTGTGCACCCCCAAAGACACCACCACCAACACCACCACCACCATATACCCTCTACTTGAGTCACAGGAATTATTTTCCGATCCATCACAAGACATTTCCGATGCGCAGCCATTCTTGGCATCGGATGAGAAAGAGGAGGTAGCAACAGCCGCCACTCAGCAGTCTGACGACAGTACCCAGATTAGCCCAAGGAGGGAGGTCCCCGCTGTTGCTGCCTACTCCGAGATCTCTAACGTTAGTGGTGGGGAAGGTGACGTCGATGATGACGTGTCTATGGACGTAACGTGGGTGCCCACAAGAGAGGAAGAGGAGGGGAGTTCCGAGGGAGAGATGGTCCAGCAGATAGGGAGGAGAAGCAGGCCAAACTTACATTGCACAGGAGGGACAAACCAAACTGCTAATGTATCAGGAGAGAGCCATCAACCATGTACGGTCACATCTTGCGCTCCGAGGACGCCGGCACATGGCTCTGCAGCGTAGGCTTTTTTTAATGGGTCAGCTGCTGACAATAGTGTTGCTATCTGCAGCCTTTGCAGTCAACACATAAGTCGCGGTAAGCCCAACACCCACCTAGGGACGACCGCCTTAAGAAGGCACCTGGCCTCACATCACAGAGCCAAGTGGGAGCAACGCCGTCAGAACCCACAAAGCCACACTCCAGGCTCTCACCATCCAGCCTCTTCTCCTTCTCCTCTCTCCTCACAATTGTCCTCCACTTCACCTTCCATCATGCCGTCCTCACGTTTGTCAGGAAAAAGGCAGACTTCCGTGGCCCAAATGTTCGAGCGTAAAAAATTATGACGCCGGATAACCCTCTTGCCCAACGGTTGACCGCTGGCTTGTCGGAACTGATAGCCCGCCAACTACTGCCATATAAACTTGTGGACTCGGAGGCCTTTCGAAAATTTGTGGCCATTGGAACACCACAATGGAAGGTCCCAGGAAGGAAATATTTCTCGCAGAAGGGCATCCCAGAGCTATATGGCCACGTTCAGCGGCAAGCAACACAGTGTCGGTGCCAAGATACATCAGACTACAGACTCGTGGTCTAGCAAACACGGGCAGGGAAGGTATATAACTTTTAATGCCCACTGGATGAACCTTCTGACGGCCGTCAAGCATGTAACCCGTGGCACCCATGAAGATTTGGTTTTATCGCCACGGATTGCATGCAGGTCTGCCTCTTTTTCTCTTCCTCCTACTCCATCCTCCCTCTGGTCCTCAGCTGACTCCTCCTTTTCAGCTGCTACCATCTCTTCCGCTGCGCCGGCCAAGATCCCCAGAACCTATTCGACATGCCAGGTGAGATGTTGCCATGCTGTGCTGCGTGTTGGTCACTTCTGATATGAGAATATTCTTTCAGCCGACCCATCGACAGCTGTCCTCCGGATCCAGCATCAGGCAACGTCTAGACCGGCAGGTGTCTGACTACATCGGGTTAACGGCCGATTTGGACGCTCTGAGAAGTGATGAACCCCTGGACTACTGGGTGGGCAGGCTTGACCTCTGGCCAGAGCTTGCACAATTTGCAATGGAACTGTTGGCTTGCTCCTCGTCAAGTGTCCTGTCTGAAAGGACGTTCAGCACAGCAGGGGGGATCGTGACTGATAAGCGCACTCGCCTAGCTCACGACAGTGTTGACTACCTCACATTTCTAAAAATGAATGAGGCATGGATCTCGGAGGAATTCAACACATGTGACCAGTAGAACATGTTTGATTCAAATTCCTCATGACAGCCCATATCCGCCATTACCCAGAACCATTCATGGTCCCTGTCTTCGGTAAATACATGGGCATAAAAGGCCTTTTATGTCCGTTAAATGCCAAATTTTTGGGGCCTGTAATGGCCGACACTTACTTCAGTATCCTGTGAATGCCTAATGTACCACCAGCCACAGAATACAAATATATTTGCTGTCAGGTGAACACCTGTCGGCTAATTTTTGGGGCCTGTAAAGGCCGACACTTACTTCAGTATCCTGTGAATGCCTAATGTACCACCAGCCACAGAATACAAATGCATTTGCTGTCAGGTAAACGCCTGTCGGCTAATTTTTGGGGGCTGTAATGGCCGACACTTACTTCTGTATCCTGTGAACACCTAATGTACCACCAGCCACAGAATACAAGTTTTAAGGCCGATTTATTGGCCTATATTTGTGGGAGGGGCTATGCCACGCTATTAAGGCTCTTTTCCCCCTCCCCTACATCCTACGTCTGTTCAACACAGATCGTGGCCATATCTGTGTGCGTCTGGTCGGTTGCCTTACTGCTCCCTATCCACACCGTGCGCTGTGTCCACCGTTTTCGCGTCTAACTCGGTCGCCCGCCTTCCTAGGTAAGTTGCTGCCTCAGTCAGCGGCCCGTTGCTCAAAGTCCGGTCGGCAGCGCCGACTCCCCAGGTAAGGGGGAGTCACGCTGCAGCGGAGCAAACTGCCTGGATGCATCGGCTCCCACGCGGCAGTTTAGGCAGGGTGCAGGGGTCAGCGTGGTCCCGAATTTTTTCGCAAATGTCTGGCACAGGCCGCTGTGCCATTAGTGAGGCAGGTTATTTGGTTGGGTTTGTTGTACTTACCTCGGTGTCCTCTCCGTCTGGTGTCCTCTCCTGCAGTCACCGGCCGCTTGCTTCAGTTCAGTCGGCGTCCCGAGCTCCTTCCTGTTTGGCTCCATTCGCCCCCGGTGGCCGCAGCTGAGAATGCAGGACGGGGAGCTCAATACACAGGGTGTAGCAGGTCTTGTGAGTGAGCACCCTCTGGTGGTCACTCCTGCTACTGCAGCAAAAAAATAAAAAAATAAAAGGGGGTTTCACTCATTTACTTATTTACATTGTTTTACTTGAAAAAAAAAAAAAAAAAAGGGAGGTTGAATTGGCGCGATGGTGTGCGTGTATGTGTGTATATATATATATATATATATATATATATGTATTACGGATGAAACAAACTGCCCTGCACACTTTATTAGGTATGTTCAGTCACTTCCAGTACGCATTCACTACGTCATTTCGTTTCCAAACCTCCGTAGTTTACGCATCGTACGCACATTTTTGTTCGTCAATCTCGTTCACATCTCCATTCGTGTTCAGCCGTTCCTTGTCTGTTTATGTATGTTTTCTCTATTTTCTCTCCAGGGACGTTGCTTCTTTTCAGGTCCACCGTCATTTCCAACAGTTAGTATAGGGCAGTTTTCAGTGCTAGTTTCACCTTCTCATTTTCGTTGTCTAAAAAAAAAAAATCTCACGGTTTTATTTATATATTCTCTTCATTCCCGCTATTTGCTTCTTCCGCGCTGTGGGTAAGTCAGCTCAGTTTGTCGGTGGCGGTATTCATTGATCACGGGGTTACGTTATTCACGTTGGCATGCCTACGCACTCCACGTCGTTCGGTGGTAGGGTTGTCACTGGTGTCCAGTCCCGGGTCCCGTGTTGTGCCTCATTCTCACGTACTGTATCCACAGGATCATGTCTCATGCCTCTGACATCATGGAGGCTTCGGTCAATGAAAATACCGCCAGGTTATGCGAAGCGGGTAGCAGCCTGTCACTACAGAGTTGGACCATACCGAGGTTGATGGCAGAGCTGTCCAAGAGGGGTATCCCGTTTACAGCATCAGCCAGAAAAGCGGAATTATACCGCCTTCTCATGTCTTCTGCGAGTCCTCAACGTCAGGAGGAAGTCTCGATGGCCACAGTCCAGACCTCGCTCGCTCAGATTCATCTCATGCTAAATAATCTTACGTCATCAGTCACGGACATCCAATCCAGACTGGACACAGTCGAGTCCCGGGGTGCCGTTCTCACTCCTCCGGGTCCAAAGTTAGCTATCCCGTCCACATCCGCA
This sequence comes from Bufo bufo, assembly GCF_905171765.1. NCBI lineage: Eukaryota > Metazoa > Chordata > Amphibia > Anura > Bufonidae > Bufo > Bufo bufo. Next base: position 84,757,136 of record NC_053389.1, read on the forward strand.
GCGGGGTGTACCGGTACGACAGTCTCGGTTCCTAATATCACCCCCGCTCATTTCATATCGGCCAACATCAGGAAAGATATTCTGGAAGGCAGGGACGTCAATTTGGCTTCCCTGTTGGTTGCTACTCGGGATTTCTCTGACAGCAAAGTCATCGCGTGCGGTGATGTCTCAGTAGTACTCAGGGGCTGCGATCTCAGGCTTAACAGGAAGCTCACCATCCCGGAGTTCCTTTTAGCTTTCAGCCTGTATAGAGACGTGATTTGTTCCGTATGGCCCGACCGCAGGGAAGAGTTAGATCTTTATTTGTTTAGGGTGACCGAATTAGGGTACAAATATGGTGGTAGTTCGTTCTACGATTATCACTGCTCTTTTTCAGCTAAGGCCGCGGCGGCCCTCAGTCAATTTCAGTTTCTCACAAATTGGGCTAATATCGACACTGAGATATTTTGCAGACACTTTGCTGGTCTTAGGGCTCCTGCTTGTTCTCTGTGTCAATCCATCTACCACACAGCAGAATGGTGTCACAGGGCTGCCTCAAGTGCCGATACTAGCCCTCCCACACAGCCGTCTAGGCACCCTGATCCCCAGAATACCTCAGGTTTAGTTGACAAATTGGGAAGGCCCATTCAATATCTCGGCAGATCAAAGATCTGTAATAATTTCAATTTTTCCTCCTGTAATTATAGTCAGTGTAGGCTGTTACATGTTTGTGTGAATTGTTTCAGAGCCCATCCCAAGTTAGTCTGTACATTAAAAGCGGATAAGTCGTATCTGAGTGTCCTTAACATTGATTGTCTGCTGCACTTCCTACACAACCACCACGACCCTAGCTTCGTACAGTTCCTCATGTCAGGGTTTAAATCAAGTTTCCACACAGGCCTAATTGCCTTACCCGAATCGTCTTACGAGTGCCAGAATTTATTGTCAGCGGAGCTTCACCTTCAGGCAGTGGATGAACTGATTTCCATCGAGTTGACTAAAGGGTTCCTAATAGGCCCCTTTTCTTCTCCTCCTTTTGCGCGGTGGAGAGTCAGCCCCATAGGCGTAGTCACAGGGTATTTCTCTCCTCATCCCGGTGGTGTCCAAAAGTTCCCCTATAGTCTTCTCTGATGCAGCTCCCAGTTCTGGATTCGCAGCCATTTTTTGGGACACATTGGCTAGCGGACGTATGGCCTGACGAAGTCAAGACACTGCCAGGGTTTCTTCAGTCTTCAGCTTCCTGCGAGATTTACCCCTTGGTCGCAGCCGCTCATGTGTGGGGTCATGAGTCACACGGTATTGTTAATTTCCGACAATGCAGCAGTTATGGATATCCTAAACAATGGGTCGGCTAAATCCCCGCAGGTGTTGCCCTTCCTCAGACGGCTAGTGCTTCTTTCATTACAATACCAGTTTCGCTACATATGCTCACATATATCAGGACAGAAGAATGTCGCAGCTGATGCGCTGTCTAGAGCTAATTTTGGCCTTTTCTCGCAGGTATTTCCCAACGCAGACGCCAGCGGAGCCACAGTCCCTCCGTTCCCTTCTCTGGTTTGGACATAAACTCTCACTTAGCCACAGCTCGTTCTCTACTGGCCAAGTCCCTGTCACCCAACACGGCCAGGGCTTATCAAACAGGTTGGAGAGCATTCCTTAAATTTCAAGCCAAATTTCCCCAAGGCGTCCTCGATTTTACCGACTACATCCTCGCCTTCATTGGTTATCGTCACTCTGAGTTGAATTTGTCGCACTCCACAGTTAAGTCTTACTTAGCCGGGGTACAGCATTTCCGAGCCTCCAGTCAACCAGAAGCTCCCTCACTGTTCTCCATTCACGTAGTCAAGGCTACACTTAGGGGACTTGAGAAATGCAATCCTAACACGCGGCCAGACCGCCAGGCCGTCACCGGGCAAATACTTCGTCAGTTGTCTGACATGTTAGACCGTAGCCCTTTCGGAGCCCAGCAAAGTTTAGTGATAAAAGCAGCCATATACCTGGCTTTCTATGGCTTCCTGAGACCAGGGGAGTTTACCTCAGCCCGTAGCAGCCGCAGGTATCTGACTGTCGGACAACTGAAGACTGACACTGACAATTTCATTCTCTCGCTCGTGTGCACCAAAACTTCACAGACAGGCCCTCCTACCCAGGTCACGTACTACCCAACCACTCACCGCTGGTGCCCCGTTCAAGTGTTACACAAGTTGTTAAGCACTATTGACAGTTCATCACCTCAGAGGCCACTTTTGCCGTTCAATGCAGCACACCTCATGAGCTCCCAATTTGTTTCACATGTCCGCTCCCTGATGGCCAACCTAGGCTTAGACCCGGCATCCGTCTCCAGCCACTCCTTTCGGATTGGCGCCGCTTCTGCAGCATCCAAGAACAGAGTTCCTGCTCATGTCATCAGAAAGTTAGGGCGCTGGCACTCCTCCTGTTATTCCCGATACATACCTCACCCGAACGTTGAAATGTCTCACGCCTGTCAGAATCTTGTACTATAAATGCGGTTCGTTAATAAAGTTTTCTGGTAGCTTGCTTTTGGCCTCCTCAAGTCATCTCTACGACGTTGCGGTTACGGCACAAATCAAACCGTTTAGTTAACTGCTAGTTAGGGTCCCGGTTCAGGGGTAGCCCCGACCACAAGTTTTAAGGCTGATTTATTGGCCTGTATTTGTGGGAGGGGCTATGCCACGCTATTTAGGCTCTTTTCCCCCTCCCCTACATCCTACGTCTGCTCAACACACCCACCCTTCCCACCCTCCTTTTCATTATCTCACCAGGGGATGGCCTCCTTCAGTCATCTCTACGACGTTGCGCTTACGGCACAAATCAAACCGTTTAGTTAACTACTAGTTATGTATTTGCTGTCAGGTGAACGCCTGTCGGCTAATTTTTGGGGGCTGTAATGGTCGACACTTACTTCTGTATCCTGTGAACGCCTAATGTACCACCAGCCACAGAATACAAATGTATTGTCACTACTAGAGCTTGGAGGAGTTCTCACTGCTCTGTTTCTCCGCCCCTGTGATGAGGTTTTTACTTTCTGTTTCCTTCCTCCCAGCTGTTCCTCCTGCGTTTGATTTCCCTGCCTTTAAATCATCCCTCCTCCTTTGTAGGGTGTGGATTATATTTCTCATTTGAGTTGTAGCTCTTGCTTGAGTATCTTCACTTGTAAGCTATCATTTCACTGGACCTGTGTTCTGCTGCAGCAAGTACTCCGGATATTGCCAGCTGTCTTTGGATCCGTCTTCTCTGCTGCTGCAGCTCCTTCAGCTAAGTGTGCAGACATTGTAGTGTATCTGTTTATTTTCTGACTGGATCTGAGGCGACCACGGTTCCCTTCCACTATTGTAGGGGTTACAGTGGTCATCAGTCTTAGGTACGCGGGCATGCCTCGTTCCACCATTTGGATCCGGGCATGTGCTTTAGCAGCATAGGGAGAGCTTTGAGGGTCTGACAGGGGTCACCCTTTATCCTCCCTAGTTTGGGTCCGGTCAGTAGCTCTATTTACTGTGTATGCTCTTGTTGCTCACATACAGCCGTGACATTATAATCCACCAAAACCGTCCTTTTTGACATGGATCCGCTTTCTGGCCGGGTTGACCGCATGCAGGGTCTTTCTTTGGTGGTAGCGGATCTCCGTCAATCTATGACTCAGCTTCAAGCATTGGGCTCTGCTCCGGCCCATGGAGTCTGTTGCGAGCCAAAGGTCTCACTTCCGGAAACGTTCTCCGGGGGCAGTGAGAATTTTGTTTGCTTCAGAGAGGCATGCAAACTCCATTTTTGCTTGTGTCCCCACTCCTCTGGTAATGAGGAGCAGAGGGTGAGGATTGTCATCTCCCTGCTCAGGGGTAATGCTCAGACTTGGGCTTTTTCGCTGCCATCAGGGGATCCCTCCCTTCGATCCGTGGAAAGATTTTTTGTGGCCCTGGGGCAGATATATGATGACCCGGATAGTTTTGCTCTGGCCGAATCTAACTTAAGTTTTTTATGCCAGAACAAACTGTCTGCGGAGCTTTATTGTTCTGAATTTCAGAGATGGGCAGCTGTTTCAGGTTGGAATGATGCTGCACTCCGGAGTCAGTTCTGTCATGGTCTCTCAGAGAGATTGAAAGATGCGTTTGCTTTCCATGAGAGACCAACTTCCTTAGAGTCTGCCATGTCATTGGCGGTACGCCTTGACAGGCGTCTAAGAGAAAGAAACGAGACCTCTCTGTCCAGCCATTGTCAGTCTAGGGGCAGTGGTGCGGACTCATTCAGTGTGCAGGGGCCTCATCCTGTCTCGCTCCCCTCTGAGGAGGAGCCCATGCAGCTAGGTTGACTTGCCCCTGATAAAAGAGGATTTAGTCCTCAGAGTATGGTGTGTTTTTGTTGTGGGGGCATAGGTCATTTGGCAAATGTTTGTCCGTCTAGGAGATTCTTGAACTGTACTAAGAGCGATAATAAGAGAAAAACCTCAAAAGGTAAATCATCAAATTCTGCTTCATCTGCTACTTTGGGCAAAGTTGATGTAGGAATTTATGCTTTTCCTCTGACCTGCATTTCCCGTTTTCTCCTGTCTGCCAGGGTGGCGCTAGAGAGCAAAGTCATTTCTTGTGAGATTTTTGTCGATAGTGGAGCGGCCGTCAATCTTATTGAGACTCAATTTGTAGCCATGCATGGTTTTCAGGTTTGCACATTAGAAAAGGATATACCTGTTTTTGCTATTGACTCTGCTCCACTCTCACAGAGATCTCTGAAGGGCATTGTTCACAATATCCGGCTAGCTGTAGGTGACACTCATGTGGAGGATATATCTTGTTTTGTCCTTAACGGATTGCCTTCTCCTCTAGTTTTGGGGTTACCCTGGCTCACTAGACATAACCCCACTATTGATTGGCAAGGAAGGCAAATAAATGAGTGGAGTGACTTTTGTAGAGAGAATTGTCTCACAGCGACTTTTGCAGAGGTGTCTACTAAAACTGTGCCATCATTTCTCTCTGATTTCTCAGACGTGTTTTCCGAGAGCGGTGTTCAGGAGCTACCTCCTCACCGGGAGTTTGACTGTCCCATTAACCTCATTCCCGGCGCCAAGCTGCCAAAAGCACGCCTCTACAATCTCTCACAACCGGAAAGAATCGCAATGCGAACCTATATATCAGAGAGTCTCGATAAGGGGCATATATTCGTCCCTCAAAATCACCTGTTGCCGCGGGTTTTTTTTTTTGTTAAAAAAAAAGATGGCTCTCTGAGACCTTGCCTAGATTTTAGGGAGCTGAACCGTATCACGATTCGCGATCCCTATCCCCTTCCTCTGATCCCGGACCTCTTCAACCAAATGGTTGGGGCCAAGGTTTTTTCCAAATTAGATTTGAGAGGCGCGTACAACCTGGTCAGGGTCAGAGAGGGGGATGAATGGAAAACGGCCTTTAATACCCCTAACGGGCATTTCGAGAATCTCGTTATGCATTTCGGCCTGATGAATGCTACGGCCGTCTTTCAGCATTTTGTTAATAGTATTTTCTACCATTTAATGGGGAAATTCGTATTGGTGTATCTTGATGATATTTTGATTTTTCCCCCTGATGTTCAGACCCATCAGGATCATCTTTTTCAGGTTCTGCAGATTCTGCGGGAAAATAAATTGTACGCCAAGCTGGAGAAATGTCTTTTTATGGTATCGGAGATTCAATTTCTGGGTTTTCTCCTCTCTGCTTCTGGTTTTCGCATGGATCCGGAGAAGGTCCGTGCTGTACTTGAGTGGGAGCTTCCTGAGAATCAGAAGGCATTGATGCGCTTTCTGGGTTTTGCGAACTATTACAGAAAGTTCATTTTGAATTATTCCTCTGTTGTCAAACCCCTCACTGACATGACAAAAAAGGGGGCGGATTTTTCCTCTTGGTCGGAGGAGGCGCTTGCAGCTTTTTCTAAGATTAAAGAGAGTTTTGCGTCTGCTCCTGTCTTGGTGCATCCCGATGTTTCCTTACCTTTTATTGTTGAGGTGAATGCTTCCGAGGTGGGTGTGGGTGCGGTTTTGTCCCAGGGCCCTTCTCCTGCCAAATGGCGACCCTGTGCCATTTTCTCTAAAAAACTCTCCCCGGCAGAGAAAAACTATGATGTGGGAAATAGGGAGTTGTTGGCCATCAAGTTGGCCTTCGAGAAATGGCGCCATTGGTTGGAGGGGGCCAGGCACCCTATCACCGTTTTTACCGACCATAAGAATCTATCATACTTGGAGTCGGCCAGGCGTATGAATCCGAGACAGGCCAGATGGTCTCTGTTCTTCTCCAGATTCAATTTTGATGTTACATTCCGCCCTGGGATCAAAAATGTGAAGGCTGATGCTCTCTCTCGCTGTTTTCCGGGAGGAGGAAACTCCGAGGACCCGGGTCCCATTTTGGCGGAGGGGGTAGTTGTTTCTGCTCTATATTCTGATTTGGAGGCCGAGGTCCAGGCTGCCCAGACTGAGACACCTGCCCGTTGTCCTTCTGGGAAGTTGTTTGTGCCTCCTGAGCTACGTCACAAACTCTTCAAGGAGCATCATGATACTGTTCTTGCTGGTCACCCCGAGAGTAGAGCCACGGTAGATCTCATTGCTCGGAGATTTTGGTGGCCGGCTCTTCGTAAGTCGGTGGAGGGTTTTGTGGCTGCTTGTGAGACGTGCGCTCGCGCTAAGGTCCCTCGTTCACGGCCTTCAGGTTCCCTTCTCCCGTTACCCATACCTTCCCGTCCTTGGACACACCTGTTCATGGACTTTATCACGGATCTTCCTCGTTCCTCAGGGAGGTCGGTGATCCTGGTGGTGGTGGACCGTTTTAGCAAGATGGCTCATTTCATACCTTTCCCTGGTTTACCCAATGCTAAAACGTTGGCGCAAGCTTTTGTTGACCATATTGTTAAATTGCATGGCATTCCCTCTGATATTGTTTCCAATAGAGGCACGCAGTTTGTGTCCAGGTTCTGGAAGGCTTTCTGTTCTCGCCTGGGGGTTCGGCTGTCCTTCTCGTCTGCTTTTCACCCGCAGTCGAATGGTCAGACTGAGCGCCTCAATCAGAATCTGGATTCTGATTGAGACATATTTGCGCTGTTTTGTGGCAGAGAACCAGGAGGATTGGTGTTCATTTCTCCCTCTTGCTGAGTTTGCTCTGAACAACCGTCGTCAGGAATCTTCTGATAAGTCACCATCCTTTGGTGCATATGGGTTCCATCCGCAGTTTGGGACATTCTCGGGAGGGGCTCTTTCTGGTTTACCTGAGGAGGAGAGATTTTCCTCGTCTTTGTCTACCATTTGGCAAAAGATTCAGAGTAATCTTAGAAAGATGAGTGAGAAGTATAAGCGTGTGGCTGATAAGAGACGTGTGCCTGGTCCGGACCTGAATGTGGGTGATCTGGTGTGGTTGTCTACAAGAAATATTAAACTGAAGGTTCCCTCCTGGAAATTGGGTCCCAAGTTTATTGGGCCTTATAAAATCTTGTCAGTCATCAATTCTGTTGCCTTCCGTCTTGATCTTCCACGGGTTTGGAAGATACATAATGTATTTCACAGATCTCTCTTAAAACCATATGTCCAGCCCACGGTACCCTCCTCTTTGCCTCCTCCTCTGATTTTGGTTGATGGCAATCTGGAGTTTGAGGTTTCCAGAATTGTGGACTCTCGCATTGTCCGCGGTTCTCTTCAGTACCTCGTTCATTGGAGGGGTTATGGTCCTGAGGAGAGGATGTGGGTTCTGGTGTCGGACATTAAAGCCACTCGCCTCATCAGGGCATTTCATAGGGCTCATCCTGAGAAGGTGGGTCCTGGGTGTCCGGAGTCCACCCGTAGAGGGGGGGGGGGGGGGGTACTGTCACTACTAGAGCTTGGAGGAGTTCTCACTGCTCTGTTTCTTCGCCCCTGTGATGAGGTTTTTACTTTCTGTTTCCTTCCTCCCGCGTTTGATTTCCCTGCCTTTAAATCATCCCTCCTCCTTTGTAGGGTGTGGATTATATTTCTCATTTGAGTTGTAGCTCTTGCTTGAGTATCTTCACTTGTAAGCTATCATTTCACTGGACCTGTGTTCTGCTGCAGCAAGTACTCCGGATATTGCCAGCTGTCTTTGGATCCGTCTTCTCTGCTGCTGCAGCTCCTTCAGCTAAGTGTGCAGACATTGTAGTGTATCTGTTTATTTTCTGACTGGATCTGAGGCGACCACGGTTCCCTCCATATACTGAGCAGGGCACCGGTGGCCGTGCCCCTTCCACTATTGTAGGGGTTACAGTGGTCATCAGTCTTAGGTACGCGGGAATGCCTCGTTCCACCATTTGGATCCGGGCATGTGCTTTAGCAGCATAGGGAGAGCTTTGAGGGTCTGACAGGGGTCACCCTTTATCCTCCCTAGTTTGGGTCCGGTCAGTAGCTCTATTTACTGTGTATGCTCTTGTTGCTCACATACAGCCGTGACATGTATTTGCTGTCAGGTGAACGCCTGTCGGCTAATTTTTGGGGCCTGTAAAGGCCGACACTTACTTCAGTATCCTGTGAATGCCTAATGTACCACCAGCCACAGAATACAAATGTATTTGCAGTCAGGTGAACGCCTGTCGGCTAATTTTTGGGGCCTGTAATGGTCGACACTTCTGTATCCTGTGAATGCCTATTTTTTTCAGACTGGAATTGAAAATCAATGGGTCTGTAAACGTTCCTCTCAATTGTGGAATGGATGCGGACACATTTTATAGATGTGTAAATGGACCCTATATGTATTTGACATGTATTTACCGACTGCTGTCAGCTCTGGATGATTCAGGTTGATCTTTTACACTAAAACCGAGCAATATTACAAAAAAAAAATACACGTTATAACTGTATAAACGATTTATATAACTTATTAGAAAAAAGAAATAAAAATTATGGCAACTTTTCCAAAAGGATGATCATCTCCTGCACCCCCTTCATGGCCTGGCGTTGCCTCTCCTCCATGGCCTTCAAGCGCTCCTGAATGGCCCGTATATCCTGGCGGTGCTCCTTTTGCATTTTGGCCAATTTGGTCTTCAATGTCTTCATTCCTGTTTGGAAAAAAAAAAATGAACATTATTTGCAACTCTTATTAACCTCTTCCGGACACAGGGCGTACAGGTACGCCCTTATGTCCTGGTACTTAAGGACACAGGGCGTACCTGTACGCCCTGTGTATTTTCAATCACCGCCGCGCGGCGGGCGGTGATCGGAGCCCGGTGCCTGCTCAAATCATTGAGCAGGCATCTGGGGCGAATGCGTCAGGGAGCCCTGTGCCCCCCCCCCCCCTCCCGTGTAGGCAATCGCAGCAAACCGCAGGTCAGTTCAGACCTGCAGTTTGCTGCGTTTCCGGGTCATTCGGGTCTCTGAGGACCCGATAACCCGGAACAGTATAATGATCGGTGGTGTGTTTTTACCCCACCAATAACGATCCTGCGATCCTGAGAGGTGATGGTGACATCACCTCTCAGGATCGCCTCTGATTGGTAGTTGGGCGGGCGGGAGATTCAAATGTTGCCAGCGCTCCTCTCCTCCTCCTTTTGTGTCCGGAGCCCGAGGAGAGAGGAGCGCTGCTGTACACATCGTCGGATCTGAGCCAGCATCACCCCATCTGTTCCCCAGCACTAATCCTTGCCCCCAGGACTCGATCTGTGCCCCAGCACCCCCCATCTGATCAGCAGGTAATTAGGGAAAGTCTAGGGAAAGGTTGGGCTAGGCAGGGATAATAAAGGGAAAGTTAGTGTCATTAAAAGTTTTATTGCATCACCCTAAGTAGGGTGTCTGGGGTCCATAGCACAGCTGTGTGACTCTAGACCCCCCAGGGGTGCTGCAGCTTGCCCCCCACAACTTTTTTGGGGCGCAGGCATGTTTTTTTTTTTTTGTGCCTAGGCTGACTGTGGCCGGCACTCTTAGCGTCCGGCCACTGTTACCGCATAGCACACCCTACCGCTGATCAACTTTGGACGGTTTATCAGCGTTTGTTTTTGTTTTTTTTTCACATTTTTCCCCTTTTTTAATTAGTCTTTTTTTTTCTGTTAGTTTTAGGGATAAGTACGTAAACACCCGTGCCCCCACACACACGCACACTGAATAAAGATTTACACGCACGCACACACACACTCCCCTATGGCCCGCCGGATGTTCTCGGCCGAGGAGGCATACGCCCAGCTTGCCTCTGAGTCCGAGAGTCCTAGTGAGGATGAGGATGACCCCACTTTCCTGTTGTCATCCGCGTCCTCCTCATCATCTAGCAATGATGATGAGACGCCAAGGCGGCGGACACGCCGCCAGGCGGAGCAAGGGGACCGCCATGCTAGGGACCCTGTGGCCCACCCTAGTACGAGCAGCTCTGCGGCTTTTACTAGTTTTCCAGCCCACCAGTTAAATCCACCGGAGCCCCCTGCCGGTGAACTTGTCTGGTGTACCCCAGAGCGATTTAAGCCCGTGATTCCTGAGTTTGTAGGCCAATCAGGAATCCAGATTTCCACAGTGGGCTTCACTGAATATTACTTTTTTAGTCTTTTTTTCAGTGACCAACTAGTAAATCTAATGGTGGAGCAAACAAACCTGTACGCCCAACAGTTTGTTGCTCAACACCCGGGCTCCTTTTTGGCTTGGCCCGGGGGCTGGACCCCGGTCAGTGCAGCCGAGATGAGGACATTTTGGGGACTCATGCTGCACATCGGCCTAGTCAAGAAACCTAGTGTCAGGCATTACTGGAGTGGGGACGTCTTCTACCAGATTCCACTTTACAGTACGGCCTTGACACGTACCTGTTTTGAGGCCATCCGGAAATGCCTGCATTATTCAGATAATGCAGCATGTCCCCCCCCCCAAGGTGATCCTGCCTATGACCGCCTGTACAAAATCAGGCCGGTCATCGATCACTTTGGGGCCAAATTTGTTCAGGCCTATGTACCTGGAAGGGAGGTCGCGGTTGATGAGTCTCTCGTTGCGTTCAAGGGGAGACTCATTTTCCGCCAGTATGATCCCTCAAAGCGGGCGAGGTATGGCGTGAAGCTGTACAAACTTTGTGAGAGTACCTCAGGGTACACTTACAAGTTTTGTGTGTACGAGGGGCGGGATTCCCGTATTCAACCCCCAGAATGTCCCCCCACTCTGGGTGTTAGCGGGAAACTTGTGTGGGACCTTATGCACCCACTGCTAGATAAAGGTTATCACCTGTACGTGGATAACTTTTATACTAGCATCCCCTTGTTACAGTCCCTCGCCGCCAGATCCACGTCCGCTTGTGGGACCGTGCGGAAAAATCAACGCGGCCTCCCTGCCCACCCCCTCCAGGTACCTATCCCCAGGGGTGAGACCCGTGCCCTTACCAGTGAAAACCTGTTGCTGGTCAGATATAAGGACAAGAGGGATGTCCTTGTACTGTCCACAATTCATGGTAACGGCATCACCCCTGTCCCTGTGCGAGGTACCGCGGCAACGGTCCTCAAGCCCGATTGTATCGTTGACTACAATCGGTATATGGGAGGAGTTGATCTCTCTGATCAAGTCCTCAAGCCATATAACGGCATACGCAAAATCCAGGCATGGTACAAAAAAGATGCGGTCTACTTGGTGCAGGTTGCCTTGTACAACTTTTTTTGTGCTGTCCATGAGCGCTGGCAACACAGGGACATTCCTTCAGTTCTATGAGGCAGTCCTCAAGGCCCTGATTTTTTCGGACCTGTAAAGAGCAGGCCGGAGTACCTCGGGAACTGGAGGCGCCCAGATCATCCCTGGCCAACACTTTCCAGGTGTGGTCCCCCATAATGGAAAGAATGGACGAACCCAAAAAAAGTGCAGAGTGTGTCGCAGGAGGGGGATACGGAAGGACACCACTACTCAGTGCGACACGTGCCCCGATCATCCGGGCCTCTGCATTGACGGTTGCTTCAGGGAGTACTACACTTCCATGGAGTACTAAATTTATATCCCAATTTAGCCACTGACAATTGGATAAAAAAATATGGTTCTCAGACTTGAGACACCAAAAAATATTATAAAAACTAAAATAATTTTAAAAAGTATACAAATTAGGTATTGCCGTGTTGGTAATAATCTCCGCTATAAAAATACCCCATGACCTAACCCCCCAGACTAACACGGTCCCAAAAAAAAAAACGGTGCAAAAAAATAACTTTTTTTGTCACCTTACATAACAAAAAGTTTAATAGCAAGCGATCAAAAGTCATATAGCCCCCAAAATAGTGCCAATAAAACTGTCCTCTCTTCCCGCAAAAAATGAGCCCCTACATAAGATAATCGGCAAAAAATAAATTAAAAAATTACTCAGACTTATGAGATACAAAAAAACATTTATGGTATCAAAAAGGATAATATAGTCTAAAACCTAAATAATTGTAAAAAAGTAGACTTATTAGGTATTGCCACGTCCGTAATAATCTCCTCTATAAAAATACCCCATGACCTAACCCCCCAGATTAACACGGGCCAAAAAAAAAAAAAAAAGCTATTTTTGGCATTTTTCCATTTCAATCCGTTCTTTCCGGTAACAAAGCAAGGTTTAACAACCAAACAAAACTTAATATGTATTACCCTGATACTGCAGTTTACAGAAATGCCACATTTGCTGTCGTAAACTGCTGTATCACTAAAAGGCAGGGCGCAAAAGGAAAGGACCGACATAAGGAAAGGACCGACATGTTTTCTGGAAGGCAGATTTTGATGGCCTTTTTTATTGACACCATGTCCCTTTTGAAGCCCCCCTGATGCCCCCCTAGAGTAGAAACTCCCTAAAAGTGACCCCATCTAAGAAACTACACCCCTCAAGGTATTCAAAACTGATTTTACAAACTTTATTAACCCTTTAGGTGTTCCTCAACATTTAATGGCAAATGGAGATGAAATTTCAGAATTTCAATTTTTGGAAACCTTACCTCACAAAAATCTAATATAGAGCAACCAAAAATCATATGTACCCTAAAAATAGTCCGCCACCTTATCCTATAGTTTCCAAATGGGGTCACTTTTAGGGAGTTTCTACTCCAGGGGTGCATCAGGGGGGTTGAAACAGGACACGGTGTAAATAAACCGGTCCATAAAAATCAGCCCTCCAAAAACCACACGGCGCTCCTTTCCCTCTACGCCCCGCCGTGTGGCCGTACAGTAGTGTACGACCACATATGGGGTGTTTCTGTAAATGGCAGAGTCAGTGCAATAAAGATATAATCTTGTTTGGCTGTTAACCCTTGCTTTGTTAGTGGAAAAAATGGGTTAAAATTGAAAATTTGGCAAAAAAATGAAATTCTCAAATTTCATCCCCATTTGCCAATAACTCTTGTGCAACACTTGAAGGGTTAACAAAGTTCATAAAATCAGTTTTGAATACCTTGAGGGGTGTAGTTTCTTAGATGGGGTCACTTTTATGGAGTTTCTACTCTAGGGGTGCATCAGGGGGGCTTCAAATGGGACATGGTGTAAATAAACCAGTCCAGCAGAATCTGCCTTCCAAAAAACAATATGGCGCACCTTTCCCTCTACGCCCTTCTGTGTGCCCGTACAGTAGTTTACGGACACATATGGGGTGTTTCTGTAAACTGCAGAGTCAGGGCAATAAATATGGATTTTTGTTTGGCTGTTAACCCTTGCTTTGGTACTGGAAAAAATAGATTAAAGTGGAAAATTTGCCAAAAAATCGAAATTCTGAAATTTTATCTCCATTTGCTATTAACTCTTGTGGAACACCTAAAGGGTTAACGACGTTTGTAAAATCAGTTTTGAATAGCTTTAGGGGTGTCGTTTTTAGAATGGGGTCATTTTTGGGTGGTTTCTATTATATAAGCCTCACAAAGTGACTTCAGACCTGAACTAGTCCCTAAGCATTGGGTTTTTGAAAATTTCTGAAAAATTTCAAGATTTGCTTCCAAACTTCTAAGCCTTGTAACATCCCCAAAATATTAAATATCATTCCCAAAATGATCCAAACATGAAGTAGATATATGGGGAATGTAAAGTAATAACTATTTTTGTAGGTATTTCTATGTATTATAGAAGTAGAGAAATTGAAAAATGTGTAAATTTGGTATTTTTTCTAAATAATTTTTTTTTTGTTTTTACTTCATTTGACCAGTATCATGAAGCACAATATGTGACGAACAAACAATCTCAGAATGGCCTGGATAAGTCAAAGCGTTTTAAAGTTATCACCACTTAAAGTGACACTGGTCAGATTTGCAAAAAATGGCCTGGTCCTTAAGGTGAAATAAGGCTGTGTCCTTAAGGAGTTAAACCTTTAAACCTTTATTTTGTGGTGCATCTGACTTTATGATCGCTTGCTATTACACTTTTTTGTGATAAAAGTTTTTGGAGAGTTTTAAATTTTAGTTTAAAAAGATGTCCACCTGAGGGGTTATTTGGTATGATATTTTTAGACTGCTGGTTGTTATAGATGCGGCCAGACCGAATATTTTTCCTTATTTTTAGTTATTTCTATTTTAGACAATAAAAGCATTGTTGAACCAAAAACAATTCATGTTTTACTGTCTCCATATTTTGAGAGCCATATTATTATTTTTAATTGGCTATTGTCTAATGGTAGGGTCTCATTTTTTGCAGAATGAACTGACAGATTATTACTATCATGGGGGGCATATGCCTTTTCTGATAGCTTGGTGTTGCACTTTTAGTGATGTTAGGTTGAATAAATGAATATTTTCTTTAAATTGTTTCTTTTTTTATGTTTAAAGTGTTCACTGGAGGGGTTAGATCATCGAATATTTTTATAGAGACGGTCGATATGTACACGGTGGTACAAAATATGTCTGTTTGTCTATTGTTTACCTTTTTTTATTCTTTTTTATTTAAAGTCTTTATACACATTAACTATTTAAATCTCAATACGTTAGTTAGTGATATTTATGATCTTTATATAGTGTTTTAGTTAGTGATATTTCAGTACTATATAATTTTATTTTATTTGTTAGTTAGTGATAGTTCTATTGAGTTTAATATTATTTATTTGTTAAGTTAATGGTTTAAATGTAGATCAAAGAGTTATTGTCCAGTGTTCTTTTTTTGTATTACTATAGTGTATGTTGTCGCCTCATTGTTGGCCCTTTTAATCTTTATGTACATGTTATGGATACATAATCATATTGCTATGTGCGCATATTTACCCTCCTGTCGGGGGCTGGTGATCACCTCCTCTTCCTCCGAGTCCTGAAATGGGGTGGTGCTGGAGGGTACAGCACTTTCCACCTCCTTCACTTCTCCCAAATCTGGTGGGGGTGGGGGTGGCTCAATAGGCTGGGAGGTTCCGGCCTCCTCCTCCTCTTCCGCCTCTACCTCCAATAACTCCACGGCCTCTGCCGATCTCCTTCTCCGAATGGAGGGAATAGGAACTCCTGTGATCACAGAATGTTCAGATTTTAGATAAACAACTCCAAAATCTTAAGAACATTTGATATAAAGAAATTACAATATGGAGGGATCTATATATAATTGCAGTGGCTGCCAGCTTTATGATGCATAACTCAATAAAAAATTAACAGTATGAAAAAAGACATCCCCTTCACAGTGTCTTGATGGAACAATGGGGCGAGAGGAGACCCATGAGATGGTATTATCTCCTCATTGTTTCATAGCATGATCTACTTCTCTACACCAGAGTTGGCTACTTCTTAATCCCATCACTAACACAATAGAACAAAGGGACATAAACCAACACATTCATTGGGAGTCTCACTCAGAGCAGAGTTAACCCTTATTGCGTTTATGGATTCACACCATGCTACTTTAATGGGGAATACGAAAGATGTGGCCTATAAACTCAACCAAAAATTCATGGTTTATAGTTCCCTCTAAACCAAATAGGTCAGAGTGGGGGTCTACATAGTCCTGGGTCTATAACCCATAGGAAGGAGGCTAGGCCTCAGGCTTCTCCTGCAGACACAGTGATGGTTCAGTCCGTCACTTGTCTGGCACAAAGCCAAAACATCACATCACCCAAAGAACACCATCCCCACAGTGAAACATGGTGGTGGCAGCATCATGCTGTGGGGATGTTTTTCAGCAGCCGGGACCGGGAAACTGGTCAGAGCTGAGGGAAAGATGGACAGGGATATTCTTGAGCAAAACCTGAGCACTGTGTGCGAGATTTGAGGGTAAGACGGAGGTTCATCGTCCAGCAGGGCAATGACCCCCAAAACACTGCTAAAGCAACACTTGAGTGGTTTAAGGGGAAACATGTAAATGTTTTGGAATGGCCTAGTCAAAGCCCAGATCTTAATCCAATAGAAAATCAGACTTAAAGATTGCGCAAACCATCAAATTGGAAGGAGCAGAATCAGTATTGCAAGGAGGAATGGGCAAAAACGCCTCTGGTAAGATGTGGCAACTGCTCATAGAGACTCATCCAAAACGACTTGGAGCTGTGATTGCCACAAAAGGTGGCTCTACTAAGTATTGACTTTAAGGGGTGAATAGTTATGCACATTGACCTTTTCTGATTCTGTAGTTTACAGAAACACCCCATATGTGGTTGTAAACTGCTGTACGGGCACACAGCAGGGCGCAGAAGGAAAGGAATGCCATACGTTTTTTGGAAAACAGATTTTGCTGGACTGGTTTTTTGACACCATGTCCAATTTGATGCAACCCCTGATGCACCCCTAGAGTAGAAACTCCAAAAAAGTGACCCTATTTTAGAAACTACGGGATAGGGTGGCAGTTTTGTTGGTGCTAGTTTAGGGTACATATGATTTTTGGTTGCTCTATATTACACTTTTTGTGAGGTAAGGTAACAAGAAATAGCTGTTTTGGCACCGTTTTTATTTTTTGTTATTTACAACATTCATCGACAGGTTAGATAATGTATTATTTTTATAGAGCAGGTTTTCACGGACGCGGCTATACCTAATATGTATACAATTTTTTTTATTTATGTAAGTTTTACAAAATGATTTCATTTCTTAAACAAAAAAAATCATGTTTTAGTGTCTCCATAGGCCTCATGCACACGACCGTTGTGTGCACCCGTGGCCGTTGTGCCGTTTTCCGTTTTTTTTCGCGGACCCATTGACTTTCAATGGGTCCGTGGAAAGATCGGAAAATGCACCGTTTTGCAGCCGCATCCGTGATCCGTGTTTCCTGGCCGTGAAAAAAATATGACCTGTCCTATTTTTTTCACGGCCAACGGTTCACGGACCCATTCAAGTCAATGGGTCCGTGAAAGAACACGGATGCACACAAGATTGGCATCCGTGTCCGTGATCCGTGGCCGTAGGTTAGTTTTTATACAGACGGATCCGAAGATCCGTCTGCATAAAGCTTTTTCAGAGCTGAGTTTTCACTTCGTGAAAACTCAGAACCGACAGTATATTCTAACACAGAAGCGTTCCCATGGTGATGGGGACGCTTCTAGTTAGAATACACTACAAACTGTGTACAAGACTGCCCCCTGCTGCCTGGCAGCACCCGATCTCTTACAGGGGGCCGTGATCAGCACAATTAACCCCTTCAGGTGCGGCACCTGAAAGGGTTAATTGTACTATCATATCCCCCTGCAAGAGATCAGGGCTGCCAGGCAGCAGGGGGCAAACCCCCCCCCCCTCCCCAGTTTGAACATCATTGATGGCCAGTGCGGCCCCCCCCCTCCCTCCCTCTATTGTAATAATTTGTTGGTGGCACAGTGTGCGCCCCCCATCGGCCCCCCCTCCCTCTATAGCATTAACAACATTGGTGGCCAGTGTGCGGCCTCCCATCTCCCCCCCCCCATCATTGGTGGCAGCGGAGTTCCGATCGGAGTCCCAGTTTAATCGCTGGGGCTCCGATCGGTAACCATGGCAACCAGGACGCTACTACAGTCCTGGTTGCCATGGTTACTTAGCTATAGTACAATAGTAGAAGATTCATACTTACCTGCTGCTCCGATGTTCGTGTCCGGCCGGGAGCTCCACCTACTGGTAAGTGACAGCCTCAGGTCTGTGCGGCGCATTGCTAAATGAACTGTCACTTACCAGTAGGAGGAGCTCCCGGCCAGACACGAACATCGCAGCTCCCAGGTAAGTATGAATCTTTTACTATTGTACTATTGCTAGTAACCCGCTCCCGCTGCCACCAATGATCGGGGGGGGGGGGGGGGGGGGCCGCACACTGGCCACCAATGTTGTTAATGCTATAGAGGGAGGGGGGGCCGATGGGGGGCACACACTGTGCCACCAACGATTTATTACAATAGAGGGAGGAAGGGGGGGGGGGGCGCACACTGTGCCACCAACGATTTATTACAATAGAGGGAGCGCACACTGTGCCACCAACGATTTATTACAATAGAGGGAGGAAGGGGGGGGGCGCACACTGTGCCACCAACGATTTATTACAATAGAGGGAGGAAGGGGGGGGCGGGGGGGGCGCACACTGTGCCACCAACGATTTATTACAATGGAGGGAGGAAGGGGGGGGGCGCACACTGTGCCACCAACGATTTATTACAATAGAGGGAGGAAGGGGGGGGCGCACTGGCCATCAATGATATTCAAACTGGGGAGGGGGGGGGTCTGCCCCCTGCTGCCTGGCAGCCCTGATCTCTTACAGGGGGATATGATAGTACAATTAACCCCTTCAGGTGCGGCACTTGAGGGGTTAATTGTGCTGATCACGGCCCCCTGTAAGAGATCGGATGCTGCTAGGCAGCAGGGGGCAGTCATGTACACAGTTTGTAGTATATTCTAACTAGAAGCGTCCCCATCACCATGGGAACGCCTCTGTGTTAGAATATACTGTCGGAAATGAGGTTTCACGATCTAACTCATATCCGACAGTATATTCTAACATAGAGGCGTTCCCATGGTGATGGGGACGCTTCAAGTTAAAATATACCATCGGATTGGAGAAAACTCCGATCCGATGGTATAAAAGGGACTCCAGACTTTACATTGAAAGTCAATGGGGACGGATCCGTTTGAAATGGCACCATATTGTGTCAACGTCAAACGGATCCGTCCCCATTGACTTGCATTGTAATTCAGGACGGATCCGTTTGGCTCCGCACGGCCAGGCGGACACCAAAACGACTTTTTTTTCATGTCCGTGGATCCTCCAAAAATCAAGGAAGACCCACGGACGAAAAAACGGTCACAGATCACGGAAAAACGGGACCCGTTTTTGCGGACCGCAAAAAAATACGTTCGTGTGCATGAGGCCTTAGTCTGAGAGCCATAGTTTCTTCAGTTTTTGGGCGATTATCTTGGGTAGGGGAGGATTTTTGCGGGATGAGATGACGGTTTGATTGGCACTATTTTGGGTGCGTATGACTTTTTGAACGCTTGCTATTACACTTAATGTGATGTAAGGTGACAAAAAAAGGCATTTTTTACACCGTTTTAACTATTTTTTTTTAAGGTGTTCATCTGAGGGGTTAGGTCATGTGATATTTCTATAGTGCAGGTTAATACCGACGCGGCGATACCAAATATGTATACTTTTTTTTAATTTACTTGAGTTTTACACAATAATAGCTTTTTTAAACAAAAAAAAATTTTAAAACAAAAAAAAATTTGTTTAGTGTCTCCATATTCTGAGCCATAGTTTTTTTTATTTTCTGGACGATTGTCTTAGGTAAGGGCTAATTCTTTGAGGGAGGAGGTGACGGTTAGATTGGTACTATTTTGGTGGGCATAAGCCTTTTTGATCGCTCTCTGTTGTACTTTTTGTGATGTAAGGTGACAATTTTTTTTTTATTTAGCACAGTTTTTATTTTTTATTTTTTACAGTGTTCATCTGAGGGGTTAGGTCATGTGATATTTTTATAGAGCCGGTCGATCTGGACGCGTCGATACCTAATATCCCAAAATTTTTACCAATTTTTTTTAACTTTATTTGGGGAAAATCACGTTTTTGTTTATTTTTACTTTAAACTTTTAATTTTTGGGGGCAAAATCTTTATTTTTTCAACTTTTTTTCACTTTATTTTTTGTCCCACTTTGGGAATTCAACTTTTGGGGGTCTAATCCCCTTTACAATGCTTTCCAATACTTCTGTATTGGAAGGCATTATCTGTATGAGTAATATAGTATGAGTAATCTCACAGTCTCGTTACAGAAAGGCAACGCCGATGCCTAAGGAAGGCATCGCGTTGCCTCCATGCCATCGGGTCCCCCCTACAGCCGCACGGGAACCCGATGGCACCGCCGCCCGCCGCCGCCTTAACCTGTAAAAGCCGCAAACCACAGGTCTGAATTGACCTGCGCTTTGCGGCGATCGCCGACATGGGGGGGTCACATGACCCCCCCGCGCGCATTGTCCCCGGGTGCCTGCTCATCGATTTGAGCAGGCACCTTGTTCCGATCACCGCCCGCCCGCTGGGCGGCGGTGATCGGAACTACACATGACGTACCGGTACGTCTTGTGTCCTTAAGAACCGGGACATCATGCCGTACCGGTACGGCATGTGTCTGGAACATGTTAAGTATATTATGTGTCCTCGCTTGTACTTTTGGCTAGTGTTTGTTATTAGTACATGTAGTTTTGGTTATTCGGTGTTGTATTGTGCTGGATATAGTGGTCACTGGTTTATGTAAAGGGGTTATATACTGTATTCATGGCATTGGTATACACTACTACTATAATTTTGTGATTGTGGAATTCTCTTAAGCCTGTATTACATTGCACAATCTGGTAGGCGATTGTTATGAGCTTGGCTCTGGTGCTGTATTTATGCAATAACTTTGAACTGGTGCCTTATATGTGTATCTTGGTTCTGGTACTGTATATGGATATGGTGCTATGTTTACGCAATGAAATTCAACGGCAGTAAAGGGCTCAGCTCATCTGCACTCTCTTGGGGAGGCACAGATCAGCCTGGAACCAGGCACTGAGTATAATCCAAAACAAGGAGAGACGTCTAGTTTGCAATAAAAAAGTTATAGCCTTTATTCTTTAAAGCAATAAAATATCCAATGACACAGTATAGACACACAGCGTTAGCGTCTACACGTTTGGGATCTTAAAGTGTGACCCTTACTCATGTAATGAGATTGGTATGTTACCGCCACTATGGTATCTTATATAGATTAGCCATGCCCTATTATATAAACCACACCAATCAAAAAGACCACTCCTATTTTTGCTGCCACCTGCTGCACGAGTATCCCCCTGTGACCGGCTCTCCCAGGTTCACCATATCTGCATTACTGCCCTAGCAGAAGTGATTAGTACTAGAAAAATGGTGCAACACGCCGGGGAGTAGCTAGCGAAACAGGCCAAATACCAAAGAGGAATTGAGGCTGGAGCTAAGGCCTCTTTCACACGGGCGTTGCAGGTGCGTTGCGGAAGAATGCACGATTTTTCCGCGCTAGTGCAGAGCTTTCTAATGCGTTTTGCACGCGCGTGAGAAAAATCGGCATGTTTGGTACCCAGACCCGAACCCGGACTTCGCCCCAGATCCTCAAAGAAGAAGAAAGAAGACGAGCCGGGCTGCGCGAACAAGTGGATGAGGAGAGTTTAATTTTAATTTTAATTTTTTTAACCCCTCCATCCCTAATTTACTTGGCATTCTGTATTAACCACTTCAGCCCCCAGTGCTTAAACACCCTGAAAGACCAGGCCACTTTTTACACTTCTGACCTACACTACTTTCACCGTTTATTGCTCGGTCATGCAACTTACCACCCAAATGAATTTTACCTCCTTTTCTTCTCACTAATAGAGCTTTCATTTGGTGGTATTTCATTGCTGCTGACATTTTTACTTTTTTTGTTATTAATCAAAATTTAACGATTTTTTTGCAAAAAAATGCCATTTTTCACTTTCAGTTGTAAAATTTTGCAAAAAAAACGAGATCCATATAGAAATTTTGCTCTAAATTTATAGTTCTACATGTCTTTGATAAAAAAAAATGTTTGGGTAAAAAAAAAAAATGGTTTGGGTAAAAGTTATAGCGTTTACAAACTATGGTACAAAAATGTGAATTTCCGCTTTTTGAAGCAGCTCTGACTTTCTGAGCACCTGTCATGTTTCCTGAGGTTCTACAATGGCCAGACAGTACAAACACCCCACAAATGACCCCATTTCGGAAAGTACACACCCTAAGGTATTCGCTGATGGGCATAGTGAGTTCATAGAACTTTTTATTTTTTGTCACAAGTTAGCGGAAAATGATGATTTTTTTTTTTTTTTTCTTACAAAGTCTCATATTCCACTAACTTGTGACAAAAAATAAAAATTTCTATGAACTCACTATGCCCATCACGAAATACCTTGGGGTCTCTTCTTTCCAAAATGGGGTCACTTGTGGGGTAGTTATACTGCCCTGGCATTCTAGGGGCCCAAATGTGTGGTAAGGAGTTTGAAATCAAATTCTGAAAAAAATGACCTGTCAAATCCGAAAGGTGCTCTTTGGAATATGGGCCCCTTTGCCCACCTAGGCTGCAAAAAAGTGTCACACATCTGGTATCTCCGTACTTAGGAGAAGGTGGGGAATGTGTTTTGGGGTGTCATTTTATATATACCCATGCTGGGTGAGAGAAATATCTTGGCAAAAGACAACTTTTCCCATTTTTTTATACAAAGTTGGCATTTGACCAAGATATTTATCTCACCCAGCATGGGTATATATAAAATGACACCCCAAAACACATTCCCCACCTTCTCCTGAGTACGGAGATACCAGATGTGTGACACTTTTTTGCAGCCTAGGTGGGCAAAGGGGCCCATATTCCAAAGAGCACCTTTCGGATTTGACAGGTCATTTTTTTCAGAATTTGATTTCAAACTCCTTACCACACATTTGGGCCCCTAGAATGCCAGGGCAGTATAACTACCCCACAAGTGACCCCATTTTGGAAAGAAGACACCCCAAGGTATTCCGTGAGGGGCATGGCGAGTTCCTAGAATTTTTTATTTTTTGTCACAAGTTAGTGGAAAATGATGATTTTTTTTTTTTTTTTTTTTTCATACAAAGTCTCATATTCCACTAACTTGTGACAAAAAATAAAAACTTCCATGAACTCACTATGCCCATCAGCGAATACCTTGGGGTCTCTTCTTTCCAAAATGGGGTCACTTGTGGGGTAGTTATACTGCCCTGGCATTCTAGGGGCCCAAATGTGTGGTAAGGAGTTTGAAATCAAATTCAGTAAAAAATGACCTATGAAATCCAAAAGGTGCTCTTTGGAATGTGGGCCCCTTTGCCCACCTAGGCTGCAAAAAAGTGTCACACATCTGGTATCCCCGTACTCAGGAGAAGTTGAGGAATGTGTTTTGGGGTGTCTTTTTACATATACCCATGCTGGGTGAGATAAATATCTTGGTCAAATGCCAACTTTGTATAAAAAAATGGGAAAAGTTGTCTTTTGCCAAGATATTTCTCTCACCCAGCATGGGTATATGTAAAATGACACCCCAAAACACATTCCCCACCTTCTCCTGAGTACGGAGATACCAGATGTGTGACACTTTTTTGCAGCCTAGGTGGGCAAAGGGGCCCATATTCCAAAGAGCACCTTTCGGATTGGACAGGTCATTTTTTTCAGAATTTGATTTCAAACTCCTTACCACACATTTGGGCCCCTAGAATGCCAGGGCAGTATAACTACCCCACAAGTGACCCCATTTTGGAAAGAAGACACTCCAAGGTATTCCGTGAGGGGCATGGCAAGTTCCTAGAATTTTTTATTTTTTGTCACAAGTTAGTGGAAAATGATGATTTTTTTTTTTTTTTTTCATACAAAGTCTCATATTCCACTAACTTGTGACAAAAAATAAAAACTTCCATGAACTCACTATGCCCATCAGCGAATACCTTGGGGTCTCTTCTTTCCAAAATGGGGTCACTTGTGGGGTAGTTATACTGCCCTGGCATTCTAGGGGCCCAAATGTGTGGTAAGGAGTTTGAAATCAAATTCTGAAAAAAATGACCTGTCAAATCCGAAAGGTGCTCTTTGGAAAATGGGCCCCTTTGCCCACCTAGGCTGCAAAAAAGTGTCACACATCTGGTATCTCCGTACTCAGGAGAAGTTGAGGAATGTGTTTTGGGGTGTCATTTTATATATAAACCATGCTGGGTGAGAGAAATATCTTGGCAAAAGACAACTTTTCCCATTTTTTTATACAAAGTTGGCATTTGACCAAGATATTTATCTCACCCAGCATGGGTATATATAAAATGACACCCCAAAACACATTCCCCACCTTCTCCTGAGTACGGAGATACCAGATGTGTGACACTTTTTTGCAGCCTAGGTGGGCAAAGGGGCCCATATTCCAAAGAGCACCTTTCGGATTTGACAGGTCATTTTTTTCAGAATTTGATTTCAAACTCCTTACCACACATTTGGGCCCCTAGAATGCCAGGGCAGTATAACTACCCCACAAGTGACCCCATTTTGGAAAGAAGACACCCCAAGGTATTCCGTGAGGGGCATGGCGAGTTCCTAGAATTTTTTATTTTTTGCCACAAGTTAGTGGAAAATGATGATTTTTTTTTTTTTTTTTTTCATACAAAGTCTCATATTCCACTAACTTGTGACAAAAAATAAAAACTTCCATGAACTCACTATGCCCATCAGCGAATACCTTGGGGTCTCTTCTTTCCAAAATGGGGTCACTTGTGGGGTAGTTATACTGCCCTGGCATTCTAGGGGCCCAAATGTGTGGTAAGGAGTTTGAAATCAAATTCAGTAAAAAATGACCTATGAAATCCAAAAGGTGCTCTTTGGAATGTGGGCCCCTTTGCCCACCTAGGCTGCAAAAAAGTGTCACACATCTGGTATTCCCGTACTCAGGAGAAGTTGAGGAATGTGTTTTGGGGTGTCTTTTTACATATACCCATGCTGGGTGAGATAAATATCTTGATCAAATGCCAACTTTGTATAAAAAAATGGGAAAAGTTGTCTTTTGCCAAGATATTTCTCTCACCCAGCATGGGTATATGTAAAATGACACCCCAAAACACATTCCCCACCTTCTCCTGAGTACGGAGATACCAGATGTGTGACACTTTTTTGCAGCCTAGGTGGGCAAAGGGGCCCATATTCCAAAGAGCACCTTTCGGATTTGACAGGTCATTTTTTTCAGAATTTGATTTCAAACTCCTTACCACACATTTGGGCCCCTAGAATGCCTGGGCAGTATAACTACCCCACAAGTGACCCCATTTTGGAAAGAAGACACCCCAAGGTATTCCGTGAGGGGCATGGCAAGTTCCTAGAATTTTTTATTTTTTGTCACAAGTTAGTGGAAAATGATGATTTTTTTTTTTTTTTTCATACAAAGTCTCATATTCCACTAACTTGTGACAAAAAATAAAAACTTCCATGAACTCACTATGCCCATCAGCGAATACCTTGGGGTCTCTTCTTTCCAAAATGGGGTCACTTGTGGGGTAGTTATACTGCCCTGGCATTCTAGGGGCCCAAATGTGTGGTAAGGAGTTTGAAATCAAATTCTGAAAAAAATGACCTGTCAAATCCGAAAGGTGCTCTTTGGAATATGGGCCCCTTTGCCCACCTAGGCTGCAAAAAAGTGTCACACATCTGGTATCTCCGTACTTAGGAGAAGGTGGGGAATGTGTTTTGGGGTGTCATTTTATATATAAACCATGCTGGGTGAGAGAAATATCTTGGCAAAAGACAACTTTTCCCATTTTTTTATACAAAGTTGGCATTTGACCAAGATATTTATCTCACCCAGCATGGGTATATATAAAATGACACCCCAAAACACATTCCCCACCTTCTCCTGAGTACGGAGATACCAGATGTGTGACACTTTTTTGCAGCCTAGGTGGGCAAAGGGGCCCATATTCCAAAGAGCACCTTTCGGATTTGACAGGTCATTTTTTTCAGAATTTGATTTCAAACTCCTTACCACACATTTGGGCCCCTAGAATGCCAGGGCAGTATAACTACCCCACAAGTGACCCCATTTTGGAAAGAAGACACCCCAAGGTATTCCGTGAGGGGCATGGCGAGTTCCTAGAATTTTTTATTTTTTGTCACAAGTTAGTGGAAAATGATGATTTTTTTTTTTTTTTTTTTTCATACAAAGTCTCATATTCCACTAACTTGTGGCAAAAAATAAAAACTTCCATGAACTCACTATGCCCATCAGCGAATACATTGGGGTCTCTTCTTTCCAAAATGGGGTCACTTGTGGGGTAGTTATACTGCCCTGGCATTCTAGGGGCCCAAATGTGTGGTAAGGAGTTTGAAATCAAATTCAGTAAAAAATGACCTATGAAATCCAAAAGGTGCTCTTTGGAATGTGGGCCCCTTTGCCCACCTAGGCTGCAAAAAAGTGTCACACATCTGGTATCCCCGTACTCAGGAGAAGTTGAGGAATGTGTTTTGGGGTGTCTTTTTACATATACCCATGCTGGGTGAGATAAATATCTTGGTCAAATGCCAACTTTGTATAAAAAAATGGGAAAAGTTGTCTTTTGCCAAGATATTTCTCTCACCCAGCATGGGTATATGTAAAATGACACCCCAAAACACATTCCCCACCTTCTCCTGAGTACGGAGATACCAGATGTGTGACACTTTTTTGCAGCCTAGGTGGGCAAAGGGGCCCATATTCCAAAGAGCACCTTTCGGATTTCACTGGTCATTTTTTACAGAATTTGATTTCAAACTCCTTACCACACATTTGGGCCCCTAGAATGCCAGGGCAGTATAACTACCCCACAAGTGACCCCATTTTGGAAAGAAGAGACCCCAAGGTATTCGCTGATGTGCATAGTGAGTTCATGGAAATTTTTATTTTTTGTCACAAGTTAGTGGAATATGAGACTTTGTATGAAAAAAAAAAAAAAAAAAAAAATCATCATTTTCCACTAACTTGTGACAAAAAATAAAAAATTCTAGGAACTTGCCATGCCCCTCACGGAATACCTTGGGGTGTCTTCTTTCCAAAATGGGGTCACTTGTGGGGTAATTATACTGCCCTGGCATTTTCCAGGGGCCCTAATGTCTGGTAAGTAGGTAAATGACCTGTGAAATCCGAAAGGTGCTCTTTGGAATGTGGGCCCCTTTGCCCACCTAGGCTGCAAAAAAGTGTCACACATCTGGTATCTCCGTACTCAGGAGAAGGTGGGGAATGTGTTTTGGGGTGTCATTTTACATATACCCATGCTGGGTGAGAGAAATATCTTGGCAAAAGACAACTTTTCCCATTTTTTTTATACAAAGTTGGCATTTGACCAAGATATTTATCTCACCCAGCATGGGTATATGTAAAATGACACCCCAAAACATATTCCCCAACTTCTGCTGAATACGGAGATACCACATGTGTGACACTTTTTTGCAGCCTAGGTGGGCAAAGGTGCCCAAATTCCTTTTAGGAGGGCATTTTTAGACATTTGGATACCAGACTTCTTCTCACGCTTTGGGGCCCCTAAAATGCCAGGGCAGTATAAATACCCCACATGTGACCCCATTTTGGAAAGAAGACACCCCAAGGTATTCAATGAGGGGCATGGCGAGTTCATTGAAAAAAAAAATTTTGGCACAAGTTAGCGGAAATAGATTTTTTTGATTTTGTTCTCACAAAGTCTCCCTTTCCGCTAACTTGGGACAAAAATTTCAATCTTTCATGGACTCAATATGCCCCTCAGCGAATACCTTGGGGTGTCTTCTTTCCAAAATGGTGTTATTTGTGGGGTGTTTGTACTGCCCTGGCATTTGAGGGTCTCCGCAATCATTACATGTATGCCCAGCATTAGGAGTTTCTGCTATTCTCCTTATATTGAGCATACGGGTAATGAGATTTTTTTTTTCCGTTCAGCCTCTGGGCTGAAAGAAAAAAATGAACGGCACAGATTTCTTCATTCGCATCGATCAATGTGGATGAAAAAATCTCTGCCAAAAAAAGAAAAAGGAGGGGAAAGGCGTCTGCCAGGACATAGGAGCTCCGCCCAACATCCATACCCACTTCAGCTCGTATGCCCTGGCAAACCAGATTTCTCCATTCACATCAATCGATGTGGATGAATAAATCATTGCCGGGATTTTTTTTTTTATATATACAAAGTGTTTGCCAAAGTATATGAACACCGCCACCTCCTCAGCTCATATGCCTCGGCAAACGTATCTTTTACTGCAGAGGAGAAATCTCGTCTTGCAGCGCCGCATACACCGACTTGCGTGTAATCTGACAGCAGCGCAATGCTTCTGTCCGAATGCACATCAGTGCTGCAGCTAGTCGATCGGTTGGTCCACCTGAAAGGTAAAAAAAACAAAACAAAAAAGAAAAAACCAGGCCGCAAAGCAATAACTTTATTAACTGTTGAACAGAACATAGAAACTTTTTTTAAACTTTTTTAACTGAACATTTAACTTTTTTACTTACCGGTATTTTTTTTTTTGTTTAGTTTTTTTTACCTTTTATAGAACAAACCTCTCCTTCCCCATGGGACAATGTGCAAAGCGCAAATCGCCCAAAGATGTGGCGAAGTACGTTATGCACTTTATCCCAGGTGAAAGGAGAGGTTTGCAGCAGCTGTGAGTGAATGGGCCCTAATAGCCCTGTGTGCCTGTCCTGGTGAGATGTGATCCCTATGCTAGGTGTACCTGTGTGTGGTACTTCCGGAAACACTCTCCATAGCATAGGGCAGGGTGGTCAGCACAGTCAGGACAGAAATAGCGGGTGTCACGCCTTATTCCACTCCTGCTACAGACACGACATCTTTTTCGGGGTGACGGTTGGGTTGAGGTACCAGGAACGACACTGGGGAAATGTCGCTCGTGTAGACGGCTAACTACACTGGTGGATGGGGCCACGGAACCTCCTGGGTAAAGGAGGTTCTCGATGATCTCTTCCTGGAATTTGAGGAAGGATCCTGTTCTCCCAGCCTTACTGTAGAGAACAAAACTATTGTAGAGCGCCAATTGAATTAAATATACAGACACCTTCTTATACCAGCGTCTGGTTCTGCGGGAAACTAAATACGGAGACAACATCTGGTCATTGAAGTCCACCCCTCCCATGAGCGCATTATAGTCGTGGACACAGAGGGGCTTTTCAATGACACGGGTTGCTCGCTCAATTTGGATTGTCGTGTCTGCGTGAATGGAGGAGAGCATGTAAACGTCACGCTTGTCTCTCCATTTCACCGCGAGCAGTTCTTCGTTACACAAGGCAGCCCTCTGCCCCCTTGCAAGACGGGTGGTTACAAGCCGTTGGGGGAAGCCCACGCGACTAGTTCGCGCGGTGCCACAGGCGCAAATCCGTTCTAGAAACAAATGCCTAAAGAGGGCCACACTTGTGTAGAAATTGTCCACATAAAGATGGTACCCCTTGCCGAATAAGGGTGACACCAAGTCCCAGACTGTCTTCCCACTGCTCCCCAGGTAGTCAGGGCAACCGACCGGCTCCAGGGTCTGATCTTTTCCCTCATAGATCCGAAATTTGTGGGTATAGCCTGTGGCCCTTTCACAGAGCTTATACAATTTGACCCCATACCGGGCACGCTTGCTTGGGATGTATTGTTTGAAGCCAAGGCGCCCGGTAAAATGTATTAGGGACTCGTCTACGCAGATGTTTTGCTCAGGGGTATACAAATCTGCAAATTTCAGGTTGAAATGGTCTATGAGGGGCCGAATTTTGTGGAGCCGGTCAAAAGCAGGGTGGCCTCTGGGACGGGAGGTGGTATTGTCGCTAAAATGCAGAAAACGTAGGATGGTCTCAAATCGTGTCCTGGACATAGCAGCAGAGAACATGGGCATGTGATGAATTGGGTGCGTTGACCAATATGACCGCAATTCATGCTTTTTTGTCAGGCCCATGTTGAGGAGAAGGCCCAAAAAAATTTTAAGTTCGGAAACTTGGACTGGTTTCCACCGGAAAGGCTGGGCATAATAGCTTCCCGGGTTAGCGGTTATAAATTGTGTGGCATACTGGTTGGTCTCTGCCACGACTAAGTCCAAGAGCTCCGCAGTCAAGAACAGCTCAAAAAATCCCAGGGCCGAACCGATTTGAGCCGTCTCAACCCGAACTCCAGACTGGGCGGTGAAAGGGGGAACTACTGGTGCGGCTGAAGTTGGTGACTGCCAATCAGGATTTGCCAGCACCTCAGGGACTCTAGGGGCTCTACGGGCCCGTCTTTGCGGTGGCTGCGACGGGGTAACTATTGCACGTGCCACCGTACCAGCTTCAACTGCGCTTCTGGTGCTCGCTACTTCACCATGTTGTACTAGGTCCAGGAAGGGCTGCGCTGCTGGTGTATGCCTCACCACGTGATCCGGCAGCGACAGCCCCACTCTGCTGCTCTTGAAGCGGATCCTGCGTAACCTGTGGTCTAGCGACATGGGGCCGGGTACGCCTGGTGCTGCCAGGGACCTCCACCTCCTCGTCCGAACTTTGGGTCAGAGAGCCACTGCTTTCCACAGGTTCATATTCTGACCCGCTAGATTCGTCAGATGAGGGTTCCCACTCCTCATCCGACTGGGTCAGAATCCTGTAGGCCTCTTCAGAAGAATACCCCCTGTTTGACATTTTGGACTACTAAATTTAGGGGTATTCCCTGAGACTACCCAAGAAAAAAAGCAGACCTGTATTACAAAGGGGAGGCTAGCGAAGTACCGGAGGCTGCTGCGGTTGATAAAAAATATCAAAACTGATTTTTTTATCGCCGCAGTGCGTGTAAAATGAATGTGCAGTGATCAAAAAATATATATTTTTTGTCACTGCGGTGGGGCGGGCGTGGGTGAACGCACGTGTGGGCGACCGATCAGGCCTGATCGGGCAAACACTGCGTTTTGGGTGGAGGGCGAGCTAAGGTGACACTAATACTATTATAGATCTGACCGTGATCAGTTTTGATCACTTACAGATACTATAAAAGTACAAATGCTGATTAGCGATACGCTAAACAGCGAATAAAAGTGACTGCGGTGCGGTGGGCTGGGCGCTAACTGACGCTAACTACCTAACCAAGGGGCCTAAACTATCCCTAAAACCTAACAGCCAATACCAGTGAAAAAAAAAAAGTGACAGTTTACACTGATCACTTTTTTTCCTTTCACTAGTGATTGACAGGGGCGATCAAAGGGGTGATCAAAGGGTTAATTGGGGTGCAGGTGGGTGATCTGGGGCTAAGGTGTAGTGTTGGTGTACTCACAGTTCAGTCTGCTCCTGTGCTGGATCCAACCGACGAAAAGGACCAGCACAGGAGCAGACAAGCCATATAACAGATCATATTTACTAATATGATCTGTTATATGACTTTGGATTGGATTTTTTGAAAATCGCCAGCCTGCCAGCCAATGATCGTTGCTGGCAGGCTGGTGACGAAATACTTCTTTTAATTTTGCCGGCCCGCGATGCGCATGCGCGGGCCGGCTTTGAGCGAAATCTCGCGTCTCGCGAGATGACGCGTATATGCGTGACTCTGCGCAGCGCTGCCACCTCCGGAACGCAATCCTGCGTTAGGCGGTCCGGAGGTGGTTAAGAATGCTATCATTTTCCCTATGTTATAAGGGAAAATAATAAAGATCAAGTCCCGATCGTCACCTAGCACTTGCTTGCGGATGCTTGCTATTTTCACGCAGCCCCATTCACTTCTATGGGGCCTGCATTGCGTGAAAAACGCACAATAAAAGGCACAAATGATGCGTAAAAATCACCGCTCATGTGCACAGCCCCATTGGAGTGAATGGGTCTGGATTGAGTACGGGTGCAATGCGTTGACCTCACGCATTGGACCCGCATGGAATTCTCGCCCGTGTGAAAGGGGCCTAAGGGGTAGAGAGAATCTACCTAGTCCTTGCATCCTGCAAGAAGCTAAGGCCTGTATAAGAGATAGGCCTATAATAGATACCGTTAGACCAACCTATAAGACAAAAACTCAAATTGAGTGTATGAAATACACTGGGGTCTAGTATAATATACTGAGCCAACCAACGAAAAAAAACAATAACCCCATAGAGAATAAGAGAACACACATATAAAATATATATGTAGTTTATTGAGACACAATTCAATTACAATAAATATGACACAAAGGCACAAGGTAAAGGAGGGCGGGATGCCCCGTGTAGCGGGACCATAAGCAACCACCCTCACATATACCCGACTAACAGGGAAAAGGGGTCCCAAACACTGGGTATAGAACCGCATAAAGATGGGAGAGCTGTAAGTTCGCCCAAAGTGACCTATAGACATATGTATGCTGTCAATATGGTCACACATAGCAAACTTGCCCAGCTTGGGTAACATGAATGGCCATCAGGAAAATACAGATGACTAAGTGGTATCACAAGTGGGGGCGAAGAAAGTATGCTTTGTGTAAGTAGTAACACTAAAATATACTGTTACTGCATACTTTCTTCGCCCCCACTTGTGATACCACTTAGTCATCTGTATTTTCCTGATGGCCATTCATGTTATCCAAGCTGGGCAAGTTTGCTATGTGTGACCATATTGACAGCATACATATGTCTATAGGTCACTTTGGGCGAACTTACAGCTCTCCCATCTTTATGCGGTTCTATACCCAGTGTTTGGGACCCTTTTTCCCTGTTAGTCGGGTATATGTGAGGGTGGTTGCTTATGGTCCCGCTACACGGGGCATCCCACCCTCCTTTACCTTGTGCCTTTGTGTCATATTTATTGTAATTGAATTGTATCTTAATAAACAACATATATATAATAAAGACCAGCCTACAGCCTGTAAGCAGTGCTTTGTGCAATATTGTGTGTCACGTGAAAGGGCCTAGCCTGGCTGAGAACAGTGTGTGCAGTGCTTATGACGGCAGATATACCAAAACCTGTGAGCGCCTATTACAGACAGTGCAGGTGCTGTGCCACTTTATTATAATGGAGTCCCCTATAGTTCCTGGTCCTGCAGCAGCTGCTGCCATGTGTTTAGGAGATAATACGCTTTATTATAATGAAGTCCTCCAAAGATCCTGGTCCTTCAACTGCTGTCGCCATGTGTTTAGGAGAAGATACACTTTATTATAATGGAGTCCCCTATACTTCATGGTCCTGCAGCTGCCGCCATGTGTTTAGAAGATAATGTACTTTATTGTAATGAATTCCCATGTAGTTCCAGGTCCTGCAGCAGCTGCCACCATGTGTTTGGGAGATGATGTACTTTATTATTTGCTGGATTAGCAGCTATGACTAGTACTAAAACACTGAGCGGCAAGAATCAGCCTCATCGTGGTCATTGTGTAAGGACAAATCCAGATAAAAAACAAACAAACAAACACCACAATATATCTTTTTATTTATTTTTATTTTTATTGGAATAGCAATAAGCAACATTGTAATAAAATATTACTGGCCCTTTAATAAAATAAACAGGGATCACAGTGACTCTCAGGTCAGGACCGGTGGAGACCACAGAACTTGCTGCAGTCATTCAGACCAGTCCACCACTGTCCTGAGATGAGAGCCACCGGATCCAGAGATCCAGAGGAAGGCGAACAAACCCCCCGGAGATTTCTACCTCAGGGGGAAAAAAAATTCCTTCCTGACCCCAGATGTGGCGATCGGATAATTCCCTGGATTACATCTGTCCTGCTGCATATTGCTGTATATATGTATGTAATATAAAGCTCCGGAGAGCTGACCCTGGAAAGAAAGAGACAACCTGCTCCTCAGAGCTTACAATCTAATATACAGTACATGCCCTGATCCTAAGAGCTTACCATCTAATATGCAATAGAAGGTCTGCTCCTAAGAGCTTACAATCTAATATACAACACATGTCCTGCTCCTCGGACTTTACAGTCTAATACAACAATAGACATCCTGCTCCTCAGAGCTTACAATCTTTTATACAGTACATGTCCTGCTCCTCAGAGCTTACAATCTAATATACAGTTAATGCCCTGATCCTAAGAGCTTACAATCTAATATGCAATACAAGGTCTGCTCCTAAGAGCTTACAATCTAATATACAACACATGTCCTGCTCCTCGGATCTTACAGTCTAATAGAACAATAGACATCCTGCTCCTCAGAGCTTACAATCTAATATACAGTACATGCCCTGTTCCACAGAGCTTACAATCTTACAGACCTGAGTGAAGAGCTAGTTCTCTGGGCTTGTTCTCTTCAAATGCTTCACACTGGATGTGGATGTGTCCTCTTCAAGCTGAAATGAACCAAGATGATTCTGGTTTAGAACTTGCATGTTATGTGGTGTCTATGATGTCATGTGTCTTCTGACATCATCATAGCTGACAATCAGACAATATTTCAGCCAACAGCTATTCCCCCTGACACCCCCATAGGCATAAAAATTTGGTCATGTTAATTTCCAACCTACCCAAGCCTTCTCTTCCTCAACATTTGTCATAAGGAGAGGGTTGTGGCACCCCATACACATAAAAAAATCAGCCTATCCCACCAAAGTCAGCAGGTTCAGCTCAGATGACATTAATCTAACGTTTATGACCCCCTAAGACTCTAAAAAAGACCACAAACAAGTCCCCATAATATAGATTTCCAGAATGATAATGATACAACGGAGATCTGCATCATTAAACCCGCATGAACATGATCAACGTCACAGATCTGTAGAAGGAACAATTCCAGGGAAATCTTCCTAGGACTGCACCTATATAAAACCACATTACAGTCTGGGACCCCACTCAGCCAGAGTATCGACACACTTCAAAGAGCAGCTCATGCTCCAGATGACCATACGTTTGAAAATGGTCCATTAACATACCACCTGTGTACTGGGGAGACAACAGGGTCCCCCCCAGTGGTTGCCAGGGAGTTCTCATATAGGGGTTGTCCAGATGCCTTTAGGAGGGACAAAGCATAATGCCCAGATGTGCACATTTTCCATAAAATAAGGTCTGTGAACATTTCTTAGAAATGTCTTCCCTTTAAAGGGCTTCTGTCAGCCCACTAAACCGTTTTTTTTTTTTTTTTGCTTAATAATAACCCCTACACTGCGATTTATCCATACATAAGTAAAATAATAATTTTGGTTCAGTAGAATTTGCTAAAACCCTATTTTTATAATATGTAAATTACCTTGCTACCAGCAAGTAGGGCGGCTACTTGCTGGTAGCAGCCGCATCCTCCGATGGTAATGACGCCCCCTCTGCTTGTTGATTGACAGGGCCAGCGGACGGGATCTTTCTCTGCTGGCCCTGCCTGTTTTCATTCAATATCTGGCGCCTGCGCCGCGGCCGTACCTATCTTCAATCGGCGCAGGCGCACTGAGAGGCGGCCACTCACTCGGCCGCTTCATCCTCAATGCGCCTGCGCCGATGACGTCACATCTACACCCGGCGCAGGCGCATTGAGGATGAAGCGGCCGAGTGAGTGGCCGCCTCTCAGTGCGCCTGCGCCGATTGAAGATAGGTACGGCCGCGGCGCAGGCGCCAGATATTGAATGAAAACAGGCAGGGCCAGCGGAGAAAGATCCCGTCCGCTGGCCCTGTCAATCAACAAGCAGAGGGGGCGTCATTACCATCGGAGGATGCGGCTGCTACCAGCAAGTAGCCGCCCTACTTGCTGGTAGCAAGGTAATTTACATATTATAAAAATAGGGTTTTAGCAAATTCTACTGAACCAAAATTATTATTTTACTTATGTATGGATAAATCGCAGTGTAGGGGTTATTATTAAGCAAAAAAAAAAAAACGGTTTAGTGGGCTGACAGAAGCCCTTTAAAGATTTGTCCTGACAGTCACAGCAAGAAATATGTCCCACAGGGTTTGTTGTCGAGATTTCTAGGGGATGGGGGGGAAAAATGGTAGAGCCGAAGACTTACTTTTACCAGAGGGTGGAATTTTCTGACCTAGCCCAGTTTCTTAACAGCCTGGCCAAGGAAAAGTGGCATGTTGGCGCATCACCTGGCACTCAGCACCCACTACACATGCCCCAGTTGCAGCCCCCTACTTACACCCCTGTTAATTGTGTGGTATTTCACAACACAGCCTCTAACTACACGATGTATGAAGGTCTCAGCATGGAGTGAAGAGCTACATACCTGAACATGTCCGCTTCAACCTGTCAAGCTCATGTGACACAAAATGGTTCTGGTTTAGAACTTTGGACATTCTGCACCAATTGTGACATCATGCAATGTCTATGATGTCATATGTCTTGTGATATCATCATAACCAACAGTTGTTTTATGCATTGTTTGCAAGAGTTAAACAAAGTATAACATGGTGGGGGGGGGCTGTGATTATTTTACTCTTATTACAAGACTACAACAGACAAAGGGGGAGATTTATAAAACATGGAATAAAGGAAGACAACCTTAGTAGCCCATAGCAACCAATCAGATTCCACTTTTCATTTCCCAAAGGAGCTCTAAAGAACTAAAGGTGGAATCTGATTGGTTCCTATGGGCAACTAAGCCAGTTTTCCTTTACACCAGTTTTGATATTTCTCCCCCAATGCGTATAGGCCATAAAGAAATGGACTCCAAATTATCAAAAGTGATTTAATTAATCAGACAATAAGGGTTAAAAACAATGAAAAGCATGCTGTAAGCACCAAACACTTCCCTACCCCACCCCTTTGGTAATAAACCAATAATTGTATGGGCCCTGAGAGGTATGAATTCAACAATCGCAAAATTATAATAACATTGTATACCAATACCATAAATATATCATCCCTTTTCATAAACCAATGGCCGCTATATCTAACACAATACAACATATAATAACTAAAAGTACATGCACTAACGGGAATGTGTTATCAGAAAATCACCTATTGTGTAAATCACATTTTTATGTTCAAAATATTTTTAAATAATTTTTTTATGTTATTTTTAACTCCTTAAGGACCAGGCCATTTTTTGCAAATCTGACCAGTGTCACTTTAAGTGGTGATAACTATAAAACTCTTTGACTTATCCAGGCCGTTCTGATATTGTTTTTTCGTCACATTTTGTACTTCATGACACTGGTAAAATGGAGAAAAAAAAAACATTTTTATTTATAAAAAAAATACCAAATTTGCCCAAAATTTGCAAAAAATTGCAAATTTCCAAGTTTCAATTTCTCTACTTCTATAATACATAGTAATACCTACAAAAATAGTTATTACTTTACATTCCTCATATGTATACTTCATTATTTTTGGGGGACGTTACAAGGATTAGAAGTTTAGAAGCAAATCTTGAAATTTCTCAGAAATTTTAAAAAACCAACTTTTTAGGGACCAGTTCAGGTCTGAAGTCACTTTGTGAGGCTTTGACTTTGTGAAAGACCCCATTCTAGAAACTACACATGGCAGGGTGCAGAAGGAAAGGAATACCATACGGTTTTTGGAAGGCAGATTTTGCTGGACTGGTTTTTTGACAAAATGTCCCATTTGAAGACCCCCTGACGCACCCCTAGAGTAGAAACTCCAAAAAAGTGACCCCATTTTAGAAACTACGGGATAGGGTGGCAGTTTTGTTGGTACTAGTTTAGGGTACATATGATTTTTGGTTGCTCTATATTACACTATTTGTGAGGCAAGGTAACAAGAAATAGCTGTTTTGGCTCCGTTTATTTTGTTGTTATTTACAACATTCATCTGACAGGTTAGACTTAG
The DNA here is from genome assembly GCF_905171765.1 of Bufo bufo. NCBI lineage: Eukaryota > Metazoa > Chordata > Amphibia > Anura > Bufonidae > Bufo > Bufo bufo. The sequence goes on from NC_053389.1 coordinate 84,794,580, forward strand.
ATCATGTGGTATTTTTATAGAGCAGGTTGCCCCGGACGCGGCGATACCTAATATGTATACAATTTTTTATTTATGTAAGTTTTACACAATGATTTCAATTTTGAAACAAAAAAAATCATGTTTTAGTATCTCCATAGTCTGAGAGCCATAGTTTTTTTCTGTTTTTGGGCGATTGTCTTAGGTAGGGTATCATTTTTGTGGAATGAGATGACGATTAGATTGGCACATTTTTGGGGGGATTACGACTTTTTGATCGCTTGCTATTACACTTTTTGTGATGTAATGTGACCAAAAATGTCTCCATTTTTATTTTTTATTTTTTACTGTGTTCACCTCAGGGTTTAAGTCATGTGGTATTTTAATAGAGCAGGTTCTTACGAATGCGGCGATACCTAATATGTGAACTTTTTTTTATTTTATTTACGTTTAACATAAAAAAGCATTTTTGAAACAAAAAAATCATGTTTTAATCTGAGAGCCATATTTTTTTTATTTTTTGGGCTATTGTCTCATGTAAGGGCTCATTTTTTGCGGAATGAGATGACGGTTTGATTGGTACTATTTTGGGGTACATATGACTTTTTTGATCACTTTTATTACCTTTTTTGGGAAGTAAGGTGGGCAAAATTTCAATTTCATCATAGTTTTTTTTTTTTTTATGGCGTTCACCATGCGGATGAGAAAAGAAGGATTGCGCTGCAGGAGAGTATTCTTATTGTATTCAAGTCCAAGGATATTGGTGTTCTATAGTTTATGGAAATCTTCAGTTAAACAGGTTCATCTATACACATCAAACTCAGCTATGGTGTGGAAATCTAAAAAAAATAGAAACCGCACTATGGTGTAGTAACTTCTCAGAGGAGGTGTCGCCTGTGAACAGGTTATACTCACAAGACTCAGATGGTATTAGGCATAACAAGCAGGCTCAGCGATGTCATCCACCAAAGAACTTCATAGATTGAAGTAAAGGTAGAAACTGAAGTGGTCAGGGGGTCCGGAGGACGGGTACAGGTATGTGCTGTGGCTGGTAGATGTTCAATCAGCCTTAGATGTCGCCTTCTGAACCGCACGGACGGGATGCTTTACCGCTTGTATAGAATCTTGCAAAGATCCACGATCCCAAAAAAGGAAAAACCACTTTCACAGGATATCACCAGACTCTCCACTCTTCAGGTTCTCAAAGAAAGGAGGTCAACCAATAGTGAAGTACATACCACAGTGTTGAATGAAAAAGATTTATTATACTCACAAAAAAACACAAGTATAGGAGCGAGTTAAAAAAAGTACACAGTGCCCTACCCGGGTTTCGCCATGATGCTTCGTCTGCGTCATGTGTTGGCAAGTGGATGCAGCTGAAAATAAAGGATCTGGGGAACCTCCCCTGTTGGGCGTCGTTGAAAAATCTTAAAATAGCAAAAGCAATATATTCCATAATATATATACACACACTATAGAGGATTTTAAACTATGCAGGCATTTACATTGCATTCAATGTTTAGTCCCTGGGGTTGAATGGTGTTTAATAAAAACATCCACTCCACCTCCTTTATGTTTAATATTGAAATAAAATCCCCTCCCCGTATAGGAGTGTGGACCAACTCAATCCCAGTAAAAAAGAGCCCCTTGGGATAACTATCATAAAAAAGGAGGACCATACATGTACAATCGTAGGGGACATTACAACCCATCGACCCAGAATAGGACTCACAATACATATGTCTATCCAACTAAGGATCAACTTAGATTAAACAATTGTAAAGACCCCTCCAGAATGAATAATGGCAGTAATCCTGTCAAACCAGGAGTTTCGGGTAATTGTAGTAAACACAAAAATACACCGCGTAGTGCGCAACAGAAAGAACAAAATCATAAGGAGATAGAAGAGTTTGAAGACTTAAATAATTTTTCTACTAATAAGGATATACATCCATCCACTTTAGATCAACATGCAGCAATTTTGAGTCAAAATTTTCCACACCAGGGCATGCGAGGGGTACAGAGGGACCCTCAAATAGAAAAGATTACAAAAGTAACATTGAGTATGCCTCAAAAAAGAACACCACAAAAAAGAAGCTACACCGAGGACACAGAGGTAGTAGAGGGGGAAAAAACCCAAACCCAGAAAGAAAAAAAGTGCAAGGGGACACAATAGGAATATTCAATTTAAGTAAGTATCCTCTTTCTGAAGAAGAAAAAATCATTCTGCAAAAAGGATTAAAATTTTCCCCTAGCAATGGGATCAATAAATTTGGCTTATTTTTAGACATCCATAGGTACATCAGAAAACTAAATATGGCAATGTACCATCTCAACATCCAGCCTCTGCAGGTGACCAATAGTGTAAAGACAGTGGGGGCCGTACATACTGACCTCCGCAACAATATCCAACCTCCACAGGTGACCAATAGTGTAAAGTCAGTGGGGGTCATACACACTGACCTCCGCAACAAATCCAAATTCTGCCCTAAGAATAAAAATAATGAATGCATAGATGCCTTCAAGAGGAGCCTTCTAAATGGTCTAGAGAAAATTAATAATAAACCAACAAAACAGAATCTCTCCAGTAAGGAGAATGAGGCTTTAAGAAAACTGGAAAAGAATGACAAAATTGTCATAAAACCTGCTGATAAGGAGGGAGGGGTAGTTTTAATGGATGTGGAACAATATACATCAGAAATGAATAGACTACTGTCTGATAAAGATACCTATTTGGTGCTTAAAAGTAACCCATTGAATATATATAAAAAACAACTTGATAACATATTGAAGAAGGGTTTGCAGAGTGATGTTCTAAACAAAAAGGAGTTTGACTATCTTTCCATCAAAAACCCGGTCACCCCGGTTATATATTTTTTGCCAAAAATACATAAAGATCCAGTACATCCTCCTGGGAGACCTATTGTTTCGGGGGTTGATTCCTTGAACAGCAGAGTCTCGGAGTATATCGATTATTTTTTGCAAAAATATGTAACAATGGCCCCCTCAATCCGAGTGTTATTGATTTAATTGAAGAAATGGGATCACTATCAGGAACCATTTGGCTGGCTACAGTTGATGTTTCACCTGCATACCACAGGATCTAGGCATAAGAGGAGTGAGAGAAGCCCTAGACAGCTATGCCCAGATGGGGACAGCACAGAGGGACTTTGTTCTGGACTGTGTAACCTTCTGCCTCACCCACAATTACTTTCTACACAGTGATCAGTTCTATCTTCAGCATTCTGGCGTGGCGATGGGGGCGAAATTCGCCCCAAGCCTCGCCAATCTGTTCATGACCATGTGCGAGAGAGGGAGGATAGACACTATCCTTAACAAAGACCTTGCAAGGGGACGTCTTTTAATATGGCGCAGATACATCGACGACTGCCTCCTCATCTGGTCAGGCGAGAAAGAGGGACTCGAGTCCTTTATAACGGACATTAACAAGAATCACTTCAATCTTAAATTCACCAGCCATATTAGTGATACCTTGGTTGATTTTTTAGACTTAGTTATTTTTATGGAAGAAAATAGACTCAAAACTAAAACCTTTTTTAAGACCGTGGATGTAAATACGTATATCGAACTTAATAGCTGCCACCACCCTTCCTGGCTTAGGAATATTCCTAAAAGCCAGTTTACACGGATCTCCAAGAATTGCACTAAAGTAGAAGATTATAGGGAACAGGGACAGATGATAAAAACCAGGTTTCTTGAAAAGGGATACGGAGAAGACCTTTTGGATCACTGTAGAAGAGAAGTAGAGGACAAACGCTACATTACCCAGATCCCAATAGATAAAAAAAGTGATTAACAAAAGAAAGATTCGAGGTATATGTTCCTAACACAATACAACAATCAAGTGGGGCATATCAAACATATGATTAATAAAAATTGGCATATACTCAAAAATGATCCCGTTTTGAGCAAGGATTTACCAGAGAAACCCCCTGTAGTTTTTAAAAGATCTAGTAACCTTACCAATAGGTTGGTGCATAGTGCTAGCTTTGCTACCAATAAAAAATATAAGAACGCACATAAGGGCAAGTTCACATGGTGCGGTTTCTGCATACCCTGCAAAGACCGCATCTTTAAAGATCGGAAGATGTCTGTGGACTCTGTAGCATCCAAAAAAAAGAGCAGGTACTAATTTTAAAATAAAAGGTAATCTGTCCTGTAATAATGTTGGTGTTATTTATCTGTTGGAGTGCCCGTGTGGCCTCCAATATGTGGGGAAAACCACACGTAGTCTGAAAACTCGAGTGCAAGAACATATTTATAACATCAAAAAAGGACTGGAGACCCACAGCGTCTCTCTCCATTTTAAAAATCACCATCAAAAATATCCCAAGGGGCTCTTTTTTACTGGGATTGAGTTGGTCCACACTCCTATACGGGGAGGGGATTTTATTTCAATATTAAACAAAAAGGAGGTGGAGTGGATGTTTTTATTAAACACCATTCAACCCCAGGGACTAAACATTGAATGCGATGTAAATGCCTGCATAGTTTAAAATCCTCTATATAATAAATAAGCTTGCGTTGTATATGATAGGGAGATATAGGTCCCAAATGCGATTGTACTAGGTTTGTAGATCCTGCATGTTATTTTAATCTTTATTTTATCTTTATCTATTTTATATTATATTTTTATCTATTTATACTGTTTTATGTGTATTTGCACCTTTCTAGCCCGTTGGCGTCTGCATACGGGGTGGGATAGTGTGTGTATATATATTATAGAATATATTGCTTTTGCCATTTTAAGATTTTTCAACGACGCCCAACAGGGGAGGTTCCCCAGATCCTTTATTTTCAGCTGCATCCACTTACCAACACACGCCGCAGACGAAGCATCATGGCGAAACCCGGGTCGGGCACTGTGTACTTTTTTTAACTCGCTCCTATACTTGTGTTTTTTTGTGAGTATAATAAATCTTTTTCATTCAACACTGTGGTACGTACTTCACTATTGGTTGACCTCCTTTCTTTGAGAACCTGAAGAGTGGAGAGTCTGGTGATATCCTGTGAAAGTGGTTTTTTCTTCTTTGGGATCGTGGATCTTTGCAAGATTCTATACAAGCGGTAAACATCCCGTCCGTGCGGTTCAGAAGGCGACATCTAAGGCTGATTGAACATCTACCAGCCACAGCACATACCTGTACCCGTCCTCCGGACCTCCTGACCACTTCAGTTTCTACCTTTACTTCAATCTATGAAGTTCTTTGGTGGATGACATCGCTGAGCCTGCTTGTTATGCCTATTACCATCTGAGTCTTGTGAGTATAACCTGTTCACAGGCGACACCTCCTCTGAGAAGTTACTACACCATAGTGCGGTTTCTATTTTTTTCAGATTTCCACACCATAGCTGAGTTTGATGTGTATAGATGAACCTGTTTGACTGAAGATTTCCATAGACTATAGAACACCAATATCCTTGGACTTGAATACAATAAGAATACTCTCCTGCAGCGCAATCCTTCTTTTCTAATTTTATTGTGCGGACTATTTTCACTCACTTTGTCCTGGAATTTGCAGCGCTAGAGGGAATAATATCTGAACAGGGATTGTATTTATATTTTTCGTTCACTATGCGGAAAAAGTAACAAAACCCTTTTTATATATCAGGTCGTTATGGACGTGGTGATATCAAACATGCGTCTTTTTTTTTTTTTGCATTTTTAATCACTGATAAATGTGTTTTTTTATTTTTACTTTTTTTTTCCTTTTTTTGTTTACTCAGACCCACTTGGTTCTTGAAGATCCAGTGGGTCTGATGTCTGTATAATACAGTACAGTACCCTATATAGTGTACTGTACTGTATTTTCACTTTACAAAGTCTGATTAGACTTCTGCCTTTAGCAGAAGTCTGATCAGCACCATGGACAGCCTCTGATCAGCACCATGGACAGCCGGACGCCGGCGTCCGGTTGCCATAGTAACCATCACTCGCTGCCACAGCAGAGCAGTGGGTGATGGGGAGGGAGGGGGGCCCCCTCCCTCTCCCATCGGGTGCTGAAAAGGCACAGCAGCTCCCGATGGGAGAGGGAGGAAGCAAGCTCCTCCCTGTTAACCATTTCCATACAGCGGTCCCTACGGACCGCGGCATGGAAGGGTTTAAACGCCTGACATCTGCCCCCCGCCGTCACATAACACAGAGGGCTGCAGGGGGGGGGGGTTAAACATAAAATAAAGGCATTTTGAAGTTTCTGATCCCCGCGGTCACAGACGCGGGGATCAGAAACCTCCCAAAAGCGCTACAAACCGTAATGTGTTAGGAATGAAGCTTTAGTCACACTCAGGCGTAAAGTTAAAGACCTTCTAAATATCAGGGGAGCAAGGTCCCTACTGTGCCTGAAAAGTAAAATACACTGCTCAAAAAAATAAAGGGAACACTTAAGCAACACAATGTAACTCCAATTCAATCACACTTCTGTAAAATCAAACTTTCCACTTAGGAAGCAACACTGAGTGACAATCAATTTCACATGCTATTGTGCAAATGGGATAGACAACAGGTGGAAATTATAGGCAATTAGCAAGACACCCCCAATAAAGGAGTGGTTCTGCAGGTGGTTACCACAGACCACTTCTCAGTTCCTATGCTTCCTGGCTAATGTTTTGGTCACTTTTGAATGCTGGCGGTGCTTTCACTCTAGTGGTAGCATGAGACGGAGTCTACAACCCACACAAGTGGCTCAGGTAGTGCAGCTTATCCAGGATGGCACATCAATGCGAGCTGTGGCAAGAAGGTTTGCTGTGTCTGTCAGCGTAGTGTCCAGAGCATGGAGGTGCTACCAGGAGACAGGCCAGTACATCAGGAGATGTGGAGGAGGTCGTAGGAGGGCAACAACCCAGCAGCAGGACCACTACCTCCGCCTTTGTGTAAGGAGGAACAGGAGGAGCACTGCCAGAGCCCTGCAAAATGACCTCCAGCAGGCCACAAATGTGCATGTGTCTGCTCAAACGGTCATAAACAGGCTCCATGAGGGTGATATGAGGGCCCGACGTCCACAGGTGGGGGTTGTGCTTACAGCCCAACACCGTGCAGGACGTTTGGCATTTGCCAGAAAACACCAAGATTGGCAAATTCGCCACTCGCGCCCTGTGCTCTTCACAGATGAAAGCAGGTTCACACTGAGCACATGTGACAGACATGACAGAGTCTGGAGACGCTGTGGAGAACGTTCTGCTGCCTGCAACATCCTCCAGCATGACCGGTTTGGCATTGGGTCAGTAATGGTGTGGGGTGGCATTTCTTTGGAGGGCCGCACAGCCCTCCATGTGCTCGCCAGAGGTAGCCTGACTGCCATTAGGTACCAAGATGAGATCCTCAGACCCCTTGTGAGACCATATGCTGGTGCGGTTGGCCCTGGGTTCCTCCTAATGCAAGACAATGCTAGACCTCATGTGGCTGGAGTGTGTCAGCAGTTCCTGCAAGACGAAGGCATTGATGCTATGGACTGGCCCGCCGTTCCCCAGACCTGAATCCAATTGAGCACATCTGGGACATCATGTCTCGCTCTATCCACCAACGTCATGTTGTACCACAGACTGTCCAGGAGTTGGCAGATGCTTTAGTCCAGGTCTGGGAGGAGATCCCTCAGGAGACCGTCCGCCACCTCATCAGGAGCATGCACAGGCGTTGTAGGGAGGTCATACAGGCACGTGGAGGCCACACACACTACTGAGCCTCATTTTGACTTGTTTTAAGGACATTAAATCAAAGTTGGATCGGCCTGTAGTGTGTTTTTCCACTTTAATTTTGACTGGGACTCCAAATCCAGACCTCTATGGGTTGAAAAATTTGATTTCCATTTTTTTTATTTTTGTGTGATTTTGTTGTCAGCACATTCAACTATGTAAAGAACAAAGTATTTCAGAAGAATATTTAATTAACTCAGATCTAGGATGTGTTATTTTTGTGTTCCCTTTATTTTTTTGAGCAGTGTAAATGAACATGGGGATAAGGGGAATAAAATGATGTCCTACTTAATTAAAAAGAGAAGGGAAAAAACATTTGTCTCATCGATAAAGGCCATTCTTTAAGAGTAACCTCCACCCCTCTCATAGCCAAAGCCTTCCAATCATTTTATTCAAAACTTTACAACCTCCCTATACCAAATGTAGATTCAGACCCATTGGGAAAAACAAATGCTTCCCTGATAGAGGAGTTTTTGACTTCATTTAAATCTCCCTCATTATCAGATGAAGAACGTCGACAACTCCTTAAACCCTTCTCCATACCTGAAGTAGAAAAAGTCCTTAATTCTATCCCCATAGGGAAGAGCCCGGGACCTGACGGGTTTCCTATTATCTACTTAAAGAAATTAAAAAATATTCTGCTTCCTTACTTCACTGAACTCTGCAACTCACTGTTGGGAGGATTGTCTTTGGCTCCCCAGGCCTTGAGGGCGCATATTACTATCCTACATAAAGAAGGGAAGGACCCAGAGGACTGTGGGAGCTACAGACCTTTATCTTTGCTCAACTGTGACTTGAAATGGTGGTCCAAATTATTGCCGTACAGGATCTCTTCCATGCTGAACAAACTTATTGACCCTGAACAGGTAGGATTTGTTCCTGGAAGGGAAACACAATATCTGGAGACTGATCCACCTGATTCATAATGCCTGTGTCACAAACACACCCATGTTACTATTGGGAACTGATGCAGAGAAGGCATTCGACAGGGTAAATTGGGACTTCATGAAAGCCACTTTAATGAAATTTGGTTTTCCTCTGGTATTTGTTTCAGCCATTTTCTCACTATATTCATGTCCTATGGCACAGGTTATGGTGAATGGTGCCCTGTCGGATGCCTTCCCCATCAGGAATGGGACTAGGCAAGGTTGCCCACTCTCACCTACCCTCTTTTTTTTATGTTTAGAAATGTTCCTCCTAAGAATTAGACAATCAAGCAAGATACAAGGCATTTCCCTAGGCCAATACCATCACAGGACCGCAGCTTTTGCGGATGACCTTTTAATTGTAATCTCCAACCCCGAGGAAGCCCTCCCCACCATTATGTCATTATTTGATCAGTATAGTGTAGTCTCTAACTTCAAGATCAACTTTTCTAAATCAGAAGCCCTACAGATCAACATCCCAAATAAGGTCCTAGCCACACTCAAACGCTCCTCCCCGTTTAAATGGCCCACAACAGCAATTAAGTTCTTAGGGGTTAATGTCCCGGCTGACTTGAACTTGTTGTTTAAAATCAACTACGTCCCATTACTTTCTAAGATCAGATCCTTTGTCACCTCCCTAAAAGTACCATACATGTCCTGGTTTGGTAGAAAAAAATCTATTATCTACATTTGTTTTACCCCAACTTTTGTATTTATTTCAAGCACTCCTGATACATATACCTGCATCCTTCTTTACTCAAATTAGGAGGGTATTCACATCCTTTTTATGGAAAACAAAAGACCCAGATTAGCTTACTCACTTCTTACTCAGAGGAAGCACAAAGGAGGCATATCGTTGCCTGACATGGCTTTATATAATAGGGCCATTCAATTAGCTAGATGGGCGCTTCTAGCAAATGAAAAGACACAGGCACCCTTTCTGGATATAGAGAGGACTTTATTAGGTATGCACAGACATGCTATAATGTGGTTACCAGATGTCCCGCTCTCTCTCTGCCAGGAAATGTGCACATTGACCAAAAGTATGCTAGTCAGCTATCGCAACTCCCCAGTTGCCTCGCCAAAAGGAAGAAAAGCATCAAAAATAGCTCCACTAGATGTAATACCTTACCTATTTAAGAAGATGGGAGGGGGAGACAAAAGTTGGTGGCACTCTTTGGGAAATGTCAGGATAGGTGAGGTGACAGAAACCAATCACTTCCCATCTTTAGAGGACGTTCATGATAAGTTAGGTAGAGAGTCTCCTACCCCAATACAAATTTGGGATTTCAAAAACACATGTAGGAAATATGAAAAAGCTTCAGACCATATGTTTTTGGATCCCACATGGCTTAAAAATTTCACTATTCTCCCTGCACCCTTGAAGAAGTCACTCTCAGTCACGTATAACAACTTACACTCGCTGTCTCTAAACCATACTATATACATCAATGGGAAAAAGATTTGGGAAGGAGCCTATCGGATACTGAATCTTCATATGTTCTATCTCATGCAAAGGGATTCTCCACTTGTGTCCGCTACCAGGAAAACTCCTACAAAACCATTACCAGATTGTCACGACTGTGACTAATCCAGACAGGTCTGGGAGGAGAAGGTCGCAGCGACTTGCTACTCGCGATAGCTTGTGAGTTTGCTCCGTGGTTCAGGGTATGTCATCCGGGTTTTGCCTTGTGAACCTTTTTGTCCTGACTGGGAGTTTGTAGGCATCCTTCTCAGGTGAGTCCTGTCTGCCACTCCCAGCTACTATATTAGTTTCAGTTTCACTTGCAGTCATTGCCAGATATATTGTCATTACTTCCAGTGCTATTCTGACCTTTGAAGGAGATCGTTTGACGTTGTTGCTGTGGAGCTCTTGTCCGGCGTGGACTGTCGTGTTTGGGATCGCCTTCTCTGCTCGTGACTGGATAAGTCTATCTCTGCTGTTGATTGTTTGTTTGTTGCTGTCTTCCCCTGTTGTTCTCCTAGACGTGAGTGATGGTAACTAGTGCTCCCATCGGCCTTTCCCCAGTCTAATCTTGTTAGGGTGACTGAGGGTTTAGGCATCCTGCTCGCCGCACGGGTTCACGCCCCGTCTAGGGTATCAGGGCAGACAGGTGCCAGCTTAGGGTTAGTCAGGGGTGGCCATTCTATTTCCCATCCGTAGATAAGGGTCCCCCTTCCCCTCCGTCTGGTGCGACACGACTGCTGCTGGGATAGCGGTCGTGACAGTATATCTGGCCTTTTAAAAAAAAAAAAGTGACATTGCTTTATTTTATTTTTTTTTGCTTGCTGTTTTGCTTTGTATTTTTTCTGTTCCACTATGGATCCGGTTACTGTTTTGGCGAAACAATTACAGGGGTTATCCCTTGAAGTGGCAGGATTAAAAGCAACAGTGCTGCAGCAGCAATCCTTGGGTTCCACCATTGCTATGGGAAACCAAGGTACTCCTGAGCCAAAAGTGACTTTACCTGATAGGTTCTCAGGAGGGAGAGACCAATTTGTAACCTTCAGAGAAGCTTGCAAATTGTTCTTCAGGTTACGCCCTAGATCCTCCGGTGGCGAGGAACAACGGGTGGGCATTGTAATTTCTCTCCTGCAAGGAGATCCGCAGGCTTGGGCTTTCTCCCTACCATCAGACTCTCCGGCCTTACGACCAGTGGAGGAGTTTTTTGAAGCCCTGGGTCTCGTATATGATGACCCGGACAGGATCTCACTGTCTGAGTCTAAGCTACGTAGACTTCGGCAAGAGAACAGGTCCGCTGAACTATATTGTTCCGAATTCCGTAGGTGGGCTACTGATACATTATGGAATGACTCGGCCCTTAGGAGTCAGTTCTGCCATGGGTTGTCTGAAAAATTAAAAGACGCGCTGGCGGTATACGAGGTCCCTGGGTCTCTTGAGGCTGCTATGTCTCTGTCCATAAGAATCGACAGACGACTCAGGGAGAGACTATTCAATTTTACGGAGGCCTCTATAGGGCAGGGATCGGTTTGTTATGATCCAGTCGAACCAATGCAAATAGGGGGCGCCACTAGACGGGTGAATCCTCCTAAGTTCCGCCGTAGGTCAGAGGTTTGTTTTTGTTGTGGGGGGAGGGGTCATTTTGTAAAGGTTTGTCCCTCAGAACCCAAGAGACCACAAACAAAGGAGCCGCCGGAAAGCTAGAGTCCCCAGATTTTGCGGAGGATAACAGTCTGGGCGTATTCGTTTCCTCCATACGCATGTCTCAGTTTTTGTTGTCCGCTACCGTTGAGGCGGGCAATAAGACTGAGATCTGTTCCGTCTTTTTGGACAGTGGGGCGGGGGTCAACTTGGTGGATTCACGGTTTGCTCAGGCTCTGGGTTTTACTCCGGAACCGGTACGCAGAACTATTCCTGTTTTTGCCATCGACTCCTCCCCTTTTACTCAGAGAGAGTTAACTCAGATCATCCATAATATCCATCTGCAGGTAGGGGACCTCCATAAAGAGCATATCTCTTGTTATGTCCTGGACGGTCTTCCGGCTCCTATGGTATTGGGGCTTCCCTGGCTGGTGACTCACAATCGAGTGGTGGATTGGCAGGCCGGGGAGATTGTGGAGTGGAGTGAACATTGTAAGGACAACTGCTTGAGTAGTAGGTGCTCTACACTCTCTGTAACATCTTTACCTGCCTTTCTGTCAGATTTTATGGATGTCTTCTCTGCGAAGGGTTGTCAGGGGTTACCACTACAGTTGAGCGAACACCTAGATGTTCGGGTTCGAGAATTTCGGCCGAACTTCCCGGAAATGTTCGGGTTTGGGATCCGAACCCGACCCGAACTTCGTCCCGAACACGAACTCCATTGAAGTCAATGGGGACCCGAACTTTTCGGCACTAAAAAGGCTGTAAAGCAGCCCAGGAAAGAGCTAGAGGGCTGCAAAAGGCAGCAACATGTAGGTAAATCCCCTGCAAACAAATGTGGATAGGGAAATGAATTAAAATAAAAATAAAAAAAATAAAAATTAACCAATATCAATTGGACAGAGGTCCCATAGCAGAGAATCTGGCTTCACGTCAGCAGAGAATCAGTCTCTTCATGCCATAGCAGAGAATCTGGCTTCATGTCAGCAAAAAATCAGTCTTCATGTCATAGCAGAGAATCAGGCTTCACGTCACCCACCACTGGAACAGGCCACTGTCACATATTTAGGCCCAGGCACCCAGGCAGAGGAGAGAGGTCCCGTAACAGAGAATCTGGCTTCATGTCAGCACAGAATCAGTCTTCATGTCATAGCAGAGAATCAGGCTTCAAGTCACCCACCACTGGAACAGGCCACTGTCACATATTTAGGCCCAAAAACCCAGGCAGAGGAGAGAGGTCCCGTAACAGAGAATCTGGCTTCATGTCAGCAGAGAATCAGTCTTCATGTCATAGCAGAGAATCAGGCTTCACGTCACCCACCACTGGAACAGGCCACTGTCACATATTTAGGCCCCGGCACCCAGACAGAGGAGAGAGGTCCCGTAACAGAGAATCTGGCTTCATGTCAGCACAGAATCAGTCTTCATGTCATAGCAGAGAATCAGGCTTCACGTCACCCACCACTGGAACAGGCCACTGTCACATATTTAGGCCCAGGCACCCAGGCAGAGGAGAGAGGTCCCGTAACAGAGAATCGGGCTTCATGTCAGCAGAGAATCAGTCTTCATGTCATAGCAGAGAATCAGGCTTCACATCACCCACCACTGGAACAGGCCACTGTCACATATTTAGGCCCAGGCACCCAGGCAGAGGAGAGAGGTCCCGTAACAGAGAATCTGGCTTCATGTCAGCACAGAATCAGTCTTCATGTTATAGCAGAGAATCAGGCTTCACGTCACCCACCACTGGAACAGGCCACTGTCACATATTTAGGCCCCGGCACCCAGACAGAGGAGAGGTTCATTCAACTTTGATTTGCCCCGCAATATAATGGTAAAATGAAAATAAAAATAGGATTGAATGAGGAAGTGCCCTGGAGTACAATAATATATTGTTAAGGGGAGGTAGTTAATGTCTAATCTGCACAAGGGATAGACAGGTCCTGTGGGATCCATGCCTGGTTCATTTTTATGAACGTCAGCTTGTCCACATTGGCTGTAGACAGGCGGCTGCGTTTGTCTGTAATGACGCCCCCTGCCGTGCTGAATACACGTTCAGACAAAACGCTGGCCGCCGGGCGGGCCAGCACCTCCAAAGCATAAAAGGCTAGCTCTGGCCACGTGGACAATTTGGAGACCCAGAAGTTGAATGGGGCCGAACCATCAGTCAGTACGTGGAGGGGTGTGCACAGGTACTGTTCCACCATGTTATTGAAATGTTGCCTCCTGCTAACGCGTTCCGTATCAGGTGGTGGTGCAGTTAGCTGTGGCGTGGTGACAAAACTTTTCCACATCTCTGCCATACTAACCCTGCCCTCAGAGGAGCTGGGCGTGACACAGCTGCGTTGGCGACCTCTTGCTCTTCCTCTGCCTTCGCCTTGGGCTTCCACTGGTTCCCCTGTGACATTTGGGAATGCTCTCAGTAGCGCGTCTACCAATGTGCGCTTGTACTCGCGCATCTTCCTATCACTCTCTAGTGTAGGAAGTAAGGTGGGCACATTGTCTTTGTACCGGGGATCCAGCAGGGTGGCAACACAGTAGTCCGCACACGTTAAAATGTGGGCAACTCTGCTGTCGTTGCTCAGGCACTGCAGCATGTAGTCGCTCATGTGTGCCAGGCTGCCCAGAGGTAAGGACAAGCTGTCCTCTGTGGGAGGCGTATCGTCATCATCCTGTGTTTCCCCCCAGCCACGCACCAGTGATGGGCCCGAGCTGCGTTGGGTGCCAGCCCGCTGTGAACCTGCTTCATCCTCATCCTCCTCCACCTCCACCTCTTCCTTATCCTCGTCCTCCTCGTCCTCCAGTAGTGGGCCCTGTCTGGCCACATTTGTACCTGGACTTTGCTGTTGCAAAAAAACTCCCTCTGAGTCACTTCGAAGAGACTGGCCTGAAAGTGCTAAAAATGACCCCTCTTCCTCCTCTTCCTCCTGGGCCACCTCCTGTCACAGCCAGACAGCTGAGAAGCGCTCACAGGAGCTTCTCAGATCCTCCTCCTTGAATTTCTTTGTTTTGGTTTAGTTTCTCATCTCGTTAGTCTATCTCAGCTGTCATGCAGTCAGACTGATCGCTACCCTTTAAGTTCCTCCCCATAATGCAGTAGTGTGCGGCTGATACAACTTCCTGGAGTGTGTGTGCATGCTGTTTCCAGTTCCCTGTCCTCAGTCGTCAGTCGTCTGCAGATAAGTGCTGTTTATGTATTTATGTTTTTGTCTTTTCTGGATCCAGGTGACCCTGACTCCCTCCGTGTCAGTGTAGGGAGCCGGTGGTCGTGTCCCTTCACTATTGTAGGGTCTTCAGGTAATAGATAGCCGAGGAACGTGAATATGCGGCCATCCACCTTTGGGGTGTTCGCATAGGCTGAGCAGTGAGGGAGAGCGGCAGCTCTATTGCAGGGGTCTCCCTTTGTTCCTTAGTTGTGGATCCAGAGAGACACTGTTTATATGGTATTGTCTTGTTTCCTGTACACCATCCGTGATATTATCAGCCACCAAAACCGTCTCAAGCATGGATCCGGTTTCACTTTTGGCTGAACGCCTCCAGGGTCTTTCATTGGAGGTAGCTGATCTCCGTAGGATTTTTTCTCAGTTTCAAGTGACCGGTTCAGCTTGCGTTCATGGAGTTTGTGCTGAGCCCAAGGTCTCGCTCCCGGATACGTTCTCTGGGGGTAGTGAGAATTTTGTGCGTTTTAAAGAGGCTTGCAAACTCCATTTTCGCCTTCTTCCCCATTCTTCTGGTGATGAAGAACGGAGGGTGGGGATCATTGTATCGCTGCTCAGGGGTAACGCTCAGTCTTGGGCCTTTTCGCTACCGGAGGGGGCACGGCCCCTCCGCTCAGTGGATGAATTCTTTTTAGCCCTGGGTCAGATACTGTATATGATGATCCGGATCGTATTGCTCTGGCTGAGTCTAGACTACGTCTGTTATGCCAGGGTAAACAATCCGCAGAGATATACTGCTCCGAATTTCGGAGATGGGCAGCTGATACTGGTTGGAATGATGCTGCACTCCGAAGTCAATTTTGCCATGGTCTTTCAGAGGGATTGAAAGATGCATTTTCCTTTCATGAGAGGCCTATCTCCTTGGACTCTGCTATGTCTCAGGCCGTTCGTATTGACAGGCGTCTTAGAGAGAGACGAGAGATCTCTCCTTCCTGTCCTACTCAGTCTCGGAACAGTGCAGCGGTCTCATTCTGTGCGCAGGAGTCTCAGTCGCTGTCAGCCCCTTCTGAGCAGGAGCCCATGCAGCTGGGGTTGATTGCCTCTGACAATAGAAGATTCAGCCCGCATGGGAGGGTTTGTTTTTGTTGTGGAGGTATAAATCATTTGGCAAATGTTTGTCCCTCAAGGAGATTCAGGCAGTTTTCTGGGAGTAATAAAGAGACAAAAAGGAAAAAATCTTTTAAAAATGTTCCGTCTGTTACTATTGGCAGGGTTGAGGCGGAAATTGAAGGTTTTCCGTTTGCTTGTAGTTCCCGTTTTGTCCTGCCTGCTAGGGTGGCGCTAGAGAGCAAGAGCATTTTTTGTGAGATTTTTGTGGATAGTGGAGCAGCTGTCAACCTCATTGATAATCAATTTGCAATAACTCATGGTTTCCAGGTATGCACTTTGGGAAGGGATATTCCTGTTTTTGCTATTGATTCAGCTCCACTTTCTCAGAAATCATTAAAGGGCATAGTTCACAATATCCGTTTAATTGTGAGTGATGCTCATGTTGAGGATGTGTCATGTTTCGTCCTTAGCGGTTTGCCTACTCCTCTAGTGTTGGGGCTACCCTGGCTCACTAAACACAACCCCACCATTGATTGGCAAGCGAGGCAAATAAATGGTTGGAGTGACTTTTGCAGAGAGAATTGCCTCATAACATCTGTTTCTGAGGTTTCTACTAAGACTGTACCACCTTTCCTCTCTGAATTTTTGGATGTCTTCTCTGAGAGTGGAGTTCAGGGTTTGCCTCCGCACAGGGAGTATGATTGCCCTATTAATCTCATCCCAGGCGCCAAGCTGCCTAAATCTCGTTTATACAATCTCTCCCAACCTGAGAGGGTCACTATGCGGGCTTATATCTCTGAGAGTTTGAGAAAAGGACACATACGACCCTCGAAGTCACCTGTTGCCGCTGGTTTTTTCTTTGTTAAGAAAAAAGATGGTTCTTTAAGACCTTGTCTGGATTTCAGGGAGCTGAACAGTATCGCTATTCGTGATCCTTATCCGCTTCCTCTGATCCCGGACCTGTTTAACCAGGTTGTTGGGGCTAAAGTCTTTTCCAAATTAGACCTAAGAGGGGCATACAACCTGGTTAGGGTCAGAGAAGAAGACGAATGGAAGACGGCTTTCAATACCCCTGAAGGCCATTTTGAGAATTTGGTTATGCCTTTTGGTTTGATGAATGCCCCAGCCGTTTTTCAGCATTTCGTCAACAGCATTTTTTATCATTTAATGGGAAAATTTGTATTAGTGTATTTGGATGACATTTTGATTTTTTCTCCTGATTTCAAGACTCATAAGGAACACTTACGTCAGGTCTTGCTCATTCTGCGGGAGAATAAATTATATGCGAAACTGGAAAAATGTGTGTTTGCGGTTCCAGAAATCCAATTTCTGGGGTTTCTTGTCTCCGCTTCTGGTTTTCGCATGGACCCCGAGAAGGTCCGCGCTGTGCTTGAGTGGGAGCTTCCTGAGAACCAGAAGGCGCTGATGCGTTTTTTGGGCTTTGCCAATTATTACAGGAAATTTATTTTGAATTATTCCTCTGTTGTTAAACCACTCACTGATATGACCAGAAAGGGGGTAGATTTTTCTTCCTGGTCGGTAGAGGCGCGTAAGGCCTTTTCTAATATCAAGGAGAGTTTTGCTTCCGCTCCCATCCTAGTACAACCTGATATTTCGTTACCCTTCATAGTTGAGGTTGATGCTTCTGAGGTAGGGGTGGGTGCGGTCTTGTCTCAGGGTTCCTCTCCTGCCAAATGGCAACCGTGTGCCTTTTTCTCAAAGAAACTCTCCTCCGCAGAGAGAAATTATGATGTGGGAGATAGGGAATTGTTGGCCATCAAGTTGGCTTTTGAGGAATGGCGCCATTGGCTAGAGGGAGCCAGACACCCTATTACCGTGTTTACTGACCATAAAATTCTGGCCTATTTGGAGTCAGCCAAGCGTCTGAACCCGAGACAGGCCAGATGGTCTTTGTTCTTTTCAAGGTTTAATTTTGTTGTTACGTTCCGCCCTGGGGTTAAGAATGTGAAGGCAGATGCCCTGTCACGTTGTTTTCCAGGAGGTGGGAATTTTGAAGACCCGGGTCCCATTTTGGCTGAAGGTGTGGTGGTCTCTGCTCTTTTTCCTGAATTGGAGGCAGAGGTGCAGGCAGCCCAGTCAGAAGCTCCTGATCTTTGTCCTCCTGAGAGGTTGTTTGTGCCTCTCGCTTTGAGACACAAGATTTTTAAAGAACACCACGACACAGTCCTTGCTGGGCACCCGGGGGCAAGAGCCACACTGGATCTCATCGCTCGGAGATTCTGGTGGCCTGCGCTTCGTAAGTCGGTTGAGGGTTTTGTGGCAGCTTGCGAGACTTGCGCTCGTGCCAAGGTCCCTCATTCACGGCCATCAGGTCCTCTCCTTCCTTTGCCCATTCCTTCCCGTCCTTGGACACATCTGTCCATGGACTTCATAACGGACTTGCCTCGTTCCTCGGGGAAGTCTGTGATTCTGGTGGTGGTGGACCGTTTTAGCAAAATGGTGCATTTTATCCCTTTCCCTGGTTTGCCCAATGCTAAGACGCTGGCGCAGGCATTTATTGACCACATTGTCAAATTGCATGGGATTCCTTCAGACATAGTCTCTGATAGGGGCACGCAGTTTGTTTCCAGATTCTGGAAGGCTTTCTGTTCTCGCTTGGGGGTTCGGTTGTCATTCTCTTCTGCTTTCCATCCGCAGTCGAATGGCCAGACAGAGCGCGTCAATCAGAATCTGGAGACATATCTGCGCTGTTTTGTGGCGGAGAATCAGGAGGATTGGTGTTCTTTTTTGTCCCTTGCTGAGTTTGCTTTAAATAACCGTCGTCAGGAGTCCTCTGATAAGTCACCATTTTTTGGTGCATATGGGTTCCATCCGCAGTTTGGGACTTTCTCGGGAGAGGGCTCTTCTGGTTTGCCTGATGAGGACAGATTCTCCTCGTCTTTGTCATCTATTTGGCAAAAGATTCAGGATAATCTAAAGAGCATGAGTGAGAGATATAAGCATGTGGCGGATAAGAGACGTGTGCCTGGTCCGGACCTGAATGTTGGTAATCTGGTGTGGTTGTCTACCAAGAATATCAAATTGAAGGTTCCCTCCTGGAAGTTGGGTCCTAGGTTTATTGGGCCTTACAAGATCCTGTCTGTCATCAATCCTGTTGCCTACCGTCTTGATCTTCCTCAGACTTGGAAGATCCATAATGTTTTTCATAAGTCCTTATTGAAACCCTATGTTCAACCTATTGTACCCTCGCCTTTGCCTCCTCCTCCGATTATGGTTGATGGAAATCTTGAATTTCAGGTCTCTAGGATTGTGGATTCTCGTCTTGTCCGCGGTTCCCTCCAGTACCTCGTTCATTGGGAGGGTTATGGTCCTGAGGAGAGGATGTGGGTCCCAGTGACGGACATTAAGGCCTCTCGTCTCATCAGGGCTTTCCATAGGTCCCATCCTGAGAAGGTGGGCCCTGAGTGTCCGGAGTCCACTCCTAGAGGGAGGGGTACTGTCACAGCCAGACAGCTGATAAGCGCTCACAGGAGCTTCTCAGATCCTCCTCCTTGAATTTCTTTGTTTTGGTTTAGTTTCTCATCTCGTTAGTCTATTTCAGCTGTCATGCAGTCAGACTGATCGCTACCCTTTAAGTTCCTCCCCATAATGCAGTAGTGTGCGGCTGATACAACTTCCTGGAGTGTGTGTGCATGCTGTTTCCAGTTCCCTGTCCTCAGTCGTCAGTCGTCTGCAGATAAGTGCTGTTTATGTATTTATGTTTTTGTCTTTTCTGGATCCAGGTGACCCTGACTCCCTCCGTGTCAGTGTAGGGAGCCGGTGGTCGTGTCCCTTCACTATTGTAGGGTCTTCAGGTAATAGATAGCCGAGGAACGTGGATATGCGGCCATCCACCTTTGGGGTGTTCGCATAGGCTGAGCAGTGAGGGAGAGCGTCAGCTCTATTGCAGGGGTCTCCCTTTGTTCCTTAGTTGTGGATCCAGAGAGACATTGTTTATATGGTATTGTCTTGTTTCCTGTACACCATCCGTGACACCTCCTCTTCCATCATCGCCCTAAGTGTTTTCTCAAGGAAACATAGAAGTGGTATTGTAACGCTGATAACGGCGTCATCGCCACTGGCCATGTTGGTTTAGTACTCGAAACAGCGCAACAGGGCACACAGGTCTCGCATGGAGATCCAGTCATTGGTGGTGAAGTGGTCCTGATCTGCAGTGCGACTGACCCGTGCGTGCTGCAGCTGAAACTCCACTATGGCCTGCTGCTGCTCGCACAGTCTGTCCAGCATGTGCAAGGTGGAGTTTCACCTGGTGGGCACGTCGCATATGAGGCGGTGAGCGGGAAGGCCGAAGTTACGCTGTAGCGCAGACAGGCGAGCAGCGGGAGGGTGTGAACGCCGGAAGCGCGAACAGACGGCCCGCACTTTATGCATCAGCTCTGACATGTCGGGGTAGTTGTGAATGAACTTCTGCACCACTAAATTCAGCACATGCGCCAGGCAAGGGATGTGCGTCAAACAGGCTAGTCCCAGAGCTGCAACGAGATTTCGCCCATTATCGCACACCACCAGGCCAGGCTTGAGGCTCACCGGCAGCAACCACTCGTCGGTCTGTTGTTCTATACCCCGCCACAACTCCTGTGCGGTGTGGGGCCTGTCCCCCAAACATAGGAGTTTCAGAACGGCCTGCTGACGTTTACCCCGGGCTGTGCTGAAGTTGGTGGTGAAGGTGTGTGGCTGACTGGATGAGCAGGTGGAAGAAGAGGAGGAGGAAGCTGAGTAGGAGGAGGAGGAGGAGACAGGAGGCAAAGAATGTTGCCCTGCGATCCTAGGGGGCGGAAGGACGTGCGCCAAACAGCTCTCCGCCTGGGGCCCAGCCGCCACTACATTTACCCAGTGTGCAGTTAGGGAGATATAGATTCCCTGGCCGTGCTTACTGGTTCACTTATCTGTGGTTAGGTGGACCTTGCCACAGATGACGTTGCGCAGTGCACACTTGATTTTATTGGATACTTGGTTGTGCAGGGAAGGCACGGCTCTCTTGGAGAAGTAGTGCCGGCTGGGAACAACATACTGTGGGACAGCAAGTGACATGAGCTGTTTGAAGCTGTCTGTCTCCACCAGCCTAAATGACAGCATTTCATAGGCCAGTAGTTTAGAAATGCTGGCATTGAGGGCCAGGAATCGAGGGTGGCTAGGTGGGAATTTACGCTTTCTCTCAAATGTTTGTGAGATGGAGAGCTGAACGCTGCCGTGTGACATGGTTGAGATGCTTGGTGACGCAGGTGGTGGTGTTGGTGGTACATCCCATGTTTGCTGGGCAGCAAGTGCCAACGTCCCTCCAGAGGCGAAGGAAGAGGCCACTGCAGTTCATGCTTTGCATGCAGGTGCCTGGTCATGCAGGTTGTGCTAAGGTT
Organism: Bufo bufo; assembly: GCF_905171765.1. Classification (NCBI taxonomy): domain Eukaryota; kingdom Metazoa; phylum Chordata; class Amphibia; order Anura; family Bufonidae; genus Bufo; species Bufo bufo. The sequence continues at coordinate 84,815,938 of NC_053389.1, forward strand.
CAGAACGTTAATGCCTCGCTTCAGGCTCTGATGGCACAGCATGCAAACCACTCGGGTCTTGTCGTCAGCACATTGTTTGAAGAAGTGCCATGCCAGGGAACTCCTTGAAGCTGCCTTTTGGGTGCTTGGTCCCAGATGGCAGCGGTCAGTAGCAGGCGGAGTCTCTTGGCGGCGGGTGTTCTGATTTTGCCCACTGCTCCCTCTTTGTCTTTTGCTACGCTGTTGGCTCGGTCTCACCACTGCCTCTTCCTCCGAACTGTGAAAGTCAGTGGCACGACCTTCATTCCATGTGGGGTCTAGGACCTCATCGTCCCCTGCATCGTCTTCCACCCAGTCTTGATCCCTGACCTCCTTTTCAGTCTGCACACTGCAGAAAGACGCAGCAGTTGGCACCTGTGTTTCGTCATCATCAGAGACGTGCTGAGGTGGTATTCCCATGTCCTCATCATCAGGAAACATAAGTGGTTGTGCGTTAGTGCATTCTATCTCTTCCACCCCTGGGGAAAGGCTAGGTAGATGCCCTTGGGAAACCCTGGCAGCAGAGTCTTCAAACAGCATAAGAGACTGCTGCATAACTTGAGGCTCAGACAGTTTCCCTGATATGCATGGGGGTGATGTGACAGACTGATGTGCTTGGTTTTCATGCGCCATCTGTGCGCTTTCTGCAGAAGACTGGGTGGGAGATAATGTGAATTTGCTGGATGCACTGTCGGCCACCCAATTGACTAATGCCTGTACCTGCTCAGGCCTTACCATCCTTAGAACGGCATTGGGCCCCACCAAATACCCCTGTAAATTCTGGCGGCTACTCGGACCTGAGGTAGTTGATACACTAGGACGTGTGGCTGTGGCAGAACGGCCACGTCCTCTCCCAGCACCAGAGGGTCCACTAACACCACCACGACCATGTCCACGTCCGCGTCCCTTACTAGATGTTTTCCTCATCGTTACCGTTCACCACAATAAGAAAAATATTATTCGGGCCAACGTATTGAATTAAAATTCAGCCCTTTTTTTACAGACACCTAACACTGTCTGGCTATCTATTTAGGTACCGTATTACACTAATACAGGCACACCAGTAATGACAGATTTAGCTGAATATAAATGTGAGGCCTATTTTTTAGGCGCTGTGTGACAGGTATACGTTTAATCACAGAATTAGACTTGTATCAGCACTGTAGCGTGTGTGTTAAGTTTTTCAGAATGACCCTATCAGCACCTTAAATCTAATATACCCTTTTAGGGATAGATTTAAAGTAGGCCTGATACAGCAGAAACCATTAATTTTGAGAATTGCAAATTTGGGAATTGTTTTTCAACCCAGAACAAAAACTGTGCTTTTACGGTCACTAAAAATAACTTGACCAGCTAAAACAGTACTGATTTGGATGAATATAAATGTCAGGCCTATTTTTTAGGCGCTGGGTGACAGGCTCAACTTGCCCCTGATATAGTATATGGCCAAAAAATAACCACACTATTGATGGTTAAATGCACTTGATGAAAGCTTGACCCTGATGTAGGATATAGCAAAAATTAACCACACTATTGATGGTTAAATGCACTTGGGTGACACAGGCTCAGCCTGCACCTGATGTAGTATATGGCCAAAAAATAACCACACTATTGATGGTTAAATGCACTTGATGAAAGCTTGACCCTGATGTAGGATATAGCAAAAAATAACCACACTATTGATGGTTAAATGCACTTGGTGGTAGCTTGTGCTGGCGCACCACAAGCCACAAAATGGCCGCCGATCACCCCAGAAAAAAGTGACTGAAAAACGCTCTGGGCAGCCCAAAAACAATGAGCAATTGAATAGAAGCAGTTCAATGATCCACAGCTGTAGATCGATCACAGAATGAAGTCTTTTTGAGGAGTTAATCTGCCTAATCTCGCCCTAACGTCGCAGCTGCAACCTCTCCCTACGCTTGTATCAGCAGAGTGACGTGCAGCGCTACGTGACCCAAGCTTATATAGAGGCTGGACTGGCCAATCACAGCCATGCCAATAGTAGGCAAGGCTGTGATGGCCTCTTGGGGCAAGTAGTATGATGCTTGTTGATTGGCTGCTTTGCAGCCTTTCAAAAAGCGCCAAGAAAGCGCCGAACACCGAACCCAGACTTTTACGAAAATGTTCGGGTTCGGGTCCGTGTCACGGACACCCCAAAATTCGGTACGAACCCGAACTATACAGTTCGGGTTCGCTCATCCCTAGTTACCACCTCATCGTCTATATGATTGCCCGATTAATCTATTACCTGGGGCAAAACTACCTAAAACCCGGTTATACAATCTTTCCGGCCCAAAGAGGAAGGCTATGCAAGATTATATTTCGGAGAGTTTGGCTAAAGGACACATGAGACCCTCTTCTTCACCCGTGGCTGCAGGGTTCTTTTTCGTTAAAAAGAAAGATGGGGGCCTGCGTCCTTGCCTGGATTTCCGGGAATTAAACCGGATAACTATCCGAGATCCCTATCCTCTTCCTCTCATTCCCGACCTCATTAATCAGGTTGCTGGTGCTAAATGGTTCTCCAAAATGGATCTCAGAGGAGCCTATAACCTGGTTCGCATCAAAGAGGGGGATGAGTGGAAAACGGCTATTAATACTCCGGAAGGGCATTATGAAAATCTGGTCATGCCATTTGGTCTTACTAATGCGCCTGCGGTGTTCCAACATTTTGTCAACAATATTTTTAGTCACCTTATCGGGAGATTTGTTGTGAAATATCTTGATGACATCCTGGTCTATTCCCCGGATCTGGATACACATAAGATCCATGTGAGACAAGTGCTGCAGATATTAAGGGCCAACAAATTGTTTGCTAAATTAGAGAAATGTTTGTTCGCCGTAAAAGAACTGCCATTTCTGGGGTATGTGTTGTCAGATTCAGGTTTCCGGATGGATCCAGAGAAAGTCCGGGCGATTATGGACTGGGATCTGCCTGAGAACCTGAAGGCATTGCAACGCTTCCTGGGGTTTGCCAATTTTTATAGAAAGTTTATAAAGAACTATTCCTTGGTGGTCAAACCACTGACGGACATGACCCGAAAGGGATCCGATTTTTCCAAATGGTCACATGCAGCCAAAACTGCCTTTACATCTCTGAAGGAGAGATTCACCTCGGCCCCTATTCTCGTACAGCCAGATGTCTCGCTTCCTTTTATTGTAGAGGTTGACGCATCAGAGGTGGGGGTGGGAGCGGTACTATCTCAGGGCCCGTCCCCTGGTGAATGGCGTCCGTGTGCTTTCTTTTCGAAGAAATTGTCTACTGCAGAAAGGAACTATGATATTGACAACAGGGAACTTTTGGCTATTAAGTTGGCCTTTGAGGAGTGGCGTCATTTTTTGGAGGGGGCGGTTCATCCCGTCACGGTGATTACTGATCACAAAAACTTATTATATCTGGAGTCTGCTAAACGTCTCACCCCTAGACTGGCTCGTGGTCGTTATTTTTTACTAGGTTTAATTTTGTAATAACCTAACGCCTGGGGGCAAAAAATACTAAAGGCGGATGCATTGTCCCGAAGTTTTCCTGGAGGGGGTGATGTTGATGTACCAGAGCTTATTTTGCAAAAGGGGGTGGTGGTCTCTGCATTACACTCAGGTTTGGAGGGGAGGGTGTTGGAAGCTCAGGGGGACGCCCCGGCCTCCTGCCCCTCGGGTAAACTGTTTGTGCCAGAAAATTTACTCCTGGAGATACTAAAAGAACACCATAACTCCACACTGGCAGGACACCCAGGTAGTAGGGCAACCTCTGAGTTAGTGTCTCGTCGGTTCTGGTGGTCTAAGTGGCGCCAGGAGGTGTTGAATTTTGTGTCTGCATGTGCTACCTGTGCTCGTTCTAAGGTAGATCATACTCGTCCGGCAGGGCGTCTTTTACCTCTGGCTATCCCCAACAGGCCTTGGACGCACCTATCAATGGATTTCATTACGGATCTACCAGTATCAGCGGGGAAGACTGTTATTTTTGTAGTTGTTGACAGATTCAGTAAAATGGTGCACTTTATTGCTCTTGCCGCATTGCCTAATGCTAACACACTGGCTCAGGTTTTTATTGACCACATCGTGAAGCTTCACGGGGTCCCTTCTGATATTGTTTCGGATCATGGTACCCAATTTGTTTCTAAATTTTGGAAAGCTTTTTGTTCTCGTTTAGGGGTTCATCTGTCGTTTTCTTCATCTTTCCATCCACAGTCCAACGGTCAGACTGAACGTACCAATCAAAACCTAGAGACATATTTGAGATGCTTTGTTTCCGAAAATCAGGAGGAATGGTCATCTTATTTACCGTTAGCCGAGTTTGCCATTAATAATCGTCGTCAAGAATCTACCGATAAGTCACCAATTTTTGGTGCGTATGGTTTCCATCCTCAGTTTTGTATGTTTAGTGAGGGGGGGCCGTCTGGGATTCCCGAGGAGGAACGATTTGCGTCTTCACTTTCTTCAGTGTGGCAGAGTGTGCAAGAAAGTTTGAAGAGAATTGGTGGTAGATACAAATGTGTGGCTGATAGGAAGCGCTCTGAAGGTCCGGACCTTGGGGTGAATGACTTGGTGTGGTTGTCTACCAGAAATATCAAGTTGAAGGTTCCCTCGTGGAAATTAGGTCCGAGATTTATTGGTCCTTATAGGGTTATTAAGATCATTAACCCGGTGGCTTTTCGTCTGGAGCTACCTCAGACTCTAAGGATCCATAATGTCTTCCACAGGTCTCTGCTTAAGAGATATGTAGAACCTCCTGAACCATTGCCACTACCGCCTCCACCGGTGGTTGTTGATGGCAGTCTTGAGTTTCAGGTAGAAAAGATTGTTGATTCACGATATGTTCGCCGCTCTCTTCAGTACCTGGTGCACTGGAGAGGTTATGGTTCCGAAGAGAGAATGTGGGTTCAAGCATCAGAGATAAAAGTGGACAGACTCATTCGGGCTTTTCATAGCTCCCATCCGGAGAGGCCTGGTCTTGAGGGTCCGGTGGCCCCTCGTAGAAAGGGGGGTACTGTCACGACTGTGACTGATCCAGACAGGTCTGGGAGGAGAAGGTCGCAGCGACTTGCTACTCGCGATAGCTTGTGAGTTTGCTCCGTGGTTCAGGGTATGTCATCCAGGTTTTGCCTTGTGAACCTTTTTGTCCTGACTGGGAGTTTGTAGGCATCCTTCTCAGGTGAGTACTGTCTGCCACTCCCAGCTACTATATTAGTTTCAGTTTCACTTGCAGTCATTGCCAGATATAGTCCTTACTTCCAGTGCTATTCTGACCTTTGAAGGAGATCGTTTGACGGTGTTGCTGTGGAGCTCTTGTCCGGCGTGGACTGTCGTGTTTGGGATTGCCTTCTCTGCTCGTGACTGGATAGGTCTATCTCTGCTGTTGATTGTTTGTTTGTTGCTGTCTTCCCCTGTTGTTCTCCTAGACGTGAGTGATGGTGACTAGTGCTCCCATCGGCCTTTCCCCAGGGCAGACAGGTGCCAGCTGTCACGGCTGAGGATGGGGGAAATCCTCAGCCGTGTGCAGCCAGGTGATGTTATGGCCTACTCGGCCAGGAGAACAGGATAGGGAGCAGGTCACCTCCTAACAGCGTCCCTACCCTGACCCTAACTCCTAACTGCATGGGCCGACCTTAAAGGTAGGAGGACCCATGCGCAGGAACCTCGGATCCCTAACTCACCCTCCGTCCGGTCCCTGCGCTAGGAGTCAGGGTAAGACGACCTACTCCTCCTAGACACGGAGGAGCAGGAGTCTCAACGGCCAAGCTGTTGGGAAAAAGGGGAAACATAAACAGACTAATGGAAATGGCAGGTGAACTCAGTAGCTCAACCAACCTGCCACAGCCTTGCTGACTGGATCCCTAACACAGAGAATCCAGAACCATTAGCTGCACAAACCAACATAGGAAAATCCCAACAGACCATCACCCAGACATGACACATACAGGTAAGCATAAACTTAATAAGACATAAAACCTGAACTTAAAACCTAGACTTAAACCTATGACCACAGTGGTGGCTCTCACAGAGGAATGGAAAGCACAGGAGGCTGCCTCAGCTAGCAAGACTGAAGCAACCTCCTGAGCCCTGCAAGAGAGAGGGTATATATAGGCCAAAGTGGCCACACCCAAAGGTTGGAAACACCCAGTGACATCACACACACAATGGGAAGGAAGTTAACCCTTCCAATGCCACAGAAGGGAAACACACATACATAAAGGGAAAGTGCACACAATAACATACCACACAGTGCACACAACAAACACACCTAACAAAAAGGTTGCTAGGTGTGACCGCATGCCAGGGCAGCAAGCTGCCTAGCAACGCTCAGGCTGCTCTGCTGCTTAACCCCAACACTGGTTGCCCGCGGCAACCACAAGTGAGGCCACAGACAAGCGGCCCTCACCCGTGGTTGAAGACCCATGCAAAACCGCCGGCAACTGCATGCGGTAAGAAGTCACGGTCATGGGCCTGGCCGTGACACCAGCTTAGGGTTAGTCAGGGGTGGTTATTCTATTTCCCATCCGTAGATAAGGGTCCCCCTTCCCCTCCGTCTGGTGCCACACGACTGCTGCTGGGATAGCGGTCGTGACACAGATGGTATAAGACACCTGTTTATTTGTTCTCCATAGGACTTTCTCCCACAAATCAAGTTGGAGATGTCAATCAGATGTAGGATCCATGATTCACATCTGGTGGTTATGCCCTTTAATAACACAATTCTGGAAGGAGGTCGAGAGGGCTATTAACTCCATATGTTCAACATTTATAACCCTCACTCCCGAGCTAGTGTTGTTGTGGATCCCTACCTCCAATTTCCAACCTTTGAAAGATCATCTCCCTACTCACATGATTGCTACAGCAAAATTGCTCATTCCAACAAAATGGAGAGACACTTCTCCACCAGATTTAAAATTGTGGTTCAACAAAATGCACCAGCTACATAGAATAGAGGAGATGGTGGGATGGATCCATGGCAATAGGCTCAGGCATCTTGAAGTATGGTTCCTCTGGAAAAGGTCTCAAGCAGTTAGGGACTCAGAGGTTCTAGACAGAGTAGAAGTTTGATCTGATAGTTAGCTCTTATTGAATTACATTGATTCTCTTGATAAAGCGCTCTTCCAGGGTGGGATTTGGCGTTTTCCACCCCTGTTCTAGATTGAGCCTGAGGAATTTATGCCCCACCACTACATATGGGAGAAACATAATACATCTTATATTTACAGTATAATATTTGCCTTGCCTTCATTAATTTAACACTCTACCCTTAAAGGGTTCATGAATCTCCAGCCACCAAAGAGCCTACCCGTTTTTTATCCTCTTCTTATTATTTCCCCCTATCTTTTACCTTTATTTTACATTATATCCCCCATGTTTCTTCTCATGTTGTTCATTTTGTATACCGAATGTGTATTTTGAAGGAAATATGCTTATGATTATACTCAGCTTTGCATTGTAACTCGCATTAATGCTCACTCAATGTATGTATTATAACATAAGTAAATATGCATATTATTTTTCACTTGTAAGCATTGAAACAATAAAAAGAGATTTACAAAAAAAAAATCTGGGGGCGGAGCCAGCGCTGGTCTGAGATGGCCGCTTGATTCTGAGCTCTGTGACACAGTCCGCTCTCAGCACTAGAAATCTGAAGCTGCACGCCCGAAAATGGTTAAAATCGGGAACCCTAAAGCAGGAAAACACCCGGGCACCAACAAGAGTCACATTGCAGGAGGAGATATGGACAAGTTCATCAGAAAAGCTGCCTCCTCGTTTGTCGCTCGTGACTCCAAGATGGCGCCGGCCCAGCCAAATAAAACCAGCCTGCAGGACAAATCGGAAGATGAAAGTGACATTGAGGAGCCGCAAGGTAGGGGGGCTCTCCCGATTACCAGACATTATCTGAAAAACAAACTCCAGCCTAAATGGATACAGTTAATTGTCATGGGTTAAAAGGTAAGAAATAGACGGTCCAGCTATAGAATAACCCTAAATAATAAATAATTTTAATAGTACTCATACAAAGAAACAATATGTCCTAAAATGTCCATGCATAAAGGCGTCCATCAAAATATAGGAATGCGGAATAAATAACCCTAATAATGATTCCTAAAGCTAGGCCCTGTGCCCAGGGGCGGCTCCTGATGGTGGAGACCCCCCGTCCTCGAACCTTACTAACAGCTCCTAGTTAACCCTACAATGTATGGGCTATAAATAAAACTAGTGGTGGACTAGGTTTAGGCACGGACAAAAAGGATATATAAAGATGCACGGTGTATACAACCCTATTGGTAGAGTATACCAAAAGGTACACAGTGCAGCTGACTAACTAACACAAAAACGACACCTAAAGAGATAACTGATAGTGACACAGACGTATCTGTGGGGTTGAACACAGATACGTCTGTGTTGCCTAAACCTAGTCCACCACTAGTTTTATTTATAGCCCATACATTGTAGGGTTAACTAGGAGCTGTTAGTAAGGTTCGAGGACGGGGGGTCTCCACCATCAGGAGCCGCCCCTGGGCACAGGGCCTAGCTTTAGGAATCATTATTAGGGTTATTTATTCCCCATTCCTATATTTTGATGGACGCCTTTATGCGTGGACATTTTAGGACATATTGTTTCTTTGTATGAGTGCTATTAAAATTATTTATTATTTAGGGTTCTTCTATAGCTGGACCGTCTATTATCTGAAAAACACTTTGAGCAAAGCCCTTGAACCCCTGCTGAGTGAATTTGCCGCCTTGCGCCAAGATATGAGGCAGGTGGGTGATCGTGTGGAAGCGTTCGAAAATCACCAGGCCCAGATCCTGGATCATCAGAGGGCTACTTCAAGCTCATTTCAAAAGTGTAACACCTACCTGAACGAACTACAAAATGCTCTGGAGGATCAGGAGAACAGGGGACGCCGGAACAATCTGCGCATCAGAGGGATTCCGGAGTCCGTCTTACCTGGAGACATCCCAGCTGCAGTTATCTCCCTCTGCTCCTTGCTCCTTGGCCCAGAGTTCGCCCTAGAGATTGTGATTGAAAGGGCTCATAGGGCATTGCGTCCAAAGCCTAAATTGGAGGATCCCCCTAGGGATGTAATATGTAAATTCATCAACTATCAAGTTAAAGGGCTTCTTTCACCCCACTAAACAGTTTTTTTTGGTTACTAATAATCCCTATACTGCGATTTATGCATACATACTGTAATTAATCATTTTGGTTCAGCAGATTATATTAAAAACGTACTTTTAAAATATGCAAATTACCTTGCTACCAGCAAGTAGGGCGGCTACTTGCTGGTAGCAGCTGCATCCTCCTATCATAATGACGCCCCCTCTGCATGTTGATTGACAGGGCCAGCGGACGGGATCTCTCTGCTGGCCCTGTTTGCATTCAAAATTACAGTATGTATGCATAAATCGCAGGGATTATAAGTAACCAAAAAAAAGAAACTGTTTAGTGGGGTGACAAAAGCCCTTTAAATCAGCAGTGCAAGAAGCTGCCAGAAACAGACCAGACATCTTATTTGAAGCTGCTCAAGTGTCAATTTATCAAGATCTAGCCCCCTCCACCTTGAGGAAGCGCAAATCTCTTAAGCCACTGACGGAGTGGCTGCGGGCTAACAGAATCCTTTATAAATGGAATTTTCCTTTTGGACTTTCTTTCTCACAAGGAGGTCGTCGCTTCAATATTACCACCCATGCTGATCTGGAAGCCGTATACGACCATTTACAAATTCCACCCATGCAAATTGATAATTGGGACTTATTTCAGGATCTCTCTACCTTACCAGAAGTCCCGACGGTCGCTGCCTTCACCTTACAGCATACTCCTAAGGCTCATAAAGTGGCGAAGAGGAATCGGCAACTAACACCTAAGAGACTATCTCAAGATTAGCAACCTCGAGTTTTCAGAGATAGTCATCATACTTGGATGCAAATTCTCTATGGACTTCCTTAGATTTAACCAGATAGTCTGCGTTTCCTTCGATAGAGGACTCTGGCTACTGCCCTGCTTTTGGCAGCTTATTTCGACTAGAGGTTTCATGTTGAAGTCCTGCATCTCAAACTGTCTCCCCTGTATTTCATTTCATGCCTCCTTTATCATTTATCCTTCCTCCCTTTTACCTCTCTAACAAACTCCTTCATTGCCCTCCTGACTTTATTACTAGTGATGTCGCGAACATAAAATTTTCTGTTCGCGGACGGCGAACGCAAATTTCTGCAAATGTTCGCGAACCGGGCGAACCGCCATAGACTTCAATAGGCAGGTGAATTTTTAAACCCACAGGGACTCATTCTAGCCACAGTAGTGATGGAAAAGTTGTTTCAAGGGGACTAACACCTGGACTGTGGCATGCCTGAGGGGGATCCATGGCAAAACTCCCATGGAAAATTACATAGTTGACGCAGAGTTGGATTTTAATCCATAAAGGGCATAAATCACATAACAATCCAATTTTTTTTTGAACAACGTGGTTTAAAACATCCAGTGTGTGTATACGATCAGGTATGATGTTGTATCGATCAGGTAGTGTAAGGGTTACGCCCGCTTCACAGACATTGACAGACCAAACTCCCCTTTTAATGCACCGCAAACAGTCCATTTGCCCAACCGCAAACTCCCCATTTGTACAAGGTTGGATACCAAGTTAGCCATGTCCCGTTGATGTCATTGAAGGTTTCTTCCTCCACCCAGCCACGTACAACACCAAGGGTCCCGGAAAGGTGAATTGAATAGATTTTTCGAAAGGGGAGATGGTTAAAAAAACGCTTGCTCCCTCCCCTTTGTTTAAATCCACGCCACGGTCACTGCGTCTGCGCCGTGCAATTTACTGTCACACCCGATATGAGTGCTATTTTCTGTAGTACTATTCTCATCAGTTTAATCCCTGTTACGTCACATATCAGGGTGGGATTGCATTTTGTGAAAAAAAATTTAGGCCAAATACCTTCGACTGCCTTCACAGTGACAGACCAAACTCTGATACACCAAACTGAATTGATTTTTGGAACCGGGAGATGGAAAAAGAAGCTTGGTCGGTCCTCTTACTCCCAAGTTGGGGCACTGCGCGTGCACGGAGCAATGTGCTGTGACACCCTATATGAGTGGTGTCTTAACTAGTACTATTCCTATCAGTTTAATCCCTGTTACGTCCCCTATCCGGGGACGTGTGTCGAATTGATTAACCATTGTCGAATTAACGAACCATTACGACATCCTGGAATAATTTATTTCTGAGCTTTGTACATGCTTTGTATTGGAATTGATGGGGATTTTTTAAATTGTCTGCATTATTTCTAATAAACTATTAAGAGACTTTATTATGATTTTTTTATTTTATGTATTAAAAACCCACCCATACAACTTCAAAAAATAAAATAAATAAATTTTATTTTTTTCTATGAAAAATTATCCAGCCGATCACTTTTGGTCTGATCATAATGAAGCAACGGCCTTATCATATCACGAAGGGGAATTGACACTTGTATGTGCCTTTTTTGGTTTGTTTTGTAGTTGTAGCCACAGTGCAGCACCAGAGGCTAGAAAAATTTGACATGTACACATGCCTGAAAAATAATGTTATTGTTGCAGCCGCTGTTGTAGCAGCGGCCGGAAAATTTTTTGTTTTCAAGGCAGAAAGGTGACTAAAACATTGCGGCTTGAACCCTAGTTGGTGGCGGAGAATTCATGAAAGTCATCCGGTATGCAGACATTAAATACAGCAGCGTGGGGACCATTTTGATGCCAAGGCATGTCATCAGGCCTTTTGTTAGTCAAACGTATCCCCCACTGTCAGTCCCTTCGGGATCCATGCCTCATTCATCTTAATGAAGGTGAAGTAATCAACACTTTTTTGACCGAGGCGACTTCTTTTGTCAGTGACAATGCCTCCTGCTGCACTGAAGGTCCTTTCTGACAGGACACTTGAAGCGGGGCAGGCCAGAAGTTCTATCGCAAACTGGGATAGCTCAGGCCACAGGTCAAGCCTGCACACCCAGTAGTCAAGGGCTTCATCGCTCCTCAGAGTGTCGATATCTGCAGTTAAGGTGACGTAGTCTGCTACCTGTCGGTCGAGTCGTTCTCTAAGGCTGGATCCCGAAGGGCTGTGGCGATGTGTAGGGCTGAAAAAGCTCTGCATGTCCTCCATCAACAGCACATCTTTAAAGCGTCCTGTCCTTGCCACCGTGGTCGTGGTAGGAGGAGGATTACTTTCATCTCTTCCCCTGTTAGATTCCCATTGTGCTGTGACATCCCCCTTATAAGCTGTGTAAAGCATATTTTTTAGTTTTGTTTTAAACTGCTGCATCCTTTCTGACTTTCGGTAAGTTGGTAACATTTCCGCCACTTTCTGCTTATACCGGGGGTCTAGTAGCGTGGCCAACCAGTACAGGTCGTTCTCCTTCATCGTTTTTATACGAGGGTCCCTCAACAGACATGACAGCATGAAAGACCCCATTTGCACAAGATTGGATGCCGAGCTACTCATTTCCCGTTCCTCGTCCTCACTGATGTCATTGACGATCTGTTCTTCACCCCAGCCACGTACAACACCACGGGTCCCAGATAGGTGACAACAACGAGCACCCTGTGATGCCTGCTGTGGTTGGTCTTCCTCCTCCTCAAAGCCACATTCCTCCTCTGACTCCTCTTCCTCATACTCCTCTTGCAGCGTTGCCGCAGGTCTGGCAAGCGATGATGACAAGGCTGTTTCTGGTGGTGATGGTGACCACAACTCTTCCTCTTCACGCTCATCTACAGCCTGATCCAGCACTCTTCGCAGGGCACGCTCCAGGAAGAAAACAAATGGGATGAGGTCGCTGATGGTGCCTTTGGCGCGACTGAATAGGTTTTTCACCTCCTCAAAAGGACGCATGAGCCTACAGGCATTGCGCATGAGCGTCCAGCAACGTGGCAAAAAAATTCCCAGCTCCGCAGAGGCTGTCCTAGCACCCCGGTCATACAAATACTCGTTGACGGCTTTTTCTTGTTGGAGCAGGCGGTCGAACATTAGGAGTGTTGAATTCCAACGTGTCGGGCTGTCACAAATCAAGCGCCTCACTGGCATGTTGTTTCGGCGCTGAATGTCTGAAAAGTGCGCCATGGCCGTGTAGGAACGTCTGAAATGGCCACACACCTTCCTGGCCTGCTTGAGGACGTCCTGTAAGCCTGGGTACTTAGACACAAAGCGTTGTACGATGAGATTCAACACATGTGCCATGCACGGCACATGTGACAACTTGCCCAAATTCAATGCCGCCAACAAATTGCTTCCATTGTCACACACCACTTTGCCGATCTCCAGTTGGTGCGGGGTCAGCCACTGATCCACCTGTGCGTTCAGGGCGGACAGGAGTGCTGGTCCGGTGTGGCTCTCTGCTTTCAGGCAAATCAACCCCAAGACAGCGTGACACTGTCGTATCCGGGATATGGAATAGCCCCTGGGGAGCTGGGGGGATTCAGTTGATGTGCAGCCAGACACCGCAGCAGAAGAGGACTCAGCCGAGGAGGTTATGGAAGAGGATGGAGTAGGAGGAGTAGAGGAGGTGGCAGTAGGCCTGCCTGCAAGTCGTGGCAGTGTCACCAACTCCGCTGCAGCGCCACGCATTCCATGCTTGTCAGCCGTCAGCAGGCTGACCCAATGCGCAGTGTAGGTGATATACCTGCCCTGACCGTGCTTTGCAGACCAGGTATCAGTGATCAGATGGACCCTTGCCCCAACACTGTATGCCAGAGATGCCATGACTTCCTTTTCAATCACTGAGTAGAGGTTTGGGATTGCCTTTTTTGAAAAAAAAATTTGTCCGGGTACCTTCCACTGTGGTGTCCCAATAGCGACAAATTTTTTGAAGGCCTCAGACTCCACCAGCTGGTATGGTAAAAGCTGGCGGGCTAAGAGTTCCGTCAAGCCAGCTGTCAGACGCCGGGCAAGGGGGTGACTCTGTGACATTGGCTTCCTACGCTCAAACATTTCCTTTACAGACACCTGACTGTGGGCAGATGAGATGGAACTGCTGAAGGTGAGAGGCGGAGTGGCGGTGGTTGAGAGGGGGCAAGGAGGACAGCAGTGGTTGACATGGCTGAAGATGCTGGACCAGGAGGAGGATGGTGGCTTTGAGCTTGTGTGCTGCTTCTACTCGTCATCATGTGTTGATCCCATAGGCGTTTGTGATGTGCGATCATGTGCCTTCGCAAAGCAGTTGTACCTAGGTGGGTGTTGGATTTCCCACGACTCCGTTTCTTTTGGCACAGGTTGCAAATGGCATCGCTGTTGTCAGAGGCAGACACACAAAAAAAATGCCACACTGCTGAGCTTTGCAATGGCGGCATTCTGGTGGTGGCAGCAGCATGTGTTGATTGGCATGCTGTCTGCCTGACCCCGGGTGCCGATACATTCTGTCTGACTGTGCCACTATCTCCTTGCGACGACCTCCCCCTGCTTTCATCTCGTCTCCTCCTTCTCTCTGTCTCCCCTTCTGAACTTTCCCCCTCTTCTTCTTCTCTTCGAGCAGGCACCCATGTGGCATCCACGGACACATCGTCATCATCAACCACTTCACTGCTATCTGACACCTCAGCAAAGGAAGCAGCAGCGGGTACAACATCATCATCATCATCACACCGTACGTCCATGTGTGTAATGCTGCCTGACTGAGACATATCCCTGTTATCTCTATCCTCTGGCAATAATGGTTGAACATCACTAATTTCATCCAACTGATGTGTAAATAACTCCTCTGAGGGATCAAGTGAAGCGGCTGTGGTGGCTGTGGTGGTAGTGGTGGTGGTGGCGGCTGGCGGGAAAGTGGTAACTTGAGAGCAGGTGACCAAAGCTGAGCTGGAGGAGGATGGTGCGTCAAGGTTCTTAGCGGAAGCTGTTGAAGATTGGGTGTCCTGTGTAAGCCAGTCAACTATTTTCTTCAAATTTTTTGGGTTCAGGGTACAGGTCCTCTGAACACTGGGCATTATTCCAGGGCCAGTGGAAATCACAGCACCACGAACACGACGGCCCCTGCGGCGTGGCCTGCCTCTGCCTGTCATTTTTTATTAGATAAGCGTTACTATGCGTGCAAGGTACTGTGCCACCCTATATAAGTGGTGGGCAGTGGGCACAGTACAGTCTGTGTGGGCCTGACACATACTGGCTTGCAACTGTGATTATATCACAGAAAAATATTAAATATAATTTTTTTTTATCTGCGAGGTATTTGTGAGTGAGTGACACCCTGTAACAGTATAAGTGGAGGCCTAGCCAGTGGCCACAATACAGTCTGTGTGGGCCTGACACACACGGGCTTGCAAATGTGATTATATCACAGAAAAATATTAAATATAATTTTTTTTTATCTGCGAGGTATTTGTCAGTGAGTGACACCCTGTAACGGTATAAGTGGAGGCCTAGCCACTAGCCAGTGGCCACAATACAGTCTGTATGGGCCTGATACACACGGGCTTGCAAATGTGATTATATCACAGAAAAATATTAAATAGAATTTTTTTTTATCTGCAAGGTATTTTCTGTCACACCCTGTATGAATGGTGTGCACACAGTACTGTCTGTGACTGAGCCTGCAGCCTCTCACACACGGGCAGGCAACTGCAATATATATATATATATATATATATAAAAAAGTAGACTGATGTACCAGCCCTGAAAAGGGCTTTTTGGGGTGCTGTCAGGACGCTGTCCTTACAGCAGATGAGTCTGTGGACACAGAACACTGCCCTAACTAACGCTTTCCCTATTGAATCAGCAGCAGAAGCACTGTCCCTCCTCTCACTGAGAATGCAGATTCCGAATGAATCTAAAATAGATGCTGTCCAGGAGGTGGGAGGGTCTGGGAGGGAGGGTCTGCTGCTGATTGGCTGGAATGTGTCTGCTGACTGTGAGGTACAGGGTCAAAGTTTACTCAATGATGATGTATAGGGGGCGGACCGAACATCGCATATGTTCGCCCGCCGCGGCGAACGCGAACAAGCTATGTTCGCCGGGAACTATTCGCCGGCGAACTATTCGGGCCATCTCTATTTATTACCCCCTCACTCTCCAAGTCCAACCTGGGTTTATTCAAAACCTTTCCTCTCTCTAAACTCTGATAGTTGTCTGTCCGGATATAAACTACCTTCTCGGGTTGCTATTTTCTATGCTGATCGGCTTGTTCACTGGACCAATGACCAATTTTCCCCCATGCTTTACACTAGTGTGTCATATCACACACTATGTTATTTTTTGGTTATATGTTTTGTTCTCATCGTTTTACCTTTCCCTTTGTTCAGTTCTAGGTACCTGATACAGTTATCCATGATTCCTTTGAGGGATATACAGGATTCTGGGATCTGGCTTCTCCTCTGGACGGGGTGGATGCACCTCAAACTGTAAGTGTTCTCCCCTGGGGGACCAGCACATTTCATATCCCTTTGTCCACTCTAACCCTTGACTATGGCTGATATTCATATATAGTGATGAGCGGCAGGGGTCATATTCGAATTCGCGATATTTCGCGAATATTTTGTAGAATATTCGTCGAATATTCGCAAATTCTAAAATTCATGTTTTTTTTACTCGAAAAATCGGAAAGGTAATGATTGTGTAATATGCGAATTTTCGTAGTTCGAATTTTCGGATTCAAATTTTTATTGCAAATTTTTCAACTTACAACTATTAGACAAAGAATATTATAGCACTATATTAGCTAAATTGCTCTATATTCGATTTTTTTCGAATATTCGCTATATTGCTATAACTTAGTTTTTTTGAATATTCGTAATATTCTAAAACAAGAATATATAGCAATATAGCGAATATTCGAAAAAAACGATATAGAGCAAAATTCGCAAACACTACTACTCATAAAGTCAAGTATATTGCAGCCTTCTTATTGGCACACAAGCTAGAAGCAGTGAGGGATCATGTGTACTGATAAAAAAAGAAATATAAAAAATTAGAATATTCGAAATTACGAATATATATAACTTTATTCGAAATATTCGTGAATTTTCGAAGTACCTATATTCGCGATAAAAATTCGAAATTAGAATATTCGTGATCAACACTATTCATATAGCCTCTTACAAAGTGAAGGGCTTCAACTCTCCCTCTAAAAGAAGCCAAATATTTACTATTTTACGTAAAGAGGGTTCCGATGTGCTGCTCCTTCAGGAGACACATTTTAGGTTTAATCATTACCCTAACATGGAATTTTCTCATTACCCTCCCTGGTTCCACTGTGGTGGTGGCTCTGCCTCGTCCGGAGGAGTAAGTATTGGGTTTAAGAGGAAGGTTCCTTTCAAATACACTAATCATATACAGGACCCAGAGGGAAGATTTATCATGGTCAAAGGTCATATTGGACCCCAACTATATACCTTTATAAACCTATATGCTCCCAACACCAAACAGGCTAAATGGTTCTCTTCCATTGCTCAAACAATTACCTCCTTTATGGAAGGCATAGTTATTATGGGAGGAGACCTTAATATAGCCATTAACCCCCAAATTGACTCTTCCTCACATAAGTCATCCCATTCGAGGCGCTCTCTAAAGCTAATCAAAAACATCTTTTGGGACCTCCATTTAGTTGATGTCTGGCGTACATTACAACCTAATACCCCAGATTATACTTTCTACTCACATGTCCATTGCACCTACCATCGCATAGACTACCTTTTTATCTCGAAAGAGCACCTTCAGCTTTGTCCGTTAGCCAAAATTGGGTCTATCCACCTTTCAGACCATGCCCCAATCTACCTCATGGTATCCTCCCCAATACGGAAATCCAAAAGTTTTAATTGGAGATTAAACGAATCCATTCTTGGCAATCCAGATTCTATTAAAAAATTGCTTTATTATTAGATAAATACTTTAGCTTGAATGCTCTCCCAGATCTCTCGCCCCAAACCATCTGGGACGCGCATAAACCCTTTATTAGGGGTGAGTTCATTAGCATAGGTTTGCATTTGAAAAAACTTAGAGTAACATCAGTAATCTCCTATCCAGGATAAACAAGTTGGAATCTACTCATAAACGATCCTTATCTGACATCCAACTCCAAGAGCTTTCCAAAGCTAGAGTTGAATTAAAAGCTCTGCTACAAAACAAATCAGCCAAATATTATCTCAATTCTCAATACAAATTTTTTGCGCATGGGGACAAGGCCACCAAATTTCTCATGAACAGAATTAAAACCAGAAAAGCAGACAATTACATACAACAATTGTCCTCCCCGAAGGGCGACCCAGTTTTCGCCTCATTTAAAATTGCCAAACAATTTAGAGACTTTTATGAAGCATTATATAACCTCCCTTCCCCCCTTTCACCTGCGTCCCATTCTTCGCTAGTTGAGACATTCCTGAAATCAACATCCTGTCCGACGCTATCAGCAGGGCAAAAAAAGTTACTTGAAGCCCCATTTACCATTGACGAGCTGTCCACAGCCTTATCCCAAATGCCCCAGGGGAAAAGTCCTGGACCTGACGGTCTCCCCGCTTCCTGTTAGAAAACTTTTAGAAAACAACTATTACCCCCGCAACTTAAACTTCCTTACTGTTTGCAATCAGTCCCTACAAGGCATCCCTCTATCCAGAGATATGACAATTGCTCATATAGCTTTAATTCCCAAAGAGGGGAAAGACCCTAAATTGTGCGCAAACTACAGGCCTATCTCTCTTCTAAACATTGACCTCAAACTTTTAGCGAAATTACTCGCAAACCGTTTAGCAATTCTTCTTCCTCTTTTGGTTCATATGGATCAGGTGGGTTTTGTGCGTAACAGAGAGGGTAGGGATAACATAACTAGAGTCATCAATGCGCTCTGTTATGCCAAACATACCTCCTCTCCTCTTGTACTCCTCAGCACTGACGCTGAAAAAGCGTTCGACCGCATAAACTGGAACTATTTAAGCCATGTTCTAGAGGTTTTCGGCCTGCCCGATCCATATATTAAAGCTATATTTGCTATGTACAATCAGGCCACGGCTCGAATCATGGTAAATGGGGACCTATCCTCTCCTTTCCAAATCCACAACGGAACCCGTCAGGGCTGTCCTCTGTCCCCCCTTTTATTCATTTTGGCAATGGAACCCCTTCTATCCACGCTTTGGACAGATACTGAGATCAAAGGCCTGTATCTAGGTGGCCACAGTCATAAACTAGCGGCATTCGCCGATGACGTTATGATTATGACAACTAATCCCAAAATTTCCCTTCCTAAAATTCAAGAGCATTTAAAGAATTACATTGCAGTTTCCGACTTTAAGATTAACAAAAGCAAATCTATCATAATTAGTACTGGTTTATCCCCGCAACTTAAACTTTCTTAAATGGAAAATTTCCCATTCAATTGGTCTTCCCCAACCATTACTTATTTAGGAGTGAAACTTAGCCCCAACATTTCAGATCTCTTTGCACTCAACTATGTCCCATTAAAAACTTCAATATTTAAAGCAATAGATAAAATCACTAAATCTGCCCCGACTCTCTCGTGGTTTGGTAGGAAAAACCTTCTCTCTTCTCTTCTCATCCCCCGTCTCACTTACCTCCATCAAGTCCTTCCAATTCCCATCTCCAAGTCCTACTATACCTCTCTTAAACAGAAATTCAGAACCTTTGCATGGAACGGAAAGAAAGTTAGACTCTCCTATTCTTTTCTGTCTCGTTCTCGTACGGTAGGTGGGATTGGACTCCCAGATCCAGAACTCTATGGGAAAGCCATTCCTATGTCAAGAATTGTTGACTGGCTGAGAAATACAAGTAGCAAATCCTGGGTAGCATTGGAACAGAGTATCATTGGAATGCCAGCTCGGGCTCTATGTTTGGGTTATAGCATTCCTCCCCTAATTAATTTACAGTCCTTTCCAATAATAAAAGCTACTGTGGAAACATGGAAATGGTGGAACCACTCCCATTGCTCTGTACCCTTTCCTTCCCCCCTAATTACAATTAGTGATTTCCTAGGCTCATCTTCCATTGGGCCACGACACACCTCCTCTAAATTAATTAGATCCTCCTCTGTGCCAATTTCTCATCTCCTAGAACCCCAAGGTTTATTACCATCAATAGATACCATTAAAACTCTTCTAAACACACAACCTTGCGATTTCACCCTCATGTCACTTATCAAATCCTTTGTCCACAGAAATAACATGAATGGTGAACTCCTTCGTCCCCTTACATGGTTTGAAGCCTTAATAGTAAACCATAACCCTCCAAAAAAAACTATTTCTCTGATTTATAACAAATTAAGATCCCCCTAACTGTTAAACCAGCATTCATCCGCTCTTGGAAAAATGAAACTGGATTGGATCTTTCTCTCTTAATTTTACCCACATTATTTGAAATCCCTCGCAAGTCATCAAGATGTTTACAGGCTCAGGAAAATGGCTACAAAATTTTGTCGCAATGGTACATTACTCCAATTAAGTCCTCACACTTCACTAGACCTACCTCTAACAAATGCTGGAGATGCCTTGAGGAGAAAGGCACCTTCCTCCATATCTGGTGGTTGTGCCCCCCTATTAAAAAGTGGTGGTTGGAAATCTTTCAGATTTGCAATCAAATATGCTCCTCATCTGTTGACATTTCCCCTTATGGTGCCCTGCTTTCTTTTTTCAATGACATTTCTACTCCCCCCCTTCACCTTCCTCTTTAAACAACTTTTGTTAGCGGCTCGCCTTTTGATACCCAAGTATTGGCTACAGACTAACATACCCTCGGTGGAGCAGTGGAGCCTAAAGGTTGATCAAATTTACAGTTTCGAGGAGCTTGCCTCTTAGGAATCTCGAGCGCATATGACATTTTTAAGAAGGTGGGCTCCTTGGTCAAAATACAGGTTTCTTTAGACCTAAATTATTTAGCTCCATCTCATTGATACTCTTTGCCCTGCCTTTGGGCCCCACTGCAAAACAGAGAGAGGCCAAATTGGTATTACCGCCAGATGAAAGTGGGGAAAGTAAATCTGCCCATCTCCTGACGTCACGAGCACTTTACGCGGGTTGGGGTTCACGATCATAAAGTTACACAAAAAAAAAAAATATATATCTGTTTTGAATACCTTGAAGGTTTGTAGTTTGTAAAATGGGGTCATTTTTGGGTGGTTTCTATTATGTAAGCCTTACAAAGTGACTTCAGACATGAACTGGTCCTGAAAAAGTGAGTTTTACAAATTTTCAGAAAAATTTCAAGATTTGGTTCAAAAATTCTAAGCCTTCTAACGTCCCCAAAAAATAAAATGGCATTCACAAATTGATACTAGCATGAAGTAGACATATGGGGAATGTAAAGTAATAACTATTTTTGGAGGTATTACTATCTATTATAAAAGTAGAGAAATATAAATTTGGAAATTAGCTAACTTTTCCAAATTTTTTGCAAATTTGGAATTTTATTATAAATAAAATTTTATTTTTTTGACTCAATTTCACCACTGCCATGAAGTACAATACGTAACGAGAAAACAATCTCAGAATGGCCTGGATAAGTAAAAGCGTTTTAAAGTTATTACCACATAAAGTGACATATACATATGTCAGATTTGCAAAAAATGGCCTGGTCCTTAAGGTGAAAATTAGCCCAGTCCTCAAGGGGTTAAACTAATAACACACAAAGAATTAAATGTTACCATGTTTTTATTGAACATACCATGTAAACATTTACAGTGCAGGTGGAAAAAGTATGTGAACCCCTAGACTAATTACATCTCCAAGAGCTAATTGGAGTGAGGTGTCCAATCAATGAGATGAGAATGGAGGTGTTGGTTACAGCTGCCCTGCCCTATAAAAAAAACACACACCAGTTCTGGGTTTGCTTTTCACCAGAAGCATTGCCTGATGTGAATGATGCCTTGCACAAAAGAGCTCTCAGAAGACATAAAGCTGGAAAGGGTTATAAAAGTATCTCCAAAAGCCTTGCTGTTCATCAGTCCATGGTAAGATAAATTGTCTCTAAATGGAGAAAGTTAAGCACTGCTGCTACTCTCCCTAGGAGTGGCCGTCCTGTAAAGATGACTGCAAGAGCACAGCGCAGACTGCTCAATGAGGTGAAGAAGAATCCTAGAGTGTCAGCTAAAGACTTACAAAAGTCTCTGGCATATGCTAACATCCCTGTTAGCAAATCTATGATACGTAAAACACTAAACAAGAATTGATTTCATGGGAGGATACCACAGAGGAAGCCACTGCTGTCCAAAAAAAACATTGCTGCACGTTTACAGTTTGCACAAGAGCACCTGGATGTTCCACAGCAGTACTGGCAAAATATTCTGTGGACAGATGAAACCAAAGTTGAGTTGTTTGGAAGAAACACACAACACTATGTGTGGAGAAAAAGAAGCACAGCACACCAACATCAAAACCTCATGCCAACTGTGAAGTATAGTGGTTGGGGCATCATGGTTTGGCGCTGCTTTGCTGCGTCAGGGCCTGGACGGATTGCTATCATCGAAGGAAAAATGAATTCCCAAGTTTATCAAGACATTTTGCAGGAGAACTTAAGGCCATCTGTCCACCAGCTGAAGCTCAACAGAAGATGAGTGTTGCAACAGGACAACGACCAAAAGCATAGAAGTAAATCAACAACAGAATGGCTTAAGCAGAAGAAAATACGCCTTCTGGAGTGGCCCAGTCAGAGTCATGACCTCAACCTGATTGAGATGCTGTGGCATGACCTCAAGAAAGTGATTCACACCAGACATCCCAAGAATATTGCTGAACTGTAACAGTTCTGTAAAGAGGAATGGTCAAGAATTACTCCTGACCATTGTGCACGTCTGATCTGCAACTACAGGAAACGTTTGGTTGAAGTTATTGCTGCCAAAGGAGGTTCAACCAGTTATTAAATCCAAGGGTTCACATACTTTTTCCACCTGCGCTGTGAATGTTTACATGGTGTGTTCAATAAAAACATAGTAACATTTAATTCTTTGTGTGTTATCAGTTTAAGCAGACTGTGATTGTCTATTGTTGTGATATAGATGAAGATCAGATCACCAATTTGTGCAGAAATCCATATCATTCCAAAGGGTTCACATACTTTTTCTTGCAACTGTATAGTAGGAAGGCGCAAGGGTCTTTCGTTGACGGAAGATATGTGTCACAGAGGTTTCTGTCCTCGGTGAAGTAAGAGCCGGTATTTTCAGGTGTCAGCGGCAACTAATGCTGATTGACACTTGGCTATTTTAGTATGGCTGTATAGCTGATCCGGGACGGCTCTTACTGGGAGTAGCCAAAGTGATGAGTGGGGGACTACTCCCCACGTTCCAGGCCGGGTCTTGACTGGCCTAAAAAATCCCAGCCAGCAGTGTCAGCTGGGAGTGGGTTACTCCTCTTTGACAGTGGAGCTTTGTCAGTCTCTGTGTTGGGACCTGGGAGTTTGGGCCTGGATTAAGGCCTGCTACCTTGTTGGTGTGAAAGCAGGTGTATTCTGCTTTGTCCAAGGACTTCTTCTTTTCTGCATGGTATGAACAAACAACAAAATCACAAGGTGACTGTTTTCCTTGAAACATACTTTTTGTTTTGTCATTTACTTAATGTGTAAGTAAACACTCAACTGTTTAATTCAAAGTATTAAATATAAGAAAAAGAACTGGATCGCACATCCTCAATACTATGCTTTTATCTAACTGCTTCTCAGTATAAGTAACACCGCTTCTCAGAGCAATGAATCGTATACCTACCTCTATGCTACATATTGTCCATGAGTAGGGATGAGCGAACCCGAACTGTATAGTTCGGGTTCGTACCGAATTTTGGGGTGTCCGTGACACGGACCCGAACCCGAACATTTTCGTAAAAGTCCGTGTTCGGGTTCGGTGTTCGGCGCTTTCTTGGCGCTTTTTGAAAGGCTGCAAAGCAGCCAATCAACAAGCGTCATACTACTTGGCCCAAGAGGCCATCACAGCCATGCCTACTATTGGCATGGCTGTGATTGGCCAGTGCACCATGTGACCCAGCCTCAATTTAAGCTGGAGTCACGTAGCGCCGCACGTCACTCTGCTATGATCAGTATAGGGAGAGGTTGCAGCTGCGACGTTAGGGCGAGATTAGGCAGATTAACTCCTCCAAAAGACTTGATTCTGTGATCGATCTGCAGCTGTGGATCATTGAAGTGCTATTATTGACTTGCTCACTTTTTTGAGGCTGCCCAGAGCGTTTTTAGATCACTTTTTTTCTGGGGTGATCGGCGGCCATTTTGTGACTTGTGGTGCGCCAGCACGAGCTATCACCAAGTGTATTTAACCATCGATAGTGTGGTTATTTTGTGCTATATCCTACATCAGCTGCAGGCTGAGCCTGTGTCACCCAAGTTCATTTAACCATCAACAGTCTGATTATTTTTTGGCCATATACTACATCAGCTGCAGGCTGAGCCTGTGTCACCCAAGTGCATTTAACCATCAACAGTGTGGTTATTTTTTGGCCATATATTACATCAGGGGCAAGTTGAGCCTGTCACCCAGCGCCTAAAAAATAGACCTGACATTTCTATTCAACCAAATCTGCACAGTTTTAGCTGGTCAAGTTATTTGTAGTGACCGTAAAAGCAGACTTTTTGTTCTGGGTTGAAAAAGCATTCCCAAATTTGCCATTCTGAAAATAACTAGTTTGTGGTATTTGAGGCCTACTTGAAATCTATCCCAAAAAGAAAATCTTACATTGAAGGTATTGATAGTGTGATTCAGAAAAACCTAAGACACACGCTAGCGTGCTGATAGAAGTGTCATTCTGTGATTAAACCTATAACTGTCACACAGCGCAAAAAAAAACCAGGTCTCACATCTCTATTCAACCAAATCTGCACAGTTTTAGCTGGTCAAGTTATTTGTAGTGACCGTAAAAGCAGACTTTTTGTTCTGGGTTGAAAAAGCATTCCCAAATTTGCCATTCTGAAAATAACTAGTTTGTGGTATTTGAGGCCTACTTGAAATCTATCCCAAAAAGAAAATCTTACATTGAAGGTATAGATAGTGTGATTCAGAAAAACCTAAGACACACGGTAGCGTGCTGATAGAAGTGTCATTCTGTGATTAAACCTATAACTGTCACACAGCGCAAAAAAAAAACAGGTCTCACATCTCTATTCAACCAAATCTGCACAGTTTTAGCTGGTCAAGTTATTTATAGTGACCGTAAAAGCAGACTTTTTGTTCTGGGTTGAAAAAGCATTCCCAAATTTGCCATTCTCAAAATTGTTGTGAACGGGAACAATGAGGAAAACATCTAATAAGGGACGCGGACGTGGACATGGTCGTGGTGGTGTTAGTGTACCCTCTGGTGCTGGGAGAGGACGTGGCCGTTCTGCCACAGCCACACGTCCTAGTGAACCAACTACCTCAGGTCCCAGTAGCCAGCAGAATTTACTGCGATATTTGGTGGGGCCCAATGCCGTTCTAAGGATGGTAAGGCCTGAGTAGGTGCAGGCATTAGTCAATTGGGTGGCCGACAGTGGATCCAGCACGTTCACATTATCTCCCACCCAGTCTTCTGCAGAAAGCGCACAGATGGCGCATGAAAACCAAGCCCATCGGTCTGTCACATCACCCCCATGCATATCAGGGAAACTGTCTGAGCCTCAAGTTATGCAGCAGTCTCTTATGCTGTTTGAAGACTCTGCTGCCAGGGTTTCCCAAGGGCATCCACCTAGCCCTTCCCCAGGGGTGGAAGAGATAGAATGCACTAACGCACAACCACTTATTTTTCCTGATGATGAGGACATGGGAATACCACCTCAGCACGTCTCTGATGATGACGAAACACAGGTGCCAACTGCTGCGTCTTTCTGCAGTGTGCAGACTGAACAGGAGGTCAGGGGTCAAGACTGGGTGGAAGACGATGCAG
Organism: Bufo bufo; assembly: GCF_905171765.1. Classification (NCBI taxonomy): domain Eukaryota; kingdom Metazoa; phylum Chordata; class Amphibia; order Anura; family Bufonidae; genus Bufo; species Bufo bufo. The sequence goes on from NC_053389.1 coordinate 84,841,751, forward strand.
GGGACGATGAGGTCCTAGACCCCACATGGAATGAAGGTCGTGCCACTGACTTTCACAGTTCGGAGGAAGAGGCAGTGGTGAGACCGAGCCAACAGCGTAGCAAAAGAGGGAGCAGTGGGCAAAATCAGAACACCCGCCGCCAAGAGACTTCGCCTGCTACTGACCGCCGCCATCTGGGACCGAGCACCCCAAAGGCAGCTTCAAGGAGTTCCCTGGCATGGCACTTCTTCAAACAATGTGCTGACGACAAGACCCGAGTGGTTTGCACGCTGTGCCATCAGAGCCTGAAGCGAGGCATTAACGTTCTGAACCTTAGCACAACCTGCATGACCAGGCACCTGCATGCAAAGCATGAACTGCAGTGGAGTAAACACCTTAAAAACAAGGAAGTCACTCAGGCTCCCCCTGCTGCCTCTTCTGCTGCTGCCTCGGCCTCTTCTGCTGCTGCTGCCGCCGCCTCGGCCTCTTTCTCTGCCTCTGGAGGAACGTTGGCACCTGCCGCCCAGCAAACATGGGATGTACCACCAACACCACCACCTGCGTCACCAAGCATCTCAACCATGTCACACGGCAGCGTTCAGCTCTCCATCTCACAAACATTTGAGAGAAAGCGTAAATTCCCACCTAGCCACCCTCGATCCCTGGCCCTGAATGCCAGCATTTCTAAACTACTGGCCTATGAAATGCTGTCATTTAGGCTGGTGGACACACACAGCTTCAAACAGCTCATGTCACTTGCTGTCCCACAGTATGTTGTTCCCAGCCGCCACTACTTCTCCAAGAGAGCCGTGCCTTCCCTGCACAACCAAGTGTCCGATAAAATCAAGTGTGCACTGCGCAACGCCATCTATGGCAAGGTCCACCTAACCACAGATACGTGGACCAGTAAGCACGGCCAGGGACGCTATATCTCCCTAACTGCACACTGGGTAAATGTAGTGGTGGCTGGGCCCCAGGCGGAGAGCTGTTTGGCGCACGTCCTTCCGCCGCCAAGGATCGCAGGGCAACATTCTTTGCCTCCTGTCTCCTCCTCCTCCTACTCAGCTTCCTCCTCCTCTTCTTCGACCTGCTCATCCAGTCAGCCACACACCTTCACCACCAACTTCAGCACAGCCCGGGGTAAACGTCAGCAGGCCATTCTGAAACTCATATGTTTGGGGGACAGGCCCCACACCGCACAGGAGTTGTGGCGGGGTATAGACCAACAGACCGATGAGTGGTTGCTGCCGGTGAGCCTCAAGCCCGGCCTGGTGGTGTGCGATAATGGGCGAAATCTCGTTGCAGCTCTGGGACTAGCCGGTTTGACGCACATCCCTTGCCTGGCGCATGTGCTGAATTTGGTGGTGCAGAAGTTCATTCGCAACTACCCCGACATGTCAGAGCTGCTGCATAAAGTGCGGGCCGTCTGTTCGCGCTTCCGGCGTTCACACCCTGCCGCTGCTCGCCTGTCTGCGCTACAGCGTAACTTCGGCCTTCCCGCTCACCGCCTCATATGCGACGTACCCACCAGGTGGAACTCCACCTTGCATATGCTGGACAGACTGTGCGAGCAGCAGCAGGCCATAGTGGAGTTTCAGCTGCAGCACGCACGGGTCAGTCGCACTGCGGATCAGACACACTTCACCACCAATGACTGGGCCTCCATGCGAGACCTGTGTGCCCTGTTGCGCTGTTTCGAGTACTCCACCAACATGGCCAATGGCGATGACGCCGTTATCAGCGTTACAATACCACTTCTATGTCTCCTTGAGAAAACACTTAGGGCGATGATGGAAGAGGAGGTGGCCCAGGAGGAAGAGGAGGAAGAGGGGTCATTTTTAGCACTTTCAGGCCAGTCTCTTCAAAGTGACTCAGAGGGAGGTTTTTTGCAACACCAGAGGCCAGGTACAAATGTGGCCAGACAGGGCCCACTACTGGAGGACGAGGAGGACGAGGATGAGGAGGAGGTGGAGGAGGATGAGGATGAAGCATGTTCACAGCGGGGTGGCACCCAAAGCAGCTCGGGCCCATCACTGGTGCGTGGCTGGGGGGAAACACAGGACGATGACGATACGCCTCCCACAGAGGACAGCTTGTCCTTACCTCTGGGCAGCCTGGCACACATGAGCGACTACATGCTGCAGTGCCTGCGCAACGACAGCAGAGTTGCCCACATTTTAACGTGTGCGGACTACTGGGTTGCCACCATGCTGGATCCCCGGTACAAAGACAATGTGCCCACCTTACTTCCTACACTGGAGCGTGATAGGAAGATGCGCGAGTACAAGCGCACGTTGGTAGACGCGCTACTGAGAGCATTCCCAAATGTCACAGGGGAACAAGTGGAAGCCCAAGGCGAAGGCAGAGGAGGAGCAAGAGGTCGCCAACGCAGCTGTGTCACGGCCAGCTCCTCAGAGGGCAGGGTTAGCATGGCAGAGATGTGGAAAAGTTTTGTCACCACGCCACAGCTAAGTGCACCACCACCTGATACGGAACGTGTTAGCAGGAGGCAACATTTCACTAATATGGTGGAACAGTACCTGTGCACACCCCTCCACGTACTGACTGATGGTTCGGCCCCATTCAACTTCTGGGTCTCCAAATTGTCCACGTGGCCAGAGCTAGCCTTTTATGCCTTGGAGGTGCTGGCCTGCCCGGCGGCCAGCGTTTTGTCTGAACGTGTATTCAGCACGGCAGGGGGCGTCATTACAGACAAACGCAGCCGCCTGTCTACAGCCAATGTGGACAAGCTGACGTTCATAAAAATGAACCAGGCATGGATCCCATAGGACCTGTCCATCCCTTGTGCAGATTAGATATTAATTACCTCCCCTTAACAATATATTATTGTACTCCAGGGCACTTCCTCATTCAATACTATTTTTAATTTCATTTTACCATTATATTGCGGGGCAACCCAAAGTTGAATGAACCTCTCCTCTGTCTGGGTGCCGGGACCTAAATGTGTGACAGTGGCCTGTTCCAGTGGTGGGTGACGTGAAGCCTGATTCTCTGCTATGACATGAAGACTTATTCTGTGCTGACATGAAGCCAGATTCTCTGTTACGCGACCTCTCTCCTCTGCCTGGGTGCCTGGGCCTAAATATATGACAGTGGCCTGTTCCAGTGGTGGGTGACGTGAAGCCTGATTCTCTGCTATGACATGAAGACAGATTCTGTGCTGACATCAGGCCAGATTCTCTGTTACGGGACCTCTCTCCTCTGCCTGGGTGCCTGGGCCTAAATGTGTGACAGTGGCCTGTTCCAGTGGTGGGTGACGTGAAGCCTGATTCTCTGCTATGACATGAAGACAGATTCTGCGCTGACATCAGGCCAGATTCTCTGTTACGGGACCTCTCTCCTCTGCCTGGGTACCTGGGCCTAAATGTGTGACAGTGGCCTGTTCCAGTGGTAAGTGACGTGAAGCCTGATTCTCTGCTATGACATGAATACAGATTCTGCGCTGACATAAGGCCAGATTCTCTGTTACGGGACCGCTCTCCTCTGTCTGGGTGCCGGGGCCTAAATGTGTGACAGTGGCCTGTTCCAGTGGTGGGTGACGTGAAGCCTGATTCTCTGCTATGACATGAATACAGATTCTGCGCTGACATAGGTTCAGATTCTCTGTTACGGGACCTCTCTCCTCTGTCTGGGTGCCGGGGCCTAAATATGTGACAGTGGCTTGTTCCAGTGGTGGGTGACGTGAAGCCTGATTCTCTGCTATGACATGAAGACAGATTCTGTGCTGACATAAGGCCAGAATCTCTGTTACGGGACCTCTCTCCTCTGCCTGGGTGCCTGGGCCTAAATGTGTGACAGTGGCCTGTTCCAGTGGTGGGTGACGTGAAGCCTGATTCTCTGCTATGACATGAAGACAGATTCTGTGTTGACATAAGGCCAGATTCTCTGTTACTGGACCTCTCCCCTCTGACTGGGTGCCTGGGCCTAAATGTGTGACAGTGGCCTGTTCCAGTGGTGGGTGACGTGAAGCCTGATTCTCTGCTATGACATGAAGACAGATTCTGTGCTGACATCAGGCCAGATTCTCTGTTACGGGACCTCTCTCCTCTGCCTGGGTGCCTGGGCCTAAATGTGTGATAGTGGCCTGTTCCAGTGGTGGGTGAAGTGAAGCCTGATTCTCTGCTATGACATGAATACAGATTCTGCGCTGACATAAGGCCAGATTCTCTGTTACGGGACCGCTCTCCTCTGTCTGGGTGCCGGGGCCTAAATGTGTGACAGTGGCCTGTTCCTGTGGTGGGTGACGTGAAGCCTGATTCTCTGCTATGACATGAAGACTGATTCTGCGCTGACATAAGGCCAGATTCTCTGTTACGGGACCTCTCTCCTCTGCCTGGGTGCCTGGGCCTAAATGTGTGACAGTGGCCTGTTCCAGTGGTGGGTGACATGAAGCCTGATTCTCTGCTATGACATGAAGACAGATTCTGTGCTGACATCAAGCCAGATTCTCTGTTACGGGACCTCTCTCCTCTGACTGGGTGCCTGGGCCTAAATGTGTGACAGTGGCCTGTTCCAGTGGTGGGTGACGTGAAGCTTGATTCTCTGCTATGACATGAAGACAGATTCTGCGCTGACATAAGGCCAGATTCTCTGTTACCGGACCGCTCTCCTCTGTCTGGGTGCCGGGGCCTAAATGTGTGACAGTGGCCTGTTCCAGTAGTGGGTGACGTGAAGCCTGATTCTCTGCTATGACATGAAGCCAGATTCTCTGCTATGGCATGAAGAGACTGATTCTGTGCTGACATGAAGCCAGATTCTTTGCTATGGCATGAAGAGACTAATTCTCTTCTGACGTGAAACCAGATTCTCTGCTATGGGACCTCTGTCCAATTGATATTGGGTCATTTTTTTTTTTTTTTTTTTTTTTTTAAATTCATTTCCCTATCCACATTTGTTTGCAGGGGATTTACCTACATGTTGCTGCCTTTTGCAGCCCTCTAGCTCTTTCCTGGGCTGTTTTACAGCCTTTTTAGTGCCGAAAAGTTCGGGTCCCCATTGACTTCAATGGGGTTCGGGTTCGGGACGAAGTTCGGATCGGGTTCGGATCCCGAACCCGAACATTTCCGGGAAGCTCGGCCGAACTTCTCGAACCCGAACATCCAGGTGTTCGCTCAACTCTATACATGAGGCATTAGTATACAATTTGATCAAAAAGCATAGGCCCACTCACCGCAACAAGGTTGCCTCTTTGAATAGGACCCTAACCTAAATTTGGCACAGCACTGCACGGCGACCACCAATGCAGCAGCACCACCCCAGCAGCAGCAGGACCCAGAAGCCGAACAGCACCCCCTTTAATTCAAAGACTTTGTTGTTGCCTCTATACTGTGTTCGCTAACCTGCCTACCAGAGCGAATCCCCACTATATAAATATATATATATATATATATATATATATATACAGTACAGACCAAAAGTTTGGACACACCTTCTCATTCAAAGAGTTTTCTTTATTTTCATGACTATGAAAATTGTAGATTAACACTGAAGGCATCAAAACTATGAATTAACACATGTGGAATTATATACATAACAAACAAGTGTGAAACAACTGAAAATATGTCATATTCTAGGTTCTTCAAAGTAGCCACCTTTTGCTTTGATTACTGCTTTGCACACTCTTGGCATTTTCTTGATGAGCTTCAAGAGGTTGTCCCCTGAAATGGTTTTCACTTCACAGGTGTGCCCTGTCAGGTTTAATAAGTGGGATTTCTTGCCTTATAAATGGGGTTGGGACCATCAGTTGCGTTGAGGAGAAGTCAGGTGGATACACAGCTGATAGTCCTACTGAATAGACTGTTAGAATTTGTATTATGGCAAGAAAAAAGCAGCTAAGTAAAGAAAAACTAGTGGCCATCATTACTTTAAGAAATGAAGGTCAGTCAGTCAGCCGAAAAATTGGGAAAACTTTGAAAGTAAGGGCTATTTGACCATGAAGGAGAGTGATGGGGTGCTGCACCAGATGACCTGGCCTCCACAGTCACCGGACCTGAACCCAATCGAGATGGTTTGGGGTGAGCTGGACCGCAGAGTGAAGGCAAAAGGGCCAACAAGTGCTAAGCATCTCTGGGAACTCCTTCAAGACTGTTGGAAGACCATTTCAGGTGACTACCTCTTGAAGCTCATCAAGAGAATGCCAAGAGTGTGCAAAGCAGTAATCAAAGCAAAAGGTGGCTACTTTGAAGAACCTAGAATATGACATATTTTCAGTTGTTTCACACTTGTTTGTTATATATATAATTCCACATGTGTTAATTCATAGTTTTGATGCCTTCATAGTCATGAAAATAAAGAAAACTCTTTGAATGAGAAGGTGTGTCTAAACTTTTGGTCTGTACTGTATATATATATAAATATATATATACATATATATATAATTTTTTTTATTTTAGCCAGTTGGGGGCTTGACCAATATTTTTAACAATCTTGGACAACCCATTTTATACATTAAGTAAATGAGAAAAAGTGGAACGGCTCACTCTCTATATACACCGATTAAAGAGTTCCATTATCAAGACCCAAGGGGTTTGACATTTGTGGCACTGGAGAAGGTGGATCAACACTGGAGGGGAGGCAATTACATTTCAAAAATGTCACGGAGGGAGTCTAGACGAATATTTGAGTTTGGCAGTGTATCACCTGCAGGATTAAATGCCGAATTACAAATTTTTGGTTTTCTGTGAAAAATGGGTAACAAAATATTGTGTTGGTGCCCCTTTCTGAGGAGATATCCCATGTTTGGCTGTTTTTCAGCACTGGGGTGTCCCCTTGGTGATGGGCACCTCCACACATCACCATCGTAGAAGCTACTCTTTTTATAAATTTTACCATTTTATGTCAATTTTATTATGTTTCTGTACGTAGGAAGATCTGCAACCAGTATAGTGTAAGTGCTCATATAAATTTTATTGACATTAAGTGCAATATATTCATATTTAATTGTTTATCTTAAAAACTAAAAGTGGGAATATGTTTTTGATTCATTGGTTGATATTAATATGCTATTCTGCAATTATACCCGAAAAAACGCATGTATGCGAAAAAAACGCATCAAAAACGCACTATTACCGCAATGCGATTTTTTGACAGAAAAGAGGTGGTGAATTAGCGCTGACCCACCCATGTGCTGCACATTCTGTTTGATTTGCTGGGTTCCTTCCCAGCAACCAACAGACAGGTATATAAGGTCTTGGACTCTTGAATATGGAAATACCCACTGAGGAAGAAATAGGGATCTATTTCGAAACGCGTCTGGCATCGATGGGACATTCATAAAGAGTCCGAAATTTGAAGCATGGCCATGCAATATTGAAAGAGACCTTGGAAATTATCATCCGAAACGAATGCAAGCAAACTGTCTGGTGATCGATTTCACTAACGGCTGGCAACTGACACAAATTCATGATCAAAAAGATCGAAGCTTCATTACAACTTTAACCGAGATTGATAGAGTCTGTATTATCTGAAAACTAAAAGGAAAAGAAACAGCTCACCTCGCGAAAATCGAAGAGATCATATGGAGATCTGATTTTCGGATGTCAGTTAAGTAACTACACTTTGCCACCGGTATTTGATTAAAGCGACACCGACGTAAGCGCTCTTACATGTGGGACGCCACAGAACTGCGCAAAAAGTGAGTATCCTACTCAATATAGTCAAAGACTGCTTGCTATTGATTTTCTCCATTGGATTTTTTGTCTTTCGATTTTTTTCTCTCTATTTTTTTCTACTTATTTAATCGTAGAATCATGGGACATTAACTATTTACCAACTGCATTGTATGGACTTTATTACGAGTTAATTCAACCATTATCTCATACCCCACTAGTGTGTGTATTATATCTTTTTATATGTATTTTGTGTTTTATTAAATTGCACTATTTACAAAAATATGCTGCTCAGTGTGAACCCATATGTTTGAGTGCCGGTCCAATATTACTTAGATTGTTACCATTTTATACATCACTGTATAAAAAATGTACAGTAACATTTACAATACACAGATCATACACAGTATGGGCTTCATTCTTTGTATAATATACCGTATTTTTTGCTCCATAAGACACACTTTTTTCCCCCAAAGTGGGGGGGAAATGCCCCTGCGTCTTATGGGGTGAATACTAATAAAGTGCTTTCATTATGGAAGCGCTTCATAAGTACCGAAGGACCGGGAAGCCGTGAAGGCTCTGTACTCACTGCTTCTTGGTCATCGGCTTGGCTATCGGCTGTGCAGGGCTGCGCACAGCATGAGGGCGCTCTGTGACCTCACACTGTGCGCTGCTATGCACAACAAATGGCAGGATGAAGAAGATCGCGATGGTGAGGAGCGGTGGCGTCCAGGAGCAGGAGAGGTAAGTGAGTTTTTTCATTTTATTTGTGCTGGGGGCTGATGGCTGACATATGGGGGCTGATAGATGGCTGACATATGGGGGCTGATAAATGGCTGACATATGGGGGCTGATAGATTGCTGAAGGTTGGGGGATTGATCTGAGGCATTGGGGGTCTGATTGGAGCTATAAGCTGAGGTATGATTAACATTGGGGGTCTGATTGCTGGTCTGACCTAAGGTAATGTAAGTGTAATGGAAAATATTTTTTTCTTATTGTTCTCCTCTAAAACCTAGGTATGTCTTATGGGCCGGTGCGTCTTATAGGGCAAAAAATATGGTAGGCCCTAATTTTTTTCTATTTTTACACTACACAAACTTACACTACACAAGTTTTCCTGTACCTTATTTATTCCACCTCAAGGTGATGCATTCATCTAGCAATATAATATACCGTTAGCCACAGATGTATAGAGACTTTAATTATACATTGGTGCATTATATACAGAAAACGCATCGGAAACGCATATTGGGATTTTATCACTGCATCTAGTCCATGTTTAACCATGATCCAGACCATGATTTAGGATGGATAGGATGTTGAGTCTAACCCACCCCCAATTAAGCTATAATCTTTATAAGGTGGCAAACCAACCATCACTGCTCACCACTGATAAAGAAGTTTAAAACTTCGAAACGCATTTGGTGTATTATGAGAGCAGTGAGAGAAACAACATAATGTATTCATAAAGGTCTCCAGCAATATCTAAATCGGTTGGCCTCTAACATCACAAATCTATTGCAGTGGATTTTGGATAAACTGATGTACAAGCGTTAGGCCTCTTTCACACGGGCGTTGCGGAAAAATGTGCGGGTGCGTTGCGGGAACACCCGCGATTTTTCCGCGCGAGTGCAAAACATTGTAATGCGTTTTGCACTCGCGTGAGAAAAATCGTGCGTGTTTGGTACCCAAACCCGAACTTCTTCACAGAAGTTCGGGCTTGGCATCGGTGGTCTGTGGATTGTATTATTTTCTCTTATAACATGGTTATAATGGAAAATAATAGCATTCTGAATACAGAATGCATAGTAAAACAGCGCTGGAGGGGTTAAAAAAATAATAAAAAATTATTTAACTCACCTTAATCCACTTGATCGCGTAGCCCGGCATCTCCGTCTGTCTCTTTTACTGAATAGGACCTGTGGGGAGCATTAATTATAGTTCAAGGACCTGTGATGACGTCACTCCGGTCATCACATGGTACGTCACATGATCTTTTACCATGGTGAATCACCATGGTAAAAGATCATGTGACGTACCATGTGATGACCAGAGTGACGTCATCAAAGGTCCTGTAACTGTATTTAATGCTCACCATAGGTCCTTCAACAAAGGAGACACAAGGAGATGCCGGGCCGCGAACAAGTGGACTAAGGTGAGTTAAATAATTTTTTATTATTTTTTTAACCCCTCCAGCGCTGTTTTACTATGCATTCTTTATTCAGAATGCTATTATTTTCCCTTATAACCATGTTATAAGGGAAAATAATAATGATCGGGTCTCCATCCCGTTCGTCTCCTAGCAACCGTGCGTGAAAATCGCACCGCATCCGCACTTGCTTGCGGATGCTTGCGATTTTCACGCAACCCCATTCACTTCTATGGGGCCTGCGTTGCGTGAAAAACACACAAAGAGGAGCATGCTGCGATTTTCACGCAACGCACAAGTGATGCGTGAAAATCACCGCTCGTGTGCACAGCCCCATAGAAATGAATGGGTCAGGATTCAGTGCGGGTGCAATGCGTTCACCTCCCGCATCGCATCCACGCGGAATACTCGCTCGTGTGAAAGGGGCCTTAGGCTACTTTCACACTAGCGTTCAGAGCGGATCCGTCTGCTCTCTGCACAGACAGATCCGCTCCTATAATGCAGACGTTTGGATCCGTTCAGAACGGATCCGTCTGCATTATAGCTTAGAAAAAATTCTAAGTGTGAAGGTAGTTCAGACGGATCCGTCCAGACTTTACATTGAAAGTCAATGGGGGACGGATCCGTTTGAAGATTGAGCCATACTGTGTCATCTTCAAACGGATCTGTCCCTATTGACTTACATTGTACGTCTGAACGGATCCGTTTGCCTCCGCACGCTGCAAGCAGCGTTCGGGTGTCCGCTCGCTGAGCGGAGCGCAGGCTGAACGCTGCCAGACTGATGCATTCTGAGCGGATCCGCGTCCACTCAGAATGCATTAGGGCAGTACGGATGCGTTCGGGGCCGCTTGTGAGCTCCGTTTGAAGGGGCCCCGAACGCTAGTGTGAAAGTAGCCTTGAACCTTTATGGAGGACCTCAGCAAAACCTGCCCACAAACCTTGTGACGTCACAAAGCTGCAGCCTCCCAATCACATGGGACGCTCTTCACAGAAGCAGGCAATCTGTCTACACCACAGCACGGATCACCGGACTGGTAATGTAGCAAATGTGAACTTTACGAATAGTAAAGTAAACACTCAATGAAGTAATCCTTTGAGTCTACATTGGTCACTTTAAAAAAATATATAGTGACATCTCTCTAATATATATAGTTTATAAAAATAATAAGAGTGAAAAAGTTGCAGAGAAAATACTCTTATAATTAGGAGACCGACCAATTGACACCAAATTATAGGAATACTAGAATGAATTTGGACTTTGTGTTTGTATTGTCAAATATTAAGACTGCCTGCATCAAACATGTGATGGATTACAAACTCACCACACTTTGGATGGACTGATACCAACCGAATGGGAGTAAAGGACATTTGTAAGTTTTTAGGATTTTTATACTAGTTATTTATTTCCCTGTATATAATGAATGTTTATGATTTTATGTAATCGGGTCGTTCATGCAGCACTAGATATTGTATGCCCTCCAATATATCTCATTTTACATTTTACTTTTGGACCTTGGGTGTGTCTTTGGAGTGAGCACCAGTTCTATTGCTCAGGGTAAGTTGAGCCATTGTTCACACCTACTTTTTTCAATATCAGAGACAACACAGTAATAACTCTGAGTTCTTATAATGCAGTAGACGTTACCTGCAATCCTATCTAACACCAGTTACAGTTGAAGGGGTACTGCAGACATCCAGATGGGGCAACTGTCATGGAGGGATGGGGGAGGCAGCAGGTATGTGAGGGCAACACAACCTTCCTCTCCTTCCGTGCTGCCAACATCGCTGTGGTTTCTTTGCGTTCTGTGGAACAGAACAGATGGTGACATCATGTTGCTTGTGCCACCAAGAAAGGGCCCACTGGGTGGACAGGCTGCCTTGCACCACCACTAAAATGTTCAGTTGTATACGTGTCATTTAATTTTATTATTTGGATAAAATTGAATGCAGAGAAATCTAGGGGGCAACCCCCATCACCCCCTACACCTGCACTGTCCTGATGCCCCACACAGGCACAAAACCAGGAAGTAAAACTTTTCATCCTGCCCCACAAAACATCAAACAAAAGTGCCACCTCTCGAATGTTGTAACTAGTTTTTATGTACGAATTAAGGATATCCAGATGAAAGCATTGCCATAAACTATTGGTAAAGGCTTCAGTTGACTTTGACCTGGCTTTCAACCATAGCTGAGGGATTAGACTTTATGGATGTGCACAGGAAATGATGGACTTCACGGTTCATGAAGTGATGATTTGTCATTTAAATGTGAAGGGATTAGGGGTGAAAAGTAAATTCTAAGTCCAACAAGAATTATATTTATAGTTAATATATTTCCAAGATAAGACCCCCTTTCATCTGAAAGCTGTATAGAGCAGTGGAAATGTTTTTCAATGCTAGACTGGTTTTGACATATTTCAAAGTGTTCAACTGTGATAATTTTCCAAACCTTTAGCAAGATAATGAATGTCAAACAAAAACTTCATTCTCTCAAACTTCATTCTCTCAAACATGCAGTTAACAGTTGACTGCATTCAGAGTGCATATATGGATGAAGAACATGTAAATCCAGTTGACCTTTTAATTGCTGGGATCTTCAAGTGTGTACTAGTGAGATGTTATAGTAAATATTAATGGTGCCTTACTAGCTGCTCTGCTACCCCGACTGAGGGGCAAGAACCAACAAATATCTACGAGTTTTGTTTATATTTTTTCTAATATTCATTTTATCACTTTTTTTTACTGCTGGAGTGTTCAACTTGAGTTAAACATGGTCGGGGAGATTTATCATTAGAAGAATTTTTAAAAAATTTGGTGCATCTTTAAGCCTAATACTTCTGTCTTGAGATGTTACTTCACTTTCTATGCCACCCTTTACTGGAGTAAGATTCTACCAATTTTGCATCATTTTAAGTCAAATAAATAAGTCAGCTCACCAGGCTAACCATGCTCACCTTACCACCCATATTTCCAAAACTAGAGAGAATGTTTTACTTGCTGAAAACAAGTGATGCTGCATCAATTATTATTATTTTTTTTTTCTTAAGATTTTTTTTTAACATGGTTTTTGATGTGGTTTTGGAGTGGATTTCAATTCCTGGCCGTTTTCAATCATGATTAAGAATGGATAGGACAATTCTTGTTCCTGTGGTGTGGTTTAAAAAAAATGCAATCAGAAAGAAAGTGCAGTCAAAATTAAAATGGGTATCATAATGCTGTCAGTGTAATAGATTAGATTAGATTCCAGGATTCTCCAGGTTACACAGCATTATAAATCAGTATAACGCTTCATTAACACAAACGTGGTGTTTTGCGGATCCACAAATTGTGGATCCGAAAAACACGGACACCGTCCCATGTGCATTCCGCAATTTGCAGACAAGAATAGGACATGTTCTATTTTTTTTTGCAGGGCCGCAGCACTGAGCAACGGATGTGGAAAGCACACAGTGTGCAGTCCGCATCTTTTGCGGCCCCATAGAAATGAATGGGTCCCCACCCATTCTGCAAAATTGTGGAATGGATGAGGACTCATTCATATGGTCGTGTGAATGTAGCTTAATGCTGTGCAATCCTATCAGAAGGGCGGAGGTCATAATGCGACCTCACACTGACACATGATGCGAGTTTCCCGCATTGAACTCGCTTGTGTATGTCTGGCCTAAAGATAATTTGAAACAAAACTTTTTTAAAAAAGGTTTCTGCTGCAGAAGTATGTAATTCTAACTACCTAGTTCAAGTCCAAGGTACGGTATTTGGATGTTCAGAAGCAGACACATTTTAGCCATTTTTAGTATACATTAGTATCTCACCTTATCCACTTGAATCCGATCCAGTCCGCAAGTGAAAGAAGAAGAAAAAAGGGGTGAGAAGCAAATCAAACATTCTACCTTATGTTTCAGCATAGTCAGTATGTGATAACCATTTCTTTTTATAGTTCTCTAAGTTTATTGATCTTCTTCCTTTCCCTATTCAGTCGATATTCCAAAACCATCAACCTAGGGCATCCTTCTTCCATAAGTCAACTGTAGGTATGAAGTTGGATAATAGAGAATTTGGGAGAGCTTAAAATATAGCTTTTACTATTAGTTTATATAAAATATATAGCGCCACAAACAGATGATTGAAATATGGCTAAAAGTATGGAACAGTCTTACCATTCCGACGCCCCCTGATAGGGATCAGCCTAGCGTGGTGGAAATAATACCGCGTCTGGGCCGAGGGTTGGATGTGGTCGTAGGTAAATTCAGGTTGTAGACTGGTGCAGGGAACCGTTGTCCCTAATGCGCCCTGATGGGGGAAGGGGGCAAAGCTGCTGTTCACCTGCCTATCTACACACAGTTCCTACCCCGCAAGGGGTGGCCCTGTCCGGATACCTTACCCTAGATAAGGCGGGTATCGCTAATGTTGCCCTATAGGATGGTTCCCAACGTGTCACGTTTCAGGTGATAAATTATCAGGGGAAGAGATCCAAGAAATGTGCAAAAAATAATCCTACAAGGAAAAATATATTCAACATGAGGATCTGGAAAAAAGAAAGGGTTCACATATAATAGGGAAAGAAGAATGATACAGGGACATACCTTAGATCAGTGGATCAATAGGATTGAAAAAACAGGACATTGATGGTCCTAAGAAGAAGAGGACCCCGCAAATTCATCAAAGAGGGGCACCTCTGGGGCAGCTGATCTGATGTTGTCAGCTGCACACCGTTTGCCATGGGGACGCTGTATTTAAGGAGCAGAACGCGCGCCCTTTGTCTATCGACCGCCCCTAGGGGCGGAATGGTCCGGTCACATGATCGGAACGCCACACCCCTCATTTAATGGGCGGATCTACCACCAGCTCAGGGGCACTGCGATGGGTAGCCCCTGTGCCCCATCGTATGCAAATCTGTTCCTGGGCTGGTGGGAGGCAACGCTGGTCTTTACTGATGACAGCATCTTCCTCACCGAGCCCATAGGACTGTGGGCACGGTACATCGACGATATCTTTGTCATATGGCATGGCACCAAGCAATCTTTTGAGCTTTTTGTGTCGGAGCACAATAAAAATGAAATAGGGCTCCGTTTCACATATGAATCAGACATACAGGCTCTCCCCTTCTTGGATGTCCTAATTACCAAGGGCCAGATGGGTGAGTTGGACACTTCTATATTTAGAAAGCCCAGCTCAACCAACTCGCTCCTCCGCTGGGAAAGTGAACACCAGCCTGCTTTAAAACGCGGGATCCCTAAGGGACAATACTTGCGTCTACGCCGGAATTGTACAAATAAGAGGGACTTTCTGTACCAAGCGGCTGATCTTCGCCAGAGATTTCTGTCCAGAGGCTACCCCCATCGGGTACTCAAAGCAGCATTTAGATCAGCCCTGAGTGCAGACCGCTCTAGTCTACTCATTCCCAAACAGAAACCAGTACAATCCAATAAACTAACCCGCCTAATAACCTCATATGATGGCCAAGCCCAATCCATCAGGGAAATAATTAACCAACACTGGCACATCCTTTTGATGGACCCGGATCTGAGGGAGGTGCTCAGGGAAACTCCGAGCATATCCTATAGACGCGGAAGGAGCCTCAAGGATCGGCTGGTTAATAGCCAATACACCCCACAACCATCGTCGGGTTGTGCTTGGCTTAAGAACTCCATCCATGGCTGTTATCGATGCAGTGGTTGCATCGCCTGTCCGCACATCACAACTGGCAAATCTTTCAGGAGTAATGTTACGGGCAAGGAATTTACCATTCGCGACTTCATGAACTGCAAGACCCGGGGGGTTATTTACCGGATTGTCTGCCAGTGTGGGAAAGAATACATTGGCAAGACAATCCGTGAATTCCGTAGGCGAGTAGGGGAACACCTTAGTGATGTGGCCAAACTCAAAGATACCCCAGTGGCTAAACACGTCCAGAATGCCCACAACGGCCATGGCCGTCTTTCATTTATGGCCATTGATAAAGTGAATCCACCACCAAGAGGGGAGACTGGGACAGAATAATCTTACAGAGGGAAGCTAGATGGATATATGACCTTAAGACCATGGCTCCCTTAGGACTTAACGAGCAGCTAAACTTTGGTTGTTTTTTGTAATGGACTATCCTTCCACCGATAGTCCCAGCCGTCCCTGTACTTGCATACATCATGCACCCCGATCTATTAGGGGGCACAGTAAGGGATATCATCTCACCCCAAGTATATATTGAAAGCTACTGATAATCCTCCCCCACCCCCACCCCCCTCCCCTTACCCTGCCCGCCTCCCCTTCCCCTGACTAATGTCATTAAATGCTCATATTTACAAACTGTATGCCTTTATGGCTTGTAGTCATAGGAGCACTCATGCCTCTTTAACTTGTAAACTGCACGAAATGCTATATGTATATTTATAAGAGCGCAGGCTATTACGTTTGCTCTCCAGCAGCTGATTCGGACATCTGAGCACTCCTGGCGTCGGTCAGTTGCCTAGCAGCAGGCGCTGCATCCAGCCCTTCTCCCGGCCGCCCCACGTGACCGGACGTTGCGCTGCGCTCCTGCCGAGGGGTGTGGCGTTCCGATCATGTGAGCGGACCATTCCGCCCCTAGGGGCGGTCGATAGACAAAGGGCGCGTGTTCTGCTCCTTAAATACAGCGTCCTCATGGCAAACGGTGTGCAGCTGACAACATCAGATCAGCTGCCCCAGAGGTGCCCCTCTTTGATGAATTTGCGGGGTCCTCTTCTTCTTAGGACCATCAATGTCCTGTTTTTTCAATCCTATTGATCCACTGATCTAAGGTATGTCCCTGTATCATTCTTCTTTCCCCATTATATGTGAACCCTTTCTATTTTCCAGATCCTCATGTTGAATATATTTTTCCTTGTAGGATTATTTTTTGCACATTTCTTGGATCTCTTCCCCTGATGATTTATCACCTGAAACGTGACACGTTGGGAACCATCCTATAGGGCAACATTAGGGATACCCGCCTTATCTAGGGTAAGGTATCCGGACAGGGCCGCCCCTTGCGGGGTAGGAACTGTGTGTAGATAGGCAGGTGAACAGCAGCTTTGCCCCCTTCCCCCATCAGGGCGCATTAGGGACAACGGTTCCCTGCACCAGTCTACAACCTGAATTTACCTACGACCACATCCAACCTTCGGCCCAGACGTGGTATTATTTCCACCACGCTAGGCTGATCCCTATCAGGGGGCGTCGGAATGGTAAGACTGTTCCATACTTTTAGCCATATTTCAATCATCTGTTTGTGGCGCTATATATTTTATATAAACTAATAGTAAAAGCTATATTTTAAGCTCTCCCAAATTCTCTATTGTTCAAAAAATTGCTAGTGGGAGCGCCATTTTCTATAATTCCACAATACTCTTCACATTATTTTTTCATGAAGTTGGATAACCATAACCTGGCTAACAATTAATGCTCAATAAACAACATCCTTTCTCAGCATTTCCAAATTCACTGTAACATTGTAAAGTAATCAAAAATAAAAGCCAAATATCAAGATCTACTTTTAATTGTTAAATTGACTAATCCTAAAATCGGTTGGCTACTTTCTGGTTTATGTTGATCAATGTGTTTGTAATATGTCAATTACTAATATAGCTTTTGTTGGCATTATGTGCCATTTTCTAGAGATGGATATTCCCTCTTGTTGGTCAGGTATTTTGTTCTGTCTGCACAGAGGTCCTGTCCACGAAATTCCTGCTGATGTTAGGGTCATAAGGTCAGGCAAATCACTCAGCCTTCTCCACTTAACTACACTGCACCTGCCATCAGTAATGGAGGAGGCTGAGTGATGTGTCTGGTCACATGACCATCCATAAGCGGCCATCTTATGGACAGGACCTCTATATGGACAACACAGAAGTTTCGCCAAACAAGGGTTCATGGCTTATGAAATATTGCAAACGGCACAGAACGTTAACAAAGGCTCTATTAGTAAGTGAAATGTAGTTGTAACGGATCTCCTGACACCCCGACCGGGTACCTCCGTTGATAGATGCCCCCAGTGCCTCCCGAGGTCTCCAAGCACTCTGCTCGACACCGATACCACCACAGGAACGAGGAAAAGGAACAGCTCTTACAAGAGCTAGGAGTAATAGACAGGTGAGTATACACGTATAGCAATCCCCACACACATGAGACGAGGCTCTATGTTGAGTGTAAAACAGCAACTCTTTATTGAGGGCTACCCGCCCGTATTTATGCAGGTCCCCATCTGGTGGACACTCCCCTAGGGGACCAGATGGAAGACTGTGACACAGGACAGATATGCAGCAATTCAGGATACACAGACACAATACATCCCCACAATGCATCATGGTTTCCTCCTCTCTGCCCTGGAGACACCCGAGGAGTAATTCAATTATCTCTCAGGACAAAGGGAAATTGCCAATGCACATGTGGAGACAACAGGACAGAAATCACCATTTAAACATACAATGTCACAACCCTTACAGTAAACACAGACATTTAACATATCCCCAGATAGCTCAAGTCTGAGTGCATATTATTAGGTGAATGGTACTCAGACTACACGAATACTCTAAAATTAGCTATCTGGGTACCCTCACATAACATACAATACAATTCCAAAGACAGAAAAATACATGAACTTATATAACTATGCCGCTATTGCATAAAACCGGTGCATACAACATGGGGCCGTAATCACATGGTAAGAGGCTGGCAAGTAGTCCTCTCCAAGCACTCGTGGCAACCTCAAAAGAGGGGAGTTTGTCACATATCTTCCCTTTGGGGTTAAGACTAAACAGGTATCTGACCTCCTGTTGGTCAGTACCTAGATTAGTCGGGAAGCTCCCCCACAAGGAAACATTAGCAGCAGTGGCGAGGTTATTTTCGCCACACATCTCCCCCTCCCAGGGAAGACTAACCAGATACCTGACCTCACGCCGGTTGGTACCTGAGTTAGTCTGGCAGCCCACCCACAACCAAATACTGGACCTGTTGCATTTAGTAGCCTGTCTCTGTCCAGTGAATCCACCAAGGTTATATTCGTAGCTGGTACTCCCGGTCTCTGTGTTGCTCCCTGGCTTGGAGTGGAGGTTGCTTTGTGGGCAGGGATCAGCGGTACTCTGCCCAGGTGCCAGCGCTACCACGGAAGAAGCCTGGCTGGAGTCTGGTTGTTGGAGGGGGAGACCGACTGTCTCTACCCCCTGTGCTGTAAGTGCAGAGACCACGGTCCCATCTGCACTGTTGTAGGGATTACTGTCTCCCCCTGGTGCGTTAAGCTGCCACTGGGGAGAGGGGGTAACGAGCTCTTCTCCCATACATGCTTCCAGCCGCTGGGGAGGGCGACCAACCGTCTACGTTCCCAATACAGTGTCCTGATGCTGGGGAAAGGAGACTGGGCTCTCTATTCCCTGCTGGACACTCTGCCGCTGGGGGACAGGACCGACTGTCTCTTCCCCCTGTAACTCCGCCTGCCGCTGGGGAATGGAGACTGGGCTCCCAATTCCCAATAAATCACACAGCCGCTGGGGAATGGAGACTGGGCTCCCAATTCCCTGCAATTCACACTGCCAATAGGGAGAGGGGGTAACAAGTTCCTCTCCCATACATACTTCCAGCCTCTGGGGAGGGAGACCGACTGTTTCCACTCCCAATACAGTGTCCTGTTGCTGGGGAAAGGAAACTGGGCTCTTTGTTCCCTGTAGGAAACTCTGCTGCTGGGGGACAGGACTGACTGTCTCTGCCCCTGTAACTCAGCCTGCCGCTGGGGAATGGAGGCTGGGCTCCCAATTCCCTGCAGGAGCAGTGGAGAGACCTCGGTCCCATCTCCACCGGCCACCTGGGGTTCTTCCCAGTAAACATCCACAATATCCTCCCAGCTGAAGGGCTCTGGACCTGGGCCTGACACTCTGCTCTCCTGCTGAGCCTTCTCACTGGAGTGGAACAGATGCTGGTAGCCCTGTTCCAGCTCCATCTCCTGGGTCACCAGGTGGACCAGGTCCTGCTCAATCTCATGAGTGTCGTCCCAGTCATACCTGCTCTCCCTCCATTCCAAGAGATCACGGAACCGGGCTTGTTTAGGGCTCCCAAACTCCAGCTCTGAAAAAGTCTCCCATAACAAGCCAGGACCATCAAACTCCTCTCCCTCCGGCTTGTCATGCTCAGCTGTCCTGGGTAGGTACTGTGCCCCATACCACCATAGCGCCTAGTAGGCATCTTCCAGCCACAGCTCCTGCCTTGCTAGGAGTTCCAATTCCTTTACCCATTCCTCCCGGGGCTGCTCTCCCAGGAAGGGCATTCGCAGGGCTACTCGCTTCTGCAACCGATGGTCTTCCGTGGGGAGTCTCTCGTCCCGCATATACTCCACAATACCCAGTACCTGGTACCAGATGCCTTTGCGGACTGCACCTCGGTCATCCATGACACCCTCATTGTACTCCACTGCTGTTTCCATTCTGGTGCTGTCAGGGTCGCTGTACTAGGACATGCGTTGCCCTCAAATTGTAAAATCCATGAAATGGTGTCTCCTGTAGCTGTCCTTCTGGCTGTGGGAACGATCCCGCCGCTTGCCACCACTGTAACGGATCTCCTGACACCCCGACCGGGTACCTCCGTTGATAGATGCCCCCAGTGCCTCCCGAAGACTCCAAGCACTCTGCTCGACACCGATACCACCACAGGAACCAGGAAAAGGAACAGCTCTTACAAGAGCTAGGAGTAATATCCAGGAGAGTATACACGTATAGCAATCCCCACACACATGAGACGAGGCTCTATGTTGAGTGTAAAACAAAAACTCTTTATTGAGGGCTACCCACCCGTATTTATGCAGGTCCCCATCTGGTGGACACTCCCCTAGGGGACCAGATGGAAGACTGTGACACAGGACAGATATGCAGCAATTCAGGATACACAGACACAATACATCCCCACAATGCATCATGGTTTCCTCCTCTCTGCCCTGGAGACACCCGAGGAGTAATTCAATTATCTCTCAGGACAAAGGGAAATCGCCAATACGCATGTGGAGACAACAGGACAGAAATCACCATTAAAACATACAATGTCCCAACCCTTACAGTAAACACAGACATTTAACATTTCCCCAGATAGCTCAAGTCTGAGTGCATATTATTAGGTGAATGGCACTCAGACTACACAAATACACTAAAATTAGCTATCTGGGTACCCTCACATAACATACAATACAATTCCAAAGACAGAAAAATACATGAACTTATATAACTATGCCGCTATTGCATAAAACTGGTGCATACAACATGGGGCCGTAATCACATGGTAAGAGGCTGGCAAGTAGTCCTCTCCAAGCACTCGTGGCAACCTCAAAAGAGGGGAGTTTGTCACATATCTTCCCTTTGGGGTTAAGACTAAACAGGTATCTGACCTCCTGTCGGTCAGTACCTAGATTAGTCGGGAAGCTCCCTGTGACAGTATCATCCGTGTCACCGTCTAGTATTCCCTTTTTCCCTTGAAATAGCACAGTCAAGTAATCCACAGAGCAATAAATCGCTATTATCGCTAGTATCGCTGGTATCGCCGGTATCGACAAATAAGTCTATACATTAGCCCAAGCTGAATGCTAGAAATACTTTACTGGAAGGCTTCACATTGAAAAAATACAATTGCTTTTATCCCCTGCTCCCATGCAAGGGAGACACCAACAACAAACATACATTAATCAATAACACAAAGGTTACAACCCACATAGACACCATGGTTAACATAATCAACACAGGCAGGAGAATATACATTGCCCTCTGTCCTGAGAGACAATCGAATTACAACTCGGTTGTCTCCAGGACAGAGGACAATCGCCAATACACACAAAGAGACAAAAGAACAGACATCACTTACTCAAACATACAATGTCCCACCCTTTACAATACACATAGACATTTAACACATCCCAAAATGACACGAATTAGACCAGGAATTCAAAAGTTAGTGCAAGTCTCTTTGGCCTGGCTGTACTCATGGCTTTTCTGCACAAAACCGGTGCATACAATATGGGACCATAATCGCATGGTAAGAGGCTGGCAAGTAGTCCTCTCCAAGAACTCGTGGCAACCTCAAAAGAGGGGAGTTTGTCACACTCCCCCACAAGGAAACATTAGCAGCAGTGGCGAGGCTACTTTACGGCAGCCCCTTGGACCATAGACACAATGGTCAGGAGGGGACCTCATTGACTTCTATGGGAGTGTTTTCTAGGCATGCTCTGTGCTCTGTGCAGAGGTCATTGTACAAGGAAAGAACAGATAAGCTCTGAAAATCACCTATTGTGAATTGTGGATCCTGTCTTATCTATACACAGAGGTGATACCATTACAGGCAGGATTAGAATGGTTTAACTGCAGTAAAGTGATCTTCTGTACAAACCAAGAGGTGGTGCCAATTATTAATGGCTAGTGTGACATATATGATGATATATACCCTTTAATGAATCATTATGATTTATTTAATAATTTATTAATTCTATAGAGAAATGTTTTAGAATACTATAGCTTATGGAAAATATAAAATTTAATGATTTTAAGCACGTTATTCAGTAACATCTTCACGTAAGTTCTACACTCATTGACAAAAACAAAACAAAAAAAACACACACACACCAAGAAGGAGTTATTGGAATAGAATGAAACTTTATGTGTGAATGCAATGATGATATATGTAACAGTTTACAATACTAGAGCAAAATGATAAGTTTATTGGGGAAAACCAACTAAAAAGAGCTTCTAGTACTGTGTTAGGCCAGCTCTAGCCTGGCTACAAGATAAGATACTGTTGTGCATGGAGTCATGCAGGCTCCATGTGGTACCCTTTGACAGCTCCAGGTGGTATCCACAGATGTTGCAGCTAGACCTCTAGATCCTGTTCATTCATAGGTTGCCAAAGTTGGTGTCCCAGCTGGTTCCAAAAATTCTTGATTGACGATAAATCTGGCAACCAGGCAGGCTAAGGAAGTGTTGAATCTGGTGGAGACATTCCTGGGAAACGCTTGCTGTTTGTTGACAAGCATTATCCTGCTGAAAAAGGCAAGTTGAAAGCACTGCCATGAGATGCAACACATATGGCTACAGGATGTCCTGCACATATCGCTAAACTGTTAGTGTCCCCCATATCACTATTAGGGGGCTATTCATATGCAATGGCACCCATATCATCACACCAGAAGTTGGGGCAGTGTGTTGCTCCACAGCAGGATTGGAGCTCTCATGACGAGGCCTCTATACTCTAAGCTAAACATCGTCAGATCTCAAAAAGAACCTGGACTAGTTGCCAAAGACAATATTGTTCTAATTTGTAGCCGTCCAGGTTTCACAACAGTTTTGTTCACAACACCATTGCCAACGATGGTGGCTGATTGTCAATGGCATAACACATAATTGGCATTGTGACACTAAATTTCCTACTGCTAAGAGCCTGGAAATTGTCCAGGCAGAGACAGGGGTGTGTAATGAAGGTTCTACCTGTGACTGGATAGTGGACAAGAAAACCATGGGAGCTGCTTGTGCTTGTTGGTGGATCAAATGATCCTCTCCACTGATGGCCTTTCTGGGCTGTGCAGAGCCACATCACTCTGTGTACCTTCACTGAACTACTGCTCCTAACACCTCCAAACAGTTAGGTCACAATGGCAGACAATTCATCAAAACGACCATCCTCCCTCTCCCAGTCTAATGATACGCCTTCTCTCAAAGTCTGTCAACTGGTCAACATGTCTTCATGTGAATCATAGAGGCATGTCTAACAGTCACTCTACCCAAAAAGTTATTTCACTACCTGTTAAAGGGAATAGTAATTATTGATATTTTGGGTGCTCTCAATAATTAATATTCATAAATCGGCGTAAATCGTCTATTTATACCTTAAAAGAAACTACCTGTGTTGCCTTACCTAATTCCCTGAACTGCATGCGCTATATTACTACTATCGCGGCAACTACTACAATAAATGACTACACGCTGTACTTTGAATAATAAAAGGAATTTATTAAACCAATTACACGCCTACAGTCTAATTATTGCTATAAGTATACATATTTATATCAATGGACATATAAACATATATACTTATAGTCGCACACAGTAATATACAGTATATTACCAACACTGCAATATACCTAAACTACGCTACACACAGTACAATATCTTACACAATTCCACCCCAAATCTACCTGCATAGCACACTTACATACACACTTAAATAACAGCAGCTCCCACCCACATAGCTCTATACACTGTCCCTACATGGTATATGGAACTGCAAGGGTTAATATATGAAGGCCATTGTTTAATGCAGGGTGATGCAAGGCAGGGGTTAATGCAGGGCAATGCAAGGCAGACTGCAGGGGTTCATGCAGGGCAATGCAAGGCAGACTGAAGGGGTTCAGGGGTTAATTGATATATAGAAGTCCAGCAAGAAACAATATTGATGTAACATAGAATACGGGTAAAAGGTAGGAATTGAACACGTCCAGCAGCAATACCCTAGTACATGATGCAATGTCTACATTTAATGAGAAAACTATACCTAAATAGTCAAAATCGGGTGGGCCACATACGGGTCCAGCTTACTGGGTAAATGGTAGGGACGATGACCCTGCCACTAATGCCCTAAAATGGTCCTATGCCCAGGGACGTCCCCTAATGGTGGGGACTCCCTGTCCTCGTACCTAGCCTCAGACTCCTGTCTAGCCCTGTTAAAGGTGACAGGTAGAGTGACGCTGGCACCCAAAGTGGCCACCCGAAGAGTGACTAGCACAAAAACAAAAACAAAATAGGAGACAAAATGGTGTCCACTATATACATCCCTCGTGACCGAATGCCAGGAGGTATAGGGTCCACCTAGGAGTTAAAAATACGCAAACAGAACATACGCACAAACAACGAACCAATAGGATACTGTAATAATATGTTATAGATACAGAAACGACCCCGACGCGTTTCACCCACAAAGTGGGATCATCAGGGGGTAATACGAGGTGGATATATAGAGATAGCAAAATACATAGACGCAAATTAGATATGAGGAGCCCATCAATTAGATACGTGGGTCTCGTACTGCATATAGGAAGCCCACTGGATATAAAGTAGGCCCCGTGGAGAGGCGTAATTAATAAATACGTTAGGGAGATTCAATAAAATACACCAGACCCAAACGCAGTGTAAATGAAAATCAAATAAGGACTGAATACATACAGTCACTGAAGGTGAGGTAGGCAATCAGGTCAGTTCGATACATACAAGGTACTCGTCTCTAAAGGGAATGGAACAAAGATTCAACGATACATGCGTCAAAGAAGTAACTCATAAAAATACAGGTCTAATGCCGAGTGTGACTCATACATACGTAAATAGAGGGTCAAGTTACCTGGGGTCACAGGAGCGCAACCTCATGAATTATGCATAAGCACACGGGAGCAGCATCACAGATATAGACCACAGGCCACATTCGGTATAACTGCAAATAGATAAGATATTGACCATGGAGATGGTATTAGGTAGCCTCGCAGGGCTATGCTATATGAAAAGGGGACCGAATCCAGTACCTGATATGTATTTCTGGTATCAGATAAACATTCAGGGTGTGGCTCCTAAGGTACAGGACTGCCAACCCACCCGAAACCTGGGAATGGAAAAAGGGGCTATATTGAAAAGCCTGTGGACGGACCATCCAGGAAACATATAGACACAGAGGTAAGTACTCACATGATGCCGTCTCAGATAGAGAAAGAGGGTCTGGGGTGGCGATGGTGGGCACCTCCACCCTATAAATACCCACCCCTTTATGA
Organism: Bufo bufo; assembly: GCF_905171765.1. Taxonomy (NCBI): domain Eukaryota; kingdom Metazoa; phylum Chordata; class Amphibia; order Anura; family Bufonidae; genus Bufo; species Bufo bufo. The sequence continues at coordinate 84,867,288 of NC_053389.1, forward strand.
GATATGGGGGGCGGGAAACCAGAAGGGAGGTGCCGCAGACCACCTACCTAACGCCAGGTGAAGTGAGCTCCATCATCAGCCGCTGCTGTGTGTTTGCCGTCAGGGGTGCGTTCCAATGTGGAACGCACGCCTGAGAATCACAGTCGGAGCGCCGCCGGCCGGATATCCGGTCTGTGGACCGCAAGCATCCTGTGATTAAACATGAACATGCGTTCCAGCGTGAAACGCAAACCGGAAGAAGCCAGGTCGGGTATACATCGCTGTCAAAGGTGAGGAACACAGCTGTGTAGAGATATAGCGACAAGCCACAAATGGATGATAGATGATGGGGCTGAGAAGTGGAGGACGAGGGAAACGAAAAAAAGGGGGAAAAGAAATGTGTGCAAGGAATTTATGGATAATAATAGAACAGGCAAATACATACTCAAAACACGATAATAAAAGACTGACAACCCTGATGATGACAGGTGCCAGATAGATGGTGTGCACTATTGGAGGGCCACACCATGATCGATATAACATTCAGGTACTTTGCGTACCCAGGCTAAGAGATGGGGGATACTTAATATCCTCACGGATGGCCACAATGGCGAACGGGACATAACAAGAAGAGTCCCCGTGCGAGGCCAGAGCTGAAGCAGAAACAGAGTTAGGACCCTAAGAAATGTATTATGAAAGTAAGCAAGCAAAATATAATATGGATGCTTATAAAATGAATGGAGATCAGCCTATTAATGATGGAATACTAGCAAGGAGGTTAAAGATATGACTCATAAAAAACATGAAAAGGTGAGGCGTTCGTTTAAACCACGAGGAGATTGTGAACGGAACCTGTGTATCCATTCACTCTCCTTTTGTAAAATGTGTCTGTCCCAGTCACCTCCACGTGGGGAGGGCGGTACCAATTCAAGAACGGAGAACCGGAGAACGGAGGGATCTCCCCCGTGACAATCATTGACGTGTAAAGCCAACGGGGTTGGCTCCTTCTTGTTTACATCGTTAATGTGTTCCAGGATTCTCCTCCTGAACTCGCGGATGGTCTTGCCCACGTAGTCCAGTGGGCAGGAACACTGGCAAAGATACACCAGACCCTTCGACACGCAGTTGGCAAAGTCGCGAACCTGATAAGGACGACCTGTGGCCGAGCAGGTGATGGTTTTTGCAGTCGAGATGAATTTGCAGGCCTTACATCTCCCACATTTGAAGATGCCAATCGGTTTGCGATCCAACCAGCAGCCGCCCTTAGTTGGTGGTGAGAAGTGGCTACGGACAAGGCGGTCCCTCAGGCTCCTCCCCCGTCTGTAGGAAACCGAGGGATATTTACTCACGATGTCGGATAGGTCGGAATCCATATGTAAAATGGGCCAATATTTGGTCAGGACTTCCCTAATAGCACCGTTGGCAGCGTCAAAATTAGCAATGATCCGTGCTGGTTGGGGATCATTGGTGGTTCTAGATCTCGGAACCAACAATTCGGTTCGAGGTTTTGCTGCTGCGTGTTGAAATGCCTCCCTAAGTACTCCTCTGGGATAGCCCCTTGCGAGGAGTCTCTGCTGCAGGCCCCCCGCCTCATTATAGAATGATGTGTTATTGGAGCAGTTCCTCCTGACCCTGAGGTATTGGCCTCTGGGTATGCCCCGTTTCAGAGCAGTGGGATGGTGGCTGCTCCAATGGAGCAGGGAGTTTGTAGCAGTGTTCTTACGAAAAATGTTGGTGGTTAGAGAGTCCCCTACCTTGGTTACCCTCACATCGAGGAAGGCAATGGACACAGGATCCATCTCGTATGTGAACCTGAGGCCCACCTGATTCTGATTAAGGTCCAGAACAAACTGTTTGAAGCTATGAGGATCACCCTTCCAGACGACGAACACGTCGTCTATGTAACGTGTCCAGAATTGGATCTTATCCGTCCACCAGACGGTATGGTCCGGAAACACAAAGTTGTCCTCCCACCAGCCCAGGAAGAGGTTGGCATAGGATGGGGCACATGGGCTACCCATAGCCGTCCCCCTGAGCTGGTGGTAGAACCGTGCATCGAATAGGAAAAAATTGTGGTTAAGGGTGAACCTCAATAGCTCCAACACGAACGCATTGTGTGGAAAACAATGGATATCCCTGGTTCTCAGGTAGTAATCAACAGCCTTGAGGCCCTGGTCATGTGTTATGGAGCTATACAACAACTTTGTGTTTCCGGACCATACCGTCTGGTGGACGGATAAGATCCAATTCTGGACACGTTACATAGACGACGTGTTCGTCGTCTGGAAGGGTGATTCTCATAGCTTCAAACAGTTTGTTCTGGACCTTAATCAGAATCAGGTGGGCCTCAGGTTCACATACGAGATGGATCCTGTGTCCATTGCCTTCCTCGATGTGAGGGTAACCAAGGTAGGGGACTCTCTAACCACCAACATTTTTCGTAAGAACACTGCTACAAACTCCCTGCTCCATTGGAGCAGCCACCATCCCACTGCTCTGAAACGGGGCATACCCAGAGGCCAATACCTCAGGGTCAGGAGGAACTGCTCCAATAACACATCATTCTATAATGAGGCGGGGGGCCTGCAGCAGAGACTCCTCGCAAGGGGCTATCCCAGAGGAGTACTTAGGGAGGCATTTCAACACGCAGCAGCAAAACCTCGAACCGAATTGTTGGTTCCGAGATCTAGAACCACCAATGATCCCCAACCAGCACGGATCATTGCTAATTTTGACGCTGCCAACGGTGCTATTAGGGAAGTCCTGACCAAATATTGGCCCATTTTACATATGGATTCCGACCTATCCGACATCGTGAGTAAATATCCCTCGGTTTCCTACAGACGGGGGAGGAGCCTGAGGGACCGCCTTGTCCGTAGCCACTTCTCACCACCAACTAAGGGCGGCTGCTGGTTGGATCGCAAACCGATTGGCATCTTCAAATGTGGGAGATGTAAGGCCTGCAAATTCATCTCGACTGCAAAAACCATCACCTGCTCGGCCACAGGTCGTCCTTATCAGGTTCGCGACTTTGCCAACTGCGTGTCGAAGGGTCTGGTGTATCTTTGCCAGTGTTCCTGCCCACTGGACTACGTGGGCAAGACCATCCGCGAGTTCAGGAGGAGAATCCTGGAACACATTAACGATGTAAACAAGAAGGAGCCAACCCCGTTGGCTTTACACGTCAATGATTGTCACGGGGGAGATCCCTCCGTTCTCCGGTTCTCCGTTCTTGAATTGGTACCGCCCTCCCCACGTGGAGGTGACTGGGACAGACGCATTTTACAAAAGGAGAGTGAATGGATACACAGGTTCCGTTCACAATCTCCTCGTGGTTTAAACGAACGCCTCACCTTTTCATGTTTTTTATGAGTCATATCTTTAACCTCCTTGCTAGTATTCCATCATTAATAGGCTGATCTCCATTCATTTTATAAGCATCCATATTATATTTTGCTTGCTTACTTTCATAATACATTTCTTAGGGTCCTAACTCTGTTTCTGCTTCAGCTCTGGCCTCGCACGGGGACTCTTCTTGTTATGTCCCGTTCGCCATTGTGGCCATCCGTGAGGATATTAAGTATCCCCCATCTCTTAGCCTGGGTACGCAAAGTACCTGAATGGTTTATCTGATACCAGAAATACATATCAGGTACTGGATTCGGTCCCCTTTTCATATAGCATAGCCCTGCGAGGCTACCTAATACCATCTCCATGGTCAATATCTTATCTATTTGCAGTTATACCGAATGTGGCCTGTGGTCTATATCTGTGATGCTACTCCCGTGTGCTTATGCATAATTCATGAGGTTGCGCTCCTGTGACCCCAGGTAACTTGACCCTCTATTTACGTATGTATGAGTCACACTCTGCATTAGACCTGTATTTTTATGAGTTACTTCTTTGACGCATGTATCGTTGAATCTTTGTTCCATTCCCTTTAGAGACGAGTACCTTGTATGTATCGAACTGACCTGATTGCCTACCTCACCTTCAGTGACTGTATGTATTCAGTCCTTATTTGATTTTCATTTACACTGCGTTTGGGTCTGGTGTATTTTATTGAATCTCCCTAACGTATTTATTAATTACGCCTCTCCACGGGGCCTACTTTATATCCAGTGGGCTTCCTATATGCAGTACGAGACCCACGTATCTAATTGATGGGCTCCTCATATCTAATTTGCGTCTATGTATTTTGCTATCTCTATATATCCACCTCGTATTAGCCCCTGATGATCCCACTTTGTGGGTGAAACGCGTCGGGGTCGTTTCTGTATCTATAACATATTATTACAGTATCCTATTGGTTCGTTGTTTGTGCGTATGTTCTGTTTGCGTATTTTTAACTCCTAGGTGGACCCTATACCTCCTGGCATTCGGTCACGAGGGATGTATATAGTGGACACCATTTTGTCTCCTATTTTGTTTTTGTGCTAGTCACTCTTCGGGTGGCCACTTTGGGTGCCAGCGTCACTCTACCTGTCACCTTTAACAGGGCTAGACAGGAGTCTGAGGCTAGGTACGAGGACAGGGAGTCCCCACCATTAGGGGACGTCCCTGGGCATAGGACCATTTTAGGGCATTAGTGGCAGGGTCATCGTCCCTACCATTTACCCAGTAAGCTGGACCCGTATGTGGCCCACCCGATTTTGACTATTTAGGTATAGTTTTCTCATTAAATGTAGACATTGCATCATGTACTAGGGTATTGTTAATTGATATATGAATGAATGCTGGGCAAGGGTTCAGGGGTTTATGGGTTATTGCTGGATCAGGGGTTACTGGGGGGTTAATGCTGGGAATGAATAATATTGATTGGTGGATCAGGGGTTACTGGGGGATTTATGGTTCAGGGGTTAATGCAGGGGAAGGGTACTTAGCCATTCCAGGGTTTCATGCTCGTCTCCAGGGGTTGCTCGTTGCCCTGCGGATGATTCTCCCTCCTTCCCCTTCTCCTTCCTTTCTCTGGGGCTGCTGGGGTTAACTGCTCTTGAGCGCAGTGCTGCGGGGTTATTTAAACCCGCCCGCACTCGCTCCAGACTTCCTGCGCTGCAGGTGTGCGCACGCACTCCTGCAGCCAAGTCCACGTGGGCTGGCGTGGCGATATGCCCGCGTGTCCTGGTGCACACTTCCAGGCAGGGGATGATTTGAATCTCCCGCCTGTGAAGCACCTGCATACTTCTGGCGCTGTAATTACAGCACCGGAGGTAAGCGACACACTCTTTCTTCCCCCTGTCCCTGTTATGTAAAGCATCTCCGCCCTTGCCGGAGATGCTATGAAAGGGCAGAGGATCTCTATTGATCCCCTGTCCTTTGAAGTGACCCGAAACTGGACATGATTGTCCAGTCACCTAGTTGTCACTTCGCTGTCAGATACACTGGAATGCGCCTGCAGGAGGATTAGGCTGTTGGAGGGGGGGCACCCATGATTGGGGGCATGATTTGGCCATATTTAGGTTTATATATATATACAGTCAGGTCCAAAAATATTGGGACATCAACACAATTCTAACATTTTTGGCTCTATACACCATCACAATGGATTTGAAATGAAACGAACAAGATGTGCTTTAACTGCAGACTGTCAGCTTTAATTTGAGGGTATTTACATCCAAACCAGGTGAACGGTGTAGGAATTACAACAGTTTGCATATGAGCCTCTTACTTGTTAAGGAACCAAAAGTAATGGGACAGAATAATAATCATAAATCTAACTTTCACTTTTTAATACTTAGTGGCAAATCCTTTGCAGTCAATTACAGCCTGAAGTCTGGAACGCATAGACATCACCAGACGCTGGGTTTCATCCCTGGTGATGCTCTGCCAGGCCTCTACTGCAACTGTCTTCAGTTCCTGCTTGTTCTTCGGGCATATTCCCTTTAGTTTTGTCTTCAGCAAGTGAAATGCATGCTCAATCGGATTCAGGTCAGGTGATTGACTTGGCAATTGCATAACATTCCACTCCTTTCACTAAAAAAACTCTTTGGTTGCTTTTTGCATTATGCTTTGGGTCATTGTCCATCTGCACTGTGAAGCGCCGTCCAATGAGTTCTGAAGCATTTGGCTGAATATGAGCAGATAATATTGCCCGAAACACTTCAGAATTCATCCTGCTGCTTTTGTCAGCAGTCACATCATCAATAAATACAAGAGAACCAGTTCCATTGGCAGCCATACATGCCCACGCCATGACACTACCACCACCATGCTTCACTGATGAGGTGGTATGCTTAGGATTATGAGCAGTTCCTTTCCTTCTCCATACTCTTCTCTTCCCATCACTCTGGTACAAGTTGATCTTGGTCTCATCTGTCCATAGGATGTTGTTCCAAAACTGTGAAGGCTTTTTTAGATGTCATTTGGCAAACTCGAATCTAGCCTTCCTGTTTTTGAGGCTCACTAATGGTTTATATCTTGTGATGAACACTCTGTATTTACTCTGGTGAAGTCTTCTCTTGATTGTTGACTTTGACACCTACCTCCTGAAGAGTGTTCTTGATCTGGCCAACTGTTGTGAAGGGTGTTTTCTTCACCAGGGAAATAATTCTTCGGTCATCCACCACAGTTGTTTTTCGTGGTCTTTTAGTGTTGCTGAGCTCACCAATGCGTTCCTTCTTTTTAAGAATGTTCCAAACAATTGTTTTTGCCACGCCTAATGTTTGTGCTATCTCTCTGATGGGTTTGTTGTGTTTTTTCAGCCTAATGATGGGGGAAAACACAATATACAGATGAGTGTAAAGAGTTCATCATTGACCTCCTTATTGTAGTCTTAAAATACAACTACTTTGCTTTAAAAAATGGCTACTACCTGCAATTGCGGGGAACCGCAATGGGTTCGAATATGGCACCGACTTATGCCAACATCTTTATGTCAGACCTTGAGGCAGGACATGTCTATGTCTCCCACCACTTCAGCCATGTGCTGGGGTGGTGGAGATATATAGATGATGTGTTTGTCATTTGGAATGGCACTGAGGATGAATTGGCAAAGTTTCAGTTTACCCTTACTCATTCCACTGAACAGGTTAAACTTTTGGACACTATGGTGAGGATTTAGGACAACATGCTAATGACCGATCTTTATACCAAACCAACTGATTGTAATAAACTGTTAAGGTTTGAGAGTTGTCACCTGCGCTCTATGATCAAATCACTACCACGTAGTCAATTTCTTCGGGTTCAGCGGATCGTAAGGGATCCGGAGGTACAGTAAGTGACCTTAGACTGTCAGAGATGTCGGATAAGTTTACCCGTAGAGGTTACCCTAAAAGGTTGGTCCAGAGACACCTAGACACAATGGGGTCTGGCTCCTCTGGGTCAACCAAGAAAGACACCAGTGACAGGGTCCCCTTCATTTCTACTTTCACAGAGGGTAGTTATCAGGTAGCAGGGGTAATTACAAAACACTGGCCTATTTTGAAAAGTAATTTTGGCCTAGTTAAGAAATTCGATGCCCCCCCCCCTTAATGTCTTATAGAAGGTCCCCCAACCTGCGTGACAAACTTGTCAGAGCAGATGTGGTTGGGGATAAAACATTAATCCAGACCTACATAGGTCCTAAAAGAAATGGATGCTTCCCATGTTTGAGTTGTGTCAATTGCAGCTATATGCTGAAATGTGACAAATTTGCACATCCCACCTTAAATACTCAGTTTCGGATCCACCATTACCTAACATGTGACAGTACATTTGTTATTTATCTGCTGCAATGTCCGTGTGGTCTCCTTTATGTTGGAGAGACCACTTTGGATCTAAAGACAAGGCTCAACCAACACAGATATACGATACGACAGAAAAAGAAAGATCTCCCTGTGTCCAAGCATTTTGCAGATGTTGGACACAGAGAAAAAGATCTTAAATTTAGAATTATAGATCACATTCCCCCTCTTAACAGAGGAGGCAATAGAGAGTTGACATTAAAACAGCATGAATTAGTATGGATACATTGGTTGCGCACACTTAAATCTGAGGGTCTGAATACAGAATTCAAATGGGATCTGTTTAATAAATAGGTGTAGTTTGTTCTGTGAGCATGGGGGATCTAATTTGTCCAGCCTGGTATTGGGAATATGCAACAGTGTTATTTTTCCTTTAAATTGATTAAATTTTTGTCTTTCCTTTTTTCTATAGATTTTTGGGATATGCTGTAGGTCCTTTGCCCTCTTTCAACTAGCGAAGTCAGAAGTGGTTCCTTGTCTCCACACAATATGGCCTTGTTACACTACATGAAGAAACTCTGGACATCAGTGGTTCCATCTAGGAGTGTTATTATTTCTTGCATGATGATGTTTCTGGGTGTTTTGATGACAGTTTTATTTCTACAGTGGTGGTGATCATTTGACTACCGTGGCTGACCACAGTGTACCTTTACGGTAGTCATAACTATAGCAATAGTGGATGGAACCGATTTTGGTCCCTCTCTTATGTTACACCATTTTACACTGTAGTTAAGAGGGAAGGGTTAATCCCACCTCTGTCATCTAAAAGTATGGATCTGAGTGTAGGGACTAAGGGGGGACACGATATTGAACTTCTGATTATTCATTAGTGGCCTGGTGGTTAGCAGTTGAGTTCACCAGTGGTGCTGAGGCACCATGACGGTTGCCTCCGCAACATAATACGTGCCACCCTAGTTCCCTGTAATTCACTAAGTCTGGTATGATTGATCTTTGTCCGCACCCATTGCGGGGTCTATCTAGATGTTCCCACTGATGTTTCTCCAGATTGTTTACCAACAATTCTTAGTCGCCAAGGTGACTGGACACACCCCCTGTGCAGATTGGCTGTTGCTGAGTCACATGGTCCGCTCCTTCTTCTCCCTCTGATGCGAGTGAAGCGTTCCCCGTCATCACGTCGCTGATCACGTGGACGGTAGTTCGGGGTTACGCCCGCTCGCGCTGGAGAGGATGGGACGGACTTTCTGTCTCCGCACATGCGCACTGTACAGACGGGGACCCCAGTAACTTGCGGTCAGACTGAACCACCAAGGGTAAGCAATGCTATTTTAAATAAACAATATTGTAACCCTTTTCTAACTGGTACGAGCACTTTTGCACTGATACACAAGCTTATTAATCCATTATTTAGATGTGATACGAGAATTGTATACTCACAGTATTTATGAATTTCTCACTGTATGCAACAATTGGTTTTTAATATATTTATGCACTTTTTGTAATGAGCGAATATATTTATTGACTTTGATGTCACGTGATCATGCGCCATTTTCATCATGTGTTTTATTATCACTTAATTTGTATCATGTGTCTTGATTGCACGTTTTGGTATTTGGGTATATATACCCAGTTTAAACACTGTTGTATTGCTTGACAAAGGCCTCATTGAGTAGTCCAAAACGTTGCCTGGGGAATAAAGTTTGGGGTCATCACCCTTTCACGCTACTTTGGAGTGCTGCCTCGTTCTTTGGAGGTGTCTATAGTGGATGAGAAGCCTGCCTTCCCTGAGGAATTGCACACTGTACACACCATCTGACTATTCTGCTTTTCTATCTGTATTTGTGTATATACACTCACCTAAAGAATTATTAGGAACACCTGTTCTATTTCTCATTAATGCAATTATCTAGTCAACCAATCACATGGCAGTTGCTTCAATGCATTTAGGGGTGTGGTCCTGGTCAAGACAATCTCCTGAACTCCAAACTGAATGTCAGAATGGGAAAGAAAGGTGATTTAAGCAATTGAGCGTGGCATGGTTGTTGGTGCCAGACGGGACGGTCTGAGTATTTCCTAATCTGCTCAGTTACTGGGATTTTCACGCACAACCATTTCTAGGGTTTACAAAGAATGGTGTGAAAAGGGAAAAACATCCAGTATGCGGCAGTCCTGTGGGCGAAAATGCCTTGTAGATGCTAGAGGTCAGAGGAGAATGGGCCGACTGATTCAAGTTGATAGAAGAGCAACGTTGACTGAAATAACCACTCGTTACAACCGAGGTATGCAGCAAAGCATTTGTGAAGCCACAACACGCACAACCTTGAGGCGGATGGGCTACAACAGCAGAAGACCCCACTGGGTACCACTCATCTCCACTACAAATAGGAAAAAGAGGCTACAATTTGCACGAGCTAACCAAAATTGGACTGTTGAAGACTGGAAAAATGTTGCCTGGTCTGATGAGTCTCGATTTCTGTTGAGACATTCAAATGGTAGAGTCCGAATTTGGCATAAACAGAATGAGAACATGTATCCATCATGCCTTGTTACCACTGTGCAGGCTGGTGGTGGTGGTGTAATGGTGTGGGGGATGTTTTCTGGGCACACTTTAGGCCCCTTAGTGCCAATTGGGCATCGTTTAAATGCCACAGGCTACCTGAGCATTGTTTCTGACCATGTCCATCCCTTCATGACCACCATGTACCCATCCTCTGATGGCTACTTCCAGCAGGATAATGCACCATGTCACAAAGCTCGAATCATTTCAAATTGGTTTCTTGAACATGACAATGAGTTCACTGTACTAAAATGGCCCCTACAGTCACCAGATCTCAACCCAATAGAGCATCTTTGGGATGTGGTGGAACGGGAGCTTCGTGCCCTGGATGTGCATCCCTCAAATCTCCATCAACTGCAAGATGCTATCCTATCAATATGGGCCAACATTTCTAAAGAATGCTATCAGCACCTTGTTGAATCAATGCCACGTAGAATTAAGGCAGTTCTGAAGGCAAAAGGGGGTCCAACACCGTATTAGTATGTGTTCCTAATAATTCTTTAGGTGAGTGTACATATATATATATATATATATATATTTTTATTTTTTTCAAATCTCACCCTTCCCTATACACTACCAAAAAATAGTCCCTGGAAGCATTTTAAATAAGGCAGTGGGGAAGCACTTTTACACCTTCATGTGGCAAGACCCAGTATCGAATCAGACCACACCTATGATCATTTACATATTTGCCTGAGACATAATTGCATGCAGAGTTTTGCAGCAATCCAACATTTCTATCTGAGTGCATTATTTTTGTAAATAAGTCAATATATCTGTGACCAAAGTCCCTCATAAAGAGAACCAGTATCAGCAACCAAATTCTTATGGGACTCAAATGGGACTCTCATTACTCTTATAAGAAAATATTAAAAAACTTGGAAATTACTGTAATCCCTTTTACCCATCTGTAGTAGTTAACATCTTATATATTACATTTTCCCCAAATATACATTAACTTTTTTTTTACTGTGCATCTAAAATGTATTCCCCAACCAGGATCTCTTACCCTAAAATTTGGTGTAAAGACCTCAACCTATCCCAATCAACCAATTGTCCTAGTTTAACAATTATTTTACTATCCAAAATTTGGAAACCTGTAGCCAATCAAAATGTTGGCAATATATATTACACCACAAACGAGTAAAAGCTAAACAATCCTTAATATCGCAACTATAACCTATGTATAGCTGTGAACAGATACAGGTTCTTATAGTGAGGGCGTGAAAACTGGCACAACTCCAGTCATTGATAAATGTCCCATAATGATGATTTATCGATTCATCTCCACTATTTATGTACCATACTATCTCAGTCTACAAGACTTTTAAGTTGAGATGCCAATATCATATCAGGTACGTTCAACAAAATACCTTTAACAAAATATTTCATATCAGGTACATTCAACAAAAGATTTCATTTCAGTTACACCTAACAAATGTACATTTAACAGCAACACAATAAGAATATTTTTAGGCTTATGTAATTTTTCAAACTAAGCTTCCAATGTACCTATGACAAGTGCACCATGCAGAATTATCCATTATATCTTGAGTAACTAGCAAAATATCTGAATACATGACATTTAATCATTTGTCAAACATAAATAGTAAATCTAAGTAAGAAAAATATAATTAAACTTTATGACTCATTTATCGTTCGTTATCTAGTAAATGGATTTATGCTACCTAAGCCCCAAGGCCTCTCTGTCTTGCCAAGATGACTTTGCTACCAATCTGCTATGTACAGTTAATCTAAGTGTCCATCTGTAAGATTTCTCTTCGAAGATTGCCCTTGGACTGCACATCATAATACCTCACGGCACATGCTAGGGGGGTTTTCTGGAAGCCCATTGGATCTGACCTCTTGGTTGACTGTCATAATAAATAGACTCGTCTTAGACACTCTGGGGGACTGAAAATACTGTGTTCTCAAACTTTGACCTCCACTTCAGGCTATTAATAAATAAGACTACAGTTATGAGTTATAAAGTACTCTACTCAGAGGGTTCAAGAGTTGGGTGTTCTTCAACCTTCTATTTTTTTCTCAATAAAATCCTCAAGATGCTAAAAGATTTACAGTAAGTGTGAGAACTTGAACAAGAACTCTGAATTCTGAACAGCAAAGCAATATTGTGAAAATCCTGTTGGGTAAATGGTATTTACGTATGTCTGAAATAAAATAAAAAAATTAGATTTATTACCAGAGACAGAGCTAATCTTGTCCAGGGGCAGTGTCTGGTATTTCAATACCAAAGGGCAACAACCACCCACTCCGCTTCCTACCACCTAATAATATAAAATATTCATCTTTTTTAATAATTCATTACAATGAAAGTTCTTCTAGAATAGTGCAGAGGAACATAAAAAATCTGAGCACCAGTACCCTCACATAAGTGTTTTGTACCAGTATTGGTACAGATCATATAAAAATAAATAAATGGGGGGCACCCGATTTATTTATTTTTATATAGTACTAATTTCTATTGACTGCGGGAGTGTCGTGAGGTGAGCACCATTTCACGGATCCACAAAACACGGAAAGCGGCAATGTGCGTTCCGCATTTTGCGGACCGCACATTGCCGACATAATAGAATATGCCTGTTCTTGTCCGCAATTGCGGACAAGAATAGGACATGTTCTATTTTTTTGCGAAAACGGAAGCACGGATGCGGAAGTGCGGATCCGCAAATGTGGATGCGGACAGCACATTCCGTCCCCATAGAGAATGAATGGGTCCGCACCCTTTCCGCAAAATTGCGTAAAGGATGCGGACACATTTTGCGGATGTGTGAATGGAGCCTTATTCATGAAGCAATGTTATTGAAATGACCAGCGGTAGACAAGCCAGTATGTACTGCTGACTGGTGATCCCAATATTAAAATACAATTTGTACACTCGGTCTCCCCAACATGGTTTGATGACTTGCAACATCTTAATATCCCCTGAAAATGCTCATAACAAGTTGGTGAGACATGTTGAGGAGACCGAGTGTACAAATTGTATTTAAAAGAGGTTGTTCTGGATTTTGATATTTATGCCCTTTCCTCAGGATAGGTCATCAATATCTTATCGTTGGGCATTCTACCCAAGAACCCCTGCTGATCAGCTGTTTGAGGAGGGTGGAGCACGGCTATGCTTATTATTGCAGATTAGCCCCATTCACATGAATTGGACTGAGCTGTGCCTAGGCCATGTGACCGAAAAGGACGTTACTGGCCTAGGAAGTGGCAGAGGAGCTCACTGGAGCACCATGGTCTTTTAGAACAGATGATGAGGAGTGCCGGAAGTCAGACCTTCACTGACGGTTCTTGAGGACAGCAATATCAAAATCCTTGACATTCCCTTTAATGTCAGGATCAAGAATCAGCAGTACATATGTATTAATGTTTTGAAGGGAGTCTATCATGTATATTTTACATATGTAACTAATGTCAATGTACTGTGGTGTACTTATACATTGGTAAAACCGAACCTTTCCTTCCCTTATTGCCGTTTCCACCACCTAGAAAAGCACTTCAATGCATATGCAAGTGAGACTTCAAGTAGCAAGTAGGGTGTTTTATTCCATTGAAATTTCCCAAGCCCGCTACTGTAATTGATCCTTATCTTTACACTGTCATGGCCATCCCCTCTCCTGGTGATGTCATTGATCCACTGCATCCAAATATCTTGCAAGCACAGGCTAACAATCAACCTGCACATTACACTGCATACTGTGGTCTAATCAATATGTACTGCACATGGAATAAACTGAACATGTGGTAGCGGGCATCCACCACACCCACCGCTACTGGTATAGCTACTGAAGAATCACTATAAGTACAGATCGCTATACTCAAAGGTTCTTTACCTCATTGCAGACTTCAGTTTCCACAGAGTTAGGCCTCTTTCACACGAGCGTGACGGATTGGCTCCGGATGCGTTCAGGGTGCGTTTAGTTTTGTCTGCGATTTTGTCTGCGATTGCATTCAGTTGTTCTGTTTTTTTTTGCGCGGGTCCAATGCGTTTTGATGCGTTTTTCATGTGCGTGATAAAAAAACTGAAGTTCTACAAAAAACATGTCTTAGCAACCATCAGTGAAAAATGCATTGCATCCGCACTTGCATCCGGATGCAATGCGTTTTTTACTGGAGCCCCATTCACTTCTATTGGGCCAGGGCTGCGTGACAAACGCAGAATATACTGTAGAACATGCTGCGTTTTTCACGCAACGCAGAACTGATGCTTGAAAAAAAACGTTCATGTACACAGACCCATTGAAATGAATGGGTCCGGATTCAGTGCGGGTGCTATGCGTTTACATCACGCATTGCACCCGTGCGGAAAACTTGCTCGTGTGAAAGGGGCCTTACACACGAGCGAGTCCATTGCGGGAATCACGCTCCGTGTGTGAGTGTGATCCTCCGCTCTGGACTTACAGGAGCGCACAGCATTATCATGATTTATGATGCTATGTATCTCTGCTTGACCTTATTTCTACAGAATCATACCGACAGCTTTATGTCACTATGATTCTGTGGAAAAAAGGCCATGCAGAGACACACAGCATTATAAATCATGATCATGCCGTGCGCTCCTGCAATCCAGAGCGGAGGATCCCACTCACACACGGAGCGTGATTCCCGCAATGGACTCGCTCGTGTGAAACAGCCCTTACTCTTACTTCATTTGCAGCTTGCAAGAGAATATCCAGCCACCTGTAGCTCATACAGTGATGTCACTAGGTGCTCCGGTGGAACGCGAGGTTTGGATAGGGAACGGAGTTGAGCCAACGACCGGGGCACACTCCTAAGCATAGATACCAATCCACTATATACTGGAATTGCAAGCTGCAAATGAGGTAAGAGTAATGCTGTGGAAACTGAAGTCTGCAATAAGGCACAGAACCTTTGTGTATAGTGATCTCTACCCATAGTGATTTTTCAGTAGCTATACCAGTAGCAGTGGGTGTGGTGGATGCGCGGTATCATATTTTCAGTTTATTCAGTGAGTTTATCGAGTGCAGCAAGTAGTGCGGTACTGCTGCGATACCGCAACAACATAGTATAGTGTGACGGAGGGAACGAGCGCCAGTGCTATTATTTATATTATGTACTGTGCATGGACTACTGATATGCATGCTACAAGTCAACCAGAAGTGGAGGATTGCTATTGAAAAGAATTGCACTGGAGCCCAGCAAACTAAATCTGGAGCCATCTCTTCATCCAAAGTAGAGAGACAATACACAGGTTCAAGCAGTATATGCTGTGAAGGCAATGCCCATAGTATGCATTGTAATGCACAGGTACAGACTAAGCGGTAGTCTTCGCCTACGCGAAAATGGGATGCAAAGGATCAGTGACATCACCAGGAGAGAGGAAGAATATGAGATTGCAAGGAGGAGGACCTGGGATTGTTTGCACGGTGCCAAGAAGAAAATACCCACTTAGGAACTTGGAACAATTTGCATATACATCAAATTACTTTTTATGGGTGACAAAAACATTGATAGGGGAAGGAAAGATATGGTTTTACCGATGTATAAGTGCACTACAGTACCTTGGCATTAGTTACATACAGTATGTAAAATCTAGGTGAGAAACTCTGTTTAAATTATTAGGTGGTAGGAAGTAAGAGCGGTTTTGTTGCCCTTGGGCTTTTTGTAAATATTCCTGACATGACCTTTTTCTACCAAGGGGGTATCTTTGTTAAGTGGTACTTCAATACCAGGCGGGGCCCATTGACAAGAATGGTCTTGTTTCCACAGAGCAATTTTCCAAATATCTGAAATTCATTCACTGACATTAGCCATGTATTTTAGGTGACAAAAATATACCAGAAACCAGACACAAAACTTATCAGAATTAATGTGCACACAATAGTAAATCTGCCCCTTTCTGCTTGATTGCATTGGATCTTTTTTTATTCCTCATTTGCTAATCTGCGTTGCACTTAGGTTCCTTGAACCTACATATCAGGCTAAATGATTCAGGATGTTGACCTCCATCTACACAGAACACGTGCACGCTCATGTATCTTATGAACATATTATGAGTAGGGTCTAATAATTTATGTGCAATGTAAATCAACCCATAAGAATGACTAGGGCAAGTGATTGGGTTCAAAGTCAGCTTCAACAGGCGTTCTCTTCTACTGGAAATTTGGGCCCATTATGGCATCACTGGTATTCCTGCCAGCCCTGATGATAATTTATTTTTATTGATTTTTCAAATGTATTTTTTTTTTAGCTATTTAGGACCAAAACTTATGATAGGTCATAAATATTGGATCAGAATGGGTGAGACATCCAGCTATTTTGGGCAGTCGTGGCATTGGAAACTATACAGCATATGGATGGAAGTATAAGGCTCAGCAAACTGTGTTGTTGTGTGTACTGTTTTTCATTTCTCTGGCATCTGCTGCCCAAAACAGCTGAATGGTGGAGCTGAGCGAATCCAAGTTTCCGAAGTTTAGATTTGATATGATTCCGAATTCCCTCATGCTTTGTAGTAACGAATCAGTTTTTCCTAAAATGGTGGCTGCACATATTGTCATGTATTTAACGAGGCATGGACTCGCGGGGCAGGGATGTAGTACAACCACTTTACAAAGCGTTGGTGCGGCCTCATCTGGAATATGCAGTTCAGTTCTGGGCACCAGTCCATAGAAAGGACGCACTGCAGCTGGAAAAAGTACAGAGAAGAGCGACTAAACTGATAAGGGGCATGGAGGGTCTTAGTTATGAAGAAAGATTAAAAGAATTGAATTTATTTAGTCTTGATAAGAGATGTCTAAGGGGGGACATGATTAACCTCTAAAATATATAGATGATCCATATAAAAAATACAGTGAAAAACTGTTCTATGCAAAATGCCCTCAAAAGACGAGGGGGCACTCTTTTCCAGAGGCATCAAAGCTTCTTTACTGTAAGAACTGTGAATCTGTGGAATAGGCTTCATCAGGACGTGGTTACAGCAGGAACAGTGGATAGTTGTAAAAAGAGTTTAGATGAATTCTTAAAAGTAAACAACATTAATGCTTATGAAAATGTGTAGAAATCTGAGTCTCACTTCCTTCTGGAATTCGCGTCCCCACCTATCCCTTGGTTAAACTTGATGGACTTCTGTCTTATTTCAACCGTATCAACTATGTAACTATGTAACATGTTACAAAGTGAACGTAAGAAGTCCGGGAACGCAAGATCACCTATAATGCCATGCAGCCAGCCATACCACAAGTAGCCATCCTACAGCCCTATAAAAGCCTTATCCAGCGTGGTTAGTTCTCCTTCTGCTGTTTGTTCACAAATACCAACAGTTATGAGCAGAGATGTGGTAGGTGATTGCTGCAGCCAATTACTGTCTATTATCGTCAAAGTGTACCTTTGTTTTTGTTTTTAAATGTTTGCTTAGTGGCTGTGATTCTTTGTATAATCATAATTTTTGTCTAATAGGGTAAAGTGACCTATACCCCACACTTGTGTACCCAGGGAGAATTTTAACTAAATGTTACAACGTTGGTTAATAAAATAAAACATAACTTTTAATTCAAGGTGCTACCAAGATAAAACAAAATGAAGGTGATATTAAGTGCATATAAAATGAGACTGAAGTCTAGGAATTAGATATGGTTATATGCGGCTGGGTTGCAGGTATTGGTCAAATAGCACGGACGGGTAGCTTTGAAACAAGGTAAGTGTACCCTGGTTTTAGTAGCCTCTAGCCTAAAGACACTTACCCTATCAGTTACTAGACTAAGGTAGGGAATAGCTGACTTGACTGTAGTTGGAGTACCCACCCTGAAAAGAGCGACCCCCAGCCTGCTGGAACCTCGGACCTAAACTTGCTGACCCTTCCTTATACTAATCCCTTCTTCTCCAAACCACTTTGCCATGCATTGTGGCTCATCAGGGAGCGGCGTAACGTGCAGTATAGAGATCAATGCCAGTGGCATTAAAAGTGTGCATTCACCTTTGTCTTTTCCAAGGGCTCGTCTATGCCTCCATCCAATCGGGAGCGGGAAGGGGGGAGTGTTAGAACTCGTCAGACCCGGTCCCCTCCTACACCACTTACCCAACGTTCATTGGGTGAGACATCACGAGAGACGGGAGGTTGCTATGGGGACAATACAACGCGTGCCCGGCATGTTTGCTTTCCAGAGCCAAGCTAGGAGCAGGGCTCATCTGTGATCAGTGATCGCAGTCCGCTCGGGCTGCAATCTAAACGGGGTGTCACTTGAGATATTAATGGTTGGTATCGTATTCCTTGCCAAAGACCCAAAGATAATGAAAGTAAGAACAAGATTAATGGGGGATGAAGTAAATATGGTGGTAAATATAGTGTGCCCTGATTAATAATCAGACAGGCTGCGATCAAATACTGTATGTACAGAGATACTGAATGTCCAAAAGACGTTGTTTCGGGTGACATATGTATTATTTGACCACTACGATGTACCCCGACGAAACAAGAAGCAGGAGCACAGGGATTAACCATAGGTTAGAAGATACCACCAATCTAGAAAATACCTCAACACAGTTAATAATCAAAATAAGCTTTATTAAATAGTAAAATCATACAGACATATAAAAGAATCAATATAGCAGCAATGAGCATATCAGAGAGGACATAGAGGGCGCTGCACCTTCAGTCTTATATAATCCGCATGTACGGACACCACAAATAAAACATACGCTGCTATATTGATATTTTTACATGTCTGTATGATTTTACAAATTCTTTAATAAAGCTTATTTTGTTTATTAACTGTGTTGAGGTATTCTCAAGATTAGTGGTATCTTGATGCTGGTGGTTGTACCTCTCTTGTGATGGTTTAGGCTGTGTTCCGGTTAATATTTAGGTGTGCATAAGTTAGAAGAGTATTGAGCACAGATTGTTGAGCCTAAAAATGACACTGTTAAAAGGTGGATATTGACTTTAGGCTTAAAAAATGTAATGGTCGATAAAAAATACGAGACCACTTGTTGCAATTCTGAGTTATTTGCTGCTATTCATGCCCTGTCTTTGCTGATTATTTTTGTGCAGATTGCATCATGCACACTTTGACCAGCTCTTCTCATAAGGTTTTTGTGAGAACAGCAGAAGAATATTCTCAATTACAGTTGATTCAGCAAACGTTGATAAAAGTATACAGCATATCTTTATAAATATTTCCGCTTACTCAGTATACAATGGGGCATATTTTCCAATCCTATAGAATAGATTGCATGAATTTAGATAGGATATCTAGACCTACACCAGATTTATCACAGGGGCTGGATCATAAAGTTGATGCATAGTTTAACAACTATTGGTTGGCTTGGTTTGAGACAAAATAGTACAACAGAATTGTGATACAATTTTGGAGCACAATGTTGCATATTAAGCCCTGTCTACTTCCATGTGAAGTCAAGTCCCCTAAACCTAGAGGTGCCAAATTGCACCACATTATAGAGTAATTTACAGGTTCACCCACAGTAAATGTGGTTCACTGCATTTCCATTGCCCATGAAGAACTGAGAATTTACTCTATATGATCCAACTATACGTAGACACTTCTAGACAGTGCATTCAGTGTATTAAATAGGAAAACACAATTTTCATACATTTTCAGTGTAGTTTCTCATTACAGAACAGCTGCCTTCCTCTATGATACATTCTGACTCATAGTTTACTGCAGATTGGCAAAAATAGCCAAAAGGTGTGAGCTGAACCTTAAAAAATAATGAGCAAGGGTCTGATGCAATTGAACATCTTCTCTTTGTCAAAAATATCAGCTTCAACTAACTTGTGAAACTGCAATCTGCTGTAAAATGGCTCAATCTTTAATGATCTGAACATTATTGTGTAATTAACCATAATGACTTGTGACCTCAATAATAATAGCAGTTCCAGGGTTCATTTATATGGAGATGTGCAGATCGAGGGCAGCAGAACATACAACTACAAGTTAATTTACTATAGAGATTCATATTAAATTTGCATTTTGCAAAGAATAATAGAGGCAACAGAAGAAACAATAATTCTGTTCTATGGGGCAATCCCTTGATCGCAATAAACAGGATGTTAATTTTTTTGTAACTTGACAGGAAAATAAGCTGCAATAAAACCTCACAATCCAGTATTTTTGGGACTAATAAAAGCTAAACATTTTCAAAATAATAAAAAAAAATCGGGGGTCTTTCACAAACTGTCTCACCCCATCCCGACCCCCTTATTCAGTTCCAAAAATCAATCAGTTTCTGTGTTCCCAACCTCAGAGCTTTGTCAAAGCATCTCTTCAGTATTTCTTGTGCAAGGCAAGTGCCATATTGGGCGAGGCTGATTCACTCGGGCCACAGAAGCCAAGTAACTATTTGTCAAGGCACATGATCGATTGTCTCTTTTAACTTTGATCCATCCTCTGAAGGCATTATGTTCAGGAGATACATAATGCCTTCAGAGGATGGATTAAAGTTAAAAGAACCAATTGATAGTTTGGTGATAGCCATACATATTTTTGTGGCAACAGCCATACTAGCTTCGTCTGAGGAAGGAATATCTGCTTAAACTATTTGTTAGAGTCAGGAAACTTATGAGGTAATCCAGGGTCAACACAGAGCTTAGAGGGAGATATCAACTTAAAAAGCTTTGGGCCCCTAGAGGTGGAGTCTGAGCCATCCATTAGGCAGTCTCCTGGTCCTTGGACTGCATTGCATGAACAACCTTAGGTAGCTTTTCAGTGTCTAGCATCTGAAGACTTTAGTACTAGTGGGGCCTCAGACAGGTCACTTCCAGGAATACAGCTGGCTTATTCCTGGAACTTCTCGCCTGGCTTAATAATGTGATTGCTTTATAAAGAATTATGGAACAATGGACAAAGTCTTTCACCAAAATGACCACATCTCTAGTGGAGAGCCTTCTTTTTCTCTAAGAAGAGGCAACAAAATCCAATGCATTATGGAAGATACCCAAGATAGTGTTCTTGTTGATGACTTGTGTGAGAACTGTCAACATTTACATTGCCATAAGGAGGAGGTCCAGGTGGAGGACCACACGTATAGCTGTACTGGTAGTGGTAGTAGTAGTTGTGGGACAATGGCACAGTGGTGAATGTAGGGGCAGTAGTTGCAACAGTGGCACTTGGGACAAATACGGGCCAGAAAATCGGGAGAGGTCCAAGGAGCCCACAATGACATACGTGTATCACAGTCTGATAAAAGTGTTAGGAAAAGTGAAGACTATGATAATTATTGTGTGTCGGACCTGGGAGAGGGAGCAGGGTGCTGTGGAGGAAGAGGAACAGACATTAGAGGAGAAGGGTGGTGGCTGTGTTGGCAATAAAGAATAGAGACAATATACTTCTTCTATTGTGGTCAGCTGAGGAACTGGTGATGAGTGGATACTGTGGCCACAGGATTAAAACATTCCAGACCCAGGCCAAGCTCTCGTATGAGGATTAAAATAAGCCATGGGCATTCAAACACAAATATAGGTACTGGGGCTCTATTGGAGCACATGAGGCGGCATCACCAAATCCTGTGGGAAAATCTAACTGGCCAGCATTCCGAATTGGAACAAGTCTGTCTTCTTCTCCTGGTCTTCTTTGGGGCAGCCAGACCACATCCCCAAGCAGTACAGTGTCACTGTCATGCTCATCAGCATTTCTTCTTCTCAGACTCCTCCTCCTTGTCCTCTGATCCATTATGAGACATCCATAATGGATTGTGCGGCTAAGAGAAAACTACTTGTGACCAGCAATTAGCCTGTGTGCAAGCTGTACACCCACGTGGCCAAGTTGCTGGTGGTGCAGTTGTTGCCGACCCATTTAATTATGGTAAATGTAGCAAAGTTCTACACCTTCTTTGAAATTGAATTGTGTTCTATAGTATTACTACTTCTAACCTGTCTCATTTTTAAAATGTTGTGCACACCTGAGAGGCCATCATCACATCCAATGTAAAAATAGAACTGTGCAGCTATTGGAACCAGTCTGTACTTCAATCAATCTTCTTTGTGACAGCCAGGTTGCATCCACAACCAGTACAGTGTTCATGTCATTGTCCTCATCAGTTACTTGTTCTCCCGCTCAAACTCCTCCCCCGCTGCTCTATTGTCAGTCATTGATAATGGAATGAGTGGCCAGAAAACAACTCTATGTACTCAGGAATCTGATTGGTGAGCAAGCTGAACTCTCACCTAGCCAAGTTGCTGGCAGTGCAATTGCTGCTGTACCATTAAGTTGTGGTAATTGTGGCGCAGTTCCATATCTTCACCAAACTGTAATTCTTCTCTATGCCATTCATCTGACTTTTGGCTAGGTGTCCATAGTGGCGCAGTTCCCCCCTTTGCCAAAATGTAGTTCTTCTCTATGCCTTTCATCTGACATTTGGCCAGGTGTCCATAGTAGCACAGTTCCACTCCTTCACCACTTTATTACATCCATCTGACTTTTGGGCAGGTGTCTGTAGTGGTTCAATTACGCATCTTCAAAAAAAAGGAATTCTTCTCAAAAATGTATTTTGCTATCAGATGGAATTTTTTACCAGGCAGGCGTCCATAAAAATTGCCTCTTTATCATGCAAATGTGTAGCAGCTTCTTAAGCAGAATTCAGCTGAATAATATTCGTACTTCTACCAGTTGTCTATTTAAAAAAATAAATACATATTTTTTATTTTTTTTAACCCCTTCAGGACCCTGCCATTTTAAATTTTAAGGAACAGGCCATTTTTGCATCTGACATGTGTCCCTTTATGTGGTGATAAAACGATTTTATTTATCAAAACCATTATGAGACTGTTTTCTCGTCACATATTTTACTTCATGACAGTAGTAAATTTGAGTAAAAATATTTCATATTTATTTATAAAAAAATACAAAATTTACCAAAAATTTGGAAAAATTCTCAATTTAAAAAAATTCTATTTCTCTGCTTTTAAAACAGATACTGATACCTCCTAAAATAGTTATTACTTTACATTTTCCATATGTCTACTTCATGTATGGATTATTTTGAACATTACATTTTCATTTTTTGGGACATTTGAAGGCTTAGAAGTTTAGCAGCAAATCTTAAAATTTTTAAGAAAATTTCCAAAACCCAATTTTTAAGGATCAGTTCAGATCTGAAGTCATTTTGTGGTGCTTACATAATAGAAACTACCCATAAATAGCCCCATTTTATAAACTACACCCCTCAAGGTTTACAAAACAGATTTTACAAACTTTGTTAACACTTTAGGTGTTCCACAAGAATACAAGGAAAATGCAGATGAAATTTCAGCATTTCACTTTTTTGGTAGATTTTCCATTAAAATGTAAATTTTTTTCAGTAACAAAGCAAGCAGGGTTGAGCGAATCCAAACTGTAAAGTTCGGGTTCGTACCGAACTTTAGGATTTTTGGAACCCGGACCCGAACCCAAACATTTCAGTAAAAGTTCAGTTTCGGTGTTTGGCAATTTATTGGCGCTTTTTGAAAGGCTGCAGAGCGGCCAATCAACAAGCGTTTAACTCTGTGCCCTTAGAAGCCATCACAGCCATGCCTACTAATGGCATGGCTGTGATTGGCCAGTGTAGCATGTGACCCAGCCTCTATATAAGCTGGAGTCACATAGCGCTGCACGTCACTCTGCTGTGCTAAGTGAAGGGAGAGGATTCTTCTGGTGATTTCAGGGAGAGAATAGGAGAGAATCTTTGCTCAAAACGTGAATCTACGCGATCTACAGTCGTGGCCAAAAGTTTTGAGAATGACAAAAATATTAGTTTTCACAAAGTTTGCTGCTAAACTGCTTATAGATCTTTGTTTCAGTTGTTTCTGTGATGTAGTGAAATATAATTACACGCACTTTATACGTTGCAAAGACTTTTATCGACAATTACATGACATTTATGCAAAGAGTCAGTATTTGCAGTGTTGGCCCTTCTTTTTCAGGACCTCTGCAATTCGACTGGGCATGCTCTCAATCAACTTCTGGGCCAATTCCTGACTGATAGCAACTAGGGATGAGCGAACCCGAACTGTATAGTTCGGGTTCGTACCGAATTTTGGGGTGTCCGTGACACGGACCCGAACCTGAACATTTTCGTAAAAGTCCGGGTTCGGTGTTCGGCGCTTTCTTGGCGCTTTTTGAAAGGCTGCAAAGCAGCCAATCAACAAGCGTCATACTACTTGCCCCAAGAGGCCATCACAGCCTTGCCTACTATTGGCATGGCTGTGATTGGCCAGTGCAGCATGTGACCCAGCCTCTATATAAGCTTGGGTCACGTTGCGCTGCACGTCACTCTGCTGATTCAAGCATAGGGAGAGGTTGCAGCTGCGAAGTTAGGGCGAGATTAGGCAGATTAACTCCTCCAAAAGACTTCATTCTGTGATCGATCTGCAGCTGTGGATCATTGAAGTGCTAATATTGACTTGCTCACTTTTTTGAGGCTGCCCAGAGCGTTTTTAGATCACTTTTTTTCTGGGGTGATCGGCGGCCATTTTGTGACTTGTGGTGCGCCAGCACAAGCTATCACCAAGTGTATTTAACCATCAATAGTGTGGTTATTTTGTGCTATATCCTACATCAGCTGCAGGCTGAGCCTGTGTCACCGAAGTGCATTTAACCATCAACAGTCTGGTTATTTTTTGGCCATATACTAAATCAGCAGCAGGCTGAGCCTGTGTCACCGAAGTGCATTTAACCATCAACAGTCTGGTTATTTTTTGGCCATATACTACATCTGGTGCAGGCTGAGCCTGTGTCACCCAAGTGCATTTAACCATCAACAGTGTGGTTATTTTTTGGCCATATACTACATCAGGGGCAAGTTGAGCCTGTCACCCAGCGCCTAAAAAATAGACCTGACATTTCTATTCAACCAAATCTGTACTGTTTTAGCTGGTCAAGTTATTTGTAGTTAACGTAAAAGCACACTTTTTGTTCTGGCTTGAAAAACTATTGCCAAATTTGCCATTCTCAAAATAACTAGTTTCTGGTATATGAGGCCTACTTGAAATCTATCCCAAAAAGGATATCTTACATTGAAGGTGCTGATAGTGTCATTCAGAAAAACCTAAGACACACGCTACCGTGCAGATAGAAGTCTAATTCTGTGATTAAACCTATACCTGTCACATAGCGCAAAAAAAAAAACAGGCCTGACATTTCTATTCAACCAAATCTGTAGTGTTTTAGCTGGTCAAGTTATTTGTAGTGACCGTAAAAGCAGACTTTTTGTTCTGGGTTGAAAAACTATTCCCAAATTTGCCATTCTCAAAATAACTAGTTTCTGGTATATGAGGCCTACTTGAAATCTATCCCAAAAAGGATATCTTACATTGAAGGTGCTGATAGTGTCATTCAAAAAAACCTAAGACACACGCTACCGTGCAGATAGAAGTCTAATTCTGTGATTAAACCTATACCTGTCACATAGCGCAAAAAAAAAACAGGCCTGAAATTTCTATTCAACCAAATCTGTAGTGTTTTAGCTGGTCAAGTTATTTGTAGTGACCGCAAAAGCAGACTTTTTGTTCTGGGTTGAAAAACTATTCCCAAATTTGCCATTCTCAAAATAACTAGTTTCTGGTATATGAGGCCTACTTGAAATCTATCCCAAAAAGGATATCTTACATTGAAGGTGCTGATAGTGTCATTCAGGAAAACCTAAGACACACGATACCGTGCAGATAGAAGTCTGATTCTGTGATTAAACCTATACCTGTCACATAGCGCAAAAAAAAAACAGGCCTGACATTTCTATTTAACCAAATCTGTACTGTTTTAGCTTTTCAAGTTATTTGTAGTGACCGTAAAAGCAGACTTTTTGTTCTGGGTTGAAAAACTATTCCCAAATTTGCCATTCTCAAAATAACTAGGTTCTGGTATTTGAGGCCTACTTGAAATCTATCCCTAAAAGGATATCTTACATTGAAGGTGCTGATAGTGTCATTCAGAAAAACCTAAGACACACGCTACAGTGCAGATAGAACTCTGATTCTGTGATTAAACCTATACCTGTCACACAGCGCAAAAAAAAAACAGGCCTCACATTTCTATTCAACCAAATCTGTACTGTTTTAGCTGGTCAAGTTATTTGTAGTGACCGTAAAAGCACACTTTTTGTTCTGGGTTGAAAAACTATTCCCAAATTTGCCATTCTCGAAATTGTAGTGAACGGGAACAATGAGGAAAACATCTAATAAGGGACGCGGACGCGGACGTGGACATGGTCGTGGTGGTGTTAGTGGACCCTCTGGTGCTGGGAGAGGACGTGGCCGTTCTGCCACAGCCACACGTCCTAGTGAACCAACTACCTAAGGTCCCAGTAGCCAGCAGAATTTACAGCGATATTTGGTGGGGCCCAATGCCGTTCTAAGGATGGTAAGGCCTGAGCAGGTACAGGCATTAGTCAATTGGCTGGCTGACAGTGGATCCAGCACGTTCACATTATCTCCCACCCAGTCTTCTGCAGAAAGCGCACAGATGGCGCATGAAAACCAAGCCCATCGGTCTGTCACATCACCCCCATGCATATCAGGGAAACTGTCTGAGCCTCAAGTTATGCAGCAGTCTCTTATGCTGTTTGAAGACTCTGCTGCCAGGGTTTCCCAAGGGCATCCACCTAGCCCTTCCCCAGGGGTGGAAGAGATAGAATGCACTAACGCACAACCACTTATTTTTCCTGATGATGAGGACATGGGAATACCACCTCAGCACGTCTCTGATGATGACGAAACACAGGTGCCAACTGCTGCGTCTTTCTGCAGTCTGCAGACTGAACAGGAGGTCAGGGATCAAGACTGGGTGGAAGACGATGCAGGGGACGATGAGGGCAGTGGTGAGACCGAGCCAACAGCGTAGCAAAAGAGGGAGCAGTGGGCAAAATCAGAACACCCGCCGCCAAGAAACTCCGCCTGCTACTGACCGCCGCCATCTGGGACCGAGCACCCCAAAGGCAGCTTCAAGGAGTTCCCTGGCATGACACTTCTTCAAACAATGTGCTGACGACAAGACCCGAGTGGTTTGCACGCTGTGCCATCAGAGCCTGAAGCGAGGCATTAACGTTCTGAACCTTAGCACAACCTGAATGACCAGGCACCTGCATGCAAAGCATGAACTGCAGTGGAGTAAACACCTTAAAAACAAGGAAGTCACTCAGGCTCCCCCTGCTACCTCTTCTGCTGCTGCCGCCTCGGCCTCTTCTGCTGCTGCCGCCGCCTCGACCTCTTCTGCTGCTGCTGCCGCCGCCTCGGCCTCTTCCTCCGCCTCTGGAGGAACATTGGCACCTGCCGCCCAGCAAACATGGGATGTACCACCAACACCACCACCTGCGTCACCAAGCATCTCAACCATGTCACACGGCAGCATTCAGCTCTCCATCTCACAAACATTTGAGAGAAAGCGTAAATTCCCACCTAGCCACCCTCGATCCCTGGCCCTGAATGCCAGCATTTCTAAACTACTGGCCTATGAAATGCTGTCATTTAGGCTGGTGGACACACACAGCTTCAAACAGCTCATGTCACTTGCTGTCCCACAGTATGTTGTTCCCAGCCGCCACTACTTCACCAAGAGAGCCGTGCCTTCCCTGCACAAACAAGTGTCCGATAAAATCAAGTGTGCACTACGCAATGCCATCTGTGGCAAGGTCCACCTAACCACAGATACGTGGACCAGTAAGCACGGCCAGGGACGCTATATCTCCCTAACTGCACACTGGGTAAATATAGTGGCGGCTGGGCCCCAGGCGGAGAGCTGTTTGGCGCATGTCCTTCCGCCGCCAAGGATCGCAGGGCAACATTCTTTGCCTCCTGTAGCCTCTTCCTCCTACTCAGCTTCCTCCTCCTCTTCTTCCACCTGCTCATCCAGTCAGCCACACACCTTCACCACCAACTTCAGCACAGCCCGGGGTAAACGTCAGCAGGCCATTCTGAAACTCATATGTTTGGGGGACAGGCCCCACACCGCACAGGAGTTGTGGCGGGGTATAGAACAACAGACCGACGAGTGGTTGCTGCCGGTGAGCCTCAAGCCTGGCCTGGTGGTGTGCGATAATGGGCGAAATCTCGTTGCAGCTCTGGGACTAGCCGGTTTGACGCACATCCCTTGCCTGACGCATGTGCTGAATTTGGTGGTGCAGAAGTTCATTCACAACTACCCCGACATGTCAGAGTTGCTGCATAAAGTGCGGGCCGTCTGTTCGCGCTTCCGGCGTTCACACCCAGCGTAACTTCGGCCTTCCCGCTCACCGCCTCATATGCGACGTGCCCACCAGGTGGAACTCCACCTTGCACATGCTGGACAGACTGTGCGAGCAGCAGCAGGCCATAGTGGAGTTTCAGCTGCAGCACGCACGGGTCAGTCGCACTGCGGATCAGCCCCACTTCACCACCAATGACTGGGCCTCCATGCGAGACCTGTGTGCCCTGTTGCGCTGTTTCGAGTACTCCACCAACATGGCCAGTGGCGATGACGCCGTTATCAGCGTTACAATACCACTTCTATGTCTCCTTGAGAAAACACTTAGGGCGATGATGGAAGAGGAGGTGGCCCAGGAGGAAGAGGAGGAAGAGGGGTCATTTTTAGCACTTTCAGGCCAGTCTCTTCGAAGTGACTCAGAGTGAGGTTTTTTTGCAACAGCAGAGGCCAGGTACAAATGTGGCCAGACAGGGCCCACTACTGGAGGACGAGGAGGACGAGGATGAGGAGGAGGTGGAGGTGGAGGAGGAAGAAGATAAAGCAGGTTCACAGCGGGCTGGCACCTAACGCAGCTCGGGCCCATCACTGGTGCGTGGCTGGGGGGAAACACAGGACGATGACGATACGCCTCCCACAGAGGACAGCTTGTCCTTACCTCTGGGCAGCCTGGCACACATGAGCGACTACATGCTGCAGTGCCTGCGCAACGACAGCAGAGTTGCCCACATTTTAACGTGTGCGGACTACTGGGTTGCCACCCTGCTGGATCCCCGGTACAAAGACAATGTGCCCACCTTACTTCCTACACTGGAGTGTGATAGGAAGATGCGCGAGTACAAGCGCACGTTGGTAGAAGCGCTACTGAGAGCATTCCCAAATGTCACAGGGGAACCAGTGGAAGCCCAAGGCGAAGGCAGAGGAGGAGCAAGAGGTCGCCAAGGCAGCTGTGTCATGGCCAGCTCCTCTGAGGGCAGTATTAGCATGGCAGAGATGTGGAAAAGTTTTGTCACCACGCCACAGCTAACTGCACCACCACCTGATACGGAACGTGTTAGCAGGAGGCAACATTTCAATAACATGGTGGAACAGTACCTGTGCACACCTCTCCACGTACTGACTGATGGTTCGGCCCCATTCAACTTCTGGGTCTCCAAATTGTCCACGTGGCCAGAGCTAGCTTTTTATGCCTTGGGGGTGCTGGCCTCCCCGGCGGCCAGCGTTTTGTCTGAACGTGTATTCAGCACGGCAGGGGGCGTCATTACAGACAAACGCAGCCGCCTGTCTACAGCCAATGTGGACAAGCTGACGTTCATAAAAATGAACCAGGCATGGATCCCACAGGACCTGTCCATCCCTTGTGCAGATTAGACATTAACTACCTCCCCTTAACAATATATTATTGTACTCCAGGGCACTTCCTCATTCAATCCTATTTTTATTTTCATTTTACTATTATATTGCGGGGCAACCCAAAGTTGAATGAACCTCTCCTCTGTCTGGGTGTCGGGGCCTAAATATGTGACAGTGGCCTGTTCCAGTGGTGGGTGACGTGAAGCCTGATTCTCTGCTATGACATGAAGACTGATTCTGTGGTGACATGAAGCCAGATTCTCTGTTACGGGACCTCTCTCCTCTGCCTGGGTGCCTGGGCCTAAATATGTGACAGTGGCCTGTTCCAGTGTTGAGTGACGTGAAGCCTGATTCTCTGCTATGACATGAAGACTGATTCTGTGCTGACATGAAGCCAGATTCTCTGTTACGGGACCTCTCTCCTCTGCCTGGGTGCCTGGGCCTAAATATGTGACAGTGGCCTGTTCCAGTGGTGGGTGACGTGAAGCCTGATTCTCTGCTATGACATGAAGACTGATTCTATGCTGACATGAAGCCAGATTCTCTGTTACGGGACCTCTCTCCTCTGCCTGGGTGCCTGGGCCTAAATATGTGACAGTGGCCTGTTCCAGTGGTGGGTGACGTGAAGCCTGATTCTCTGCTATGACATGAAGACTGATTCTGTGCTGACATGAAGCCAGATTCTCTGTTACGGGACCTCTCTCCTCTGCCTGGGTGCCGGGGTCTAAATATGTGACAGTGGCCTGTTCCAGTGGTGGGTGACGTGAAGCCTGATTCTCTGCTATGACATGAACACTGATTCTGTGCTGACATGATGCCAGATTCTCTGTTACGGGACCTCTCTCCTCTGCCTGGGTGCCTGGGCCTAAATATGTGACAGTGGCCTGTTCCAGTGGTGGGTGACGTGAAGCCTGATTCTCTGCTATGACATTAAGACTGATTCTGTGCTGACATGAAGCCAGATTCTCTGTTACGGGACCTCTCTCCTCTGCCTGGGTGCCTGGGCCTAAATACGTGACAGTGGCCTGTTCCAGTGGTGGGTGACGTGAAGCCTGATTCTCTGCTATGACATGAAGACTGATTCTGTGCTGACATGAAGCCAGATTCTCTGTTACGGGACCTCTCTCCTCTGCCTGGGTGCCTGGGCCTAAATATGTGACAGTGGCATGTTCCAGTGGTGGGTGACGTGAAGCCTAATTCTCTGCTATGACATGAAGACTGATTCTGTGCTGACATGAAGCCAGATTTTCTGTTACGGGACCTCTCTCCTCTGCCTGGGTGCCTGGGCCTAAATATGTGACAGTGGCCTGTTCCAGTGGTGGGTGACGTGAAGCCTGATTCTCTGCTATGACATGAAGACTGATTCTGTGCTGACATGATGCCAGATTCTCTGTTACGGGACCTCTCTCCTCTGCCTGGGTGCCTGGGCCTAAATATTTGACAGTGGCCTGTTCCAGTGGTGGGTGACGTGAAGCCTGATTCTCTGCTATGACATGAAGACTGATTCTGTGCTGACATGAAGCCAGATTCTCTGTTACGGGACCTCTCTCCTCTGCCTGGGTGCCTGGGCCTAAATATGTGACAGTGGCCTGTTCCAGTGGTGGGTGACGTGAAGCCTGATTCTCTGCTATGACATGACGACTGATTCTCTGCTGACATGAAGCCAGATTCTCTGCTATGGCATGAAGAGACTGATTCTCTGCTGACGTGAAGCCAGATTCTCTGCTATGGGACCTCTGTCCAATTGATATTAGTTAATTTTTATTTTTTTTATTTTAATTTTAATTCATTTCCCTATCCACATTTGTTTGCAGGGGATTTACCTACATGTTGCTGCCTTTTGCAGCCCTCTAGCTCTTTCCTGGGCTGTTTTACAGCCTTTTTAGTGCCGAAAAGTTCGGGTCCCCATTGACTTCAATGGGGTTCGGGTTCGGGACGAAGTTCGGGTCGGGTTCGGACCCCGAACCCGAACATTTTCGGGAAGTTCGGCCGAACTTATCGAACCCGAACATCCAGGTGTTCGCTCAACTCTAACCTTGAGGTGATTTAATGGAAGTTACATGTATCGCTAGTTTTCTACGCCTTGTGCGTTGCATCATACATTTTGATGCTTTATTGCCATGGGCAAAGAATTTATGTTGGGAGGATAAATAATATTTGGCTGATTTTGTATTTAAAAGGTTTTTGAGTTCTGTCCTATGGGCTGTCAGATTAGACAAATGTTGGGCTGCTAGGGATCTTTTTATGAAGGGATTCTACAGGGAGTGCAGAATTATTAGGCAAGTTGTATTTTTGAGGATTAATTTTATTATTGAACAACAACCATGTTCTCAATGAACCCAAAAAACTCATTAATATCAAAGCTGAATATTTTTGGAAGTAGTTTTTAGTTTGTTTTTAGTTTTAGCTATTTTAGGGGGATATCTGTGTGTGCAGGTGACTATTACTGTGCATAATTATTAGGCAACTTAACAAAAAACAAATATATACCCATTTCAATTATTTATTTTTACCTGTGAAACCAATATAACATCTCAACATTCACAAATATACATTTCTGACATTCAAAAACAAAACAGAAACAAATCAGTGACCAATATAGCCACCTTTCTATAGCCACTCAAAAGCCTGCCATCCATGGATTCTGTCAGTATTTTGATCTGTTCACCATCAACATTGCGTGCAGCAGCAACCACAGCCTCCCAGACACTGTTCAGAGAGGTGTACTGTTTTCCCTCCTTGTAAATCTCACATTTGATGATGGACCACAGGTTCTCAATGGGGTTCAGATCAGGTGAACAAGGAGGCCATGTCATTAGATTTTCTTCTTTTATACCCTTTCTTGCCAGCCACGCTGTGGAGTACTTGGACGCGTGTGATGGAGCATTGTCCTGCATGAAAATCATGTTTTTCTTGAAGGATGCAGACTTCTTCCTGTACCACTGCTTGAAGAAGGTGTCTTCCAGAAACTGGCAGTAGGACTGGGAGTTGAGCTTGACTCCATCCTCAACCCGAAAAGGCCCCACAAGCTCATCTTTGATGATACCAGCCCAAACCAGTACTCCACCTCCACCTTGCTGGCGTCTGAGTCGGACTGGAGCTCTCTGCCCTTTACCAATCCAGCCACGGGCCCATCCATCTGGCCCATCAAGACTCACTCTCATTTCATCAGTCCATAAAACCTTAGAAAAATCAGTCTTGAGATATTTCTTGGCCCAGTCTTGACGTTTCAGCTTGTGTGTCTTGTTCAGTGGTGGTCGTCTTTCAGCCTTTCTTACCTTGGCCATGTCTCTGAGTATTGCACACCTTGTGCTTTTGGGCACTCCAGTGATGTTGCAGCTCTGAAATATGGCCAAACTGGTGGCAAGTGGCATCTTGGTAGCTGCACGCATGACTTTTCTCAGTTCATGGGCAGTTATTTTGCGCCTTGGTTTTTCCACACGCTTCTTGCGACCCTGTTGACTATTTTGAATGAAACGCTTGATTGTTCGATGATCACGCTTCAGAAGCTTGGCAATTTTAAGAGTGCTGCATCCCTCTGCAAGATATCTCACTATTTTTGACTTTTCTGAGCCTGTCAAGTCCTTCTTTTGACCCATTTTGCCAAAGGAAAGGAAGTTGCATAATAATTATGCACACCTAATATAGGGTGTTGATGTCATTAGACCACACCCCTTCTCATTACAGAGATGCACATCACCTAATATGCTTAATTGGTAGTAGGCTTTCGAGCCTATACAGCTTGGAGTAAGACAACATGCATAAAGAGGATGATGTGGTCAAAATACTCATTTGCCTAATAATTCTGCACGCAGTGTAGAGTGTGGATCTTGTCTAATAAAGAGCAGAGGTGTTTGTCTGATTGTTTCTTTAAAAAGGAGCATTTGCTAATGAAATGACCCCTAATGAACACTTTGTGGGCGTCCCATAGAGTTTGAGGGGAAATGTCTGTTGTGTTATTGGTGGTCCTCGTTGCTCAGTATGGACTCGTTCAGTCTCCAAATTGGAGGCTTACCTGGTTCAGCTGGAGAACGTAGGGTGCAAAAAATCGGAGAGTGGTCCAAAATAGTAATATTTTCGCCTCAGCACATACAGATGTATCATCGTTACCGTTTTTTCGCAATTCGTTAATACCGAACGCGATTTTATCCCCTTCAGTGTAGCAATACACAGCAAAGCCACTAGATGGCGGTGTTTAGTTAA
The DNA here is from genome assembly GCF_905171765.1 of Bufo bufo. Taxonomy (NCBI): domain Eukaryota; kingdom Metazoa; phylum Chordata; class Amphibia; order Anura; family Bufonidae; genus Bufo; species Bufo bufo. The sequence continues at coordinate 84,901,202 of NC_053389.1, forward strand.
AGTATTCAAATTATCGTAGTTATTGGCCAGAGCGGCTTCCCGGTTTACCGACTCCCGTCATCCCTCCCCGCCCTGCCTATCACCCTTATTGTTTGTTCTTCCCTAAACTTAGCGTCCCCCCCCCTGTATGTGAAACACTGAGGTGGCGGAGATTACAGTAACCTGCGTGGCATTGACAATATACGGTAATGTACAGTATACTGTCCCCTTCATCATGCACGCGGCCAAAAAGAAGAAATTGGTTGTCGGGGGTAGCGGGGTGGGGAAATTCACCAGACAGCTACTGTATAGAGTTGAGCGAACACCTGTATGTTCGGGTTCGAGAAGTTCGGCCGAACTTCCCGGAAATGTTCGGGTTCGGGATACGAACCCGACCCGAACTTCGTCTCGAACCCGAACCCCATTGAAGTCAATGGGGACCCGAACTTTTCGGCACTAAAAAGGCTGTAAAACAGCCCAGGAAAGAGTTAGAGGGCTGCAAAAGGCAGCAACATGTAGGTAAATCCCCTGCAAACAAATGTGGATAGGGAAATGAATTAAAATAAAAATAAAATATATAAAATAAACCAATATCAATTGGAGAGAGGTCCCATAGCAGAGAATCTGGCTTCACATCAGCAGAGAATCAGTCTTCATGCCATGGCAGAGAATCTGGCTTCACGTCACCCACCACTGTAACAGTCCATTGTCATATATTTAGGCCCCGGCACCCAGGCAGAGGAGAGAGGTCCCGTAACAGAGAATCTGGCTTCATGTCAGCAGAGAATCAGTCTGCATGTCATAGCAGAGAATCAGGCTTTACGTCACCCAACACTGGAACAGTCCATTGTCAGATATTTAGGCCCAGGCACCCAGGCAGAGGAGAGAGGTACCGTAACAGAGAATCTGGCATCATGTCAGCAGAGAATCAGTCTGCATGTCATAGCAGAGAATCAGGCTTCACGTCACCCACCACTGGAACAGGCCACTGTCAAATATTTAGGCCCAGGCACCCAGGCAGAGGAGAGAGGTCCCATAACAGATAGGGATGAGCGAACCCGAACTGTATAGTTCGGGTTCGTACTGAATTTTGGGGTGTCCGTGACACGGACCCGAACCCGAACATTTTCGTAAAAGTCCGGGTTCGGGTTCGGTGTTCGGCGCTTTCTTGGCGCTTTTTGAAAGGCTGCAAAGCAGCCAATCAACAAGCGTCATACTACTTGGCCCAAGAGGCCATCACAGCCATGCCTACTATTGGCATGGCTGTGATTGTCCAGTGCACCATGTGACCCAGCCTCTATTTAAGCTGGAGTCACGTAGCGCCGCACGTCACTCTGCTATGATCAGTATAGGGAGAGGTTGCAGCTGCGACGTTAGGGCGAGATTAGGCAGAAAAACTCCTCCAAAAGACTTCATTCTGTGGTCGATCTGCAGCTGTGGATCATTGAAGTGCTATTATTGACTTGCTCACTTTTTTTAGGCTGCCCAGAGCGTTTTTAGATCACTTTTTTTCTGGGGTGATCGGCAGCCATTTTGTGACTTGTGGTGCGCCAGCACGAGCTATCACCAAGTGTATTTAACCATCGATAGTGTGGTTATTTTGTGCTATATCCTACATCAGCTGCAGGCTGAGCCTGTGTCACCGAAGTGCATTTAACCATCAACAGTCTGGTTATTTTTTGGCCATATACTACATCTGGTGCAGGCTGAGCCTGTTTCACCCAAGTGCATTTAACCATCAACAGTGTGGTTATTTTTTGGCCATATATTACATCAGGGGCAAGTTGAGCCTGTCACCCAGCGCCTAAAAAATAGACCTGACATTTCTATTCAACCAAATCTGCACAGTTTTAGCTGGTCAAGTTATTTGTAGTGACCTTAAAAGCAGACTTTTTGTTCTGGGTTGAAAAAGCATTCCCAAATTTGCCATTCTCAAAATAACTAGTTTGTGGTATTTGAGGCCTACTTGAAATCTATCCCAAAAAGAAAATCTTACATTGAAGGTATTGATAGTGTCATTCAGAAAAACCTAAGACACACGCTAGCGTGCTGATAGAAGTGTCATTCTGTGATTAAACCTATAACTGTCACACAGCGCAAAAAAAAACAGGTCTCACATCTCTATTCAACCAAATCTGCACAGTTTTAGCTAGTCAAGTTATTTGTAGTGAGCGTAAAAGCAGACTTTTTGTTCTGGGTTGAAAAAGCATTCCCAAATTTGCCATTCTCAAAATAACTAGTTTCTGGTATTTGAGGCCTACTTGAAATCTATCCCAAAAAGAAAATCTTACATTGAAGGTATTGATAGTGTCATTCAGAAAAACCTAAGACACACGCTAGCGTGCTGATAGAAGTGTCATTCTGTGATTAAACCTATAACTGTCACACAGCGCAAAAAAAAACAGGTCTCACATCTCTATTCAACCAAATCTGCACAGTTTTAGCTGGTCAAGTTATTTGTAGTGACCGTAAAAGCAGACTTTTTGTTCTGGGTTGAAAAAGCATTCCCAAATTTGCCATTCTCAAAATAACTAGTTTGTGGTATTTGAGGCCTACTTGAAATCTATCCCAAAAAGAAAATCTTACATTGAAGGTATTGATAGTGTCATTCAGAAAAACCTAAGACACACGCTAGCGTGCTGATAGAAGTGTCATTCTGTGATTAAACCTATAACTGTCACACAGCGCAAAAAAAAACAGGTCTCACATCTCTATTCAACCAAATCTGCACAGTTTTAGCTGGTCAAGTTATTTGTAGTGACCGTAAAAGCAGACTTTTTGTTCTGGGTTGAAAAAGCATTCCCAAATTTGCCATTCTGAAAATAACTAGTTTGTGGTATTTGAGGCCTACTTGAAATCTATCCCAAAAAGAAAATCTTACATTGAAGGTATTGATAGTGTCATTCAGAAAAACCTAAGACACACGCTAGCGTGCTGATAGAAGTGTCATTCTGTGATTAAACCCATAACTGTCACACAGCGCAAAAAAAACAGGTCTCACATCTCTATTTAACCAAATCTGCACAGTTTTAGCTGGTCAAGTTATTTGTAGTGACCTTAAAAGCAGACTTTTTGTTCTGGGTTGAAAAAGCATTCCCAAATTTGCCATTCTCAAAATAACTAGTTTGTGGTATTTGAGGCCTACTTAAAATCTATCCCAAAAAGAAACACTTACATTGAAGGTATTGATAGTGTCATTCAGAAAAACCTAAGACACACGCTAGCGTGCTGATAGAAGTGTCATTCTGTGATTAAACCTATAACTGTCACACAGCGCAAAAAAAAACAGGTCTCACATCTCTATTCAACCAAATCTGCACAGTTTTAGCTGGTCAAGTTATTTGTAGTGACCGTAAAAGCAGACTTTTTGTTCTGGGTTGAAAAAGCATTCCCAAATTTGCCATTCTGAAAATAACTAGTTTGTGGTATTTGAGGCCTACTTGAAATCTATCCCAAAAAGAAACACTTACATTGAAGGTATTGATAGTGTCATTCAGAAAAACCTAAGACACACGCTAGCGTGCTGATAGAAGTGTCATTCTGTGATTAAACCTATAACTGTCACACAGCGCAAAAAAAAACAGGTCTCACATCTCTATTCAACCAAATCTGCACAGTTTTAGCTGGTCAAGTTATTTGTAGTGACCGTAAAAGCAGACTTTTTGTTCTGGGTTGAAAAAGCATTCCCAAATTTGCCATTCTCAAAATAACTAGTTTGTGGTATTTGAGGCCTACTTGAAATCTATCCCAAAAAGAAAATCTTACATTGAAGGTATTGATAGTGTCATTCAGAAAAACCTAAGACACACGCTAGCGTGCTGATAGAAGTGTCATTCTGTGATTAAACCTATAACTGTCACACAGCGCAAAAAAAAAACAGGTCTCACATCTCTATTCAACCAAATCTGCACAGTTTTAGCTGGTCAAGTTATTTGTAGTGACCGTAAAAGCAGACTTTTTGTTCTGGGTTGAAAAAGCATTCCCAAATTTGCCATTCTGAAAATAACTAGTTTGTGGTATTTGAGGCCTACTTAAAATCTATCCCAAAAAGAAACACTTACATTGAAGGTATTGATAGTGTCATTCAGAAAAACCTAAGACACACGCTAGCGTGCTGATAGAAGTGTCATTCTGTGATTAAACCTATAACTGTCACACAGCGCAAAAAAAAACAGGTCTCACATCTCTATTCAACCAAATCTGCACAGTTTTAGCTGGTCAAGTTATTTGTAGTGACCGTAAAAGCAGACTTTTTGTTCTGGGTTGAAAAAGCATTCCCAAATTTGCCATTCTGAAAATAACTAGTTTGTGGTATTTGAGGCCTACTTTAAATCTATCCCAAAAAGAAACACTTACATTGAAGGTATTGATAGTGTCATTCAGAAAAACCTAAGACACACGCTAGCGTGCTGATAGAAGTGTCATTCTGTGATTAAACCTATAACTGTCACACAGCGCAAAAAAAAAACAGGTCTCACATCTCTATTCAACCAAATCTGCACAGTTTTAGCTGGTCAAGTTATTTGTAGTGACCGTAAAAGCAGACTTTTTGTTCTGGGTTGAAAAAGCATTCCCAAATTTGCCATTCTCAAAATAACTAGTTTGTGGTATTTGAGGCCTACTTGAAATCTATCCCAAAAAGAAAATCTTACATTGAAGGTATTGATAGTGTCATTCAGAAAAACCTAAGACACACGCTAGCGTGCTGATAGAAGTGTCATTCTGTGATTAAACCTATAACTGTCACACAGCGCAGAAAAAAACAGGTCTCACATCTCTATTCAACCAAATCTGCACAGTTTTAGCTGGTCAAGTTATTTGTAGTGACCGTAAAAGCAGACTTTTTGTTCTGGGTTGAAAAAGCATTCCCAAATTTGCCATTCTGAAAATAACTAGTTTGTGGTATTTGAGGCCTACTTGAAATCTTTCCCAAAAATAAACACTTACATTGAAGGTATTGATAGTGTCATTCAGAAAAACCTAAGACACACGCTAGCGTGCTGATAGAAGTGTCATTCTGTGATTAAACCTATAACTGTCACACAGCGCAAAAAAAAACAGGTCTCACATCTCTATTCAACCAAATCTGCACAGTTTTAGCTGGTCAAGTTATTTGTAGTGACCGTAAAAGCAGACTTTTTGTTCTGGGTTGAAAAAGCATTCCCAAATTTGCCATTCTCAAAATTGTGGTGAACGGGAACAATGAGGAAAACATCTAATAAGGGACGCGGACGTGGACATGGTCGTGGTGGTGTTAGTGGACCCTCTGGTGCTGGGAGAGGACGTGGCCGTTCTGCCACAGCCACACGTCCTAGTGAACCAACTACCTCAGGTCCCAGTAGCCAGCAGAATTTACAGCGATATTTGGTGGGGCCCAATGCTGTTCTAAGGATGGTAAGGCCTGAGCAGGTACAGGCATTAGTCAATTGGGTTGCCGACAGTGGATCCAGCACGTTCACATTATCTCCCACCCAGTCTTCTGCAGAAAGCGCACAGATGGCGCATGAAAACATGGCCCATCGGTCTGTCACATCACCCCCATGCATATCAGGGAAACTGTCTGAGCCTCAAGTGATGCAGCAGTCTCTTATGCTGTTTGAAGACTCTGCTGCCAGGGTTTCCCAAGGGCATCCACCTAGCCCTTCCCCAGGGGTGGAAGAGATAGAATGCACTAACGCACAACCACTTATTTTTCCTGATGATGAGGACATGGGAATACCACCTCAGCACGTCTCTGATGATGACGAAACACAGGTGCCAACTGCTGCGTCTTTCTGCAGTGTGCAGACTGAACAGGAGGTCAGGGATCAAGACTGGGTGGAAGACGATGCAGGGGACGATGAGGTCCTAGACCCCACATGGAATGAAGGTCGTGCCACTGACTTTCACAGTTCGGAGGAAGAGGCAGTGGTGAGACCGAGCCAACAGCGTAGCAAAAGAGGGAGCAGTGGGAAAAATCAGAACACCCGCCGCCAAGAGACTCCGCCTGCTACTGACCGCCGCCATCTGGGACCGAGCACCCCAAAGGCAGCTTCAAGGAGTTCCCTGGCATGGCACTTCTTCAAACAATGTGCTGACGACAAGACCCGAGTGGTTTGCACGCTGTGCCATCAGAGCCTGAAGCGAGGCATTAACGTTCTGAACCTTAGCACAACCTGCATGACCAGGCACCTGCATGCAAAGCATGAACTGCAGTGGAGTAAACACCTTAAAAACAAGGAAGTCACTCAGGCTCCCCCTGCTACATCTTCTGCTGCTGCCGCCTCGGCCTCTTCTGCTGCTGCTGCCGCCGCCTCGGCCTCTTCCTCCGCCTCTGGAGGAACGTTGGCACCTGCCGCCCAGCAAACATGGGATGTACCACCAACACCACCACCTGCGTCACCAAGCATCTCAACCATGTCACACGGCAGCGTTCAGCTATCCATCTCACAAACATTTGAGAGAAAGCGTAAATTCTCACCTAGCCACCCTCGATCCCTGGCCCTGAATGCCAGCATTTCTAAACTACTGGCCTATGAAATGCTGTCATTTAGGCTGGTGGACACACACAGCTTCAAACAGCTCATGTCACTTGCTGTCCCACAGTATGTTGTTCCCAGCCGCCACTACTTCTCTAAGAGAGCCGTGCCTTCACTGCACAAACAAGTGTCCGATAAAATCAAGTGTGCACTGCGCAACGCCATCTGTGGCAAGGTCCACCTAACCACAGATACGTGGACCAGTAAGCACGGCCAGGGACGCTATATCTCCCTAACTGCACACTGGGTAAATGTAGTGGCGGCTGGGCCCCAGGCGGAGAGCTATTTGGCGCACGTCCTTCCGCCGCCAAGGATCGCAGGGCAACATTCTTTGCCTCCTGTCTCCTCCTCCTCCTACTCAGCTTCCTCCTCCTCTTCTTCCTCCTGCTCATCCAGTCAGCCACACACCTTCACCACCAACTTCAGCACAGCACGGGGTAAACGTCAGCAGGCCATTCTGAAACTCATATGTTTGGGGGACAGGCCCCACACCGCACAGGAGTTGTGGCGGGGTATAGAACAACAGACCGACGAGTGGTTGCTGCCGGTGAGCCTCAAGCCCGGCCTGGTGGTGTGCGATAATGGGCGAAATCTCGTTGCAGCTCTGGGACTAGCCGTTTTGACGCACATCCCTTGCCTGGCGCATGTGCTGAATTTGGTGGTGCAGAAGTTCATTCGCAACTACCCCGACATGTCAGAGCTGCTGCATAAAGTGCGGGCCGTCTGTTCGCACTTCCGGCGTTCACACCCTGCCGCTGCTCGCCTGTCTGCGCTACAGCGTAACTTCGGCCTTCCCGCTCACCGCCTCATATGCGACGTGCCCACCAGGTGGAACTCCACCTTGCATATGCTGGACAGACTGTGCGAGCAGCAGCAGGCCATAGTGGAGTTTCAGCTGCAGCACGCACGGGTCAGTCGCACTGCGGATCAGACCCACTTCACCACCAATGACTGGGCCTCCATGCGAGACCTGTGTGCCCTGTTGCGCTGTTTCGAGTACTCCACCAACATGGCCAGTGGCGATGACGCCGTTATCAGCATTACAATACCACTTCTATGTCTCCTTGAGAAAACACTTAGGGCGATGATGGAAGAGGAGGTGGCCCAGGAGGAAGAGGGGTCATTTTTAGCACTTTTAGGCCAGTCTCTTCAAAGTGACTCAGATGGAGGTTTTTTGCAACACCAGAGGCCAGGTACAAATGTGGCCAGACAGGGCCCACTACTGGAGGACGAGGAGGACGAGGATGAGGAGGAGGTGGAGGAGGATGAGGATGAAGCATGTTCACAGCGGGGTGGCTCCCAAAGCAGCTCGGGCCCATCACTGGTGCGTGGCTGGGGGGAAACACAGGACGATGACGATACGCCTCCCACAGAGGACAGCTTGTCCTTACCTCTGGGCAGCCTGGCACACATGAGCGACTACATGCTGCAGTGCCTGCGCAACGACAGCAGAGTTGCCCACATTTTAACGTGTGCAGACTACTGGGTTGCCACCCTGCTGGATCCCCGGTACAAAGACAATGTGCCCACCTTACTTCCTACACTGGAGCGTGATAGGAAGATGCGCGAGTACAAGCGCACGTTGGTAGACGCGCTACTGAGAGCATTCCCAAATGTCACAGGGGAACCAGTGGAAGCCCAAGGCGAAGGCAGAGGAGGAGCAAGAGGTCGCCAACGCAGCTGTGTCACGCCCAGCTCCTCTGAGGGCAGGGTTAGCATGGCAGAGATGTGGAAAAGTTTTGTCAACACGCCACAGCTAAGTGCACCACCACCTGATACGGAACGTGTTAGCAGGAGGCAACATTTCACTAACATGGTGGAACAGTACCTGTGCACACCCCTCCACGTACTGACTGATGGTTCGGCCCCATTCAACTTCTGGGTCTCCAAATTGTCCACGTGGCCAGATCTAGCCTTTTATGCCTTGGAGGTGCTGGCATGCCCGGCGGCCAGCGTTTTGTCTGAACGTGTATTCAGCACGGCAGGGGGCGTCATTACAGACAAACGCAGCCGCCTGTCTACAGCCAATGTGGACAAGCTGACGTTCATAAAAATGAACCAGGCATGGATCCCACAGGACCTGTCCATCCCTTGTGCAGATTAGATATTAACTACCTCCCCTTAACAATATATTATTCTACTCCAGGGCACTTCCTCATTCAATACTATTTTTAATTTCATTTTACCATTATATTGCGGGGCAACCCAAAGTTGAATGAACCTCTCCTCTGTCTGGGTGCCGGGGCCTAAATGTATGACAGTGGCCTGTTCCAGTGGTGGGTGACGTGAAGCCTGATTCTCTGCTATGACATGAATACAGATTCTGCGCTGACATAAGGCCAGATTCTCTGTTACGGGACCGCTCTCCTCTGCCTGGGTGCCTGGGCCTAAATGTGTGACAGTGGCTTGTTCCAGTGGTGGGTGACGTGAAGCCTGATTCTCTGCTATGACATGAAGACTGATTCTGCGCTGACATAAGGCCAGATTCTCTGTTACGGGACCTCTCTCCTCTGTCTGGGTGCCGGGGCCTAAATGTGTGACAGTGGCCTGTTCCAGTGGTGGGTGACGTGAAGCCTGATTAATTTCCCTATCCACATTTGTTTGCAGGGGATTTACCTACATGTTGCTGCCTTTTGCAGCCCTCTAGCTCTTTCCTGGGCTGTTTTACAGCCTTTTTAGTGCCGAAAGGTTCGGGGCCCATTGACTTCAATGGGGTTCGGGTTCGCAACGAAGTTCGGGTCGGGTTCGGATCCCGAACCCGAACATTTCCGGGAAGTTCGGCCGAACTTCTCGAACCCGAACATCCAGGTGTTCGCTCAACTCTAATAACAGAGATTCAGGCTTCATGTCAGCAGAGAATCAGTCTTCATGTCATAGCAGAGAATCAGGCTTCACGTCACCCACCACTGGAACAGGCCACTGTCACATATTTAGGCCCAGGCACCCAGGCAGAGGAGAGAGGTCCCATAACAGAGATTCAGGCTTCATGTCAGCAGAGAATTAGTCTTCATGTCATAGCAGAGAATCAGGCTTCACGTCACCCACCACTGGAACAGGCCACTGTCACATATTTAGGCCCAGGCACCCAGACAGAGGAGAGAGGTCCCGTAACAGAGAATCTGGCTTCATGTCAGCACAGAATCAGTCTTCATGTCATAGCAGAGAATCAGGCTTCACGTCACCCACCACTGGAACAGGCCACTGTCACATATTTAGGCCCAGGCACCCAGGCAGAGGAGAGAGGTCGCGTAACAGAGAATCTGGCTTCATGTCAGCACAGAATCAGTCTTCATGTCATAGCAGAGAATCAGGCTTCACGTCACCCACCACTGGAACAGGCCACTGTCACACATTTAGGCCCCGGCCCCCAGACAGAGGAGAGGTTCATTCAACTTTTGGTTGCCCCGCAATATAATGGTAAAATGAAAATAAAAATAGGATTGAATGAGGAAGTGCCCTGGAGTACAATAATATATTGTTAAGGGGAGGTAGTTAATGTCTAATCTGCACAAGGGATGGACAGGTCCTGTGGGATCCATGCCTGGTTCATTTTTATGAACGTCAGCTTGTCCACATTGGCTGTAGACAGGCGGCTGCGTTTGTCTGTAATGACGCCCCCTGCCGTGCTGAATACACGTTCAGACAAAACGCTGGCCGCCGGGCAGGCCAGCACCTTCAAGGCATAAAAGGCTAGCTCTGGCCACGTGGACAATTTGGAGACCCAGAAGTTGAATGGGGCCGAACCATCAGTCAGTACGTGGAGGGGTGTGCACAGGTACTGTTCCACCATGTTAGTGAAATGTTGCCTCCTGCTAACACGTTCCGTATCAGGTGGTGGTGCAGTTAGCTGTGGCGTGGTGACAAAACTTTTCCACATCTCTGCCATGCTAACCCTGCCCTCAGAGGAGCTGGCCGTGACACAGCTGCATTGGCGACCTTTTGCTCCTCCTCTGCCTTCGCCTTGGGCTTCCACTAGTTCCCCTGTGACATTTGGGAATGCTCTCAGTAGCGCGTCTACCAACGTGCGCTTGTACTCGCGCATCTTCCTATCACGCTCCAGTGTAGGAAGTAAGGTGGGCACATTGTCTTTGTACCGGGGATCCAGCAGGGTGGCAACCCAGTAGTCCGCACACGTTAAAATGTGGGCAACTCTGCTGTCGTTGCGCAGGCACTGCAGCATGTAGTCGCTCATGTGTGCCAGGCTGCCCAGAGGTAAGGACAAGCTGTCCTTTGTGGGAGGCGTATCGTCATCATCCTGTGTTTCCCCCCAGCCACGCACCAGTGATGGGCCCGAGCTGCTTTTGGTGCCAGCCCGCTGTGAACATGCTTCATCCTCATTCTCCTCCACCTCCTCCTCATTCTCGTCCTCCTCGTCCTCCAGTAGTGGGCCCTGTCTGGCCACATTTGTACCTGGCCTCTGGTGTTGCAAAAAACCTCCCTCTGAGTCACTTCGAAGAGACTGGCCTGAAAGTGCTAAAAATGACCCCTCTTCCTCCTCTTCCTCCTCCTCCTCCTGGGCCACCTCCTCTTCCATCATCGCCCTAAGTGTTTTCTCAAGGAGACATAGAAGTGGTATTGTAATGCTGATAACGGCGTCATCGCCACTGGCCATGTTGGTGGAGTACTCGAAACAGCGCAACAGGGCACACAGGTCTCGCATGGAGGCCCAGTCATTGGTGGTGAAGTGGTGCTTTTCCGCAGTGCGACTGACCCGTGCGTGCTGCAGCTGAAACTCTACTATGGCCTGCTGCTGCTCGCACAGTCTGTCCAGCATGTGCAAGGTGGAGTATCACCTGGTGGGCACATCGCATATGAGGCGGTGAGCGGGAAGGCTGAAGTTACACTGTAGCGCAGACAGGCGTGCAGCAGCAGGGTGTGAACGCCGGAAGCGCGAACAGACGGCCCGCACTTTATGCAGCAGCTCTGACATGTCGGGGTAGTTGCGAATAAACTTCTGCACCACCAAATTTAGCACATGCGCCAGGCAAGGGATGTGCGTCAAACCGGCTAGTCCCAGAGCTGCAACGACATTTCGCCCATTATCGCACACCACCAGGCCGGGCTTGAGGCTCACCGGCAGCAACCACTCGTCGGTCTGTTGTTCTATACCCCGCCACAACTCCTGTGCGGTGTGGGGCCTGTCCCCCAAACATATGAGTTTCAGAACGGCCTGCTGACGTTTACCCCGGGCTGTGCTGAAGTTGGTGGTGAAGGTGTGTGGCTGACTGGATTAGCAGGTGGAAGAAGAGGAGGAGGAAGCTGAGTAGGAGGAGGAGGAGACAGGAGGCAAAGAATGTTGCCCTGCGTTCCTTGGCAGTGTGCAGTTAGGGAGATATAGCGTCTCTGGCCGTGCTTACTGGTCCACGTATCTGTGGTTAGGTGGACCTTGCCACAGATGGCGTTGCGCAGTGCACACTTGATTTTATCGGAAACTTGGTTGTGCAGGGAAGGCACGGCTCTCTTGGAGAAGTAGTGCCGGCTGGGACCAACATACTGTGGGACAGCAAGCGACATGAGCTGTTTGAAGCTGTCTGTGTCCACCAGCCTAAATGACAGCATTTCATAGGCCAGTAGTTTAGAAATGCTGGCATTCAGGGCCAGGGATCGAGGGTGGCTAGGTGGGAATTTACGCTTTCTCTCAAATGTTTGTGAGATGGAGAGCTGAACGCTGCCGTGTGACATGGTTGAGATGCTTGGTGACGCAGGTGGTGGTGTTGGTGGTACATCCCATGTTTGCTGGGGGGCAGGTGCCAACGTTCCTCCAGAGGCGGAGGAAGAGGCCGAGGCGGCGGCAGCAGCAGAAGAGGCCGAGGCGGCAGCAGCAGAAGAGGTAGCAGGGGGAGCCTGAGTGACTTCTTTGTTTTTAAGGTGTTTACTCCACTGCAGTTCATGCTTTGCATGCAGGTGCCTGGTCATGCAGGTTGTGCTAAGGTTCAGAACATTAATGCCTCGCTTCAGGCTCTGATGGCACAGCGTGCAAACCACTCGGGTCTTGTCGTCAGCACATTATTTAAAGAAGTGCCATGCCAGGGAACTCCTTGAAGCTGCCTTTGGGGTGCTCGGTCCCAGAAGGCGGCGGTCAGTAGCAGGCGGAGTCTCTTGGCGGCGGGTGTTCTGATTTTGCCCACTGCCCCCTCTTTGTCTTTTGCTACGCTGTTGGCTCGGTCTCACCACTGCCTCTTCCTCCGAACTGTGAAAGTCAGTGACACGACCTTCATTCCATGTGGGGTCTAGGACCTCATCGTCTCCTGCATCGTCTTCCACCCAGTCTTGATCCCTGACCTCCTGTTCAGTCTGCACACTGCAGAAAGACGCAGCAGTTGGCACCTGTGTTTCGTCATCATCAGAGACGTGCTGAGGTGGTATTCCCATGTCCTCATCATCAGGAAACATAAGTGGTTGTGCGTTAGTGCATTCTATCTCTTCCACCCCTGGGGAAGGGCTAGGTGGATGCCCTTGGGAAACCCTGGCAGCAGAGTCTTCAAACAGCATAAGAGACTGCTGCATAACTTGAGGCTCAGACAGTTTCCCTGATATGCATGGGGGTGATGTGACAGACTGATGGGCTTGGTTTTCATGCGCCATATGTGCGCTTTCTGCAGAAGACTGGGTGGGAGATAATGTGAACGTGCTGGATGCACTGTCGGCCACCCAATTGACTAATGCCTGTACCTGCTCAGGCCTTACCATCCTTAGAACGGCATTGGGCCCCACCAAATATCCCTGTAAATTCTGGCGGCTACTGGGAGCTGAGGTAGTTGGTACACTAGGACGTGTGGCTGTGGCAGAACGGCCACGTCCTCTCCCAGCACCAGAGAGTCCACTAACACCACTACGACCATGTCCACGTCCGCGTCCCTTACTAGTTGTTTTCCTCATTGTTACCGTTCACCACAATTAGAAAAATATTATTCGGGCCAATGTATTGAATTAAAATTCAGGCCTTTTTTTACAGACACCTAACACTGTCTGGCTATCTATTTAGGTACCGTATTACACTAATACAGGCACACAAGTAATGACAGATTTGGTTAAATATAAATGTGAGGCCTATTTTTTACGCGCTGTGTGACAGATATACCTTTAATCACAGAATTAGAGTTGTATCTGCACTGTAGCGTGTGTGTTAAGTTTTTCAGAATGACACTATCAGCACCTTGAATCTAAGATATCCTTTATGGGATAGATTTAAAGTAGGCCTGATATAGCAAAAACTACTAATTTTGAGAATGGCAAATTTGGGAATAGTTTTTCAACCCAGAACAAAAACTTTGCTTTTACGGTCACTACAAATAATTTGACCAGCTAAAACAGTACAGATTTGGTTGAATAGAAATGTCAGGCCTATTTTTTACGCGCTGTGTGACAGATATACCTTTAATCACAGAATTAGACTTGTATCTGCACTGTAGCGTGTGTGTTAAGTTTTTCAGAATGACACTATCAGCACCTTCAATCTAAGATATCCTTTTTGGGATAGATTTAAAGTAGGCCTGATATAGCAGAAACGACTAATTTTGAGAATAGCAAATTTGGGAATAGTTTTTCAACCCAGAACAAAAACTGTGCTTTTACGGTCACTACAAATAATTTGACCAGCTAAAACAGTACAGATTTGGTTAAATATAAATGTGAGGCCTATTTTTTACGCGCTGTGTGACAGATATACCTTTAATCAAAGAATTAGACTTGTATCTGCACGGTAGCGTGTGTGTTAAGTTTTTCAGAATGACACTATCAGCATCTTCAATCTAAGATATCTTTTTTGGGATAGATTTAAAGTAGGCCTGATATAGCAGAAACTACTAATTTTGAGAATGGCAAATTTGGGAATAGTTTTTCAACCCAGAACAGAAAACTGTGCTTTTACGGTCACTACAAATAACTTGACCAGCTAAAACAGTACTGATTTGGAGGAATATAAATGTCAGGGCTATTTTTTAGGCGCTGTGTGACAGGTATACCTTTAATCACAGAATTAGACTTGTATCTGCACTGTAGCGTGTGTGTTAAGTTTTTCAGAATGACACTATCAGCACCTTGAATCTAATATACCCTTTTTGGGATAGATTTAAAGTAGGCCTGATATAGCAGAAACGACTAATTTTGAAAATGGCAAATTTGGGAATACTTTTTCAACCCAGAACAAAAACTGTGCTTTTACGGTCACTACAAATAACTTGACCAGCTAAAACAGTACTGATTTGGAGGAATATAAATGTCAGGGCTATTTTTTAGGCGCTGGGTGACAGGTATACCTTTAATCACAGAATTAGACTTGTATCTGCACTGTTGCGTGTGTGTTAAGTTTTTCAGAATGACACTATCAGCACCTTGAATCTAATATACCCTTTTTGGGATAGATTTAAAGTAGGCCTGATATAGCAGAAACTACTAATTTTGAGAATGGCAAATTTGGGAATAGTTTTTCAACCCAGAACAAAAACTGTGCTTTTACGGTCACTACAAATAACTTGACCAGCTAAAACAGTACTGATTTGGAGGAATATAAATGTCAGGTCTATTTTTTAGGCGCTGGGTGACAGGCTCAACTTGCCCCTGATGTAGTATATGGCCAAAAAATAACCACACTATTGATGGTTAAATGCACTTGGGTGACACAGGCTCAGCCTGCACCTGATGTAGTATATGGCCAAAAAATAACCACACTGTTGATGGTTAAATGCACTTGGGTGACACAGGCTCAGCCTGCACCTGATGTAGTATATGGCCAAAAAATAACCACACTGTTGATGGTTAAATGCACTTGGGTGACACAGGCTCAGCCTGCACCTGATGTAGGATATAGCAAAAAATAACCACACTATTGATGGTTAAATGCACTTGGGTGACACAGGCTCAGCCTGCACCTGATGTAGTATATGGCCAAAAAATAACCACACTGTTGATGGTTAAATGCACTTTGGTGACACAGGCTCAGCCTGCACCTGATGTAGGATATAGCAAAAAATAACCACACTATTGATGGTTAAATGCACTTGGTGGTAGCTTGTGCTGGCGCACCACAAGCCACAAACTGGCCGCCGATCACCCCAGAAAAAAGTGATATAAAAACGCTCTGGGCAGCCTAAAAAAAGTGAGCAATTCAATATCAGCACTTCAATGATCCACAGCTGGAGATCGATCACAGAATGAAGTCTTTTGGAGGAGTTAATCTGCCTAATCTCGCCCTAACGTCGCAGCTGCAACCTCTCCCTATGCTTGAATCAGCAGAGTGACGTGCAGCGCAACGTGACCCAAGCTTATATAGAGGCTGGGTCACATGCTGCACTGGCCAATCACAGCCATGCCAATAGTAGGCATGGCTGTGATGGCCTCTTGGGGCAAGTAGTATGACGCTTGTTGATTGGCTGCTTTGCAGCCTTTCAAAAAGCGCCAAGAAAGCGCCGAACACCGAACCCGAACCCGGACTTTTACGAAAATATTCGGGTTCGGGTCCGTGTCACGGACACCCCAAAATTCGGTACGAACCCGAACTATACAGTTCGGGTTCGTTCATCCCTACTACTGTTCACTGTACCGCATTGTGATTTCAACTTTCTCTAAGTTGAAATCGAAATGCGATTTACAGAACTTGAATTAATCGCATTGTGATTTCAACTTTCTCAAATCCGACAGTACATTCTCCATGAGCACGGAAGTCGGCAGAAGCTCTAAGTTGAAATCGCAACGCGATTTATAGAACTTGAATTAATCGCATTGCGATTTCAACTTTCTCAAATCCGACAGTACATTCTAGCATGGAGCCGTATAAATAGATAAATATTCCATATTTATCTATTTATTCATTCATCTATTTATTTAAATTTAGAGTGATACATCCAAACAGGAACATTTTACCCATATAAGTTATAATTTATGTAATTATGCTATGGGTATTTTATCAGGTGATTCCTACAGCAACAAGTGGGAGAGTAGCAGAAGCTCCTGTGGTATACTCCTGCCATTTCTGTTTGAGTGTGTATGTGGAGGAAGGGAAGCAGACACAATAGGCTTGTTAATGAGCAAATTAAAAAGCCTATTGTTTTCTGTCCCCTTCCCCCAATACACACTCATGGTAGAGGACATGTGGAATGAAATGGCAGGAGTACTGTATACTGAAAAGTATCTTTATCTCTTTCAGGGTTTATAGGGGAAAAAAGTTTTATTTTTTTTCATAATAAAAAAACATACAAAATACAATTATCAAAAGTAAAAAAAAAGAAGGTAAAACAAGATGGATTCAACTCGTGTTTTGCTCATTTTATCCGTATCCTTATTATTTATTTTTTAATAAAAAAATAATAATTTTTACAAATAAATGCATCTGTATACTCTGTGCAACACCAGATAGTATAGTGCCCTCCAACATATATATTCTCATTTTGTGTGTGTAAAGATGGATGTATGTGTATATATATATGTATGTGTGTACTGTACATATGTGTGTGCATGAGTGTACGGCTGGCCCTCGCAGGAACTCCTTCATTTTACAGCAAAGAATAAGAAATATACTTTAAATTCATGCAATCAAGCTTTGTACATTTTCTGGATTAAAAGGATATTTTTAAGATAAGAAAATCAAAAATTGTGCCTGGCATTGTGCAGTTACACTGAATGAAGTTCATTTAAAAAGGATGAAAATCTGCACTTATACTCCAGTCGCTGCCAAAGCTGCTTTTCCAGTTATATACTGTAGGCTGACACTATGAGGGAAACTTATGTAAAGAAAAAAGCCTAAAAACTGTAAACTTGCCCTAATACACCATTCCTTTCCAAAAACTGCATTATCAGTTCTATAGTCTGGAACTATGAAGGAACCTTGGGTAAAGAAAAATAGCATAAAAAACATTAAACCTGCGTTTATACTACAGTCACATCCAGATCTTCATTTTCAGCTCTGTAGGCTGATACTATGGTGAAAAAAAAAAACAATCAGTAAATCTGCTGTTATGCTCCAGTCACTCCCAAAGCTGCTTTTCCAGTTTTGTAGGCTGACACTATGAGGGAAGCTTACGTAAAGAAAAAAAGCCTAAAAACTATAAACCTGCCCTAATACTCCAGTCCCTTCCAAAACTGCAGTTTCAGTTTTATAGGCTGGCACTATGAAGGAACCTTGGGTAAAGAAAAATACCATAAAAAAACTGTAAACCTGCGTTTGTACTGCAGTCACATCCAGATCTCCATTTTCAGCTCTGTAGGCTGACACTATGCTGGGGAAAAAAAGCATCAGTAAATCTGCTATTATGCTCCAGTCACTGCCAAAGCTGCTTTTTCAGTTCTGTAGGCTGACACTGGAACATTATAGCTTGGCTATGACCTAAATATCTGGTGGTGATCAGACCCTCAGAGTATGGAGGGGCCCGCTGAGTGGCTGTTCCTATTTCATTGCCGGAGCGCTGGGTTCCAATCACTAGAGAGAGCAGCGGCTGTCAGGTGGAGCCGGTGTATGAAGTCTGTGTGAGGGAGGAGGTTCTATATGGAGGAGGAGGGGTGGAGTGTCCCTTTTCGGTGTATGTAAAGTTGAAATCGCAATGCGATTAATTCAAGTTCTATAAATTGCATTGCGATTTCAACTTAGAGCTTCTGCCGACTTCCGTGCTCATGGAGCGTCCCCATCACCATGGGAACGGCTCCATGCTAAAATGTACTGTTGGATTTGAGAAAGTTGAAATCGCAATGCGATTAATTCAACTTCTATAAATCGCATTGCGATTTCAACTTAGAGCTTCTGCCGACTTCCGTGCTCATGGAGAATGTACTGTCGGATTTGAGAAAGTTGAAATCGTAATGCGGTACAGTGTACAGTAGCTGTCTGGTGAACTCCCCTTCCCCCCACCCCGCCACCCCCGCCACCCCCGCCACCCCCGCCACCCCCGCCACCTGATTTCTTCTTTTTGGCCGCGTGCGTGATGAAGGGGACAGTATACTGTACATTACCGTATATTGTCAATGCCACGCAGGTTACTGTAATCTCTGCCACCTCGGTGTTTCACATACAGGGGGGGGACGACACTACTCTCCCATGTACTGTAGTTCCAAGCGGGTCCCGGGTAGTTCCAAGCGCCATCTGGTGTTCACTCAGAAAAATTGCACCACCAAGCGCTTCGGGTTCACAAATGAAATTCGCTATCGTTACGCGCTGATGCGAGTCTGCAGGGAGCGCTAACGATGATACAACTGTAGGTGTATTTGGTCTTTGGGAGTAAAAATTTAGTCAATCCTACTATAGGAGTTCCCTGGAGTAAAAGGAATAGTCAATGTAAATGGGATTAAGACATCTCCATATGTCAACAAGACCTAAATCATAAAGTCTAGAATTAAGTCTTTTCATATTTCTGGCTGAAAAAGAGTTTTTTTTTGGAGGAAGTGTCAACTAGAGGTTGTGAAGCGACATTAAAGTCACCTGCTAAGACAAGTGTTCCCTCCTTCATAGATTCTACCAAAGTTAAGATGGATAGTAGCCAGGTAATCTGATCACTATTAGGAGCATAAATGTTGACAAAGGTATACATCTTATGTCTAATGCGACCTTTTTAAATAACGTATCTGCCCTCTGGGTCTTGTGTGTGCGTGAAATACAAAAAGGGAACATCTTTCCTAAACCCCACACTCACTCCCCTAGAGGCCGCGCCATCCGCTCCACAATGGTACCAGTTCAGAAATTTCGAGAAAGATAGGTCCGGGTATTTCCCGTGCTTATAATGGGTTTCTTGGAGAAAAATTATTGAGCACTTTTCTTTCCACAAGAGGGAAAGGATTTGTGATCTTTTTGATGGGGATCTAAGTCCCTTTACATTGTATGATGGTAATTTGAGATCTGTCATGGTAAGTAAAGGAGAGAAATTCTTACGGGGATCTGATCATATCTGTGGGAGGGGAGTCTTTGTCTGGAATAGTGGAGCATCGTGGTAACCTCCAGGAGACAGAGTGAACGGTCTGCATCTTGCCCAATCAAGGAAAAGTGGTACACATGTGTTCCATAACTAAAGAAACAAAAAATATATTACAATACAGTAGTTTAACCGTAAGGAAGCTGGTAGCAACATTCTTAACATTATTAAGCTTGAAGGCTTCTTCATAAGGGGGTACAATGGGTTTGACCCTAGGTAAGAGGCTATTTTTGGGACAGGAGAAGATAGGAAAGGTAGACTTCAGGAGAGGAATAATAGGGAGAGGGAGGAGAGAGGGAGTAGCAGGACAAGGGCATGATAAAGGCAGAACACAGGCAACTTCAACATATTCTTCACTACTAGAGAAAGGAAATTAAAAGATGGTCCCTGTTATCCTTCTAGGTTGCCGCTGCGATGTTTCATTCGTCGTCTTTTCGGAGTGGTTGATTTCTCCCATGGGGTCATCTTGGGGAGATCCGGCGAAGTGGCGATTTCAAACACCGCGTCCCAATCCACAATGTCCAACGGAGAAATGTCCATGATGGAGAATGCTTCTAGTAGGTCAGTATAGGAGGCAATCTTTATCTGTTTACCAGAATATTTGAAAGTTAGACCAAAAGGAAAAGTCCATCTGTAGGGGACTTGTTTGTTGCGGAGATGATCTGTGTGAGGTTTTAGATTTCTCCTCTTTTTCAATGTAATAGGAGAGAGAACTTGGTATATAGAAATAGGAGATTTGCCAAAGATTATGCTGTTTGAAGCTCTGGCTGCAGATTATATCTCTAGGTGGTTCAGTGTCAATTGGCTTCGATCTGAGAGCTCTGTGAGCCCTTTCTATAATCATCTGAGAGGATTCACTATTGTTCAGGAGAGATTCAGCAATCTGTATAATAGTGTCCTTAAGATCGCCATTAGGCACTGATTCAGGTATAACTCTGAACCGGAGATTATTCCTCCGGCCTCGATTTTCATGGTCCTCTATTGCGGCATGGAGAAGGTTTATGTGGTGCTGACAAGAGGCGAGGGATTTGGAGACCGCTTAGCTGTGTTCCAGGACGGTCTGTTGAGTGGCCTCCAGGGATTCCACCCTGTGGCCTATGTGCTGTATCTCATGCGTTAGCACCGAAATCTCATGCTTTAGGGGCGACAGGGCCTCTGCTAATGCTTGTTTTATAAATTTTCTGGACACCGGCAAGGTGCCGGAGCTTTCTGACTCACCCCTGTCGCTGTCGCCTTCGGACCAGCCTTTTTCTGAGTCTGCTAGAGCGCGCTCCTCTGTCGGCGCCATCTTGGGTTCTCCCGGATTAGGACCTTTAGGGATTGTGGCGGAGTCAGTGGACTTCTGTCCTCCGATCTTTACCATTCTGAGGTCTGTTGGCTATCGTAAGCTTGTCCCTTACCAAGAGAATAAGCGGAGCTCAGCCAAGCATGTCTTCACACCTCGGCCGCTGGCTCCGCCCCCACTTGTGTTCTCCCTCTTGCCGAGGGTCCAATCAATATTAAAGATGGCCCTGGGTATTGGCATAGCAAGGCTGCAATCACAATCGTGTACACAACAGATATTTTCTTTACACATAAGTGAGGTAGGGGGCGGCACAGCCACACAAACAAGTCACACAGATAGCCAAACGACTCCCACGGCTGATGAGGACACACACTGCCGGTGGTGCACAGCTGAACGTAGCAGGTAGGGTGCATGTAATCACAATATAAGAGAAGAAATATACAGCGGCACTCACCAGTGTGCTGTTTTATGCGTGTATTAGAATTGTCCACCCCCTGCTATACCTTATTCATGGAATAAAAGAACCGCAATTATTTCAACACACTGGTGAGTGCCGCTGTATATTACTTCTCCTATATTGAGATATTTTCTTTAGCTATGTCCATTCCCGGAGTGGTGAATGATTCTATAGAAATTCTAGATAAAGCACCTTTACCTATGTAATGCATATAGAAAAAATGTCTGTAACCAAGTTTATTTCTGTTGATTTCCTTTTTTAATGATTCTTTGTAGGATAACTATAAAATGTTGTTATTCAAAGGGACAAATATGCTCATATCGAGAGTACGTAACAAAATGTAAGATATATAAGGAATGTCAAATGCCAAAAAGACACAATAAACCAGATTTTTTCTTTAAATATATTTAAGAAAATGAGAAACAAAATGAGAAACATAGAATAATGGTGGCTGACACACCATGCCAATTTGGCAGTGACTCGGGCAAAACAAACTAATACATAAGTACTTATTGCAATTTTATTGTGCATTGTACTCAATATTCCAGGTTTTCTTTTTTTTTCATCTGTGACATGGGCAATTGCATAGTAGATTCAATTTCTATTTATGATAGGAGCCCCTTAATTGTATATCTGTATGGGCATGAATGATGTGATGATGATAATGAACATGAGACAGACTGCCTACCAGGCTGATGATGCTTCCACCTCAATACATTAAGGTCAACCAACTGATCCTACTTTCCCTCCATGGCACTCTTCCCTGATGTGCAAGATCCAATAGGTCTCCTGAGCAGGCAACCAATGAGAGATGTTTTACCAGGGTCCCCTGAAAAAAGAAGCTGGAGGATCCTTAGACTGTATGGGGAATAGCCCTAACTACATGTATATTGGTATCAACATTAAATGGGGTTTGTTTAGATGGTTAATATTAATGACCTGTCCTCAGGATAGATCATTAATTCCTGATCGGAGGGGGTCTGAAATGTGGCACCCCTGCCAATCAGCTGGAGAGGCCGCAGCACTCTGCTCAGCGCTGCAGCCTTCTCACAGTTTACTAAGTACAGCACCATCCATTAGATAGTGGCTAGATTTGATATTGCAGCTCAGCCCTATTCACTTGAATGGGACTAAGCTGCGCCTATGCCATGTGACTAATAAAAAGTGACATCACTGGCCTACGAAGAGGCTCACCGGACCACAGAAGCCTTTTCAAACCGTGCTTCAATGTGATAAACCCCCATTGGTCAGAAATTGATAACCTATCTTGTGGATAGGTCATCAATATTAAAAATACATGAACAACCCCTTTAATTATACTGTAGACCATCATTATGTATACGAATGTCATTCTATACAACATGACAATATGCTATATACAGTAGTTTGTCAGTAACACAGTTTTTGCAACAATGTTGAGCTAACACCCTGAAAACATTTCTTTTTTAATTTTTCCTCATTAAAAATGTTGAGACTATACTGAGCAGACTTCATTTATGCTGAGAGCAGACTGCAATGATACGCTGATGAACAGAGATTGCTAACCTCTCTATGCGCTGCCAGATACAGATGGAAATGCTTGATCTCATGAGACTTGGTTCAAAACACTTAAAGGGATTCATTAAAACATAATTGGTTCATGCTCAGTGTACACGCATAAAAGTTAATCCAGCATTGAAGTTTTATTTTTCAATTATTTGAAAAATAAAATTACCGGTACTTGCCTTAAAATGATTCACCAGTGTGGACTCATTGTCATTTGTAAGATATTGCTATATTGCTAAAAATGAGAGTAATGAAACACAAATGGCTCTTTTGGAATAAAAATCAAATAGTATTTTGCTTAAAATCATAGTAAAGAGCAATGCTGTTTCACTAAGTGTGATTGTAAAGGGGACCTGTCATGTCCTTTAAGCAATGCTAGCCAACTGGGCAACATCAGAGCATTCCGGTTCACTCCCTGGTGAGAACCACTGCCGGAGACTTCACCCCTTACAGTAGCGTACTGGGAGCCTAAACCAATGGCACTGATTGCCATTAGTTTAAGTAAAATCGGTAGGACGGTGGGTACAGTCAAGTAGAACCAGCTACTGTTGTTGTAGGTTGTGATACAATTCCCCTAAAAGTAATCATAGCTGCTACAGATACCATTCTAAACCAATGAATCATGGTATTTAGACAATTAATGTGTTTTGTACTGGTCACACATGAATAACGTATTTTAATATACTGCTCACAAAAAGTTAGGGATATTTGGCTTTTGGATGAAATTTATGGAAAACGTAAAAAGTTCATTCTGCAGTGATTTGTACTTTCTTTCTTTCAAAATTCTTTTTATTATTATTTCAAGAAAATAAACATCCACATAATATAAAATGTTTTACAATGACACTTAGTAGAAAGTTATACATCAACCATGTTGCATAGCGGGTTATTAGCATTTGGACATTGTAAAGTAATACAGTTTGCATTAGTATCTAGGGTTAGAGTATTATAACTTGAAAATAGAAAAATCTGTATAACAGAAACCGTATATATATCCATGAGTTCACTATATTAGGTTGATGAGATCCAACAGTGTTCTGGGGAGAAACAATATTAGTGTCTATTCATATGGTTAAATAATTTGTGGTATAATAAGTAGGAGGAGGGTAAACAGGGGGTTATGGATAACTAATGGGAAGAGGGGGAGGGAGGGGGGTAAGAGTCAGGTGTGTTAAGCGGTTATCAACCAAAAAAGGTTGGGGGGACGAGAAGGAGGGGGGGGGAATGAGGGAGGGGGAGGAAGGGGGGCGGGAGAACAGAACAACAACAGTTCCTCTAGACAGTTATTGAAATATCCTCAAGTAGCTAAAAAAACCACTCAGGATTGAAGTTTCTTGTATATTAAATATCCTTCAACGAGACTCCAAGTACAGACCAGCCGTACCCTATGACGTAATATTGTCACATATTAGTGTTTGTGTTATTTATTAATCTATGTTTATGTAGACTTTAGATCTGTGTTTCTGATTTCCAAGGCCTCCATATTTTTTCAAATTTGGAGTGATTCCTAAGTTCCCAGTGCGAGAGCTCCTCCAATCTGGCAATATCATTTACTTTAGCGGATCATTGAGGTCTTGATGGGATGTCCTCTGATTTCCATTTTATAGCAATTAGTAATCTACCAGCAGCTGTTAAAATTCTTATCAAGTTCTTTTCTATCTTGGACAGGGAAGTCGGTATTCAGAGATAGTAAAGCTATTTCTGGAAGAAATGGAAGTTTTTCCTCTGACAAATGCAGGATCTTCCTGATCTTGAGAAATATGTCTTTCCAAAAGTTAATTATCTTAGGACATGACCACCAGATATGGAGGAAATCTCCCACCTGCATATTGCATCTCCAGCAATTTTTGGATGAGAGGGGATATATTTTACTCAATTTATGGGGTGTCAGGTACCACCTAGTTAATATCTTATAAGCATTTTCTTGAATTGTAATGCATCTAGGTGATTTGTACTTTCAAGTTTGCGTTAAACTTTTCCAGTATTGAGTTCCGTCCTAGGGGCTCAATACCGGAAAAAAACTGATCAGTTTTATCCTAATGCATTCTGAATGCAGAGCAATCCGTTCAGTATGCATCAGGATGTCTTCAGTTCCGTCACTGTACGGTTTTTGGATGGAGAAAATACCGCAGCATGCTGCAATATTTTCTCTGTCCAAAATACTGGAACACTTGCTGGAATGCCGGTTCTGGCATTATTTCCCATTGAAATGCATTAATGCCCA
This sequence comes from Bufo bufo, assembly GCF_905171765.1. Taxonomy (NCBI): domain Eukaryota; kingdom Metazoa; phylum Chordata; class Amphibia; order Anura; family Bufonidae; genus Bufo; species Bufo bufo. The sequence continues at coordinate 84,926,103 of NC_053389.1, forward strand.
AGTGTTCTGGAAAAACGGATCCGGTTTTGCGGTCTGCGCATGCGCAGACCTTTATAAATGTGAAGAGATAAATACCGGATCCATTTTTCCGGATGACAACCGGAGAGAGGGATCCGGTATTGCAATGCATTTGTGAGATGGATCCGCATTTGTGAGATGGATCCGCATCCGTTTGCATACAGATTGCTGGATCCGTCGCCGGAACTGCCTGCCAGAATCCAACTACGCAAATGTAAAAGTACCCTAAAATAGTGTTGATCGAGCCCCAAAGTGCTCGGGTGCTCAAGTAGAACACCTCGGGATACTCGGGTGCTCAACGGAGCACCTGAGCACAATGTAATTCAATGGGAGAACCCAAACATTAAACCAGGCACCACCTGCTCTGAAGAGAGGTGGGTGTCTGGTTCACAGGAAAAGGTCATAAATTGATGGAAACACCACTGAAATGCTTCGGGAACAGCATGGGGGGGATTTCTGGATGCATCTTGAACTCCCAGGTCGCTGCTGGGAATGATGTTGTCCGAGTTGTATGCCAATTTTACAGACTGACAATAATACGCACAAAACCGAAGATAAAATTGATTTTAGAGTAAAAATTGTTAGGAAACATTCTTTCCTGTATATTTACTTGTATATAAAGTGCAAATGCTGCCAAAAATACAACCTGTATATCACATAATGGAGGGCCTCATTCAGATTAGGGTACAATTGTTCAGGTATTGGGACTCCTACACTCATAAAGCCTATGCACTAAGTAAAAGGGCTGCAATAAATTACAAGGAACCGTCACTCCAATACACCCTTTATTACACATAAAGGAGGGCATCATACAGACCCTTGAAAAATTATGATTGATGGCCTGCTGGTGACCCTCTAACACATTAGAGACGAGGGCCTGCTGCTGATCTGACCATCTAAAACATTAGGGGTGAGGGTCTGCTGCTGAGCTGACCATCTGACACATTAGGGGTGAGGGTCTGCTGCTGAGCTGACTCTCTAAAACATTAGGGGAGAATACATGCTGCTGATCTGACCATCTAAAACATTATGGGTGAGGGCCTGCTGCTGAGCTGACCATCTAAAACATTATGGGTGAGGGCCTGCTGCCGAGCTGACCATATAAAACATTATGGGCGAGGACCTGCTGCCAAGCTGATCATCTAAAACATTATGGGCGAGGGCCTGCTGCTAAACTGACCATCTAAAACATTATGGGCAAGGGCCTGCTGCCGAGCTGACCATCTAAAACATTATGGGCGAGGGCCTGCTGCTTAGCTGACCATCTAAAACATTATGGGTGAGGGCCTGCTGCCGAGCTGACCATCTAAAACATTATTGGCGAGGGCCTACTGCTGAGCTAACCATCTAAAATATTCGGGGCGAGTTCCTACTGCTTATCTGACCATGGAAAAAATGATGGGCGAGGGCCTGCTGCTGATCTGACCATGGAAAAACTTATGGTTGAGGGCCTGCTGCTGAGATGACCATCTAAAACATTATGGGCGAGGGCCTGCTGCCAAGCTGATCATCTAAAACATTATGGGGGAGGGCCTGCTGCTAAACTGACCACCTAAAACATTATGGGCAAGGGCCTGCTGCCGAGATGACCATCTAAAACATTATGGTCGAGGGACTGCTGCCGAGCTGACCATCCAAAACATTATGGGCGAGGGCCTGCTGCTGAGCTTACCATCTAAAACATTAGGGGTGAGGGTCTGCTGCTGAGCAGACCATCTAAAATATTAGGGGTGAGGGTCTGCTGCTGAGCTGACTCTCTAAAACATTAGGGGCGAGTGCCTGCTGCTGATATGACCATGGAAAGAATTATGGGCGAGAGCCTGCTGCTGAGCTAACCATCTAAAAAATTATGGTTGAGGGTCTGCTGCTGAGCTGACTCTCTAAAACATTCGGGGGAGTGCCTGCTGCTGATCTGACCATGGAAAAAATTATGAGCAAGGGCCTGCTGCTGAGCTGACCATCTAAAACATTAGGGGTGAGGGTCTGCTGCTGAGTAGGGATGAGCGAACCCGAACTGTATAGTTCGGGTTCGTACCGAATTTTGGGGTGTCCGTGACACGGACCCGAACCCAAACATTTTCGTAAAAGTCCGGGTTCGGGTTCGGTGTTCGGTGCTTTCTTGGCGCTTTTTGAAAGGCTGCAAAGCAGCCAATCAACAAGCGTCATACTACTTGGCCCAAGAGGCCATCACAGCCATGCCTACTATTGGCATGGCTGTGATTGGCCAGTGCACCATGTGACCCAGCCTCTATTTAAGCTGGAGTCACGTAGCGCCGCACGTCACTCTGCTATGATCAGTATAGGGAGAGGTTGCAGCTGCGACGTTAGGGCGAGATTAGGCAGATTAACTCCTCCAAAAGACTTCATTCTGTGATCGATCTGCAGCTGTGGATCATTGAAGTGCTATTATTGACTTGCTCACTTTTTTGAGGCTGCCCAGAGCGTTTTTAGATCACTTTTTTTCTGGGGTGATCGGCGGCCATTTTGTGACTTGTGGTGCGCCAGCACGAGCTATCACCAAGTGTATTTAACCATCGATAGTGTGGTTATTTTGTGCTATATCCTACATCAGCTGCAGGCTGAGCCTGTGTCACCGAAGTGCATTTAACCATCAACAGTCTGGTTATTTTTTGGCCATATACTACATCAGCTGCAGGCTGAGCCTGTGTCACCCAAGTGCATTTAACCATCAACAGTCTGATTATTTTTTGGCCATATGCTACATCAGCTGCAGGCTGAGCCTGTGTCACCCAAGTGTATTTAACCATCGATAGTGTGGTTATTTTGTGCTATATCCTATATCAGCTGCAGGCTGAGCCTGTGTAACCCAAGTGCATTTAACCATCAACAGTCTGATTATTTTTTGGCCATATACTACATCTGGTGCAGGCTGAGCCTGTGTCACCCAAGTGCATTTAACCATCAACAGTCTGATTATTTTTTGGCCATATACTACATCTGGTGCAGGCTGAGCCTGTGTCACCCAAATGCATTTAACCATCAACAGTGTGGTTATTTTTTGGCCATATATTACATCAGGGGCAAGTTGAGCCTGTCACCCAGCGCCTAAAAAATAGACCTGACATTTCTATTCAACCAAATCTGTACTGTTTTAGCTGGTCAAGTTATTTGTAGTGACCGTAAAAGCACACTTTTTTTTCTGGGTTAAAAAAGCATTCCCAAATTTGCCATTCTCAAAATAACTAGTTTCTGGTATTTGAGGCCTACTTGAAATCTATCCCAAAAAGAAAATCTTACATTGAAGGTATTGATAGTGTCATTCAGAAAAACCTAAGACACACGCTAGCGTGCAGATAGAAGTGTGATTCTGTGATTAAACCTATACCTGTCACACAGCGCAAAAAAAAAACAGGTCTCACATCTCTATTCAACCAAATCTGCACTGTTTTAGCTGGTCAAGTTATTTGTAGTGACCGTAAAAGCAGACTTTTTGTTCTGGGTTGAAAAAGCATTCCCAAATTTGCCATTCTCAAAATAACTAGTTTCTGGTATTTGAGGCCTACTTGAAATCTATCCCAAAAAGAAAATCTTACATTGAAGGTATTGATAGTGTCATTCAGAAAAACCTAAGACACACGCTAGCGTGCTGATAGAAGTGTGATTCTGTGATTAAACCTATACCTGTCACACAGCGCAAAAAAAAACAGGTCTCACATCTCTATTCAACCAAATCTGCACTGTTTTAGCTGGTCAAGTTATTTGTAGTGACCGTAAAAGCACACTTTTTGTTCTGGGTTGAAAAAGCATTCCCAAATTTGCCATTCTCAAAATAACTAGTTTCTGGTATTCGAGGCCTACTTGAAATCTATCCCAAAAAGAAAATCTTACATTGAAGGTATTGATAGTGTCATTCAGAAAAACCTAAGACACACGCTAGCGTGCTGATAGAAGTGTGATTCTGTGATTAAACCTATACCTGTCACACAGCGCAAAAAAAAACAGGTCTCACATCTCTATTCAACCAAATCTGCACAGTTTTAGCTGGTCAAGTTATTTGTAGTGACCGTAAAAGCACACTTTTTGTTCTGGGTTGAAAAAGCATTCCCAAATTTGCCATTCTCAAAATAACTAGTTTCTGGTATTTGAGGCCTACTTGAAATCTATCCCAAAAAGAAAATCTTACATTGAAGGTATTGATAGTGTCATTCAGAAAAACCTAAGACACACGCTAGCATGCTGATAAAAGTGTGATTCTGTGATTAAACCTATACCTGTCACACAGCGCAAAAAAAAACAGATCTCTCATCTCTATTCAACCAAATCTGCACTGTTTTAGCTGGTCAAGTTATTTGTAGTGACCGTAAAAGCACACTTTTTGTTCTGGGTTGAAAAAGCATTCCCAAATTTGCCATTCTCAAAATAACTAGTTTCTGGTATTTGAGGCCTACTTGAAATCTATCCCAAAAAGAAAATCTTACATTGAAGGTATTGATAGTGTAATTCAGAAAAACCTAAGACACACGCTAGCGTGCTGATAGAAGTGTGATTCTGTGATTAAACCTATACCTGTCACACAGCGCAAAAAAAAACAAGTCTCACATCTCTATTCAACCAAATCTGCACTGTTTTAGCTGGTCAAGTTATTTGTAGTGACCGTAAAAGCAGACTTTTTGTTCTGGGTTGAAAAAGCATTCCCAAATTTGCCATTCTCAAAATAACTAGTTTCTGGTATTTGAGGCCTACTTGAAATCTATCCCAAAAAGAAAATCTTACATTGAAGGTATTGATAGTGTCATTCAGAAAAACCTAAGACACACGCTAGCGTGCTGATAGAAGTGTGATTCTGTGATTAAACCTATACCTGTCACACAGCGCAAAAAAAAACAGGTCTCACATCTCTATTCAACCAAATCTGCACTGTTTTAGCTGGTCAAGTTATTTGTAGTGACCGTAAAAGCACACTTTTTGTTCTGGGTTGAAAAAGCATTCCCAAATTTGCCATTCTCAAAATAACTAGTTTCTGGTATTCGAGGCCTACTTGAAATCTATCCCAAAAAGAAAATCTTACATTGAAGGTATTGATAGTGTCATTCAGAAAAACCTAAGACACACGCTAGCGTGCTGATAGAAGTGTGATTCTGTGATTAAACCTATACCTGTCACACAGCGCAAAAAAAAAACAGGTCTCACATCTCTATTCAACCAAATCTGCACTGTTTTAGCTGGTCAAGTTATTTGTAGTGACCGTAAAAGCAGACTTTTTGTTCTGGGTTGAAAAAGCATTCCCAAATTTGCCATTCTCAAAATAACTAGTTTCTGGTATTTGAGGCCTACTTGAAATCTATCCCAAAAAGAAAATCTTACATTGAAGGTATTGATAGTGTCATTCAGAAAAACCTAAGACACACGCTAGCGTGCTGATAAAAGTGTGATTCTGTGATTAAACCTATACCTGTCACACAGCGCAAAAAAAAAACAGGTCTCACATCTCTATTCAACCAAATCTGCACTGTTTTAGCTGGTCAAGTTATTTGTAGTGACCGTAAAAGCACACTTTTTGTTCTGGGTTGAAAAAGCATTCCCAAATTTGCCATTCTCAAAATAACTAGTTTCTGGTATTTGAGGCCTACTTGAAATCTATCCCAAAAAGAAAATCTTACATTGAAGGTATTGATAGTGTCATTCAGAAAAACCTAAGACACACGCTAGCGTGCTGATAGAAGTGTAACTCTGTGATTAAACCTATACCTGTCACACAGCGCAAAAAAAAACAGGTCTCACATCTCTATTCAACCAAATCTGCACTGTTTTAGCTGGTCAAGTTATTTGTAGTGACCGTAAAAGCACACTTTTTTTTCTAGGTTGAAAAAGCATTCCCAAATTTGCCATTCTCAAAATTGTGGTGAACGGGAACAATGAGGAAAACATCTAATAAGGGACGCGGACGTGGACATGGTCGTGGTGGTGTTAGTGGACTCTCTGGTGCTGGGAGAGGGCGTGGCCGTTCTGCCACAGCCACACGTCCTAGTGAACCAACTACCTCAGGTCCCAGTAGCCAGCAGAATTTACAGCGATATTTGGTGGGGCCCAATGCCGTTCTAAGGATGGTAAGGCCTGAGCAGGTACAGGCATTAGTCAATTGGGTGGCCGACAGTGGATCCAGCACGTTCACATTATCTCCCACCCAGTCTTCTGCAGAAAGCGCACAGATGGCGCATGAAAACCAAGCCCATCGGTCTGTCACATCACCCCCATGCATATCAGGGAAACTGTCTGAGCCTCAAGTTATGCAGCAGTCTCTTATGCTGTTTGAAGACTCTGCTGCCAGGGTTTCCCAAGGGCATCCACCTAGCCCTTCCCCAGGGGTGGAAGAGATAGAATGCACTAACGCACAACCACTTATTTTTCCTGATGATGAGGACATGGGAATACCACCTCAGCACGTCTCTGATGATGACGAAACACAGGTGCCAACTGCTGCGTCTTTCTGCAGTGTGCAGACTGAACAGGAGGTCAGGGATCAAGACTGGGTGGAAGACGATGCAGGGGGCGATGAGGTCCTAGACCCCACATGAAATGAAGGTCGTGCCACTGACTTTCACAGTTCGGAGGAAGAGGCAGTGGTGAGACCGAGCCAACAGCGTAGCAAAAGAGGGAGCAGTGGGCAAAATCAGAACACCCACCGCCAAGAGACTCCGCCTGCTACTGACCGCCGCCATCTGGGACCGAGCACCCCAAAGGCAGCTTCAAGGAGTTCCCTGGCATGGCACTTCTTCAAACAATGTGCTGACGACAAGACCCGAGTGGTTTGCACGCTGTGCCATCAGAGCCTGAAGCGAGGCATTAACCTTAGCACAACCTGCATGACCAGGCACCTGCATGCAAAGCATGAACTGCAGTGGAGTAAACACCTTAAAAACAAGGAAGTCACTCAGGCTCCCCCTGCTACCTCTTCTGCTGCTGCCGCCCCGGCCTCTTCTGCTGCTGCAGCCTCGGCCTCTTCCTCCGACTCTGGAGGAACGTTGGCACCTGCCGCCCAGCAAACATGGGATGTACCACCAACACCACCTCTGCGTCACCAAGCATCTCAACCATGTCACACGGCATCGTTCAGCTCTCCATCTCACAAACATTTGAGAGAAAGCGTAAATTCCCACCTAGCCACCCTCGATCCCTGGCCCTGAATGCCAGCATTTTTAAACTACTGGCCTATGAAATGCTGTCATTTAGGCTGGTGGACACACACAGCTTCAAACAGCTCATGTCACTTGCTGTCCCACAGTATGTTGTTCCCAGCCGCCACTACTTCTCCAAGAGAGCCGTGCCTTCCCTGCACAAACAATTGTCCGATAAAATCAAGTGTGCACTGCGCAACGCCATCTGTGGCAAGGTCCACCTAACCACAGATACGTGGACCAGTAAGCACGGCCAGGGACGCTATATCTCCCTAACTGCACACTGGGTAAATGTAGTGGCGGCTGGGCCCCAGGCAGAGAGCTGTTTGGAGCACGTCCTTCCGCCGCCAAGGATCGCAGGGCAACATTCTTTGCCTCCTGTCTCCTCCTCCTCCTCTTCAGCTTCCTCCTCCTCTTCTTCCACCTGCTCATCCAGTCAGCCACACACCTTCACCACCAACTTCAGCACAGCACGGGGTAAACGTCAGCAGGCCATTCTGAAACGTATATGTTTGGGGGACAGGCCCCACACCGCACAGGAGTTGTGGCGGGGTATAGAACAACAGACCGACGAGTGGTTGCTGCCGGTGAGCCTCAAGCCCGGCCTGGTGGTGTGCGATAATGGGCGAAATCTCGTTGCAGCTCTGGGACTAGCCGGTTTGACGCACATCCCTTGCCTGGCGCATGTGCTGAATTTGGTGGTGCAGAAGTTCATTCGCAACTACCCCGACATGTCAGAGCTGCTGCATAAAGTGCGGGCCCTCTGTTCGCGCTTCCGGCGTTCACACCCTGCCTGTCTGCGCTACAGCGTAACTTCGGCCTTCCCGCTTACCGCCTCATATGCGACGTACCCACCAGGTGGAACTCCACCTTGCATATGCTGGACAGATTGTGCGAGCAGCAGCAGGCCATAGTGGAGTTTCAGCTGCAGCACGCACGGGTCAGTCGCACTGCAGATCAGACACACTTCACCACCAATGACTGGGCCTCCATGCGAGACCTGTGTGCCCTGTTGCGTTGTTTTGAGTACTCCACCTACATGGCCAGTGGCGATGACGCCGTTATCAGCATTACAATACCACTTCTATGTCTCCTTGAGAAAACACTTAGGGCGATGATGGAAGAGGAGGTGGCCCAGGAGGAAGAGGAGGAAGAGAGGTCATTTTTAGCACTTTCAGGCCAGTCTCTTCGATGTGACTCAGAGGGAGGTTTTTTGCAACACCAGAGGCCAGGTACAAATGTGGCCAGATAGGGCCCACTACTGGAGGACGAGGATGAGGAGGAGGTGGAGGAGGATGAGGATGAAGCATGTTCACAGCGGGGTGGCACCCAAAGCAGCTCGGGCCCATCACTGGTGCGTGGCTGGGGGGAAACACAGGACGATGACGATACGCCTCCCACAGAGGACAGCTTGTCCTTACCTCTGGGCAGCCTGGCACACATGAGCGACTACATGCTGCAGTGCCTGCGCAACGACAGCAGAGTTGCCCACATTTTAATGTGTGCGGACTACTGGGTTGCCACCCTGCTGGATCCCCGGTACAAAGACAATGTGCCCACCTTACTTCCTACACTGGAGCGTGATAGGAAAATGCGCGAGTACAAGCGCACGTTGGTAGACGCGCTAATGAGAGCATTCCCAAATGTCACAGGGGAACCAGTGGAAGCCCAAGGCGAAGGCAGAGGAGGAGCAAGAGGTCGCCAACGCAGCTGTGTCACGGCCAGCTCCTCTGAGGGCAGGGTTAGCATGGCAGAGATGTGGAAAAGTTTTGTCAACACGCCACAGCTAAGTGCACCACCACCTGATACGGAACGTGTTAGCAGGAGGCAACATTTCACTAACATGGTGGAACAGTACCTGTGCACACCCCTTCACGTACTGACTGATGGTTCGGCCCCATTCAACTTCTGGGTCTCCAAATTGTCCACGTGGCCAGAGCTAGCCTTTTATGCCTTGGAGGTGCTGGCCTGCCCGGCGGCCAGCGTTTTGTCTGAACGTGTATTCAGCACGGCAGGGGGCGTCATTACAGACAAACGCAGCCGCCTGTCTACAGCCAATGTGGACAAGCTGACGTTCATAAAAATGAACCAGGCATGGATTCCACAGGACCTGTCCATCCCTTGTGCAGATTAGATATTAACTACCTCCCCTTAACAATATATTATTCTACTCCAGGGCACTTCCTCATTCAATACTATTTTTAATTTCATTTTACCATTATATTGCGGGGCAACCCAAAGTTGAATGAACCTCTCCTCTGTCTGGGTGCCGGCGGCTAAATGTGTGACAGTGGCCTGTTCCAGTGGTGGGTGACGTGAAGCCTGATTCTCTGCTATGACATGAATACAGATTCTGCGCTGACATAAGGCCAGATTCTCTGTTACGGGACCTCTCTCCTCTGCCTGGGTGCCTGGGCCTAAATGTGTGACAGTGGCCTGTTCCAGTGGTGGGTGACGTGAAGCCTGATTCTCTGCTATGACATGAAGACAGATTCTGCGCTGACATAAGGACAGATTCTCTGTTACGGGACCGCTCTCCTCTGTCTGGTTGCTGGGGCCTAAATGTGTGACAGTGGCCTGTTCCAGTGGTGGGTGACGTGAAGCCTGATTCTCTGCTATGACATGAAGACAGATTCTGCGCTGACATAAGGCCAGATTCTCTGTTACGGGACCTCTCTCCTCTGCCTGGGTGCCTGGGCCTAAATGTGTGACAGTGGCCTGTTCCAGTGGTGGGTGACATGAAGCCTGATTCTCTGCTATGACATGAAGACAGATTCTGCGCTGACATAAGGCCAGATTCTCTGTTACGGGACCGCTCTCCTCTGTCTGGGTGCCGGGGCCTAAATGTGTGACAGTGGCCTGTTCCAGTGGTGGGTGACGTGAAGCCTGATTCTCTGCTATGACATGAATACAGATTCTGCGCTGACATATGGCCAGATTCTCTGTTACGGGACCTCTCTCCTCTGCCTGGGTGCCTGGGCCTAAATGTGTGACAGTGGCCTGTTCCAGTGGTGGGTGACGTGAAGCCTGATTCTCTGCTATGACATGAAGACAGATTCTGTGTTGACATAAGGCCAGATTCTCTGTTACGGGACCTCTCTCCTCTGCCTGGGTGCCTGGGCCTAAATGTGTGACAGTGGCCTGTTCCAGTGGTGGGTGACGTGAAGCCTGATTCTCTGCTATGACATGAATACAGATTCTGCGCTGACATAAGGCCAGATTCTCTGTTACGGGACCTCTCTCCTCAGCCTGGGTGCCTGGGCCTAAATGTGTGACAGTGGCCTGTTCTAGTGGTGGGTGACGTGAAGCCTGATTCTCTGCTATGACATGAAGACAGATTCTGCGCTGACATAAGGCCAGATTTTCTGTTACGGGACCGCTCTCCTCTGTCTGGGTGCCGGGGCCTAAATGTGTGACAGTGGCCTGTTCCAGTGGTGGGTGACGTGAAGCCTGATTCTCTGCTATGACATGAATACAGATTCTGCGCTGACATAAGGCCAGATTCTCTGTTACGGGACCTCTCTCCTCTGCCTGGGTGCCTGGGTCTAAATGTGTGACAGTGGCCTGTTCCAGTGGTGGGTGACGTGAAGCCTTATTCTCTGCTATGACATGAAGACAGATTCTGCGCTGACATAAGGCCAGATTCTCTGTTACGGGACCTCTCTCCTCTGCCTGGGTGCCTGGGCCTAAATGTGTGACAGTGGCCTGTTCCAGTGGTGGGTGAAGTGAAGCCTGATCCCCTGCTATGACATGAAGACAGATTCTGCGCTGACATAAGGCCAGATTCTCTGTTACGGGGCCTCTCTCCTCTGCCTGGGTGCCTGGGCCTAAATGTGTGACAGTGGCCTGTTCCAGTGGTGGGTGACGTGAAGCCTGATTCTCTGCTATGACATGAAGACAGATTCTGCGCTGACATAAGGCCAGATTCTCTGTTACGGGACCTCTCTCCTCTGCCTGGGTGCCTGGGCCTAAATGTGTGACAGTGGCCTGTTCCAGTGGTGGGTGACGTGAAGCCTGATTCTCTGCTATGACATGAAGACAGATTCTGCGCTGACATAAGGCCAGATTCTCTGTTACGGGACCGCTCTCCTCTGTCTGGGTGCCGGGGCCTAAATGTGTGACAGTGGCCTGTTCCAGTGGTGATGACGTGAAGCCTGATTCTCTGCTATGACATAAAGACAGATTCTGCGCTGACATAAGGCCAGATTCTCTGTTATGGGACCCCTCTCCTCTGCCTGGGTGCCTGGGCCTAAATGTGTTACAGTGGCCTGTTCCAGTGGTGGGTGACGTGAAGCCTGATTCTCTGCTATGACATGAAGACAGATTCTGCGCTGACATAAGGCCAGATTCTCTGTTACGGGACCGCTCTCCTCTGTCTGGGTGCCGGGGCCTAAATGTGTGACAGTGGCCTGTTCCAGTGGTGGGTGACGTGAAGCCTGATTCTCTGCTATGACATGAAGACAGATTCTGCGCTGACATAAGGCCAGATTCTCTGTTACGGGACCTCTCCTCTGCCTGGGTGCCTGGGCCTAAATGTGTGACAGTGGCCTGTTCCAGTGGTGGGTGACGTGAAGCCTGATTCTCTGCTATGACATGAAGACTGATTCTGCGCTGACATGAAGCCAGATTCTCTGCTATGGCATGAAGAGACTGATTCTCTGTTGACATGAAGTCAGATTCTTTGCTATGGCATGAAGAGACTGATTCTCTGCTGATGTGATGCCAGATTCTCTGCTCTGGGACCTCTGTCCAATTGATATTGGTTCATTTTTATTTTTTTTATTTTGCAGCCCTCTAGCTCTTTCCTGGGCTGTTTTACAGCCTTTTTAGTGCCCAAAAGTTAGGGTCCCCATTGACTTCAATGGGGTTCGGGTTCGGGACGAAGTTCGGACCCGAACTTCTCGAACCCGAACATCCAGGTGTTTGCTCAACTCTACTGCTGAGCAGACCATCTAAAACATTAAGGGGTGAGGGTCTGCTGCTGAGTTGACTCTCTAAAACATTAGGGGCGAGTGCCTGCTGCTGATATGACCATGGAAAGATTTATGGGCGAGAGCCTGATACTGAGCTGACCATCGAAAAAATTATGGTTGAGGGTCTGCTGCTGAGCTGACTCTCTAAAACATTCTGGGCGAGTGCCTGCTGCTGATCTGAAAATGGAAAAATTATGGGCGATGGCCTGCTGCTGAGCTGACCTTGAAAAAATTATGGTTGAGGGCCTGCTGCTGAGCTGACCCCCTAAAATATTAGGAGCGAGGGCAGCCTAATAAGCATGTTGATATGATGGAGGAGGAGGACGAGAAAAGGAAGATTGAACCATACAGTATATCTTTTTTTGTGCCTTTATGTTCAGCTGCTTTCCTCTGGTGGAGTAGAGAAGTCAGGGGCAATCTAGGCCTTGTTTATTTTGAACCGGTCAGCATTTTCAGTTGACAGGCGGATGCGCTTATCAGTTATTATGCCCCCAGCAGCACTAAATACCCGCTCTGACAAAATGCTGGCGGCAGGGCAGGCCAGCACCTCCAATGCGTAGAGTGCCAGTTCGTGCCACGTGTCCAGCTTAGATACCCATTAGTTGTAAGGCACAGAGGGATCATTGAGGACGCAGACACGGTCTGCTATGTACTCCACCATATTCCAAAAATTTTCCCTCCTTGTGACAGGGTAAGGGTGCTGTCCTTGTGTAATTAAACTATCCCAGGCCTTGGAAAGTGTTGCCCTGCCTCTGTTGGAACTGCTGTGTGTTCCCCTCATCTCCCCTCCTCGGTTGGCCAAGGAACTACCTACTCTGCCGCCAGCGTTGTCAGTTGGAAAGTTTTGGAGCAATTTTTCCCCAAGGACCTTCTGGTATTGCACCATTTTGCTAGTACACCACAGGATTGAGAGATGAGAAGTTCTCTTTATAGCGGCGGTCGAGAAGGGTGAACAACCAGTAATTGGTGTTCGCCAAAATTCGTATAACGCGAGGGTCACGGGAAAGGCAGCATACAATAAAGTCAGCCATGTGTGCCAGAGTCCCAACAGACAAGACTTCGCTGTCCTCATGACGAGGATGACTCTCAATCTCCTCAACCTCTTCCTCCTCTTCGGCCCATCCACGCTAAACAGATTTAATAAACCTGCTATGGGTACTACCCTCTGTAGCGGAGGCAACCATCTCCTGCTCCTCCTCCTTCTCCTCATCATCCAATTTGCGATGAGAAGACGAACTAAGGGTGGTCTGGCTATCACCCTGTGTACTGTCGTCCCCCAGTTCCACCTCTTCCACATGCAAAGAATCCACCTTCTTTGTGAGCAGCGAGCGTTTCAGTAGACACAGAAGTGGGATTGTTACGCTGATAATAGCGGCATCGCCACTCACCATCTGTGTTGATTCCTTAAAGTTGCGTAAAACCTCACAGAGGTCAGACATCAATGCCCACTCGTCGCATGTGAAAAGCGGAAGCTGACTGGAAAGGTGATGACCATGTTTCAGCTGGTATACCACTACTGCCCTCTGCTGCTCACAAAGCCTGGCCAACATGTGGAACGTCGAGTTCCAGCACATGCTCACGTCGCACAACAGTTGGTGAGCTGGCTGCAGCGTTGCCAGACTGGCGGAAGCTGTCGATGACTTGCGGAAATGGGCACACATGCGGCGCACCTTCACCAGTAGCTCAGGAAAATTGGGGTAGGTTTTGAGAAACTGCTGAACCACTAGGTTGAACATGTGGGCTAGGCATGGTATGTGTGTGAGCTTGCTGAGCTCCAAAGCCGCCACCATGTTATGGCCATTATCAGACACAACCATGCCTGGTTGTAGGTTAAGTGGCAAGAGCCACAGCTCAGTCTGGTCTCTTATCCCCTGCGACAGCTCTGCGGCGGTGCGCTGTTTGTCACCTAAACAGATTAGTTTAAGCACGGCCTGTTGCTGCTTCCCCACTGCAGTGCTACACTGCTTCCAGCTACTGACTTATGTCTGACTAGTGCTGCAAGATGAGAATTCAGAGGGAGAAGTGGAGGAGGAGGTGGAGGAGGAGAAGGGGGGGTTGCAGCTACTAATATAGGTGGTGGCGGAAATCCTGATAAAAGTAGGGCCCGCAATCCTTGGCGTCGGTAGCACCTGAGCCATCTATGCATATGACTCGCTTCCGGCCTCCACAACGTTCACCCAGTGTGCCGTGAGGGAAATGTAGCATCCCTGGCCACAAGCACTTGCCCATGTGTCAGTCATTAAGTGGACCTTCCCAATAACTGCGTTGGTCAGGGCACGGGTGATGTTACGGAACACATGCTGGTGTAAGGTGGGGCGGCTCACCAGGCTAAATAGTGGCGGCTGGGGACTGAATAACAAGGGATAGCCGCCGTCATCGGGCTGCGGAAAAACTCAGTTTCCACAAGCCTAAATGGCAACATTTCCAAGGCCAGCAATTTTGAAAGGTGCGCATTTAGTGCTATGAGCTGTGGGTATGGCTTTTTGCTCTTTCGTTTAAAGGCCTGGAGTATGGACATCTGTACGCTGCGCTCGGACACAGAAGCAGATGTGCTAGCTGATGCTGCTTGCGATATTCCAGGTGCAGGGCGGGAGGCATCCAGGCCTGCGTCTTGGACAGGGGATTGGCCAGCACGTAACACAGAGGAAGAGGAGGTAGTACGGCACAGGTTACAAATGACAATTCTTTTATTGTCCGCACTTTCATCAAAAAAGCGCCAGACTGCGGAACACCTACCCCTTGGCAATGGAGATTTCCGCTAGAGGGTGCTCTGGGGAACAGTTTCGGGCTTGTTTGGTGTGGCCCGCCTTCTCCCTTTTGACACCCCACTGCCTCTTCCAGCCTGTTGCGGTGCTGCGGATCCCTCCACCTCTGTACTGCTGTCCTCGCTCGGCTTGCCACCTTCCCAGGTTGGGTCAGTGACTTTTTCACTCTCGTCATCCTCCTGACCTAACAACAACCTCACTTTTTGACAACCGTGTCTCATCCTCATCATCAACCTCTTGAGACACTAATTGCGGTTGACTTATTGGCAACTGTGTCTCATCAATATCATCCACCTCGTGAAACACTAATTGCCGTTCCCTACCGCCATCTTCTTCTAACTGTGGATGCTCAAGAGTATGGGAATCAGGGCACAAGATCTCCTCATGTCCCTCTTCAAGTGGACTTGGAGAGAGGCCCAAATCAAGGAATGGCGATGAAAAGAGCTCCTCGGAATATCCGAGTGTGGGATCACTTGTTTGCCAAGACTGTCCATGGTGGGAGGAAGGAGTATCAGGGTGAGGATTCTATTGACTAGACTCTTGGCTACTGAGACTGGACTTGGTGGAAGACAGGGTGGTGCTTAACCGACTAGAAGCATTATCTGCTACAATCCCACCGACCACCTGGTCGCACTGGTCTGACTTCGAGAGTGGTGTCCTGTGCCGCCTTGCAAACTGGGACATGAATCATAGATGAGTGTGTTTCTTGTGCTCTGGCAGCCAGCACAGTTTCACAGTACCCAGGGCCACGGACTCTGCGTGTACCATCAGCATCACGGCCACTTCCCTGTCCCTTACTGCTTGCCTTGCGCATACTAAATGGTATATATGCTTGCAAGTATGTTCCATGTACAGTAGCTTAGGTTTTGTAAGTGTATGCGCAAATAAAGTACACAGAATGTCACAGATATTTTTAGGATGCGCACACGTTAAACAGGAGATGTAGCGCAAATAATGTCGTTGTCCGCAGCAGGTAATAAAAAATGACACTGAATTAATGTCACTGATATTTAGAATGTGGAAACGTTATACAGGAGGTATAGGTCAAGTAATGTCGCTGTCACCAGCGGCTAATAAAAAATTACACTGAATGAATGTCACTGATATTTAGGATGCACGACTGTTATACAGGAGGTATAGCGCAAGTAATGTCGCTGTCACCGGTGGCTAACAAAAAATGACACTGAATTAATGTCACTGATATTTAGAATGCGGAAACGTTATACAGGAGATGTAGCGCTGGTAACGTCGCTGTCACCAGCAGCCAAACAATTGCTCTGAATGTCACAGATATTTTGGCTGCCCAAATGTAAAATAAAAAATTTAGCAGAGGTTGTGTCACTATCAGAATTGCAAACAATTGCAAGCAATTTAGCGCAGTTTGCGCTAATAATATATATTGCAGCCAGATACAATTATAGCCCTTAAAAGGACTTTTGGGTCTCTAACAATTCCACGCAATTTAGCGCAGGTTGCGCTAATAATAATTATATTGCTGCCAGATACAACAATAGTCCTTAAAAGGACTTTTGCTCTCTAACAAGTTTTTTCACTAAAATATTACTATTTCACTCCCTGCACTATAAGTCTCTTCTTCAGCACAGCTGTCCCTGACTAAGATTGAGTCTTAGGCCGAATGCACACGGCCGTGTTCCGCGGCCGAGAGTGGTCCATGGTATGCCGGCCTGGATTCCTGTTCAGAGCAGGAGCGCACGGCGGTTCATGCCGCCGCTGCTGTATAGTAATACACTCGTATAGTGTATTACTGTACATCAGCGGCGGCATGAAGCGCACGGCGTCATAGCAACCAATGACGCCGTGCGCTCCAGCTCTGAACAGGAATCCAGGCCGGCATACCACGGACCGCTCTCGGCCGCGGAACACGGCCGTGTGCATTCGGCCTTACAGTGAGTGCCAGTGCCACCGCGCACGTTTATTGGCTGCGTAGTAGCCAACAAACGTGCACGGAGAAGACTCAAGCATCGAGTAAAATTTGTGTTCGGCAGAGCATGCTCGCCCAACACTAGTCTCCAGCAGTCGTTTCCAAATGATGCAACCTCGATGAGCTGGCGCATTGTCGTCCATCAAGATGAAATTAAGCCTGTATTTGTCACGACCATGCTTATGGTCGTGACTCTTGTGGTCGCATGCGGTTGTCAGCGGTTTGGTCTGGTTGTCAATCACAGGTGAGGGCTGTAGTATTTGCCTCACCTGTGGTTGCCGCTGGCAACATTATTTATGTGGCAGCATAGCAGCCTGAGCTGTATCGTGGTAGCTAGCTATGTTGTGCATGCGGTTGCACCTGGCAACCTCTTTTTATAGGTGTGCCTATTATCGGTGTGCACGGGGTGTTATATGTGTTGTGTGCACTTCCCCTTTAAGTTGAAGTCTTCCCTTCCCTGGTGTTGGAAGGGTTAACTTCCTTCCTAGTGTGTGTGAACACTGGGTGTGTCTGTGTGGGTGTGGCTACATGGGCTATTTAGCCTCAGTGGAGACCTGAAGCTGAGAGGTACTCTAGCCTTGTTTGTAAGCTGGAGGCACTCTCCTGGTTTATACCATCTGCCACTGAGAGCCACCCTTGTGGTCATAAATCTTGTTAAGTTTATGTATGGTGTTTAGTAGATGTTTGTTTGGTCTTTGTTTATTGCAGTATATGGTTTCCTGGGTTCCCGTGTGATGTCTGTGTGTGCGGTGTCCTTTGTGTTGTTTGTGGACAGCAGCACTTGCACGTGGGTTCCAGGTGGTGTGTCTGTGGCAGGTAAGCGTGGTACTAGTCTCACTTACCTGTCACTGCCATATGTCTGTTCATCTTCCCCTTTCTATGTAGCTTGGCCTCTTTAGACTCCTGTTCCTCCGTGTCCAGGAGGAACGGGCTATCTACCCAGCTCCTAGTCCAGGGCCACCCTGAGGGCGAGCAGGAATATCAGGTTCCAGTGTATGAGCCCTCCCACCATCAGGG
This sequence comes from Bufo bufo, assembly GCF_905171765.1. Taxonomy (NCBI): domain Eukaryota; kingdom Metazoa; phylum Chordata; class Amphibia; order Anura; family Bufonidae; genus Bufo; species Bufo bufo. The sequence continues at coordinate 84,943,954 of NC_053389.1, forward strand.
TCGGCTCATATGACTAGGAGACAGGGTCGGAATTAGGGATGTGTAGGAGGTGACCTCTTCCCTTATTCCTGTCCTGGCCATGCTCTGACCATCCATCTTCTGAAACCGCACGGCTGAGGGCTTTCCCCATCCTCAGCCGTGACAGTATTGTTATGCAGAGGCACAATGACTGGATTAATGATGTTATTCGAGTAGTACAGTAGGTGTTTGTGATATTGTGCTTTTAGCACGACAACGTCGCGCTGATACTCGGCGACATGGTGCCGAGATCTCGCACTCACTGGAATAGTGACAGCACATCCCAGCAAGCGCGTCATAGAAGCGACGGGAGATCCGACTTGGATTCCCGCCAATTCTACACGTGTGCGGCGTTTGTTATGAATCCTGAGGGGGAAGTCCCCGCCGGATTTTAAATAAAAATCCGGCATGGGTCCCCACCTCAGGAGCATACCGGGCCCTTAGGTCTGTTATGGGTTGTAAGGAGAGCCCCCCCTACGCCGAAAAAAAAACGGCGTAGGGGGTCCCCCTACAATCCATACCAGACCCGTATCCAAAGCACGCTACCCGGCCAGCCAGGAAGGGAGTGGGGACGAGCGAGCGCCCCCCCCCCCCCTCCTGAGCCGTACCAGGCTGCATGCCCTCAACATGGGGGGGTTGGGTGCTCTGGGGCAGGGGGCGCACTGCGGCCCCCCCACCTCAGAGCACCCTGTCCCCATGTTGATGAGGACAGGGCCCCTTCCCGACAACCCTGGCCGTTGGTTGTCGGGGTATGCGGGCGGGAGGCTTATCGGAATCTGGGAGCTCCCTTTAATAAGGGGGCCCCCAGATACCGGCCCCCCACCCTAAGTGAATGAGTATGGGGTACATCGTACCCCTACCCATTCACCTGCAAGAAAAGTGGTAAAAACACAAATAAACCACACAGTGTATTAAAATATTTTATTTTTCTGCTCCGGAGGCCGCCCCCTGTCTTCTTTATTAGCTCTTTTACCAGGGGGGGCTCTTCTTCTTCCGCTATCCCGACGGGTCTTCTCCGCTATCCGGGGGGTCTTCTCAACTCTCCGTTGTTGACTCGGCGCACCCCGGTTCTTCGTCTCGCGAGATCTCGGATTTTAAATAAAAATTTAGCGAGACGAAGAACCGGGGTGCGCCGAGTCAACAACGGAGAGCGGCGAAGACAGAAGGAGAACCCCGGTTCTTCGTCTCGCTAAATTTTTATTTAAAATCCGAGATCTCGCGAGACGAAGAACCGGGGTGCGCCGAGTCAACAACGGAGAGCGGCGAAGACAGAAGGAGAACCCCGGTTCTTCGTCTCGCTAAATTTTTATTTAAAATCCGAGATCTCGCGAGACGAAGAACCGGGGTGCGCCGAGTCAACAACGGAGAGTTGAGAAGACCCCCCGGATAGCGGAGAAGACCCGTCGGGATAGCGGAAGAAGAAGAGCCCCCCCTGGTAAAAGAGCTAATAAAGAAGACAGGGGGCGGCCTCCGGAGCAGAAAAATAAAATATTTTAATACACTGTGTGGTTTATTTGTGTTTTTACCACTTTTCTTGCAGGTGAATGGGTAGGGGTACGATGTACCCCATACTCATTCACTTAGGGTGGGGGGCCGGTATCTGGGGGCCCCCTTATTAAAGGGAGCTCCCAGATTCCGATAAGCCTCCCGCCCGCATACCCCGACAACCAACGGCCAGGGTTGTCGGGAAGGGGCCCTGTCCTCATCAACATGGGGACAGGGTGCTCTGAGGTGGGGGGGCCGCAGTGCGCCCCCTGCCCCAGAGCACCCAACCCCCCCATGTTGAGGGCATGCAGCCTGGTACGGCTCAGGAGGGGGGGGGGGGGGGGGCGCTCGCTCGTCCCCACTCCCTTCCTGGCTGGCCGGGTAGCGTGCTTTGGATACGGGTCTGGTATGGATTGTAGGGGGACCCCCTACGCCGTTTTTTTCGGCGTAGGGGGGGCTCTCCTTACAACCCATAACAGACCTAAGGGACTTCCCCCTCAGAATTCATAACAAACGCCGCACACGTGTAGAATTGGCGGGAATCCAAGTCGGATCTCCCGTCGCTTCTATGACGGCTCTGTCTCCATCGCGGCAAGCCAGCTCGGCGCTGGCTCCCGCGATGGGGCTCGTAGGTGCTCAATCTCGCCGAGAAAGAGAGCGAGATTGACACAAAATCGGGTTCACCTACTGTATGGGCTTGTCACTGTACCATTTACAGTGTAAGGCAGTTCTGTATTGACTAGACACAACTGCCTACACTGTAACACCACCGCCACCAAAGACTCATCTGGTGACAACAGTGGCTGATACATAGCGCTCTCTTCAACATAGCGGTCTCTTTAACAACTTGCAGGATAGCAGGCCAAACTGGATGGACAAATGTCTTTTTTCGACCTTATACACTATGTGACTATGTTGGCGGCCATCATTTCTGCTCAGCGTGAATCGACTTACTTCAGTGAACAGCACTGAGGCCCACTGGTCCCTCGCCCAGTGTAGCTGCTCCCTTTCCATGCAGGATGATGATACCTGTGGCAGGTCGTTTAGCACACAGACCATGCTGATGTAAACGGTTTTGAATCTGACGTGACACTTGGGTGCCTCTCACATCCCTTAAATGTGCCTGGAGTTGTGAGGCATTCATCATCCGGTTCCACAGGGCATTGTTCACAATGAAGTGGTCATCAGTGTGGGAAGTGGACAAAGGATGTCTTTGTATCATTGTTGCAACCTGCTGATGACAGCCTGTGACACTCTAAGCTCAGTGGCAACTTGAAGCACCGCAATGGCGAGTACTGTAGATCAATTGTTAGGTGTCTTCTTTGTCTCATAATGTCAAAATGTGAACAGCATGATGAGGAGGCCAGTTTAAACACCAATTCTAATTGAACCAGGAAATGTGATTCATGGATCAAACACCTGTTGTGAATTTTGCCATTAAGCTCCTTGTTAGAGAACAGCAAGTTGTGCCAAAAGTACTGAAACATTGAACAGTTTGACATGTGCATTCAAAATTTTAGAGAAGGTCACTTTAAGTTCACCTGTAAAGGTTAGAGTGCATTTTAGGTTCAGCCTGAAATTTCACCCACAAGCCAAATATCCCTAACTTTGAGATTGGAGGAACTCTCACACTGGAAACTCAGAAACCACTCCAAATTTGAAAAAATATGGGGACTTTGGAAGTCAGAGACATAGATTTAGATGCTCTTATTTACGTCTATAAAGCATGGATTAATAAATAACACATACACCAATCCGCGCCAAATAACATTGAAAAGGGTGTGGCCTGTCTGAATTTGGAGTCTCGCTGAAAGATACTTAATATGCAAGAAACTATGATCCAGAGCGGTTTTTTAACTGCTTGACAACTCAAATATGATTGTCTAGAGGAACTACTGTTTGTCCCCCCCCATCACACCCTCCCCCCTTTCTAACACACCTGACCCTCACCCCCCTTCCCCCCCTCATTCCATCAGTTATCCATAACCTTCTGTTACTCCCTCTTCCTTAACCTAACCTCATCCTCCTTAATCATACTTAATAGACACTTATATTGTATTATGGTCTAGAACTATATTGGATTCCCTCATCTCGATACAGTAAACTTTAGGGATATTTATACAGTGTCTGTTATCCTAATTATTCAAGCTTATACAACAAATCCCTTAAACTAACGCAAACTGTCTTACTGTATAATGTTCAAATGTTATCACACCTTGTAATTCAATATGGTGAATGTATACATTTTTTTTCTAAGTGTCACTGTAGAACATTTTATACTGAGGTGGATGTTTATTTTCTTGAAATAATAAAAAGAATTTTGAAAAGAAAGAAGATACAGAGTTTATTAAAGGTCGGGAGGATTTGCTTACAGAAAATTCCTTACGTATGCAGGCATATATATGTGATTACGAGAAAAAGTTACTTACCAGACTGGCTTCACAGCTTGAGAAGGAGATAGGGGATGTTCAGATATTTCGGGCGCAGACAGAATTGTCACACTAGAAACAAGATTACAAAAAATATAGAGAATTTACAAACTGAAATTAAGGAGAGAAATACCTGAGAGACAAAAGAGACTTTGAAACTGGGTACATTTATAACAACAAAAATATTAACAAACCATTCTATCCCAGAAATACTGATCAAAGAGACTATACGGATATTTCAGAGTCTGAAATTTTGGAGTCTGAAGGAAGTGGAAGGAATTTCAGAACAGGAGCCAAAAAGAATAATAGATACTATAAAGGTGGTTATCAAAAGAAGAAATATTCACACAATCAAGTGGATCCCAGAGGTCCAAATCCAAGTTCGAAATGGCAGGGCTATCCACAGACAAATCAGACTCCCAATACTCAGGGTATAAATATACAACCTGCTATATCATCCATACCCTCTACATCTATGCCATCATTGCTACATGGAACACAGGGAGCCACTCCACAAATTGCGGCACCGGCACAAGGGATCTCCACAATGCCTCCCTCTTAGTACCAGGCATACAATTAAGAGACAGGGACAAATGGGGGTACAACCAACAGAAAATATAGATAACATCATTAGTTTTCAGATTATTAATCTATATGGCATAGATTTAGAACCCCAGTATGAATCCCTGCTGAATAAAGGTCTCTCATTCACCCCTGCCCCAGGATTCAATTGTTTCACCTGGGTTAAGGATGTGAATCTTTTTGCCAGAAAACTGGCTCTACATAAAGAATTTAAAGAGAAAGAGAGACAGGATCCTGGTAGAAGAGAACGGGAGGCCTTGGTGATCCTGGAGGTTCTGTCAAGAGAAAGTAGGGGAGAAAGTCAACTACCTCAAGCACCGTTCACAGACTTACATCCAAAATCCAAATATACCCCCCCCCCTTCTCAGGGTATGCCAGTGTAGAGACCTTTGTAAATTTTGTAACAAAAGATCTAGAAAAAATCAGGACGAAAAAGACTGATGTGGGTAACAATTTGACCCCACAAGAGAGGGAAGCTTTAGCTGATGTTATGGAAAGGGATGAAATAGTGGTAAAACCTTAAGACAAAGGGGGAAATATTGTCCTATTAAAACAAAAAGACTATATGGACATGGTAAATAGACTCTTAAAAGATGAAAAAACATACAAAAAATTTGAGTCCAATGCCACTGCTAAGTTCAAACAAGAACTAGAAGTCCTTTTAAAGAACGCCAAGGACAAGAACCTAATATCCAAGGCCGAATATAAAATTCAATTTAATCCCTATTCAACAATAGCGACATTTTATGCCCTACCAAAGGTGCACAAAAAGCGAGACCCCATACCTGGTAGGCCCATTGTATCCAGCAATGAGAATCTGTGTGAAGGCATCAGCACTTATGTAGACATAGTCATCAGGCCCTTCGTTGAAATCCTTCCATCCTATATAAAAGATACATTAGATATGGTAAAAAAAACTCAAGGATATCCAAGTAGGCCCCAATACCCTAATAGCTAGCCTCGATGAAGAGGCCTTATACACGAGTATTGAACATGAGGTGGGAATACAAGCGGTGAAGCATTATTTATACACCAATGGGACACAATTTCACAATCATAATGATTTCGTTATGGACCTTCTACGTTTTCTTCTTACTCATAATTATTTCACTTTTGATGGCACTTTCTATTTGCAGGTACACGGTACAGCAATGGGTACGGTTTGTGCACCAAGTTTTGCTAATTTATTCTTAGGGTGGTGGGAAGATCAACACGTATTCACAGAGGCGAATACACGGTTCACAGAATTAATTTTATTTTGGGGCAGGTTTATAGACGATATTCAGATTTTTTGGGATGGGACATTTACTGAGTTTACTCAATTCACAGAGATATTAAATAACAATAAAAACCCTGATGTAGGGTATTGCACTCAATATTTTTTTTTTTACTCTATATGACAGCGGTATTTGTGGCCTAAATTTCACAGTAACTTATGCACCTCTAATCCCTGATGTGCAGTATATCAGAGGTTTTTTTTTAACTCCAGTAAGCAAAAGCCGTATTTGTGGCCTAAATTTCACAGTAATTTATGCAACTCTAATCCCAGATGTGCAGTATAGCAGAGTTTTTTTTGAACCCCAGTAAGCAAAAGCGGTATTTGTGGCCTAAATTTCACAGTAACTTATGCACGTCTAATCCCAGATGTGTAGTAAATCAAAGGGTTTTTTAACCCCAGTGAGCAAAAAGCTGTATTTCTGGCCTAAATGTGACACTCACTTATGCACCTATAATCCTAGATGTGCACTATATGAAACAGATGGGTTTTTTTCACCCCAGTAAGCAAAAAGCTGTATTTATGGCCTAAATTTCACAGTCACTTATGCACGTCTAAACCCAGATGTGAAGTATATCAGAGGGTTTTTTAACCCCAGTAAGCAAAAAGCTGTATTTCTGGCCTAAATGTGACACTCACTTATGCACTTATAATCTTAGATGTGCACTGTATGAAACAGATGTTTTTTTTTCACCCCAGTATGCCCCAGTAAGCAAAAAGTTGTATTTGTGGCCTAAATTTCACAGTCACTTATGCACGTCTAATCCTAGATATGCAGTATATCAGAGGGTTTTTTAACCCCAGTAAGCAAAAAGCTGTATTTCTGGCCTAAATGTGACACTCACTTATGCACTTATAATCTTAGATGTGCACTGTATGAAACAGATGTTTTTTTTTCACCCCAGTAAGCAAAAAGCCGTATTTTTGGCCTAAATTTCACAGTCACTTATGCATGTCTAATCCCAGATGTGCAGTATATGAAACAGAGGGGTTTGTTTCACCCAGTATGCTCCAGTATGCCAAAGCTGTGTTTATGGCCTAAATGTGACACTCATTTATGCACCGATAATCCTAGATGTACACTATATGAAACAGATGGTTTTTTTTCACCCCAGTAAGCAAAAAGCCGTATTTGTGGCCTAAATTTCACAGTAATTTCTGCATGTCTAATCCCAGATGTGCAGTATATCAGAGGTTTTTTTTAACCCCAGTAAGCAAAAGCTGTATTTGTGGCCTAAATTTCACAGTAACTTATGCATGTCTAATCCCATATGTGCAGTATATCAGAGGGTTTTTTAACCCCAGTAAGCAAAAAGCTGTATTTCTGGCCTAAATGTGACACTTACTTATGCACCTATAATCCTAGATGTGCAATAAATGAAACAGATGTTTTTTTTTCACCCCAGTAAGCAAAAAGCCGTATTTGTGGCCTAAATTTCACAGTCACTTATGCATATCTAATCCCAGATGTGCAGTATATCAGAGGGTTTTTTTAACCCCAGTAAGCAAAAAGCTGTATTTCTGGCCTAAATGTGACACTCACTTATGCACCTATAATCCTAGATGTGCACTATATGAAACAGATGGGTTTTTTTCACCCCAGTAAGCAAAAAGCCGTATTTGTGGCCTAAATTTCACAGTCACTTATGCATGTCTAATCCCAGATGTGCAGTATATCAAAAGGTTTTTTAACCCCAGTAAGCAAAAATCTGTATTTCTGGCCTAAATGTGACACTCACTTATGCACCTAAAATCCTAGATGTGCACTATATGAAACAGATGTTTTTTTTTCACCCCAGTATGCCACAGTAAGCAAAAAGCCGTATTTGTGGCCTAAATTTCACAGTCACTTATGCACGTCTAATCCCAGATGTGCAGTATATCAGAGGGTTTTTTAACCCCAGTAAGCAAAAAGCTGTATTTCTGGCCTAAATGTGACACTCACTTATGCACCTAAAATCCTAGATGTGCACTATATGAAACAGATGTTTTTTTTTCACCCCAGTATGCCCCAGTAAGCAAAAAGCCGTTGTTGTGGCCTAAATTTCACAGTCACTTATGCACGTCTAATTCTAGATGTGCAGTATATCAGAGGGTTTTTTAACCCCAGTAAGCAAAAAGCTGTATTTCTGGCCTAAATGTGAGACTCACTTATGCACTTATAATCTTAGATGTGCACTGTATGAAACAGATGTTTTTTTTTCACCCCAGTAAGCAAAAAGCCGTATTTGTGGCCTAAATTTCACAGTCACTTATGTATGTCTAATCCCAGATGTGCAGTATTTGAAACAGAGGGGTTTGTTTCACCCAGTATTCCCCAGTATGCAAAAGCTGTATTTCTGGCCTAAATGTGACGCTCCCTTTTGCACCTAAAATCCTAGATGTGCACTATATGAAACAGATTTTTTTTTTCACCCCAGTAAGCAAAAAGCCGTATTTGTGGCCTAAATTTCACAGTCACTTATGCACGTCTAATCCCAGATGTGCAGTATATCAGAGGGTTTTTTAACCCAGGTAAGCAAAAAGCTGTATTTCTGGCCTAAATGTGACACTCACTTATGCACCTAAAATCCTAGATGTGCACTATATGAAACATATGTTTTTTTTTCACCCCAGCATGCCCCAGTAAGCAAAAAGCCGTATTTGTGGCCTAAATTTCACAGTCACTTATGCACGTCTAATTCTAGATGTGCAGTATATCAGAGGGTTTTTTAACCCCAGTAAGCAAAAATCTGTATTTCTGGCCTAAATGTGACACTCACTTATGCACTTATAATCTTAGATGTGCACTGTATGAAACAGATGTTTTTTTTTCACCCCAGTAAGCAAAAAGCCGTATTTGTGGCCTAAATTTCACAGTCACTTATCTATGTTTAATCCCAGATGTGCAGTATATGAAACAGAGGGGTTTGTTTCACCCAGTATGCCAAAGCTGTATTTATGGCCTAAATGTGACACTCACTTATGAACATATAATCCTAGATGTGCACTATATGAAACAGATGTTTTTTTTTTCACCCCAGTATGCCCCAGTATGAAAAAGCCGTATTTCTGGCCTAAATTTCACAGTAACTTATGCACGTCTAATCCCAGATGTGCAGTATATCAGAGGGTTTTTTAACCCCAGAAAGCAAAAAGCCGTATTTGTGGCCTAAATGTGACACTCACTTATGCACCTATAATCCTAGATGTGCACTATATGAAACAGATGTTTTTTTTTCACCCCAGTAAGCAAAAAGCCGTATTTGTGGCCTAAATTTCACAGTCACTTATGCACGTCTAATCCCAGATGTGCAGTATATGAAACAGAGGGGTTTGTTTCACCCAGTATGCCCCAGTATGCCAAAGCTGTATTTCTGGCCTAAATGTGACACTCACTTATGCACCTATAATCCTAGATGTGCACTATATGAAACAGATGTTTTTTTTTCACCCCAGAATGCCCCAGTAAGCAAAAAGCCGTATTTGTGGCCTAAATTTCACAGTCACTTATGCACGTCTAATCCCAGATGTGCAGTATATCAAAGGTTTTTTAACCTCAGTAAGCAAAAAGCTGTATTTCTGGCCTAAATGTGACGTTCACTTCTCCACCTATTATCCTAGATGTGCACTATATGAAACAGATGTTTTTTTTCGCCCCAGTATGCCCCAGTATGAGAAAGACGTATTTCTGGCCTAAATTTCACAGTCACTTATGCAGCGATAATCCTAGATGTGCACTATATGAAAAAAAGTTTTTTTTTAACCCCAGTGTCTCAAAGCAGTATTTCTGGACTTGCAGACATGCAGATATCCTGTGCTGGTGCACTATCGTTGCATAAAATGGCTGCCGATTACGCATTGATATTGACTAACTGAAGGAAAAAAAGTTTGTTTTCAGTAGTAGTTGGCTCAGGGCAGGCTTAAATCAATTGTGCACTGCACCCACAAAGATCTCTGAGTCAAGAAGCAGTTATTCATAAGATTTCTCCCTGATCTCTCCCTCACAGCAGCTGCAGCCTATCCCTACACTAATCCGAGCAGAGTGACGGGCGACGCTACGTGACTCCAGCTTAAATAGAGGCTGGGTCACATGCTGCAGTTGGCCTATCACAGCCATGCCAATAGTAGGCATGGTTGTGATGGCCTTTTGGGGCAAGTAGTATGACCCTTGTTGATTGGCTGCTTTTCAGACTTTCAAAAAGCGCCATAAAAATCGCCGAACACCGAACCCGAACTTTTACATAAATGTTCGGGTCCGGGTGCTGAAAAACCTAAAGTTCGGTACGAATCCGAACTTTACAGTTTGGGTTCGCTCAACTCTACTTAGCAGCATCAGGTGGATGGCGTACAGGAGCTGTAGAGAAGGCCTTCTTCAGAGCTTGAAAGGCCGATTCCATGTCAGTTATCCAATTCTTGGGGTTCACTCCTTTGCGGATCAAGGCAGAAATGAGGCACGAACTGGCGGTAATAGTTGGCAAACCCAGGAAACACTGGATTGCTTTCAAACCAGAAGGATGAGACCATTTTAAAATCACTGAAAGCTTCTTAGGGACCATCTGTATACCAGTATCATACAAGTATCTGATATGTACCCCAGAAATCGAAGGGAGGACTGCTCAAAAATACATTTTTCGAACTTGGCATACAGATAATTCTCTTGTAATCTTTGCAAGACCTGAACCATCTGTCTCCGATGGGAAGCCAAATCTGGAGAGAAAACTAAAATGTCGTCAAGGTACACCACAATGCAGGAATAGAGCAAGTCTCTGAAGATGTCATTCACGAACTCTTGGAAAACTGCTAGGGCATTTCTTAGCCCAAACGGCATTATCAAGTATAACCTTTGGTGCTGTAGGGACAATCTCTGGTGTTAAAAGCAGTCTTCCACTCATCAACTTGATGGATCCTGATCAAGTTATAGACCCCATGTAGATCTAATTTGGAGAAGATCTTTGCTCCCCTGAGGTAGTCAAACAACTCAGGAATCAGTTGAAGGGGATATTTTTTCTTTATGGTTGTAACAGATGGACCCTTTTATATTATTTTATGTTCCGCTGTCTGTATACCCCTTTCCCCTTCCCCACTTTCCTGTGCCATTGTTTCCCAAGATCAGGGCAGTGTCCCAGGGACACTGCCAAACCTGTTTAAACTAGCTGCAGTGTCCCCCCTCAACCTCCCATCAGCCCTTGCTATTGTCTGACCCCACCTTTCCTTGTACCATAGTAATCTATGTATTGTATGTAAATGAGGCAGTTGGGGGTTTGAAACCATGTGTGCTATGCCTAGTAAAGCCAGTTGACTCCCAAACTGTGTGTCATCCAGTTACTGGGGAAATTGTGTCTTGGATACTGACCTGCTTCTTCAGCTACAAGGGGATTTAAGTGGAGATATTGATGGTATATCTTGAAGCTCCGCAACAATTGGTGGCAAGCAGCGGGATACAAGCTTTGCAGTAGAAGAAAGCAGCAGCGGTTCGCGTAGATAACTGGTCGTTTAATGGAACTGTAAATGGAGACGAACTATGCTGGATTAAAACAGACAACATTAAAGGAATTGCTGGAAGCAAGAGTGCAGATAGCCAGCAATAAAACGAAGGCCGTGCTAATTGCTGAACTGACCGAGGGAGACCGGGCACTCAGTATGGCTATAGAAACCAGAGAGTCAAAGTTTGACAGAGAGGTGAAACGCAGGCTAGCATTTTATGGAGAAAATCCCTCCATAGAGCTGGTACAGGCAACCATGAACCAGGTGGATGGCTTGATCACTGCAAGGGAAGAGAGAGAGAACCAACTCCGGATAGCAGAGCAGTAGGCATTGGAAAGACCGCTAATTAGTACTCCGGTTCCCGAACCCAAAGTCAAGGTACCGCATGATGCGTTTAAAAAAGGATGAGATCGACGGCTTCCTGCAAGACTTTGAACGGCAGTGCAGGCTACACCAGGTACCCCCAGCAGACTGGGTACGGATCCTCGCTGGTAAGCTCTCTGGCTGTGCAGCAGAGGCATATAGAGCTGTACCTGACGAGGAGATTGCAGACTATAACCGGGTGAAAAAGGTAATTTTGGTAAGATATGCCATCACCCCAGAAGCATACAGGAGACGATTCAGGGACACAAAAAAACAGGAAAAAGAGTCATACACAGAGCGGGCGTGCCGCATGCAGAGGGCGACCCTAGCCTGGCTACAGGCAAGCCAAGCTTTTTCAGCAGAGGAAATTACTCAGCTGGTTCTACTGGAACAATTTTTCAATGGACTGAATCCAGAAGTGCAGAAGTGGGTAAGGGACCGGAAACCTACCACTCTATCCGATTCAGCAGGACAGGCAGATGACTACCAGGATGCCCGCAGACAATCCAGGGTAAGCTTCAGACCCAATACCAGACCAATACCCCCTGGGCCACCAGCACCACAACGCACATGGCTCCTGCCTAGTATCCCAGCAAACAGATACCCTAATCGCAGCACCATACAGTGCCATGCCTGCAAAAAGTTTGGGCATTATCAGAGGGACTGTACCCATAACCAAAACCAGGCTGCATGGATCCGTCCAGGTCCACCTCCTCCAGCGCGGGCAGCCGCCCACTACTACCATACAGAGGCTGTCCCACTTAACATCAGAGCAGAGGATCCAGAGGAACACTGGTGTGTTCTACACGAGGCAGACCCAATACAGGCGGAGACTGATAATCGACAGCATCACAGGCAGATGGTTATCCTCAACGGCAAGGAGACCCAGGGGCTGCGCGATTCCAGTGCCACCCTCACCCTGGTGCGACGACATCTGGTTCCAGAGAACGACCGCACTGGGGGTTCTGTAGCTGTACGGGTAGCGGGAGGGACCATCCACAAATTACCCACAGCCAGGGTACATCTACATTGGGGTGTGGGGGCGGGAATGGTTAATGTTGGGTTGATAAAAGACCTACCCACCGATGTTTTGCTGGGAAATGATCTTGGCCTGATGACTTCCGCTTTTGTACCTTCCCAGGGTACCAACGAGACCTATCCTGTTACCACTAGTCACAGGCCAACTCCCTGAACAACCCGGCACACTCTGAGGTCCAGGTAAGAACCCTTCCCCAAAACATTCACCCTATCCCCTGGGATACCCCCGCAGCATTTGGGCAGGACACCCTTAGTGACCCTACTTTGCAGGTTTATAAGGATAAAGTTAACCAGGCGCAGACCGGAATAGAAGGAGAGAGATATTTTTAGCAGCAGGGGTTATTGAAAGGGTCACAGCAGGGTCCCCACCTATCTCCATCCGACAGCTAGTAGTCCCACAGAAGTACAGGAGGGAGTTATTACAGATCACGCATGATCTCCCCCTGGCAGGACACTTAGGGGTCAGCCGAACCAGATACAGGCTTACCCACACTTTATTGGGCCTGGCACCTCTAAAGATGTTAGGCAGTACTATCAAACATGCGACACATGCCAACCAGTAGGTAAAAGAGGGGATCGCCGCAAAGCTAAGTTGCAACCTCTACCAATCATTGAAGAACCGTTCGGATGGGTAGCGGTAGATATTATAGGACCGTTGGCCAAACCCAGCCCGTCAGGCAAAAGGTATATTTTAACTATAGTGGATTATGCAACACGGTATCCAGAAGCTGTGGCTCTGACTAATATTCAGGAAGAGACGGTGGCGGAGGCATTCATGCGAGTCTTCTCTCGGATGGGTTTTCCCAGAGAGATAGTCTCGGATCAGGGCACTCAGTTCACTGCAGAAGTTACCCAACAGCTGTGGAAACTGTGCAGCATCAAATCCATTGTTAGTTCACCTTACCACTCCCAGACGAATGGCTTGTGTGAAAGATTTAATGGCACCTTAAAACAGCACCTTTACTGACACCCGTCGGGACTGGTAAAAATTCCTACCCCACCTCTTTTTTGCTTACTGGGAAGTGCCGCAGGAATCAACAGGGTTTTCGCCGTTCGAACTACTGTTCGGACGGAGAGTTAGAGGTCCTCTAGATTTAATCCGGGAACACTGGGAGGGAGCAGTAGGTGAGGATGGTACCCCTGTCATACCCTATGTGCTGGAGTTCCGCTTGGAGGAATTGACTCAGAAAGTGCATGCTAGCCTCCAGGCGGCGCAGACCCGTCAGCGCCGATGGTATGACAGAGGTGCCAAGGACCAGAGCTTTCGGATTGGCCAAAAGGTGTTGATTTTGAAACCTGTGCGCCATGACAAGCTCCAGGCCGCCTGGCAGGGCCCATACCAAGTGGTGGAACAGAGGTGCGACACCACTTACGTGATCTGGTAGTGGGGGGAGACGCATGCTTCACGTGAATATGCTCAAACCCTACTATGAGAGAACAGAGGATGTGGCCGCCATATGTGCGCCCGCCTCTGACGACTTTGAGAATCTTCCCCTACCGGATCTTCTAGGGGAGCATGATAAACTAGGGACCCTAGATGAAGTTCAGCTAGGGGAGAGACTAAGTCCCCAAGAGCGTATCCAGGTGTGACAACTGTTAGCCACAAAGGGCACCACATTCTCTAACGCACCTGGCTACACTACACTAGCTACCCATAGGGTAGACACGGCCGATCAACAACCCCTTAGACAGACGCCCTACAGAATTCCTGAGGCTGTCAAGGAGCACATGAGAGAGTAAATTCAGGAAATTCTCCACTTAGGGGTCATAGAAGCATCAGATAGCCCTTGGCCCTCTAGTTCTAGTAACAAAGCGGGATGGCACGACCCGCTTTTGTGTCGATTACTTGAGACTCAATGATAAAACTGTCTCTGAAGCATACCCTATGCCCAGGATAGACAAGCTCTTAGATAGGATGGCTAGAGGTCAATACCTCACGACCATTGACTTGTAAGGGCTATTGGCAAATTCCCTTAGCGCCAGATGCCATTCCCAAGTCGGCCTTTGTCACCCCGTTTGGTCTCTACCAATTTAAGGTCATGCCATTTGGGATGAAAAATGCCCCAGCCATGTTCCAATGTATGGTGGACCGGCTGTTTGATGGCTTCCAAGATTATGCATGTGCATACTTGGATGACATTGCTATTTATAGTGAAACTTGGGAAGAGCATCTGAGACATATAAGTGCCATGATAGACCGCATCAGAGAGGTTGGCCTAACCCTAAAGCCCAGCAAGTGCCATATTGGGATGGCAGAGGTAACATATCTAGGACACCGCGTGGGTTGTGGGAAGCAAAAGCCTGAGCCCGCTAAAGTAGAGGCAGTAGCCCAGTGGCCAACCCCCCGTACCAAAACACAGGTGTTAGCCTTCCTAGGGACCGCGGGCTATTATCGGAAATTTGTCCCAAACTATATTACCCTGGCCAAACCACTCACTGACCTCACCAAAAAGAACCATCCCCACCAAGTAGTCTGGGCCCCAGAGTGTGAGCAGGCATTCCAACAGCTCAAGCAGGTCCTTGTTAATAGTCCTGTACTCGCTGCTCCCAATCCATCTAAAAGATTCCTCGTTCACACAGATGCTTTAATGTTTGGATTGGGAGCGGTACTGAGCCAAGTTGGAGAAGATGGCGGTGAACATCCCGTAGTTTACGTGAGTCGGAAGCTTCTACCCAGGGAAGTGAGCTACGACGCCATAAAGAAAGAATGCCTGGCTGTGGTGTGGGCCCTAAAGAAGTTTCAACCCTACTTGTATGGACAGCAGTTCACATTACTCACGGATCACAATCCGTTAGTATGGCTAAATTGTGTGGCAGGGGACAATGCCCGATTGTCGCCCTGCAGCTTGGCGTTACGACCATACAATTTTACAATTCACTACCACCCCGGAAAACAGAATGGCAATGCTGACGGGTTATCACGACAAACTGAACTGCAAAAGTGATTCGTGAGTACTTCCAAGACATCCCCAAGCCAATCCGTTGGGGGATCAGACTGTGTATGCTGGCTTTTGGTTAAGGGGGAGCAGTGTAACAGATGGACCCTTTTATATTATTTTATGTTCTGCTGTCTGTATATGTGCTGTTCCTTTCATATTGAATTTCTGCACTGTATTATTTCTTGTTTTACCTATGTTGTTTAAGTCTATTGTTCTCTGCTGCCATCTGCTGGCCGGAATTTGTATGCTGCACGCCTCGTTCGTTGTCTATAAAGTTTTATCTCTGGGCGTGGTTTTAGCAGCCTTGGGCCTGGTCACTTCCTGTAGCCTTTTTCAGTGCTGCATTCCTTTGTGACTGGAGACACACACCTCGGCTTGTGAAGGCATCAGTTTTTGACCAGCAGTAGCCTCAGCAGTTAGCCTCAGAAAAGACATCCACATCACAGCATCTACTGCATTCCTGTATTGCATCACTGTATGTCTGGATCAAATAACCCCACGTTTGATTGCATCCTCGTGTCTACGTCTGGATCCATCTAACCTGAGCATCTGCCGGTCCGGTCTGCTCCACTGCTTGGATACGAAGGTAGGCCAGTCACAAAGTCATTATCAGTTACACCTTCATTCGCCTTCATGTGGGGACAGAACAGTCAAAAACTGCCTTAAAGCCTTATACCCCTGTCAATACCCGTCTGAATGTCCAATGCCGGCTACAGGTTCCCTCAGAGCCCAGGGCCACACTCAGGAACCTCCCCTGCAACAGGCCCACTCCCAGCAAATCTGCCCGGCAACAGTGTTCGTCCCATAAGCCCAAGGGGAAGCACGGCGTGTCCGCAGTAGATATACTCTCGCCTGGAAGTCCTCCACTACTCACCAAGCCACTTTCTACATCCTATATTAACCCTTGCTCGCATGATATAAGGACTGTTCACACACGCGGGGCCTCCCTCAAACCAAAACCCCGCTATTCACTTAAAACACCTTGGGAAACTCATTGGGGTGCCTCATCCGAGCCGCACTGCAATTTTCAGCCCCCAATTCAAAAGTTCGATTTCTTAAAGAGACAGCGCACCTTAAATCAAAATGTCCGAAAAGGACCTCGTACAGTTCCCCAGTGATGAAACAAAGCAAATGCTACCTGATACTGATCATTATGAAGAGCTGGAGGTAGAACCCACACTTCCAGCAGACCAAGTCACGCGACCAAGGCGCTCTCTCAAACCAACAATAAAGATTACAGAAAATTATCACACCAGGAAAGATGAGCTATGTGACGACCTGGAAGATCTATGGGAGCGAGTTTCCTCCCTCATATCAGGACTTAAGTCCTCCTCAGGCGATGCCACCAGTTTACAAGTTGCCGTCAGGCGGCTGAACGCAGCCCATGAAAGATACAAGAGACTGTCCACAAGGTATATAACCTTTCTAAAAGACTCTAATATTGAAGAAGCCCCATCAGAATTGTGCAAGGCAGAATCAATAGACAGACAAAGAGACGCCATGGTGCTGGACGCTAAAGATAAAGTGGAACTCCGCATCTCTCATTTACAAGAAACCAGATCACACAGATCACATTCGTCCAAACATTGCTCACGGTCCTACAGATCATCATGCTCTAGAAGCTCCAACCTGAGCGACAGATTACTAGAGGCCCGCATAAATGCAGAGCTATCCAAAGTGAGGCGTTCCTTCACCGAAAAAGAAGTCCTTGCGAGAACAGAAGCACAGACGGCGGCGGCCAAGAGGGCAGAAGCGGAGGCAGAAGCCAAGAGGGCAGAAGCGGAGGCAGAAGCCAAGAGGGCAGAAGCGGAGGCAGAAGCCAAGAGGGCAGAAGCGGAGGTAGAAGCCAAGAGGGCAGAAGCGGAGGCAAATGCCAAGAGGGCAGAAGCAGAAGCAGAGGCTCGAATAAAGATCCTTGAATCAGAGAGGGAAGAGGAAATCGCATTAGCAAGAGTAAGACTACTTGAGCAAGCATTGAGCCAAGGCCTTGATTCAGTCTGCTTACCACCAGAGGAGATAGACTATCCAGTTGATCGCACCAGCGACTACATACTGAAACAGTTATCTGCACCACCCCCAGTGTGCAGTACCGTCCAAGCCAACAACACTGAAACCTCCAAGTCAGCTCTACCTGCAGTGGCAGCGATACCCACAGCACCCGAGCAATCCAATAACAGTTGCCCAGACGCGCCCTCTCAAGGGCAGTTATTACAGCAAGATGGCTACCAGGTGTTTCCCGGCCTACCTCCACAGCTCAAGCAGCAGTCATCAGAATCTACAGAGGCTAGACCACAGCTCAACCCTGCAGCAACATCATTCTACCCGGAAGCATCTCACCCTTTCACGCCACGCAGCCTATACGCCCCAGGGGCATCACAAGTTGTCATGGCAACAAGCAGTGAGAAATCAGATATGTCTGAGTTTGCCAGGTTTATGGTGAGCAGAGAGCTAATTAACACCAGTCTCTCAAAATTTGATGACCGTGCGGAGAGCTACAGAGCCTGGAAGGCAACCTTCAAAGCTGCCATCGCCAACCTCAACCTAACTGCAGAGCAGGAGCTCGACCTCTTGATCAAATGGCTGGGCCCAGGCTCCACAAATCGCATCAAGAGCCTTAGAACTGTCTATGTGGGACAAGCAGAAGCAGGTCTCGCTGCAGCCTGGCAGAGACTCGAACGCACCTTTGGCAGTGCAGAAGCAATAGAGAAGGCACTATTCAGGAGACTGCAGAACGTCCCCAAGATCAGTCTCAAGGATGTCCATAAGCTTCAGGATTTAAGTGATTTGCTCATGGAACTGGAGCTTGCCAAAAGAGACCCTCGTCTGTCCGGGCTGTGCTACCTGGATACAGCCCATGGGGTGAACCCAATTGTCGTGAAGTTACCATACAGCCTGCAAGAGAAGTGGGCGGCATCAGTCTCAAAGTACAAAAGAGTGCATGACGTCACCTTTCCCCCATTTATTCATTTCTGTAGATTCATCGATGAACAGTCCCAGATGAGGAATGACCCCAGCCTCGACTTCCTGGAGTTCAATACTACAGCCTCAGTGACACCATCATCAAGGTATGAAAGTATTGTACATAAACACAGAGACTTTAAGAGCAGCGTGAGTGTTAGAAAGACTAACCTACCATCATCTGCAGTACCCACTGGTAGACAGTACACTACCTCATCAGGAGACAAGGCCTTCAATCGTGAATGTCCCATTCATAAAAAAACACACTCACTGAACAAATGCAGAGGATTTAGATCCAAAACCATACAGGAGCGCAAGAAAGTCCTCACCGAGCTTGGGGTATGCTTCAGGTGCTGCGCTTCATTGGAGCACATGGCTAAGGACTGTAAATCCATTATCAAGTGTGAGGAGTGTCATAGTGAAAGACATGCCTCAGCTATGCACCCAACTCCACTCACAAGGGATTCACCTGCTGCTGTCACCACCAGTCCTGCTCAAAGTCATGGCGGGGAGCCCCAGAACCACGCTAACACAGCCACTGCTGTTTCCTGCTCATGCTCGGACGTATGTGGGGAGGGCCAGAGTGAGAAATGTTGTGCCCGCATATGCCTAATCAAGGTCTACCCGGAGGGGCTACCAGAAAAGGCAGTAAAAATGTATGCCATCATTGACGACCAAAGCAACCGTTCCCTAGCAGGACCTAAATTCTTTGAAGCCTTTGGAATAAAGGGACCGTCGGAACCCTACATGTTAAACACCTGCTCTGGTCGCATAGAGACTAGCGGCAGGAGGGCACAAGGATTCATCGCTTGTTCCGTCAGTGGGAATACGGAAATACCTCTACCGACACTGATCGAATGCGATCAAATACCCAACCATAGGGATGAGATTCCTACCCCGGAAGCTGCATTTCACCATCCACACCTAAGGCACCTAGCCAACGTTATTCCACCTATGGACAACAACGCCGAGATTCTACTCCTGCTTGGCAGAGACAATCTAAGGGTACACAAGGTGCATCAACAGTGTAATGGCCCCGACTATGCACCATACGCCCAGAGACTGGACTTGGGATGGGTAGTCATAGGAAATGTATGTTTGGATCAGCCAAAAATCCACTCATTCAAAACGTACGTGCGTGGAGATGGACGCACAACTTGCATTAAGCCTTGCCCTCATCACTATGAGGTGAAAGAGAAGCCTCCAGACCTCATACAACCACCTGACGACATTCCTCCCTTTGCTGACAACTTGGGAAGATTAGTCTTTCACACAAGCAAGGACGATGATAAAGTAGCTTTGTCAGTAGAGGACAGAGAATTTATCAAGATAATGGACAATGAGTTCCCTAAAGACGAAACCAATCACTGGGTTTCTCCATTACCCTTCCGAGCTACCAGGGTGAGACTCCCGAACAATAGGGAACAAGCTCTGTCTAGATTTAACTCTCTTCAGCGTACCATGAACAGTAAGCCTGAGATGAGAGAACACATCGTTGCCTTTATCGACAAAATATTCCGCAACAACCATGCAGAACCAGCTCCATCCTTAGGGAAGAACGACGAGTGCTGGTACTTGCCTTCATTTGGAGTGTATCACCCACGGAAACCTAATCAAATTAGGGTTGTTTTCGACTCAAGTGCCAAACATCAAGGTGTATCGCTTAATGATGTCCTTCTCACAGGTCCTAATCTGACGAATAACCTAGTTGGAGTGCTGATGAGGTTCAGAAAAGAGCTCGTTGCCATCACCGCCGACATTGAACAGATGTTCCACTGTTTCGTAGTCAGAGAGGACCACCGGAATTTCCTCCAGGTTTCTGTGGTACAAGAATAATGACACCAACGCAGAGATGGCAGAATATCGTATGAGGATACACGTATTTGGAAACAGCCCTTCACCTGCCGTGGCAACTTACGGCCTTCGGCGCACTGCATTAGAGGGAGAATCCAAGTATGGTAAAGATGCCAGAGACTTTGTAGAAAAGGACTTCTACGTAGACGATGGACTCAAATCACTACCGACTGAAGAAGCGGCTATCGATCTGCTCAAAAGGACTCAAAGTATGTTGTACCAAGCTAAACTTAGACTACACAAAATTGCTTCAAACAGCCTGGCTGTTATGGGGGCCTTCGAATCAGGCGATCATGCACCAGGATTCAAGGACATTAACTTGGGACTGGACAGTCCACCTGTGCAGAGGAGCTTGGGCCTCAGATGGGATCTCTCGGCTGACTCCTTCGGTTTTCAGATAAGTTGTGCAGACAAGCCATTCACAAAGCGAGGCGTCCTATCAGTGGTAAACAGCCTATTTCATCCGCTGGGATTTGTAGCGCCCATCACCATACAAGGTAAATCTCTACTGAGACAGTTTTCTGAAACAGTCAAGGATTGGGATACCCCACTTCCCTCCGTGAAAGAGCAACAAACCAAAAGGATTGACTGGCCTATCGGACTAATTTCAAAGGTTTTCCCTAGCAAGGATGGCAAGGTCCGGAAGGTGGAGTTGAAGATCTTCAGGAAAGGCGAGCTTAAAACGTTCTCAAGACCAATCAACGAACTCATTTTAATATTACCCATCGAGAACGTCCCTGCTGGGTGAACAGGACTGTATCTAGCTTCGCAGATCTTCTCCATTCCAAGTTGGAAAATAGGACTAATCTATGTTTGCATTCTAACATGTTTTTCTTTTACAGGTTGTTTATATTTTATGGACATTCGTCATAGTGAAATCCCCAAAGTGAATTTCAGACGGGGAGTGTGCTGTTCCTTTCATATTGAATTTCTGCACTGTATTATTTCTTGTTTTACCTATGTTGTTTAAGTCTATTGTTCTCTGCTGCCATCTGCTGGCCGGAATTTGTATGCTGCACGCCTCGTTCGTTGTCTATAAAGTTTTATCTCTGGGCGTGGTTTTAGCAGCCTTGGGCCTGGTCACTTCCTGTAGCCTTTTTCAGTGCTGCATTCCTTTGTGACTGGAGACACACACCTCGGCTTGTGAAGGCATCAGTTTTTGACCAGCAGAAGCCTCAGCAGTTGCCTCAGCAGTTAGCCTCAGGAAAGACATCCACATCACAGCATCTACTGCATTCCTGTATTGCATCACTGTATGTCTGGATCAAATAAACCCACGTTTGATTGCATCCTCGTGTCTACGTCTGGATTTATCTAACCTGAGCATCTGCCGGTCCGGTCTGCTCCACTGCTTGGATACGAAGGTAGGCCAGTCACAAAGTCATTATCAGTTACACCTTCATTCGCCTTCATGTGGGGACAGAACAGTATACCCCCTTTACCCTTCGCCACTTTCCTGTTCCATTGTTTCCCAAGATCAGGGCGGTGTCCCAGGGACACTGCCAAACCTGTTTAAACTAGCTGCAGTGTCCCCCCTCAACCTCCCATCAGCCTTTGCTATTGTCTGACCCCACCTTTCCTTGTACCATAGTAATCTATGTATTGTATGTAAATGAGGCTGTTGGGGGTTTGAAACCATGTGTGCTATGCCTAGTGAAGCCAGTTGACTCCCAAACTGTGTGTCGTCCAGTTACTGGGGAAATTGTCTCTTGGATATTGACCTGCTTCTTCAGCTACAAGGGGATTTAAGTGGAGATATTGATGGTATATCTTGAAGCTCCTCAACAATGGTGATCTTGTTGAGCCCCCTATAATCGATGCATGGACGAAGGGTGCCATCTTTTTTCCTCACAAAAAACCCTGAGCCAGCCAGAGATGTGGCCTGAGTCTCCGCTGGTGACGGGACATAGATGCATCCATGAGGAGGCGAGGAACAAGGAACCAAGTCAATCAGGCAGTCATATGTCTTTTGTGGTGGTACTGTAATGCAAGGCACCAACTAAATAGACCAGTGTAGATGAAGCAAGGGGTTTTATTCAAAAGAAAGTAAACAAAGTCCAGGCAAACTTCAGTCACTTGCACAAGTAGTATGACCTGTATCTGGAAAGGGAAGGATAATAGTGGGCAGTGACCGACAGGGGAGACCACCTTTTATGTGCCTGCTAACAAATCTCAGGAAGCCAAGTGTCCACTCCCCATAGGTCATGAACTGCCCTACACCTGTGTACACAGCCCTGGCCGGTCATTGGCAATTAACCCAATTTTGGCCCCCCTAATCCACTTTGAATTTGTGGCCGCGCATCCCCTTGTGAACCCGTTCCCAAGCATACACGCGGATGCATGACAGGCTCGGTGATAGTACGCGAGCGCGTCGATATGGACACCAAAGTGGAATCCGCAAGAGGTACCGGAGACAAACCCGGCCGCGGCGTACTGCCACTAGCCCGACTGACCTGTCCCCGAGATCCAGGGGGTCTTCCCCTCCGGCGCACACATGAACGCATCCCCGCGTCGGTTTGCAAAGGGGTCGCATCTGGTGTATCAGTGGAGACACACGTAAACTGTCGCCCCCTTTTTAGTCACACCGGAGTGTGAGACAGATGAGGATCTTACAGGTACAGTAACTTTTCAGCCTCTTTCTTATCTGTTGACATAGGATATTGGGTAGTACCTGTGGTGACTGAGTCGGCTGAACAGAAGAAAGACATCTCCCTAGGCAGGACTGTCCCCAACAAAGCACTTCTCAAGTCCTCCAGGAGAGGATGGGACAAACTTGGGAGATTCAGAAACAAAATCTCTTCGGTGAGTAGAGCTCTGTAGTTTTACAGGCTCTGAGATAGACTGTATAGACTCAGATAGAGCCCTTCCATCAACAGATGAAACCATCAAGAATCTCTGCAAGCGTCGAACAGGCCTTGTTGCAGGAAGTTCCCTGCAGATTGAGAATCCAGGAGCGCCATCTCTGTGAATCGAACATCTCCCAATGACAAGGTTACCTACAGAGTCAGAGGGAGAGAGGATGTGTCTTTGTCTAAGGTCACCTCTCCAAAATGCCCTAAACTCGGGAGTTTACCAGCTTCCAAGGACAGGAACGTAGAAGATGTCTAAAACTGCCACAGTAGAAGCAGAGTCCACTAGTATGATGATGGTCACATTCCTGTTCAGCCACCACGGTCAACTTGCATGGGTTCAGGAGCAGCAGCAGAGATTGAAGGCTGAGGGACAGAACACCACTAGAAAGAAGATGCTGGATGATATGATCTTCTTTCACTTGCTACCTCCTTAGCACATTCCTGAAAGTGCATATCAATCTGGGTGGCCAGGGAAATTAGGTCATCTAGGGTAGAGGGGAGATCCAGACCGTCCAGCCCATACCTAATTTTCCCAGAGAGACCCTCCCAGAAGTCGGCCACTAGTTCCTCATTATTCCAGCCTAGTTCAGAAGTCAGGGTCTGGAACTGGACTGCTGGCTGGTCCACAGACCGACTCCCCTGGCACAGCCACAGTATGGAGGAAGCGGCTGAGTTGGTGTGTCCAGGCTCGTTGAACACCCTATGGAAGGCTTCTAGGATGGTCTGTAGATCCAAGATGACAGGATCACTCTTCTCCCAAAGTGGGTTAATACAGACCAGGACCTCTCCAGTAAGGTGCGACATCAGGAAAGCCACTTTGACACGATCCGACGCATATTGATGTTATAAAAGTTCAAAGGGTAGAGTGCACTGAATAATAAAGCCTCGGCACTGTTTGGGGTCACCACCGAAGCAAGGCGGAGCAGAACGATGAGGTGCTGATCTGGGTACATAGGATGATGGCGGAGCAGGAGCCGGGCTAGCTGCAGCAGCGGGAGATTATGGTGCAGGATTAGGGGACATCAGGTCATTAAGATGCATATTCAGACTGCACAGAATCTGCAAGAATCTGATACTGACATTCTCGCTGTTAAGCCATTTCCTGGTATAATTCAGTGAGGCTTGGAGCGTTCTTATCAGCAGGGTCCATGGCCTGAGCAAACTGTGACCAGAAGGTGGAAAACCACTGCTCCACGTGACCAACTCCCTCTGAGGGCAATGTCTGAGTACACCCCTCGTTCTTCACATGATACCTCTGGTGGTGAGGAGAGACTTTCCTGAGAGGAGTACCAGGTGCAACCTCAGAGGGGAAATGGAACACAAGGGAATCAGGACCCGAGTGTCAACCCACTGGACTGATCTACAGATGACACAATACACCCAGTGGATTCTGGGAGGCCAGAGGCTGATCAGATAGAGACAAAGTCAGGGTACGAAGGCAGAAGTCAGGGCAGGCAGAAGTCAGGCAAAGTCCCTAAACGTAAATCAGGGTCAGGTCAGTCCGGTACACAGAAAGACAAGAACCAATAAAATATCTTAGCTCAAACAGAAAACTAGACTAGCTAGTAACCTAAGTTGCTCATGCACCTTCCTGTAGAAGGAGGCGTCTTTAAATACCTCCTAGTACATGGATTGCAGGATAAAACTTACCAGGAAAGGTTAAAGGACCTTAATATGTATAGCTTGGAAAAAAGAAGAGACAGAGGGGATATGATAGAAACTTTTAAATACATAAAGGGAATCAACTCGGTAAAGGAAGAGAGCATATTTAAAAGAAGAAAAACTACCACAAGAGGACACAGTTTTAAATTAGAGGGGCAAAAGTTTAAAAGTAATATAAGGAAGTATTACTTTACTGAGAGAGTAGTGGATGCATGGAATAGCCTTCCTGCAGAAGTGGTAGCTGCAAATACAGTGAAGGGGTTTAAGCATGCATGGGATAGGCATAAGGCCATCCTTCATATAAGATAGGGCCGGGGGCTATCCATAGTATTCAGTATATTGGGCAGACTAGATGGGCCAAATGGTTCTTATCTGCCGACACATTCTATGTTTCCTGCAGACCAGCCATAGGCTGGGGAAGCCAAAAGGCATCTGCAGGCTTTCTCACAAATGGAGGAAAGACACGCCTGCACACAACCTAAGTACACACAATGAACTTTCAGCAAGAGTACAAGCTCTTCTCAGAGCCAGGAAGGAGATGATGGTGGCAGGAGTGCAAACCACAGCTAGGAACTCAGCTGCACTTACCTGTCAGCATGGCATGCAGCAGCGCAAAGGAGTGAAGAAGTCTGGCGCCTGTACCTGTGTGTAGGGACAAAATCACAGGTACGGGGAGCTGGGCTAACATAATTGTTGTAAGCCTGGTGCTATTTTACATTTGTGAGAGATCCTTAACATTATTTAAACCCCTGGGATATTCCATCTTACTCCCTACCTGCCTGAAGCCATAACTTTTTACAGAGTTCCCTATGCAGTTCCCTAAATCATTCTGGGTGTCACACTAAAACATTGAGAAAAATGGCCTGTTACTTCTGGCCACGTGCTTCAGCCACTATTCTGATGCTGTGACCCGCCTGATGCCACACACCTGCTGCCTCTGCTGCCATCTCTTCCTACTGCCACTATCTTGTGCTATTACTGCAACTGCTGTTGCCAACCACCTCCACACTCTGTGACTGGTTCCCTATGTTGACTGATCATCAGGGTTGAGCGAACCCGAACTGTAAAGTTCGGGTTCGTACCGAACTTTAGGATTTTTGGACCCCGGACCCGAACCCGAACTTTTCAGTAAAAGTTTGGGTTCGGGTTCTGTGATCGGCGAATTAATAGCGTTTTTTGAAAGGCTGCAGAGCAGCCAATCAACAAGCGTTTAACTTGTGTGCCCTTAGAAGCCATCACAGCCATGCTTACTAATGGCATGGATGTGATTGGCCAGTGCAGCATGTGACCCAGCCTCTATATAAGCTGGAGTCGCGTAGCGCAGCATGTCACTCTGCTCTGATTAGTGTAGGGATAGGATGCTGCTGCTGTGAGGGAGAGAATAGGAAAGAATCTATAATCTGAAGTGCTTGTTAACTCAGCGATCTACCTAGATTTTTGCAAGCTCAGTGCACCAGCACTGCATATGTGCATTTGTGCAGTCAAATAGAAGCTTGAAATACTGCAATTATATTCTGGGTTTAAAAAAATCACCCATTTTTGGCAAGACCCTACATCTGTGACCTTTGTAGCATTTGTCATTGTTAACTGCTTGCCGTCACACTAACACTGATAGGCGTCAGTGCGGCGGCACTCTCAGGTCTCAGCGACGCCTATTGGCGTCATCTCATGAGACCCGAGATTTCCTGTGAATGCACGCTCACAGGAGCGCGCGTTCACAGGATCGCATAGTAAACAAGTTGAACTACAGCCTGCCAGCAGCAATCATTGGCTGGCAGGCTGTAGATTTTTAAAATAACCAATAAAATAGGTATATCAGACGCTATTTTGTAAATAGCGTCTGATATAGAAACATAGAAACATAGAATGTGTCGGCAGATAAGAACCATTTGGCCCATCTAGTCTGCCCAATATACTGAATACTATGGATAGCCCCCGGCCCTATCTTATATGAAGGATGGCCTTGTGCCTATCCCATGCATGCTTAAACCCCTTCACTGTATTTGCAGCTACCACTTCTGCAGGAAGGCTATTCCATGCATCCACTACTCTCTCAGTAAAGTAATACTTCCTTATATTACTTTTAAACCTTTGCCCCTCTAATTTAAAACTGTGTCCTCTTGTGGTAGTTTTTCTTCTTTTAAATATGCTCTCTTCCTTTACCGAGTTGATTCCCTTTATGTATTTAAAAGTTTCTATCATATCCCCTCTGTCTCTTCTTTCTTCCAAGCTATACATATTAAGGTCCTTTAACCTTTCCTGGTAAGTTTTATCCTGCAATCCATGTACTATTTTAGTAGCTCTTCTCTGAACTCTCTCTAGAGTATCTATATCCTTCTGGAGATATGGCCTCCAGTACTGCGCACAATACTCCAAGTGAGGTCTCACCAGTGTTCTGTACAGCGGCATAAGCACTTCACTCTTTCTACTGCTTATACCTCTCCCTATACATCCAAGCATTCTGCTGGCATTTCGTGCTGCTCTATTACATTGTCTTCCCACCTTTAAGTCTTCTGAAATAATTACTCCTAAATCCCTTTCCTCAGATACTGAGGTCAGGACTGTGTCAAATATTCTATATTCTGCCCTTGAGTTTTTACGCCCCAGGTGCATTATCTTGCACTTATCCACATTAAATTTCAGTTTCCAGAGTTCTGACCATTCTTCTAGTTTTCCTAAATCCTTTTCCATTTGGCGTTTCCCTCCAGGAACATCAACCCTGTTACCTATCTTTGTGTCATCAGCAAAAAGACAAACCTTACCAGCGAGGCCTTTTGCAATATCACTTATGAAGATATTAAACAAAATCGGTCCCAGTACAGATCCCTGTGGAACCCCACTGGTAATATGACCTTGTTTTGAATGTTCTCCATTGACTACCACCCTCTGTTGTCTGTCACTTAGCCACTGCCTAATCCACTCAACAATATGGGAGTCCATGCTCAATGACTGCAGTTTATTGATAAGTCTTCTATGTGGGACAGTGTCAAAAGCCTTACTAAAATCTAGATATGCGATGTCTACTGCACCTCCACCGTCTATTATTTTATTCACCCAGTCAAAAAAATCTATAAGATTTGTTTGACATGATCTCCCTGAAGTAAACCCATGTTGTTTTTCATCTTGCAATCCATGGGATTTTAGATGTTCCACAATCCTATCCTTTAATAGGGTTTCCATTAATTTGCCTACTATTGATGTCAGACTCACTGGTCTATAGTTGCTCGATTCCTCCCTACTACCTTTCTTGTGAATGGGCACGACATTAGCCAATTTCCAATCTTCCGGGACGACTCCTGTTACTAATGATTGGTTAAATAAATCTGTTAACGGTTTTGCCAGCTCACCACTAAGCTCTTTTAATAATTTTGGGTGTATCTCATCAGGCCCCTGTGACTTATTTGTCTTCACCTTAGACAGCAAACTTAGAACATCTTCCTCTGTAAAGATACATGCATCAAACGATTTATTAGTCATTCTTTCTAGTGGAGGTCCTTCTCCTTTTTCTTTTGTAAAAACTGAACAGAAGTATTCATTAAGGCAGTCGGCTAGCCCTTTATTCTCTTCTACATACCTTCCGTCCTTTGTTTTTAATTTAGTTATTCCTTGTGTTAATTTCCTTTTTTCATCTATATATCTGAAGAATGTCTTATCCCCTTTTTTCATAGACTGAGCTAGTTTTTCTTCTGCCTGCGCTTTAGAAGTTCTTATAACTTGCTTGACCTCTCTCTGCCTAATCTTGTAGATTTCCTTATCTTCATTGCTCTGTTTTTTTTTATAATTACAAAATGCTAGCTTTTTATTTTTAATGATTTGGGCCACTTCTGCTGAGTACCACAGTGGTCTCCTCCTTTTTTTGCTTTTACTGACAAGTCTAATGCAATTTTCTGTTGCCTTCAATAATGCACCTTTTAAGTAGTCCCATTTCTCCTGGACTCCATGTAATCCGTTCCAGTCTGATAAGGACTCATTTATGACTAATTTCATTTTTGAAAAGTCTGTTTTTCTAAGGGTGGTCCCTTTTGCTTGGATTGTCCACCAGAGGACACAGGCAGCTCTGTAAGTAGCACCAATCACCACACACATACATTACACCCTCCCTGTCACTTATTAACCCCTTATTAACCCCTGATCACCCCATATAGACTCCCAGCCCACCGCACTGCAGTCACTGATTAGTCGCTGATTAGCATCATCGCTGTCGCTAATCAGCACTAGTACTATATAGTATCTGTAAGTGATCAAGACTGATCGCAATCAGTTCTATATCAGTACATTAGGGTCGCCTTAGGCTCTACAAAAAACGCAGTGTTCGCCCGATCAGGCCTGATGTTGTGCGCACACTTGCGTTCAGTCCGCCCCACCGCAGTGACATAATTTTTTTTTTCTGATCACTGCAAAAACACTGTAAAATCGCTGCGGCGCTATAAAGATCACTTTTGAGCTTTCTGGATCTTTATTAGCGATCGCAGCTTTACTTCGCAAGCACTCCTTTTTACTAGGCAGGTTTGCTCTTTTTCCTGGGTAGTCTCAGAAGAATAACCCCTAAATTTAGTGAACCCAAAATGTCAAAGGGGTATTCCGCTGAAGAGGCCTACAGGATTCTGGCCGTGATGGATGAAAGCGATGGGGACGCCTCACCCGCTGAATCCAGTATCGTGATGAGCCTCATTTGCAGCAGAGTGGTGCTAGCGCTGATCTTGTTTATGGTGCGGCATACACCAGCAGCGCAGCACGCCCTGGACTTTCTACCAGCACTGCCGTATTCCCTGGTGAAGTGGCGAGCACCAGAAGGGCAGTTCAAGCTGGTACGGTGGCACGTGCAGTAACTCCCCCGTCGCAGCCACCACGTTCACAGGCCCGTAGAGCCCTTAGTCTCCCAGAGGTGCTGGCAAACCCAAATTGGCAATCCCCTGCTTCCGCCGCACCCGTATTGCCCCCTTTCATCGCCCAGTCTGAAGTTCGCGTGGAGACAGTTCATTTAGGATCAGCCCTTGAGTTTTTTGTGCTGTCCTTCACTGCAGATCTCTATGACTTAGTTGTGGCAGAAACCAACCGTTACGCCACACAGTATATAACCGCCGATCCGGAAAGCTATGCCCAGCCTTACCGGTGAAACTCAGTTTCCGAATTAAAAATATTTTTGGGCCTTATCCTCAGCATGGGTCTAACTAAAAAAAATGTATTGCGGTCCTATTGGTCTAAAGACCCAATACATTACATGCCCATGTTCTCTGCTGCTATGTCCAGGGCACGTTTTGAGGTCATCATGTGCTTTATGCATTTCAGTGACAATAAAATCTGTCATCCAAGAGGCCACCCTGTTTATGACCGGCTCCACAAAATTCTGCCCCTCATAGACCATTTGTCATACAGGTTTGCAGATGTGTATACCCCCAATCAGAACATCTGCATAGACGAGTCCCTTGTACATTTTACCGGGCGCTTGGCATCAAACAGTACATCCCCAGAAAGCGCACCCGGTTTGGGGTCAAAATGTATAAGCTCTGTGAAAGGGCCACAGGCTATACATATTGTTTTAGGGTCTATGAGGGAAAAGACTCAAAACTGGAGCCGGTCGGATGTCCTGACTACCTGGGGAGCAGTGGCAAGATTGTCTGGAACTTGGTGTCACCCTTACTCCACAAGGGGTACCACTTATACGTGGACAATTTTTACACAAGCGTGGCCCTCTTTCGGCACTTACATATAGTCGGAATTCAATGCATTGGCACAGCGTGACCTAGTCGCTGGGGCTTCCCCCAACGGCTCGTTAATACCCGACTTGCACGGGGGGAGAGGGCTGCCTTGTGTGACCAAGAACTGCTCGCAGTGAAGTGGAGGGACAAGAGGGACGTTTACCTTATGTCCACCATTCACGCAGACACGACAGTACAAATTGAAAGGGCAACTGGAGTCATTGAGAAACCCCTCTCTGTCCACGACTATAACCTTCACATGGGAGGGGTGGACTTCAATGACCAGATGTTGGCTCCCTATTTAGTGTCCCGCCGCACCAGACGCTGGTATAACAAGGTGTCTGTTTATTTAATTCAATTGGCTTTGTATAATAGTTTTGTTCTCTACAGTAAGGCTGGGAGAACGGGATCCTTCCTAAAACTCCAGGAAGAGATCATTTCGGAACTCCTGTATCCAGGAGGGTCCGTGCTCCTAGTCCCTGATATAGTTAGCCGGCTACATGGCAGACACTTCCAGAGTGTCTATCCTGGTACCCCAACTCAGCGTTCCCCAAGAAAAAGATGTTGTGTCTGTAGCAGGGCTGGAATAAGGCGTGACACCACCTTTTTTTGCTGTATTTATGAAAAGAAAAGGAGGTAAAATTAATTTGGGTGCCAAGTTGCATGACCGAGCAATAAACCGTTAAAGTTGTGAAGTGTCGATTTGTAAAAAAGGACCTGGTCACTAGGGGGGTTTAAACCTGTGGTCCTTAAAGAGGCCCTTACCTTGAAAAACATTGTGAACTAAGTATGCTGCCATGGAGAGCGGCGCCCAGGGATCTCACTGCACTTACTATTACCCCTGGGCGCCGCTCCGTTCTCCCGTTATAGGCTCCGGTATCTTCTCTCACTAAGTTATAGTAGGCGGTGTCTGCCCTTGTCCTGTGGGCGTCTCCTTCTCCTAGGCTGTAGCGCTGGCCAATCGCAGCGCACAGCTCACAGCCTGGGTGAAAAAAAACTCCCAGACAGTGAGCTGTGCGCTGCGATTGGCCAGCGCTGCAGCCTAGGAGAAGGAGACGCCCACAGGACAAGGGCAGACACCGCCTACTATAACTTAGTGAGAGAAGATACCGCAGGGCATAACGCGTTAGATACTGTTGTTATCTGATGTTATTAAAAAAAACACCCATTTTGGGCAAAATACTAAATTTGCAGCCTTTGCTGCATCTGTCAGTGTGAAATACACGCGTTAGATACTGCTGTTATATTCTGTTATTAAAAAAATAATAATAAATTGGGCCAAATACTAAATTTGCGGCCATTGCTGCATCTGTCAGTGTGAAATACACGTGTTAGATACTGCTGTTATCTTCTGTTATTAAACAAAACACCCATTTTGAGCCAAATACTAAATTTGCGGCTTTTGCTGCCTCTGTCAGTTTGAAATACATGCGTTAGATACTGCTGTTATCTTATGTTCTAAAAAAAAAAAACACCCATTTTGGGCCAAATACTAAATTTGCATCCTTTGCTGCATCTGTCAGTGTGAAATACACGCATTAGATACTGCTGTTATCTTCTGTTATTAAAAAAACACCTATTTTGGGCCAAATACCAAATTTGCAGCCTTTGCTGCATCTGTCAGTGTGAAATACACCCGTTTCGATACTGCTGTTATCTTCTGTTATTAAAAAAACACCCATTTTGGGCCAAATACAAAATTTGCGGCCTTTGCTGCATCTGTCACCGTGAAAAACACACATTAGATACTGCTGTTATCTTCTGTTATAAAAAAAAACACCCATTTTGGGCCAAATACTAAATTTGCGGCAATTGTTGCATCTGTCAGTGTGAAATACACACATTAGATACTGCTGTTATATTCTGTTATTAAAAAAAACATCCATTTGGGGCAAGATCCTTAGTTGAATTAGAGAATTGAGAATGAGGAGATCGTCGAATAAGGGACGTGGCCCCGGTCGTGGTGCTGCTGGTGGAGCTCCTGTTGCAGGAAGAGGATGTGGTCGATCTGTGCCAGCTACACACACAAGTGAAACACCTTCCTCAGGTGCGAGTAGGCGACAGAACCTTCAGCGGTATTTGTTCGGGCCTAATGCAGCTCTACGAATGGTCAGACCAGAACAAGTACAGGCGATATTAGATTGGGTTGCTGACAGTGGATCCAGTTCCTTCACATTGTCTCCCACACATTCTACTGCTGAAAGATCAGAGTTAGCACCTGCAGCCGGTGACCATCAGTCTATCACCTCACCCCCTTGCAAATCAGCCAAGCAGTCTGGGCCCCAAATCATGCAGCAGTCTCTTCTTCTTTTTGATGACTCTGCTAGCAGGGTTTCCCAGGGCCATCCACCTAGCCCTGCCCCAGAAGTGGAAAAGATTGAGTGCACTGATGCCCAACCACTTATGTTTCAAGATGAGTACATGGGAGGACCACCGCAGCACGTCTCGGATGATGACGAAACACAGGTGTCAACTGCTGTGGCTTTCGAAAGTGTGCAGACCGACAAGGAGGGTAGGGGTGAAGACTGGGTGGAAGATGATGTGGAGGACGATGAGGTTCTCGACCCGACATTGAATCAAGGTCATGCGAGTGACCTGTGTAGTTTGGAGGAAGAGGCGGTGGTCGCACAGAGCCACCAGCACAGCAGAAGAGGGAGCAGGGTGCAAAAGCGGAAGGCTGTCCCCTAGACAGTATGCCTGCTACTGCCAAATGCAGAAAGGGACCAAGCACACTAAAGCCAGCTCCAAGGAGTTCCCTGGTGTGGCAGTTCTTCAGACAATGTGCTGACGATAAGACACAAGTGGTTTGCACGCTGTGCAATCAGAGCCTGAAGCGAGGCATAAACGTTCTTAACCTGAGCACAACCTGCATGACCAGGCATCTAAGTCCAAAGCATGAGCTGCAGTGGAGTAGACACCTCAGAAACCAAGAAAGGTCTCTGGCTCCTCCTGCTTCCTCTTCTGCTGTAGTCTCGGCCTCTTCATCCACCTCTGGAATGACAGTAGCACCTGCCACCCCGCAAACAGAGGATCTGCCAGCAACACTACCACCTGGGTCACCAAGCATCTCCACAATGTCCCACGGTAGCGCTCAGCTCTCTATCTCCCAAACACTGGAGCGGAAGAGGAAGTACCCCCCTACCCACCTGCAATCCTTGGCCCTGAATGCCAGCATTTCAAAATTACTGGCCTTTAAAATGCTGTCATTCCGTCTGGTGGAGACAGAGTTTTAAAAGCCTTAGGCCTCTTTCACACGGGCGTTGTGGGAAAATGTCCGGGTGCGTTACGGAAAAACAGTTTGCGAGTGCAAAACATTGTAATGCGTTTTGCACTTGCGTGAGAAAAATCGCGCATGTTTGGTACCCAAACCCGAACTTCTTCACGAAGTTTGGGCTTGGGTTAGGTGTTCTGTAGATTGTATTATTTCCCCTTATAACATAGTTATAAGGGGAAATAATAGCATTCTGAATACAGAATGCATAGTAAAATAGCGCTGGAGGGGTTAAAAAATAAATAAATAATAATTTAACTCACCTTAATCCACTTGATCGCGATGCCCGGCATCTCCTTCTGTTTCCTTTACTGAACAGGACCTGTAGTGAGCATTCATTACAGGTCAAGGACCTGTGGTGACGTCACTCCGGTCATCACATGATCCATCACCATGGTAAAAGATCATGTGATGGATTATGTGATGACCGGAGTGACGTCACCACAGGTCCTTGACCTGTAATGAATGCTCACCACAGGTCCTGTTCAGTAAAGGAGACAGAAGGAGATGCCGGGCATCGCGATCAAGTGGACTAATGTGAGTTAAATTTTATTTTATTTTTTTTAACCCCTCCAGCGCTATTTTACTATGCATTCTGTATTCAGAATGATATTATTTTCCCTTATAACCATGTTATAAGGGAAAATAATAATGATCGGGTCTCCATCTCATTCGTCTCCTAGCAACCATGCGTGAAAATCGCACCGCATCCGCACTTGCTTGTGGATGCTTGCGATTTTCACGCAACCCCATTCACTTCTATGGGGCCTGCGTTGCGTGAAAAACGCAGAATATAGAGCATGCTGCGATTTTCACGCAACGCACAAGTGATGCGAGAAAATAACCGCTCATGTGAACAGCCCCATAGAAATGAATGGGTCGGTATTCAGTGCGGGTGCAATGCGTTCAACTCACGCATCGCATCCGCGCGGAATACTCGCCCGTGTGAAAGGGGCCTTATGGCGGTGGCTGTTCCACAGTACGTCATGCCATCCGCCACTACTTTTCCAGTACCATCCCTTCTCTGCACAACCTAGTGGGGGACAAAATCTGGTGTGCACTGCGCAACGCCATCTGTAGCAAGGTCCACCTAATACTGATATGTGGACCAGTAAGCACAGTCAGGGACGTTATATCTCCCTAACAGCACACTGGGTAAATGCAGTGGCGGCTGGGCCTGAGGCGGATAGCAGTTTGGCGCATGTCCTTCCACCACTGAGGATTGCAGGGTGCTTCAGTTTGCCTCCTGTTGCTTCCTCCTCCTACTCCGCTTCCTCATCCTCTACTGCCTCCTCATCCGGTCAGTGTAACACCTTCACCACCAACTTCAGCACAGCCAGGGGTAAACGACAGCGGGCAGTTCTAAAAATTATCTGTTTGGGGGACAAACACGCAGGAGCTGTGGACAGGCATGGATCAACAGACCGATGGTGCCAGTGAGCCTCAAGCACGGCCTGGTGGTGTGCGATATTTGGCGAAATCTCATAGCAGCTCGGTTTGATGCACATCCCTTGCCTGGCGCATGTGCTGAATTTGGTGGTGCAGAGATTCCTTAAAAATTACCCCGATATGTCAGAGCTGCTGCAAAAAGTGCGGGCCGTCTGTGTGTGCTTTCAGTGTTCTCACCCTGCTGCAGCTCGCCTGTGAGCGCGGCAGTGTAACTTCGGCCTTCCTGCTCACCGCCTCATATGCGACATGCCCACAAGGTCAAACTCCACCTTGCACATGCTGGCCAGACTGTGAGAGCAGCAGCAGGCGATAGTGGAGTTTCAGCTGCAGCACGCACGGGTGAGTCGCTCTGTAGAACAGCACCACTTCACCACCAATGACTGGGCCTCCATGCGAGACCTGTGTTCCTTGTTGCGCTGTTTCGCGTACTCCACCTACATGGC
Source organism: Bufo bufo (assembly GCF_905171765.1). Lineage (NCBI taxonomy): Eukaryota > Metazoa > Chordata > Amphibia > Anura > Bufonidae > Bufo > Bufo bufo. The sequence continues at coordinate 84,979,738 of NC_053389.1, forward strand.
CAGTGCCAATAACGCCGTTCTCAGCGTTACTATCCCACTTCTATGCCTCCTTGAAAAAACGCTTATGGCGATGATGGAAGAGGATGTGGCACAGGAAGAGGAGGAGGAAGAGGGATAATTTTATAGGGTTTCCGGCCAGTCATTCACAAGTGGCTCCGAGGGTGGGTTCCTGCACCCACAAACGCCAGGTACACAATTGTCCAGCAAGGGCACAGTTCTGGAGGATGATGAGGTGGAGGATGAGGAGGAGGAGATGGAGGAGGAGGAACCGTGTTCACAGCAGGATGACACCCAAACCAGCTCATGGCCATCACTGGTGCGTGGCAGGGGGGGATACAGAGGACACATACGATACACCTCCCACAGAGGACAGCTTGTCGTTGCCTCTGGGCAGCCTAGCACACATGAGCGATACATGCTGCAGTGTCTCCGCAACAACCGCCGAGTTGCCCACATTCTAACTTGTGCTGATTTCTGGGTGGCCACGCTGCTGGATCCCCATTACAAGGACAACGTACCGTCTTTAATTCCGTCACTGGAGCGTGATAGTAAGATGTGCGAGTACCAGCACACGCTGGTAGACGCGCTGCTGGTGGCATTCCCACATGACAGCTTGGGCACAGTGGAAGCACAAGGCGAAGGCAGAGGAGGAGGAAGAGGTCGCCAATGCAGCTGGGGCACCACCAGCACCTCATAAGGCAGGATTAGCATGGCCGAAATGTGGAAAAGCTTTGTAAGCACGCCAATGTGGACAAGCTCAAGTTCATTAAAATGAACCAGGCATGGATCTCACAGGACTTGTCCATATCTTGTGCAGAATAGACATGTTTACCGGCCTTACCCAGCCATTGTTATACTACAGCGCAATTGCTCATTGTTGTATTTTTGATATTTCCCACTCTTTTGGGGTGTACCCTAATTAAAAAAAATATATAATTTAAAAATTTTAACCAAAAACCAGTGTTGACTTCCTCATCCTCCTCCACCGCCGCTTCCACCTACACCGCTACGTCCACCGCCTCCTCAACCTCCTACTCCATATGGACCTCCACCTCATACATCAAGATTATAATTTTTTATTTGTACGTATTTTATTTTATGTCATTTCACTAATTTGTCTGTTACATTTTCGGGTGAAATTCAAAATCTTTTTGCTGTGATATACCCCTGCTCTACCTTATAGACAGGTAAACTAATTTCACTAATTTGTCTGTTACATTTTCGGGTGAAATTTCACAGCCAATTTTTGGCTGTGATATACCCCTGCTCTACCTATTAAACAGGTTAACAAATTTCACTAATTGGTCTGCTACATTTTCGGGTGAAATGCACCAATTTTTGGCTATGATATACCCTTGCTCTACCTAGTAGACAGGTAAACAAATTTCACAAATTTGTCTGTTAAATTTTTGAGTGAAATTCACAAATTTTTGGCAGTGATATACCCCTGATCTACCTATTAGACAGGTTAACAAATTTCACAAATTTTTCTGTTACATTGTCGGGTGAAATTCACCAATTTTTGGCTGTGATATACCTCATCTCTACCTAGTTGACAGGTTAATAAATTTCACAAATTTTTCTGTTACATTGTCGGGTGACATTCACCAATTTTTGGCTGTGATATACCCCTGTTCTACCTAGTAGACACGTAGACAAATTTCACTAATTTGTCTGTTAAATTTTCGGGTGAAATTCACCAATTTATGGCTGTGATATACCCCTGCTCTACCTAGTAGATAGGTTCTTACATTTTACTAATTTTTCTGTTACATTCTTGGGTGACATTTTACCATTTTTGCTGTGAATAAACCCCTGCTTTGCATAGGTGACAGGGACTTAAATTTCAAAAATTTGTCTTTAATTGGCCCTTTCATTCGATTCTTCTGCTTTAATAATTTGTCCCACATTTCAGATTTCAGCTTGATCACATTGAAGCCATTGACCTCCCTTGGATGTGGTCTCTCTTTCTCACTCTCCCTCTCCGGCGTGGAACCCTGATTCGCCGCTAACCCTGATTCTGGTAGACGCAGAAAAGAGCATCGAAAGTTGATAGAGAAGATATCCAATTGGATCGTGGACATCACGGGGTCTTGCGACATGGTGGAGCAGTATGTGTGCACACGCCTACTGACTGATGGGTCTGCCCCCTTCAACTTCTGGGTCTACAAATTGGGCATATGGCCTGAGCTTACCCTTTACGCCTTGGAGGTGCTGGCCTGCCCTGCAGCCAGTGTATTGTCTGAACGTTTGTTTAGCAAGGCTGGAGGGGGTTATAACAGGTTATATTTCCCAATGTTTTGGGGTGTACCCTAATTTAAAAAATAAAAAAATAAAATAAAAAAACAAAAAGCAGTGTAGGCTACCTCCTTCCACCTACACCGCCACATCCACGCCTCCTTAACCTCCTACTCCATATGGACCTCGTCCTCCAAGATCAAGATAATTTTTTATTTTTACGTATTTTATGTTATTTGAAGTCATTTCCCTATCCAAATTTTGTTTTGCAAAGCACTTGCCATGCTCTTAACCACATTTTGCTGCCATTTGCAACCCTCTAGCCCTTTTCATGACTTTTTTACAGCCATTTTAGTGCTCAAAAGTTCGGGTCCCCATTGACTTCAATGGGGTTCGGGGTCAAGTTTCAGTCAAGTTCGGGTCCCGAACTCGAACTTTTTTGTGAAGTTAGGCCGAACCCGAACATCCAGGTGTCCGCTCAACTCTACTCATCATGTTGTTGCCACCCTCCCCACTCTGTGATGGGGCTACTATGTTGACTCCTCTCGCTGTTGCCTTCCTCCTCACTAGTGTCCCTGCTTGGCCTTGTTCACATCACAGTTTTTTTTACCCTTCTTATGATTTGTCAAAAAAAAACTAAAAATGAAAAGCATCCATAAGGACTTTATCACACGGTCAGTATTTTGCATCAGCATTTGCTCATGTTTTGAAAGCCAAAAGCAGGAGAGGGTAAAAAACACAGAAGACATGCAAGTATTCCCATCATGTGTTATCTCTGTTTTGAACCCACTTCTGTTTTGTTTGGCCTTAGCAATACTGATTAATTACTGACCAAATACTGACTGTGTGAAGGTGGATGCTCAATAGACAGGATCCATTTTTTTGAGGTTGATCTTGTGACGGAAGAGGGGAAAAATAAACAGTGACATCAACACAAACTTACTGTTGACAACCTCTCCAGTCTGTCCTGGGCCTACTACTTGTATCAGCGTGTAACAGAACATGTTCTGTAGCAATGTATGTGGAATCTTTGGGAATTTTAGGGAAAAATTTGTCAAAGCATCAGAAATAAATTTTTGAAAACTAGCATATAAAATAGAAAGGCAACCTTTTAAACAAAACTTGCATTGACATAAATGATACAAATAGGGGCAAACTAAGGAGAATGAGATCTCAGCAGGAAAATGGTCCCAGAACAGAATTTCAAGTTAAAAATGGTAATGTTCATGACCTTATGTGCCACAACTCTATGGCCTCATTGAAAAGTATGCTTAGTGGTACAAAGTGCAAATTATTGCCACAGGCATTAAAAAAGAATGCTATTTAATCAAACATCGAGCTACTCTACAAATCTGGTGTTGTCCATTGTGATCAAGGAGTGAAAAAGTATTATGTAGTGAAATATCTACCTACGTTATATATATACTGTATGTATCCAGTTGTGTAGCTGAGGAATGGGGACTACAATCTTCCCATCTATTCACTCACACAATTATCTATCCATCCACCCGCCCATAATCTATACATCCACCCATCATTTATCCATCCACTGATCCATCCATTCATCCATCCATCCATTATCCATCTACCCACCCATCTATCCATTCATCCATCCACCTTTAAATCCATCCATACACCCACCCATCCATCCATAAATCCATCCACTCACCCATCCATCGATCTATCCATAAATCTATCCATCCTCTCACCCACCAATCCATCCATAAATCCACCCACCCATCCATCCAAAAATCTATGCATCCACCCACTCACCCATCCATCCAAAAATCTATGCATCCACCCACTCACCCATCCATCCATTTATAAATCCATCCATCTATTCACCCAACCTTTTATGGAGAAATTGAAATCAAACATAATTACATCACAGTGTATTTAGCATTATACGACAGTATACCTGTTTCACATCTACCCGTACCATAGGTGACTAGTAACAATTGCTGGTTTTGCAACTATTTTAACTATATTACTGCACATGTCATATCTTATAAACTGCTATATCAAGGACGCAAAAGGTCGCCATGTTCCTGCCTGCCAGTGAGAACTTACATACAATGACTGCTACACAAAATTAATGTGTCCCTCTCCCTCCATCAGCTGATCTGTGCACATAAAGACGTCCTTCAGATGAATTATGATCCTTCATTATTGCCCTTTTTATCATTTTTGCTCCATATTTCATATAACTTTGCTTGTTATGAACCTCAGATGATTAAAATTCTGTCACTTCACTGGGATACCGAGTGATCCCGGTGTAGAAGTATTATATGTATCCTGCATAGAAAAATAGTTATAAAGTATTTCTATCCATATAAAAGTATTTGAACTTTTGCTGCCACATAAATACAGCACATGATAGACTTCTGTTACATAAAACATGACAGAGGGTTTAGTGAGATGATGACAAATGACAGGCGCTCACAGTCCTTCACTTCTCTGAGCTGTTAAATAGATGAAGAGATAAAAAGATTAAACTGTCCTTTTAAAGATTTCCATCCTCCCATACAGCTGTACACGATCAGATTCTGCCATGTCACATTAATACCTGATGTGTAGACTACTTCACAATGCAGTCACGGCTATGGAATGTGACATTTCGTAAATTGGTGCATGTAGTAGCAATTAGTCTACCCCAGTACAGGCACTTGTTTGTTTTTGTAATGAGTGAGTGATTGATAAAGGCAAGGTACAGTAGTTGTAGCAAACTTACCAGTCCGGGCTCCAGCTGTGTGATCCTCATCCTCAGCACGGCCACGTCGGGAGAGACCCGCTGCCGATTCATCCCCCCTGGTGATGCAACTGCTTCCTTAGTAACATAGTATATAAGGCCGAAAAAAGACATCCAGTTCAGCCTGTTATCCTGCAAGTTGATCCAGAGGAAGGCAAAAAAAAAAACTGTGAGGTAGAAGCCAATTTTCCCCACAAAAGGGAAAAAAATCCCTTCCCGACTCAATTCAGGCAATCAGAATAACTCCCTGGATCCACGACCCCTCTCTAGTAGCTATAGCCTGTAATATTATTACACTCCAGAAATACATTCAGGCCCCTCTTGAATTCCTTTATTGTACTCACCATCACCACCTCCTCAGGCAGAGAGTTCCATAGCCTCACTGCTCTTACCGAAAAGAATCCTCTTCTATGTTTGTGTACAAACCTTCTTTCCTCCAGACGCAGAGGATGTCCCCTCGTCACAGTCACAGTCCTGGGGATAAATAGATGATGGGATAGATCTCTGTACTGACCCCTAATATATATACATAGTAATTAAATCTTCCCTCAGTCGTCTTTTTTCTAAAGTGAATAACCCTAATTTTGATAATCTTTCAGGGTACTGTAGTTCCCTCATTCCAGTTATTACCTTAGGTGCCCTCCTCTGAACCCTCTCCAGCTCTGCTATGTCTGCCTTGTTCACTGGAGCCCAAAACTGTACACAGTACTCCATGTGTGGTCTGACTAGTGATTTGTAAAGTGGTAGGACTATGTTCTCATCACTGGCATCTATGCCCCTTTTGATGCAACCCATTATCTTATTGGCCTTGGCAGCAGCTGCCTGACACTGGTTTTTACTGCTTACTTTGCTGTTCACTAAAATTCCTAGGTCCTTTTCCATGTCAGTGTTAGGCCTCATGCACACAGCCGTTGAGCAGCCGTGGCCGTATTGTGGCCCGCAAACGACGGGTCGGCAATCTACAGCCACCGGCTGTGTGCACCCCGCATCACGGATGCGGACCCATTCACTTAAATGGGTCCGCAATTCCGGAGAACGGAGTCACGGAACGGAACACCGGAAGCACTACGGAGAGCTTCCGTGATGTTTCTTTCCGTTGTTCCGCACCGCAAATAAATATGACATGTCATATTTTTTTGCGGTGCGGACAGACCATGGACCCATTCAAGTTGAATGGATCCGGCCCGCTGCACGGATGTTGCAATTGCGGTCCCCAATGCACGGAACGGCCGCACAATGGCCGTGTGCATGCGGCCTTACCCAGTGTTTTACCATTTAGTATGTACGGGTGACTTGCATTATTCCTACCCATGTACATAACCTTACATTTGTCATTGTTAAACCTCATCTGCCACTTCTCTGCCCAAGCCTCCAATCTATCCAGATCCATCTGTAGCAGTATACTGTCCTCTTCCGTGTCAATTACTTTACACAGTTTAGTGTCATCTGCAAAAATGTATATTTTACTGTGCAAGCCTTCTACAAGATCATTAATAAATATATTGAAGAGGATAGTGCCCAGTACTGACCCCTGAGGTACTCCACTAGTGACATTGACCCAATCTAAGTGTGTTCCATTAATAACCACCCTCTGTTTTCTATTACTGAGCCAGTTAATTACCCACATACAGACATTTTCTCCCAGTTCGAGCATTCTCATTTTATACTAACCTTTTATGTGGTACAGTGTCAAATACTTTGGTGAAGTCCAGATATGCGACATCCATTGATTTGCTGCTGTCAGGTCTAGAACTTACCTCCTCATAGAAACCGATTAAATTAGTTTGACATGACCGATCCCTCATGAAGCCATGCTGATATGGCGTTATTAGCTTATTTTCATTGAGGTGCTCCAAGATAGCCTCAATTAGAAAACCTTCAAACAGTTTACCCACGACGAATGTTAAACTTACCGGCCTATAGTTTCCGGGCTCTGTTTTTGGACCCTTTTTGAATATTGGCGCCACATTTGCTATGCGCTAATCCTGTGGAACACTTCCTGTCAGTATAGAGTCCGTAAATATCAGAAATAAGGGTCTGGCTATGACATTACTTAATTCTCTTAGGATACGGGGGTGTGTGCCATCTGGTCCTGGTGATTTGTCTATTTTAATATTTTTAAGATGCCGCTGTACTTCTTCCTGGGTCAGAGAGGGCCCTTTTAATGGGGAATTTACAGTTTATTTTCTTTAGTGAATACAGTGGAGAAAAAAATATTTAATAGCTTTGCTTTCTCCTCATCGCACTCTGCAGCTCCCCCCTCATCACTCTGTAAAGGGCCAACACCTTCAGATTTCTACTTTTTGCCATTTATATAATTTAAGAACATTTTAGGGTTAGTTTTTGTCACAGTTGTTACCTCTGGCTGTGACCTTCTGTCTATGCTCTCGCTGCAGCTCCGTTCATGTGTGTTATTTGTAGTTCTTTATGGGTTAACTCCCCTGTGTGCCTATTAGGAGTTAATCCTCTCTGTCTGCTCCATGGGTGTGGCCTCTCTGCTGCACCCATGGAACCTGTATATAAGGCTGAGGTTTCCTCAGTTCTGTGTCAGCTCTCCTGGTGTGTGTTGTCTTGTCCTGCTCCTTGTTTGTACTCACTCTCCCATGCTGCTGACCCATGGGATCCGTGTCTGTCTGTGTTCTGTGGGTTTCCTACTTGTTCATTCCCGTCCTCTTTCCTGTCTTTCTGTTATCTGTTCTGCCAGTTATGTTTGAGTCACCTTGTGTGTATTCATTTGTCTCTGTTCAGCAAGCCCTTGCTGCAGCACGCCTAGCTGCAGAGTGCTATGGGCAAGGCCACGCAGTACACCACTGGTGGAGCTAGTCCTTCTCTGCTCATTGCCACTCCTGTTCCCTTGCATTAAATCCTGCTTGTGTTTTTAGTTGCCTGCTTGTATTTGCCTGTTTGTTATGTTATATGTCTCTGTTCAGCAAGCCCTTGCTTCAATGTGCCTTGCTGCAGAGTGCTATGGGCAAGGCCACGCAGTTTACCACTGGTGGAGCTAGTCCTTCACTGCTCATTGCCACTCCTGTTCCCTTGCGTGAACTCCTGCTTGTATTTTTAGTTGCCTGTTTGTTATGTTTGCCTATGTACCGTCGGTACCTTCTGGTACCTGTTGTCCGTTTGATCCTGTTGTCACTGTCTAGTTCACGCTCCAGAGTGGACCCTGGCAACTCCCTGAGGCAAAGCCTAACCCTACCATCTGGGGCCCTACTAAATACCAGGAGTTGCTTAGTCACGCCCCTCTGGAGTATTACTAGACAGTGGCATAGTGGGGGTTTTCCTCCCACTGTGTGGACGGTACATAGAGCTCTCAATTTCCCTGTGTTTCCCTCCTTGGATTCTGTTTGTGCAATAAACTCTGTTGTGACTGTACCGTATTGCTGTTTGTTTTTGCATGACGACGCGGAGGTCTCTCCTGGGACCTCCAACTCGTGACAGTTTTGCTCTCTTTGACAATTAATCTCTCATTCTCTAGTTTGGCTACTTTTATTAGTTTTTTACATATTCGATTTTTTTCTTATCAATTTTCAATGCTTCCTCACAGCCCTCCTTTTTTAGTGATTTAAATGCTTTCTTTTTGTCATTTATTGCTTTCTTTACAGTTCTATTTATCCACATTGGTTTCTTCTTATTCCTTAACCTCTTATTCCCATAAGGTTTGTACCTCTCACAATTAGATTTTAGGATGCTTTTAAAAAATATTCAATTTTGTGGCTGTATTTTTATTTTTGAGGACTTTGTCTCAGCTAGTTAGGCCTATGGCCTCTCTTATATGGCTAAATTTAGCTTTTTTGAAGTTTGTTATTTTTGTTGCTCCCTGAAGAAACACTCTTATGAATGATAATTGGAAGGTTATTACTTTATGGTCACTATTTCCCAGGTGTCCCCCAACCTGCACATCTGTTGTTCTGTCAGGTCTATTGGTTAATACTAAGTCCAGTATGGCCGTCCCCCTAGTCGGGTCCTGAACCAGTTGGGAAAGGTAATTGTCTTTGGTTATTGCCAAGAACCTGTTTCCTTTATGAGATGTACAGGTTTCAGTTTCCCAGCTTATATCTGGGTAGTTGAAGTCCCCCATAATAACGACCTCATTATGATTTGCTGCCTCGTCTATCTCGTTTAGTAGTAGATTTTCTGTGGACTCTGGTATATTAGGTGGTTTATAATAAACTCCTATTAGTAATTTATTGTTGTTTTTGCCTCCATGTATTTCTACCCACAGTGACTCCACATGTTCATGTCCCTCACTTATATCTTCTTGGACTGTATGCTTTAGACAGGTCTTTACATAAAGTTACACCCCTCCCCCTCTCCGATTTCGGCGATCCTTTCTAAACAGACTGTAACCCTGTACATTAACTGCCCAGTTATAACTATCATTCAGCCATGTCTCAGTTATTCCCACTATGTCATAGTCCTCCTCACACATCACTAATTCCAGTTCCCCAGTTTTATTAGTCAGGCTTCTGGCATTAGTATACATACATTTAAGAGGTTTATGTATATTTTTTACCCTACACCTTTCCTTCTGAACTCTTCTAGTCCCTCCTTCCATTCCTCCCCCAGTCCCACTACCTTGCCCCCGGTCTCTATCTGCACCTATCTTCCCCTCCTATAATGTAATTACCCTCCCCCAGTCCCTAGTTTAAACACTCCTCCAACCTTCTAGCCATCTTCTCCCCCAGCACAGCTGCCCCTTCCCCATTGAGATGCAGCCCATCCCTGCGATAGAGCATGTAGCTGAGAAGTCAGCCCAGTTTTCCAGGAACCCAAACCCCTCATTCCTACACCAGTTCTTGAGCCACTTGTTAACCTCCCTTATCTCCTGTTGCTTATCTTGTGTGGCTTGTGTACCAGGCAGTATTTCGGAAAATTCTACCTTTGGGGTCCTTGCCCTAAGCTTTTGACCTAAATCCCTAAAATCATTTTTAAGGACGCTCCACCGACCTCTAACTTTGTCATTGGTTCCGATATGGACCATGACCGCTGGATATTCTCCAGCCCGTCCCAGTAATCTGTGATCCTGATCCGCGATGTGTCGAACTCGAGCGCTAGGAAGACAACACACCGTTCGACGATCCCGGTCTTTGTGACAGATCGCCCTATCTGTACCCATAATAATTGAGTCTCACACTACCAGCACCTGTCTGGCCTGCCCTGCTTTGCTGGTCCCCTGCTTACTGGAGCTGACATTCCCCTGACTGGCAGAGGAACTGCCCGGCTGCAGCAGTGCTCTCTCTGAAATGACATCCCCCTCATCTGCCAACCTTGCAAACTTGTTGGGGTGTGTCAGATCAGGGCTAGCCTCCGTGGAACTCTTCCCTCTACCCCGCTTTCTGTTATCCAGCTAGCTACCTGACTTTCCTCGCTACCACCCTACCCCATATCTACACCAAAGAGTGCTTGCTCAGTGAGCAGCAAACTCTTTTCCAAATTGTCAATGCCTCTCAGTGTTAAAACTCGCCCGTTTAGATACTCAATGTGCAATTCTTAATGGGCAATTTGCTCATATTTTGAACAAAGATAAGCACCCTCAAACGGCTGTTCCAGGACTGCATACATTAGACAAGATGTGCGCTGGACTGCGCTATCAATAATGGAACACATACTAAATGGGGATTATGCAAGAAAAGATAAAAATACAATATAATGCAGTGATAAGAAACTGATTTACTGCGGTCCCCCACTAAAGTCCATGAATCTGAAGTCACTTAATCAAAAGTCACACATTTAATACAAACACACACTTAAAAAGCAAACATGCAATTGCTCACAAACTCGCGTTATTTGCCTGCTTGTATAAATGGAGCTCTCAAACCAGCCTGCTTTTTTTTCTCTGGATGCAATGCTCTCTTACTCCCTGCAGCGAGCGTGTGCTGAGGGAGATTGGCAGTGGCCTGATTAGCGCAACTGCTCTATTACTGTGTACTGTACTAGTGTTTCTGACTAATGGAGCACCAAGTCAAAGGCCTATCAGGTTCTGATCCAGGGACACGGCGCTTATTTTAAATCCCTTCCTGGCCATACACTATTGCCAGTGATAGTCTTTGGACTCACAAGCTGTGTTCCTGGTTCTTGTTTCTCTGCTTTATTATATTGCTCCTGCTTTTGACCCCGACTTGTCTTCTGACCACTCTCTGTCTCTCATTTTGTACTACATTGCCCATATGGTTCTGACTCATTTATGTACGACTCTGGTATTGTGTTTGGCTGGATTATAGCCTTAGGGCTCACTGTCCTTGTCTGTCTCTACCTACAGTCATTACAGTGATACAGTGGCACTGTAAAGTTCATCTGAATGACAAGGCGGTTAAAAGATACTTGATGTCAGTTTTGAGAAATTGACATTAGCTGAAAAAGTAATTGCTGTAGCTGGTGTTATATTATTTATGGGTCACTGTAGTTGTTAATTCAGGTTGAAGAAAAAGCAAGATGATGAAACACCTATGTCTACAGTACCTCAAGGTTGAATATGATGAAGTTAGATATTCTACTGCTTTTGAGTATGCAGCATATATGGAACCATAGGCTGTAGGCTCGAAACAAAATCCTGGTAGTCTGATCCTGCAATTTTAGTACCCCAGGCCTGGGGGTACTACAAAGTGTATATCGTTGTGCATTATCTATTTTATTGGTTTACTTCTGGCCATATTTCCCAGCAAGGAATGGATGGCAAAGGTTGGCAAGAAACAGGGCTAACCACCCTGTTCCTCCCCTCTTGGTAGGAGTGGCCTGGACCTGCTTCCTGTCAAGAGAAGAAGTTACTGTTAAGCTATAGAGAGGAGAGGAAACAACGTGCTGAGCTCCTGCTTCTGATACAGGATTTTTCCAGAAAGAACTACTCCAATTTTCCTCAAGTGAAGCCTTGGGACTTCAGACAGCAACTTGGTGTGGGATTACTGCCAAGTCACCCATCACCAAACAACCACTAGGCCAGTGTCACCTAAATGTGACATTGCCAGTGCCACCAACCAACCTGTACCCATATCCTGACTGGTGTCAGAGGAGAGTTGCAATTGAAGCCCACTGCTACTGTATGTATCTCAAGTTCTACATTTCACTTAGTAAAAATACTTTGTTACATTTAACTCTGGCCTCATTCTTCACTACTAAAATTCCACTGTACCAATCCCCAGGAAGCAACAGCCTGAGGAAGTAGACCGTGAAACAACACTTCATCAGGGGCACTACCAGTCCAATACTCTGCACTCGCTGTTCAGGGGGTCACAGCACAATCATATGTTGCTCCATTCTATGTGGTGTCTCTTTTTTGTTTGCCAATCTTCTGTCTACAGTAATGCAGGCAAACTGAGATGGAGTAACGCATGGAGTAACTCAGAGTTAGACTACAAGAAGTTTCCATTTAATTAATGTCGGAGGACTTTTAATAACCATTTATAATGTAAATGCACATAGGAGTTTTCAAAAACGCCACTTGGTCATTTGTTTGTTTTTTGTATCTAAAAAGCATCTGGCTAAATGTTTCATGTTCACCAATAGGAAATTACAAATCAATCACAAAAATATATAAAATAGCTGGCTAATGGTGAATAATTACATTTATTACTAAAGAATGCATGATTGTTGCATTCCATTAATACATGATTATCACATTCTATATAAATAATAATAAAACATCTCATTAACATATATGACTTCTGTAGAGGGAAGTGCATATATTGGGTATATACACTCACCTAAAGAATTATTAGGAACACCTGTTCTATTTCTCATTAATGCAATTATCTAGTCAACCAATCACATGGCAGTTGCTTCAATGCATTTAGGGGTGTGGTCCTGGTCAAGACAATCTCCTGAACTCCAAACTGAATGTCAGAATGGGAAAGAAAGGTGATTTAAGCAATTTTGAGCGTGGCATGATTGTTGGTGCCAGACGGGCCGGTCTGAGTATTTTTACAATCTGCTCAGTTACTGGGATTTTCACGCACAACCATTTCTAGGGTTTACAAAGAATGGTGTGAAAAGGGAAAAACATCCAGATGAGGTTTAACACTGACAAATGTAAGGTTATGCACATGGGAAGGAATAATGAAAGTCACCCGTACATACTAAATGGTAAAACACTCGGTAATACTGACATGGAAAAGGATCTAGGAATTTTAATAAACAGCAAACTAAGCTGCAAAAAACAGTGTCAGGCAGCTGCTGCCAAGGCCAACAAGATAATGGGTTGCATCAGAAGGGGCATAGATGCCTGTGATGAGAACATATTCCTACTACTTTACAAATCATTACTCAGACCACACATGGAGTACTGTGTACAGTTCTGGGCTTCAGTGAACAAGGCGGACATAGCAGAGCTGGAGAGGGTCCAGAGGAGGGCAACTAAAGTAATAACTAGAATGGGGCAACTACAGTACCCTGAAAGATTATCAAAATTAGGGTTATTCACGTTAGAAAAAAGACGACTGAGGGGAGATCTAATTACTATGTATAAATATATCAGGGGTCAGTACAGAGATCTATCCCATCATCTATTTATCCCCAGGACTGTAACTGTGACGAGGGGACATCCTCTGCGTTTGGAGGAAAGAAGGTTTGTACACAAACATAGAAAAGGATTCTTTACGGTAAGAGCAGTGAGACTATGGAACTCTTTGCCTGAGGAGGTGGTGATGGTGAGTACAATAAAGGAATTCAAGAGGGGCCTGGATGTGTTTCTGGAGCGTAATAATATTACAGGCTATAGCTACTAGAGAGGGGTCGTTGATCCAGGGAGTTATTCTGATTGCCTGATTGGAGTCAGGAAGGAATTTTTAATCCCCTAAAGTGAGGAAAATTGGCTTCTACCTCACAGGTTTTTTTTGCCTTCCTCTGGATCAACTTGCAGGATAACAGGCCGAACTGGATGGACAAATGTATTTTTTCGGCCTTATGTACTATGTTATGTACTATTCATATATTCTTTACAGTATGCGGCAATCCAGTGGGCGAAAATGCCTTGTGGATGCTAGAGGTCAGAGGAGAATGGGCCGACTGATTCAAGCTGATAGAAGAGCAACGTTGACTGAAATAACCACTCGTTACAACCGAGGTATGCAGCAAAGCATTTGTGAAGCCACAACACGCACAACCTTGAGGCGGATGGGCTACAACAGCAGAAGATCCCACCGGGTACCACTCATCATCTCCACTACAAATAGGAAAAAGAGGCTACAATTTGCACAAGCTCACCAAAATTGGACTGTTGAAGACTGGAAAAATGTTGCCTGGTCTGATGAGTCTCGATTTCTGTTGAGACATTCAAATGGTAGAGTCCGAATTTGGCGTAAACAGAATGAGAACATGTATTCATCCTCTGATGGCTACTTCCAGCAGGATAATGCACCATGTCACAAAGCTCGAATCATTTCAAATTGGTTTCTTGAACATGACAATGAGTTCACTGTACTAAAATGGCCCCCACAGTCACCAGATCTCAACCCAATAGAGCATCTTTGGGATGTGGTGGAACGGGAGCTTCGTGCCCTGGATGTGCATCCCTCAAATCTCCATCAACTGCAAGATGCTATCCTATCAATATGGGCCAACATTTCTAAAGAATGCTATCAGCACCTTGTTGAATCAATGCCACGTAGAATTAAGGCAGTTCTGAAGGCAAAAGGGGGTCCAACACAGTATTAGTATGGTGTTCCTTTTAATTCTTTAGGTGAGTGTATGTATATATAGATATATATATATATACAGTACAGACCAAAAGTTTGGACACACCTTCTCATTTAAAGAGTTTTCTTTATTTTCATGACTATGAAAATTGTAGATTCACACTGAAGGCATCAAAACTATGAATTAACACATGTGGAATTATATACATAACAAACAAGTGTGAAACAACTGAAAATATGTCATATTCTAGGTTCTTCAAAGTAGCCACCTTTTGCTTTGATTACTGCTTTGCACACTCTTGGCATTCTCTTGATGAGCTTCAAGAGGTAGTCCCCTGAAATGGTTTTCACTTCACAGGTGTGCCCTGTCAGGTTTAATAAGTGGGATTTCTTGCCTTATAAATGGGGTTGGGACCATCAGTGGCGTTGAGGAGAAGTCAGGTGGATACACAGCTGATAGTCCTACTGAATAGACTGTTAGAATTTGTATTATGGCAATAAAAAAGCAGCTAAGTAAAGAAAAACGAGTGGCCATCATTACTTTAAGAAATGAAGGTCAGTAAGTCAGCCGAAAAATTGGGAAAACTTTGAAAGTAAGGGCTATTTGACCATGAAGGAGAGTGATGGGGTGCTGCGCCAGATGACCTGGCCTCCACAGTCACCGGACCTGAACCCAATCGAGATGGTTTGGGGTGAGCTGGACCGCAGAGTGAAGGCAAAAGGGCCAACAAGTGCTAAGCATCTCTGGGAACTCCTTGAAGACTGTTGGAAGACCATTTCAGGTTACTACCTCTTGAAGCTCATCAAGAGAATGCCAAGAGTGTGTAAAGCAGTAATCAAAGCAAAAGGTGGCTACTTTGAAGAACCTAGAATATGACATATTTTCAGTTGTTTCACACTTGTTTGTTATGTATATAATTCCACATGTGTTAATTCATAGTTTTGATGCCTTCATAGTCATGAAAATAAAGAAAACTCTTTGAATGAGAAGGTGTGTCCAAACTTTTGGTCTGTATTGTATATATATATATCAGCTTAGCTATTATGCTCTCCCCCACCTTACATGGGCGTGTGTGGTGCCATGTTGTATCTGGGGGGATGCTCTCATTTACACCTTGGGCGGGAATTTCTTTGATTTCTTTGTCTGTACAGATCCTCAGCTAGCCTCAGGGAGCCAATTGGCAGTTATCTGAACAGTCTGTGTGCATGCATTCCATCACACACACAACATGATGTCATATACCTGAGCCTTAGGGCTAGTTCACACAAACGTTTTTTGCGTTCCGTTTACTGGCCGTTTTTTGCGTTCCGTATACGTTCCGTATACGGAACCATTAATTTCAATGGTTCCGCAAAAAAAAACTGAATGTACTCCGTATGCATTCCACTTTCGTATTTCCGTTTTTACGTTCCGTTGAAAAATAGAACATGTCCTATTATTGCCCGCAAATCACGTTCCGTGGCTCCATTCAAGTCAATTGGTCCGCAAAAAAAAACTAAACACATATGGAAATGCATCCGTATGTCTTCCATATCCGTTCCGTTTTTGCGGAACCATCTATTGAAAATGTTATGCCCAGACCAATTTTTTCTATGTAATTACTGTATACAGTATATACAATACTGAAAAACGGAATGGAAAAACGGAACAGAAACGGAAACACAATGGGAACAAAAAATGGAACAACGGATCCGTGAAAAACGGACTGCAAAACACTGAGAAGGCCATACGGTCGTATAAAAGAGGCCTTCGTTTGAGCAGGGGGGAGGTGGGCTGCTATGGGCTTATAATAGCCCAAGCCAGGACAAAGGCTCCAGGGGGGCTCATCACCACAAATAGAGGAAGGACACACTTGGAAGAGTGGACCTGAGAAGAGCTGAGCAGCCCCTCCTGAAACAGAGACTATGAACATTGGCAGAGTATCTTTAACCCCTGTAT
This sequence comes from Bufo bufo, assembly GCF_905171765.1. Lineage (NCBI taxonomy): Eukaryota > Metazoa > Chordata > Amphibia > Anura > Bufonidae > Bufo > Bufo bufo. Next base: position 84,996,293 of record NC_053389.1, read on the forward strand.
CCCTGCAATCCCTGAAATCCCTGCATTCACCCCTACCTTGCCATATCCCTGTATTATTAACCCTTTCCCATTGCCAGAAATCCATCTACAATAACCCTTTCATCCCCTGCATTGCCCTGCAATCTATAACCCCTGCAATATTCCCTGAACCCCTGCTATACCCCTGCCTTAACCCCTGCTACCCCTGTCCTGATTACAATATTCCCTGCCCTGCATTAACCCCTGCAATACTCCTCTCCAACATTGATATCCCTGTCCTGCATCGTCTTGTGATATTAACCCTTGCAGTGTAACCCTTTATACCCTGTAAGGACAGTATAGATCCAAGAGGGTGGGCGCTATTGTTTACGTGTGTAGGTAAGTGTAATATCTAGATAGATTATAGGGTGGAATAAGCAGATTGTGTTGTGTTAGCGTAGTCAGGTTTTATAGTGTAGTTCGCTGTATTATTATTAGAGTGCTGTTAGTGTTGTACCGTGTGCGTCTATATGTATATATATTTATATAACCATTGATATAAATATATATAGATATAGCATAAGTAATTGACTTTAAAAGTGTTATTGGTTTAATAAATACTTTATTGTTATAATACAGTTTATAGTCTTTTATTGCCGTAACAATCCATCGCACGTAGTTCACAGAAAGGTATAGCAACATGCAGTCTGTATTTATAGTATAAATAGGCGGAGTCATCAATAGACGACTCACCCCTATTTATGAATATTAATTATTGATATTAACCCAAAATATTAATAATTAATATTCCCTTTTACAACTTCAATATAAATAAAATAAAAACACGATAAAGTCCAAACATAAAAGCAATTAATCGGTCTTGGTCCCTTTAAATATTTTGACATACGGAGCTCATGCATGTGTTGTAAATGACAGCTTAACTAACTACAGCTTATAATCTCCTTCATTAGTATATCGTCTCCATCCAATTTATAAAGTTCATAAATAGTATCAAAGTTATGAGTTCTTTTTTTGTAGCATTCCATCATATTAGATTTTTCACTTACGCACATTATATGCTCTTTATTGAGGCCAACAGCAAATTCTAACCACTGCAGCAGTACCGCAATGTCACTGTGCTCCAAACAATTAGCGCCGCAGTAGTCAATATTGCAGCTTGCCTTTTAGTTATACAGTATGCTTACATGCTTTAAGTGTTCCTTGATACTTAAGGATAGCGTATTAGATATCTCTTACTCGGGATGTTCTGATTCCCCTGCAGTAATCTCGTCTATGTCTCTTTGCCGGCCAGAATGTTCCGTGCCCCTAGCCGATGCCGGACCTCCAGAGGTAATGTATATACTTGCCTGATCAAAGGAGATGCAGTTGATAATATATCGAGGTTGTAGTCAGTGCAGTATCGATATATTTTTGTGATTGATTTAGTACTTTTCTGATAGAGAGCAGGCTGAGCTCCGGAAGAGGTATATTTGGTGAGCGTACCTATTTTATGAGTTTTGTAGGAAATTATATATGTCCTACAATCACTGCATTTTTGTATTGTTATTTTAGGACAGGTTTTTTTTGTCCCTTGGAATTTTTTTCAATTCACAACACTCCCTGGGTATGGAGTTTTTTTCTGGCGTTTTCCTATATACTCATTTATAGGGAAAAAAGAAAAAAAAATTCAAGTAACTAAATAATCCAGCCAAAAAGGCTTGTAAAAAATGCATGAATTTCATGGTCTTTTTAAAAGCCAAGTGGGGAATCACCTTTAGGCCTCTTTCACACGAGCGTGTCCGGATAAGGTCCGGATGCGTTGCGGCAAACCCGCGCGAGTAGGTACCCAATTCCAGTCAATTTTGACTGCGATTGCATTCCGTTGTTCAGTTTTTATCGCGCGGGTGCAATGTGTTTTGCACGCGCGTGATAAAAAACTGAATGTGGTACCCAGACCCGAACTTCTTCACAGAAGTTCAGGTTTGGGTTCAAGGTTGTGTAGATTGTATTAGTTCCCCTTATAACATGGTTATAAGGGAAAATAATAGCATTCTACATACAGAATGCATATTACAATAGGGCTGGAGGGGTTAAAAAAAATATAAAAATATTTAACTCACCTTAATCCACTTGTTCGCGCAGCCGGCATCTCTTCTGTCTTCTTCTTTGAGGAATAGGACCTTTGATGACGTCACTGCGCTCATCACATGATCTTTTACCATGGTGATGGATCATGTGACGGACCATGTAATGAGCGTAGTGACGTCATCAAAGGTCCTATTCCTCAAAGAAGAAGACAGAAAAGATGCTGGCTGCGCGAACAAGTGGATTAAGGTGAGTTAAATTATTAGTATTTTTTTTTAACCCCTCCAGCCCTATTGTACTATGCATTCTGTATTCAGAATGCTATAATTTTTCCTTATAACCATGTTATAAGGGAAAATAATAAAGATCGGGTCCCCATCCCAATCGTCTCCTAGCAACCGTGCGTGAAAATCGCACTGCATCCGCACTTGCTTGCGGATGCTTGCGATTTTCACGCAGCCCCATTCACTTCTATGGGGCATGCGTTGCGTGAAAAACGCACAATATAGAACATGCTGCGATTTTCACGTAACGCACGTAACGCAAAGGTGATGCGTGAAAATCACTGTTCATGTGCACAGCCCCATAGAAATGAATGGGTCTGGATTCAGTGCGGGTGCAATGCGTTCACCTCACGCATTGCACCCGAGCGGAAATCTCGCCCATGTGTATCACCCATCTAGCCAAAAATACTTGTAAAATGTAATATACTGTAAGATTAGATTTTAGCATCAGAACTTCTCCCAATAGTCAAAAAATTAACTGGATGCAACTTCATATACAACAATACAGCAATATCTATACAACATAGGAAATTTTGTTGCCAGGTGAATAACTGTTGCTTCATTTTATGAACATCTGGGATTGTAAAGATTTTTTTCTTTTCACATCATTGTTTTCTAAATATTTGGAGTAAATTAAAGCTTATGAATTAACATAAACTGTATGAAACGGAATGAATTGTATTACACAACTTTATATAAATTTTCCCCCACCTGGTGTATGTAGTTATGGTGCAGGTTTTGCTTGGAGGTTTGATTGTTGTATGAGGCTCCGAAAGGGGCGGGCTTTCCCGGAGGGGTTTAAGCGAAGACTCGCCTGTGGGCTTTTCCAGCTTGGAGCCACCTTCCATCATGGCTATGGCAGGTAAGTGAGGATTGCATAGTTATGTTACTGTGTAACTTACCTGCCGTACTGTTTAGCCCATGGCCTTCTATCCTGCTTGCCACTGGGCCGTTTGAGACACCATTCATCCGTGGTGTTGGATGAATGGGTGGTCTCTGCCCTGTCATTAGGCCTAGGGCTTTGTAGGGATAGTAGGCTCAAAGGTTGGTGAGCATGAGCCCCCTTACTTCTGAAGCGGCTCATGCGGTAGGAGTCTAAGGTAAGTTCAGGGTTGCGCTAGGTGGTGACCTGCTCCCTGTTCTTTCCTATCTGGCATTGCAGTCTCTGCCTTTGCACGGTGGGGGGTTTTCCCCACTCCCCGCCGTGACATATATGGTCTGATTTAGATTTTTTTACATAACTCACAAGATAACCCCTTTAAATCCCAAAAGGTTCATAAAGTAGAAATAATTAATCAGATACTCTTGTAATATTAACTTTTACCATCATAAGTTCTTCCAAAAATAAGTTGTTCCATAATGATGGCATTTCAAAAATAGAATTAGCACCTATGACATGGATTTGTTATTAAAAAGTAGCAAAACCTAATATTGCCACTTTTTAAATGCCATTGTGACTAGATTTAGTTGGAAGTGGCATTTGTATGCCACTTTCATCAGTTTCCAAAAAGGGTGTGTGGATTGGGTGGGGTGTGCATGGGTACATATAGTATCATCTTATCCAGAAACTGGCATAAATGGTGACTGAAATCTATGCCACCTATGAGCTGGAATAGATTTCAAGGCTTTCTGTCACCCCAATTTTTGCTATTTAACAGGCTGACATTATAGATGTGAAAATGTCATCTGAATTTAACTCTGCATTTCTTTTATTTAGGTATGCCCCCATTTTCGTGTATTTTTAACTTTTATTATATGCAAATGAGCCTCTAGGAGCGGGGGGGGGGGGGGGGGGGGGGAGACATGGCACCTGCTCCTAGAGGCTCAGTTCGCCCACCTCAAACACAAAGAAGTTATGAGTGAGGACATAATCCAGGAGAGACAGGATAAAATCACATTTCTTCTTACCCATATTCGTGGTGTGTAAGAAAAATTCTTGCGCCAATGGTCTCTTGAGACCTACAATCCCTATAGGGGTCCCTAACTGATATAAAAATATTTATCTTTATTAATTATTTTTTAAAAAGTTTTTATATTCACAATAACACACAACAAAAAAGAGGAACTTTTAAAATTGTCAGTGTCCAGTGATCTATGGGATGATGTCCCTTGGAGTGGTGTACTTCCTTTGACACTCATCTGGTGAGGGCCCTCTTGTTTTATATAGGGTAATATGCGCGCTATTTATAGGTTGGTTAGTTGTTTGCATGTGTATGCATGTAGAGTTCTAGTAGAGGTACTGCTCCTGCTGAGATTCGCTACTTATTGGCCCTTAATCTTAAGCGAACAGCGAGAGAAAATAATCTCATATCCAAAGACGAGCTGGATTTCCTATATAACAAAAGCCCCACGATCCCTACCTTCTATGCACTACCCAAGGTGCATAAGAGGAAGCACCCAATACCTGGGCGCCCGATAGTTTCGGGAAATGACTCTCTAAGCCAACCTGCCAGTGAGTATGTGGATGAGATATTAAGGCCTTTTGTGTCATCTCTCCCGTCGTATATAAAAGATACGACTGATGTATTAACAAGAATTAGGGGAATCTCCCTATCTTCATCCACATTCCTGGCAAGCCTGGATGTGGAAGCCCTCTATAGCAATATAGATCATGAGCTGGGCATTCAGGCTACCAAGCACTTTCTGGACACAAAGAGCACTAATTTTCACGGGCACAATCAATTTATTTTATCTTTATTAAGATTTATTCTTACCCACAATTATTTCCTCTGCAACGGTGCTTTCTATCAACAGATGAAGGGTACCGCGATGGGGACGCCATGTGCACCAACTTTTGCTTATTTGTTTTTGGGGTGGTGGGAAGACACTATTGTCTTTACCAACAATATGGCACAATTCACCTGTCACATTTTATTTTGGGGTCGATTCATCGACGATGTTCTGTTGTTTTGGGAGGGGGAGGAATGGGAGTTCGTCAATTTTGTCGACAGTCTGAATCACAATGAAATAGGCATGCACTTCACGTTCGAAATTCACCCTAGTCAAATATGCTTTCTGGACCTCATGATCCAGAAGGACATGGATGGGCAAATACTAACGCAAATATTCCGAAAACCCACCTCAACTAATAGTCTTCTCCACTGGACAAGCTGGCATCCAGTGGCATTGAGGAAAGGAATACCAGTGGGGCAGTACTTAAGAGCCAGAAGAAACTGCGCCACTGAAGAGAGCTTCAAGAAAGAGGCTGATGAGCTCTACAATCGATTCAGGAGCAGGGGTTACCCAGGTAAATGCCTAAAAAAGGTGTTTAACCGTGTCAAAAGCATAAATAGGGATGAATTAATATCTCAGGACTATAAAGCCAGCCAGAGAAAAGAAGGAGAAGATAAAAGGATCAGATGCATAGGGACCTATGACTGTGGTAATCAACAAGTGATGAGAATTTTAAAGAAACATTGGAGGGTACTTACCAGTGATGACCAATTGAGAACTGTACTACCACCATATCCCAGCGTCACATATAGGAGAGGACCAAACCTGAGGGATAAGTTGGTTCATAGCTTTCTTCCTGAAAAACAGAGGACAAATATGAGTTGGTTAAAATCCAGCATCATTGGCTCCTTTCCTTGTGGAAATTGCACCTTCTGCAAATATTTACCCAGAGTAAAAAAATTCAAAAACCCTATAGACGGACGCGACTATGTGATCAGAGATTTCTTTAACTGTCGGAGCAGTGGTATTATTTACATCGCCTCATGTAATTGTCCTAAATTATATGTGGGCAAGACCACACAGGAGTTGAGGCGAAGAATATCTGGTCACATAAGTGCTATCAACACGGGAAAAGACACGTCATTATATAGGCATATAACTTATGCCCATGGTGGAAATTTTGAGGTTTTAAAATTCTGGGGTCTAGAGAAAAAGACTCTGGGACCAAAAAGAGGCAATTTAGATGTCAAACTCCTACAGGAAGAGGCCAAATGGATATACAAATTACAGACCCTTAGCCCAGGTGGCCTAAATGAGGGCTTCTCATATACGGCTTTCATCTAAACCCAACATAGCATAACAAATAAGTAAAAGAAATTAATAAATACACAAAATATACAATACATTGAAATAACAAATTAGAAGAAAGATTACAAAAGACCTCATGTCATATAAAGATTGGCACCGCCGGCCTGCTGCAGGACAGTCATATATCCATAAGTATTCATGCTACATTATCATCTCCAGGCAAATTGGCATTAGTGCCATCTCCTTGGAAGAGTATAAAGTATGGTGGATGGAATAGATCATGGTATCTTGACAATTAATGTCACCTTCGTGGGTTGCCTCCATGGTATCGATCCATGGTGTCACCTCCATGGAGAAATATAAAGAATGGTGGATGGTCACCTCCATGGAAAAGTATAAAGAATGGTGGATGGACTAAATCTTGGCAACTCTAATAATATATAAATAAGACCCCCTCATCTAGCATCTTGAGGCCTGTCTCGATCTAGAGAAGAATAATAGACCACAGTTGTAGTGGAACATACAATATGGACAGACTGACATCTTAATAGGGTAAGAATGGAACAAAATGTAATTGATGAGGAGGAGGAGATGCGAAGAGTAGAAAAGGGTGGATGCAATATATATTTTGGCAACTTTAATAATAAATGTCACTTCCATGGTGTTACTTACCATGGAGAAGTATAAAGAATGGGGGATGGATTAAATCTTGACAACCCTGAAAAAAGACAAAAAACAAAAAATAAAAGATAACAAAATAATAAAGCGTCTAGACCTACTCACCTATTCCCCTGATGTCTGTCTCGACTTAGAGATGAACAATGGACCATGAGGACAGTAGAATACACTATATGGTCAGATTGACGCCTCTAGAAGGTATGAATGGAGCAAAACGTAATGGATGAGGAGGGAAAGGTGTGATTAGTAGATGAGGGTGGAGACTAGTAACTATTGGTCTCATCACCAGATGAATCGTAAACACCCCCTCCCGCCCATCCATTCATAAAATGCGCTTTGTTTACCTGGCGCTATAGGTGACGTGGATCAAGATGTGAGCGCACAGGATATACGTCCAAGGATGGGCCCGATATGTACGCAGTGGAGAGGATCGGAGGAAGCGACTGTAATTGGTCGCAAGTGATGAGTTCCGGCAGGTGGGCGGGACCTGGAAAGACATAAAGGAAGGTCTTAGCGAGCGCACGCGCGCGCACATATACCCCACATCCCCTGACGAAGCCACAGTATGTGGCGAAACATGTCGGGAGGGGTGGTATAGTGCGACAATTTTAAACAGCGTCCATGTGCAGGGAAATTGATGTGATATAGCATGATGCAGCAGATAGGAGAGTGTCAGCAGTGAGGGCTACAGATACTCACAGCGTTACAGAGACCTCTATGAATAGGAATAGAGGACCTAGTATAGCTGCGGTATAGGTTGACAGTTAGGAAAACAGCAGTAAAGACTGAATAGGGATATAGAGGCAGCCCTACAGTAGAGAATAAAGAGCTACAATCATTGAAAGGACAGCAACATTGTAGCTGTATGGTTACCTTAAGACTAAGGGCCAATAAGTAGCGAATCTCAGCAGGAGCAGTACCTCTACTAGAACTCTACATGCATACACATGCAAACAACTAACCAACCTATAAATAGCGCGCATATTACCCTATATAAAACAAGAGGGCCCTCACCAGATGAGTGTCAAAGGAAGTACACCACTCCAAGGGACATCATCCCATGGATCACTGGACACTGACAATTTTAAAAGTTCCTCTTTTTTGTTGTGTGTTATTGTGAATATAAAAACTTTTAAAAAAATAATTAATAAAGATAAATATTTTTATATCAGTTAGGGACCCCTATAGGGATTGTAGGTCTCAAGAAACCATTGGCGCATAAATATAAATATCCCGAGGGTCTCTAAAAGGGACGTTGTTTAAAAGAGTGTAAGAAAAATTCTGTCGCCTTTAATCCACAATGGTGTCTGATAGAAGTGTAAAGTGATTCTACATCACACTTGGCTATCATCATGTCTGGTTCCAAATGGATATCCTCCACCTTCTTCAGTATATCCATTGTATCTTTAAGGTATGAGGGAAGACCCTCCACCAATGGGTGCAGAAAAAATTCCCCATACTTGCAGATGGCGTCATTTAGGCCATTCACTCCTGAGACTATTGGTCTTCCAGGCGAGTTCTGCAACTCCTTGTGCCCCTTTGGGAGAAAATAGAGGGTGGGGATTACCGGATGTTCGGACAAGAGATTGGAACACTGTTTAGATGAAATAATACCTTTCTCAACCCCATAATGGAGAATCTCCTCTAATTCTTGTTTGAATTTGATGAGGGGATTGAAGGTCAATATCATATAACAATCACTCTTGTTTAACTGTCTTCGGGCCTCTTTTTTATACATAATTGTTGGCCAAATAACCATGTTCCCACCCTTGTCCACCGGTTTGATCACTACATCCCTCTACCTCCCCATCTCCTTAAGTGCTCGTCTCCCCTTTCATGCAGTTGTCCCTTTCACCTTGTCTAGAGATTTTTGATAGCTCTCCAACCACCAATTCGACAAAAACCTCCACATTAGGGTAGAGGAACAGTGCTTGAAATTTAATCGATTTAGGAAGGTTTTAAGAGAACTCACCTGGCTGTTCCGATTCCTCCTGTTCCTTCAATAATGAGGTAAGTGTGGCTAAGGCATCTTGTTAACATTGATTGGTAAAATTAGGGTCCATTCTGTGACTAAAAAGTTTCTTAAAAATGAGCTTTTTCACGAAAAGGTGTAAATCTTTTACTGTGGAGAAATAATCAAAGTTGCATGTTGGTGAGAAGGACAATCCCTTCCCCAGTATTGACATTTGATCATGGGTTAGGGTATGATCAGAGAGGTTAATTACTTGTAACTGTTGGTTACCCTCCTGGCGTCTCTTTCCTCGAAGTTGTTGTACATCTCTCATCTTGCGCTTACTAAATCTCTTAGGGTAACTTCGCAGTCCCTGTCCAGAAATACTGCCATCCTCACTCATTGACATGGTTGAAGAAATTGATGTAGAGCGCGTTCTTCCTCCATGTGTCTTATTCCTCCAACCACAGACCTTATTATTTTCCATATACTGCAGGTCACGTTGGAATTTTTTAATCTTTACTGTTTTAATCTGTCTTTCCCAGACCAGGAAGGCATCCTCCATTTCTCTCTTAAAACCCTCCAATTCCCCAGGGGTTAATTTCTGGGAGAGTTTCTCCTCAAGTGTGGCAATATCTGATTCTAGCTGCGTCATGGTTTTTGTATTCAACACAATTATGAGACGCATAAGGGTAACCGAACAAGAACCGCAGGCCACCTCCCATTTTTTACAAAAATCCTCATCTTTAGAGTTAAGTGGACACCTGGATGTTCGGGTTCGGCCGAACTTCGGAAAAAAGTTTGAGTTCGGGACCCGAACTTGACCTGAACTTGACCCCGAACCCATACCCTATTGAAGTCAATGGGGACCCGAACTTTTGAGCACTAAAATGGCTGCAAAAATGTCATGGAAAGGGCTAGAGGGCTGCAAATGGCGTCAACATCTGGTTAAGAGCATGGCAAGTGCTCTGCAAACAAATGTGGATAGGGAAATGACTTAAAATAACATAAAATACGTAAAGAAAATAATAATAATCTTGATCTAGGAGGACCAGGTCCTTATGGAGTAGGAGGTTGAGGAGGCGGTGGATGTGGCGGTGTAGGTGGAAGTGGCGGTGGAGGAGGTAGCCTACACTGCTTTTTGGTTTAAAATTTATTTTTATTTTTTAAAATTAGGGTACACCCCAAAACATTGGGAAATATAACCCTCCAGTCGTGCTAAACACACGTTCAGACAATACACCGGCTGCAGGACAGGCCAGCACCTCCAACGCGTAAAGGGCAAGCTCAGGCCATGTGCCCAATTTGGAGACCCAGAAGTTGCAGGGGCTGACCCCTGTCAGTTAGTTCATGTAGGCGTGTGCATACTTAATGCCCCACCATGTCGCACGTCCCCGTGATGTTCACGATCCAATATGATATCTGCTCTATCAACTTTCGATGTTCTTTTATGAGCCTACCATGGTGATCACGGGTGGCGGGGAATAAGGGTTCCAGGCCGGAGAGGGAGCGTGAGAAATAGAGACCAAATTTAAGGGAGATAAATTTATTTTAAAAAAAATTGGGATCGAGAAGAAATGTGGGAAAAGTTATTGAGGCGCAAATGTGGGACAAATTACAGAAGCCCAAATGTGGGCCAAAAGAGTCAAGCGGAATTGTGGGAAAAGCTATTGAGGCGCAAATGTTGGCCAAAAGAGTATAGCGGAAATGTGGGACAAAGTATTATAGCTTAAATGTGGTACAACTTGTTTAAGTTTAAGCATTGAACAAAGAAGGTGGCGCGCATCAATTAAAGAAGCATTTCAGAAATTTTATTTCCTGTCACCTATGCAGAGTAGGGGTTTATTCACGTCTAAAATTGTATAATGTCACCCAAGAATGTAACAGAAAAATTACAGAAATTAATTAACCTGTCTACTTGGTAGAGCAGGGCACAAACAGAAGATATACTGAGACTAAAACGAGTATAGTAGCAAAATATAAATATACTTTATTGAGTGATACATAAAAAATTATACATAATGTAATACATCAGATAAAAAAGGTGGACTACACCTGAGGGGACATAACATAGTCACACAAAAATTAGGATAAAAGGGGCAGTGAAGCAACCAAAAAATTAGGATATATATCGAACACCTTGACACATAAGGATATCATATATAGATCTCCATGCATACATATGCATAAGAAAGACCTATCCAATGTGTCTAAAGATGTCACTACACTGCGTGCAGAATTATTAGGCAAATGAGTATTTTGACCACATCATCCTATTTATGCATGTTGTCTTACTCCAAGCTGTATAGGCTCGAAAGCCTACTACCAATTAAGCATATTAGGTGATGTGCATCTCTGTAATGAGAAGGGGTGTGGTCTAATGACATCAACACCCTATATCAAGTGTGCATAATTATTAGGCAACTTCCTTTCCTTTGGCAAAATGGGTCAAAAGAAGGACTTGACAGGCTCAGAAAAGTCAAAAATAGTGAGATATCTTGCAGAGGGATGCAGCACTCTTAAAATTGCAAAGCTTCTGAAGCGTGATCATCGAACAATCAAGCGTTTCATTCAAAATAGTCAACAGGGTCGCAAGAAGCGTGTGGAAAAACCAAGGCGCAAAATAACTGCCCATGAACTGAGAAAAGTCAAGCGTGCAGCTGCCAAGATGCCACTTGCCACCAGTTTGGCCATATTTCAGAGCTGCAACATCACTGGAGTGCCCAAAAGCACAAGGTGTGCAATACTCAGAGACATGGCCAAGGTAAGAAAGGCTGAAAGACGACCACCACTGAACAAGACACACAAGCTGAAACGTCAAAACTGGGCCAAGAAATATCTCAAGACTGATTTTTCTAAGGTTTTATGGACTGATGAAATGAGAGTGAGTCTTGATGGGCCAGATGGATGGGCCCGTGGCTGGATTGGTAAAGGGCAGAGAGCTCCAGTCCGACTCAGACGCCAGCAAGGTGGAGGTGGAGTACTGGTTTGGGCTGGTATCATCAAAGATGAGCTTGTGGGGCCTTTTCGGGTTGAGGATGGAGTCAAACTCAACTCCCAGTCCTACTGCCAGTTTCTGGAAGACACCTTCTTCAAGCAGTGGTACAGGAAGAAGTCTGCATCCTTCAAGAAAAACATGATTTTCATGCAGGACAATGCTCCATCACACGCGTCCAAGTACTCCACAGCGTGGCTGGCAAGAAAGGGTATAAAAGAAGAAAATCTAATGACATGGCCTCCTTGTTCACCCCATCTGAACCCCATTGAGAACCTGTGGTCCATCATCAAATGTGGGATTTACAAGGAGGGAAAACAGTACACCTCTCTGAACAGTGTCTGGGAGGCTGTGGTTGCTGCTGCACGCAATGTTGATGGTGAAAAGATCAAAACACTGACAGAATCCATGGATGGCAGGCTTTTGAGTGTCCTTGCAAAGAAAGGTGGCTATATTGGTCACTGATTTGTTTTTGTTTTGTTTTTGAATGTCAGAAATGTATATTTGTGAATGTTGAGATGTTATATTGGTTTCACTGGTAAAAATAAATAATTGAAATGGGTATATATTTGTTTTTTGTTAAGTTGCCTAATAATTATGCATAGTAATAGTCACCTGCACACACAGATATCCCCCTAAAATAGCTAAAACTAAAAACAAACTAAAAACTACTTCCAAAAATATTCAGCTTTGATATTAATGAGTTTTTTGGGTTCATTGAGAACATGGTTGTTGTTCAATAATAAAATTAATCCTCAAAAATACAACTTGCCTAATAATTCTGCACTCCCTGTAATGTCTAGATCGTATTAGTATGCACCTGCATGTCTCCACATGGACAAAAAACTGCATGTGCACTATACTAAATCCCACATGAAGACATGCATGTGCATAACAATCAATCACTTTAATGGTCCCATGCATGTAAATGACCTCTGTAAGTAAAACCATATATAAAGGTAGCGGGGATTAATCACCCAGACGCCCGCATCCACAAAGTGAAAAACAGGGATCACAGAGTAGCTAATTGTGCCAAGAGAAGTGATAGTTGCAACAAAAGGTAGCCTCACACTATAAAGTTACATACCCATAGGAATAAAGACCTGTCCTACTCAGGAGAGCCACGTACCCCGACGCGCGTTTCGGCTGCGATGCCTTCTTCTGGGGATGTGGCTCGTCCTTCACATGTGTCCATATTTAAAATATCTGGCTCACCTTTATGTAATTAGATTTAATTTGCAGACTCCTTCGTCTGTCAAAAATGACGTCACATCACCGGAAAAACAGTGGGTGTGTCCTGCCACCAGATGGCCAGTCAGACGGCAGCGCACGCAGTACCGCCCCATGACGTGGCGGTCACGTGATGGCCAGTCACGTGACCGCTCGCGTCATGTGTCAGGAAGGTCCTTGAACCATAGTGCAAGAAATACTTCTGTGCCAGGAACATCCTCAAACCCGGTGATATATTAAATTTAGGGGCATAGATTGAATACCGCCATACATAGATGCGGATATCCCATCATATATTAATAAAATAAATTAATACCTGCATACCCGAGATAGACAAGGCGGCAAATCATAATGAGGTGGTTATTATGGGGGACTTCAACTACCCAGATATAGACTGGGAAACTGAAACTTGTATACCTCATAAAGGAAACAGATTCTTGGCAATAACCAAAGACAATTATCTCTCCCAACTGGTTCAGGACCCGACTAGAGGGACGGCCATACTGGACTTATTATTAACCAATAGACCTGACAGAACAACAGACGTGCAGGTTGGGGGACACCTGGGAAATAGTGACCATAAAGTAATAACCTTCCAATTATCATTCAAAGAGCGTTTCTACAGGGAGGAACAAAAATACCAAACTTAAAAAAAGCTAAATTTAGCCAACTAAGAGAGGCCATAGGCCTAACTAACTGGGACGAAGTCCTCAAAAATAAAAATACAACCACAAAATGGGATATCTTTAAAAAGATCCTAAAATCTCATTGTGAGAGGTACATACCGTATGGGAATAAAAGGTTAAGGAACAAAAAGAAACCAATGTGGATAAACAGAACTGTAAAGAAAGCAAAAAATGACAAAAATAAAGCATATAAAACACTAAAACAGGAGGGTAGCACGGAAGCACTGAAAAACTATAAGGAAAAAAACAGAACATGTAAAAACAAATAAAAGCGGCCAAACTAGAGACCGAGAGATTAATTGCCAAAGAGAGTAAAACTAACCCTAAAATGTTCTTCAATTATATAAATGTTAAAAAGTATAAATCTGAAGGTGTCGGCCCTTTAAAGAGTAATGAGGGGGGATTCGCAGAGAGCGACGAGGAGAAAGCAAAGCTGTTAAATATTTTTTTCTCCAGTGTATTCACTGAGGAATATAAACTGTCAGATGAAATGCTGAATGTTGAAATAAATTTGCCATTAAAAGTGTCCTGTCTGACCCAGGAAGAAGTACAACAGCGACTTAAAAGGATCAAAATAGACAAATCGCCAGGACCGGATGGCATACACCCCCATATCCTAAGGGAATTAAGTAATGTCATAGCCAGACCCTTATTTCTGATATTTGCGGACTCTATACTGACAGGGAATGTCCCACAGGATTGGCGCATAGCAAATGTGGTGCCGATATTCAAAAAGGGTCCAAAAACAGAACCTGGAAACTATAGGCCGGTAAGTTTAACATCTGTTGTGGGTAAACTGTTTGAAGGTTTTCTAAGAGATGCTATCTTAGAGCATCTCAACGGAAATAAGCAAATAATGCCATATCAGCATGGCTTCGTGAGGGATTGGTCATGCCAAACTAATTTAATCAGTTTCTATGAGGAGGTAAGTTCTAGACTTGACAGCGGCGAATCAATGGATGTCGTATATCTGGACTTCTCCAAAGCATTTGACACTGTACCACATAAAAGGTTAGTATATAAAATGAGAATGCTTGGACTGGGAGAAAACATCTGTAACTGGGTAAGTAACTGGCTCAATGATAGAAAACAGAGGGTGGTTATTAACGGTACATACTCAGATTGGGTCACTGTCACTAGTGCAGTACCTCAGGGGTCAGTATTGGGCCCTATTCTCTTCAATATATTTATTAATGATCTTGTAGAAGGCTTGCATAGTAAAATATCAATTTTCGCAGATGACACTAAACTTTGTAAAGTAATTAACACTGAAGAGGACAGTATACTACTACAGAGGGATCTGGATAGACTGGAGGCTTGGGCAGATAAGTGGCAGATGAGGTTTAACACTGACAAATGTAAGGTTATGCACATGGGAAGGAATAATGCAAGTCACCTGTACATACTAAATGGTAAAACTCTTGGTAACACTGACATGGAAAAGGATCTAGGAATTTTAATAAACAGCAAACTAAGCTGCAAAAACCAGTGTCAGGCAGCTGCTGCCAAGGCCAATAAGATAATGGGTTGCATCAAAAGGGGCATAGATGCCCGTGATGAGAACATAGTCCTACCACTTTACAAATCGCTAGTCAGACCACACATGGAGTACTGTGTACAGTTCTGGACTCCAGTGAACAAGGCAGACATAGCAGAGCTGGAGAGGGTCCAGAGGAGGGCAACTAAAGTAATAACTGGAATGGGGCAACTACAGTACCCTGAAAGATTATCAAAATTAGGGTTATTCACGTTAGAAAAAAGACGACTGAGGGGAGATCTAATTACTATGTATAAATATATCAGGGGGCAGTATAGAGATCTATCCCATCATCTATTTATCCCCAGGACTGTGACTGTGATGAGGGGACATCCTCTGCGTTTGGAGGAAAGAAGGTTTGTACACAAACATAGAAAAGGTTTCTTTACGGTAAGAGCAGTGAGACTATGGAACTCTCTGCCTGAGGAGGTGGTGATGGTGAGTACAATAAAGGAATTCAAGAGGGGCCTGGATGTATTTCTGGAGCGTAATAATATTACAGGCTATAGCTACTAGAGAGGGGTCGTTGATCCAGGGAGTTATTCTGATTGCCTGATTGGAGTCGGGAAGGAATCTTTTATTCCCCTAAAGAGGGGGAAATTGGCTTCTACCTCACAGGTTTTTTTTTTGCCTTCCTCTGGATCATCTTGCAGGATAACAGGCCGAACTGGATGGACAAATGTCTTTTTTCGGCCTTATGTACTATGTTACTATGTTACCCAGTTCATGTATATATACAATAAATAATAATAAATAGATAAGTGCTAAAGAAAGGGGAAGGGGGAGGAGACAATTCATAATGAGCAAAATACAAAATACACGTAAAGAATAGTAAGAGATGTGAAACATCACATCTCCCATCCATATCCATTGCCATATATGTGATAAGTAATAATATAGTGAATAATAATACAAATAATAATACATCACATCTGCCATAATGTCACGGAACCATGAACCAGACGTACAACAAGAGATAAGTGAAAATAAGAAGGCTTTATTGAAAATAAAGCTGTAAAGCAAAAGTCCAAACGAAAGGTGAAACCGAAGCAGAGTCTTTGAGAGGCCAGAGATCAGGAACCAGAAGGGTAGTCAGACGAAGCCAGGATCAGGAACCAGCAGGGTAGTCAGACGAAGCCAGGATCAGGAACCAGCAGGGTAGTCAGACGAAGCCAGGATCAGGAACCAGAAGCAGCAGCAGTCTTAGAAGCATGTGAACACAGGAGGACTAAGCAAGGAACTGAAGCCACAGACCTCCTAGATATATGAGCTAGGCATCCAGCTCCTCCCAGAGGGAAGGAGGAGCCGCAGGGTGGAAGGCTACAAGAAACCCAGAAACCAAGATGGCCGCCAGCACATGTCAAACGAAGGAGAACAGCAAGAAGGTAAGACCATGACAGTACCTCCCCCTCAAGGGCCCCTCCTCCGCGGAGCAAAAAACGGTTTCTGAGGGAAGCGTGCGTGGAAGGCTCGGAGCAAGGCAGGAGCATGGACATCTGCGGAGGGAACCCAGGAACGCTCCTCTGGACCATAACCACGCCAATGGACCAAAAACTGCACCCGACCGCGGACCAGGCGTGAGTCCAGGATATTGCTCACCTCATACTCCTCATGATTGCCCACTCGGACCGGACGAGGCCGAGGAACCGAGGAAGTGAAACGATTACACACCAGTGGCTTCAACAGGGAGACATGAAACACGTTAGAGATCCGCATGCCAAGAGGAAGCGCAAGGGCATAGGCTACCGGGTTTACCCTGCGAAGCACTCGGAAGGGACCAACAAAGCGAGACGCCAGCTTGGGAGTGGGCACTCGAAGGTTGAGGTTGCGGGTGGACAACCATACACGGTCTCCGACCTGGTAGGAAGGAGCAGGCGCTCGTCTGCGATCAGCCTGGAGTCTCTGGCGCTGCGCAGAGGCCTCAAGGGACTTCTGGATCTGTACCCAAGAAGCACGTAGGACGGAAAGGTGATCCTCCACAGCCGGAATATCCTGGGGAGAGAATACCTCCGGTAACACGGCAGGTTGGAACCCATAATTGGCCATGAAGGGAGACGTCCCAGAGGAAGAGTTCACCGCCGTGTTCCTGGCAAACTCAGCCCAAGGCAGAAGGTCAACCCAATTGTCTTGGTGATCGGAGACATAGCAACGAAGGAATTGCTCCAAGGCCTGATTGGATCGTTCTGCGGCCCCATTGGACTGAGGGTGGTAGGCCGAGGAGAAGGAGAGATGAATCCCCAACTGGGAGCAAAAGGCGCGCCAGAACCTGGACACAAACTGACTCCCCCGATCCGACACAATCTCCTTGGGCAAACCGTGCAACCGGAAGACCTCCCTGGCAAAAATCGTGGCCAACTCTTGTGCAGAGGGTAACTTCTTGAGAGGAACACAGTGGCACATTTTGGAAAACCGATCCACAATCATGAGAATGACCGTATGGCCTCGGGATGCAGGGAGGTCCACAATGAAATCCATCCCCAGGTGTGACCATGGGCGCTCCCCGGTGGCTATGGGTTGCAGAAGGCCCAACGGAAGGTGCCGAGGGGACTTACTCTGGGCACAAACGGAGCATGCCGCTACATATGCGGCGATGTCGGAACGTAGGGAAGGCCACCAGAACAGACGTGAAACAGCCCAGGACAGCTGATTCTTTCCAGGATGCCCCGCGGTCTTGGAGTTATGGTAGGTTCGCAACAACCGAGTGCGCAACTCCTCAGGCACAAAACATCTGCCGTTGGGTCTCCCAGGGGGAGCACCAGATTGAGCCGCCAAAATCTGCTCACCCAGGGGAGAGGTCAGGCTGGTGCGAATGGCGGCCAGGATCTGATTCGGAGGTATGACCGAAGTCGGAACCGACTCCTCCCTGGACAGCTCGGAGTACTGCCGTGATAGGGCATCCGCCCTGATGTTCTTGGAACCGGGTAGGTAGGAGACCACGTAATTAAAACGTGACAAGAACAGAGCCCATCTGGCCTGACGTGGTGTCAATCTCTTGGCCTCAGAAAGGTAGGTCAGATTCTTATGGTCCGTCAGGATGAGAACCGGAACCACCGAACCCTCGAGCAAGTGCCTCCATTCTTTAAGGGCCTGCACGATGGCCAATAACTCCCTGTCACCAATCTGATAGTTGCACTCCGCAGAAGACAGTTTCTGGGAGTAAAACCCACAAGGAAGCAGAGGACCCTCTGGTGTTCTACGCTGAAACAGAAGGGCGCCTACTCCCGTCTCAGACGCGTCCACCTCGAGGACAAAGGGCAACCCAGGGTTGGGATGCGACAGAATCGGAGCCGACACAAAAGCGGACTTTAGGGCCTCAAAAGCTCGGATGGCCTCGAGCGGCCAGACCTGGGAATTACTGCCCTTCCTGGTCAGATCAGTGAGAGGCTTGGCCAGCATGGAAAAGTCCCTGATGAACTTCCGATAATAATTGGCGAAGCCCAAAAAGCGCTGCAGGGAACGAAGACCACTGGGCTGGGGCCACTGTAAGACAGCCGAAACCTTCTCAGGATCCATGGAGAACCCCTCAGCGGAAATGATGTAACCAAAGAAGGTTACCTGTGATCGGTGAAATTCGCATTTCTCAAGCTTACCGAACAGCTTGTTCTCTCGTAACCGTTGCAACACTCGTCTGACATCCAGAATGTGGGCCTCCATGGATTCAGAATATACCAAGATGTCATCCAAATAGACCACCACACACTGCTGCAACAGGTCACGGAAAACATCGTTGATGAATTCCTGAAAGACAGCGGGCGCATTGCACAACCCAAAGGGCATAACCAAGGATTCATAATGACCGGTCCTGCTGTTAAACGCGGTCTTCCACTCATCGCCCGCCTTGATCCTTACCAGGTTATATGCCGTCCTCAGGTCGAGTTTGGTAAAGACCGTGGCCCCTTTAAGGCGATCAAACAGCTCGGAAATCAAGGGTATCGGGTAAGCGTTCTTGATCGTGATGCGATTGAGACCCCTGTAATCGATGCAAGGCCTCAACTCACCGCCCTTCTTTTTCACAAAGAAAAATCCAGCCCCTGCCGGGGACGAGGATTTGCGACTGTGTCCGCGTTAAAGCGCCTCCCTCACGTACTCCTCCATGGCCTCATTCTCCGCTACCGACAGTGGATAGACTTTGCCACGAGGAGGAACGGCACCAGGTTGTAACTCTATGGCTCAATCGTATGGGCGGTGCGGAGGTAGGGCAACCGCGCGCACCTTATCGAATACATCCCGGTACTCCTCGTATTCAGGAGGCAACAGAGAGTCCGAGGAAGTACACAGCAACTTGACAGACCCATGGATGCAACTAGCCCCACACTGCGGTGACCACGAGAGGATCTCGGCCGATCTCCAATCGAAAGTCGGATTATGCTTCTGGAGCCAGGGGTACCCCAAGACCACCGAGTAGTGTGGAGACGAAATAACCTGGAGACAGACCGACTCTCTGTGAACGGCACCAATGGCTATCCCCACTGGAAGGGTCTCATGAGTCACGTGTGACGACAGAAGGGGTCTGCCGTCTATCGCCTCAAGAGCCAGTGGGGAACCTCGAGCCTGCAGAGGAATGGAATTGGCGGCAGCGAACACACTATCAATGAACAAACCACCAGCACCAGAGTCCACCAACGCCTGGGTCGTCACCGAGCCCCCGACCCAGGAGAGGACAACAGTGATCAGTGGTTTGTCAACACGGGAAACCGGGGACGAGGAGACTCCACCCAAGATCTGCCCCCGACAGGATCTCAGGTACGAGCGTTTCCCGGACGGTTCGGACATGCCAACCGAAAATGCCCACCGAGACCACAGTACATGCATCGACCCTCGCGTCTCCGGAGTACCCTCTCCCCCTCGGACAGGCGAGCAAACCCCAGCTGCATGGGTTCACCCCCAGACAAGTCATCCCCAGGAGGCGTGGGAGGAGAGGGAGGCACGGGTGGGACAGCAAACGTAGGCGCCAATCTGTTAGAAGACCTCCGCAGGCTCTCCTTAAAGGAAGGTCTCTCCATGAGTCTGGTGTCAATCAAAATCAGGAAAGAAATAAGAGACTCGAGCTCCACTGGTAGGTCCTTAGCTGCAACCTCATCCTTCAAGGCATCCGAGAGACCATGAGAGAAAGCAGCGACCAGAGCCTCATTATTCCAGCCCACCTCTGCTGCCAGGGTACGAAACTCAATGGCGTATTCAGCTACGGATCGTGAACCCTGTCTGATGGACATAAGGAGCTTCGCAGCAGAGGCAGCACGAGCCGGCACATCGAATACCTTCCGAAGAGAAGCAACAAAACCGGAAAACTCGGCAACCACCTGATTGTTGTTCTCCCATTAAGAGCTGGCCCAGGCCAAGGCCTTGTCCGAGAGCAGCGAGATCAAGAAGCCCACCTTTGATCTCTCAGTAGGAAAGGCATGTGGCAGCAACTCGAATTAAATGCCCACCTGGTTAAGGAAACCTCGGCACTGAGTTGGCTCTCCCCCAAAGCGCTGTGGAAGAGGGGCAGAACCGGTCATACCCCGAAACACCGCAGGCGCAACAACAGGTGTCGGGGTAGACTCTGGCGCAACAACCGGAGCGGCAGTAGGAGCGACAACCGACCCATCGGCAACGGGAGCGAAATGAGCCGTGCGTTCAAGCAGGGTTTGCAACGCCACAGCGAACCGACCCAACAGGTGATCCTGCTGATCAAGTCTGGCAACCAGCATGGGTAGCGAGGATGGCCCTGTACCGTCAGAACTCATGGCTTGGTCCTAATGTCACGGAACCATGAACCAGACGTACAACAAGAGATAAGTGAAAATAAGAAGGCTTTATTGAAAATAAAGCTGTAAAGCAAAAGTCCAAACGAAAGGTGAAACCGAAGCAGAGTCTTTGAGAGGCCAGAGATCAGGAACCAGAAGGGTAGTCAGACGAAGCCAGGATCAGGAACCAGCAGGGTAGTCAGACGAAGCCAGGATCAGGAACCAGCAGGGTAGTCAGACGAAGCCAGGATCAGGAACCAGAAGCAGCAGCAGTCTTAGAAGCATGTGAACACAGGAGGACCAAGCAAGGAACTGAAGCCACAGACCTCCTATATATATGAGCTAGGCATCCAGCTCCTCCCAGAGGGAAGGAGGAGCCGCAGGGTGGAAGGCTACAAGAAACCCAGAAACCAAGATGGCCGCCAGCACATGTCAAACGAAGGAGAACAGCAAGAAGGTAAGACCATGACACAAAAACACTCCAAGATTGTGCATAGAGCACGAGACCATGTGACACAATCAATACTGCGTGGAAAAACATTAATATATAGAGATATAAGTGTATAAAAATATATATGTAAATACAAATCAACGTATACGTGGTATAATTAGAAAAGTACAAAAATATAGAGAGTGTATCTCATACATAGATAAAGTGTATCTCATATGTAGACAAACAAACATCCATACTCATTAACACATATATCTACATGTTGATAGCATCAATTAAAGAAGAATTTCAGAAATTTTATTCCCTGTCACCTATGCAGAGCAGGGGTTTATTCACGTTTAAAATTGTATAATGTCAACCCAAGAATGTAACAGAAAAATTACAGAAATGTATTAACCTGTCTATTTGGTAGAGCAGGGGTCTATGACAGAAAACAATTGTTTATTGTCACCCTAAAATGTAAAATGAAAATTATTGAAATTTATTAAGCGGTCAACTAGGTAGAGGAGGGGTACATTACACCAAGAAATTTGTGAATTTGACCATAAAATGTAACTGACAAATGAATTATTTTTTTTTACCGGTCTAATAGGTATAGCAGTGGTACTTCACACCCAAAAATTAGTGAATTTCACCTTGAAATGTAGCAGACAATTTTTTTTATTGTTTAACCTGTCTACTAGGTATTGCAGTGGTACTTCACACCCAAAAATTGTTGAATTTCAACTGAAAATGTAACTGACAAATATATTTTTTTGTTAACCGGCCTACTAGGTATAGCAGTGATACTATACACCCAAAAATTGGTTAATTTCACCAGAAAATGTTAATGACAATTTTTTTTTTTTAACCAGCCTACTAGGTATAGCAGTGGTACTATACACCCAAAAATTGGTGAATTTCACCCGAAAAGGTAAATGACAAAGTAGTGAAATTATATAAAATAAAACAAGTAAAAAAAAAAAAAATGGAATTATGAGGTGGAGTTCCATATGGAGTAGGAGTTTGAGGAGGCGGTGGACGTAGTGGAGTAGGTGGCAGCGGCAGTGGAGGAGGATGATATAGCCAACACAGGTAATTGTTTTTAATTTAATTTTGTAAAATTAAGGTACACTCCAAAAGAGTGTGAAATATCCAAAATACAAACATGAGCAATTGCGCTGCAGTATAACAATGTCTGGTTAGTGCCGGTATACATGTCTATTCTGCACAAGGTAAGGATAAGTCCTGTGGGATCCATGCCTGGTTCATTTTAATGAACGTGAGATTGTCCACATTGGCTGGAGACAGGCGGCTGCACTTGTCTGTGATGACGCCCCCTGCCGTGTTAAACACACGTTCAGATAATACTCTGGCTGCAGGGCAGGCCAGCACCTCCAAGGCGTAAAGGGCAAGCTCAGGCCATGTGCCCAATTTGGAGACCTATAAGTTGAAGGGGGCAGACCCGTCATTCAGTACGTGTAGGCGTGTGCACACATACTGCTCCACCATGTTGGTGAAATGCTGCCTCCTGCTAAGACGTTCTATATCAGCTGGTGGTGCTGGTTGTTGTGGCGTGCTGACTAAGCTTTTCCACATTTCGGCCATGCTAACCCAGCCTTCTGAAGTGCTGGCAGTGCCCCAGCTGCGTTGGCGACCTCTTCCTCGTCCTCTGCCTTCACCTTGTGCTTCCACTGTCCCCTCGCTGTCAGGTGGGAATGCCACCAGCAGCGCGTCTACCAGCGTGCGCCGTGCGCTTGTACTCGCGCATTTTACGATCACGCTCCAGTGACGGAATTAAGGACAGTACGTTGTCCTTGTAACGGGGATCCAGCAGTGTGGCCACACAGTAATCAGCACAAGTTAGAATGTGGGCAACTCGGCGGTCGTTGCGGAGACACTGCAGCATGTAATCGATCATGTGTGCCAGGCTGCCCAGAGGCAGCGAAAATCTGTCCTCTGTGGGAGGTGTAGTGTATGTGTCCTCTGTATCCCCCCATCCACGCACCAGTGATGGCCATGAGCTGGTCTGGGTGCCACCCTGCTGTGAACATGGTTCCTCCTCCTCCATCTCCTCATCCTCCACCTCGTCATCCTCCAGAACTGTGCCCTGGCTGGACAATTGTGTACCTTGGGTTTGTGGGTGCGGGAACCCACCCTCGGAGCCACTTGGGAATGGCTGGCCGGAAACCCTACGAAATGATCCCTCTTCCTCCTTCTCCTCCTGTGCCACATCCTCTTATCATTGCCAGGAGCGTTTTTTTCAAGGAGACATAGAAGTGGGATAGTTATGCTGAGAACGGCACTGGCCATGTTGGTGAAGTACTCGAAACAGCGCAACAAGGAACACGGGTCTCGCATGGAGGCCCAGTCATTGGTGGTGAAGTGGTGCTGTTCCGCCGAGCGACTCACCCGTGCGTGCTGCAGCTGAAACTCCAGTATCGCCTGCTGCTGCTCGCACAGTCTGGCCAGCATGTGCAAGGTGGAGTTCCACCTTGTGGGCACGTCGCATATAAGGCGGTGAGCGGGAAGGCCGAAGTTACGCTGCAGTGCTGACAGGCGAGCAGCAGCAGGGTGAGAACGCTGATGCAGAAGCTCTGACATATCGGGGTAATTTTTAAGGAATCTCTGCACCACCAAATTCAGCACATGCGCCAGGCAAGGGATGTGCGTCAAACCGGCTAGTCCCAGAGCTGCTACGAGATTTCGCCCATTAATGCACACCACCAGGCCGAGCTTGAGGCTGACTGGCACAAACCGTTCATCGGTCTCTTGTTCAAGGCCTGTCCACAGCTCCTGCGCGGTGTGGGGTTTGTCCCCCAAACAGATAAGTTTTAAAACTGCCTGCTGTCGTTTACCCCTGGCTGTGCTGAAGTTGGTGGTGAAGGTGTTACGCTGACTGGATGAGGAGCTGGTAGAGGATGAGGAAGCAGAGTAGGAGAAGGAAGCAACAGGAGGCTAATTAAAGCGCCCTGCAATCCTCGGTGGTGGAGGGACATGCGCCAAACTGCTATCTGCCTCAGGCCCAGCCGCCACTGCATTTACCCAGTGTGCTGTTATGGAGATATAACGGCCCTGACAGTGCTTACTGGTCCACGTATCCATAGTCAGGTGCACCTTGCCACAGATGGTGTTGCGCAGTGCACACCTGATTTTGTCACCTACTTGGTTGTGAAGGGAACGGATGGCTCGCCTTGAAAAGTAGTGGTGGCTGGGCACGACGTACTGTGGGACAGCCACCGCCATAAGGCCTTTAAAACTATCCGTCTCCATTAGATGGATTGACAGCATTTTAAAGGCCAGTAAATTAGAAATGCCGGCATTCAGAACTAGGGATCGCGGATGGTTAGGGGGTTACTTCCTCTTCCTCTCCAGCGTTTGGAATATGGAGAGCTGAACGCTTCTGTGGGACATTGTGGAGATGCTTGGTTACCCAGGTGTTGGTGTTGCTGGCAGATCTTCTGTTTGCGTGGTGGCAGGTGGCACTGTCACTCAAGAGGAGGATGAAGAGGCCGCGACTGCAGCAGAAGAGGAAGCAGGAGGCGCCAGAGACCTTTCTTGGTTTTTGAGGTGTCTACTCCACTGCAGCTCATGCTTTGCACTTAAATGCCTGGCCATGCAGGTTGTGCTCAGGTTGAGAACGTTTATGCCTTGCTTCAGGCTCTGATTGCACAGGGTGCAAACCACTCGGGTCTTGTCGTCAGCACATTGTCTGAAGAACTGCCACGCCAGGGAACTCCTTGGAGCTGGCTTTGGTGTGCTCGGTCCCTTGCTGCTGTGGGCAGTAGCAGGCGCACTGTCTAGAGCAGGGATAGCCAACCTGCGGCTCTCCAGCTGTTGCAAAACTACAACTCCCAGCATACAAAGACTGCCTACAGATATCAGCCTACAGCGGGGCATGGTGGGAATTGTAGTTTTACAACAGCTGGAGAGCCGCAGGTTGGCCATCCCTGGTCTAGAGGATGGCCGTTCTGCTTTTGCACCCTGCTCCCTCTTCTGCTGTGCTGGTGGCTCTGTGTGACCACCGCCTCTTCCTCTGAACTACATAGGTCACTTGCATGACCTTGATTCCATGTGGGGTCGAGGACCTCATCGTCCTCCACATCATCTTCCACCAAGTCTTCACCCCTGCCTTCCTTGTCGGTCTGCACACTTTCGAAAGCCCCAGCAGTTGGCACCTGTGTTTCGTCATCATTCGAGACGTGTTGCGATGGTCCTCCCATGTACTCATCTTGAAAGATAAGTGGTTGGGCATCGGTGCACTCAATCTCTTCCACTTTTAGGGCAGGGATAGGTGGATGGCCCTGGGAAACCCTGCTAACAGAGTCATCAAAAAGCAGAAGAGACTGCTGCATGAATTTGAGCTCAGACTGCTTGGCTGATTTGCAAGGGGGTGAGGTGAAAAACTGATGGACGTTGGCTGCAGGTGCCAACTGTGGTCTTTCAGCAGGAGACTGGGTGGGAGACAATGTAGCAACCCAATCTACTATCGCCTATACTTGTTCAGGCCTCACCATTCGTAGAGCAGCATTAGGCCCGCACCTGAGGAAGGGGTTTCACTTGTGCGTGTAGCAACAGGAGCTCTACCAGTACGACCACGACCTGGGACATGTCCCTTATTTGACGCTCTCCTCATATTTTTTGAGTTTAGTATCTTGCCCTAAATGCGTGTTTAATTAATAATAGAATAGAACGACAGTATGTAAAAGGTATATCTCACATGGTCTGAACCAGTGTAGGCTTGAATTAAAAATTTCTTGGCCAAAATGGCTGTATTTCAAATGGCTGTATTTCAAATCCCTGAATCAAACCCCTGTATGTAGAGGGAGTATCTCACATGGTCTGAACCAGTGTAGGCCTGAATTCAATATTTCTTGCCCAAAATGGCTGCATTTCAAATGACTGTATTTCAAATCCCTGAATGAAACCCCTGTATGTAGAGGGGGTATCTCACACGGTCTGAACCAATGTAGGCCTGAAGTAAATATTTCTTTGCACAAAATGGCTGTATTTCAAATAGCTGTATTTCAAATGCCTGGATCAAACCCCTGTATGTAGAGGGAGTATCTCACACGGTCTGAGCCAGTGTAGGGCTGAATTAAATATTTCTTTGCCCAAAATGGCTGCATTTTAAATGGCTGTATTTCAAATTCCTGAATCAAACCCGTGTATGTAGAGGGGGTATCTCACACGGTCTGAACCAGTGTAGGCCTAAATGAAATATTTATTTGCACAAAATGGCTGTATTTCAAATGGCTGTATTTCAAATGCCTGCATCTAACCCCTGTATGTAGAGGGAGTATCTTACAGGGCCTGAACCAGTGTAGGCCTAAATTAAATATTTATTTGCCAAAAAAGGCTGTATTTCAAATGGCTGTATTTCAAATGGCTGTATTTCAAATGCCTATATCAAACCCCTGTATCTAGAGGGGGTATCTCACACTGTCTGAACCAGTGTAGGCCTAAATTAAATATTTCTTTGCCCAAAATGGCTGTATTTCAAATGGCTGTATTTCAAATCCCTGAATCAAACCCCTGTATGTAGAGGGTGTATCTCACATGGCCTGAACCATTGTAGGCCTGAATTCAATATTGGTGCACCAAATGGCGGTATTTAAAATCTCTGAATGTAACCCAAATGTATTAAGGTTGTTTTTCACAATGACATCTGCATCAAAGGCTGCCAACTAAATTTTTTGTGCCCAAACGAGTGTTTGTTTAATACCTGAATTTGACAGCAGGTATTCACACGTGCTGATGCTGCAAGGCCTGAAAATAGTGTTTATTGTCAAAAAAGTGTGTTTTTCAAACCCCAGAAAATGATGGGTGTATTTCTAGGTTAAATTGCACACTGACTAATCAAGATGTTGTAGATTGCCAAAAAAGTGTTTTTTTGGTAACAGAATATGAAAGCTGTATATATTAAACTTGAATTTAACCCTTGCAGATCTGGAAAATACAGTTTTTTTGGGGAAAAAGTGTGTTTTTTAAACCACAGAAAATGATGGGTGTATTTTAAGCTTAAATTGCACACTGACTACTCAAGATGTTGTAGATTGCCCAAAAAGTTTTTTTTTTTGTAACAGAATATGAAAGCTGTATATATATTAAACTTGAATTTAACCCTTGCAGATCTGGAAAATACAGTTTTTTTTTTTTTTTTAAAAGTGTGTTTTTAAAACCCCAGAAAATGATGGGTGTATTTCTACCTTAAATTGCACACTGACTAATCCAGATGTTGTAGTTTGACCAAAAAAATTGGTATTTGCAATGTCCCAAAAGCTCAGATGCAGTGCTGGTGCACTGAGCTTGCATAAAATGGCCGCCGCTACCACCCACTTAACTTACAGAATTATAAAAGTTATTTTTTTTTTGTCAATGGCCTCAGGGCAGGGTAAAACGATTGTGCCCTGCAACCACACAACTATTTCTCTGTAGATTGCTGAGTTAGATTCTCTCCTATTCTCTCCTTGAAATCACAAGTCCAGCAGCATCCTCTCCCTACACTTGTAACAGCAGAGTGACGTGCAGCGCTACGTGACTCAAGCTTATATAGAGCCTGGGTCACATGCTGCTCTGTCCAATCACAGCCATGCCATTAGTAGGCATGGCTGTGATGGCTTCTAAGGTCAGACAGTTAACCGCTTGTTGATTGGCTGCTGTGCAGCCTTTCAAAAAGCGTCAAGAAAGTGCCGAACACCGAACCCGAACTTTTAAGGAAATGTTCGGGTCCGGGGTCCAAAAATTCTAAAGTTCGGTACGAACCCGAACTTTACAGTTCGGGTTCGCTCAATCCTACTCATCTTTCCTCCCATAGGATGGAAATGTTTGTACACGCAAACCTATTGGTATCAGCCCTTTTAGAATATATTTTTCCAAGGTGGCCTTATTCCACCATTATTTCATCCTCCTGTGCAATGTATTTTTTAGTTGTGCTCTCAGCTCGATGGTACTCCTCCGACCCCGGTCGTCACCCGCCACAGCACCTCCTGCAAAAACTGCATCAACCTGGGAAGACCAGGTTGTTAAACAAAAAATGCAACAGCTCACTGCAAACCAAATAAAGTACAAAATTGCATCATAATTGCAAATGCTATACTAATAAGTTAGAGATGCTTGGCAAATCATTTTGTACAAAATTATTTGACCCCGTCTGCCGCACGTCAAGGCGATCTCTAGTTAGACGGGTTCCTAACACTAAATTTTACCTGTTATGTGCCATGACGGCTAGCATATAATTCAGAAAGTGCAGGTTCCACATGCATGCTGGATCCGCCTTCAGTGAGTGAGGGGGAGCAGGCCAAGCTATATACTAACACTAATAAAAATCAGCCAATGGGGCAGACAAGCTGGTCAGGAGTGCACGACTGAAGAGGCAGCCACACCTCCAGCACAAGCTGCAAAGAAAAAGGGGGTCAGTCAGCACATCCCAAAGCGCAGGGGCACGTTGCTATGGCTGAGAACAAGACTGTTAAACAAAAAATGCAACAGTTCACTGCAAACCAAATAAAGTACAAAATTGCATCATGATTGCAAATGCTATACTAATAAGTTAGAGATGCTTGGCAAAACATTTTATATGAATTATATGGTAGCCTTGACGTGCGGCAGACGGGCTCAAATAATTTTGTACAAAACGATTTGCCAAGCATCTCTAACTTATTAGTATAGCATTTGCAATTATGATGCAATTTTGTACTTTATTTGGGTTGCAGTGAGCTGTTGCATTTTTTGTTTAACAGTCTTGTTCTTAGCCATAGCAACGTGCCCCTGCGCTTTGGGATGTGCTGACTGACCCCCTTTTTCTTTGGGAAGACCAGGTTAGATCACGTGATCGAAAATCCATGAACCAATCTTCTGTAAAAGTAACAGAAAATAACAACCAATATTAGCATGCCACAAATAGCTAAATATGTGTGACACTATGCAAAAGCTCACCATTTTTTTTTTTAAAACATACATATAATATAACATGATAGTTTATTAATAGAAATTCATACAATACATATCAATTATCATAATTAATAAAATAGCAGCAATGCATGAAGTGTTATGACAGAAAAGCTCCCCCTCAGGTACACAGGACCATATATTTTATTCTTCAAAGGATGTGCAATATCCATATATAGAGTTTGACAACAAATGTCAGTAATTAACTTCAGGTTATAAGTATACATCCAAATTCTCCAGATGATATTGCACAGCTTGTAGGAAGGCACAAGGGTCCGTCATTGACGGAAGGTATGTGTCACTGAGGTTCCTGGCCTCGGTGAGGTAAGAGCTGGTAGTTTCAAGTGTCAGTGGCAGCTGGTGCTGATTGACACTGTTTGCCGTTTAGTATGGCTGCAAAGCCGATCCGGGACTGCTCTTACTGGGAGTAGCCAAAGTGCTGGGTGGGTGGCTCCTCCCCAAGCTTCATGCCGGGTCATGGTTTGGGATACTAAAGCACAGTCAGCACTGTCAGGTGGTGTGGATTATCCTCCATCTGACAGGGAAGCTGTGGAGTCTCTGTGTTTTGAGATCTAAGGATGTCTGCCGTGCTAAAAGGCTGAGAGCCGCATTACTGGGAAGCAGGCTCCTAAAGCCTATTGTGGACAGCTGCTGACAAGGTGAATGTTTTTTGTTCTGTGGACTTGCCATGGTGTGAATGAACACCAAGACAGCGAATTGTCGTTTTGTTCACTGAACTGTTTAAGTTAAAGACTTTGTTATTGCCTCTGTACTGCGTCTGCTAATCTGCCTACCAGAGCGAATCCCCACAATTGGTGTAGGATGTGGGCAAACGCAGTGAGGCTGGCCTGAAGGCCAAAAAGTTTTTGTTTTTCCCGGGCACGAGTGTATGTTCTATATTAAGCCTGCAAGGTTATGACCCGTGTCCCCTGACAAAATGGAGGCGGTCGTGAAAGCCCTCGTGGAGGTCAACTTGCAGCAGGGGGAGGCTAACAAGCAGCAGCAGGAAACTAACCAGCAGCTATTACAGCATGTGATGGAGTTGCAAGCGGCAGGAGCGTCCCAGAACGTCCACAATGCCCGGAAAGCTGTCCATGCGGCGATCCCCAAGATGACATCGAGACCTATCTGGCAGTATTCGAAAAGGTGGCCATGAGGGAAAAGTTACCTCGAGACCAGTGGGCTGAGGTCGTCGCTCTGTTCCTGGCGTCTGTACCCCAGCCAGGGCCGTATTTAACGCGGGGCAAAAGGGGCAGCTGCCCAAAGCCCAGTTGCTCCTGGGGGGCCCAAGGCAGCTGCCTCTTGAGCCCTGCTGGTCGCGCAGTGGGGGGAGGGCCTGCAGCCCCGCAAGTCCTTTTTTAAATCTCCAATGCCGGATTTTCCTCACCACAGATGGTGCTCTACCTCCAAATCACAACAACTTATGTCACAAAGGAGAAAACAAATGTGGGCGGCACTCGCCAAAAAAGTAGCTTCTTTATTCAGTCATCATTATTGCAGACATCAAACATTATTGTTGCTGACATGGAGCGGACTTGGCATAGCGCAGGCAACAAGGATCGTGGCGACGGCCGTTTCGCGCCTCAGCGCATTTCATGGTAGGGTGTGGGAAGGCGGGATCCAGGGGGCCCAGGTAAATTCTTGCCCAGGGTCCTATCAATATTAAAGACAGCCCTGACCCCAGCAAGTGTTTTTCAATCTACCCAATGATCAACCGGCCGACTACCCGAAAGTAAAAGGTAAGATCCTGGCAAGATGGGGGTGAATGTATTGGTCCGGGCCCAGCGGGTGCATCAGTGGGAATTTAACCCAGCAGACCGCAGTATTATGACCTGCTACACCGGTTGCAAAAATGGCTGCAGCCTGACGTACTGACTCCCACTGCTATGCTGGACCGTCTGTTGGCGGATGTGTTCTGGAGGGCTAATGCCGTACCCTATGCCAATATAAGGTGTTACCCTTTGGTCTGCATGGCACCGCTGTCACTTTTCAACGGCTCATGGACGTTGTACTTCGTCCACATCGATGGTACACTTCGGCTTACCTGGACGATTTTGTCATTCACAGTACCGACTGGGAAAGTCTTCTACTAAAAGTGCAGGCTGCAGTGGACTCCCTTAGGAAGGCTGGACTGACTGCTAACCCAAAAAAGTGTGCGATAGGGTTAGAAGAGACCAAGAACCTGGGATATGTAATTGGGCACGGAATTATCAAACCTCAGGTAAACAAAATTGAGGCAATTCGGAATTGGCCCCGACCTGTCACCACTAGGTAAATACAGTCGTTCCTAGGAATGGTGGGCTATTATATGGGGTTCGTTCCCCATTTTGCCACTTTAGCGGCTCCGTTGACAGGGCTCCTGAAGGGACGGAAGTCCGTGACGATCCACTGGAATGAGCAGGCAGAAAAGGCTTTCCCTGCTTTGAAGTCGGCCCTGTGTGGGTCCCCGGTTTTGGTGACGCCCGACTTCAAGAGGGAGTTTGTGGTACAGACCAATGCCTCTGAAGTGGGCCTCAGAGCTGTGCTCTCTCAGGAAATCAATGGGGAGGAACATCCTACCCCAGCCAAGACTAGGTACAGTATAGTGGAGAGAGAGTGCCTGGTCATCAAGTGGGCACTCGAGTCTCTCCGCTATTATCTGTTGGGGAGAAAGTTCCATCTGGTGACCGACCACTCCCCTCTCAAGTGGATGAGCCAAGCCAAAGAGAGGAATGCTCGGGTCACCAGATGGTTCTTATCTTTACAAAATTTCAAGTTTTCTGTGGAACATAGGGCAGGCAAGTTACAGGGAAATGCAGATGCCCTGTCCCGGGTACACTGTCTGATGGGTGTTCACCCCCTCAGGGTTGAACAAAGGGGGAGGTATGTAAGAAGGCGCAAGGGTCAGTCATTGATGGAAAGTATGTGTCACTGAGGTTCCTGGCCTCAGTGAGGTAAGAGCCAGTAGTTTCAAGTGTCAGCGGCAGCTGGTGCTGATTGGCACTGTTTGCTGTTTAGTATTGCTGCAAAGCTGATCCAGGACAGCTCTTACTGGGAGTAGCCAAAGTGCTGGGTGGGTGGCTTCTCCCCATGCTCCAGGCCGTGTCTTGGTTTGGGACATAAAAGCACAGGCAGCACTGTCAGGTGGTGTGAATTATCCTCTATCTGACAGGAAAGCTGTGGAGTCTCTGTGTTTGGAGATCTAAGGATGTCTGCCGTGCTAAATTGCTGAGAGCTGCATTGCTGGGAAGCAGGCCCCTAAAGCCTGTTGTGGACAAAACTGCTGACAAGGTGAATGTTTTTTGTTCTTTGGACTTGCCATGGTGTGAATGAACGCAAAGACGGCAAAATGTCATTTTATGTGTGAATAAACACTGAACTGTTTAACCGCCTCACGTCCGCCCATAGACTATAAACGTCCTATGGGTGGACGTCTATTTCTGACAGCACGTTTTAAAACGTCCTGTCAGAAATAGCAGCTGCACGCTAATCGTGCAGCTGCTGATCGGGTTGCCCGCTGTCAGTGACAGCAGGGCAACCCTAAGACAAGGCAGGGACAGTTCCCAGGTGTCCCTGCCTTTACGATCGCTGCAGACACAGCGCTCACCGAGCACTGTGTCTGCAGAGAAGGAAGCGCTGTGCGCTTCCTGTTCCGGCCCGGCGGTCATGTGACCGCCGTGACCGGAGTGTGCAGGAGCTGTGTGAGGTCTCTCAGAGACCTCGATCAGCCCTGCTCTGAGGCTGTACAGCGCTGGATTGCTGCTGTACAGCCTCTCTAGGGGTGCATTTGTCCTGTAACTGGGGCTACTATGTCAGCCCCAGTTACAGGAGAAATCAACAGTGAAAAAAAAAAGAAAAAGTGAAGTAAATGTCCTCCAGAGGTCTTGTATGACCTTATGGGGGACGAAAAGTGTAAAATAAAAAAAATAAAAATAAAAGGTTGAAAATAAAAAAATAAAAAAAAGTTTCACATGTAAAAAAAAAAAAAAGTCCCCAAGTAAGGAATGAAAAAAAAAAGTTAAAAATAGAAAAAATAAAAAAAAAGTATACATATTAGGTATCGCCGCGTCCGTAAAAACCAGCTCTATAAAAATATCACATGACCTAACCCCTCGGGTGAACACCGTAAAAAAAGAAAAAAAAAAACTGTGTCAAAACAAGCAATTTTTGTCACCTTGCATCACAAAAGGTGCAACACCAAGTGATCAAAAACGCGTATGTCCCACAAAATAGTACCAATAAAACCGTCACCTCATCCCGCAAAAAATGAGCCCCTACATAAGAAAATCTCTCAAAAAATAAAAAGCTATAGCTCTTAGAACATGGAGACACTAAAACATCATTTTTTTGGTTACAAAAATGCTATTATTGTGTTAAAGTGAAACAAATAAAAAAAAGTATACATATTAGGTATTGCCGCGTCCGTAAAAACCAGCTCTATAAAAATATCACATGACCTAACCCCTCGGGTGAACACCGTAAAAAAAAAAAAAAAAAAAAACTGTGTCAAAACAAGCAATTTTTGTCACCTGGCATTACAAAAGGTGCAACACCAAGTGATCAAAAACGCGTATGTCCCACAAAATAGTACCAATAAAACCGTCACCTCATCCCGCAAAAAATGAGCCCCTACATAAGAAAATCTCTCAAAAAATAAAAAAACTATAGCTCTCAGAACATGGACACATTAAAACATAATTTTTTGGTTTCAAAAATGCTATTATTGTGTAAAACTTTAATAAATGAGAAAAAGTATACATATTAGGTATCGCCACGTCCGTAACAATCTGCTCTATAAAAATGTCACTTGACTGAACCCCTTAGGTGAACGCTGTAAAAATAAATAAATAGAAACTGTGCTAAAACAACCAATTTTTTGGTCACCTTGCCCCATAAAGTGTTATAATGAATGATCAAAAAATCATATGTACCCAAAAATAGTACTAATAAAACTGGCACCTTATCCCCTAGTTTCCAAAATGGGGTCACTTCTTGGGAGTTTCTACTGTAAGGGTGCATCAGGGGGCTTCAAATGGGACATGGCATCTAAAAACCATGTGGAGTTCCTTTTCTTCTGCGCCCTGCCGTGTGCCCATACAGCAGTTTATGACCACAATTGGGGATTCTGCTGTAAACAGCAGAATCTGGGTAATAAATATTGAGTTTTGTTTGGCTGTTAACCATCGATGTGTTAAAGAAAAAAATTGATTCAAATGGAAAATCTGCCAAAAAAGTGAAATTTTAAAATTTGATCTCCATTTTCCTTTAATTCTTGTGGAACGCCTAAAGAGTTAACAAAGTTTGTAAAATCGGTTTTGAATACCTTGAGGGGTGTAATTTCTACAATGGGGTCATTTATGGGGGTATCCACTATGTAGGCCCCACAAAGTGACTTCAGACCTGAACTGGTCCTTATAAAGTGGATTTTGGCAATTTTCGTAAAAATTTGAAGAATTCCTTCTAAACTTCTAAGCCTTCTAACGTCCTAAAAAAATAAAATGACATTTCCAAAATGATGCCAACATAAAGTAGACATATGGGGAATGTTAAATAATAAATATTTTATGAGGTATCACTCTCTGTTTTAAAAGCAGAGAAATTGAAATTTAGAAAATTGCAAATTTTTCAAATTTTTGGGTAAATTTGGGATTTTTTCATAAATAAAGGTGAAATATTTTGACTCAAATTTATGACTATCATGAAGTACAATGTGTCACGAGAAAACAATCTCTGAATGACTTGGATAAATAAAGGCGTTCCAAAGTTATTACCACATAAAGTGAGATATGTCAGTTTTGCAAAATTTGGCCTGGTCAGGAAGGGGGCAAAGGGCCCAGATGGGAAGTGGTTAAGTTAAACAGACTTTGTTTTTGCCTCTGTACTGCATCCGCTAATCTGCCTACAAAGCGAATGCCCACAAGCTCAATAACAATAATGCCAATAAGTAATTGCATGCAAAGAGGTCCCTACAGGGAATAACTCTGAGTAGACCATAGTAAGTAAGGCTTACAAGAGTTATAAATGATTGTGTAATGTAGTAAAGAAGACAAATACAGACCAGGAGCCTGGAGGGAACACAAACCCCGACGCGCATTTTGCCTAGCTTCCTCTTGGGGGCGTACCCTACCAAAACACCTACTATTTATACCCCATCTTAACTGGTCAATTCCTCCCATTCCAGATCTTAACAACACGCATCTGCAAAAAGGAGGAGGGGTCCAAACCACGGCCAGCAGCACCACATTTACAAATATGGCCACCAAATCTCACAGGATAATTTTCATGTGACTCGCAATGCCAAAATCACATGCGGCTGTCAGGCTCTTGCTCTTCGCTCAAGGAATGGGGCGGATGAGTTGTGTGTTTCATCTCTAACTTTATGACTTTTGGAAATCATTTAATCTTCAACTTGCTTAACTGTTCACAGTAACAATAATTTTAACCAGGGGTGCCCAAACTTTTGCAAGCCACTGCATTATTATAATTACTACACCCAAATTAATACAGTAAAAAATAAATATTATTAGCTAGCTATATACAGTAGATTTTATTTCCTAATTTTATTCAATTAAAATCTTTCTGCAGGCACAAATAAATAAATTAATTAAAAAATAATTACAATTTAGGCTTCTTGCCAAAAGAAACAAAGCCAATTTGCATAAATTATAGTTAGTAAAATTTTATTGCCATTAAAAAAAATCTAACAATTTTATAGAATCATTGCAGACTAATTAATGGGATTCATTATCTGCCAGCTGGTGTTATTTAAGGAATGCAAGCACATTATAGTGTGCCAGGAATATTGGGTGATTGACCTTATTACACCTAAACAGATATGAGTAGACTGATTTGCTATGGTCAGAATTTGCCCATAGGCTACAAATAGGGTTGCCACCTTCCTCACCAAAAAATGCTGAGCAAGTATGCATAGGTTAAAAGAGTGTGTGATTTTGGGGGCATGGCTTAATATGGGGTGTTACTTCACACCAGTGGTTTGATCATACTTTCAGTTTTGTGGCATGTAAAAAAAGCAGGTGTAACTGAATGAGCTCTTATGGAGAAGCAATAACCACAAAGCCAGGAATAATACATCCCCTACACCTGTACAGAGTCTGCAGTGGGAGAGCCGGAAAGAGGGGCGTGGAAGTTGTGACATTGATAGGAGTTGTGGTAGTTCTACATGGCTGTCCTTACTCCAATGCTCGCTGGTGCCATGCAGTGAATGGAGAGGCGCAGTCCTTTTTCTCCCTCAGGGCACACCATGATATTAGAGTTTCTGGTTGATAATGGCCTGGGTGCTCTTGATATTAAGTAGATGGGTGCAAAGCAGGGCTCCCTCAGGAGCAGAAAATGCAATGGTGGCAGCAGTGCAGATGTTAAGTGCAAGGCAAAAAGGAGACCAGTGTAAGGAAACAAGCCCAACAGGCTTTATTAACCCTTTACTGACCACCCATTCGTGTTTTTATGGGTTCACTAAGGGGCCTTGGGCTGGAGCTCAGCCTTTTTACGGCGGCACCTCAGCCCAAGTTAGCGCTTAAATCAAGCGCTGGAGCTCCATGCCCACAGCTACTGGAGGTAGCTGAGGGCTTGGGGCAGTGATCAGAGACCGTGAAAAGTGTTCTCTGATCACGTGATTGCCCTGATACACTGTATTATGGTGATCACAGAAAATGCTAAACTTTCTCCATCCTCTCATATAAAAGAGGAGGGAGAAAGCCTCAGGTGCAGCGATCAGGTCCCCCAGCTTCCCCATAAGGGAAAGCTTGGTCCCAATCCTGACCCTCACCCCCCCTGCCCACAAGAAAGATGGCGGATGGCGCATGCGCACACTGTAAGCCGGCCACTGCCGCCCCTGCCTTTGCGACAGAGTAATAATGATGTTCCGATCGGGTCTGGCAGCACCCCAATCAAGGCAATATAGCCCCAAAAACATTTAAATCAAGGGCAGGAGCCCCCCTCCTCCATCAGTGCAAAAAAATAATAATACAAAATCGCGCAGACTTGTGCACTGGTTACTGTGCTGAAGATCTGCCTTCAGCACAGTAACCATCAGGGACCAATAATAATGGTCCCTGATCATGTGGTCTCCATGATAAATCTATCATGGAGATCACATCCATTATATTTACTAAACACAGCCAGGACATGGGCTGTGTTTCTCTCTCCCCTCATGGCAGTTGTTCTGTGAGGAGAGAGAGAGATCAGACTTCTGTCCTGGCTGTGCGATTTACTGTTAAAAAAAGAAAAAATTATTTATAAACTGTCCGTCCGTAACTGGCAGTCAGTGGGTGTCCGTAATTAGGCGTCCGTCATTAGACGTCTATTAGTCAATTATTTTCATTAGGGACCTAGTGTCCGTCTGTTACTGTCGGTCAGTGGGTGTCCTTCAGTGGGTGTACGTCATTAGGCGTCCTTTATTAGGCGTCCGTCATTAGACGTCTATTAGTGACGGTCAATTATTTTCATTAGGGACCCTGTGTCCGTCTGTTACTGGTGGTCAGTGGGTGTCCGTCACTAGTCTATTGGAGGTCAGTTATTTTAATTTCTTTCTGAGATTTTTATTTAAAAAAATGGCTCAGAGATTGTTCAGTGCAGAGCAGGCATATGAATTTCTCTGCTCTGACCACTCTGAGTCTGACACCGCTTCAGAGGCAGGAATATTTTTAGATAGTGGGGACTTTAGTTCGGCTTCCATTCCCAGATCCCATAGCCCTATGGTGATAGAAGTCACCACCTCATCTCATTCTCAACCCAGCGATCCCGTCTCTTCTACTATTTGGGTTACTGCTACTTCATTTTCCCCCCAAGTACCCCAATTTTTATCCACTCCCCAAATTAATGTGAACGTCGCCAATTTTACCCCTTATGATTTTTTTCATTTATTTGTGGACGATAAAGTCCTTGAGTTAATTGTGCAGCAAACTAATCTGTACGCCACACAGTTTGCTGTACAAAAGCCCACGTATCATGGGGTGCCAAAGGCGCACTCGGTCTCCCATCAGCCACAGACCTTCTGCTTAGCTTCGGGAGCGAGGATCTGTGTTTGGCCTCGTTCCCAGGGCGGCTTTGCTAGCTGGGAGGCTCCCTGCTCCTAGGTCTGCCCTGAGCGCCGAGCTGATCACTCGGTGCTCGACTTGTCTGTCTGTCGGTCATGTGGCGCTGGCCACATCACATGACCCTCAGACCCCCACTATAAATACAGGCAGCCTGCTGGCCACAGGTTGCCTGTTAATTCTAGGTTCCTGGCTATTTTCTTGGACTACTGAATACTCACCTGATCCTGTTCCCTGACGATCCTTTGCCTGCTGCTCTTGTACTGCGCATCCCTCCTGGTATTGTGACCTCGGCTCCCACCTGACTACTCTTTGCGGACTCCTCTGGTTCTTCTCTACTCTCCTGGTATTTGACCCCGGATTCTCCTGACTATTCTTTGCTTAACCCTTTGTACTGCGTAGCTCTCTTGGTTCTGACCCGGTCCGTTCACGTTCCGTATTTTGTCTTGTCTGTCTTCCCTGCACATATCCTAAGTAAGGGACTGTCGTCCAGTTGTCCCCTGTCATCAGGACTCGTGAGGCAAGTAGGCAGGGCCAGGGGTGAGGGTGGAGCACAGTGGTCAATATCCTTCCCCCTGTGTGTGTGTGGACGTGATCGTTACAGATTAACAGGCCCAATAACCACTGTATCATGAGTCCTCTTGTGACCCTGACTGACCATGTCTCTAACCTGACACAGATGGTGCAGGAGCTAGCAGATAAACTCCGTTCTTTTGAGTTAGGACAAGGTTCTTCCACTCCTCAGCCCTCCAGTCCACATTTTGAGCCCCAGATCAAGCTCCCAAAACCCTTTTCTGGAGACCGGAAGAGGTTTCTCTCCCTTAAGGAGAGTTGTAAACTCTACCTCCGTTTGCGCCCTGTGTCCTCCGGTCCCGAGAGCCAACGCGTGGGTATTATCATTTC
This sequence comes from Bufo bufo, assembly GCF_905171765.1. Lineage (NCBI taxonomy): Eukaryota > Metazoa > Chordata > Amphibia > Anura > Bufonidae > Bufo > Bufo bufo. Next base: position 85,035,722 of record NC_053389.1, read on the forward strand.
TCTACTACAGGGTGATCCCCAGGACTGGGCATTCTCGTTACCTCCTGGGGCCAGTTGTCTAACTTCTGTGGAGGTTTTTTTCCAGGCCCTGGGTACCCTCTACGACGAACCAGACAGGGGCCTGGTAGCCGAGACGGCTCTTAGGGCACTGGTTCAGGGCCATCTCCCTGCGGAGGAGTATTGCACCCAATTCAGACGGTGGTGTGTTCCCTCAGGATGGAATGAACCAGCCCTGAAGAGTCAGGTTAGGTCTGGTCTGTCTGAAAATTTAAAAGATCTATTAGTCAGTTATCAAATTCCAGAGACCTTAGAGGAGATGATGCTCCTAGTTGTCCGACTTGACCGACGAGTTAGAAAAAGATGACAAGAACGATAGTTCTGTTCTCAGATTGTGGTCCAGCCAGAGGCCTTTTCCAGGGACAACACTGAGGTCTCCACTGAGGAACCCATGCAGGTTGGCATGACCCGGGGTAATCTTCGTCGCAGACGCAGAGAGTGCATCTACTGTGGAGATCCTGGCCATTGGATCAACAAGTGTCCTAAGAGGGTCCTCTCTGACAAGTCTCCTAAGGCAAGACAACCTAAAGACCAGGTACACCCTGATTTTTCTAAATGTAAGCTTTTGGTACCCATAACAATTTCTCTGGGGGTTAATAAGTGGCCGGGTAAGGCCTTTATTGATTCCGGTTCAGCGGCCAGCTTTATTGACTTTGAATATGCTAGTAAATAGGGTATTCCAATGCTTTACCTACACCTATCCATGTCATGGCTATTGATGCTACTCCCCTGATTGGTGGTACGGTGAGGTCATGTACCTCTGAAATTTCTCTAACCGTGGGTGTGTGCCACTCTGAGAGATGTTCTCTTTTATTCCTGGAAAACCTACCAGTTGGTGGTACTAGGGTTGCCTTGGCTCCATTTACATAACCTCACAATAGATTGGTCCAAAGGAGAGTTAGTGAAATGGGGACCTAAGTGTGACTCATGCTTGTCAGTGGTCCAGGCTGGGGTTTCAGTAAGATCTAATACATTACCCTCAGTTATTAAAGGGATTCTGTCACCAGGTTTGGGGCTATAGAGATACGGACATGCACAGCTAGATCGCCGCTGTGTCCTATAGGGCTGTGTGGTTTTAATTTCTTTAAAAAAAGGATTTTATAGATATGTAAATGAGTGTTGAATGTGTCCAAGGGGCTTTACTAACCTTCCTGGAGCCCAGCCGTGCCCAGCCACGCCCGCCTGTGAAGGGGCCCAGCACCGCCTATGTCTCCTCCTTTCATCAACGATAGATAGCCGTAATCTCCTGATTTTGAATCTCATGTGTCTCATGTCAAACAAGTATTAGAGGTGTTGAGGGAGAACCAGCTATCCGCTAAGCAAGAGAAATGTGTCTTTGGTGTACAGGAGATACTGTTTATAGGGCATGTTCTGACTCCTCATGCCTTTAAGATGGATCCTGGTAAGGTTTTGGCAATGGGTAAGGCCTTCATCCTTAAAGGCCTTACAACGGTTCTTGGGTGTCGCTAATTGCTATCGTAAATTTATCATGAATTTTTCTGTAATTGCTAAACCATTGACCGACCTTACTAAGAAAGAGGAGGATTTGGAGAATTGGTCTACCAAGGTCATTTCTTCATTTGAAACATTAAAAAAGGCATTTAGTAGCGCTCCCATTCTGATCCAGCCTGATCAGGAGAGACACTTTATTGTGGAGGTGGATGCGTCCAAGGGCAGCGCAGGAGCAGTCCTTTCACAAGGTCCTGCTAGCCTCACTAACCTGAGACCGTGTGCCTTCTTCTCCAGGAAATTCTCTCCCACGGAGAGAAACTACGACATAGGGAATAGGGAGCTGCTGGCTATTAAATGGGCATTTGAGGAGTGGAGGCATTTTTTGGAGGGGGCAAGGCATCGGGTAACTGTTGTCACTGACCATAAAAACCTAATGTTTCTCGAGTCTGCTAAGAGGTTGAATCCCCGGCAAGCCCGATGGGCTCTGTTTTTTACCCGTTTTGATTTCTCCATTACGTTCAGGCTGGGAAGTAAAAATGTGAAGGCAGACGCATTATCTCGGAGCTTCCATGCTTTTCAACCCACTGAGGCACCGCCTGAATCCATCCTACCAGCAAACATCTTCTTAGCAGCTCTAACCCAGGATATCTCGGCTCGCAATAAGGCTGAACAACATCTGGCACCGGCATCCAACCCAACAGATAAGTTGTTTGTTCCCGTACAATTTCGTCTCCAGCTGTTGGGGGAGTGTCACGATTCTGCCTTTTGTGGACATCCAGGTTTTGAGGGCACTAAGGATCTGGTTTCTAGATCTTATTGGTGGCCCACTCTGACCAGGGATGTCAAGTCCTACGTGTCGGCCTGTGAGGTTTGTGCCAGGTCTAAGACACCTAGGACTCGCCCTGCTGGTAACCTACGACCCCTACCCATTCCCAGTAGACCCTGGTCCCATATCTCGATGGACTTTATAACTGACCTACCACTGGCTGAGGGTGAGACTGTGGTTTGGGTAGTGGTCGATAGGTTTAGCAAGATAGTTCATTTCATTCCCCTGTCTAAACTTCTGAATGCAAAAACCCAGGCGTCAATTTTTGTGAGAGAGATTGTTCGTTTACATGGCATCCCGGAAAATATTTCTGACAGGGGTGTGCAGTTTGTGTCCAAATTCTGGAGGGCCTTCTGTCAAAGATGTAAAATTTCATTGTTTTTTCTTCTGCCTACCATCCTGAGAGTAATGGGCAGACTGAACGCCTTAATCAGTCTCTGGAACAATTCTTGAGGTTGTATGTTGCTGATGACTAGCAATTATTGGTCAAATTCCCTCCTTTGGCTGAATTTGCTTTGAATAACCGTGTCAATTCTTCTGCTGGGTCTCCCCTTTCTTTTGTAACCATGGTTTTCATCCCCGTTTTCATTCTGGGTCGTCCGTCTCCTCTTCTAACCCTGAAGCGGATAAACTCTCCTCCGAACTGTGCACAGTTTGGGCCCGCGTTCAATCGAACCTAGAAAAGGCTCAAAATTCTCAAAAACTCAAGGCCGATGGGAGACGTTCAAGGGGGGTGAACTTTCAGGTTGGGGATAAAGTATGGTTGTCCTCCAAGAATCTATCTCTCAAGGTAGCTTCTAGAAAATTTGCTCCTCGTTTTATTGGACCATATAAGCTCACAGAGGTGATTAATCCGGTATCGTTTAAGTTGGAGCTGCCCGAATCGTTCCACATTCATAATGTATTTCATAAATCTCTACTTAAAAATTATTTGGAACCTGTTGTACCGTTGAAAGCCTCGCCTCTGCCGGTTCTTGTTAGTGATGCTGTCGAGTATGTGGTGTCTAAGATAGTTGATGTCAGGAGAGTGCATAATTCCTTACAGTACCTGATTCACTGGAAGGGGTATGGACCCGAAGAGAGATCTTGGTTACCCGCCAGGGAGGTTCATGCTCCTAGACTTGTTAGAAAATTTCATTTAGAACACCCTGAAAGGCCATCGCCTGAAGTCTTGGGTCCGGTGGCCCCTCGTAAAAGGGGGGGTACTGTCACGGGGCGCCAAAGGCGCACTTAGTCTCCCATCAGCCGCAGACCTGCTGCTTAGCTTCGGGAGCGAGGATCTGTGTTTGGCCTCGTTCCCAGGGCGGCTTTGCTAGCTGGGAGGTTCCCTGCTCCTAGGTCTGCCTTAAGCGCCGAGCTAATCATTCGGTGCTAGACTTGTCTGTCTGTTGGTCATGTGGCGCTGGCCACGTCACATGACCCTCAGACCCCACTATAAATACAGGCAGCCTGCTGGCCACAGGTTGCCTGTTAATTATAGGTTCCTGGCTATTTGTTGGACTACTGAATACTCACCTGATCCTGTTCCCTGACGATCCTTTGCCTGCTCCTCCTGTACTGCGCATCCCTCCTGGTATTGTGACCTTGGCTCCCACCTGACTACTCTTTGCGGACTCCTCTGGTTCTTCTCTACTCTCCTGGTATTTGATCCCGGCTTCTCCTGACCATTCTTTGCTTAACCCTTTGTACTGCGTAGCTCTCTTGGTTCTGACCCAGTCCGTTCACGTTCCGTATTTTGTCTTGTCTGTCTTCCCTGCACATATCCTAAGTAAGGGACTGTCGTCCAGTTGTCCCCTGTCATCAGGACTCGTGAGGCAAGTAGGCAGGGCCAGGGGTGAGGGTGGAGCACAGTGGTCACTATCCTTCCCCCTGTGTGTGTGTTGACGTGACCGTTACACTACGTCTATCTATACAAGACGGTGGACCCCGAAAAGTGTCCCTGAAATAAAAAACATGTTGGGGCTTGCCCTTGGGGCATTGTAAAAAAAAACATCTGTCTGATCGTATTGGGCTTCGAGTACCGTCCACTCAACCCATGGGTTTTTAGCAGTTATGCCCCGAAACCGCTATGAAGTCCTAATGCGGTTTGATGCATTTTTTCTGACAATTCCCAATCCACCCTAGAACTGACGCAGCCTACGACTGCCTAAATAAATTAATGCCCCTTATTTTCCTCCTTACAGATTTATTCTTAAAATTGTATACCCCTGAAAATAATCTATCTGTCGATAAATCCCTTTTTAGCTTTAAAGGTCGCCTTTCCTTCTGTCAGTTTATTCCCTCCAAGCGTGCCAGATATGGGGTAAAATTATACAAGGTGTGCAAGAGCACAACCGGCTACACATGCGGTCTGTCTGTTTATAAGGGCAGAGACTCCCAACTTAACCCCCAGGCTGCCCCAAAAATATTGGGACATCGGGAAAAATTGTGTGGGATCTATTGGCACTATTCCTACACAAAGGGTACCACGTGTACACGGATAATTTTTATAGCAGTATACTCCTTTTTAAATCCCTCCATGCTGCAAACACAGGGGCTTGTGGGACAGTGCTCAAAAACAGAGTGGGATACCCACAACCGCTGGTGTCCAAGCGTTTGGAGAAAGAAGCATCCTTCGCCCTTGCAAGTCACCAGCTGCTTGCAGTGAACTGGAAGGACAGGAAGGATGTCTACATGCTCACCACCATGCACGCAGACACCACAGTAGCAGTTAGGGAGAGGGGGGCTACTGCAGACAAACACAAAACCGTCTGTGTGACAGACTACAATAAATTTATGGGAGGTGTAGACCTCTCAGACCAGGCGCTTCAACCCTACCTGGTGAAGCGAAAAAACAGGGCCTGGTATAAAAAGGTAGCAATCTACCTCATTCAGATTGCTAGGTATAATAGTTTTTTATATTTTTTTAAAAACTGTATGTAGAGGGTGTATCTCACAGGGCCTGAACCAGTGTTGGCCTGAATTAAATATTTCTTTGCCCAAAATGACTGTATTTCAAATGCCTGTATTTCAAATATGAAAGCTGTATATATTAAACTTGAATTTAACACTTGCAGATCAGGAAAATACTGTTTTTTGACAAATAAGTGTGTTTTTAAAACCTTAGAAAATGATGGGTGTATTTCTAGCTTAAATTGCACACTGACTAATCCAGATGTTGTAGATTGCCAAAAAAGTGTTTTTTTGGCAACAGAATATGAAAGCTGTATATATTAAACTTGAATTTAACACTTGCAGATCTGGAAAATACAGTTTTTTTGACAAAAAAGTGTGTTTTTAAAACCCCAGAAAATGATGGGTGTATTTCTAGCTTAAATTGCACACTGACTAATCCAGATGTTGTAGTTTGCCCAAAAAAATGGTGATTTGCAGTGTCCCAAAAGCTCAGATTCAGTGCTGGTGCACTGAGCTTGCATAAAATGGCTGCCGTCGCCGCCCACCTAACTAACAGAATTATAAAAGTTATTTTTTTTTTGGTCAATGGGCTCAGGGCAGGGTAAAACGATTGTGCCCTGCACCCACACAACTATTTCTCTGTAGATCGCTGTGTTAGATTCTCTCCTATTCTCTCCCTGAAATCACAAGTCCAGCAGCATCCTCTCCCTACACTTGCAACAGCAGAGTGACGTGCAGCGCTATGTGACTCAAGCTTATATAGAGCCTGGGTCACATGCTGCTCTGGCCAATCACAGTCATGCCATTAGTAGGCATGTCTATGATGGCTTCTAAGGTCAGACAGTTAACCGCTTGTTGATTGGCTGCTCTGCAGCCTTTCAAAAAGCGCCAAGAAAGCGACGAACACCGAAACCGAACTTTTACTGAAATGTTCGAGTTCGGGTCCGTGGTCCAAAAATCCTAAAGTTCGGTACGAACCCGAACTTTACAGTTCGGGTTCGCTCAACCCTATTCCTTTTGCAGTCTTCTAGCCCTTTCTATGACTTTTTAAGAGCCATTTTAATGCCCCAAAGTTCCCGAACTTTGCGGCAAAGTTCGGCCGAACCTGGCGAACCCAAACTTTCAGGTGTTCGCTCAACCCTAATAGGAAGGAATCATTCCACAGCATTTGCGTAGAACAGGATTCAGTAGGGGAGGTTGACTGGGTAATAGGAACAATCCTGTTACCCCTTGCTGCACTGACTGGGAATCCAAATTGCCATTATACAGCTCTGTCATTTCAGCAAACCGTTCTTGTTATTGGGGTGCAAGTGCTGTTTGATACAGCCATTAACAGGGTATATTACAAGGAAATATTTCTACTGTACTTCTTATTTGCCCTTGTGCGGTGCAGTTGTATGTTAAGCCCTTTTTGCCGTGTATTAGTGGCAAAATGAAAAAATATTTGCCGTCCAGCCTTGCAAAGTCTGTTGTGTTGAAAAGCCTGTTGTGTTGTGTAAAAATAGAACAAAATTAGGACATACCGTATTTATCGGCATATAACACGCACTGGCGTATAACACGCACCCTTCATTTTAAGGGAAATTTCAGGAAAAAAAAATAAATTTCAAATTGTACTGCTATGGGGTGGGGGGATCTGTGGATGGAACTGTTATGGGGGGGATCTGTGGATGACACTGCTATATGTCATCCACAGATCCCCCTCATAACAGTGTCCATTTCAAATTGTACTGCTATGGGGTGGGGGGATCTGTGGATGGAACTGTTATGGGGGGGATCTGTGGATGACACTGCTATATGTCATCCACAGATCCCCCTCATAACAGTGTCCCCCAATACACCGGGCCCCGCCGCTCACCGAAGTATTTATAAACGTGAATCCTTATCCTGTTATTAGGCTGCCCTCTCCCATGTCCCCCCTGTATCCCCACAGCACTTACGATTCACACGCTTCCATAGCAGGCAGAGCGGACGGCACCAGTAACGTCACTCACTGACGTCGCGCGTCTGCTCCGCCTGCTTCATTCATAAAGGGGGCGGAGCAGGCGCTCGACGTCAGTGAGTGACGTTACTGCTGCCGTCTGCTCTGCCTGCTATTGAAGCTTAAGTAAGTGCTGTGGGGATACAGGGGGGACATGGGAACATGGGAGAGGGCAGCTTAATAACAGGATAAGGATTCACGTTTATAAATACTTTGGTGAGCGGCGGGGCCCGGTGTAAGAGTACAGTGACTGCACCGGGCCCCGCCCCTAGTTACAGACTCCAGCCCCTCCTCTCTCCCGGCTCATACAGCGCAGTGAATATCGGCGTATAACACGCATACATGATTTGCCCCCTATTTTCAGGGGGAAAAAGTGCGTGTTATACGCCGATAAATACGGTAATTGCCGTTCAGCGGTGTAGTGATATACTCTAAAGCCCTGTTTGCCGTGTATTAGTGGCAAAAAAAAAAATATTTGCCGTCCAGCGTTGCACTTATCTGTTAAAAAGCCTTTTGTGTAGTGTAAAAGTAGAAACAAATTAGGGCCTAATTGCCGTTTAGTGGTGCACTGATATATTCTATAGCCCTGTTTGCCATGCATAAGTGGCAAAATTAAAGTATATTTGCCGTCCAAAGTTGCATTTATCTGTTGAAAAGCCTTTTGTGTAGTGTAAAATTAGAAAAAAATTAGGGCCTAATTGCCATTCAGCGGTGCACTGATATATTCTACAGCCCTGTTTGCCGTATATTCGTGCCAAAAGTCGACCGAACCCGGCGAACCCGAACTTCCAGGTGTTCGCTCAACCCTAATAGGAAGGACTCGCTCCACAGCATTTGTGTACAACAGGGTTCAGTAGGGGAGGTTTCATTGGTGAAATTTTGTATTTCAAACATGTTTTTTTTTGAAAATTGAAGTGTGATTGTAGATCTCCTTTTGCTGTATGGACAGAATTACGTCGTCGTGGATCCTGCAGTAAATATAATGAAGACGCTGATGACAGCACACCAGCAGACTTTGCCTTTACCATCTATTCAAAATTAAATCAAGCAGCTTCAGTAAGTTGAAAATATTCATGTGCTTTTATCTGCTCCGTCTGCATTTGATCTCCACAGCACACAATACATGACAGGAGAGCCTCTGCTTTGGAGTCCAAGTCCAGTTTCTTAAAGGCAACCTGTCATCAACTTAATGCTGCCCATACTAACGGCAGTCTAAAGTAGAGACAGGTTAGTTGATTTTAGCGATCTGTCATTTAAAAGTTAAAAGTAAGTGGTTGCCGAGAACCAATATCACAATCATTGCAGACTGGGCCTGGAAAAGAGTCAAATCTCCCTGAGAAGAGTCATGGTTATTCATGAATTCCTGCTCTCCCTGCCCACCTGCTGATGATTGACAGACTTCTACCTAGTTTTCTCCCTTTCTCTCTAGGAGAGAACTGCCAATCATCAGCAGATGGGTGAAAGTGCCGGAAGATTATGAATAACCATGACTCTTCTCAAGTAGATTTGGCTTTTTTCGGGAAGATTTATGGGTGATTGTACACCTCCTATTGTGGTGTGGACCGAATTACTCAGTGGTGAAATTCTTTATGTGACACTGGTTTTTTTTCCCCGGAAAATTTAAGGGTTATTGTACATCTCCTTTTGCAGTATGGACCCAATTACTTATTGGTGAAATTCTTTATGTGACACTAGCTTTTTTCGGAAAATTTATGGGTGATTGTACACCTCCTATTGCGGTATAAACCATATTACTTAGTGCTGAAATCCTTTACGTGACACTGGCTTTTTTTCAGAAAATGTATGCGTGATTCTACACCTCCTATTGCTGTATGGACCAAATTACTTAGTGGTGAAATTCTTTATGTGACACTATTTTTTTTCTGAAAAATTCATGGGTGATTGTCCACCTCCTTTTGCTGTCTGGGCCGAATTATGCAGTGGTGAAATTTTTTATTTCAATGCAAACTCTGCTGCTCTGTATCTCTTGTGAAGTCAATATCTCCAAATATGCCCCTCGTGCGATTTACACCAAATACATTATTCTCATGTAGAGATCCAAGAATTATGTTGGAGGCATGTAGTGTATGCAAGCCATGTGCGACCCTGCTCATCACTCTCATGCTGTTCTGCACCTGGTTTGCCTGGGCGAACGGAGTCACAGAGGGGAGGAACTGCTCTGTGTCCTTCATCAAGAAATTGAATCATGGCTTTCTCCGCGACAACTAAAAATCGGAACCATGGTGACCGACAACGCGCAGAACATGGTGTCGGCGCTGAGTCAAGGAGGGTTGAGCCATGTGCCCTGCATGGCACACGTATTCTATATGGTTGTCAAGCGGTTCCTGAAGTCTTCCACCCATCTGCAAGACATCCTAAAAATGGCCAGGAAACTTTTCCTGCACTTCAGCCACTCATACACCGCAAAGCACACCTTTCTTGAGCTGTAGCAGCAGAACGTCATCCCCCAACATAGGCTGATATGCGATGTTTCCACCCTCCATATGTTGGACCGACTGTACAAACAGAGAAAGGCCATCAACGATTTCTTGATGATCCAAGTGGACAGGAGTAGTCCCCTCTGTAACTTCCATGTCAGCCAGTGAAAGCTCATGCGTAACACCTGCCGTTTGCTCAGGCCCTTTGAGGAGGCCGCGTTGTTTGTCAGTCACCAGGACTAGGGGATGAACGATGTCTTTCCTCTGCTTCATGTCCTGGAACAGATGCTGGTAAATCTGGCTGGTCAGGGGACTGGAGATGTGGCGCCAAGAAAGATGGCGGTAGAGTTTGATACATTTGTCTTTCAATATCTCAGTTTACAGTCAGTGAACGGGAACATCATTTATCGCAAGGATATGCAAACACAAACCAATGGGATGTTAACCCCCAGAAGTAGTTCATCGGCACAAAGGATCAGTCATTTTCACAGCCCGAAGTATCCTCCTGGAAATTTGACCTCTGCACGTCGACGGTCTGCATTGCGAAGCTTGTCTAAAAGAAAAATCCGGCAGTGCACTCCCTTGGAGGAAACTCTGCATCCGGCACAGGCTGCTTTGCTCCTTCAAAAACAATGGACTCTGTACAGCGTGACACCGATGTATGATTTCTCATACACCAGACTGATAGAGTATTCCAAGCACCTGTCTGCCCACATAGCTGCCGAGAAGCAGAAGGGTCTTGCCATTGAAGTGGGCTCAGAGCTGAACCTAAAAGCCAAATTTTACTGTTTACCTGGACTCAAAGGAAAGGACTGGGATTCACTGGCTGTGCTCATACAGATTTCATCCAAGACTCCACTCACCAAGGCAAGCACAGAGGACGGATTGTGTAAACAAGTTGGTTCTGCGAGATGTACACAGAGGACGATCTATTGGAGGTGTTAAAAAATACATTTACTTTCCTCCTGCTCTTCCTGTATAACAGTTCAGAGGCACTCACGGCTATCGTAGGGACGTGTTTCCAAACTTTGCCTGTTGTTTCGTTAAGCTGGTGATCAGTTCTCAGGACCTTACGTGGCAAGCAGCGATGTGGACCGGTTATGATGTGTCTGGATCAGTGACGGCCACAGAGCTTGTTTTCTCTGTGCCCGTTGAACCTTGCATGGACATTTCTTGTGCCATCCACACAGAGGACTTCAAGACTTCATGGAATGATATTTATAAATCAAAGGATAAGGTCACGTTGGAGGAAGTGGGCAATTTATTCCAATGCCCTTACTTGCATTTCTTCAGACACTTTAGAATCCACTTATCAGCAACCCAGCTCATCAAGGAATGAGCTGGAGTCGGCTTGTTTGCTGGACTGTCCTTTGTAACAGATCCCCCTGTTTTAAAGATGTTTTTTAGCCAGGACCTTGGATACCTACTCTTAACACTGGACGCAGACATCTATGTGTATCAAGGACATATTTGTACACACACTTCCAGACATTCAGTCTGCTCTAACTACAAGACTGACCTACTTAATTACATTACACACAGTGTCTACTTGTAAGCTATGTGACCAAGCCCCTGTTTTGTTAGTGCGTTATCTGTATATTGATTGGTTGCTGTAGTTTGTGCTCCTGCATAAAAGGCCGAGCTGTGGCCATCAATAAAGTTAGTTCTTCTTCACCCTTAATCTAGAGTCTTGTCTCTTATTAAGGGTAACAACTATACAGCTATCATACTAGCTCTTGTAAGAGCTTCTTCACTTGAATCACTACTGGATGCTGAGAAGATTCCTCAACGATCGGGAAAAGGACACCCCCCAGCGGTGGAAACCCCTCTACGCTCTGGGGTAACCGCTACATTGGTGGCAGCAGTGGGATAGTCCTATCTTCCCGGAGGAGGTACTACATCCATGGAGAATCAGTATGAGAAACTAAAATGGCTTAAGTTGAAGGATTTGCTGGAGAGCCATGGGCGTTCGGCTAGTAACAGACCACAAAGGGAACTGATAGCTGAATTGGTCAAATTGGACCAAAACAACACCATGGCTAACTCCAACCCACCGAACGGAGAAGAGGACGAGATTCAGAGAATCGTACAAAGGAAGCTGACACAGTACGCCATCCAAAAACTGTTTCTTTAGGGCAAATTCCAATAATCTGGGCCTAATCTAGTGTCCATAGTGTGTGGCTTTCTGTGACATATACAGTACTCCATCCGAAAACTGTTTCTTTAGCGTAAATTTAAATAAGCAGGGGCCAGTCCTCATCTACTGTCTCTGTAGTGTGTGCGTGTAATTCACATCCGTGACATATACAGTACTCCATCCGAAAACTGTTTCTTTAGCGTAAATTCCAATAATCTGGGCCTAATCTAGTGTCCATAGTGTGTTGTTTTCTGTGATATATACAGTACGCTATCCGAAAACTGTTTCTTTAGGGCAAATTTATCTAATCTGGACCGAATCTAGTGTCCATATTCTGTGGGTTTCTGTGACATATACTGTCCTGCATCCGAAAACTGTGTCTTTAGCAGACTGTAAAACAATCTGCGCCACATCTAGTGACAAAACCATTAATATGAAGAAGGCAAGCACTAAGGTACGGGAAGTGGGCGTGATGCTGATGGTGCACGCAGAGGCCGTGGCCCTGGGCACAATGAAACTGTGCCTGCTGTAAGTGCACCAGAAAAAAAAACCATCCACTGTACCCAGCTTCATGTCCAACTTAGCTGGGCAGCCCAGGACAACACTGTCCAAGTCAGACAGTTCGAACAGTTGGTCAGTTGGATTGATGAAAATAATGCTTCCAGTTGGTTAAGCACCACCCTCTCTTCCACCAAGTCCAGTTTCTGTACCCAAGAGTCTGGTCAACCGAATCCTCACTCTGATCATCCTTCATCCCACCATGAAGAGGCTTGCCAAATGAGTGATCCCACACTCAGATATTCCGAGGAGCTCTTTCCAGCGGCACTATTACATTTGGCCCTCGCGCCCAGCACGCTTGAAGAGAGACCTGAGATATTGTGCCCTGATTCCCAACCTCTTGAGCCTTCACAGTCTCAAGAAGATGACGGTGGTGAACGGCAATCATTCGTTCACGAGGTGGATGATGATGAGACACAGTTGTCAATCATTGAGGTTGTGGTTAGGTCAAGTCAGGAGGATTGGCAGAGTGAGGAAGTGGAAGAGGAGGTGGTGGACGATGAGGTCACTGACCCAACATGGGAAGGCGAAAAGCCTCAGCACCTCAACAGGCTGGAAGAGGCAGTGGGGTTGCAAAAGGGAGAAGTCGGCCCACACCAAACAGGCCCGCAACCGTTACACCGAGCACCACCATGCGTAAATCTACCTTGCCAAACGGTAGGTGTTCCGCAGTATGGCAGTTTTTTGAGGAAAGTGCAGACGACAAAAGAGTCGTAGTTTGCAACCTGTGCCATACCAAAATTAGCCGGGCATGAACACTAGCAACCTCACCACCACTAGCATGATCCGCCACATGGCATCCAAGCACCCTAATAAGTGGGCCGAAAGCCTGGGTCCACAATCTGGGTCTGTGGGTCTCACCACTGCCTCCTCTTCCCCTGTGTTAAGCACTGCTGGCCAATCCCCTGTCGAAGGCACAGGCCTGGATGCCCCTCTCCCTGGACCTTCGCATGAAGCATAAGCAACAAGATCCACTTCTCTGTCCCAGCGCAGCGTCCAAATGTCCATAACACAGTCATTTGAACGCAAGCGCAAATACCCAGCCACCCACCCACAGGTCATAGCACTAAATGCGAAAGTTTCAAAATTACTGGCCCTTGAAATGTTGCCATTTAGGCTTGTAGACACTGAGGCCTTCCTCAGCCTGATGTCAGCGGCTGTCCCTCTGTACGCAGTCCCCAGCCACCACTATTTTTCACGGTGTGCCCGCCTTACACCAGCATGTGTCCCAGAACATCACCCATGCCCTGACCAATGCAGTTACTGGGAAGGTCCACTTAATCACGGACACAAAGGACAAGTGCTGGTGGCCAGGGATGCAACATTTCTCTGTCCGCACACTGGGTGAATGTTGTGGAGGCCGGGAGTGAGTCATACCCTGGGATGGCACAGGTAGGGCCGTCTTTAACAAGGGGAAGAAGGGGCAGCTGCCCCGGGCCCAGTGTCTCCTGGGGGGCCCAAGGCAGCTGCCTCTTGAGCCCTGCTGGCCACTGCCCCGGGTGTCAGGCTGTCAGCTACACAGGGGGGTGCTGCCATGCCATGCCTGCCGGAAGTCCAGGCAGCGAACTGTGAGAGCTGTGATTCTCTTAGGAGAAAAGACCTTAGATGACATAATCACTATGTGATCAGTAACCTAGCAATATTACTGGTCACATGGCTATGAGGTCATCGAAGGTCCTTTCTTTCTACCAGGAGTGTTGCTGCAGGAGAAGTTTGCCTTAACCACCTCAGCCCCCTTAGCTTAAACACCCTTAATGACCAGGCCACTTTTTACACTTCTGCACTACACTACTTTCACCGTTTATTGCTCGGTCATGCAACTTACCATGAATTTTACCTCCTTTTCTTCTCACTAATAGAGCTTTCATTTGGTGGTATTTCATTGCTGCTGACATTTTTACTTTTTTTTGTTATTAATCGAAATTTAACAATTTGTTTGCAAAAAAATTACATTTTTCACTTTCAGTTGTAAAATTTTGCAAAGAAAAAAACGACATCCATATATAAATTTTTCTCAAAATTGATTGTTCTATATGTCTTTGATAAAAAAAAATGTTTGGGTAAAAAAAAAAATGGTTTGGGTAAAAGTTATAGCATTTACAAGCTATGGTACAAAAATGTGAATTTCCGCTTTTTGAAGCAACTCTGACTTTCTGAGCACCTGTCATGTTTCCTGAGGTTCTACAATGGCCAGACAGTACAAACACCCCTTAAATGACCCCATTTCGGAAAGTAGACACGGTAAGGTATTCGCTGATGGGCATAGTGAGTTCATAGAACTTTTTTTTTTTGTCACAAGTTAGCGGAAAATGATGATTTTTTTCTTTTATTTTTTTTTTCTTACAAAGTCTCATATTCCACTAACTTGTGACAAAAAATAAAAACTTCCATGAACTCACTATGCCCATCACGAAATACCTTGGGGTCTCTTCTTTCCAAAATGGGGTCACTTGTGGGGTAGTTATACTGCCCTGGCATTTTAGGGGCCCAAATGCGTGCAAAGTAGTTTGAAATCAAAATCTGTAAAAAATGGCGGTGAAATCCGAAAGGTGCTCTTTGGAATGTGGGCCCCTTTGCCCATCTAGGCTGCAAAAAAGTGTCACACATGTGGTATTGCCGTACTCAGGAGAAGTTGGGCAATGTTTTTTTTGGTGTCATTTTACATATACCCATGCTGGGTGAGAGAAATATCTCGGCAAAAGACAACTTTTCACATTTTTTTATACAAAGTTGGCATTTGACCAAGATATTTCTCTCACCCAGCATGGGTATATGTAAAATGACACCCCAAAAGACCACTGTCTTTTGGGGTGTCAAAGACACCAAAAACCACTCTCTCCTCCCACCAGCCCAGGAGCAGGTTCGCGTAAGATGGCGCACACGAACTTCCCATAGCGGTGCCCCTGAGCTGGTGGAAGATACGGCCATCGAAGAGGAAGAAGTTACTGTGGAGAACATAATGTAAGAGATGTAAAACCAAATGGCTATGTGCAGTAAATTGTTGTCCCCTAGCTCTTAAAAAATGTGCAGCTGCGTCTATCCCCCTATCGTGCGGTATCGACGAGTATAGAGCCTCGACATCAATTTATGCTAAAAGCCAATGTGGCTCAATCTCTATATTCTCGAGTTTGGTGAGAAGATCTCTAGTGTCTTTTACATATGAGGGCAATGATTGTACAAAGGGGCAAAGGATATGGTCTATATAGATACCTATATTTTGTGAAAGATTCCCCACCCCTGAAACAATAGGACGCCCCTTGATGGGCGTTGTCTCTTTGTGGACCTTTGGCAAACAAAAGAGTATAACTACCCCACAAGTGATCCCATTTTGGAAAGAAGACATCCCAAAGTATTTCGTGATGGGCATAGTGAGTTCATGGAAGTTTTTATTTTTTGTCACAAGTTAGTGGAATATGAGACTTTGTAAGGAAAAAAAAAAATCATAATTTTCCGCTAACTTGTGACAAAAAATAAAAAATTCTAGGAACTCGCCATGCCCCTCACGGAATACCTTGTGGTGTTTTCTTTCCAAAATGGGGTCACTTGTGGGGTAGTTATACTGCCCTGGCATTTTAGGGGCCCAGATGCGTGAGAAGTAGTTTGAAATCAAAATCTGTAAAAAATGCCCTGTGAAATCCGAAAGGTGCTCTTTGGAATGTGGGCCCTTTGCCCACCTAGGCTGCAAAAAAGTGTCACACATGTGGTATCGCTGTACTCAGGAGAAGTTGGGGAATGTGTTTTGGGGTGTCATTTTACATATACCCATGCTGGGTGAGAGAAATATCTCGGCAAAAGACAACTTTTCCCATTTTTTTATACAAAGTTGGCATTTGACCAAGATATTTCTCTCACCCAGCATGGGTATATGTAAAATGACACCCCAAAACACATTGCCCAACTTCTCCTGAGTACGGAGATACCACATGTGTGACACTTTTTTGCAGCCTAGATGCGCAAAGGTGCCCAAATTCCTTTTAGGAGGGCATTTTTAGACATTTGGATCCCAGACTTCTTCTCACGCTTTAGGGCCCCTAAAAATCCAGGGCAGTATAAATACCCCACATGTGACCCCATTTTGGAAAGAAGACACCCCAAGGTATTCAATGAGGGGCATGGCGAGTTCATAGAAAAAAAAAATTGGCACAAGTTAGCGGAAATAGATTTTTTTTTGTTTTTTTCTCACAAAGTCTCCCTTTCCGCTAACTTGAGACAAAAATTTCAATCTTTCATGGACTCAATATGCCCCTCAGCGAATACCTTGGGGTGTCTTCTTTCCAAAATGGTGTTATTTGTGGGGTGTTTGTACTGCCCTGGCATTTGAGGGTCTCCGCAATCATTACATGTATGGCCAGCATTAGGAGTTTCTGCTATTCTCCTTATATTGAGCATACGGGTAATGAGATTTTTTTTTTCCGTTCAGCCTCTGGGCTGAAAGAAAAAATGAATGGCACAGATTTCTTCATTTGCATCGATCAATGTGGATGAAAAAATATCTGCCCAAAAAAAAAAAGGAGGGGAAAGGCGTCTGCGAGGACATAGGAGCTCCGCCCAACATCCATACCCACTTAGCCCGTATGCCCTGGCAAACCAGATTTCTCCATTCACATCAATCGATGTGGATGAATAAATCATTGTCGGGATTTTATTTTTTTTTTTATATATACAAAGTGTTTGCCAAAGCATATGAACACCGCCGCCTCCTCAGCTCATATGCCTCGGCAAACGTATCTTTTACTGCAGTGGAGAAATCTCGTCTTGCAGCGCCGCATACACCGACTTGTGTGTAATATGACAGCAGCGCAATGCTTCTGTCAGAATGCACATCAGTGCTGCAGCTAGTCGATCGGTTGGTCCACCTGGAAGGTAAAAAGAACAAAACAAAAAAGAAAAAACCAGGCCGCAACGCAATAAATTTTAATAACTTTATAATAACTTTTGAACAGAACATGTAAACTTTATTTAACTTTTTGAACTGAAAGTTAACTTTTTTGCTGTTGTTTTTTATTTTGTTTTTTGTTTTTTACCTTTTATAGGACAAACCTCTCCTTCCCCATGGGACAATGTGCAAAGCGCAAATCGCCCAAAGATGTGGCGAAGTACATTATGCACTTTATCCCAGGTGAAAGGAGAGGTTTGCAGCAGCTGTGAGAGAAAGGGCCCTAATAGCCCTGTATGCCTGTCCTGTGAGATGCAATCCCTATGCTAAGTGTACCTGTGTGTGGTACTTCCGGAAACACTCTCCAAAGCATAGGGCAGGGTGGTCACGGCAGTTAGGACAGAAATAGCGGGTGTCACGCCTTATTCCACTCCTGCTACAGACACGACATCTTTTTCGGGGTGATGGTTGGGTTGAGGTACCGGCAACGACACTGGGGAAATGTTGCTCGTGTAGACGGCTAACTACACTGGTGGATGGGGCCACGGAACCTTCTGTATACAGGAGGTTCTCGATGATCTCTTCGTGAAATTTGAGGAAGGATCGTGTTCTCCCAGCCTTACTGTAGAGAACAAAACTATTATATGCAGCCAATTGAATTAAATATACAGACACCTTCTTATACCAGCGTCTGGTGCGTCGGGAAACTAAATACGGAGACAACATCTGGTCATTGAAGTCCACCCCTCCCATGAGCAAATTATAGTCGTGGACACAGAGGGGCTTTTCAATGACATGGGTTGTCATTGACATGGGTTGTCCATTTCACCGCGAGCAGTTCTTCGTTACACAAGGCAGCCCTCTCCCCCCTTGCAAGACGGGTGGTAACGAGCCTTTGGGGGAAGCCCACGCGACTAGTTCGCGTGGTGCCACAGCAGCCAATCTGTTCTAGGAACAAATACCTGAAGAGGGCACACTTGTGTAGAAATTGTCCACATAAAGATGGTACCCCTTGCCAAATAAGGGTGATACCAAGTCCCAGACTGTCTTCCCACTGCTCCCCAGGTAATCAGGGCAACCGACCGGCTCCAGGGTCTGATCTTTTCCCTCATAGATCCGAAATTTGTGGGTATAGCCTGTGGCCCTTTCATAGAGCTTATACAATTTGACCCCATACCGGGCACGCTTGCTTGGGATGTATTGTTTGAAGCCAAGGCTCCCGGTAAAATGTATTAGGGACTCGTCTACGCAGATGTTTTGCTCAGGGGTATACAAATCTGCAAATTTCTGGTTGAAGTGGTCTATGAGGGGCCGAATTTTGTGGAGCCGGTCAAAAGCTGGGTGGCCTCTGGGACGGGAGGTGGTGTCGCTAAAGTGCAGGAAACGCAGGATAGCCTCAAATCGTGCCCTGGACATAGCAGCAGAGAACATGGGCATGTGATGAATCGGGTTCGTGGACCAATATGACCGCAATAAATGCTTTTTGGTTAGACCCATGTTGAGGAGAAGGCCCTGAAAATTTTTTAATTCGGAAACTTGGACTGGTTTCCACCGGAAAGGGTGGGCATAAAAGCTTCCCGGGTTGGCGGATATTAATTAAGTGGCATACCGATTTGTTTCTGCCACGACTAAATCCAAGAGCTCCGCAGTCAAGAACAGCTCAAAAAATCCCAGGGCCAAACCGATCTGAGCTGTCTCAACCCGAACTCCAGACTGGGCGGTGAAAGGGGGAACTACAGGTGCGGCTGAAGTTGGGGACTGACAATCAGGATTTGCCAGCACCACAGGGACTCTAGGGGGTCTACGGGCCTGTCTGTGCGGTGGCTGCGATGGGGTAACTATTGCACGTGCCACCGTACCAGCTTCAACTGCCCTTCTGGTGCTCGCCACTTCACCATGTTGTACGGCAGTGCTGGTACTAGGTCCAGCGAGGGCTGCGCTGCTGGTGTATGCCTCACCACGTGATCCGACAGCGCCAGCCCCACTCTGCTGCTCTTGAAGCGGATCCTGCGCAACCTGTGGTCTAGCGACACGGGGCCGGGTAAGCCTGGTGCTATCAGGGACCTCAACCTCCTCGTCCGAACTTTGGATCAGACTGCCACTGCTTTCTACAGGTTCATATTCTGACCCGCTAGATTAGTCAGATGAGGGTTCCCATTCCTCATCCGACTGGGTCAAAAGCCTGTAGGCCTCTTCAGAAGAATACCCCCTGTTTGACATTTGGACTACTAAATTTAGGGGTATTCCCTGAGACTACCTAAGAAAAAAAGCAAGCCTGTCTTACAAAGGGGAGGCTAGCGAAGTACCGGAGGCCGCTGCGATTGATAAAAAATATCAAAACTGATTTTTTTATCGCCGCAGTGCTTGGAAAGTGATTGTGCAGGTATCAAAAAAACATATCTTTTTTGTCACTGCGGCGGGGCGGGCGTGGGTGAACGCACGTGTGGGTGACCGATCGGGCAAACACTGCATTTGGGTGGAGGGCGAGCTAAGGTGACACTAATACAATTATAGATCTGACTGTGATCAGTTTTGATCACTTACAGATACTATAAAAGTACAAATGCTGATTAGCGATACGCTAATCAGCGAATCAGTGACTGCGGTGCGGTGGGCTGGGCGCTAACTGACGCTAAACTACCTAACCAAGGGACCTAAACTATCCTAAAACCTATCAGTCAATACCAGTGAAAAAAAAAAGTGACAGTTTACACTGATCACTTTTTTCCTTTCACTAGGTGATTGACAGGGGAGATCAAGGGGTGATCAAGGGGTTAATTGGGGTGATGGGGGGTGATCTGGGGCTAAGTGTAGTGTTGGTGGGTACTCACTGTGATGTTTGCTCCTCTGCTGGAACCAACCGACGAAAAGGACCAGCAGAGGAGCAGAGAAGCCATTTAACACATCATATTTACAAATATAATGTGTTAACTGGCTTCTGATTAGATTTTTTAAAAATCATCAGCTTGCCAGCGACGATCATTGGCTGGCAAGATGATGACACGACCCCCCTCTAACTTTTGCCGGCCCCCGATGCGCATGCGCTGGCCGGCTTTGAGCGAAATCTCGCATCTCGCAAGATGACGCATATATGCGTGACTCTGCGCAGAGCTGCCGCCTCCGGAACGCGATCCTGCGTTAGGCGGTCCGGAGGCGGTTAAAGGGCTTCTGTCACTCCACTAAACTCATAATTTTTTATAGTATATTAGCATAACAGCCCATGTCACCTTTTCCTGAAGTAATCTTCACACAAAAAAGCTCCACAGTTAAAGGGCTTCTGTCACTCCACTAAACTCATATTTTTTTTTTGTCTTCTTAAAATCCTTATGCTGCGATTTCTCAATATATAGGGCTATTACTCAGTTTGGTTCAGTAGTTATATTAAAAAACTGACTTTTATAATATGCAAATTACCTCTCTAGCAGCAGGTAGGGTGGCTACCTGCTGCTAGCAGCCGCATCCTCCATTCATAATGACGCCCCCTCCTCATGTTGATTGACAGGGCCAGCGGACGCGCTCGTTCTCTGCTGGCCCTGTCTGCATTCAAAATCTGGCTCCGGCGCCGTACCTGTCTTGAGTCGGCGCAGGCGCACTGAGGGGAGGACGCTCGCTCGGCCGCTCCATCCTCAGTGCGCCTGCGCCAATGACATCACATGTACACCCGGCGCAGGCGCACTGAGGATGGAGCGGCCGAGCCAGCGTCCTCCACTCAGTGCACCTGCGCCAACTGAAGACCGGCGCGAGATTTAAAACGCAGACAGGGCCAGCAGAGAACGAGCGCGTCTGCTGGCCCTGTCAATCAACATGAGGAGGGGGCAATGTACTGTATACTTTCTTATAATCACATAGCTCATATATATCCATATATATATAGCTCATATATATCCAATTTATATTAAATTATTATTAAGTAACTGGCTGAGTGATAGAACAGAGGGTGGTTATTAACGGTACACACTCATATTGGGTCACTGTCACTAGTGGAGTACCTCAGGGGTCAGTATTGGGCCCTATTCTCTTCAATATATTTATTAATGATCTTGTAGAAGGCTTGCATAGTAAAATATCAATTTTCGCAGATGATACTAAACTGTGTAAAGTAATTAACACTGAAGAGGACAGTATACTACTACAGAGGGATCTGGATAGATTGGAGGCTTGGGCAGGTAAGTGGCAGATGAGGTTTAACACTGACAAATGTAAAGTTATGCACATGGGAAGGAATAATGCAAGTCACCCGTACACACTAAATGGTAAAACAATGGGTAACACTGACATGGAAAAGGATCTAGGAATTTTAATAAACAGCAAACTAAGCTGCAAAAACCAGTGTCAGGCAGCTGCTGCCAAGGCCTATAAGATAATGGGTTGCATCAGAAGGGGCATAGATGCCCGTGATAAGAACATAGTCCTACCACTTTACAAATCAATGGTCAGACCACACAAGGAGTACTGTGTACAGTTCTGGGCTCCTGTGAACAAGGCAGACATAGCAGAGCTGGAGAAGGTCCAGAGGAGGGCAACTAAAGTAATAACTGGAATGGGGCAACTACAGTACCCTGAAAGATTATCAAAATTAGGGTTATTCTCTTTAGAAAAAAGACGACTGAGGGGAGATTTCATTACTATGTATAAATATATCAGGGGTCAGTACAGAGATCTATCCCATCATCTATTTATCCTCAGGACTGTGACTGTGACGAGGGGACATCCTCTGCGTCTGGAGGAAAGAAGGTTTGTACACAAACATAGAAGAGGATTTGTTGTGGAATCATATATTCAGTATATTCAGTGTATACTTGCTTGTATAATGACTAAAAGTTTGCTGATAACCCAGTGTGTGTTGATCTCAAGCTCAAGGCGTTTGTTTGTCAGTGTCTGTGCTATCCAATTATCAGAGACAAAAAGAGAAGGCTCCAGAACGTATCTTTGCAACAATGGGTAACCAAGTAAGTGTCCCGAAGGGCTATTGTTCACCTGAACAATACGTGGCGGACCAGAGAGGAAAATGTCATGTTAAAGGATTGAGCAAGTTAGAAAAAAGTTATGATATTGCAAAAGTTGGGTATATTGTGTTCTGCTACATGGCAGACATTATTGACTGAAAAGAGAGGCAAGTTGAAAGATGACAAGTTGATAGATACAGTCAGGGTGTGGCTGGACTGTAGCAAAGAATTTGAACAGACAAAAGGAGATGTAATGTTTGATGAAAAGTCAGGACGCCATTACTATCGGCCTGGCCTAGTATTAGCGCGGGAACAGCCACCGCCCTATAATGGCGCCGCAGAGAAGGAAAGGGGAAGTTGGTTTTGTACAGTGTGTGGTCAGCAGCAGCCTGCCCTCCGCGTTACGTGCTTAGCCTGTGGTGCTCCACGCCCACATGACCACACCACTTTAGCTCCCCAGCACGTCCCACCAGTCCCGGCAATGGCGCCATCTTGTCCTCAACCAACGCCCAAGGCCGGACTTGTAAATTCCCCTAAACCTGTCCAGTCTGTCAAACCCCAAGTCACTAATATACTTCCCATTATAAATTCTGACGGCACCTACATGCCGCCACCCAGAAAACCCATGGTGCCTGCTCATATAATGATGATAGGAAAGAACGGCGTAAGTCAGGAGGATCAGGATGGGGAGGAATCTAAAGAGGAGGCAAGGGAAGAATCGCAGGTGACGGTGGACTTTACAACAAACCCTGGTCTAGGACAAACTCCATTACGAGGGTCGGGTCTTCAGCCCTTCTCTAATATCTCCTCCCCAATTAGCCCGGGAGCGAATGACTTTTTCCAAAATCAGATTGAACAGTTGCAAAGAGACTTCCATGATTTAGAACGAGGGAATCTTGAAGTTATAAAGGAAGCATTGTGGGGGCGGAGCCTAACCGCTGAACAAGACGGAGGTCTGAGCAGGAGCTCTCTCCCATCAAACCCACATTACACTGCTTTTGCACACTTTACGCTGATCCGACATGGGCAAACTCGGCAGAGATAGATCCAGAGATGCCCCTGATACCCCAAGATCCAAGAAAAATCAAGGAGATATGGACAGATTCTTTAATAAGAAGTCGGCCTTATCCCCGACCCGTGCAGCTAAGATGGCGGCCCGCCGCATGGAGAAAGAAGCTGAGCGGGAGTCTGAACAAGAAGATGGAGATGCTGATTATGCAGACACTCCGGAGGAAGAAACAACACAGAAAGATACCGACACGCTCACCAAAGCCTTCTTCAAGGAAACATTATCCCAGGCTTTGGCTCCTCTGCTTCAGGAGGTACGTGATCTGAGACATGACATGCGTGCCCTGGGGAATCGGGTCGAGCAACTAGAGACCCGGCAGGACCACATGGTGTCACACAGCGCCGGTATAATAACGGCAATAGAAGCGCAAGTCTCCTCGCTCAACTCTGCATTCCTCATGATTGAGGACCAAGAGAACAGGAGCCGACGCAAAAACATAAGGATGAAGGGGCTAGACGAATCTGTTACCCCAGATAATCTGGAAGCTGCTGCTAAATCTCTGTTTGCCGAGCTGCTGGGAGATAACAGGGCTGCAAAGATCGTCATTGAAAGAATACATCGCTCCCTGCGCCCTACACCTAAAGAGGGTGAAGCCCCCAGAGATGTGATCTGTGGTCTTTTAAGCTACAGGGACACAGCGGCCATTTTGCAAGCAGCCCGCAAGAGCTCAGACCTCAAAATTGGGGATTCATCCATCCTGCTGTTCCAAGACATCGCTTCATCAACCCTAGCGAAACGCAGGATTCTAAAACCCTTGACCGATCACTTAAGAAGCAACAAGCTTTTATATAAATGGCTGTACCCGTTCGGTGTCACATTCGCCAGGAGCGGTCGACGCTGCGTTATACGTACTCCACAGGACTTAACCCAGGCCTGGAAGATCCTGGATATCCCTCCCATTAGGATGGACAATTGGCTTGCAGTGGACATCTCGGTTCCCAAACTTCCACACCTGTTAATTCAAGAGGCCTGGTCCACCCCGTCCAAACCAAAGTCCTCCAATAGCAGTAAGTCACTGGGGAGAAGAGATCTTACCTGACTTTAATCGGTCCCAAGTTATGCTGTATACAGTGACTTTGTGTCTTGGAACTTTTGAGGACATGTCGCAGCTCTGCCGGCTGAAGGAGATTTCTTCCAACAGCGTCAGAGGTTACCACTGTCATATTTATAGGTTAAAGAAATCCTGTTATATGTTAGCAGTTAATCGGATCTTACCTTAAGCTACTTTATGTGATAAGGCTTGATATGCCTCTTTATAGGTGTGCATTCTTTTAGCTACCACGATCGATTGCTTTGATAATCCCAGTATTCATACACTTTAAGGTTGTAATTTTCTTGTTATAAGTAATGTGGGTTATGAAGATTCGGGTTAGGATACATCTCGGTCCCTATATGTCCCACTGTGGCCCACTTCAGGGGCGCTTCCCCACTAGTTGCCTATCCCTTTGTCCATTTTCCTATACATCCAGTTTACTCCCCTCACTCAGCTTTTTAAGTCCCTTTATAATTGCACTCAGCATATTTACAAGCTGCGCATCTTTCTTAATTCGCATAATCCCACCCCTCTGCACATCTGCACAATTAGCTTATCAACATTATCTACTATACTCTCTATGACAGATTTAAACATCACTACATTTAATGTTAGAGGTTGTAATACACCCCAGAAGCGATCTCAAATTCTTACTCTCCTAAAGAAAAATAGGAGTGACATATGTTTCCTCCAGGAGACTCATTTTAAAACTAATAGAATACCCATTGTACCGAAAATGAGATATTCGCAGTGGTTTCACAGCACGTATGGATCTGCCTCCAGGGGAGTTAGCATCGCAATTAGCAAGAATGTTCCATTCGTATTAACAGTTGCTCAGCAGGACCCTGAGGGCAGATTCTTATTTATCAAAGGGAAAATTGGTCACTTGGTAGTAACCCTTGCATGTCTCTATGCCCCAAATATTAGGCAATACGACTGGCTTAGGAGAACCCTTTCCAAACTAAACGATTTCGCTGAGGGCATTAAAATAATTGGTGGTGACTTGAATGTTTCCTTGAACCCCCAATTAGACTCGTCACTAGGTAGCTCCACCAAGTCTCAGAAAACACTGGGTAGAATCCACAAGCTTTTAAAGGACTTACATCTAACAGATACTTGGAGGACGCTTAACCCCTCAATGAAAGATTATTCCTTTTATTCGGCAGTTCACCAGTCTTACCAAAGACTTGACTACATTTTCTTATCCAACCCTCACTTAACCATGCTGAAAAAATCATCCATAGGTCCCATTACTATTTCCGATCACGCCCCAGTTACTTCCTCTTTCAATTTCTCCAATCTTCCAGCAAGGGAATGGGTTTGGCGTTTAAATGAAACGTTACTAGACTCTGATAAACATATTGAAGACATCTCCCTCAAACTTTCCAATTACTTTCAAGAGAATAAACTGCAGGACACATCTCAAACCATTATCTGGGAGGCCCACAAAGCCTTTATTCGAGGTGAACTTATAGCATTAGGATCCAAGATTAAAAAGGAGAGGCAGAAGAGGCTTGATTCCCTTATACACCAAATCTCTACGATTGAATCTATTCAGAAACAATCGAAGAGGTCTGCAGCACTAGAAGAACTTGCACTCTTGAGGAGACAATTGAAGGAGCTACTCAATATTAAATGTGCAAAGGCCTATCAATATACAAAATTTAAACAATACATACATGGTGATAAGGGAAACAAGTTTATGTCCCATCAAATCAATCAGAGAAAGGCTGCTCAGTTTGTCTCCTCGATCAAAGCCAAGAATGGCAAATTGGTTTTATCAACAGAAGCCATAGCGGAAGAATTTTGTTCTTTTTATGGGGCCTTGTATAATCTAGATAGTGGGAAGGATAAAACAACACAACAAACTGCATGTGACTCAGTGAGAGTGAAGCAGATAGACAGCTTTTTAGATTCCTTACATCTCCCCAGAATCAACCAGGAGGATAGCTCCTCATTGCTACAACCGATTACTGAATTGGAAGTGCGGAAAATTATTAAAAGTATGCCCTTGGGTAAGGCCCCAGGACCAGATGGCCTACCCATAGGTTATTATAAAAAATTTCTGAACATATTATCCCCGCAACTGGTTAAATGGTGCCAAGCACTATCCGTAGGTGAAAGCCTCCCGAAGCAAGCGTTAGAAGCCATAATCACAATTATCCCGAAAGAAGGCAAAGATACCAGGGATTGTGGCAGCTATAGACCCATATCTTTGCTCAACATAGATGTTAAAATCGGGGCCAAAATCCTTGCATCTAGGCTTAGTTCCATAATACCCCGTATTATCAATATAGAACAAGCAGGCTTCGTCAAGGGGAGGGAAGGCAATTTCCAATCTTGTCGACTTATAAATGCAATTTACTGGGCCAGGAAAAACTCTAAGCAATTGGTATTACTTAGTACCGACACGGAAAAGGCCTTTGATCGGGTCAGTTGGCTATATACTCAGCGCGCTTTGCACAGATTCGGGATTCCTGATCTATTCACTAAAGCTATAATGTCCTTATATCGGAACCCAAGTGCTAAAGTCAGAGTTAATGGTACCCTGTCCAAACCCTTTTCCATTACCAATGGCACCAGGCAGGGTTGCCCCCTTTCACCTGCCTTGTTTATAATGGTGATGGAGACGCTACTCCAAGCATTTAGAGACAACCCAGACATTCAAGGCCTGACTCTGCATAAGGCTGTACACAAATGCGCAGCTTTTGCAGATGACTTGATGCTACTAATAACGAACCCCAAACAGGCGTTCCCTCACATATTGGACCTCTTCTCCACTTTTGGTACCCTATCTAATTTTAAAATAAATTACTAAAAATCGGTGGCAATGGGTATAGCTTTGTCTCCCCATACCCTGCACTATCTTAGAACGTCCTTTCCGTTCAAATGGAATGAAAACTCCCTCACCTACTTAGGGATTGAGCTCACAAAAGACCCCTCTAATTTATTTAGATTGAATTACCTACCCCTACTGACAAAGATACAAACTCAGCTTCAGTCATTAACACTACCTTGGGTTTCCTGGATTGGACGCAAAAACCTTCTCCAAACATATATTGTTCCAAAATTAGTATACCTTCTCCAAATGGTCCCCATTCACATCCCTTAGGCTACTTTCACACTAGCGCTTGATCGGATCCGTTCTGAACGGATCTGATCATATTAATGCAGACGGAGGCTCCGTTCAGTACGGATCCGTCTGCATTAATAACTTAGAAAAATTTCTAAGTGCGAAAGTAGCCTGAGCGGATCCGTTCAGACTTTCAATGTAAAGTCAATGGGGGACGGATCCGCTTGAAGATTGAGCCATATGGTGTCATCTTCAAGCGGATCCGTTCCCATTGACCTACATTGTAAGTCTGGACGGATCCGCACGCCTCCGCACGGCCAGGCGGACACCCGAACGCTGCAAGCAGCGTTCAGCTGTCCGCCTGGCCGTGCGGAGGCGAGCGGAGCGGAGGCTGAACGCCGCCAGACTGATGCAGTCTGAGCGGATCCGCATCCATTCAGACTGCATCAGGGCTGGACGGAAGCGTTCTGCTCCGCTCGTGAGCCCCTTCAAACGGAGCTCACGAGCGGACAGCAGAACGCTAGTGTGAAAGTAGCCTAACTCGTACTTTAAAAGAGTCAGGCAGGTATTAACTTCATTTTTATGGAAAAATAAAAAACCCAGGATAGCATATGATAAATTAATCAGGACTCGTATGAATGGAGGTATGGGTTTGCCAGATATACACTGCGTGCAGAATTATTAGGCAAATGAGTATTTTGACCACATCATCCTCTTTATGCATGTTGTCTTACTCCAAGCTGTATAGGCTCGAAAGCCTACTACAAATTAAGCATATTAGGTGATGTGCATCTCTGTAATGAGAAGGGGTGTGGTCTAATGACATTAACACCCTATATTAGGTGTGCATAATTATTAGGCAACTTCCTTTCCTTTGGCAAAATGGGTCAAAAGAAGGACTTGACAGGCTCAGAAAAGTCAAAAATAGTGAGATATCTTGCAGAGGGATGCAGCACTCTTAAAATTGCAAAGCTTCTGAAGCGTGATCATCGAACAATCAAGCGTTTCATTCAAAATAGTCAACAGGGTCGCAAGAAGCGTGTGGAAAAACCAAGGCGCAAAATAACTGCCCATGAACTGAGAAAAGTCAAGCGTGCAGCTGCCAAGATGCCACTTGCCACCAGTTTGGCCATATTTCAGAGCTGCAACATCACTGGAGTGCCCAAAAGCACAAGGTGTGCAATACTCAGAGACATGGCCAAGGTAAGAAAGGCTGAAAGACGACCACCACTGAACAAGACACACAAGCTGAAACGTCAAGACTGGGCCAAGAAATATCTCAAGACTGATTTTTCAAAGGTTTTATGGACTGATGAAATGAGAGTGAGTCTTGATGGGCCAGTTTCTGGAAGACACCTTCTTCAAGCAGTGGTACAGGAAGAAGTCTGCATCCTTCAAGAAAAACATGATTTTCATGCAGGACAATGCTCCATCACACGCGTCCAAGTACTCCACAGCATGGCTGGCAAGAAAGGGTATAAAAGAAGAAAATCTAATGACATGGCCTCCTTGTTCACCTGATCTGAACCCCATTGAGAACCTGTGGTCCATCATCAAATGTGAGATTTACAAGGAGGGAAAACAGTACACCTCTCTGAACAGTGTCTGGGAGGCTGTGGTTGCTGCTGCACGCAATGTTGATGGTGAACAGATCAAAACACTGACAGAATACATGGATGGCAGGCTTTTGAGTGTCCTTGCAAAGAAAGGTGGCTATAATGGTCACTGATTTGTTTTGTTTTGTTTTTGAATGTCAGAAATGTATATTTGTGAATGTTGAGATGTTATATTGGTTTCACTGGTAAAAATAAATAATTGAAATGGGTATATATTTGTTTTTTGTTAAGTAGCCTAATAATTATGCACAGTAATAGTCACCTGCACACACATATATCCCCCTAAAATAGCTATAACTAAAAACAAACTAAAAACTACTTCCAAAAATATTCAGCTTTGATATTAATGAGTTTTTTGGGTTCATTGAGAACATGGTTGTTGTTCAATAATAAAATTAATCCTCAAAAATACAACTTGCCTAATAATTCTGCACTCCCTGTACAGTATTATTATAAGGCGATCCAGCTGAAACGCTGGTTACAAGTTTGTGTCCCCAATTACCGAACACTTGGGGTGGATATAGAGCTGGACCTTATGTCCAGTAAACAACAAGCGGGACTATGGGGAATTGCTACTCCAAGTAATGCTCCCTTGGGCTTATCTAAAGGTATATACCTGACCATGCGAAATCTCCAATCCGAAACTCATCTTCTCTCTGATCCCCCTGTTCGCCTCCCTGCGAAATTTACTCCTTATCTAATTAGACCAGAAGTATCCGACATCCCGCAATTTTGGGATAATCTTAAGGCGGTAGTGTTAACTGATTTGCTACCAGCAGTGAAACGAAAGGAAGACATTCTTGCCTTAAGTGATAAATACATCAAAGGAGGAGACTTCCTAGGAAATCTAGAATTTATTAATGTGTGTCAGACTCTCTCCACCAAATTTCCTAACACACCTGTTCCAACCTGGTTTGAACAGCTATTAATGCATAATGACCTCCCGAGACATAGTGTCTCACTTCTATATAAGCGCTTAATACCCAATAAAGGAAGCAGTATTCCGGCCTTCATAAGAGCTTGGGAAAGTGATCTCAACCGGCTTTTTTCTCCTCAGGAAATTGATATAATCTTCTCGAGATCGCATGGTTTCTCCAGATGCATAAAGGTGCAAGAACATTCTTTTAAAACACTGACCAGATGGTACAATGACCCACATAAGCTCTTTAGAATGGGCTTTATGGAAAATGATACATGCTGGAGGTGTAAGTCCCAGAAGGGTACATTAGGCCATATTATGTGGTCGTGCCCCTTGATTCGCTCATATTGGGAACAGGTTGAACAAAACATTAATGTCATTTGCGACACTACGATTGAATTATCGCCCCACTCAGTTCTTCTGTGGTTACCGTCCAAAACATGGAAGCCTTCGATATCTGATTTACCAACCCTTTTAGTCCAAGCAGCAAGGTTGCTAATACCAGTAAATTGGCTTAATACCTCCCCTCCGTCACTAAAAAGCTGGTATGAAAAAATTGACCAAATTTTCCTGATGGAGGAACTGGCTAGTTGGGCATCCAGATCGCATGCCAAGTTCCATAATTTGTGGAATCCATGGAGACTGTTCCGAGATTCCCCAAACAACTGAGAGACCTCTGACATATGACTTACCAACCCTAACTTGGTATTAAAGTCCTAAAACTAAACTAAATAGACTATCTTCTCTAATATGTGCAATGTGTTAAGAAACAGCTTGTAATGTATCATAGACGGGCTATATCCATGTACAAGTACGTTTTCTATGTCTTTTCTCTGATTTCACTACAATCTATACCCGAATTCGTCATAACTTATTTGTTTGTGTTTGTTTTTACAAGCAATAATCTCAGCTGATGTGCATTAACCTTGTACCTGCTGTTTATAATTGTATTTTGCAATGAAAACTGGTACCATTTGCCTTGTTTCCCCCCCCCCCCCTCCCCTCCTTATTCCCCCCCCCCCCCCTTTATGCGATTTTTATTACTTTGTTATATGAGCTATCATTATTTGGAAAATGGTGTGCTGGATGTCATAATATCACCAATATATTGTCTTATACTATTTGTAACCTGACATACCTTTTCAATAAAAAGAGACTTGTTAAAAAAATAAAGGAAGCATTGTAAACACCCGCCCAGTCGGGCCACCTAAGTATGTGTCCTTCACCCCCCAGCAGTTGTTCACCATAGTGAACCTCATGTCAGACCCCGATACGCACCCTATGCCTTTTTACAGAAAATTGTCACAAGTATATCAGACATATGGGTGTACTTGGTCAGACTTGCAAAGTATTGTAGAAAATAAGACTGGCGAGTATTCCTCACTCATAATGGATCATATACGCCAGCCAGAGCTCCGTGGAGCAAATTTTGACACTCGAGATCCAGGATCCGGTGACCCTTTCATTCAACAATTATATAAATGGGCAAAGGATAAATTAGCAGAACAATCCACCACCCTGCAAGATATGTTACAGGATAAAGCAGAGTCAGTAGAGAAGTTTGCTCAGAGAGTTAGACAGAATTATAAAGATATGGGATTCAGTCTAAATGAACCTGTGCACCTGAGACTTCTGGCCCGATCATTTGTAGATGGCCTTAGGCCAGACCTGAACAAAGCTCTTGTTACCTGTCGCCCAGAATGGAAATCATTAACCTTAGAAATCTTAGAACAAATTGCAAAAGGGCTAGAGAGCAATACCAAGAAAACCCGCACAGCAGTTATGGCTGTCATGACAGAAGAGGAGAGAGAGGAAAGGCCCCCACCTCGTGTCTGTTATGGGTGCGGCAAGCCAGGACACATAAAGAGGAACTGCCGTTCCAGACATCTGTGGCCAGCAGCCCAGAGTCAAAGAGGAACTCCTCCTCCATGGCCAGCTCCACCCCAATAGGATGTTGGCAAACCAGTGTTGCTGGGAGGGGACACTTCGTGCATGGCAGTCTCTGCCCCTCCTGCTGGCCCCGCCCCTCGAATCACGCTCGATGTGGCGGGGAAGGAACTCTCATTCCTTGTAGACACTGGTGCAGCCCGCAGTGTGTTATGCGAGACTGCCATACTCCCTTCTTGGCTCACAAATATCCATTTACCCTGCTCTGGTTTAGAAGGGGTCACCCAACACAACCCTGTTACTAAGCTTCTCTTGATTACTCCCTCCACTAAGTCCCGAGGCCAATCCCCACAGTTGCATCTACCCACTGGAGTAATGTCACAATTTGTTGTAAGCCAGACATGCCCATTTAATTTACTAGGTTCAGATTCCCTTCAGAAAGTCTGGGTTAACATTCAATTCCAAGAAAATGGTACAGTTGTCCTAGGTACCGCACTATGTCCTGAAGAAACCTGCCTCATGATGGCATTAGCAGCTCAGCCCTCTGAATTACCCGAACAAGGGGATACGTTGCAAAGCATTTTGCACCTCATCCCTGATACCCTTTGGACAAAAGGTCCCCAGGACGTTGGGCGTCTCAAGGTCCCGCCTGTCACTGTAACCTTGAAGGATCCCAACTTGCTACCATACAAAGCCCAATACCCTCTTTCCATTTCCCAGAGAGATTCTATCACCCTCCAGATACAGGCTCTTCTCACAAATGGGGCTATCAAAATTACCACTTCACCGTGTAACACGCCTTTATATCCAGTCAAAAAGAAAAGGGAAAAAGGACCAAGACCTCAGAGCAATCAATGAAGCTACGGTCTTTGAAACCCCCATTGTTCCAAATCCCCACACCTTGCTTGCTAGCATTCCTCCTACGGCCACTTTCTTCACAGTCATTGATCTGGCAAATGCTTTTTTCTCTGTCCCATTGCATGTTGACTCTCAATTTCTCTTTGCTTTTTCCCATGATGGAAAACAATACACCTGGACAGTTTTGCCTCAAGGAGCTCAGAATAGTCCTTCCTGCTTTAGCAAAGCAATGGCTTCCATCTTACACCCATGGCAAGCAGCTCACCCTGAGGTGGAACTCTTACAATATGTGGATGATTTATTTCTTTGTGCTGACTCACACCCCGTCTGCCTGAACTCATCTACCTCACTTCTCCAATTCCTGGCAGATGCTGGGTGCAAAGTCTCACGTTCCAAATTGCAGTTATGTCTTCCAAAAGTTGTTTTCCTAGGCCACTGCATCTCACAAGGCAGTAAGAACCTTACGGATGCCAGAAAGAAAGCAGTCTCAGACATCCCACTGCCGGATACCCCTCACCAACTGCAGATCTTTCTGGGTCTAATTTCATACTGTAGGCCGTGGATCCCTGATGCATCCGTTCTGATGCAGCCACTGTATGACTGCATACCCCGTGTTGCTACTGCTCCTTTCCAAATGACTGCAGAGGCCATAGAAGCATTCGAATCTCTCAAACAAGCCATTATCACTGCCCCAGCTCTTGGCATTCCTAATTATAAACTTCCCTTCCGCCTTTATGTTATGGAACGCCAGGGTCTTGCAACAGGAGTTCTCACCCAAAGCCATGGAGGTCGTAATAGACCTCTAGGTTACTTTTCAAAACGTCTAGACCCTGTAGCCAGAGCCACCCCTTCCTGTGTCAGGGCCGTTCATGCTGCTAGTTCCCTTCTGAACGCCACCGCTGACATTATCCTAGGACACCCCCTCACCATCATGGCTCCTCATGACATCTCGGCTATCCTTCAACAGACACAACCTAAACACCTCACTGCACAACGCCACCTCAGGCTTCAGTGTAGTCTGCTTCTGCCAGACAATGTCACCATTCAGAGATGCAACATCCTCAACCCAGCTGCACTCCTTCCTCTCCCAAGGGGGGAGTATACTGCAGAAAGAGATTCTGTGGATTTTATTGATTTACAAGCAGAAGAGGATCTCCAGGAAGAGGAATTATGGACAGCTACTGCCTCACTTAATGAGGAACCAGATCATGACTGCATTACAATGATGGAAGCTGAAGTGGGAACAGCACCATCAATACAAGATACTCCTTTGCAAAACCCACAGTGGACACTGTTTGTGGATGGGTCAAGGTATGCTGATGACAAAGGGAAATTCCATACGGGCATGGCAGTCACTAGTGAGTACCAAGTGCTGTGTGCAAGACAATTGCGCCCAGACCAGTCAGCACAAGAGGCTGAACTCATTGCCCTTACTGAGGCCTGCCTCATAGCAAAAGACTCCACTGCCAACATCTACACAGACTCCAGATATGCCTTTGGAGTAGTTCATGATTTTGGAGTAATATGGAAGGCCAGAGATTACATTACAGCCGCAGGAACTCCAATTAAACATGCTTTGGCAGTGGAGGCTTTAATGTCT
This sequence comes from Bufo bufo, assembly GCF_905171765.1. Lineage (NCBI taxonomy): Eukaryota > Metazoa > Chordata > Amphibia > Anura > Bufonidae > Bufo > Bufo bufo. The sequence goes on from NC_053389.1 coordinate 85,069,943, forward strand.
GCAGTACTCCTGCCCACCAAAGTGGCAGTAATCAAAGTAAAGGCGCATACCCGTGCTGACACACCAGAAGCCAAAGGAAATGCCTTGGCTGACCAAGCAGCTAAACAGGCAGCAATGAAAGAGGAAGGAGCACAGCCAGATAAAATCATGCTGGCACAAGAGGATCTCAAACAACAAGAAGTATCAAGGGATCTACTGAAACAGATGCAGAAGCAAGCCACTCGCTCAGAAAAGGAAACCTGGATAAAAGAGTCAGCCCTTGAAGAAGAATCCGGACTTTGGACACAAGGGAAGAAAGTGTGCTTGCCTAGAGCGCTCTATCCTGTAATTGCCTCTGTGGCCCATGGACCCACTCACCAATCTAAGACAATAATGAAGGAGCTCATTGATAAAATATGGGTAGCCCCAGGTATTACCCCTGTCTTGGTGAAATATGTCCAGTCATGTCTAATCTGTGCCCAATGCAATCCCGGTAGGACTGAGCCCACGCCCAAAAGATGTCTCCCAAAAGCCTTATACCCCTTCCAGAGGATCCAGATTGATCATATCCAGATGCCAATGTGCCAAGGGTTTCAATACGTGTTAGTAGTGGTAGACATGTTCTCTGGGTGGCCAGAAGCCTACCCCGTCAGGAACCAGACAGCAATAACTACTGCTAAAAAATTGATACAGGAAACTGTCTGTAGGTACGGGGTACCTGAGGTCATTGAGAGTGATCAGGGCCCAGCATTCACTGCTAACCTAACCCAAGAGGTCTGGAAGATGGTAGGGTCACATCTGGCATTTCACACTCCCTACAGACCCCAAAGTAGCTGCAAGGTCGAAAGACTGAACGGGGTATTAAAGTCAAAAATGCTGAAAATGACTAGGGAAACGGGGCTCAACTGGGTTCAGTGTTTACCAATAGCACTCTTTGCAGTCAGGCACACTCCCAAACCTCCCCACAAGCTGACCCCACATGAGATATTGTTTGGGTCAGGACCTCGGATGGGGCTGTACTTCCCACAACAATTGCAAATGCATTATGAATCTGTTGCAAAATATGTGATAGCTTTGAGCAAACAGTTGTCTAACATCCATGCACAAGTCTCTTCTTCCATTCCAGATCCTGACTCCCTAGAGGGCAGCCACACTCTGAAACCAGGAGAGTGGGTGGTGGTCAAGAAACACCTCAGAAGTACTTTAGAACCACGCTTCGAGGGGCCCTACCAAGTGCTACTGACCACTCCGACTTCTGTAAAGCTCGAAGGAAGACCCACCTGGATCCACGCTTCCCACTGCAAAAGGATAAGGAACCCGCCCGATCCAGAGCTAATAAAATGATTTTCTTCTGTCTGTTAGCACTATTAACACTCACCAGTGCATATATACCACCCCCGAAGGAGGATGACGGGTGGGACAATAAGTTTGTCAAACATCATCAGGTGTTGTATGAGAGTCTGAAGGAAGGCAACTCTGACACCACCTCCTCACTAAATGATTGTTGGATATGTACACATGGCCCAGTAAATGCTAGGGCTATGCCTTATTTAGCTGTGCCCCTAACCCTCCTAGAGTTGAAAGTATTGGCAGGATCAGCTATCTTCCTTTCTAGTATAAAGGAGGTAACACCTAAAGATAACAACAGGAAAGCCTCCCTAATGGTGGTAGCATGGGATGGGTCCCCATGGCTAATGATAAACAGGACTGGACCCTCAGCTGAGTATAGCAATATGCCCTGGAATGACTATATGTGGAGCAATGTATCCTGCTTTCCAAATTGGACCCACTGTCACTGTCTACAGGTACAGACCCAAGGTATGGTTTTTAGTTCCCATAACAAATCAGGCTGTAATGATTCCAACCCGGACAGTGTAGTACAGTGCATTGGCCTATATGCCGGAGCAAGTGGTGACCTAGCCTGCGCCCGCCGCAGTATAGGTGACCTAATAACAGGGATAAAGAGTAACACCACAGAGGGTCAGAAAGAGGGTCAAAAACTAGCAGAAGGTGTCGTATTAGCCTACTTAATCACTCGTTTGTTCAATACCACAGTGGTCTCTGTTCCAGAAAACATATACATAGTATGTGGACACAGGGCATATAAATGGCTTCCTCCGGATTTCAATGGTTTATGTACAATAGCCAGACTCACGCCAGCCACTTTTATACTGCCCCATGGAAACCTGAATGTCAATGTTATCCCCAAACACACCTTATATAAAAGAGCTGCAGACAACATTCCTAGACCAAATGGAAAACCTCATCTTGTGGAAATGAGTGGTGCCAACAAATTCTTCAGTACCCTGTTTATCTATCCTATGATTATGCAAACGTATGACAAATTAGTAATGGCTACTGATTATTTAGATGATCAGATTTGGGAGATAATGAAACTGCTGAACACATCTAATATCGTCCAGAATCAGCTTATAATAGTCACTAACCAACACACTCTAGTATTAGACTATTTGACTGCGAAGGATGGAGGTATGTGTCAGATAGTTGGCACCGCATGCTGCCATTATATCGATCCACAAGGTAATCTACAAGTGAAAGCAGGTTTGGAAAAGATGAGTGAAATACGTGACAAATGGTTAGAGGCTCATAGGGCAGATAAATCAACATGGTGGTCTGACACTTTTTCATTCCTTAATCCCAGTAACTGGTTCAAGAGAATTGGTGGATGGCTGATGGGAATACTTCAGGGGATATTGCAGATAGCCCTCATATTGTTTGTAAGCTACATACTGATCAAAGTTGTTGTTTCTTGCATTAACCGCATCACCCGGAAGAAGAAAACCGCTGAAGAACCCATACTGCTCCTCTATGAACATATGGCTAGCACAGCAGTCGATGATATGGACAAGATTCCTTCATTTCAAACACCTCCGCCTTCTTCAGCTGATGTACCTCCTCCACCCAAGACTGAAGATCCAAGACATGAGAATTAGGGACAGATGAATCCCAGGGTATTATCAGAAGTCCGCTTAACCGGGAGCTTATCCACAAGGGATAAGTTGTCGCCACTGTCGGTGAAGAGGATACGAATGATATTCACTGTGGATTCGCTAGGTTTAGGGAAAGTCTACAATCAAGTCTACAAGGGGGGACTGTTGTGGAATCATATATTCAGTATATTCAGTGTATACTTGCTTGTATAATGACTAAAAGTTTGCTTAACAAAATGGCCCCTGATGAAACTGCCAACACCCTCACTAATCCCTTACTAAACACTTTATGATATTGCTGACTTTTGCTATTGTCTTGTGATATGTGATACGTGACCACTGGTCAAATAATGTGACAATGAGATCAACCAGCTGAGTCATAAAGTTCCTCTTATTACCCTATATAAACCCATGTATCGCTAATAATAAACGGAACATCTAGCATTGACTTCTCTGTGACAGTCTGTGTGTGATTTCTCTCGGCGTACGTATGCCTACCATTTGATATCGATTCGGAGCAGTACATCAACCTAGCCTGACTATTGGATCAGAACCAGAATCAGAACAGATTCTTTACGGTAAGAGCAGTGAGACTATGGAACTCTCTGCCTGAGGAGGTGGTGATGGTGAGTACAATAAAGGAATTCAAGAGGGGCCTGGATGTATTTCTGGAGTGTAATAATATTACAGACTATAGCTACTAGAGAGGGGTCGTTGATCCAGGGAGTTATTCTGATTGCCTGATTGGAGTCGGGAAGGAATTTTTTATTCCCCTAAAGTGGGGAAAATTGGCTTCTACCTCACAGTTTTTTTTTTTGCCTTTCTCTGGATCAACTTGCTGGATGACAGGCCGAACTGGATGGACAAATGTCTTTTTTCGGCCTTATGTACTATGTTACTATGTTACTATGTTATATACTGCTCAATTAGACTGGCTTTCATGTAACAATGCTGTGTCAGAAATAATAGATGTCCATTTTGTATAGCAATAAAGTTAGTTAATGATTAGTCCTTCAGTGTTATTGCTGAATATTACTTGTTGTGATCTCCAGATAAATGGTTAGTATAGCTCAAATTAATTCTTACATTAACAGTTTGTTTCCATGACTAGGAAGCTATGCATGCAGAGTGTGAGCGTATCTCTGCAGCTGCTGTACTTTGATTGCTTCGCTCCTTCGGCATCCCACTTGGCGTCCTACGTGTTGAAAAGTTGCCGGTCCGTCCTCCTTCTAGTTACGACTGTTCAATGGAGATTGTGGAGCGCTCCGTTTGCTGTGAGGGAACTTGGTTATACAAAGTCCGATAATTCATCAGTTGGTTATAGATGTTGCCATGTGTACTGCCTCCTCTAAATACTATTACAGCGATACGCTCACACTCTGCAAGCTCCCTGGTCATGGAAACAGACTGCTAATGTAAGAATTTATTTTGAGCTATACTAACCATTTATCTGGAGATCGCAACAAGTAATATTCAGCAATAACACTGAAGGACTAATCATTAAAGGGGTTATCCCACTTAGCAGTTTCATACTTACCTGCTGCCACCGCGCGTTCACTTCCTGGATTCCGGCTGGGGGCGGGCTTCATCTTGATTGAAGTCTTCTCCCGGCCGGGCCGCGCACTGGACTGAACGCGCACGCTGCCGCGCATGCGCAATGTGACTTATTTCTGGCCAGTATAGTACAGAGCCGGCGTGCATGTTCGCAGCTCTGTACTATTCTGGCCGGGAAGAAGTCACCGTCGCGCATGCGCGGCAGCGTGCGCGTTCAGGACAGCGAGTGGCCCGGCCGGGAGAAAAGAAGAAGTCTTCTGGGCAAGCGCGACCATCGGGATTTTGCGGAAGAGCGGTGGTCGTAACCAGGGGAGACCGAGTCACAACAATAAGGTGAGTGGGGATGAATTTTCTCCTAATCGGTGGGAATTTGTTAATAAAGTATATTTACAAAAATGATCACTGTCAAATCATTAACAGATTTAACAGTGATCATTATGATGGGATAACCCCTTTAACTAACTGTGTTGCTATATAAAATGGACATCTATTATTTCTGACACAGCATTGTTACATGAAAACCAGTCTAATTGAGTAATGATGAGCGGCATAGGCAATATTCGTTTTCGCGATATTTCGTAAATTTTTCACATAATATTCACAATAAATTTGCGAATTCTAGAATTCGTGATCTCCAGTCATTATTTTCGTGATTGCTCAAATCAGCACTAATGATGCGCATATTTTTTGAGCAATAAATGCAACTTGACATTTTATCAGGTCTGAGTAGATATTACTGATTGGTGCACTAAGTGTTGTTGTGACATCACAGCTCTATGTCTGTAGCATGTATGTATGTATGGACACCAGAACCTATCACACTACCTAACACCCTGCACTGGAACCTGTCAGCTACACTATATCACTATCTAATCTACACTGACTATCTTCCACTAACTATCTGTATTATATATAACTATCTAATGTAATTGGATAAGGAATAGGATCCAAATGAAAGCACAGAGCACAGCAAGGTCACTGCTCTCTCTCTCAGAACTTTAAAAAACTGTAGAAAATGGCCGCTGGGGAGGTTCTTATATAGTAAGGGGTAGGCAACTTTCCTATTGGTTGCTAGGGATGTTGCTAAGCTCTGACAAATACATTGCAGCCTTCTCATTGGCCCACAAGCAAGAAGGGAGGTTACTGATGAAAAAAAAAATCAGGAATATTCGCAAATACTAATATATAGCACTATATTCTACATCTTCGCGAATTCTCGAAGTGCCGATATTCGTGATAAAAATTTGCGTTTAGAATATTTGCGATCAACACTATAATTGAGCGGTATATAAGGCTTATGTTTTAATATAAATTGGATATATATGAGCTATGTGATTATACGAAAGTATACAGTACATTGCTATCTATATACAGAGTACTGTTTATATTTATTCTATTCATAAAAAAAAAACCGCTGATTTGCTTTTCTATCTAAGAATAAATATATGCTGATTTGACATTGAGTCAATATACCATATTAATTTTATATATATAATGTGCAAATCATGGGCTTTTTAAGAATGGAATACATATTGTGATACTGTACTTTTGATTCATTGATAGGGTGATACAATCTCTATGCTTTTTATCCTTCTCTTTTTATATCTTTTTATATCTATATCTTTTTATATCTATTTTTTACTTTTTAAATCTTTTTTATTTATTTTTGTGTATTTCCTATGGTTTTTATAATGATTTAGATTTTATTTTTAATATATATTGAATAAATACCTTTTTATATATATATATATATATATATATATATAAAATGAGTAAATGTGTGTGTCGCAGGGAAATGATGAAAATGGAGACTTGATCAAATCCCTAAGGCTGGTTTCACACGGGCGTTGCGGAAAAATGTGCGGGTGCGTTGCGGGCACATCCGCGATTTTTCCGCGCGAGTGCAAAACATTGTAATGCGTTTTGCACTCGCGTGAGAAAAATCGTGCGTGTTTGGTACCCAAACCCGAACTTCTTCACAGAAGTTCGGGCTTGGGATCGGTGTTCTGTAAATAGTATTATTTTCCCTTATAACATGGTTATAAGGGAAAATAATAGCATTCTGAATACAGAATGCATAGTAAAATAGCGCTGGAGGGGTTAAAAATAAATAAAAAATCATTTAACTCACCTTAATCCATTTGCTCGCGTAGCCGTTATCTCCGTTTGTCTCTTTTACTGTATAGGACCTGTGGTGAGCATTAACTATAGTTCAAGGACCTGGGATGACGTCACTCTGGTCATCACATGGTACGTCACATGATCTTTTACCATGGTGAATCACCATGGTAAAAGATCATCTGACGTACCATGTGATGACCGGAGTGGAGTGACGTCATCCCAGGTCCTTGAACTATAGTTAATGCTCACCACAGGTCCTATACAGTAAAATAGAAACGGAGATGCCGGCTACGCGAGCAAATGGATTAAGGTGAGTTAAATGATTTTTTATTTATTTTTAACCCCTCCAGCGCTGTTTTACTATGCATTCTGTATTCAGAATGCTATTATTTTCCCTTATAACCATGTTATAAGGGAAAATAATAATGATCGGGGCTCCATCCCGATCGTCTCCTAGCAACCGTGCGTGAAAATCGCACCGCATCCGCACTTGCTTGCGGATGCTTGCGATTTTCACGCAACCCCATTCACTTCTATGGGGCCTGCGTTGCGTGAAAAACGCAGAATATAGAACATGCTGCGATTTAACGCAACGCATAAGTGATGTGTGAAAATCACCGCTCATCTGAACAGCCCCATAGAAATGAATGGGTCCGGATTCAGTGCGGGTGCAATGCGTTCACCTCCCGCATTGCACCCGCGCGGAAAACTCGCCCGTGTGAAAGGGGCCTTAGGGAAATGATCAAAATGGAGATCAAAGGAAAAATGCTGCAAAACACCTGAAAAGATCAGCTGAAAAAATAAATTATGTTTCTTTGAAAAAATGTAAAGACGTGTGGATTCCACAGTTTTGGTATATGTACCTAAGGTAGATAGAGGCCCATTAGATGGAAATAACATTGTGGGGATCGTATTAGGCTACTTTCACACTAGCGTTCGGAGCGGATCCGTCTGATGTTTCATCAGACGGATCCGCTCCGATAATGCAGACGTTCGCATCCGTTCAGAACGGATGCGTCTGCATTAAAACTTAGAAAATTGTGAAAGTTGTCTGAAAGTGTGAAAGTTGTCTGAGCGGATCCGTTCAGACTTTACATTGAAAGTCAATGGGGAACGGATCCGCTTGAAGATTGAGCCATATTGTGTCATCTTCAAGCGGATCCGTCCCCATTGACTTCCATTATAAGTCTGGACGGATCCGCTCGCCTCCGCACGGCCAGGCGGACACCCGAACGCTGCAAGCAGCGTTCAGGTGTCCGCTCACTGAGCGGAGCGGAGGCTGAATGCTGGCAGGCGGATGCATTCTCAGTGGATCCGCCTCCACTGAGAATGCATTGGGGCCAGACGGATGCGTTCGGGACCGCTCGTGAGCCCCTTCAAACGGAGCGCACGAGCGGACACCCGAACGCTAGTGTGAAAGTAGCCTTAGATATAAAAAATAATTTATACCGAATTGGTATCTCAGTTGGAATTATAAAAGATTGGCTACCTAGAGACGCTCTTCAAATAGCTACTACAACATTTACCAAAACGGTTCCCAGAACTAACCTAAGTCTGCGTGAGATTGCAGAAAAATTATCCTTATTTGGAGGTCAAGGATTTAAGAAGTGTTCTTGTGAACAATCCAAAATACAATGTAAAACAAAAAGATGTGCCTGTAAAAAAAAATTATGTACTTTATAACTCGAGATGCCACAAATCAACAACGTGTTTTAATAAAAATGAATGAACATTATTTATTAACCGCTTTACGTCCGCCCATAGGATATAAACGTCCTATGGGTGGACGTCTATTTCTTTACGGACGTTCCAGAACGTCTTTTCAGAAAGTGCAGCTGCACGCTAATCGTGCAGCTGCTGATCAGGTTGCCCGCTGTCAGTGACAGCAGGGCAACCCAGAGAGGAGGCAGGGACAGTGCCCAGGTGTCCCTGCCTTATGGATCGCTGCATACACAGCGCTCACCGAGCGCTGTGTATGCAGAGCAGGAAGCGCTATGCGCTTCCTGTTCCGGCCCGGCGGTCATGTGACCGCCCTGACCGGAGAGTGCAGGGGCTGTGTGAGGTCTCTCAGAGACCTCGATCAGCCCTGCTGTGAGGCTGTACAGCGCAGGATTGCTGCTGTACAGCCTCTCTAGGGGTGCATTTGTCCTGTAACTGGGGCTACTATGTCAGCCCCAGTTACAGGAGAAATCAACAGTGAAAAAAAAAAAAAAGTGAAGCAAATGTCCCCCAGAGGTCTTGTATGACCTTATGGGGGACGAAAAGTGTAAAATAAAAAAAATTTAAATAAAAGGTTGAAAATAAAAAAAGAAAAAAAAGTTTCACATGTAAAAAAAAAAAGTCCCCAAGTAAGGAATGAAAAAAAAAAGTAAAAAATAGAAAAAATAAAAAAAAGTATACATATTAGGTATTGCCGCGTCCGTAAAAACCAGCTCTATAAAAATATCACATGACATAACCCCTCGGGTGAACACCGTAAAAAAAAACAAAAAAAAAACGGTGTAAAAACAAGCAATTTTTGTCACCTTGCATCACAAAAGGTGCAACACCAAGTGATCAAAAACGCGTATGTCCCACAAAATAGTAACAATAAAACCGTCACCTCATCCCGCAAAAAATGAGCCCCTACATAAGAAAATCTCTTAAAAAATAAAAAAACTATAGCTCTTAGAACATGGAGACACTAAAACATCATTTTTTTGGATTCAAAAATGCTATTATTGTGTTAAAGTGAAACAAATAAAAAAAAGTATACATATTAGGTATTGTCGCGTCCGTAAAAACCAGCTCTATAAAAATATCACATGACCTAACCCCTCGGGTGAACACCGTAAAAATAAATAAAGAAAAACTGTGTCAAAACAAGCAATTTTTGTCACCTTGCATCACAAAAAGTGCAACACCAAGTGATCAAAAACGTGTATGTCCCACAAAATAGTACCAATAAAACCGTCACCTCATCCCGCAGAAAATTAGCCCCTACATAAGAAAATCTCTAAAAAAATAAAAAAAACTATAGCTCTCAGAACATGGACACATTAAAACATATTTTTTTGTTTCAAAAATGATATTATTGTGTAAAACTTTAATAAATGAGAAAAAGTATACATATTAGGTATCGCCACGTCTGTAACAATCTGCTCTATAATAAGGTCACTTGACTGAACCCCTCAGGTGAACGCTGTAAAAATAAATAAATAGAAACTGTGCTAAAACAACCAATTTTTTGGTCACCTTGCCCCATAAAGTGTTATAATGAATGATCAAAAAATCATATGTACCCAAAAATAGTACTAATAAAACTGGCACCTTATCCCCTAGTTTCCAAAATGGGGTCACTTCTTGGGAGTTTCTACTGTAAGGGTGCATCAGGGGGCTTCAAATGGGACATGGCATCTAAAAACCATGTAGAGTTCCTTTTCTTCTGCGCCCTGCCGTGTGCCCATACAGCAGTTTATGACCACATGTGGGGTGTTTCTGTAAACCGCAGAATCTGGGTAATAAATATTGAGTTTTGTTTGGCTGTTAACCATCGATGTGTTAAAGAAAAAAAATTGATTAAAATGGAAAATCTGCCAAAAAAGTGAAATTTAAAAATTAGATCTCCATTTTCCTTTAATTCTTGTGGAACGCCTAAAGGGTTAACAAAGTTTGTAAAATCGGTTTTGAATACCTTGAGGGGTGTAGTTTCTACAATGGGGTCATTTATGGGGGTATCCACTATGTAGGCCCCACAAAGTGACTTCAGACCTGAACTGGTCCTTAAAAAGTGGGTTTTGGCAATTTTCTTAAAAATTTGAAGAATTGCTTCTAAACTTCTAAGCCTTCTAACGTCCTAAAAAAATAAAATGACATTTCCAAAATGATGCCAACATAAAGTAGACATATGGGGAATGTTAAATAATAAATATTTTATGAGGTATCACTTTCTGTTTTAAAAGCAGAGAAATTGAAATTTAGAAAATTGCGAATTTTTCAAATTTTTGGGTAAATTTGCGATTTTTTCATAAATAAAGGTGAAATATTTTGACTCAAATTTATGACTATCATGAAGTACAATGTGTCACGAGAAAACAATCTCTGAATGACTTGGATAAATAAAGGCGTTCCAAAGTTATTACCACATAAAGTGAGATACGGTATGTCAGTTTTGCAAAATTTGGCCTGGTCAGGAAGGGGGCAAATGGCCCAGATGGCAGGTGGTTAATTACATTCAAATTTAAAAATTTCACTAAAAATATCCTTTTTGTTTTTAAAAATATCAGCTTAAGTACCTATTTCTTACAATATTATTTCATATTATTATTATATTATCAAAAATATTAAACTTTTCACTAAAACAGTTAAAGGATTTGATAATCAAATCACTTACTTTCTTTAGGGAACATCATCTTCCATGAATTGATCCTCTCCCTTAGGGATTTTATCAAATCTCCATCTTCATCTTAGGGATTTGATCAAATCTCCATTTTCATCATTTCCCTGCAACATATATATGGTATGTTTCCTTGCAACAGCCAGGTATTTGAGTGCCCTCCATACTATTTGTTTTATTCGACTTTGAGAGAAAAAAATAATGCCAAACCTGGCAATATATAGGACATGGGCCAAATGGGGAGAGACCGAGGGCCTCGCCTATTACCGGCCCCACCCCAAATAGCCCTAATGTAGGAGGCAACATGATTGCAACAGCAAGTCTATCATGCCAAATCCCTGTGAAAAGTAGGTGATGGGTCCAAAGAGTAAAATAAAAAGAGAAAAAAGGAAAAGCAAACACTTGCAATGGGTGTCCTGACCAGAGCAGTCACGCCATCCTTGTAGTCGCATAGAGGCGGCAGATGATCCTCGATGGGTATACATCATGGGGCTGATGAACGAGGCGTAGAGGAAGCGGCATCTGGTACCCTTGTCCAGACCCTAGCCAGTCGCTGCAGTCTCGGCGGTGTGCGGTAGATGTTGATGACTGCTCCATCGGTATCCCGGCACATTGTAGGTTCTCACAACCTTCTGACGGTGAGTGCACCGTATGAGTACGGGAGTTCAGTTGGAAGGAGAGGGAAAAAGGGAACCCCCATCTATAGCGCACTTGCGCCTTTAGTAGGGCTTGTGTTACCGGTCTCCTTTGCCTGTGTCTGTGGAGTGTAGATGGTGCCAGGTCAGCATATAGATGAACTGAGGAGGGGAACCCGGGCAAGGTGGTCAAGTTCCAAGCTGCCGTCAGAATCTGGTCTCTCACTTCCGGGTAGTGAAACTTAACTACGACTTCTCTCGGGAGCTCCAAGGCTCGAAGCTTCCCCGAGGCCCTATGCACTCTGTCCATTCGGAACTGGCTTGTATCAGCTTGTGGGAGTAGGGCTGCAAACAAGGTGAGCAGGGTAGCAGATAGATCGGTGAAAGTCTCTGGTAGACCCTTGAACCTGAAATTGCCTCTGCGAGACCAATTTTCCAGGTCTTCAATTTTCAGCTCAAGGGCAGTCAACTGGGCTGCATGGGAGTTGATGTCCTCCCTATCTGCTCCAATGGCGTCTGAGATATCATCTGTCAACGTCTCTAGGTCAGACACCCTGTTTCCTAGGTCTTGGATTTGGCGGGTATATTCTGCCATGGCTTGCGAGAGTTCAGTACAGAACAGAGAGGCAATGTTCTTGTATAAATCTGCCTGACCTTGGTACGGAATGGCTGGATCAGACGGGAGACCACTTTCAGTGGAAGAGTTAGGGCTTGCGGGAGAGGCCACAGAGTCCGCCATGATGGAGTGCGTAGTAAATCAGAATATATCCGAGTGTCTGCGACGGAGCTGGGGTGCCCATAGGTTTTGTCTTGCCCTTGGTGCAGGTCATCCTTAGGGTCGCTTGAGCAAATAAGGGGTGCTAGTGGAGCCCTGCAAACGGCGCTGAGAGTGGGATTACTTTGGCCTGCAGAGTTCACAGAAGCATGTCCTACTTGTGAGCCACACTCATGCGCCCTCCAGCCTTTAACATTTACGAAGGATTTAATAAAATCTGTAAAATAAGAGATAAAATTGGCAAACATACAAATTGAATGGGAGGTAACCAAAGAGAGCAAAACAAATCCCCAATAATCTTTAAATAGATAAATGCTAAAAACCAAGGTCAGAGCAGGTAGGGCCCTAAATAACAGTAAGAGGGAGATGATCACTGAGGATAAAAAGGAGGAAAAGACAGAGATACTAAATGTTATTATTTTTTTAGCTCTGTACATACAATAGAATAGCTGATGTGCTCATCTGTGTTGTTTTTGCTGATCATTGCTTGAGAAGAGGTAAGGAATTCGGTCAGCTGTTTGCTATTGTGCGTTTGCTAATGAGCCTAGCTCACTAAGGTGTTACATTTGTTGCTGGGGGCGGAGCTTGGGAAGCAGTGTGTGTATATATAGAGACAGACTCATTAGCTGGCCTAATTCATTTGCTGCAAGTACTACCTTCAAGTACTACATTAAGTACTAGTAAAGAGATATTGCAGGAGATAGTCAGGAGGTAGGCTGGAAGGTGGAAACAATACAAAAAAAAAGGTAAGATTTGTTTGATTTAAAGTTACAAATTATTATTATTATTTTTTTTTTTCCTCCTCTTTAAAAGGACTTGGTTCAGTGCAGGAATTGTTGTGCATTTATTTCATGTTCCACTCTTTGGAGATTCGGATGCTGTCAGATCTGTAGACAGTTCTCCTTACTGCAGCAGGAAATTGCATTTTTGAAAGCTGAAATATTTAAATTATCTGTTAAACAAACTCCAGCTAGGACTGCTGCAATGCCACTGCCACAGAGGACCCCCAGAAATGGCAGATGGGTTACTGTAGGTTCTGGAAGTCTTAGAGTGGTGGATAGAAGACATGTCCCACAGTCGGTGGTTCTCCATAATTCATTTGCAGCACTCTCAGAATGTAAGGACAACATGGATATGGACTCAAGCACAGAGGGTGTGAAACCATCGACTCCTATGTCTAATGTATGCAACAAAAAAGATAAAGTGAAGTCTCAAAGGAAGCAGCTGTTGCTGGGTGATTCAATCATAAGAAGTGTGGAGCTTAAAGAAAATGGTTTTGTGAGATGTCTCCCTGGGGCTACTGCTAGAAGAGATAGAAGACGTATTATTAATATTGTTAAGCAAGCAAAGCAGGAAGGGGACGTGGATGTTCTTGTCCATCTAGGGACAAATGACCTGGCTTGCAATGAAGTGTCAGAGGTGAAAAAATCTTTTATCACACTTGGTAATGACGTACAGGATTTTGCATCCACCATTTCATTTTCTGAAGTTCTGCCTGTGCATAATGTTCAGAATGATAGGCAGAGGCGCATAAAGGAGTTCAACATATGGCTTGGTAAATGGTGTCAAGAGCAAGGATTTGGCTTTGTTTCTCATGATAGCTCTACTTGGAATAGAAAGGAACTGTACAAAAAAGATGGTTTGCATCTTTCTCTCAAAGGAACAAATGTACTTAGTGAACAACTCCAAGAATTTGCGAAAGAGTATTTAAACTAGGAAGGGGGGGCAAAAGAGTGAAAATAAAAGAGTCCATTTGCCCCCCGAAACAATGCCAGAACAGGTCAGAAGCACAGAGGTTAAGAAATGATAAGCTCAGAGTCCTGTCTACAAATGCTCGCAGTTTAGGTAAAAAAATCAATGAACTTGATTCAATAATGGCATCTGAGAATGTAGATTTAGTGGCTGTTACGGAGACATGGTTTAATGAAAGAAATGACTGGGACATAACCATACCAGAGTACTCTTTATACAGAAGAGACAGAGAAGGCAAGAAAGGAGGAGGAGTGGCCCTGTATGTGAAAGATAGCATTAAATCTAACCTAATACAAGTTGGTGAGGCCAACATAGAGTCAGTTTGGGTTACGTTGCAGTTTGCTAACCATGCAGTAACTCGTGTAGGTGTGATATATAGACCACCTGGTCAAGTTAAAGAACTAGATGATCTACTAGTTGAAGAAATAGCTAAAATGACAATGAAAGGAGAAGTTATCATTATGGGAGATTTCAATCTCCCAGATATAAACTGGAAAACCAAAATAGCAAGTTCTACCAGGAGTACAGATATTCTAAATTACCTACTGGGGTTATCTCTACAACAAGTGGTTGAGGAGCCAACCCGGAGGGAGGCCATTTTGGATTTGGTATTCACAAACGGGGATTCGGTATATGATGTCATTGTAGGCGAAACCTTGGGAACTAGTGATCACCAGTCAGTGTGGTTTAATATAAGAACTGTGAAAGAGTCCCACCACACAAAAACAAAAGTTTTAGATTTTAGAAAAACAGACTTTTCAAAAATGAAATTAGTCATAAATGAGTCCTTATCAGACTGGAACGGATTACATGGAGTCCAGGAGAAATGGGACTACTTAAAAGGTGCATTATTGAAGGCAACAGAAAATTGCATTAGACTTGTCAGTAAAAGCAAAAAAAGGAGGAGACCACTGTGGTACTCAGCAGAAGTGGCCCAAATCATTAAAAATAAAAAGCTAGCATTTTGTAATTATAAAAAAACCCAGAGCAATGAAGATAAGGAAATCTACAAGATTAGGCAGAGAGAGGCCAAGCAAGTTATAAGAACTTCTAAAGCGCAGGCAGAAGAAAAACTAGCTCAGTCTATGAAAAAAGGGGATAAGACATTCTTCAGATATATAAATGAAAAAAGGAAATTAAAACAAGGAATAACTAAATTAAAAACAAAGGACGGAAGGTATGTAGAAGAGAATAAAGGGCTAGCCGACTGCCTTAATGAATACTTCTGTTCAGTTTTTACAAAAGAAAAAGGAGAAGGACCTCCACTAGAAAGAATGACTAATAAATCGTTTGATGCATGTATCTTTACAGAGGAAGATGTTCTAAGTTTGCTGTCTGAGGCCTCTTTCACACTTGCGTTGTCCGGATCCGGCGTGTACTCCACTTGCCGGAATTACACTCCGGATCCGGAAAAACGCAAGTGTACTGAAAGCATTTGAAGACGGAACCGTCTTCCAAATGCTTTCAGTGTTACTATGGCACCCAGGACGCTATTAAAGTCCTGGTTGCCATAGTAGGAGCGGGGAGCGGGGGAGCAGCATACTTACAGTCCGTGCGGCTCCCGGGGCGCTCCAGAATGACGTCAGAGCGCCCCATGCGCATGGATGACGTGATCCATGCGATCACGTGATCCATGCGCTTGGGGCGCCCTGACGTCACTCTGGAGCGCCCGGGGAGCCGCACGGACGGTAAGTACACTGCTCCCCCGCTCCCCGCTACACTTACCATGGCTGTCAGGACTTTAGCGTCCCGGCAGCCATGGTAACCACTCTGAAAAAGCTAAATGTCGGCTCCGGCAATGCGCCGAAACGACGTTTAGCTTAAGGCCGGATCCGGATCAATGCCTTCCAATGGGCATTAATTCCGGATCCGGCCTTGCGGCAAGTGTTCCGGATTTTTGGCCGGAGCAAAAAGCGCAGCATGCTGCGGTATTTTCTCCGGCCAACAAACGTTCCGTACCGGAACTGAAGACATCCTGATGCATCCTGAACGGATTACTCTCCATTCAGAATGCATTAGGATAATCCTGATCAGGATTCTTCCGGCATAGAGCCCCGACGACGGAACTCTATGCCGGAAGACAATAACGCAGGTGTGAAAGAGCCCTGAGGTGAAGACAAATAAGTCACAGGGGCCTGATGAGATACACCCAAAATTATTAAAAGAGCTTAGTGGTGAGCTGGCAAAACCGTTAACAGATTTATTTAACCAATCATTAGTAACAGGAGTCGTCCCGGAAGATTGGAAATTGGCTAATGTCGTGCCCATTCACAAGAAAGGTAGTAGGGAGGAATCGAGCAACTATAGACCAGTGAGTCTGACATCAATAGTAGGCAAATTAATGGAAACCCTATTAAAGGATAGGATTGTGGAACATCTAAAATCCCATGGATTGCAAGATGAAAAACAACATGGGTTTACTTCAGGGAGATCATGTCAAACAAATCTTATAGATTTTTTTGACTGGGTGAATAAAATAATAGACGGTGGAGGTGCAGTAGACATCGCATATCTAGATTTTAGTAAGGCTTTTGACACTGTCCCACATAGAAGACTTATCAATAAACTGCAGTCATTGAGCATGGACTCCCATATTGTTGAGTGGATTAGGCAGTGGCTGAGTGACAGACAACAGAGGGTGGTAGTCAATGGAGAACATTCAAAACAAGGTCATGTTACCAGTGGGGTTCCACAGGGATCTGTACTGGGACCGATTTTGTTTAATATCTTCATAAGTGATATTGCAAAAAGCCTCGCTGGTAAGGTTTGTCTTTTTGCTGATGACACAAAGATAGGTAACAGGGTTGATGTTCCTGGAGGGAAACGCCAAATGGAAAAGGATTTAGGAAAACTAGAAGAATGGTCAGAACTCTGGAAACTGAAATTTAATGTGGATAAGTGCAAGATAATGCACCTGGGGCGTAAAAACCCAAGGGCAGAATATAGAATATTTGACACAGTCCTGACCTCAGTATCTGAGGAAAGGGATTTAGGAGTAATTATTTCAGAAGACTTAAAGGTGGGAAGACAATGTAATAGAGCAGCACGAAATGCCAGCAGAATGCTTGGATGTATAGGGAGAGGTATAAGCAGTAGAAAGAGTGAAGTGCTTATGCCGCTGTACAGAACACTGGTGAGACCTCACTTGGAGTATTGTGCGCAGTACTGGAGGCCATATCTCCAGAAGGATATAGATACTCTAGAGAGAGTTCAGAGAAGAGCTACTAAACTAGTACATGGATTGCAGGATAAAACTTACCAGGAAAGGTTAAAGGACCTTAACATGTATAGCTTGGAAGAAAGAAGAGACAGAGGGGATATGATAGAAACTTTTAAATACATAAAGGGAATCAACTCTGTAAAGGAAGAGAGCATATTTAAAAGAAGAAAAACTACCACAAGAGGACACAGTTTTAAATTAGAGGGGCAAAGGTTTAAAAGTAATATAAGGAAGTATTACTTTACTGAGAGAGTAGTGGATGCATGGAATAGCCTTCCTGCAGAAGTGGTAGCTGCAAATACAGTGAAGGGGTTTAAGCATGCATGGGATAGGCACAAGGCCATCCTTCATATAAGATAGGGCCGGGGGCTATCCATAGTATTCAGTATATTGGGCAGACTAGATGGGCCAAATGGTTCTTATCTGCCGACACATTCTATGTTTCTATGTTTCTATGTTTCTATGTTGGTGGTGCTAGTGCTGTTGGCACATTCAGTATCATTCTCAATTGGCTACATGTAGACATGTTCCAAACCAAGTTAATGAAGATAAATGTAAACAAGGTACTGGGACCAAGTGGATTATACCCAAAAGTTCTTAACCCTTTCAGGACCGGAGTATTTTTTTATTTTATTTTATTTTTTCATTTTCGTTTTGCACTCCCTGCCTTCCCAGAGCCATAACATTTTTATTTGTCTGTTCACATAGCCATATGAGGGCTTGTTATTTGTGGGACAAGTTGTACTTTCCAACGCCACCATTTAATATTGCATATGATGTAGTGGGAAGCAGGAAAAAAAAACAAATGGAGTAAAATTGAAAAAAAAAAGCGATTCCACCACAGTTTTACGTTTTTTTTAAATATGACGTTCGATGTACGATAAAACTGACAAATTTACTTTCATTCTACAGGTCAGTACAAATCCGGCGATACCTTATATGTATAGTTTTTCTTGCATTTTGATAGTGATCAAAAAAATTAAATGTGGGAAAAAATCTGTTTTATTATTTTGTCGCCATATTTTGACCCATATAACTTTTTTGTAATTATGGGCCCCTGTAATTAATAATTTTGATCACTTTTTATTTAATTTTTTGTAAAAAATGAAGCAACCAAAAACGGCAAATTGGCCATTTGGACGCTATTTTCCGTTTCGCTGTTTGCCGTATGGGGAATATATTTTTATATTTTTTTACTATGGGCGTTTTCGCATATTGCGACACCCATGATGTGTATTCTTTTATTTTTTTTGTTCTTTTATTTTTATTTTGGGAAAAGGGGGGTGATTTGAATTTTTATGTTTTTAAATTTCTACATTTTTTTTAAACATTTTTTTTTATACACTATTTTATAGTTCCAATAGGGAACTATAACATGCAATCATCTGATTGCTATTATCATTGACTCCAATGCAGTTGCATTGAAGTCTATGATGATTTCACTTCTTTTCATATGGAGCCCTGTTATAGGCAAGGGCTCCACAGCAAATACTATGCAGCAGCCTTGTGTCATTCATAAAGAAACAGGCTGCTGCATACACGCTCCGGCTCCTCCTATCGCCACATGGGGGAACCGGAGCACAACCAAAAAGGGGCACTTTTGGTTTCAGCGCGCTCAGATGCCACGGTTAGGACTGACCACGGCATCTGAGGGATTAAATTTCCGCGATCGGCATTACTGCCAGTTGCGGACATGAGCCGCGGGTGTCTGCTAAAAGAAGCAGGTGGCCACCCGTGGCTATGGCGCCCCCGCTATCTTTAAACACACGCCCAGCGCCGTACATGTAAAGCACTGGGCGTGAAAGGGTTTTTTAACCCCTTCCCAACATGTGACATACTATTGCGTCATGGAAGTCAGTGACTTCCCACATTTTGACGTAATAGTAGGTCATGGTGATCGGGCGGGCACCTGAGCGGTGCACGCCCGATCACTGCAGGGGTCCGGCAGTCCCTGGTAGCTGGGCCCCTGCTGTATCCGCCGTCATCGCTGTTTACAGCGATGTCAGCTGATTAACCCCTTATATACCGCGATCAGCGCTGACCGCAACATAGTAGTTGTTTGCCACGGGTGAAGGAGCGCATCGAGTCCCCGCCTGCTTTAGCGGGGACCCCTTGCACGGCATCGGGACCTGCCTCCTACAGGTGCCCAGGAGATCCAGCCCCAGTGTCATACACTAACATGCAATGCATTACAATACAGATGTATTGTAAAGCATTGCAGAGGGAATCAGACCCCAAAAGTTGAAGTCCCATAGTGGGACAGAAATAAAGTATAAAAAAAAGTGTTTTTAATAAAAAAAAATACGTTTTAAGTTAAAAAAGGAAAAAAAAAACGCCCCTTTCCCCAGATTTCATAATAAAAAAATAGAAAAAGAAGTAAAAACACACATATTAAGCATCACCGCGTCTGTAATGACCGGCGCTATAAATATATCACATAATCCACCCGTCCGATAAACACCATAAAAAAATAAAATAAAAACTGTCAAAAAAAGCAATTTTTGTCACCTTACATCACAAAAAGTGCAACACCAAGCGATCAAAAAGGTGTATGTCGAACAAAATGATACCAATAAAACAGTGACCTCATCTCGCAAAAAATGAGACCCTACATAAGAAAATCGCTCAAAATATAAAACTATAGCTCTCAGAACATGGAGACTCTAAAACATCATTATTTTCTTTTAAATATGCTATTATTGTGTTAAAGGGAAATAAATAAAAAAAATATACATATTAGGTATCACTGCATCCGTAACAACCAGCTCTATAAAAATATCACATGACCTAACCCCTCAGGTGAACACCGTAAAAAAAATAAAAATAAAAACAATGCCAAAAAAGCCATTTTTTGTCACCTTACATCACAAAAATTGCAACACCGAGCGATCAAAAAGGTGTATGCCCCCTAAAATAGTACCAATCAAATAGTCCCCTCATCCCACAAAAAAAGTAGACCCTACCTAAGACAATCAGTCAAAAATTAAAAAGCTATGGCTCTCAGACTATGGAGACACTAAAACATCATGTTTTGGTTTAAAAAATTCTATTATTGTGTAAAAGTTAAATAAATAAGACAAAGTATACATATTATGTATTGCCACATCCGTAATGATCTTCTCCTTAAAGATATCACATGACCTAACCCCTCAGGTTTTTGGTCAGCTTGCCCCATAAAGTGTAATAATGATCAAAAAATCATATGTGCCCAAAAACTGTACCAATAAAACTGGCTCCTTATCCCCTAATTTCCAAAATGGGGTAACTTTTTGGGAGTTTCTACTGAAAGGGTGCATCAGGGGGGCTTAAAATGGAACATGGCATCTAAAAAACAGTCCAGCAAAATCTGCCTTCCAAAAACCATATGACGTTCCTTTTCTGCTGCGCCCTGCGGTGTGCCTTTACATTAGTTTACTCCCATGTGGGGTGTTTCTGTAAACCTCATAATCAGGGTAATAAATATTGAGTTTTTTTTGGCTGTTAACCCTTGATGTGTTAAAGAAAAATATGGATTAAAATGGAAAATCTGCTAAAAAAGTGAAATTTAGAAATTTCATCTCCATTTTCCTTTAATTCTTGTGGAACACCTAAAGGGTTAACAAAGTTTGTAAAATCAGTTTTAAGAAACTTGAGGGGTGTAGTTTCTACAATGGTGTCATTTATAGGGGCTTTTTATTATGTAAGTACCAAAACGTGACTTCAGACCTGAACTGGTCCTTAAAAAGTGGGTTTTGGAAATTTTCTTAAAAATTTCAAGATTTGCTTCTAAACTTGCTTCTAAACTTCTAAGCCTTCTAACGTCCTAAAAAAAAAATAGCATTTACAAAATGATGCCGAGACAACTGCATGGAAGCGGGACATATCTCATCCGTTTTGGGACTGTTTGACAGCCACTGAAATCTGGGACTGCCCCTCCTGATCCAGGTCGGCTGGGAGGTATGCTAGCCATCCGTATAAAAATCTTGGAAATTCTTTTTAACCGTTGAACTAATGCCCTGGATCTACCAAAAGCGCAATAAAAAGCACACATTTCTCCTTAACTATAGCACAGCCTATCACAGGAATACACTTGACTTCAGGGCATGCTTTTACTTGTAGTTCTACCATCAGCAAATAACTGATCTGTGCCCATTATATAAGGTGAAGATCCCATCTTTATATACATTTCTAGGCATGAGCTCTTGTGTAAGTCCAAGTGTCTAGGGACATGAGATATTTTGGATTTTGTCCCATTGTTCATCTACAGTAGTTACATTATGTCTAAGGTAAGTGATTTGCCGCAAAACAGAATGTCTTCTTGCTTTGTGGTAACAAATCGATTTTTCTTGAAATAGCGGTAAAATGTTTTTAAAATTTTGTACTTACCTCATCCATTTGATCGCAAAGTCCTGCATAACGGAAACCAAGACGGATCCGTTATGCTGCCCATAGACTTGTATTATGACGGAATGCAAAACGAAAGCCTTTAAAAGGCATTCCGTTTTGCTTTCCGTCATAGTAGAAGTCTATGGGCAGCATAACGGTTCTGATGTGAACCCACCCTATTTAGTCACAAACAAATTTTTTTGCAAAATTTGGAGAAGTGGCAGGATCGAATTTTAGAGAACTAATTATTTCCTAGGCAGAGTCTACTCTGCTTTTCCTGTTGTCCTGGGTCTGCACAGCTATTGTGATGTCATCCAGCAGCTTGGAATGTTTATTGTGATGTCACCGGGGTATATAATATACTTCTGGTCACAGAGCAGTCACACATCAGCTGGAAGTGATTAGTAAGTGCCCCCTCTCATATCTTATCCACTTTTCTGCAGGTTTTTTTTTTTTAATGTGACATGTGTTATCAGAGTTATCAGAGTCAATTTTATCTCAGCTACATCTGTATATAAAAAAAGGAAAACAAATGCTTTTTTAACTTTTTTTTTTTTCCAGCTAATATTATAATAGTTCCCTAAAATAGTCTATAGCAGAGCCTCTCAAAGGAATGCACTTGAATTCAAGGCATTCTGTAACTTATAGTTCTACAGCATTAAATAACTGAGCTGTTCCCATTATATACAGTGCAAACCCTGTCTTTCTGTATCTTTTCTAGTGTGAGCCTGATCTATGCTATACCATCTGTGCAGGATTGTTAGTGTTACAAAAAAACAAAACTTTTACTGAGTAGCAACTTTACTACCCAATAGTGTGGGTGAGGGTGTGGGGTCTTAGAAAGGGTAAGGAAGTCATTTTTCATACATACTGCAAATGGTGACCCTTAAAAGAACCTGAACCCGCACTTGCATCCTTTTACTAGCAGAAAAGCTGCACACAAGGCACATTTACTAGGACTAGAGGGATGACCATACTGGACATAGTACTAACCAACAGACCTGACAGAACAACAGATGTGCAGGTTTGGGGACATCTGGGAAATAGTGACCATAAAATAATAAACTTCCAATTGTCTTTCAAAAGAGTGTTTCTTCAGGGATGCACAAAAAGACCGAACTTATGAAGAGCAAATTAACTGTGACAATGTCTTCAAAAATAAAAATACATTGATAAAATGGGATATTTTTAAAAGCATCTTAAACTCTCACAGATACATACTAGTGTTGATCGAGCACCGTAGTGCTCCGATGCTCGGGGGCTCGGACCGTACACATCGTGATGTTCGGGTGCTCGACCGAGCACCCGAGTATAATGGAAGTCAATGGGAGAACCCGAGCATTATACCAGATACCCCCTGCTCTGAAGAGGGGAGGGTGCCTGGTTCATATGAAAAGTTTAGAAATTGATGGGAACAGCATGAGGAGGATATCTGCATACATCTTGGACCCCCATGTCACTGCTGGGAATGATGTTGTCTGAGTAGTACGCCACTTTTACCGACTGACAATAATACGCATAAAACCAAAGATAAAATCTATTGTAGATTAAATAGTGTTAGGAAACATTCTTTCCTGTATATTTAAGTGCAAGTTCAACCCAAAATTTTGTTGATTTTCGGACCTGGGGACATGATTAAGAGGGACGGCCGGTGGCATCCATATTTTACCGCTAGAGGAAATTCTTGGACCGGCGCAAAACGAACCACAGCCAAAGCATTTGTTGCCACGAATGTTTTCACTAATCAACAATGAAAGTCGGAGGTTCGAAGACGATCCCACAGGCGATCCGGCGGCATTATTCCTATTACCCGCCGAGCATTTTCTAGGAAAACAAACTCTTTGGGTTCCGGGGGGAGTATGGTTGCAAAGCTGAAACTTAAACTAATTGACTGAAGGACACCACCAGGAGTGGAGCCTGCGGCTTAATTTTACTACGCACGGGAAACCTCACCCGGCCCGGACACGGGAAGGATTGACAGATTGATACCTCTTTCTCATGGCCTTTGTGAGTGATTGGATTGAGACAATTTGTGTGGTTAATTCCGATAACCAACGATACTCATCCGTGCTAAGTAATTACGTGACCCCCGGATGCCAGTGCTAGGACATTGCAGAGATATTATCAAAAACACTGGGTATGAAAAATGTATATGTGATCGCACACTACATCCAGCACTCTGCCCTCCATGCTGGATGAGACATTGGTGTACATTTTGGCCAAAGCGTATTAAGCCACTCACCGCGTCAAGGTCGTCTCATTTGAGTGGTCCCTAACTCTTGTTCCTACCTGTTTATGGGCCATGACAGCCACACAAAATCCAGGGAATGCAGATCAGCATGCAAGCCAAGTACACTCTGCTTTTAACCCCGTCCGGTGCCATTACAGCTTTCATCGGATCCAGGGATGCAAGTACCAACATGCATGCTGAGCCCACCATATACTTCTCCTGGAGCCAAATGGCTAATGGTAGGTTCTTTATAAGCAGACTCAGTTTTATGCTGACTTTAAAACCAGCCTCCAGGACAGATTGACTGGTCAGGTGTGCTTGACTCAAAGGAGATCGCCACGCCTCCAATATATGCTACAAAGAAAAAATGTGGGGGGTTGAGTCAGCACAACCTGCCTGCAGGTGCAGATCACTATGGCGAAATACATATACAAACGGAAAATGCAAATGTGATCGCAGCTGTGCTTAGTGTAGGGAGAGGATTCTGCTGGTGATTTCAGGGAGAGAATAGGAGAGAACCTTTGCTCAAAACATGAATCTAAATCAGCGATCTACATACATTGTGTTGTGTGGGTGCAGGGCACAATTTATTTTATCCTGCCCTGCAGCGGCGGCAGCCATTTTATGCAAGCTCAGTGCACCAGCACTGCATCTGAGCTTTTGGGACATTGAAATCCAAGCTATAAAAACAGCACAAATAATCTGTTTTTTTGGGGGCAATTTACAACATCTGGTGCATTTGCAGGCTTAGTCAGTGTGCAATTTAAGCTAGAAATACAGCTATAATTTTCTGGGCTTTTAAAAACACACTTTTTTTTCCAAAAAACACTATTTTACTATTTTCCCGATCTGCAAGTGTTTAATTCAAGTTTAATATATACAGCTTTCATATTCTGTTAACAAAAAAAAAACACTTTTTTGGCAATATACAACATCTGGATTAGTGAGTGTGCAATTTAAGCTAGAAATATAGCGATCATTTTCTGGATTTTTAAAAACACACTTTTTTTGCCAGATTCCACAATTTTTCTGGCCTTGCAGCATCAGCACGTGTGAAATTCAAGGGTTATTTACTGCTGTCAAATTCAGTTATTAAACAAACACCCGTTTGGGCAAAAAAAAAATTGTTGGCAGCCTTTGCTGCAGATGTCATTGTGAGATACACCCTTTAAATACAGGGATTCTATTCAGGTATTTGAAATACCGCCATTTGGTGCACAAATCTTTAATTGAGGCCTAGTGTGGGTCAGGCCGTGTGAGATACATCCTGTATATATAGGGCTTATATTCTTCTATTAATAAAACACAATTTTTGGGGCAAAATACACAATTTGTCAGGCCTTGCAGCATCAGCACGTTTGAAATTCCAGGGTTATATACTGCTGTCATATTCAGTTATTAAACTAACACCCGTTTGGGGAAATCAAAAAATCATTTTGCAGCCTTTGCTGCATATGTCATAGTGTGGTTCTATTCAGGTATTTGAAATACCGCCATTTTGTGCACAAATCTTTAATTGAGGCCTAGTGTGGGTCAGGCCGTGTGAGATACAGCCTGTATATACAGGGCTTATATTCTTCAATTAATAAAACACCCTTTTTTGAGCAAAATATACAATTTTTCAGGCCTTGCAGCATCAGCACGTTTGAAATTCCAGGGTTATATACTGCTGTCATATTCAGTTATTAAACTAACACCTGTTTGGGCAAAAAAAATTGTGATTACACGTGCATAAGTCACTGTCAGATTTAGGGCAGAAATACAGCTTTTTGGTTAGGGTGAAAAAACCCTCTGATATACTGCACATCTGTGATTACACGTGCATAAGTGATTGTCACATTAAGGCCAGAACTACAGCTTTTTTCTTACTGGGGTGAAAAAACCCTCTGATATACTGCACATCTGTGATTACACGTGCATAAGTGATTGTCACAATAAGGCCAGAAATACGGCTTTGGCTTACTGGGGTGAAAAAAAAAACTCTGATATACTGCACATCTGTGATTTCACGCGCATAAGTGATTGTCACATTAAGGCCAGAAATCCTGCTTTGGCTTACTGGGGTGAAAAAAAAACCTCTGATATACTGCACATCTCTAATTACACGTGCATAAGTGATTGTCACATTAAGGCCAGAAATACAGCTTTATTCTTACTGGGGTGAAAAAACCCTCTGATATACTGCACATCTGGGATTAGACGTGCATAAGTCACTGTCACATTTAGGACAGAAATACAGCTTTTTGGTTAGGGTGAAAAAACCCTCTGATATACTGCACATCTGTGATTACACGTGCATAAGTGATTGTCACATTAAGACCAGGAATCCTGCTTTGTCATACTGGGGTGAAAAAACCCTCTGATATACTGCACATCTCTGGTTACACATGCATAAGTGATTGTCACATTTAGGCCAGAAATACGCCTTTTGGTTACTGGGGTGAAAAAAGACTCATATATTGCACATCTGGGATTACACGTGCATAAGTGAGTGTCACATTTAGGCCAGAAATACGCCTTTTTGGTTACTGGGGTGAAAAAAGCCTCTGATATACTGCACATCTGGAATAAGACGTGCATAAGTGAGTGTCACATTTAGACCACAAATACCGCTGTCATATAGAGTTAAAAAATAAATACATTTTGTGCAATACCCTACATCAGGGTTTTTATTGGCGGTTAATTTTTTTTAACAGACTTAACCACTTTTTACTTTGCTTTGTAAACGCTAACTATGAGGCAAACATCTAATAAGGGATGCGGTCATGGTCGTGGTGGTGGTGTTGGTGGAGCCTCTGGTGCAGGGAGAGGACATGGCCGTTCTGCCACAGCTACACGTCCTACTGAACCTACTACCTCAGGTCCCAGTAGCTGCCAGAATCTACAGCGATATTTGGTCGGGCCTAATGCTGTTCTAAGGATGGTAAGACCTGAGCAAGTACAGGCCCTAGTCAATTGGGTGGCCGATCCAGCACGTTTACATTATCTACCACCCAGTCTTCTGCAGAAAGCGCAGAGGTGGCGCCTGAAACCCATGCCCATTAGTCTGTCACATCACCCCCATGCATATCGGTGAACCTGTTTGAGCCTCAAGTCATGCAGCAGTTTCTTATGCTGTTTGAAGACTCTGCTTGCAGGGTTTCCCAAGGGCATCCACCTAGCCCTTCCCCAGGGGTGGAAGACATAGAATGCACTGACGCACAACCACTTATTTTTCCTGATGAGGACATGGGAATACCACCTCAGCACGTCTCTAATGATGATGAAACACAGGTGCCAACTGCTGCGTCTTTCTGCAGTGTGCAGACCGAAAAGGAGGTCAGGGAGGAAGACTGGGTGGAAGACGATGCAGGGGACAATAGGTCCTAGACTCCACATGGAATGAAGGTCGTGCCACTGACTTTCAGAATTCGGAGGAAGAGGCAGTGGTGAGACCGAGCCAACAGCGTAGCAAAAGCGGGAGCAGGGTGCAAAAGCAGAGCAGCCATCGCCAAAACAGTTCGCCTGCTACTGGCCACCGTCACCAGGGACCGAGCACACCAAAGGCAGCTTCAAGGAGTTCCCTGGCATGGCACTTCTTCACACAATGTGCTGACAACAAGACCAGAGTGGTTTGCACGCTGTGCCATCAGAGCCTGAAGCGAGGCATTAACGTTCTGAACCTTAGCACAACCTGCATGACCAGGAATCTACATGCGAGACACGGGCTGCAGTGGAGTAAGCACCTTCAAAACCAAGAAAGGGCTCAGGCCCCTCCTGCTCCCTCTTCTGCTGCTGCCTCTGCCTCTTCCTCCACCTCTGGAGGAACATTGACACCTGCCGCCCAGCAAACAGAGGATGTGCCACCAACAACACCACCTCCGTCACCAAGCATCTCCACCATGTCACACGGAAACGTTCAGCTCTCCATCTCACAAACCTTTGAGAGAAAGCGTAAATTCCCACCTAGTCACCCTCGATCCCTGGCCCTGAATGCCAGCATTTCTAAACTAATGGCCTTTAAAATGCTGTCATTCAGGCTGGTGGAGACGGACAGCTCATGTCGCTTGCTGTCCCACAGTACGTCGTTCCCAGTCGCCACTACTTCTCCAGGAGAGCCGTGCCCTCCCTGCACAACCAAGTATCGGATAAAATCAAGTGTGCACTGCGCACATATACGTGGACCAGTAAGCACGGCCAGGGACGCTATATCTCCCTAACTGCACACTGGGTAAATATAGTGGCGGCTGGGCCCCAGGCGGAAAACTGTTTGGCGCACGTCCTTCCGCTGCCAAGGATCGCAGGGCATCATTCTTTGCCTCCTGTTGCCTCCTCTTCCTACTCGGCTTCCTCCTCTTCTTCTTCCACCTCCTCATCCGGTCAGCGACAGACCTTCACCACCAACTTCAGCACAGCCAGGGGTAAACGTCAGCAGGCCGTTCTGAAACTGATGTGTTTGGGGGACAGGCCTCACACCGCGCAGGAGTTGTGGCGGGGTATAGAACAACAGACCGACGAGTGGTTGCTGCCAGTGAGCTTCAAGCCCGGCCTGGTGGTGTGCGATAATGGGCGAAATCTCGTTGCAGCTCTGGGACTAGCCGGTTTGACGCACATCCCTTGCCTGGCGCATGTGCTGAATTTGGTGGTGCAGAAATTCATTCACAACTACCCCGACATGTCAGAGCTGCTGCATAAAGTGCGGGCCGTCTGTGCGCACTTCCGGCGTTCTCATCCTGCCGCCGGTCGGCTGTCTGCTCTACAGCGTAACTTCGGCCTTCCGGCTTACCGCCTCATATGCGACGTGCCCACCAGGTGGAACTCCACCTTGCACATGCTGGAGAGACTGTTCGAGCAGCAGCAGGCCATAGTGGAGTTTCAGCTGCAGCACGCACGGGGGAGTCGCACTGCGGAACAGCACCACTTCACCACCAATGACTGGGCCTCCATGCGAGACCTGTGTGCCCTGTTGCGCTGTTTCGAGTACTCCACCAACATGGCCAGTGGCGATAACGCCGTTATCAGCGTTACAATACCACTTCTGTCTCCTTGAGAAAACACTTAGGGCGATGATGGAAGAGGATGTGGCTCAGGACGAGGAGGAGGAAGAGGGGTCATCTTTTAGAAGTGGCTCAGAAAGAGGATTTTTGCAACAGCAGAGGCCAGGTACAAATTTGGCCAGCCAGGGCCCACTACTGGAGGAGGAGGATGGGGATGAAGCATGTTCACAGCGGGGTGGCATCCAACGCAGCTCAGGCCCATCACTGGTGCGTGGCTGGGGGGATACGGAGGACACAGACGATACGCCTCCCACAGAGGACAGCTTGTCTTTACCTCTGGGCAGCCTGGCACACATGAGCGACTACATGCTGCAGTGCCTGCGCAACGACAGCAGAGTTGCCCACATTTTAACGTGTGCTGACTACTGGGTGGCCACCCTGCTGGATACCCGTTACAAAGACAATGTGCCGTCCTTAATTCCCTCACTGGAGCGTGACTAACTACCAACTACGCTGGTAGACGCGCTTCTGAGAGCATTCCCAACTGACGCCTGGGGACAAGTGGAAGCACAAGGCGAAGGCAGGGGAGGAGGAAGAGGTCGCCAACGCAGCTGTGTCAGCGCCAGCACCTCAGAAGGCAGGGTTAGCATGGCCGACATGTGGAAAAGCTTTGTCACCTCGCCGCAACAACTGGCCCCAACTGCTGTTATGGAGCGTGTTAGCAGGAGGCAGCATTTGAACAACATGGTGGAACAGTACCTGTGCACACGACTAAATGTACTGACTGATGGTTCTGCCCTATTCAACTTCTGGGTCTCCAAATTGTCCACATGGCCAGAGCTTGCCCTGTATGCCTTTGAGGTGCTGGCCTGCCCTGCAGCCAGTGTACTCTCTGAACGTGTATTTAGCATGGCAGGAGGCGTCATTGCAGACAGACACAGCTAACGTGGACAAGCTCATGTTCATTAAAATGAACCAGGCTTGGATCCCACAGGACTTGTCTGTTCCTTGTGCAGAATAGACAGTTCTAACAGCCTCAACCATCCATCCTTGTACTCAAGTGCACTTATTCCTTTTTTTTTTTTTTATGTCCCAATATTTTGGGGGATACCCCTATGTATAAATGCAAAATAACACACATTTGTGTTGGCTACCTATTCCTCCTTCGCCGCCGCTTCCACCGAGACCGGAAAGTGAGCCTACACAGCCACATCCACCCATTCGCCGCCACCTCAACCGCTTCCTCTAACATCATTCCTAATTTTTATTGTTTTAAGGTCTTTTATGTTCCCTATCCACATTTGTTTGCAGAGCATTTGCCATGCTCTTAAGCACATTTTGCTTGCCTTTTGCAGCCCTCTAGCTCTTTCCATGACATTTTTACAGCCATTTTAGTGCTCAAAAGTTCGGATCCCCATTGACTCAAAAGTTCGGGTCCCCGAATTTTTTTTTCAAGTTCGGCCGAACCTGAACATCCAGGTTTCCGCTCAACTCTAATTAGGAATCCTAACATACCATTCCATCTCTCCCCTCTTGATGGAAGTAGTCAGGTCCTTCTTCCTGTCAGGAGGAGGGGGGCTCTATAGAGTTATAGAGAGGGTTAGTTTAGCAAGCCTGGATTGAGGAAGCACATCAACTGCTCCCACTCCAAGGACCTAGGGACTAAAGGCACAAGTCCACTGTGAGAACCAATACTCCAGGGAGGCTACCAAGTCCCCGGTCATAGAAGATCTGCAAGCTACAGTATTTAAAGACGACATATTTATTAGCATTACAGCTATATAGACTTCACTGCAGGTGAGGGTATAATAAGTTAAGACACCCATCATCACAGTTCGGGACAGGCATAATCGAAAGCCTGAATCACAAAGTGTACACCAATAGCCATAAGTGCCAGCTTATTGCTGTTATCAAAGAGAAATCGGGATAGAGAAAGAGAAGGACTAATCTAAAGTGCTATTGTCTGCCATCTTGCCTGCCACCATACCACATTATCTGAAGATAGAGAAAATGCACAGTGTACAGACAACAGATAGATCTACTGTAACTCATCCTTTGAATTCAGCAATGAAAAGGTTTCTTCTACATCTGCATGATTCCTTCATACCACAGAGGAACACTATAGGGGCATTTACTAGGGGCACTATATAGGGGATATGGGTAACATGATTACAAGTATAGGCACTATGGGAGCATTATTACTTCTGGGGCACAGTGGGGACATGTTGGGGGCCCTGTAGGAGCACTATTAATACCATGTGTGCTGTAGCAGAGAATTATTCCTATTGGTGGGACTTTTGGGAGCACTATTACTGTGGGGGCCCCTTGGCAAAGTATCAGCTTACTACAATTATTTTTGGAGGACGTTATGTTTACACTATTAGTGTCAGGGGCACTATTTGCTGGGAGTTGTTATTCTAGGGCACTGTGTGCCAATAATTATTGACGGGCACTATCTGCATGGTACTAGTATTACCAGGGGGTTTATCTGTTGCTGCAGTATAATATTGGGGAGCACGGCAGGCAGAGTATTGGGGATGGTAGGATGATTTGTCCAAAAGGTGGGAGGATGATGGAAAAGTAGTAAACTAATTTTTTTTTTGTCAAACTGCAGAGAAGAGAAATGGTGGTCTGGTCTGAAAGGAGAAGAAGAGAAAAGAGGGAAGGAACAGCTACATCAAAGGATCTAAGAGGTATGGGGTGCTGTATTACCCTGCATTGATAGACAAACATCGACCGGGATGATTTACGAATGCGATCGCGCG
Organism: Bufo bufo; assembly: GCF_905171765.1. Lineage (NCBI taxonomy): Eukaryota > Metazoa > Chordata > Amphibia > Anura > Bufonidae > Bufo > Bufo bufo. The sequence continues at coordinate 85,101,641 of NC_053389.1, forward strand.
AACGCGATCAAATGTTCACGAACCGCAAGTTTGCGGCTGGCCCCATTAACTTTAATAGCAGGCGTACCTGAAAAACCTTCAGGTCATTATTGCAGCCACCAAATACTTATAAGAAGTGCACAAATCGTCCTACAACATGGACAATGACATACCAGAGGGGGATCAATGGCAAAAATTCCCACAAAAAAATATGTATTTTAATCAGGGACTTAAAGGGAAACTCTCAGAAATGTGGCCTGCTGGAGCCTAGAAAATTTTTATTTTAGGCCACGGGAGTACAGGCCCCAAACATTAGGCATTCACCGGACAGAAAACATCAAGTGATTATGTGGCTGGAGGTACAGTATATTAGACGGTCATTGGATAACAATTTTATTTCAGGCCAATGGAGTACAGGTCCCAAAAATTATTCATTCAATGTACAGAAAAGAACAAGTGATTATGTGACTGGAGTTATAATAGATGGTCATTGGGTATCAATTTTACTGCAGGCCAGTACAAATAAATGTCAAATACATATGTTTAAAAGAACTAAAAATATAAAATTTGATTAAAAATATGGATAACTAAATCCCCCCTCTTGAAAAAAACACAAATGATAATAGGTGAAATTCCATAACACGTGGTCATCACAGGTGTTGAATTCCTCCGAGGCCCCAACAATTAGGCATTCACCGTACAGAAAATATCAAGTGATTATGTAGCTGGAGGTATATTAGACGGTCAATGGATATAAATTTTACTGCAGGCAAGAGGACTACAGGCCCCAAAAATTATTCATTCACCGTACAGAAAAGAACAATTGATAATGTGGCTGGAGGTACATTAGGCGGTCACCGTATAACAATTTTACTGTTGACCAGTTAGATTACAGGCCCCAAAAATTATGCTTTCACCGTATATAAAAGATCAAGTGATTATGTGGCTGGAGGTATATTAGACGGTCAATGGATATCAATTTTACTGCAGGCCAGTCGACTATAGGCCCAAAAAATGATTCATTCACCGGATAGAAAACATCAAGTGAGTATGTGGCTGGAGGTATATTAGACAGTGTAGGGGATCAGCTCTATTTCGGGGGTCATTCTCACAGGTATCTTCAGGACACCAAGTTTAAGATCCAAACACGGTGCTTTATTGCGGCACATCCGCATAAACATAAACAATAATACAAAATAATAAACACTCGCCCGGCTAGGCTCTAACTAAACAACCAGATCCCTGACTCACCTAAGTCCCTGTTCACACCCTGTGAACACATGCAGCTTTCTGAGCCAATGTCCCACAGCCTCCTGGCTGTACAGAGCACAGTACGCCCACGGTCTCCAGTCCAGTGTCTCTTGGGGAATAGTGGTCTCTCAGCCCTCCTGGCTTGGACCACACAGAGCCTCCAGGCCTCTGTCCACAGGTAACACACTCCCCCCTTGCTGACACCCTGGGAGGTGCTTTATGCCAGCCTGATTACTTCCAGCTGGTCTCGACTGTGGTGGAATAGGGGTGTGGACCGAACTAACCACCCCTTCCTTGCCTCTACCCTGCGTGAGACCTGTCACTGTCTCACAACAGTCATTGGATATCAATTTTACTGCAGGCCAGTAGAAATAAATGTCAAATACATATGTTTTAAAGAACAAAAATTATATAATTGGATTAAAAACATGGCTAACAAAATCCCCCCTTTTGAAAAAACAAACAAATGATATTAGTTGAAATTCAATAACACGTGGTCGTCACAGGTGTTGAATTCCTCCAAGGTCCCAAACATGAGGCATTCACCGGACAGAGAAGGCCTTTTATGCCGCTGTATTTACATAAGACAGGGACCATTATTTATTCCATGTGGTGGCCTATATGTCTGGGCTGGCATGAGGAAATTCAATTAAACGCGGTCATCACAGGTGTTGATTTCCTCCGAGATACATGCCTCATTCATTTAAAAAAATGTGAGGAAGTCGAGTGCGCTTATCGGTCACGGCCCCCCTGCTGCGCTGAACGTCCTTTTGGACAGGACACTTGAAGAGGAGCAAGCCAAGAGTTCCATGGTAAATTGTGCCAGCTCTGGCCACAGGTCAAGCCTGTTCACCCAGTAGTCCAGGGGTTCCTCGCTTCTCAGAGCATCCACATCGGCCATTAACCCAATGTAGTTGGACACCTGTCGGTCTAGGCGTTCCCTGGGGCGGTATCCGGAGGGTGGCTGTCGATGGGTTGTTTGCAAGAATGATCTCATATCTGAAGTGACCAAAACATCTTCAAAAGCCCTCTTCTTGCATGCACTGTAGGATTGGTACTCGCAACTGTTTCTTTGTGGGTGCAAATTCCTCTGCCAGCGCCCGCAACAGCAGAATGCAGCATCTCTCAAAGTAAGGCCTGGAAATGCTGCATTTTGACAGCCCTCTGTGAAGATGACAACATGTCCACAATTTTGTGTTTGTACCGGAAGTCTAAATATGTTGCCACCCAGTATTAGTCTTTTCCCTTTACGCTTTCTATACGGGGGTCCCTCTTCAAACACTGGAGCATGAAGGCCTCCATTTGCACTAAATTAGAAGCGGTGGAGTGGCCTGGCTCCTGCTCATCGCCCAGGAGAATGTCATCCTCGGTCTCCTCTCCCCATCCACGGACAACACCAGGGATCCCAGAAAAGTTTAAAGCCTGCTCTTCTTGCTCCTCCCCCCAGGCACCATCCTCCTCTGACTCCTCTTCAGACTCCTGCTGACTTGTCTCAGATGGAGTAGCCCCTCCTGGGAATTCATTTAGGACTACTACTTCCGCATCTTCCTGCTCCTTCTCCTCGAGGGCTTGATATACCATGATGCAATGCACACTCCAGAAAGAAGGCTTAATGTACGATGTCACTGATGGCGCCTGGCTGTGACTGACCAGTTTAGTGATCTCATCAAATGGTCGCAGAAGTCCGCATGCATCGTGCATGAGCATGAGCAGCCACTGGCACGGTGAAAAAAAACAAGCTCCTCAGAACATGTCCTGCCACAGAATTCGTATAGGTAGTCGTTAACGGCACGTTTTTGCTCTAGCAACTTATCAAGCCTATACAATGTGGAGCTCCAGGGCATCGGGCAGTCACAAATCAGACGTCTGACGGGCAAGTGGTGTCACCGCGGAACATTTGCAAGGCGAGCCATGGCCGTGTAAGATCTTCTAAAATGGCCAGAGATTTTCCTGGCCTGCTGCAAGACATCCTGGACCCCGGGGTATTTGGCAACGAATCGCTGCACAACTAAGTTCAGAACGTGTGCCATTTTGCCCTGTTTCAGCGCTCTCAGCAGATTGGCACCATTGTCGCACACCACGTTACCAACTGTCAAATTGAGCGGGGTTAGCCACTGATCGGCCTGTGACCGCAGAGCTGAATGCCGTGCAGGACCGGTGTGGCTCTTGGCTTCCAGGCTCAAGAACCGCAGCACAGCATGGCAACATCTCACCTGGCACATCGAATAGGTTCTGGGAAGCTTGAAGGCCGCAGCGGAAGAGGCGGTAGCAGTGGAATTGGAGGAGTCAGCCGAGGAGGAGACGGAGGATGGAGTAGGAGAAGAAAAGACAGGTCTGCATGCAATCCGTGGCGGTAACACCAAATCCACACGCGTGCCACGGGTTGCTTGCTAGACAGCCGTCAGAAGGTTCACCCAGTGGGCAGTAAAAGTTATGTACCTTTCCTGCCCGTGTTTCCTAGACCACATGTCTGTGGTCAGATGTATCTTGGCACCAACACTGTGTGCCAGAGATACATTCACTTGCCGCTAAACATGGCTATATAGCTCTGGGATGCCCTTCTGGGAGAAATATTTCCTTCCGAGGACCTTCCATTGTGGTGTGCCAATGGCCACAAATTTTCTAAAGGCCTCAGAGTCCACCAGTTTATATGGCAGTAGTTGGCGGGCTAGCAGTTCCGACAATCCAGCGGTCAGCCGTTGGGCAAAAGGGTTATCAACTTTTTACGTTCGAACATTTGGGCCACGGAAGCTTACCTTTTGCCAGATGAACGCGACGACTGCATGGTGGAAGGTGCAGTGGAGGACAAATGGGAGGAGAGAGGAGAAGGAGAAGAGGAAGAACATGGAGCACTGGGAGTGTGGCTTTGTGGGTTCTGATGGTGTTGCTCCCACTGGGCTCAGTGATGGGAGGCCAGGTGCCTTCTTAAAGGGAGTCTGTCACCTCCATATGGCCATATACAGTGCTTACATGGCTCTGTAGCACACCTATACAGGATTGTAACTGTACCTTTGTTCTTTTCTTTAGACTTGCACCAGCAGGAAAAACGAAGTTTAATTCATATGCAAATGAGCACTCGCAAGTGCCCAGGGGCGGCGTTCAGTGTGTAGGTGCCCAGGCTGCTCTGCCTTCTTTTCACTTTACTCCTCCCCTCTTCCTTTGCCCTATCGATGAGGCAAGAGACTTGGAGGGCGGACAAAGGCAGAGATGTGACCGTGCATTGTGGATGATACATTTGCATTCTGCTTTTTACCTCCTGTGCACTGCGAGTTCTGCCTGCTTCTCCTCCTCCTCCTCCCTATCTGCTGCTCTGTCTCTCCCTCTGAACACTCCCCTCCTCTTCCTCTCTTGTGGGCACCTACGTGACGTCCATCATCAGGTCATCATCGTCACCTTTACTACCACTGACATTAGAGATCTCGGAGTAGGCAGCAACAGCGGGGACCACCCTCCTTGGGCTGATCTGGGTACTGAAGTCAGACCGCTGGTTGGCGGCCATTGCTATCTCCTCTTCATGATCCAGTGCCAAGAATGGCTGCTCATCGGTAAGGTCTGGGAATGGATGGGAAAATAATTCCTCTGACTCGAGTGAAGGGGCTATGGTGGTGGTAGTGGTGGTGCTGTCTTTGGGTGTACATACAGCAGAGAGTGAGGAGGGTGCTGATACAGAGAATGCGGTGGGTGCAGAAGCAAATGGCTGAGTGAGCCACTCAACCAACTCTGGTGTGTCCTTTACGCACGCACCTTCTCCAACTTCCCACTTAGTCTCCGGCCTGGTGCACCTGCCTGACCTCTACCACCCCTGAGGAATGGCCTGCCTCTTCCACTGCCTGTCATTTTCAAAATGACCCTGAGACAAAGTCCCTATAGAAGAGCAGTATTTGTGGAAACAGATTAACAGTGTCACGGGGTGCCAAAGGCGCACTCGGTCTCCCATCAGCCGCAGACCTGCTGCTTAGCTTTGGGAGAGAGGATCTGTGTTTGGCCTCGTTCCCAGGGTGGCTTTGCTAGCTGGGAGGCTCCCTGCTCCTAGGACTGCCTTGAGTGCCGAGCTGATCACTCGGTGCTCGACTTGTCTGTCTGTCGGTCATGTGACGCTGGCCATGTCACATGACCCTCAGACCCCACTATAAATACAGGCAGCCTGCTGGCCACAGGTTGCCTGTTAATTCTAGGTTCCTGGCTATTTGTTGGACTACTGAATACTCACCTGATCCTGTTCCCTGACGATCCTTTGCCTGCTCCTCCTGTACTGCACATCCCTCCTGGTATTGGGACCTCGGCTCCCACCTGACTACTCTTTGCGGACTCCTCTGATACTTCTCTAATCTCCTGGTATTTGACCCCGGCTTCTCCTGACCATTCTTTGCTTAACCCTCTGTACTGCGTAGCTCTCTTTGTTCTGACCCGGTCCGTTCACGTTCCATATTTTGTCTTCTCTATCTTCCCTGCACATATCCTGAGTAAGGGACTGTCGTCCAGTTGTCCCCTGTCATCAGGACTCGTGAGGAAAGTAGGCAGGGCCAGGGGTGAGGGTGGAGAGCAGTGGTCACTATCCTTCCCCCTGTGTGTGTGTGGACGTGACCGTCACAAATAGAACCCCTTAATGAGTTTTTTTCTGGAACAAGTATATCAAACCACTTAATCAGTTTATTTTGGTGCAACAGGTATATCACACCAGTTGCAATTAGTTATTCCAATTGTATTTTTCCCTCTGTATAGCTGTGGTATCTCAGCAGAACCGCACACAAATGCTGCACAATACAAATGCACTATATAGAAAGTATATTATAGGTATATCACACCCCTGCCTCAATCAGTTTTTTTGGGGGGCAATTGGTACATCACACCAGTTGCAATTAGTTGTTACAATAGCGTTTGTTCCTCTGTATAGCTGCAGTATCTCAGTAGAACCACACACAAATGCTGCACAATACAAAAGCACTATACAGAAATTATATTATAGGTATATTACACTCCTGCCTCAATCAGTATTTTTGGGGGGCAAGTGGTATATCACACCAGTTGCAATTAGTTGTTCCAATAGCGTTTGTCCCTCTGTATAGCTGCAGTATCTCAGAAGAACCGCACACAAATGCTGCACAATACAAATGCACTATATAGAAATTATATTATAGGTATATCACACCCCTGCCTCAATCAGTTTTTTTGGGGGGCAACTGGTATATCACACCAGTTGCAATTAGTTGTTCCAATAGCATTTATCCCTCTGTATAGCTGCGGTATCTCAGCAGAATCGCACACAAATGCTGCACAATACAAATGCACTATATAGGAAGCATATTATAGGTATATCACACCCCTGCCTATGTCAGTTTTTTGGGGGGGCAACTGGTATATCACACCAGTTGCAATTAGTTGTTCCAATAGCGTTTATCCCTCTGTATAGCTGCGGTATCTCAGCAGAATCGCACTCAAATGCTGCACAATACAAATGCACTATATAGGAAGCATATTATAGGTATATCACACCCCTGCCTATGTCAGTTTTTTTGGGGGGCAACTGGTATATCACACCAGTTGCCATTAGTTGTTACAATAGCGTTTGTACCTCTGTATAGCTGCGGTATCTCAACAGAACCGCACACAACTGCTGCACAATACAAATGAACTATAATATACTTTCTATGTTAGAAAGTATATTATAAGTATATCACACCCCTCAGTATGTCACACCTACCAATAGCACACCTATGCCAGTTCTTGAATGGACTTTTGTGGCCCTATTAGGCCCTATGTAAAATGGCTGCCAGATCGGGTTTATTTATAGGGTAGGTGGTGTGTCCATGTGCTGAAACGTCTCAATTTGCTGTCCTGTCCCACCTGATGAATGTGTCTTGGGTCAAAGTTCGGCACAATGCAAAAGAATATGGCGCCTGGCGGACATCGCTATATGCTCGCATGTTCGGCGAACGAGCAAAGTTCACCGCAAAACTACCGCCGGGCGAACCACAAGGCCATCTCTAATTGTATTCTAATGCCTCATGTACAGCATGCAACATAGGGGTAGGTATATGATAAATTGCGATGAGAAGCGATGTTAATTATGCTGAGAAGCAGTTATTAGATAAAAGCATAGTATTGAGGATGTGCGATCCAGTTTAACTCTTATATTTTACATGAATTATCATTCATTATTTTTTTAGAACATACAACTTTTTGCTCAATATCTTTTTTTTTTTTTCGCTTTTTGGGAAGCAGGATAAAGGACTGCAGCAAATCTACTGTTTCTATTTAGGTTTTGTTATTGCAATATACACTGTGCAAGAAAAATGTCATGTTAACGATATTCTGGTGGTCAGTACATTTACAGAGATACCAGTTTTATACAATTATGTTTTCCGTTTTTCCACTTTTACAGAAAACTGAATTACACTGACAGTTGCCTATGAGTCCCAACCTGGGAGACTGGGCCACATAGACTTTTGTAAATGGCAGGCTCGGAGGAGTTTGTAAGGTTCCCAGATGCCAGGTGTGGGGGGATTAGCTCTTTTCCAGGAGTTGCAACCACACACTTCTTCACAGACACCAGGATTTAGGGGCCACACTGTGCTTTATTGTGGCACATGGCATAAAGAAAAAAAACACACAAAGCCAAAATAAAATACCTTGCCCGTCAGGGCCCTATCTAAACACATAGGTTTCCCTGACTCACCTAAAGCGTACCACAGTTCACACCCGTGATGAGATGCGGTTTTCCCAGCCCAACCTCCAGCAGCCTCCAGGCTGCTCAAACACCAGTGTCTCTTGGGGGATAGTGGTCTCTCAGCCCTCCCAGCTCAGACCACACAGAGCCACTCCAGCCTTCTGTGTGCAAGTCCCAACTCCCTCTCACTCTGAGGATTCCTTTATCCCCAGGTGATTTCTGCACCTGGTCTTTCTTCAGACCTGGTGATTCTGGGGAAGACACAGGAAATCCTGACATATATCTCCCCTAACAACCATGAGGCCTGTCACTGCCTCACACAGGGCAGTCATCAACGTCCCACAATCGCATTGCGGTGAGCTCCATCCCTCTGTATACCCCTTGTCACTGTCAGCACTGACCATGGCATCTAATAGGTTAATCAGCCGACATCTATGTTTTTAGCAAAGCTGGCATGTACAGCATGTGCCTGCCTGTCAGTATCAGACAGGACCCTGTACTGGTCGAGCGAGCATAGCCCCTGTGCTCGCTCAATCCGTGCCCCATACATTTACGGCAGATTGCGGAAAGTCACATGTTGGGAAAGGTTTTTTAAATAAAAACTGAGTTATTCATAATTTCCCCTGTGGTGGCACTGCAAGCAAATTGAAAAGCTGCTGTCAGACTCCTCCACAATGTCTAGTTGATTGTTCCAGCAGCACCTTGTAATGAAGTAATTGTTAAAAGAGGAAAACCTCTTTAATGTACAGTGTGTATGGCCTGTTTTATTATTTTTAAAAATAGCAGGTCTAGTAACTCATTGATTTTCACCAGCCATCATTAAACAGTGCTGGAATAATAATTATTCTTGTATTATTTAACCGTTTTTAATTTATAATATTCTTCTTCAAGGCCAAGTAAAACCAGAAAGAAGCACCAATGGCATGCTGTAAGTACAGTCCAACCAATAGATATAGGGAGACATTTATCATTTAAGATCATTTTCATGTCACTTTTAAGTTCAGTTTTGCATTGTGTGGTTCCACCAAATTTAGGAATTGGTGCACAGCTTTGATGTATTTGGTGCACCTGCATTTTGTTGTATGACTTGGTCTTAAAAAATATATGGAGGGCTGCCTAGCCTAGGATGCCACTTTTCTGCGACATTTCAAGAGTCGCAGATAGTAAATGTGCCATAAACCAGCTCTCATCTCACTTTTCTGCCTTATACCTAATTCACACGACCGTATCCATTTTTGTGGTCTGCAAATTACGGATCAGCAAAACACGGGTACCAGTCCTGTGCTTTCCGCATTTTGCAGAACGCACAGGGCCAGCCTTATATTAAAATGCCTATTCTTGTCCGTGATTTTTACACCAAAAACCTGACCTGGTTTGATAAATGCCCCCTATAATGTTTTCTTCTAGGGCAGATATGTTGTGTTTTAGACTTGAAATGTCAGGCAACAGCATCAAGTTTCTGTCCATTACTTGAGATTTGCTAGCTGAACATCACAACAATGCACATGGAGAGGAATGTCTGTAGATGGATAATCCCGGTATTGTATGACACACTTTCTCTGTGTAATAGACGGCATTGCTGATACGGCTGTATTAATCCTGCTCTGTTTGCTTGGGAAGAGTAGACAAATCCAGAGATGCAATATCCATATTTCCAAAAAGTTATCAGAAATTCTTTGTAAAGCTGTTTTAAATGATTGTATTTATCAATGGATTCACTCTGTATCGGCTAAATAATGCACAGTAAATTAGAGCTAGGGCCTACAAAACAGTCTACGCACAGAATGATAAGTAGTTACAACAGTCAAGTATGTGAACTATGTGAAATGATTCTTGATGACTATATATATATATATATATATATATATACTGTATATATACAGTACAGACCAAAAGTTTGGACACACCTTCTCATTCAAAGAGTTTTCTTTATTTTCATGACTATGAAAATTGTGGATTCACAAAAAAGCAAAAGGTGGCTACTTTGAAGAACCTAGAATATGACATTTTTTCAGTTGTTTCACACTTGGTTGTTATGTATATAATTCCACATGTGTTAATTCATAGTTTTGATGCCTTCAGTGTGAATCTACAATTTTCATAGTCATGAAAATAAAGAAAATTCTTTGAATGAGAAGGTGTGTCCAAACTTTTGGTCTGTACTGTATATATTATAATAATGTTTGATGCCATCCTTTATTCTCAGTAAGGCCTCTTTCAGACGGGCGTTGCGGGAAAAGGTGCGGGTGCGTTACGGGAACACCCGCGATTTTTCCGCGCGAGTGCAAAAGATTGTAATGCGTTTTGCACTCGCGTGAGAAAAATCGCGCATGTTTGGTACCCAAACCCGAACTTCTTGACAGAAGTTTGGGCTTGGGATCGGTGTTCTGTAGATTGTATTATTTTCCCTTATAACCATGTTATAAGGGAAAATAATAGCATTCTGAATACAGAATGCATAGTAAAATAGCGCTGGAGGGGCTAAAAAAAAATAAAAAATTTTTAACTCACCTTAAGCCACTTGATCGCAAAGCCCGGCATCTCCTTCTGTCTCCTTTGCTGAACAGGACCTGTGGTGAGCATTAATTACAGGAAAATGACCTGTGGTGACGTCACTCCAGTCATCACATGATCCATCACATGATCCATCACCATGGTAAAAGATCATGTAATGGATCATGTGATGACCGGAGTGACGTCACCACAGGTCATTTTCCTGTAATTAATGCTCACCACATGTCCTGTTCAGCAAAGGAGACAGAAGGAGATGCCGGGCTTTGCGATCAAGTGGCTTAAGGTGAGTTAAATTTTTTTAATTTTTTTTTAACCCCTCCAGCGATGTTTTACTATGCATTCTGTATTCAGAATGCTAATATTTTCCCTTATAACCATGTTATAAGGGAAAATAATAATGATCGGGTCTCCATCCCGATCGTCTCCTAGCAACCGTGCGTGAAAATCGCACCGCATCCGCACTTGCTTGCGGATGCTTGCGATTTTCACGCAAAACCATTCATTTCTATGGGGCCTGCGTTACGTGAAAAACGCAGAATATAGAGCATGCTGCGATTTTCACGCAACGCACAAGTGATGGGTGAAAATCACCGCTCATGTGAACAGCCCCATAGAAGTGAATGGGTCAGTATTCAGTGCGGGTGCAATGCGTTCAACTCACGCATCATATCCGCGCGGAATACTTGTGTGAAAGGGGCCTAAAGGGGTTTTCCGAGTTTTCATACTGATGACCTTCCCTTAGGATAGGTCATTAGTGGAGATTAGCTTCATTCATAACTTCAGATTAATACTGTTTGGCAATTTGTCTCCTTACAGTATTAGAATGTATTGGCTCCGAAGAGCCGAAGTTAGTTATTTGCGAAGTTGTGCTTGACTTCGTTGAATAACCTCGGTAATTGATTTTTAAAGTAGAAAACCACTTTAAAACTTGAAACCAAACTCAGCTTTGGTTCCGAGGTACCAGATGGAACCAAAGCCGAAGTTCAGGATGGTCATCATTAAGACCTGGCCCCACTAAAGGGTGCAGACTGGATGTGTTGGTTGGCACGCTGGCACTAGAATAATAAAGGCTTCCATCTTACTGGTATTCAATTGAACTCACCCTGTACTCTCCCTTCTCCAATATTCTTCTTTTAATAATTTAAGTAACACTGTCTCTAGTGCATTAGCATCTTGCCATGTCTCTCCCTATGCTCAGCTCATAGGACAATGACGGAGACCGTGCGGGATGAGGGTTTTATAGGGCTGTGACATCACAGGGGATGACTATCTGCGGATTGGATGGCTGCACGGCATTATGGATGATCTTGCACTCCTTGGCTTGTCTCCTCTACACTTAGTTTCACTTTGTAACATGTGCAGCCACTATTTTAAGAAAACCTAAATTGTTACCATGAAGTGCGAGAAAATTCAGATTTGTTTCGAATCAAAGTTTTCCTAAACTTTGGACTGAATTCCATTTAAAATGTTTCACTTTGTTCAACACTAGTCATCAGTATCTGATCAGTGGTGGTCCAGCTTCTGGCACCGCCGGCGTTCAGGTGTTTCGAGAGGCCACAGCCTCTTCCTAGGCAAGTGTAATTAAGTTCCTCTGTCACGTGGTCTAGATGCAGCTCAGTGCCATTCAATTCAATGGGCTTGGGCTGCAAAAACAAGCACAGCCACTATCAACTGTGCTTGAAAAGCTGCAAAGATGCTGTGTGCTGCGGCCTCTTCAAACAGATGATTTCTGGGTGCCAGGAGTCAGACCCCACTGATCACTACTGGACATGCACCAAATGTATTGCAATCTGGTGTAGTTTAAGGTCAAATTTATGAGAAATAAAAAAATTCTGAAAAGTTGACAAACTTTCAAGTGGCATTGAAGGTCATCAAGATCAGTTTGTCTGCAGTCTTACACCTTACACCTCCTGCCAATCAACCGTTTGGAAGCAAATCATGTGCTTTAACTACACGCCTCCATTCATTGTGTAGTTGGATGGAGCTGGTTACGGCAGCACTGCTCCTGTTTAATATTGTGTCTATATTTCGTATGCCCCCTTGTTTACAAAGTCTTTGTACTGTCCACACAGAGGTCCTGTCCATAAGATGGCTTCTGATGGAGGGTTATGTGACCAGGCAGATCACGTCCTTGTGATGTCTCCCTCATTCAAATATATTGCACCTACCACCTGCACTTGTTTTGTTGGGAGTTTAGTTCAGGCGCAATGTGTTTGATTGAAGGAGACATCAAATGGAGATGATTTGCCTGGTCACATGAACCTCCATCAGTGACCATCTTATGGACAAGACCTCTGTGGGGAAAGCACAAAAGACTTTGTAAACAAGGGGGCAATTGAAATATAGAAAATGGTGCAGAATTTTAACAAATGCTATATTAGTAAGTGCTCTATATCCATCTTACAGACACATTGGTCAACAATAACCAGAGAGTGGCCAACTCCTTTAAGGTTGATGTTAGTAGATCAAAGCAATTCAAACAGATCCTGAGTTGAGAATATCACAAAGCACCCAACACTTGCTCTCTGTATTATAATGAAAGGAAAAGAAAAAGGAAATGAAACTGTGCAGAATAAAATAATTCATGAAACACTAGATATGAGCCTTTCATGCTTTACCTTTAAAAGAAAGGCCATTGACATAGAAGATCCAAACTCCTATCACTGCTCAGTTCTGGCAGAGAGTATCCTCTGGGATTATTGCAAAGCAGACAAATGATTATCAGTCTCTCCGTAGAACATTTTTTGTTAAACAATAATCTTTTTGCTCAAGGTGCAGACATTTAAAGTGATTTACATTATTACATTCTTGGACTAATTTTTTTAGTCTGGAAAAGCAATGTCTGGGTTTCAAAACCTGTCACATTGTTGTCCTTTAATTGTATGTATGTCTGCTCAATATTTTTGCAATTTAATTTCCATATCAAAGTTTGTCAGTCATAGTTGCATTATATCAAGCATCTTACATTAAAAAAAAGGCTTGTTAGCAAGCTTTAAAATAAAATAAAAAAATTAAAATACAGTGCAATTGTAACCTCTCTACTGTACTCATATTTATATCCAAAACAGAAATCATAAGAGCAATATGAGAATATATTAGGAATATCTCAATAATAGACCCCATTACTTATCTCGTGAACATATCCTATTATTCTTTACTACATTTTTTGACTAATATAAAAAACGCACACAACTCACATAGATAACGCAGCGGCCATTTATTGAAGCATACATCAACTCTTTTATGACACACATGCGTATATATATATATATATATTTGTGTTCGGATAGGCTATCAGAAGTAAGTACCCTACCGGAACCCCTATATAATAAGCAGTAGAATTATGCCATAACTGCTGTCGTAAAGGTAGCCTAAAGTGGCCAAAAAGCTCAGATGTTTAGAGTAATTACCCTTTATTATACCAATGCATCATAACAACAGTTTGTGAAAGGCAGATTCACAATAGACATTTCTTGACATGGGTCTGGGATGTATGTGACATAACACGAGGACTTCCATCTTCCTAGCCTTTTGATGACATGACCCGGGACATTGTTTTTAGAGGCGGCTGAAGCGTCACCAATGCGGAATGAGTGACCTGTAATGCTGGCTGGGTTAACACCGATAGTGACTAAGAGCGTTCTAATGTATTTGAGAAATACCTGAATGCTGAGAGGTGCATTGTTGTAAGGCAGCAACGGCGAGTCCGGTGGTAACGTACGTATATGAAGCACCCATTCGCTCAGGACTTCAACTGGACACCATTCATTACTAGTGGGAAAATACCTGATATGTACCACTTCCCCTGGTCGCGCGGCTTTTGATTGTTCTAAGTTCAGCAAGTACCCTGGCCTGTCGTGAATTAAATCTCTCTTACGAAGAAACTTAGTGGAAGTGGCGGCACATGTAAATTCCCGGGGCCTTAAGAACCCGTAGAAACACAAATATAATGCCGTTTTAACTAACCTACTAACTTCAAGGCCAAAAGGGCAACCCTGTAGCATGTCGGCCACTGACCTAAACATTGGTCCTGTGAAAGGCTGACGGACCGTAGTTTTCTGAAACGTGGTTTTCTGTATACCACGCAACATTGCTTTGATAGGATGGGCAGTAAATAAAGAAGGTTGATCTGGGTGAGCGAGATACCAGAAGTGCTGGATCCCTGCTAAATATAATTTGATCGTATTGTGAGCTAACTTCAGGTTTGAGTGGCAAAACCCGATAAAGGCCATTAGGTAAGTTATGTGCCCCATTCCTAGCGGTGGATGCGAATCTCTAAATTTGTTAAACAACAACCAAGCTGTTTTGTACAATCTCAAGGTATTCTTGGAGAGGGATTGCTGCACCAAGGATCTGGCTGTGAGTAGCAGTGATGCTAATGCATGACTAGTAGGTTGTGCTGCGGGATCGTAGCTGGTAACGGATCTGCCCCTGGAGAAACCTGAAAAAAGAATTGAAAGTTAAGTCTGGATAGTGCGTCTGCAGCAACATTCCTCTGTCCCTGAATATGTGCGCAAACAAAATTGAACCGATGCTGTAAAGATAACCACACAAATCTCCTAAGGAATGCCATGACTTCTCTAGATCCAGACCTGCCCTTCATGAGGATGTCCACCAGTGCTGCATTATCTGTTAAAAACAATACCGTCTGCAGGGCCGTTTCTACAGCCGGGCGAGGGGTGCAACCGCACGGGGCGCATGTCTCCAGCAAGAAGAGGGGGGCGCTGTGGCCCGTGGGCATCTATTTACTGGCTGGGAGCGCAGCGCAGGCAAAGTTAAAAGTGCTACTACGCTGCGGCTCCATATTGCTAATGGTTCTGGGCCTCTGGCTGCAGGCTCGGCTGTCCTGTAAGCTGTAAGGGGCAGGGCCTGGCAGCATGTCCGGAACGCCCCAAGACCAGTGCGCTGTGCGGGGTGACGTCATAGGCAGCGCTGCTGCGTGCGTCCATTACTTCAGGCGGGAGCAGAAGAGCGAGGCGGATGCCATTTTCTTAGTCTCTCCAGTCTGTCTGCTCAGTCACTCACTGCACTGGCACAGAATCCTCCAGGATTTCAGCCTCCGGTCCTCCACCAGCAGATTCAGTCAGGAAGTGGCACTAGGCTAGCCCAGGCCCCCCAGCAGGTTAGGTACAGTTAAAGAAGTATTAAGTTAAAAACAGACAGTATGGCAGGCCTATATATAGCTGCATAGTACATGTGCATATATATAATTATGCTCAGTGCTTTTGCTGTATATATAATTATACTCAGTCTCAGATGATACTATAGATAATATACTGAGTATAATTATAATTTATATGTACAGTTACAGCGCTGAGCATAATTGTACATATGTACTATTCATATTCAGCTGTATAAGCCTGCTATATATATAATATGGAAAAACGAACTGCACTCCAAAAAATAAATCAAAAAAAGATCATTTATTGACCCTTCTGGTGCAACGTTTCGGCTCTGAACCTAGAGCCTTTCTCAAGCTTGAGAAAGGCTCTAGGTTCAGAGATGAAACGTTGCACCGCATGGGTCAATAAATTATCTTTTTTTGATTTATTTTTTGGAGTGCAGTTCGTTTTTCCATATTATCTTGGGGCTTATGGTCAGTCCCCATTGAACATTGCACCCGCCTAAGCACTTTTGTCCAGTGCCGCCATTTCTCTTATATATATATATATATATATATATATATACATACACATGGATGCTGCATAGCTGACACGTATATTGTCAGTAATAAATATATATATATCAGCTATGCAGCATACCCCCTTAAGGACACAGGGTTTTTTCATTTCATTTTTGCGTTTTTGTTTTGCGCTCTATGCCTTCCAAGAGCCATAACTTTTTTATTTTTCCGTTCACATAGCCATATGAGGGCTTATTTTTTGCGGGACAAGTTGTACTTTCCAACGCCATCATTTAATAATGCATACGGTGTAGTGGGAAGCGGGAAAAAAATTCCAAATGGGGTGAAATTGCAAAAAAAAAAGCAATTTCACCACAGTTTTACGGGTTTCTAAATTACGACGTTTGATTTGCGATAAAACTGACCATTTAGTTTTATTCTACAGGTCAGTACGAATCCGGCGAAACCCAATATGTATAGCTTTTCTTGCGTTTTGATAGTGAAAAAAAAATCACGGTAAGCATTTTTACATAGTGTCATCTTTCCTTTATTCACAGGTTCTTGCTTGTTCTGCATCAGAAGTGGAAACACACAGATCTGCAGCAAGTTAACTACACCATCTGGACAGCACCATCTGAACTACACCATCTGGACAGCACCATCTGAACTACACCATCTGGACAGCACCATCTGAACTACACCATCTGAACTACACCATCTGGACAGCACCATCTGAACTACACCATCTGGACAGCACCATCTGAACTACACCATCTGGATAGCACCATCTGAACTACACCATCTGGACAGCACCATCTGAACTACACCATCTGGACAGCACCATCTGAACTACACCATCTGAACTACACCATCTGGACAGCACCATCTGAACTACACCATCTGAACTACACCATCTGGACAGCACCATCTGGATAGCACCATCTGGACAGCACCATCTGGACAGCACCATCTGAACTACACCATCTGAACTACACCATCTTAACAGCACCATCTGGATAGCACCATCTGAACTACACCATCTGGACAGCACCATCTGGACAGCACCATCTGAACTACACCAACTGGACTACAGCTGCACAGTAAGAAAATGTCTTTAGAATAAGTTTTGCTCCAGGCACTTTGTAGATAAAGACCAAAATACCTAAAATGGTTGTCCATGATTACAAACTCCACCACCCTCACCTGTAATGAGATATGGATTTGATTGTAACTCAGTTCTATTCAACAGAACTGAGCTAGGCTGCGATACCAGGCACAGGCCATGGGCAGGCAAAATCTTTTCTGGAAAGGAGAGTTGGGTGGTAGCTGAAACTCAGTCTACGGTAAGCATTTTTACATAGTGTCATCTTTCTTTTATTCACAGGTTCTTGCTTGTTCTGCATCAGAAGTGGAAACACACAGATCGGCAGCAAGTTAACTACACCATCTGGACAGCACCATCTGAACTACACCATCTGGACAGCACCATCTGAACTACACCAACTGGACTACAGCTGCACAGTAAGAAAATGTTTTTAGAATAAGTTTTGCTCCAGGCACTTTGTAGATAAAGACCAAAATACCTAAAATGGTTGTCCATGATTACAAACTCCACCACCCTCACCTGTAATGAGATATGGATTTGATTGTAACTCAGTTCCATTCAACAGTACTGAGCTAGGCTGCGATACCAGGCACAGGCCATGGGCAGGCAAAATCTTTTCTGTTCTGTGTATGCTATGCAACATTGGTTAAGTCATTGTTATTTAATGTTTGGGGGGGGGGGGGCGCTTTTTTAATGTCCGCCCTGTTGGTAAAATAACCTAGAAACTGCCCTGACCGTCTGATTACCCCATAGACTTCCCCATACCAGAGCTGCTGCCACTAAAGGATATATTTCAAAAAGGGGGGATGACTGTAGAAAACCTGGAATAACCAGTACCTCAGGTGGCCAAGGACTGGCCTTCCAGCGATTCCCGTAAATGGCTGCGAAACCTGTGGATGAGGCAGCATCCGTGTGGATGACCGGGGATTGACTCGAAACGGAGGGAACAAAAAAGGAAACGCCATTCCATAGTGCCAGAAATTTATCCCACATCATGAGATCTGCTAAGGCATCCTGATCTAACTTAACCACACTCTCTTGATCTGGGGCTATAGGCAGAAGTTTCAGCAACCTAGAGATAAATGACCTGCCTTGTGGGATTATTCTCATTGCAAAGTTTAACATACCAAGAAGACTCTGGAGATCTGCCTTTGTGGTGACTCTAACGCGTGCCAATTTGTACACTATCTTTCTGATCCTGGTTAATTTGTCCTGAGGTAGACTCACTTTCATACTACCTGTATCCAAGCGAATGCCTAAAAAGGTAATGATATTGCCTGGTTCCTCTACTTTATTAGACGCTACTGGGACTTTTAGATTGTCAAAAACTTCTCTCAAAACCGTGAGGTCTCGTCGTACCTGTGTGGGTGGCTCGATTAACAGGAAATTGTCTAGATAGTAGATTACATGTTGAACCCGAAATACATTTGACAGTACCCAATGCAAGATTTGAGCGAACTGATCAAACAACCAGGGACTCGATTTAGCGCCAAAGGTCAACTTGTTCGCAAAATAATACAGCCCTTGCCACTTAATGCTATGCCACTGCCATAACTGAGGTCTTAAGGGCAGTAACTTAAATGCGTCCGTGATATCGGCTTTAGATAGCCAAGTACCCTTCCCTAATGAGAGGATGACCTGTATCGCTTCATTAATAGACGAGTATTTCATGGAAACTTCTTCAGAAGGTACCAGTGAATTCAGACTTGGAATGGAGAGTGAATAAGAAGCTGAAAAATCGTAGATTACCCTCTTTTTATTTGAAAATTTCCCTGTGACAACACCTATGGGGTTAACCCTCCAACAATCATAGGGGGACTGCGCCATTGGACCTATCAAGTAGCCCTTCTTTAATTCCACCGCTAACATATGTGAAATGGAGTCAGGGTCTCTGTTGGCTGACAAAAGGTTCTTGCACTCGTATGTAGCTTGTGGTAGTGCTACCAAACCTGTATGGAACTTATGCCGAAGACCATCAACTAAAAATTGTACCCAACTCTGATCTGGATGACCTAGTAAATATGTAGACAGTAAATCTGCATCTACCACGCTTAGTAATGCTGAATGCTGCCCCTTCTGTGGGCACACGGTGTTAGAAAGAGCCCTAAAGCAAAGGGTACACAGGTGGAGCAGCCTGCATTGGTTATAATAACAACCTGTAGTGTTGAAGTTATTACATATCTGTGACTTGCCTAGGTATTTTATTGGACGCCCTAACTTGTCTACGCCTGTGGAAACCCTGGCAAGCGGAGGTTGTAGGGTATAACTAACCTGAGACAGCTCTGCCTTAGCACTAGCCCTCCAATCAGTTGCATGCGAATAAGACCCACAGTTATTACATGCTGGGGCCTTGAGACCTGCAAAATGCCGGCAAAACAACTCGGTATCTACAATCGACCAGTCCACTGTATGCAGAAACTGTCTTAACACGGCTGCTGCTTTGGCTGAAAACGATCTATGATATTCATAGAATGCTGTGCCGCCATACTTGTTAGCTAAATCTACGACTTTGAACAAATAAAGATCCAGCTCTTCTCTCCTATTAGGACTCAATGAGCACACCACATCTCTAAACAAGCTGAATGCTAGGACAAATTCTGCTACGGTGAGTTTCCTATTAAGCCTGACATCTCTGGATTTCAAGATCACTGATACCTCCCCACACGCTATGGTTTTGTTATCCAGTATTTTGTGAGTGGCTATCAGCAATGAAGCTAAGTTGACGTCCTTACCATCTAATATGTCCTGACGCACGTTGGCCGGTATAAAATGAGATGGTGCTATGTTAGGGCTTAAGTAATGTATCCATACACGTGGCGGATTTCCAAACATGCCTGTAGTCGTGACAGGACTTAACGGTCTGTGGTCGTGACAGACATACCAAAGGAACCTACGGCTACCACTATCGTGGGCAGCATCATGGTGGTGCTATGTTAGGGGAGTTAATTTGAGACCCAGCGATGGAGGACTGAGTGAGCGACTGCACCGCAGCACTGAGACTGACAGTATTCGAAGTAGAGGCCGTATCCTCTACTGCCTCTAGCTGGTCTGAAACTGCGACAAAGAGGATGCCATCGCATTCACTACTGCGTGAAGTTGTGTCTGTGAAGTTTGGATTGTATTCATCGATACCGAGTCTACCCCAGAAGCAGGGGGTTCTGAAAACAATAATCTATATAGTTCCGCTTTCCTGGCAGATGCTGAAAAAGGAATCCCTCTCCTTGACAGCTCTGCTGTGAGCCTTGGCACAGTCCAGGACCTGATAGCTGGAAGCACATCTCTCTCGGATTGGGAGTCTTCAGTACTGTGAGATGCCAAACTTCCTTCCATATTGGATTGCTGAGACATCCTGACCAAAAGAAATCAGTGGTTAACTATGAGTGCTAGACTCTTGTGCTCCCAACACCAAGCGTCACCGGATCAGTGATAAACGACCCTGATACTAGGATAACCGTCCAGCCCAGTGAAGCGGGAATTGTACTCCTGAACCGTTAATAATACCAAGGCTACCGAATGGGATTCCCCTTTTCCCTCATGACCTGTAGTCGTGACAGGACTTATAGCGAGTCTGTAGTCGTGACAGACCTTGAGCGTCTGTAGTCGTGACAAACTTCGAGCGTCTGTAGTCCTGACAGACTTCGAGCGTCTGTAGTCGTGACAGACTTCGAGTGTCTGTAGTCGTGACATGTAATCACAGGAAGCAACCTGTTTAAAACGTAGCCTTTAATCTAATATCAACATAAAATAAGAAACTCCCACAGACACACATAGAAACGAACAAAAAAAAAAAAAAAAAAAAAAAGATATATCCTTGATGACATAAGAGATAATACTGCAATCGTCCAGTGGCACGGGTCAATGATAGACGAAGTGGACAGTCATGGATACTGATCTGTCCCTAAGGCTGACCCTAGACTTGATAGCCCTGCCTAGAGACGGAATAGCCGTCCTGATAAGGACGATCCCGTACACAGGAACCTCCTTATGATACCTGGATAGACCCTATAATCCCGGTGAGTCTCTATTAAGGGGCCTGCTCTAGGCGCACAGAAAAAAACAAACAAAACGAATATAGATTGACAGTATAGGGAGCAATGAACCACCCACACTCATGGATGCTGCGTCTTGTGGGTGGACAGTTGCTCACACAGATATGTCATATAAGGTACACAGACAACCACAGGTGTGATCATCTGTGAGTATGCATCATCAAGTAGGCAATATCGGTGCGTGCCCCCCACACATCAGAAATGCGTGATGTTCATACGCCGATAGTCGCCGTTCACATTTGTACAAGCAAGTGTATAGTTGAGATGTGTATACACTCTAGGCACCAGGACCACTGCCTGTAGTGGCATGCAGTCATGTGCCAGTGTCCCAACGCGTTTCACCCTAATTGATTTTCGGGTTCCTCAGGGGACATATATAAGTACAATGCTCTTTTTGGCATCAATAAGAGGTAACGGAGCAGTCAGCAGAGTCCTCAATCATGATGACACGATTAGACCAGATCATTTACTGGTCTCATTAAGTTCAGTTAATAGATAGCTTTTAAGCGGTCAGATACAAGGACCATATTAGAGGACCATGGGGACATTACCTGAGTAAATCACTTGCCTTAGTGTGTATAGAGCATGAGTTGCAGATTACCACACAGATATACAGGCTCATGCAAATATAGTTCCCACATAGGTAAACAGAGTAACGACCTATAGAGGCGGCCACATATGTGTGATAACATGTATGAACAGCATGGCAAACAAGTAACAGGTACTACTTGCGTGTCCAGATGCAGTCTAATAGGCCCCAGGCTGTCTATGGAGTTAGTAGGTTCTCTGTCACTCCATCCATAGCCCGTGTGTACACTGTTTAGGGCAGAAGAAATCATAGTTAACAGCCAGATAAGGCCATGCACACCAACCTTTAGTAAGTAGGAAGAGAAGCCCTCCGTGGAACTCACAGGTAAGGGTGCCTCACTGGTCCTGCGTGTGAGGTCGCCATGCAGGGAAGCCTGTCTGGTTTAAATAGCCCGCGCTTAGTGAGTAATGTTGGGGGTGAGCCTATGACTCAGTCACGCCTCTAATGGGCGTGTCTGTCATACTGAGTAGCTGAGGCCACCCCCACACCTGCTATGTATTATGTGCCGATGCCGCCCTATTACACCCACAGGGGCTGTACCCTGCTGCTATGGGCGGACCTAATCCTACTCGTGTCCTACAATGTGCAGCCGGCATACCGGACGTCGCTATTGACGTCACTGGCCGCACTCGGTCACATGGCCCAGCAGACGTCGCGTCATCAGCATAGTGTCAGGACGCTGCCTGATGACGTTGCCAGTCACCTCCGATCACATGGCTCAGCAAGTACAGTTTAAAGCAATCAAATGCTTGTGATACACGGATCATATTGTGATCAAAAATCGGGTCCAGTAGGATGAATAAAACATCGTTGTGATACAATTGTGAGGACCCAATGTGAATACCTGGGCCGTGATTAAGGGTATAAGACAATTTGTGCAGTATAGATGCACAGACCATGAACCGGTATAATATACATGAATAGAATGGGGACAATACATAGGACAGGTATTGACACGGTACCCATACATAGGAGGCGATGATATTCATGGGACAAGAATCCTGCAGGCTTAATAAAGCTATTTATAAGATCTATTGTTATATCATAGTGAATAGAGTTAATAATCTATATATATGTGAATTGATTTGTACATGGGATAGAATAAAAAAGCATACCAGTAATGGGGATGGCCACATATCCTCCCCTCAAATTATTACCGTGCTATGATATATATATCGACCCCATATTAGATAGTATATGGCTGACTAAAGAAAGCAGGAGTAATCGATATTTTCATTCAGTCCTGCAGGCGACATAGTATTTAATCTGTGTATCCATTTTGACTCTTTCTGTCTCAGGATAATGTCAATGTCTCCTCCTCTGATGGAGTGTTTTATTGTCTCCACCATGGAGAAGTTAATTGCTTTCGGGTCTCCTCCATGTTTAAGAACCACATGCCTGGACAAGGGCTTATCACGCTTATGGCGGATGTCACCGATGTGTTCCAGGATCCTCTTTTTGAATGCTCTGCATGTTTTACCAATGTATTTGAGGTTACATTTACACTGGGCCATGTAGACCACACCTGTTGTGTTGCAATTTGCAAAACCACGGGTCATATATGTATGGTTCTGTTCGGCATTCGTAAAGGACTGGCCTACTGCTATAAAGGAACAGGCCTTACATTTACCACACCTATAGGTCCCATTTCTCCTGTCCGCTAGCCAGGTACATGGAGGGGGGGTTGGTTCAAAGTGGCTGTGTACCAGCTGATCCCCTATGCTACGACCCCGTCTGAAGGTGATTGAGGGGTGTTCCGGAAGAAGGTCGGTCAAGTCAGGATCAGATTTAATCAACGACCAGTAACGTCCGATGATCTGACGCACTTGATTGGACTCAGTGTCGTATGTGCCTATGATTCTAATGACATCTTCTGATTTCTTACCCTTCCCTACAGAGTGGATTAATGCTGATCTATCAAGGGACCCAGCATGACTCCAGGCTTCATAAAGACAATCCTCCGAGTATCCCCTCTGTTTGAACCGATGAAACAGAGTGCTGGCTTGTTTATCAAACTCAGTTGAGTCGGAGCAGTTCCTGCGTATCCGCAGAAACTGTCCTTTAGGGATACCCTTTTTGAGCGGTTTGGGGTGGAAACTCTCCCACCTCAATAAACTGTTGGTGGAGGTTGATTTGCGGAACAAGGTAGTTGTTAAAGTATTGTTCATGTTCTTACTAATCTGTAGGTCGAGAAAATTTATTGATCTAGATTGTAATTCATAGGTAAAAAATAAGCCGATATGGTTAATATTAAGATCCTTCATGAACCCATCAAAGTCTTCTGGGGTACCTGACCAGAATAACAGGATGTCATCGATGAACCTTGACCAAGATATTATATGGCGGGTCCATCGTTGCATCCCTTCCGTGAAGACAATGGTGTCCTCCCACCAGCCCAGGAGCAAATTGGCGTAGGTAGGCGCACAGGGGCTCCCCATCGCCGTGCCCCTGAGCTGGTGGTAGAATCGACCATTGAACACAAAGTAGTTGTGTTTTAAAATCTAGAAGTCTGATCACAAATTGGTTGTGATCCTTGAGGTCAGTTGATCTGGTATCTAAAAAATATTTGACTGCCGCCAGGCCCTTGTTGTGTGGGATTGAGGTGTATAGAGCCTCCACATCAATGGAGGCCAACCAGACACCCGGATCCAATGAGATGCCATCTAACCGTTTCAGCACATCATTTGTGTCACGGAGATATGAGGGTAGAGACATTACAAATGGACGCAGGATCTTGTCAATATAGGTACCTGCGTGCTCAGTCAGGCCCCCTATCCCAGATACGATTGGACGACCCTTGAGGGGGACCGTGCCCTTATGAATCTTAGGGAGACAATAGAAGGTGGCCACCCGGGGATTCGATATTTCAAGGTAGTCACATTCACGCCGGTCAATAAGTCTCCCCTCAAGGGCCTCCTGTAGGATCTGAGATAGTTCTCTCGCATACATCTGGGTTGGGTCCAGCCTGAGTAACTCATAGCTGGGTCCATCAGATAGAAGCGACATGCACATGTCACAGTATTGTTCACTGGACATAACAACGATGTTCCCCCCTTTGTCCGAGGGTTTAATTATAAGTTGTTTATTGGTGCCTAGATCCCGTAATATTTCCATTTCCCTCTGTGTGTAGTTTTTTGTGCCGCCCGCTTGTGTAGATGTCAGATTACCTAGGTCCCTAGTTACTGATCTCAGAAATAGATCAATGTGGGCCTCACCCAGTGTTTTCGGAGGCATCCTAGTACTTTTGTTTCTGAGGCTTGTAAATGGGCCCTGACCCGGGGGGCGATCGTTATCGTCCAATAGATCCACCAGGGCATCATAGCCCATAAGATCACTTGGATCTAGTCCAAGTTCAAGGCTCCTCTTTTTGTCCGAGGCGCAAAATAGCTTGCGCCACCTCAGTTTTCTCACGAACAAATGAAGATCCTTTACCCAGTCAAACAAACAAAAGCGGGTGGTTGGCACAAATGACAGTCCTTTATTCAACAGTTTTTGCTCGACCTCTGATAGATCTATCCCAGATAAATTAAGAATCACAGGTTGAGCCTCAAATGAGGTCAGTGCTTTTTCACGGGTTGGGACTGAGTTTGGGTGCGATCCCTCAGGATATACGTATTGGGCGGTGGTGGGCCTAAAAAAGAGGAATTGCTTGCAACAGGTGAGGTACCAGATGAAGAAGCAGTATCCGACAAGATGGTCCCACTTTGGGCCATCATTAGCCTGTTTGTTGGTTCTGGGTCGACGGTAGTTTCTGTTCTTACAGTTTGATGGGAGGGGGCCTGTATTCCCCATGACGTCCCAGACCTTTGGCCCGTAGGTGCGTAGCCTCTTGTCTGAGGTCTCTGATTGTATTGTCCTCTCCCTCTACCTCGTCCCCTACCTCTCCAGTTACCTCGACGTCTAGAGTATTGATTTTGTTGGGACTGGTGATAGTCCAGATCTGAGCTTTCGGCCTCAGACTTCACCAGACACCTGCAGTTGTGCAAGGCTTAAGTAACGTATCCATACACGTGGCGGATTTCGAAACATGCCTGTAGTCGTGACAGGACTTAACGGTCTGTGGTCGTGACAGACATACCAAAGGAACCTACGGCTACCACTATCGTGGGCAGCATCATAATAAATTGTGAGAATGTACCTGTAGACATGGTAGGTTTGCGGGCAAATGAGTAAAATATTTTTTTTTTTTTTAAAGGGATTTTTTTTTTATTTCTTTTTTTAAAGGGATTTTTTTATATATATTTTTTTGGGTGGTATATACAGGGAGTGCAGAATTATTAGGAAAGTTGTATTTTTGAGGATTAATTTTATTATTGAACAACAACCATGTTCTCAATGAACCCAAAAAACTCATTAATATCAAAGCTGAATATTTTTGGAAGTAGTTTTTAGTTTGTTTTTAGTTTTAGCTATTTTAGGGGGATATCTGTGTGTGCAGGTGACTATTACTGTGCATAATTATTACGCAACTTAACAAAAAACAAATATATACCCATTTCAATTATTTATTTTTACCAGTGAAACCAATATAACATCTCAACATTCACAAATATACATTTCTGACATTCAAAAACAAAACAAAAACAAATCAGTGACCAATATAGCCACCTTTCTTTGCAAGGACACTCAAAAGCCTGCCATCCATGGATTCTGTCAGTGTTTTGATCTGTTCACCATCAACGTTGCGTGCAGCAGCAACCACAGCCTCCCAGACACTGTTCAGAGAGGTGTACTGTTTTCCCTCCTTGTAAATCTCACATTTGATGATGGACCACAGGTTCTCAATGGGGTTCAGATCAGGTGAACAAGGAGGCCATGTCATTAGATTTTCTTCTTTTATACCCTTTCTTGCCAGCCACGCTGTGGAGTACTTGGACGCGTGTGATGGAGCATTGTCCTGCATGAAAATCATGTTTTTCTTGAAGGATGCAGACTTCTTCCTGTACCACTGCTTGAAGAAGGTGTCTTCCAGAAACTGGCAGTAGGACTTGGAGTTGAGCTTGACTCCATCCTCAACCCGAAAAGGCCCCACAAGCTCATCTTTGATGATACCAGCCCAAACCAGTACTCCACCTCCACCTTGCTGGCGTCTGAGTCGGACTGGAGCTCTCTGCCCTTTACCAATCCAGCCACGGGCCCATCCATCTGGCCCATCAAGACTCACTCTCATTTCATCAGTCCATAAAACCTTAGAAAAATCAGTCTTGAGATATTTCTTGGCCCAGTCTTGACGTTTCAGCTTGTGTGTCTTGTTCAGTGGTGGTCGTCTTTCAGCCTTTCTTACCTTGGCCATGTCTCTGAGTATTGCACACCTTGTGCTTTTGGGCGCTCCAGTGAGGTTGCAGCTCTGAAATATGGCCAAACTGGTGGCAAGTGGCATCTTGGCAGCTGCACGCTTGACTTTTCTCAGTTCATGGGCAGTTATTTTGCGCCTTGGTTTTTCCACACGCTTCTTGCGACCCTGTTGACTATTTCGAATGAAACGCTTGATTGTTCGATGATCACGCTTCAGAAGCTTTGCAATTTTAAGAGTGCTGCATCCCTCTGCAAGATATCTCACTATTTTTGACTTTTCTGAGCCTGTCAAGTCCTTCTTTTGACCCATTTTGCCAAAGGAAAGGAAGTTGCCTAATAATTATGTACACCTGATATAGGGTGTTGATGTCACTAGACCACACCCCTTCTCATTACAGAGATGCACATCACCTAATATGCTTAATTGGTAGTAGGCTTTTGAGCCTATACAGCTTGGAGTAAGACAACATGCATAAAGAGGATGATGTGGTCAAAATACTAATTTGCCTAATAATTCTGTACAGGGTGTATATACACTGCTCAAAAAAATAAAGGGAACACAAAAATAACACATCCTAGATCTGAGTTAATTAAATATTCTTCTGAAATACTTTGTTCTTTACATAGTTGAATGTGCCGACAACAAAATTACAGCAAAAAAAAATATGGAAATCAAATTTTTTAACCCATGGAGGTCTGGATTTGGAGTCACCCTCAAAATTAAAGTGGAAAAAACACACTACAGGCTGATCCAACTTTGATGTAATGTCCTTAAAATAAGTCAAAATGAGGCTCAGTAGTGTGTGTGGCCTCCACGTGCCTGTATGACCTCCCTACAACGCCTGTGCATGCTCCTGATGAGGTGGCGGACGGTTTCCTGAGGGATCTCCTCCCAGACCTGGACTAAAGCATCTGCCAACTCCTGGACAGTCTGTGGTGCAACGTGACGTTGGTGGATAGAGCGAGACGTGATGTTCCAGATGTGCTCAATTGGATTCAGGTCTGGGGAACGGGCGGGCCAGTCCATAGCATCAATGCCTTCGTCTTGCAGGAACTGCTGACACACTCCAGCCACATGAGGTCTAGCATTGTCTTGCATTAGGAGGAACCCAGGGCCAACCGCACCAGCATATGGTCTCACAAGGGGTCTGAGGATCTCAGCTCGGTACCTAATGGCAGTCAGGCTACCTCTGGCGAGCACATGGAGGGCTGTGCGGCCCTCCAAAGAAATGCCACCCCACACCATTACTGACCTAATGCCAAACCGGTCATGCTGGAGGATGTTGCAGGCAGCAGAACGTTCTCCACGGGCGTCTCCAGACTCTGTCACGTCTGTCACATGTGCTCAGTGTGAACCTGCTTTCATCTGTGAAGAGCACAGGGCGCCAGTGGCGAATTTGCCAATCTTGGTGTTTTCTGGCAAATGCCAAACATCCTGCACGGTGTTGGGCTGTAAGCACAACCCCCACCTGTGGACGTCGGGCCCTGATATCACCCTCATGGAGTCTGTTTCTGACCGTTTGAGCAGACACATGCACATTTGTGGCCTGCTGGAGGTCATTTTGCAGGGCTCTGGCAGTGCTCCTCCTGTTCCTCTTTGCACAAAGGCGGAGGTAGCGGTCCTGCTGCTGGGTTGTTACCCTCCTACAGCCTCCTCCACGTCTCCTGATGTACTGGCCTGTCTCCTGGTAGCGCCTCCATGCTCTGGACACTACGCTGACAGACACAGCAAACCTTCTTGCCACAGCTCGCATTGATGTGCCATCCTGGATAAGCTGCACTACCTGAGCCACTTGTGTGGGTTGTAGACTCCGTCTCATGCTACCACTAGAGTGAAAGCACTGCCAGCATTCAAAAGTGACCAAAACATCAGCCAGGAAGCATAGGAACTGAGAAGTGGTCAGGTCACCACCTGCAGAACCACTCCTTTATTGGGGGTGTCTTGCTAATTGCCTATAATTTCCACCTGTTGTCTATCCCATTTTCACAACAGCATGTGAAATTGATTGTCACTTAGTGTTGCTTCCTAAATGGACAGTTTGATTTCACAGAAGTGTGATTGACTTGGAGTTACATTGTGTTGTTTAAGTGTTCCCTTTATTTTTTTGAGCAGTGTATATATTTTTTTTTTCAGGAGTAGAATACCCTGTACCGATATGTGCCTCACCCTCGTGCTTGAATAGACTGTGAAACCAACACCTGCACCATGAAGACCAATTGTCACCTACCTGTAAAAATTACGGATATGCCCTACCCCTCTGAGTGAATGAAGGGGAAACAAAAAAAAAAGTAATGTGATTTGAGTAGTCTGAGAGTGATTACCAAAGTATTTTTGACCTAAGAATACCTTGTCAAAATGAGTGACCGGAGACACAATGTGGCAATTGGACGCCCTGGGATGATGTTCTTATAAGACCTGCAACAAATACCGTGGTTACCACCTGTAACCAAGCAACCTTAATGTGAAGATGTATACGTATCTCTCAAGATCTTATTTGCAGCACTTTTTGTACTGGGTGTACACTTATATATACTTTTTTTTTTCCCCCTATCCTAAATGATAGAGTATAATACTATTAAGCGGGGTGAAGAGAAAATCAATGAGAAGCAGCTTTGTGTTGTGTGAACAGATGTCTGAGTGATCGGCACGTGCTTCTCCCCTGCTCTTATGACTCATCAGCCGCAGGTTAGGACACATTGTGGTTGATCACTCTGCATCAGGAGCCCTTAGACTGGATGCACTGGGAGGTTCTATAGACACAGTTCTGCCAGGCACCCCCGTGACTGTGGCCCCAGCACAAGGGCCCCGAGTCTCCAAGTACACCTATACAGTAAGCCACATGCTGACCAGGGAGGGAGCATGCAGCAGCAGGTGCCTTCACACGGCTGCACCCACAGGTGACGGAGCAGGACAGACCTCGCGCCCTGACATGCGCACTGAGGAGAAGCAGAGGCGGCGGCTGTGATGAATCAGCTGTTAGTTCACTAGATCCTGACGGTAAGTACGTGACCGCAGCGCTCATGTTTGCAGCGTAACATAGACTCCCCATGCCATGTATCGCTGCCCCCCCCCCCCCACCTATTACCCTTATCACCCTATCTCCTTAGTCGGACGTTTGAGGCAGGAGGAAGTCGGAGCTGAAGCCGAAGCTGGAGCTTGAAGTCTGACACGTGAAGCCTGAATGGTGCTGACGCTGCCGCTGCGCTTGTCTGCTGTCGAAGATGAGGGGCCTAAATCTCTCAAAATCCTCTGTTCTATTGCTGGGTGACATGAATCCCCTTTTGCTGTGAATGAACCCCCGCTGTGCCTGGGTGACAGGGGCCCAAATCTCTCAAAATCCTCTGTTCTATTGCTGGGTGACATGAACCCCCTTTTGCCGTGAATGAACCCCTGCTCTGCATTGCTGACAGGGAACTAAATTTAGTGAAAACATCTATTACTGATCGGAAGATGTGCGACTACAAGCGCACGCTGCTGATGGCATTCCCACCTGACAGCGGGCCACAGTGGAAGCACAAGGCGAAGGCAGAGGAGGATGAAGAGGTCGCCAATGCAGCTGGGGCACCGTCAGCACCTGAGAAAGCAGGGTTAGCATGGCCAAAATGTGGAAAAGCTTTGTCAGCCTTGGAGGTGCTGACCTGCCCTGCAGCCAGTGTATAGTGTGAACGTGTGTTTAGCACGGCAGAGAGCATTATCACAGGCCGCAGCCAATGTGGACAAGCTTACATTTATTAAAATGAACCAGGCATGGATCCCACAGGACTTGTCCGTACCTTGTGCAGAATAGACATTTATACCATCCATTCTTGTACTCAAGTGCACTTATTCTTTGTTTTATTTTGTTATATGTCCCAATATTTTGGGGGATACCCTAATTTAAAAATAAAAAATAACACAAATCAGTGTTGGCTACCTATTCCTCCTTCACCGCTGCTTCCACCTACACCACCACGTCAACCTACACCGCCACATCCAACCATCCACCGCCTCCTCAACCTCCTACTCCTAGATCCAGATTGTTATTTTTAATTTTTCAGTTTTTTATGTTATTTGAAGTCATTTCCCTATCCACATTTGTTTGCAGAACAGTTGTCATTCTCTTATGCACATTTTGATGCCTTTTGCAGCCCTTTAGCCCTTTCCAGGACTATTTTAGAGCCAAATTAGTGCCCAAAAGTTCGGGTCCCCACTGACTTCAATGGGGTTCGGGGTCAAGTTCGGATCAAGTTTGGGTCCCGAAGTCGAACTTTTTTTTCAAGTTCAGCCGAACTCGTCAAACCCGAACATCCAGGTGTCTGCTCATATCTAATCCTTAGTTCAGATCGCCTCTTTGATACATAGACCGTGGTCGTATAGTCACAAAGTCTATTATCACTTATAGTGTAACATTCAGTGTTGAAACATATTGTAATACTATGTTTCATATGTTACCGTTCACCAATCTGTAGATTCTTTCTCCCCTCCATGGTATTCTTTCTCCTGTTGGCGGTACGGCTTGATCGCAAGTCCCGCTGCCCTCGGCGTCCCACGTGGAGTCCCATGTTGTGGATTGTTCGAAGTTGCGCCAGACTTATTGTGGAGTTCGGCTTTCTCACTGGTTAGTTATGCAATAAGTAAGAAGAAGCGCTTTTTAGATCGCTCAGATGTATGAAATTCAATATCTGTTAGTCACGTATGGAGTGCTGGCTATCATATTTCCCCCAAACGCATTTCAGAGCGTATGTGCTTCTTCCTTAGTGGGTATTGATAGCCATCTTGTTTGGTGGATGTATATAAAGGTATGGGTCCGGAAGTTATTGGTCCATGATGAATATAATGAAATGCTGGACCGGACTTTATCTAGCTTGTGGACCGAACATTCATATCCAAATCCCCTGACAGGAGCTCTCTCATTTCAAATACATACCGGAATATGAACATATAGAGTAGAGATATAAATATATAAACGTATAAAAATATAAATATAGTATACAACAAATATCTCTTAAAAAATATTATATGGATATATATATATATATATATATATATATATATACACTGCTCAAAAAAATAAAGGGAACACTTAAACAACACAATGTAACTCCAAGTCAATCACACTTCTGTGAAATCAAACTGTCCACTTAGGAAGCAACACTGAGTGACAATCAATTTCACATACTGTTGTGCAAATGGGATAGACAACAGGTGGAAATTATAGGCAATTAGCAAGACTCCCCCAATAAAGGAGTGGTTCTGTAGGTGGTGACCACAGACCGCTTCTCAGTTCCTATGCTTCCTGGCTGATGTTTTGGTCACTTTTGAATGCTGGCGGTGCTTTCACTCTAGTGGTAGCATGAGACGGAGTCTACAACCCACACAAGTGGCTCAGGTAGTGAAGCTTATCCAGGATGGCACATCAATGCGAGCTGTGGCAAGAAGGTTTGCTGTGTCTGTCAGCGTAGTGTCCAGAGCATGGAGGCGCTACTAGGAGACAGGCCAGTACATCAGGAGACGTGGAGGAGGCCGTAGGAGGGCAACAACCCAGCAGCAGGACCGCTACCTCCGCCTTTGTGCAAGGAGGAACAGGAGGAGCACTGCCAGAGCCCTGCAAAATGACCTCCAGCAGGCCACAAATGTGCATGTGTCTGCTCAAACGGTCAGAAACAGACTCCATGAGGGTGATATGAGGGCCCAACGTCCACAGGTGGGGGTTGTGCTTACAGCCCAACACCGTGCAGGACGCTTGGCATTTTCCAGAGAACACCAATATTGGCAAATTCGCCATTGGTGCCCTGTGCTCTTCACAGATGAAAGCAGGTTCACACTGAGCACATGTGACAGACGTGACAGAGTCTTGAGACGCCATGGAGAACGTTCTGCTGCCTGCAACATCCTCCAGCATGACCGGTTTGGCATTGGTCAGTAATGGTGTGGGGTGGCATTTCTTTGGAGGGCCCCACAGCCCTCCATGTGCTCGCCAGAGGTAGCTTGACTGCTATTAGGTATCGAGATGAGATCCTCAGACCCCTTGTGAGACCATATGCTGGTGCGGTTGGCCCTGGGTTCCTCCTAATGCAAGACAATGCTAGACTTCATGTGGCTGGAGTGTGTCAGCAGTTCCTGCAAGACAAAGGCATTGATGCTATGGACTGGACCGCCCGTTCCCCAGACCTGAATCCAATTGAGCACATCTGGGACATCATGTCTCGCTCTATCCACCAACGTCACGTTGCACCACAGACTGTCCAGGAGTTGGCAGATGCTTTAGTCCAGGTCTGGGAGGAGATCCCTCAGGAGACCGTCCGCCACCTCATCAGGAGCATGCACAGGCGTTGTAGGGAGGTCATACAGGCACGTGGAGGCCACACACACTACTGAGTCTCATTTTGACTTGTTTGAAGGACATTACATCAAAGTTGGATCAGCCTGTAGTGTGTTTTTCCACTTTAATTTTGAGGGTGACTCCAAATCCAGACCTCCATGGGTTGAAAAATTTGATTTCCATTTTTTTATTTTTGTGTGATTTTGTTGTCAGCACATTCAACTATGTAAATAACAAAGTATTTCAGAAGAATATTTAATTAATTCAGATCTAGGATGTGTTATTTTTGTGTTCCCTTTATTTTTTTGAGCAGTGTATATATATATACAGTACAGACCAAAAGTTTGGACACACCTTCCTTCTCATAAAGAGTTTTCTTTATTTTCATGACTATGAAAATTGTAGATTCACACTGAAGGCATCAAAACTATGAATTAACACATGTGGAATTATATACATAACAAATAAGTGTGAAACAACTGAAAATATGTCATATTCTAGGTTCTTCAAAGTAGCCACCTTTTGCTTTGATTACTGCTTTGCACACTCTTGGCATTCTCTTGATGAGCTTCAAGAGGTAGTCCCCTGAAATGGTTTTCACTTCACAAGTGTGCCCTGTCAGGTTTAATAAGTGGGATTTCTTGCCTTATAAATGGGGTTGGGACCATCAGTGGCGTTGAGGATAAGTCAGGTGGATACACAGCTGATAGTCCTACTGAATAGACTGTTAGAATTTGTATTATGGCAAGAAAAAAGCAGCTAAGCATCTTATTTGTAATAGGAACAATCCTATTACACCCTGCTGCACTGACTGGGGATCCAAATTGCCATTATACAGCTCTGTAATTCCAGCAAACCGTTCTTATTAGGTTGCAAGTGCTGTTTGATACGGGCATTAACAGGGTTTATTACAAGGAAATATTTCTACATCTTATTTGCCCTTGTGGGGTGCAGTTATATGTTCTAAAGCATTTTTTGGCTTGTTTTAGTGGGAAAAAAGGGCTTATTAGCCGTTTTGTTGTGAAGTGCTAAAATTACAGCCCTTTTTATCGTGTATTAGTGGCAAAAGTAAAATATATTTTCCTGCTCAGCGGTGCAGTTATCTGTTGTAAAGCCTTTTTGTGGCGTGTATTAGTGGAAAATGAAAAAATATATTTACCACTCAGCGGTGCAGTTATTTGTTCTAAAGCTATTTGTGGCGTGTATTAGTGGGAAAAAATGGTTTATTAGCTGTTGTGTGGTGAAGTGAGAAAATTACAGACTTTTTTGGGGTGTTTTAATTTCCTTTTCATTTTTTTTTATTTGATCTAACAGTATGTCAGAGAAGTGCCAGGGCCTGCAGGGGAGTGGCAGAGGCGTAAATGTTTCTGGCGCAGGCATACGTTGCAGCAGAGTAAGGGGCCATGGCAGCAAGGGTCACTTCGAGAGGTCTGAGCTCCCAGTGTCAGCTAGTGGTTGTGTCTTGACCAGCAACCCAGTGGTTCTTGACTGGTTGACTCGATCTTCGTTGCAAGTGACATCAGACACCCCCAGCCAAGAGTCAGTGGGTTCGTCAGACACAACAATTAGTTGGCATGGCCCGGGAGCAGGCCCTATTCCCTCACCTGTCCTCAATCTGCCTCTGTCCTTTTTTGTACCTAGAGCCAGAGAAATATTGTATGCTGTTAGCTCAGCACCACTATACAGTGAGGACGAGCTTCTATAAGACAGTCAGCAGCTACTGGCCAGCCAAGATGTGGAGGAGACATCCGCCGCTCCCTTCACTAGGCGGGCAAGTAGTGATGAGGAGAGTGGCCTGGGAGCTGGTGTTGCGAGCAGTCAGTCTCCTGACCCAGAGACGGTTGAGGAGGACATCAGTGACGTGCATACAGTACTCGATGATGATGATGATGTAGCTGATCGCACTTGGGAGCTGGGTGACGAAGGGGCTTCATTTTTAATTTATTTATATAATAATGTAATATTATAAAATCCGGTGTCTACATGATAAATCTGCAGTGTGGGGGCCCCGTGTGGCTTCTACACACTCTTCCTGGCTCCAAGCAATCTCAAAGCTTTGACTTCTCATTGTCTGTAGCTACTAGATGCCTGTTCATGCCAGGCAGGTTCCCCCAGAAGTATCTGGCTCGATGAGCAGCCGATAAAGCACTTCCATTAATCTTGACAGGATTCGTCTCCAGATGGAGAGAAATAGTTTTTTGGAATGCTTTCTCCATCGCAAACACTTTCTCGAATAACCAGAAGACTAGCCGATTCTCTCCTGTCTTAGGCATCACTTTATTGAGTGATCATGGAAAGTCAAAAAACTGTTGTCCACTGCCCCCATAAAGACCTTTCCGGTGAGGGTTTACCACAGATATGTCATTACAAGGACTGCCTTCAATTATCAGATTGAATTGTCCCCATTCTTCAATCTGTTGAATTTAAAATATTAAATTGAACCAAAACGTGATTAAAATTATAGGAAACTAAACGTAAATATACCAATATATTATCCCAATCTTTGAGGGAAATTCCCATACAATCAATTTGCCAAGCGTTTTGTCCCTGGGAAAGTGTATTTAAGCAACACTTTATAAAGTTGAGAAATTTTAACATTCTGTCCCATATTCACTATAAATGAATAAATGAAGCGGGGAGATCGAGAAAATGATTACACAGGGCATGGGAGAGGAGGAGTCAAACATGGATGCAGAAGAGGACACGAAGCAACATATATTCGATACTTCAAACTTCAAAACTGTAACCAGGTCCCAGCTGACACCGAAGATCCAAGGAGGTAGGCCGCAGGAAGCAGCAGAGACCGAAACATCAGAAGGAGGGCAACCGCCCCGTCCGCGAGCGAGGCAGCAAGCAGACACTGCCAGACAAGGTGGACAAACGCAGGGGATCCGCCGAGATTCCGGTCCAGCAGAATGCAAAGGGCCACGAGGTGGGGGCATCCCGCGGTTCAGATAGAGAGGCCCGTGTCTTGCATAGTGCTGCGGGATAGAACAGTCAGAGGGAGGAGCGACGTAGCAAAATTGCCAGAGGAGGGTGGCAGCTTGCCCATGAGGCAGCGGCGGAGCCAGCAAGTCGCTAGCATGGCCGGGAGTCAGGAGGGTGGCAGCAGTGGGAGGTCGGTAGCTAAACGTGCCCGTGATAGACTACCCGCTTCACAGGAGGCTACCTGCCTGGTAAGTAGCAGTGCATAGGTTCACAGAGGCAGCAGCGGTAGCAGTCAGTCAGTTAGTAGTGTTGGGGGTAAAATCACCTACTCAGCGATGTGGTAGTTTTTTGTTAAGCCGTCGGATGAGGTGAACATGGCCATATGTAGAATCAGTGGGCAGAATGTGAAGCATGGCCAGGGTGCCAATGTTGGGACCACGTCCCTGCGTCAACATATTCAGCATCACCATGAAGTAGGCTGGGAGAACCGTGGCTCCGATGTGGTGGTCTAGCCTTCCGCAGCAACCACTACATCACCCAATGGCATACAGCTGATTTCAAGCAGTCAAGGCTCCACCACCTCACCCGAAGGGAGCTGTCTGTCCTTCCCATCATCTACCAGTCATCATGCTCCTACTCCTCATCCTCCTACCCCTCGTCACTCATTCCGCCAGCAATTGATCACCAAAGCGATTGCCAAGAGCTCATCCAAAGGCAAAGGAAGCTGGACGTGTTCCTGGCCAAGTTGCTGGTGCTGCAGTCCCTCCCTTTCCAAGTGGTGGACTCTGCACCTTTCAGAGAACTGATGGCTTGTGCCGAGCCAAGGTGGAGAGTCCCAAGCCGTCATTTCTTTGCCAAAAAGTCAGTACCAGCCTTGCACACATATGTAGAACAGAAGGTGGGCCAGTCCAAAGTGCACAGCAGCACTGACCTGTAGAGCTATAACTATGATCAGGGACAATATATGTCCTTTACAGCCCACTGGGTGAATATGGTTCCTGCACAGCCACACCAGCAACTTGGCCAGGTGACGCCGCTTCCGCCTCCATGTTCTCACTCTGTTGGTCCTGCGACAATGTCCGCCTCTGCCTCCTCATCATCCACCATATCCTCAGCCTCCACTGCAGGGACAATTGTGTCTATGGCCATATGACTGCCATGAAATTTTCTTAATGCTTTTCAAATGCTGTTAAAGGGGTTTTCCGGTATTCTAATACTGAAAAGACCTATCCTCAGGATAGGTCATCAGTATCAGATTGGCGGGGGCCTGACACCCCGAAACCCCGCTGATCAGCTGGTTTAAGAGAAAGCAACGCTCCACTGCCTTCCCTTCACTTTTGCATAACCCATCGGATCCCATTGTATCTATGCCAGATACTGTGTACTCCGGTAGTCTGTTCCTCTGCCGAAACAGACTACTGCAGTACACAATAGAGATGTTAACCTAGCCTCAGTTTGCATAGTAGTGTAACATAGTGATGACAGAATACCCTCGTAACTACCTGCTATCAGAGACAGATGAAATACTAAAGTGATCCCAAATTTGTGAATTTTGGGTCAGTTGGCAAAATGATCAGGATGCTAAAATTAGAGTAAACTTGTAAAAATACAGGTGAAACTCCAAAAATGTATTATTTCAGTAATGCAACTTAAAAGGTGAAACTAATATGTGAGATAGACTTATTACATGCAAAGCAAGATATTTCAAGCCTTTATTTGTTATAATTTGGATGATTATGGCTTACCCCTTATGAAACCCCAAAGTCTCAATTTTGAGGTACTCTTTGCTTAGGGGGTATGGATTAATTAGCTGACTAGAGTGTGACACTTTGAGCCTAGAATATTGAACCTTTTCATAAAATTCAAATTTTAAGCTGCATTAATGCAATTCCTTATAATTTGCATTACTGAAATAAATGGACTTTTGCACGATATTCTAATTTTTTCGAGTTTCACCTGTATATGCAGGGCATAAAACAAAATATGATTGCTTTGGATAACAATAGTGTTGAGCGCATCGAAGTTAATGATGTGGAATTCAATCCAAATTTCAGGAAAATTTTAATTTACCACGAATCTGAATTTCTTGGTGCTTTGTTGTAACAAATAATTTTTTCCTGAAATGGGGGTTAAAAAAAAAACATACCTCATCCATTTGATCAAGGGGAAGCAGTTGTGGTCATCTTGATTGTAGCAAACACGCCAATTTTCACATGCTTACATGACTTCATCTTGCTAGGCAAGCGCGGTGACGGGAACACTCAGTGCACGAGAGAATTGGAGTGTTTTCTAAAATCAATATGGCCACACTGGCCTTTCCGTGATCACATGGATGAGGTGAGTATGGATTTTTTTGTTTTAACCTCTGATTAACCCCCTAATAGGCTGAATGTTAATATCAGATGCAACGATCAGCGCTGAACGTGGCATCTGAGGGGGCAGAGCAATCACCTTTTCCCACCATTGTGCCCACTCCATACAATGTAATGCAATTTGTTATGAAGTCATTCGTAAAAAAATCTATTTTTTTGTCGAAGTCCGGCAAAGCAGCCGAATCAAATTTTAGAAAACTTTGCTCATCACTAGATGACAAGACAAATCAAGCCAATGAAAAACAAAAGCTTCCCTTTTAGCCCAGAGTTTCCCTTTAATTTACCTTTACCTCGTAGTTGGGTTAAGTTCCTTCATATTGCTTGAGTCAGAATGTATAGAAAACTGATTTCTGTATAAGTTAAATTCAATGTCTTCACATACCTCCTACTCGCAAATCCCTGTCATTTACTTCAACATAATAAGCTCTAGTACATGAAAATGGATAAAATACCAATAAAACCCAGTTAGTTAGTGGTTTATATGGGCATGAAATATATTCAGTTCTCCTTTCTTGTCATAAATTTTTCATAAGCCACTGGCTATTAAATGCATCTGGAAAGGCATTGACGAAGGTCACAAATATGCGTAGGTTATTTTATACTTTTTGTCACATATTAATGTAAAACCTTGCCAGTCTTGTCAGGAATGTTCAACTGCCAGAATACAGATTTCAGAAAGAACACATACAGTACAGATGCATGGTTTTCAAATCAAGAAATAGTGCACAAATTAAATTATAAAATTGTACTTTCACTTATTTTTCTGCTTTAAAGATACAAATGTTGCTATCAAATATAGTCCTAAAAAACAAATGTTCATACTTTTATTTTATTTTTTATTTATTTACAAACTTCATACATACAAAAAGAGAACCTCACATTTTAAATACAAATTTCATATGTTACATACCCTTCCTCCCCTCTCCCCCATCCCCATCTCCCCTACCTCCCCCAACCTCTCATTCTTTACATGGGATATTGGGCATTAAAGTAGATATTTTAAAAACTGTCTGGTGATTTCTGGTGTACCAAGCGCAGTTTATGATAGAAGGACTCAAGCTGAGCTCTGTATGATTTGGAGCAGGAATAAAAAGCTACGTAAATTCTCATACAGATTTCCCTGTATCAATACATATACGCAGAAGGCTGTCAATCACTGTGTGTGGACTAGGTCATTGGGAATCTCACTGTTTCCTAGAAGTCCTGTCAGGATTTACTAAGCATTTTTCTTATGAATCCTGCTTCAAATCATATAAACTCAGATACCACATCACTGAGCTCAGCTTCTTTCCCTGTATAAAAATACGCAAAACGTAGCCACTACAAATATAACAAGATTAGAGATAAATGAATCGAAGTTTAAGAAGTGGAATTAGATCCGAATTTCAGGTTTTATTCGATTCGCACCGAATCCGAATTTCCTTGCGATTCATGGTAATGAATCCCATTTTTTCCTAAAATGGCTGCTGCATGTGTGAGGACATGGAGCAAAGAACTCTGGGAAGGCGGGATCATCCATAATGCCATGCATGCAGCCAATCAGCAGCCAGCCAGCCCTGTGATGTCATTATAAATAGCCTCAGCCATTTTGGATTCTGCCATTTTCCAGTGTACTTAGTGCAGGGAGAGACATCAGCAGGCGCTAGGGACAGTGCTAGAAAAAACTTCATTGTGCTAAAAAAACGATTTACAAGTAGTGTTGAGCGAACAGTTCGAGCATAGTTCGGGTCCGTACCGAATTTTGGGGTGTTCGTGACACGGACCCGAACCCGAACTTTTTCGTAAAAGTTCGGGTTCGGGTTCGTCGTTCGGCATGTATTTTGGCGCATTTTGAAAGGCTGCAAAGCAGCCAATCAACATGCATCATACTACTTGCCCTAAGATGCCATCGCAGCCATGCCTACTATTGGCAAGGCTGTGATTGGCCAAGTGCAGCATGTGACTCAGCCTCTTATAAGCTTGTGCGCACGTCGGGACGTGCTCACTCCCGATGTGAATAGAACAGGGTTAGACGCAGCTGATGCTAGGGCGAGAATAGGCAGGGATAATTGAATAACTGGAAGCAAATTTCTCTCCTCCACCTGTGATTCATCTGAACAACTGCAGCTGAGCTGCTTTTTTGATAGGGATTGGCTATTTTTAGAGTGGCCAGAGTGATTTTTCCATCCACATGTACCTGGGCTGACCGCCGGCCGCCATTTTGCGACTTGTAGTGCTGCAGCAGAAGCTGCCACAGTGTGCATTCCAAAGCTCCAAACAAGTCAGACATCTACACCTGGGATTCAGACCAATAGCGATTTAGCAGCACAGTCCAAGGCTATTTTTTTTAAAGGTTGTGCAGACCATTTTGTGGCACATGTTACTGGGCTGATAGGCGGCGGCCATCTTGGGACTAGTGCTGCAGCACAATCTCTCCCAACGTCCATTAATCACTTGTAATAGTGGTCTGTGCCATAGAAATCCTACATCAGGGACTTGGGTGTGCTTGTGTCACCCCTACTAATACCAGTCCACCTGTAATCCATACAGTGAAAAGCCATAAAGTATTCCAGTGAGGGAATTTTTTTTTTATTTAAAAAAGGCCAAGTTAGTTTATCTGGCGTTCAATATACTAGATACAGTTAGGCCTGCGTTTCATACATCTGGAATTAGCAAACTAATGTGCTGGGGTTGGGAAAACATATATGTACCCATACTAGAATCTGTCAAAGAAAGCGGTACTCACATATAACAGTCATTTCATCTGTAATCCATACAGTCAAAAGACTGAAAGTATTCCAGTGAGGGAATTTTTTTTATTTAAAAAAGGCCAAGTTAGTTTATCTGGCGTTCAATATACTAGATACAATTAGGGCTGCGTTTCATACATCTGGAATTAGCAAACTAATGTGCTGGGGTTGGGAAAACATATATGTACCCATACTAGAATCTGTCAAAGAAAGCGGTACTCACATATAACAGTCATTCCATCTGTAATCCATACAGTCAAAAGACTGAAAGTATTCCAGTGAGGGAATTTTTTTTTTATTTAAAAAAGGCCAAGTTAGTTTATCTGGCGTTCAATATACTAGATACAGTTAGGCCTGCGTTTCATACATCTGGAATTAGCAAACTAATGTGCTGGGGTTGGGAAAACATATATGTACCCATACTAGAATCTGTCAAAGAAAGCGGTACTCACATATAACAGTCATTCCATCTGTAATCCATACAGTCAAAAGACTGAAAGTATTCCAGTGAGGGAATTTTTTTTATTTAAAAAAGGCCAAGTTAGTTTATCTGGCGTTCAATATACTAGATACAGTTAGGCCTGCGTTTCATACATCTGGAATTAGCAAACTAATGTGCTGGGGTTGGGAAAACATATATGTACCCATACTAGAATCTGTCAAAGAAAGCGGTACTCACATATAACAGTCATTCCATCTGTAATCCATACAGTCAAAAGACTGAAAGTATTCCAGTGAGGGAATTTTTTTTATTTAAAAAAGGCCAAGTTAGTTTATCTGGCGTTCAATATACTAGATACAGTTAGGCCTGCGTTTCATACATCTGGAATTAGCAAACTAATTTGCTGGGGTTGGGAAAACATATATGTACCCATACTAGAATCTGTCAAAGAAAGCGGTACTCACATATAACAGTCATTCCATCTGTAATCCATACAGTCAAAAGACTGGAAGTATTCCAGTGAGGGAATTTTTTTTATTTAAAAAAGGCCAAGTTAGTTTATCTGGCGTTCAATATACTAGATACAGTTAGGCCTGCGTTTCATACATCTGGAATTAGCAAACTAATGTGCTGGGGTTGGGAAAACATATATGTACCCATACTAGAATCTGTCAAAGAAAGCGGTACTCACATATAACAGTCATTCCATCTGTAATCCATACAGTCAAAAGACTGAAAGTATTCCAGTGAGGGAATTTTTATTTTATTTAAAAAAGGCCAAGTTAGTTTATCTGGCGTTCAATATACTAGATACAGTTAGGCCTGCGTTTCATACATCTGGAATTAGCAAACTAATGTGCTGGGGTTGGGAAAACATATATGTACCCATACTAGAATCTGTCAAAGAAAGCGGTACTCACATATAACAGTCATTCCATCTGTAATCCATACAGTCAAAAGACTGAAAGTATTCCAGTGAGGGAATTTTTTTTATTTAAAAAAGGCCAAGTTAGTTTATCTGGCGTTCAATATACTAGATACAGTTAGGCCTGCGTTTCATACATCTGGAATTAGCAAACTAATTTGCTGGGGTTGGGAAAACATATATGTACCCATACTAGAATCTGTCAAAGAAAGCGGTACTCACATATAACAGTCATTCCATCTGTAATCCATACAGTCAAAAGACTGAAAGTATTCCAGTGAGGGAATTTTTTTTATTTAAAAAAGGCCAAGTTAGTTTATCTGGCGTTCAATATACTAGATACAGTTAGGCCTGCGTTTCATACATCTGGAATTAGCAAACTAATTTGCTGGGGTTGGGAAAACATATATGTACCCATACTAGAATCTGTCAAAGAAAGCGGTACTCACATATAACAGTCATTCCATCTGTAATCCATACAGTCAAAAGACTGAAAGTATTCCAGTGAGGGAATTTTTTTTATTTAAAAAAGGCCAAGTTAGTTTATCTGGCGTTCAATATACTAGATACAGTTAGGCCTGCGTTTCATACATCTGGAATTAGCAAACTAATGTGCTGGGGTTGGGAAAACATATATGTACCCATACTAGAATCTGTCAAAGAAAGCGGTACTCACATATAACAGTCATTCCATCTGTAATCCATACAGTCAAAAGACTGAAAGTATTCCAGTGAGGGAATTTTTTTTATTTAAAAAAGGCCAAGTTAGTTTATCTGGCGTTCAATATACTAGATACAGTTAGGCCTGCGTTTCATACATCTGGAATTAGCAAACTAATTTGCTGGGGTTGGGAAAACATATATGTACCCATACTAGAATCTGTCAAAGAAAGCGGTACTCACATATAACAGTCATTCCATCTGTAATCCATACAGTCAAAAGACTGAAAGTATTCCAGTGAGGGAATTTTTTTTATTTAAAAAAGGCCAAGTTAGTTTATCTGGCGTTCAATATACTAGATACAGTTAGGCCTGCGTTTCATACATCTGGAATTAGCAAACTAATGTGCTGGGGTTGGGAAAACATATATGTACCCATACTAGAATCTGTCAAAGAAAGCGGTACTCACATATAACAGTCATTCCATCTGTAATCCATACAGTCAAAAGACTGAAAGTATTCCAGTGAGGGGATTTTGCTTATAAAAAATAATATATTTCATTGTGGTGCGAGTTGAATCGCAACAATGAAGAAAAATACTATTAAGGGACAAGGACGCGGTCGTGGTGGTGTCCGTGGAGCCTCTGTTGCTGGTAGAGGACGTGGCCGTTCGGCCCCAGGCGCACACAGTAGGGAACGAACTCCCTCAACTAGCCGGCAGAATGTACTGCAATATCTCGTGGGGCACAATGCCGCTCTTAGGATGGTAAGGCCTGAGCAGGTACAGGCATTAATCGATTGGGTGGCCGACAGTGCTTCCAGCACGTTCACCACATGGTCTTCCACCCAGTCTTCTGCGGAAAGCGCACAGGTGGCACCTGAAAACCAAGCCCATCAGTCTGTCACATCACCCCCAAGCATATCAGGGAAACGGTCTGAGCCACAAGTTATGCAGCAGTCTCTTCTTCTGTTTGAAGACTCTGCTTCCAGGGTTTCCCAGGGGCGTCCACCTAGCCCTTCCCCAGTGGAGGAAGACATACCATGCACTGACGCACAACCACTTATGTCTCCAGATGAAGAGGACATGGGAATACCACCACAGCAGAGTCACCGACTCTCTGATGATGACGAAACACAGGTGCCCACTGCCGCTTCTTTTTGCAGTGTGCAGACTGAACAGGAGGAGGTCAGGGAGGGAGACTGGGTGGAAGACGATGCAGAGGACGATGAGGTCTTAGACCCCACATGGACTGAAGGTCGTGGCGATGACTTTCACAGTTCAGAGGAAGAGGTAGTGGTGAGACCGAGACAACAGCGAAGCCAAAGAGGGAGCAGGGGGCCAAAGCAGACGAGCCGCCGCCCCCAGAGTTCGCCTGCTACTGGACATCGCCAACAGGGACCCAGCCCCACAAAGGCAGCTTCAAAGAGTTCCCTGGCATGGCACTTCTTTAAACAATGTCCTACCGACAAGACCCGAGTGACTTGCACGCTCTGCCATCAGAGCCTGAGGCGAGGCATTAACGTTCTGAACCTC
Source organism: Bufo bufo (assembly GCF_905171765.1). Classification (NCBI taxonomy): domain Eukaryota; kingdom Metazoa; phylum Chordata; class Amphibia; order Anura; family Bufonidae; genus Bufo; species Bufo bufo. The sequence continues at coordinate 85,146,606 of NC_053389.1, forward strand.
AGCACAACCTGCATGACCAGGCATCTACATGCAAAGCATGAACTGCAGTGGGGTACACACCTTAAAAACCAGGCACTCGCTGAGGCTCCCCCTGCTCCCTCTACCGCTGCTGCCTCGGCTTCCGCCTCGAGAGGAATGTTGCCACCTGCCGAGCAGCAAACAGAGGATGTGCCACCGACACCACCACCACCGCCACCGTCAACTAGCGTCTCCACTATATCACACAGCAGCGTTCAGCTCTCAATATCTCAAACCTTAGAGAGGAAGCGCAAATTCTGAACGCCAGCATTTCTAAACTGCTGGCCTTTGAAATGCTGTCATTCCGGCTGGTGGACACAGACAGCTTCAAAAAGCTGATGGCCATGGCTGTCCCGCAGTATGTGGTTCCCAGCCGCCACTACTTCTCCAAGACAGCCGTGCCTTCCCTGCACATGCAAGTGTCCGATAAAATCAAGTGTGCACTGCGCAACGCCATTTGTGGCAAGGTCCACCTAACCACAGATACGTGGACCAGTAAGCACGGCCAGGGACGCTATATCTCACTAACTGCACACTGGATGAATGTAGTGGCGGCTGGGCCCCCGGCGGACAGTTCCTTGGCGCACGTCCTTCCGCCCCCTAGGATCGCAGGGCATCATTCTCTGCCTCCTGTAGCCTCCTCCTCCTACTCGGCTTCCTCCTCCACTGCTTCCACCAGCTCATCCGGTCAGCCACACACCTTCACCACCAACTTCAGCACAGCCCGGGGTAAACGTCAGCAGGCCATTCTGAAACTCATATGTTTGGGGGACAGGCCCCACACCGCACAGGAGTTGTGGCGGGGTATTGAACAACAGACCGACGAGTAGTTTCTGCCGGTGGGCCTCAAGCCAGGCCTGGTGGTATGCGATAATGGGCGAAATCTCGTGGCAGCTCTGGGACTAGCCGGTTTGACGCACATCCCTTGCCTGGCGCATGTGCTGAACTTGGTGGTGCAGAGGTTCATTCACCACTACCCCAACATGTCAGAGCTGCTGCATAAAGTGCGGGCCGTCTGTGCGCGCTTCCGCCGTTCACATCCTGCCGCTGCTCGCCTGTCTGCGCTACAGCGGAACTTCGGCCTTCCCGCTCACCGCCTCATATGCGACGTGCCCACCCGGTGGAACTCCACCTTGCACATGCTGGAGAGACTGTGCGAGCAGCAGCAGGCCATAGTGGAGTTTCAGCTGCAGCACGCTCGCGTCAGTCGTACTGCCGAACAGCACCACTTCACCACCAATGATTGGGCCTCCATGCGAGACCTGTGTGCCCTGCTGCGCTGTTTTGAGTACTCCACCAACATGGCCAGTGGCGATGACACTGTTATCAGCGTTACAATACCACTTCTATGTCTCCTTGAGAAAACACTTAGGGCAATGATGTTAGAGGAGGTGGCCCAGGTGGAGGAGGATGAGGGCTCGTTTCTAACACTTTCGGGCCAGTCTGTTCGAAGTGGCTCAGAGGGAGGTTTGTTTAAGCAGCAGAGGACAGGTTCACAAGTCGCCAGCCAAGGCACTGTACTGGAGGACGAGGAGGATGAGGAGGAGGAGGTGGAGGGGGACGAGGATGACGCAAGTTCACAGCGGGGTGGCAGCCCAGGCCCATCACTGGTGCGTGGCTGGGGGGATACGGTGGACGATGACGATACGCCTCCCACAGAGGACAGCTTGTCCTTACCCATGGGTAGCCTGGCCCACATGAGCGAATATATGCTCCAATGCCTGCGCAACGACAGCAGAGTTGCCCACGTTTTAACGTGTGCAGACTACTGGGTGGCCACCCTGCTGGATCCCCGGTATAAAGACAATGTGCCCACTTTAATTCCTGAACTGGAGCGTGACCGTAAGATGCGCGAGTACAAGCGCACGCTGATAGAGGCGCTCTTGAGAGCATTCCCACATGTCACAGGGGAACAGGTGGAAGGTGAAGGCAGAGGAGTGGCAAGAGGTCGCCAACGCAGCTGTGTCACGGCCAGCTCATCTGAGGGCAGGGTTAGCATGGCAGAAATGTGGAAAAGTTTTGTCTCCACGCCACAGCTATCTGCACCGACACCTGATACGGAACGTGTTAGCAGGAGGCAGCATTTCACTAACATGGTTGAACAGTATGTCTGCACACCCCTCCACATCCTGACGGATGGTTCGGCCCCATTCAACTACTGGGTTTCGAAATTGTCCACGTGGCCAGAGTTAGCATGTTATGCCTTGGAGGTGCTTTCCTGCCCGGCGGCCAGCGTTTTATCTGAACGCGTATTCAGCACGGCAGGGGGCGTCATTACTGACAAGCGCAGCCGCCTGTCCACAGCCAACGTGGACAAGCTGACCTTCATAAAGATGAACCAGGCATGGATCCCACAGGACCTGTCCCTCCCTTGTGCAGAGTAGTCCTTATTAACTGCCTAAAACATGTCTTGTTGTGCTACGGGCCACTTCTTTATTTGATACAAATTTTATGAAACCCACAGTTGAATGAAACTCTTCTCTGTCTGGGCGCCGGGGCCTAACCAGATGAAAGTGGCCGGTTAAACTAACGGGTGACATGAAGCCATAACCTCTGCCATGCTACCTCTGTCTTCTGTCTGGGTGCTGAGGCCTAAGTCAAATAAAGCGGTCTTCTGCTGTGCTGGGGGATATGAAGCTAATCTCTGACCTCTCTCCTCTGTCTGGGTCCAAAGGCCTAAATCACTGAAAGAGGCCTTCTCCTGTGGTGTGTGATATGATGCCAGAATATGTGCTGTGGGGCCTCTCTCCTCTTCCTGGGTGCAGGGGTCAAATAAACTAAATTGTGGCCTACTCCTGTGGTGGTTGATATGATGCCTGATTCTCTGATGTGGAACCTCTCTCCTCTGTTTGGGTGAAGGGGTCAAAGTAACTAAATGGTGGCTTCTCCTGTGGTGGCTGATATGATGCCAGAATATGTGCTGTGGGGCCTCTCTCCTCTTCCTGTGTGCAGGGGTCAAAGTAACTCAATCGTGGCTTCTCCTGTGGTGGCTGATATGATGCCAGAATATGTGCTGTGGGGCCTCTCTCCTCTTCCTGGGTGCAGGGGTCAAAGTAACTCAATCGTGGCTTCTCCTGTGGTGGCTGATATGATGCCAGAATATGTGCTGTGGTGCCTCTCTCCTCTTCCTGGGTGCAGGGGTCAAAGTAACTAAATGGTGGCTTCTCCTGTGGTGGCTGATATGATGCCAGAATATGTGCTGTGGTGCCTCTCTCCTCTTCCTGGGTGCAGGGGTCAAAGTAACTAAATGGTTGCTTCTCCTGTGGTGGCTGATATGATGCCAGAATATGTGCTGTGGTGCCTCTCTCCTCTTCCTGGGTGCAGGGGTCAAAGTAACTAAATGGTGGCTTCTCCTGTGGTGGCTGATATGATGCCAGAATATGTGCTGTGGGGCCTCTCTCCTCTTCCTGGGTGCAGGGGTCAAAGTAACTCAATGGTGGCTTCTCCTGTGGTGGTTAGTATGATGCCAGAATATGTGCTGTGGGGCCTCTCTTCTCTTCCTGGGTGCAGGGGTCAAAGTAACTCAATCGTGGCTTCTCCTGTGGTGGCTGATATGATGCCAGAATATGTGCTGTGGTGCCTCTCTCTTCTTCCTGGGTGCAGGGGTCAAAGTAACTCAATGGTGGCTTCTCCTGTGGTGGCTGATATGATGCCAGAATATGTGCTGTGGTGCCTCTCTCCTCTTCCTGGGTGCAGGGGTCAAAGTAACTAAATGGTGGCTTCTCCTGTGGTGGCTGATATGATGCCAGAATATGTGCTGTGGTGCCTCTCTCCTCTTCCTGGGTGCGGGGGTCAAAGTAACTCAATGGTGGCTTCTCCTGTGGTGGCTGATATGATGCCAGAAAATGTGCTGTGGGGCCTCTCTCCTCTTCCTGGGTGCAGGGGTCAAAGTAACTCAATGGTGGCTTCTCCTGTGCTGATTGATATAAAGCTGATGGTTGTGCCATCTGACATGGTTGCCAGGGTCTGATTCAATGGGGGCCTACTCCTGTGGTGGGTGATCTAAATGCCTGATTCTCTGCTGTGAAACCTCTCTCCTCCGTCTGGGTGTAGGGGTCAAAGTCTTTCAAAGTCGCCTTCTCCTGTGCTGATTGATATGAAGCTGATGGTTGTGCCATCTGACATGGTTGCCGGGGTCCCATTAAATTGTGGCCTACTCCTGTGGTGGCTGATATGATGCCAGAATATGTGCTGTGGGGCCTCTCTCCTCTTCCTGGGTGCAGGGGTCAAATAAACTAAATTGTGGCCTACTCCTGTCGTGGTTGATATGATGCCTGATTCTCTGATGTGGAACCTCTCTCCTCTGTTTGGGTGAAGGGGTCAAAGTAACTAAATGGTGGCTTCTCCTGTGGTGGCTGATATGATGCCAGAATATGTGCTGTGGTGCCTCTCTCCTCTTCCTGGGTGCGGGGGTCAAAGTAACTCAATGGTGGCTTCTCCTGTGGTGGCTGATATGATGCCAGAATATGTGCTGTGGTGCCTCTCTCCTCTTCCTGGGTGCGGGGGTCAAAGTAACTCAATGGTGGCTTCTCCTGTGGTGGCTGATATGATGCCAGAATATGTGCTGTGGTGCCTCTCTCCTCTTCCTGGGTGCAGGGGTCAAAGTAACTAAATGGTGGCTTCTCCTGTGGTGGTTGATATGATGCCTGATTCTCTGCTGTGAAACCTCTCTCCTCCATCTGGGTGTAGGGGTCAAAGTCTTTCAAAGTCGCCTTCTCCTGTGCTGATTGATATAAAGCTGATGGTTGTGCCATCTGACATGGTTGCCAGGGTCTGATTCAATGGGGGCCTACTCCTGTGGTGGATGATCTAAATGCCTGATTCTCTGCTGTGAAACCTCTCTCCTCCGTCTGGGTGTAGGGGTCAAAGTCTTTCAAAGTCGCCTTCTCCTGTGCTGATTGATATGAAGCTGATGGTTGTGCCATCTGACATGGTTGCCGGGGTCCCATTAAATTGGGGCCTACTCCTGTGGTGGGTGATCTAAATGCCTGATTCTCTGCTTTGAAACCTCTCTCCTCCGTCCGGGTGTAGGGGTCAAAGTCTGTCAAAGTCGCCTTCTCCTGTGCTGATTGATATAAAGCTTATGCTTGTGCCATCTGACATGGTTGCCGGGGTCTGATTCAATGGTGGCCTACTCCTGTGGTGGGTGATCTAAATGCCTGATTCTCTGCTGTGTAACCTCTCTCCTCCGTCTGGGTGTAGGGGTCAAAGTAACTAAATGGTGGCCTACTCCTGTGGTGGGTGATATGATGCCTGGTTCTCTGCTGTGGGACCTCTCTCCTTTGTCTGGGTGCTGTGGTCAAAATAATAGTAAGTGACCTTCTCCATTGGTGGGTGACTTTAAGCCTGATTCTGTGCTATGGGACCTCACTCCAATTAATATTGTTTAATTTTTATTTATTTTATGTTAACTCATCATTTCCCTATCTACATTTGTTTGCAGGGGATTTAACTACATTTTGCTGCCTTTTGCAGCCCTCTAGCCCTTTCCGGGTGTGTTTTACAGCCTTTTTAGTGCCCAAAAGTTCGGGTCCCCATTGACTTCTATGGGGTTCGGGATGAAGTTCGGGTCGAGTTCGGATCCCGAACCCGAACATTTTTCGAAAGTTCGGCCGAACTCGTCGAACCCGAACATCCAGGTGTTCGCTCAACTCTATTTACAAGTGCAGGGAAAGAATATTCAAGGTGTAGGAAAAGGATAGGGAGGAATCATTCCACAACATTTATGTTGAACAGGGTTCAGTAGGGGAGGTTACAGCCTGGGTAATAAGAACAATCCTTTTACACCTTGCTGCACTGACTAGGGATACAAATTGCCATTATACAGCTCTGTAATTCCAGCAAACCATTCTTATTAGGGTGCAAGTGCTGTTTGATACGGGCATTAACAGGGTTTATGACAAGGAAATATTTCTACATCTTATTTGCCCTTGTGGTGTGCAGTTATATGTTCTAAAGCATTTTTTGTTGTGTAATAGTGGCAAAATAAAAATATATTTGCCGTTCAGCAGTGCAGTTATATGTTTTAAAGCCCTTTGTGGAGTGTAATAGTGGCAAAATAAAAATATATTTGCCGTTCAGCGGTGCAGTTATATGTTCTAAAGCCTTTTGTGGCGGGTATTAGTGGAAAAAGAAAAACTACAGTATATTTGCCATTCAGTGGTGCAGTTATATGTTGTAAAGCCCTTTTTTGCGTGTATTAGTGGCACAAAAAAAATATTTTCCGTTCAGCTGTGCAGTTATATGTTCTAAACCCCTTTTTGGTGTGTATTAGTGGGGAAAAAAAAAAAGTGCTTATTAGCTGTTGTGTGGTGAAGTGAGAAAATTAAAGCTGTTTTTGGTGTGTATTAGTGGCAAAAAAAATATTTGCAGTTCAGCGGTGAAGTTCCATTGTACTACAGCCATTTATAGGGTGAATGAATAGGATAGATACGTACGTACTATTAGCCGTTCTGCGGTGAATTGTGATTGTTATATTATTATTTTTTTGGGGTCTATTAATAGGTAAAAAATGTGTCTTATTAGCTAGTCTGCAGTGAACCAACATTGTTATACTGCCATTGTTGGGGTGTATTAATGGGAAAAATAAGTACTTGTTATTAGCCATTCTGCCATGAATTTACATTGTCATTCAGAGGTGAAATTTGTTTGTGATACAGCCTTTTTTGGGAAAATTGATAGGTGATTGTAGACGTCCTTTTGCTGTATGCACCGAATTACGTCGATTAGTAGTGTTGATCGAGCATGCTCGGTCGAACACCAGTTCGGCTCGAGCATCGCTATGCTCAGCTGAACACTGCATGTGGTCGAGAGTGATGCTCGAGTCAGTGTATTTAAATGTAATTTAGCATCTAATTCTGAAAAGTTTCTGCTGGCAAGGACCTTATCCACTCAGCTATAAAGCTAGATGCTTTGAAAATTCCTATTCAGCAGAAGACTTATTTCATATTTCTGTGCAGGTTAACAGGTAGCTATATAATGTAGTGGTTAACATCCTTGACTCTAATGTACAAGGTAGGGAGTTTGAATTCCGGCAGAAACATTTCAAAAGCCTTTTTATATATATATATATATATATATATATATATACAGTATATATACAGTACAGACCAAAAGTTTGGACACACCTTCTCATTCAAAGAGTTTTCTTTATTTTCATGACTATGAAAATTGTAGATTCACACTGAAGGCATCAAAATTATGAATTAACACGTGGAATTATATACATAACAAACAAGTGTGAAACAGCTGAAAATATGTCATATTCTAGGTTCTTCAAAGTAACCATCTTTTGCTTTGATTACTGCTTTGCACACTCTTGGCATTCTCTTGATGAGCTTCAAGAGGTAGTCCCCTGAAATGGTTTTCACTTCACAGGTGTGCCCTGTCAGGTTTAATAAGTGGGATTTCTTGCCTTATAAATGGGGTTGGGACCATCAGTTGCGTTGAGGAGAAATCAGGTGGATACACAGCTGATAATCCTACTGAATAGACTGCAAGAAAAAAGCAGCTAAGTAAAGAAAAACGAGTGGCCATCATTACTTTAAGAAATGAAAGTCAGTCAGTCAGCCGAAAAATTGGGAAAACTTTGAAAGTAAGGGCTCTTTGACCATGAAGGAGAGTGATGGGGTGCTGCGCCAGATGACCTGGCCTCCACAGTCACCGGACCTGAACCCAATCGAGATGGTTTGGGGTGAGCTGGACCGCAGAGTGAAGGCAAAAGGGCCAACAAGTGCTAAGCATCTCTGGGAACTCCTTTAAGACTGTTGGAAGACCATTTCAGGGGACTACCTCTTGAAGCTCATCAAGAGAATGCCAAGAGTGTGCAAAGCATTAATCAAAGCAAAAGGTGGCTACTATGAAGAACCTAGAATATGACATATTTTCAGTTGTTTCACACTTGTTTGTTATGTATATAATTCCACATGTGTTAATTCATAGTTTTGATGTCTTCATAGTCATGAAAATAAAGAAAACTTTTTGAATGAGAAGTTGTGTCCAAACTTTTGGTCTGTACTGTATATATATTTATTTGTGTGTGAAATGTATGAAATCATCCGGTGACATCATACATGGGTGCCACGCTGTGTGTATAATTCTATATATGTATACAATCACAGCGAGGGAGAGATGTATGATGTAACCGGATGATTTTGTACATGTCAAAACCGGTATTAAGTAATCATTTGTAAAAAAAATTGTGACAAAACCCCTGTTTTATGAATGCCCAGACTCTTGTATTTCGTCTGCTGTTCATGTAGTTAACCCTATTTTGCCCTTTAAATGTACAAAAACCACCTTATCTGCCTGTGACGCAGTTAGCGAACACAATGGACATTAGCGAACACAATGGATTTTGCCCGTGACACAATCCGCAAACACAATGGATATTGCCTGTGATACATTTAGCAAACACAATGGTCTTAGTCATCGACCGCATGGAACTATGTCCGGCCCCTTTATTCAATTATCTCCAGGATAGAGAGGAGAGATTTTACTGTTCATGTGGGAGTGTGTTATATATTACTGTATATTGATTGGTCACTGTATTTTGTGTGCCTGTTCCCCACAAGGAATATTACTTACAGTTAATATGATGTTGTCCTCATCTCTCTCAAATATGTGTCTGAACTTTGACGGACTTCCAGTAGCCATTGTATTTATTCACTTGTAAAGTTTAACTAGTGATGAATGCTTGATGAAGGGTAGTTCACACTGGTCACAGTCACTGGGCGGTTCGAATACTGTAAATTACGTCAGACGCTTTTTCATGCACGTTTACGTTACCTGCTTTATTTAAATTAGGGAGAGCGATAGCGAATATAATAAATCGAATATTATTCGTAAAAAAGAAATAAATTTATAAATAAATAAATCTAAATCACGATTTCGATTATTGCACCCGGCCGTTGCCGTACTGGTGCTTCTTCCTGCTTGGCCTGCCTGACCGAGGTAATCGTCTAAGCCCGTCTAGCCAAATTTTCGTTTATCAAACTATTAGAGGTCGGCTGAAAATTGCCATATATTCTTTTCATTGGAATATCCACGAATATTCGAAAAAACTAATATAGCGTGAAAACTCAGATTCGATGGTATATTCTAACCCACAGGCGTTCCCATGGTGACTGGGACGCTTGTCGGGGAGGAATATGCCAAAGTGGAATAACAGTACAGATTTTTTTTAAAAAGACAATTATTCGAAATAACTAATATATTCGCTATATTGCTATAACTTAGTTTTTTAGAATATACGTCATATTCTAAAACAAAAATATATATCAATATAGCGAATATTCGTAAAATACACATATAGACTGCAATTTAGCTAATATAGTGCTATAGTGTTTTTTTAATAGGGTACATTTTTTCCATATCTGAAGTTCAGAAGAGACATAAAAAAAGATTATAGCACCATATTAGTTAAATTGCAGTCTATATGTTATTTTACGAATATTCGCAATATTGCTATAACTTTCTTTATTAGAATATTCGTCATATTCTAAAACAAGAATATATAGCAATATAGCGAATATTCGTAAAATACACATACCATTAGCAAACCAATAGGAAAGTTGCCTTATACAGTTATAAATCGCAATACGCGAATAATTAAATCGAATATTAATCGCGATAAACAGAATAATGACGAATATTCGATTTCGACAAATATTCAATCGAATATTCGCAAAATATTGCAAAATCAAATATGCCACCTCCTGCTCATCACTAGACATCACCAGACGCTGGGTTTCATCTCTGGTAATGCTCTGCCAGGCCTCTACTGCAACTGTCTTCAGTTCCTGCTTGTTCTTGGGGAATTTTCCCTTCAGTTTTGTCTTCAGCAAGTGAAATGCATGCTCAATCGGATTCAGGTCAGGTGATTAACTTGGCCATTGCATAACATTCCACTTCTTTCCCTTTAAAAACTCTTTGGTTGCTTTTGCAGTATGCTTTGGGTCATTGTCTGTGGCGAAACCAACCTCGCCACTGGGTTTTGGAGAGGCCTGTTTATCAGCCTCTTGCCTCAGGATTATGGCCCATACTAACTTTTAAACCCCTTAACCGATTCAAATGAATTTTGGATAGGTTTGTCCCCAAGTTATACTGTTTAAATTGATGTAAGTTATATGTATGGCCAATGTAAACTCACAAAGTTGTAACAATTTATAATAAGTGTAACTTGTCAGCTTGGGAGGAAAATGCTGGGTGTGTTTCTATTGTGCCATTGTCCCATTGTGTGTTTAAATGGTGATGTCTGTCCTGTTGTCTGCACATGTGTATTGGTGATTTCTCTTTGTCTTGAGAGATAATTGGATTACGCCTCGGGTGTCTCCAGGGCAGAGAGGAGGAAACCATGATGCATTGTGGGGATGTATTGTCTCTGTGTATCCTACAGTGCTGCATATCTGTCCTATGTCACAAGTCTTCATTCTGGTCCCCTAGGGGCATGTACACCAGATGGGCTTGGTTGTTTTATACCTCCCTGTGGGCGGACCTGTAATTGCAACAACTGTAATAAAAAACAAGCTGGGTGTGCCAGCACCTCAGACCACTGCTTGACCCTCAACACGGAGCCTTGTCTTGTTATTGGGGGGATCCGCTGTATGCTGTTAGAGACTGATTGCCAGGAGTGTAAGCTGATTCCTGTTCGTCTGCTAGCAGCTATTCGTGAGGTTCCAGTTTGGAGGGCTACTTTGTATCCAGTTCGGGACATTGGTGTTCTGCAGTAGCTGGGCCTGTCTCTCAGAAAGGGGCACATCGCCTAAACGGATTTTAACCCCTTGTCTGCTGAAACGGTCCGTTACATTGTCCATCTGCACTGTGAAGCGCCGTCCAATGAGTTCTGAAGCATTTGGCTGAATATGAGCAGATAATATTGCCCGAAACACTTCAGAATTCATCCTGCTACTTTTCTCAGCAGTCACATCATCAATCTTGGTCTTATCTGTCCATAGGATGTTGTTCCAGAACTGTGAAGGCTTTTTTAGATGTCGTTTGGCAAACTCTAATCTGGCCTTCCTGTTTTTGAGGCTCACCAATGGTTTACCTCTGGTGAAGTCTTCTCTTGATTGTTGACTTTGACACACATACACCTACCTCCTGGAGAGTATTCTTGATCTGGCCAACTGTTGTGAAGGGTGTTTTCTTCACCAGGGAAAGAATTCTTTGGTCATCTACCACAGTTGTTTTCCGTGGTTTTCCGGGTCTTTTGGTGTTGCTGAGCTCACGGTGCGTTGCTTCTTTTTAAGAATGTTCCAAACAGTTTTTTTGGCCAAGCCTAATGTTTTTGCTATCTCTCTAATGGGTTTGTTTTGTTTTTTCAGCCTAATGATGGCTTGCTTCACTGATACAATATACAAAAACGGTTTGGCAGCACTACTGTCCCACATGGGGGAATGCCATTCAGGAAAATACCTTGAAGGTAGTGGTGCACGCAGATGGGGACCCTGGCTGATGATCCCAACGTCAGAATAGATATATAAGAAATCCGCAGCACTCGTCAATGTGATAAATCCAAGGTGGTTTATTCCATATACAGCAAGATGGTGCGACGTTTCGACCTAACCCGGTCTTTCTCAAGCAACAAAATGAATTTAGTCTGTGTGTGCTTTATACCATACAAAGTGGGTGGAGCCATTGCTTCCCCAGGTGAGGTGATATATCCAATTATATCCAAATACATATACATTGTCATAGTAATAAGGATCGTTTCCGATCCAGTATGGTGAACAGTCTTAGTGACATATAAACATATACACTTCTATAAAATAATAACATTGTCTCCTACCCTAAGGTGACGTCCCCGGGGTTCTAACCCATGTCCGCAGTGTTCTTACAACGCGCTGAACTCAGCGTCCCGGAAGTCGTACTGCGCATGCGTGCCCGCCTATCATCAGCCAATGGGAAAAAAAAATTCTATATTGCGTCATCTGTTGTCGATATCCTCAGGCAAAAGTGCTTCCCGGCATCGCACCAGATGACCCGAGTCATGACGCAGGTAGTTACCATGGGGACGCGGCTGTTGACACAACAAACTGCTGGATCATCCGCGTTACCCCCCCATACTACCTCCTCATTATATAGATAGTGAAAGGGTGTATGACAGTGGGTGGAAAGGTCAATGTCATCGGTCCTCAGGCAATAACATTTAAAATTACCCTATTAAATAACGGGTTCAAGTCCCTAAATGTTATATGTGGTTCCTCCAGGTGGAATACCGATTTCACTCGGTTCTCCCTCCTTCCTGAGGATACCCCATACCCATGCATACTTCTCCTTGTGAAAGTGTACATGTCCCCATCCGTGACATCAGATGAGACATATGTACACCCTTCAGGGTTATTTTCAGTCGCTAAGGGCACCACACGGATTGATCACCGCAAAGTGACAACAGTCCAGGTGGCCCACTGCGGCTGTCCATTCATGCATCATTATATGTTCAGTGGCCATGGACCAACGTCATGCACTCACCACCGCCTGCCAAACCCAAGCACCATACAATGTCAGATATCAGGCCGAGTTAAACGGGGTCAGCATGGGAAAATTTGCGGATCAGGGATAGTCCCGGTGAGGTCCATCCTATGGGGGGACAAGAATAAATATAAAAAGAAGTGTTAAGTGAAACCCATACATAAAATCCTCACAACAATAACCTTTGTTGGGCACAAAACTTAGTTACTAAAAACAAAAAAGAGTTTGTTCATCTATACTGTGTGAAAGAAACAGGGATCCCTACAGGAAGACCCCCAGGTTGAAGTCCCTGTTGAGTCCCCTTGGTTCCCGCGTATTTAACCTATATATCCACCTAAGTTCCAATTGTTTTAGAAGGGTTTCTCGATCTCCCCCCCTCCTAAGTGGTGGTATTCCATCTATCACCTGGAACCTTAATTGTGACACGCTGTGTCCCAATTTGTGGAAATGTTCCGGTACTGGAAGGTCCAGAGCTTCCTTGCGGATTTTGGACTTGTGCTGTGTAATCCTCTTTTTGACCTCCTGTGTGGTCTCCCCCACATAGAGGAGCCCACATGGGCACTGAAGGATGTACACAACATGAGTTGAATTACAGGTATAAAACTGCCTGATCTCATATCTTTTCCCTGTATGCGGATGTACAAATGTTTTACCTTTTGCCATGTTATTATAGTGGCAACAGCCTAGGCATGGGTAACATCCTGTTTGTTTATGTTGTTGTGCATTCAGGTGTTTGTCTGCTTGTACCAATTTATCCCTGACATTGGGGCCTCTCCTATATGAAAACAGGGGGGGATTTTTGAATTCTGGGGTATCTGGAAATGCCTTAGTAAGCAATGTCCAGTTTTTTCTGATCACCGTGGCAACCTGTCTGCTCATTGCTGTGTACCTAGATACAAAGGGGATTCTAGCTTGTATCTGTGTTTTATTTTCATTTTTCTTGAGCAACATTTCCCTCTCCATCCTACGAGCCCTATCCTGGTGTTTGTTCGTCAATTGTAAGGGATAGCCTCTCCTGATAAATTTTTGGTTCATCTCTTGCAATCTGACCTCCACCCTTTCTTCATCACTAACTATTCTGCGTACTCGCAGGAATTGACTGTATGGGAGCGATTTTATCATTGCTCGTGGGTGTGAGCTGTCATATTGCAAGATATTATTCTTATCAGTATTCTTTATGTGAATGTCCGTGCCCAATACATCCCCCTGTACACACACCAGTGTGTCCAGAAATTGTAATTGGGTTTTGGAACTGACTCTAGTAAATTTCAATGCTGGGTGGATGTTATTCAAATGCTCATTAAATGCTCCTAATTCAGATTCAGTACCTGTCCATATAAGAAAGATATCGTCTATGTATCTCATCCAGCCCCTCACTTTACTGAAGAAGCTGGATGGATACACAGACGAACTCTCTACATAGGACATGTAGATGTTAGCATACACCGGTGCAGCATTAGACCCCATCGCGGTCCCCCTGTTTTGCACAAAGAATTGATCTTTAAACTTAAAATAATTGCACGTTAGTATAATCTCTAGCAACGCCAGAATAAAATTCACCATAGCAGGTGTATACTCTGAGTTGCGTAAGGCATACCTAACTGCTTCAAGTCCTTTGTCATGGTCAATACTGGTGTAAATTTACTAGAGTCAGTTCCAAAACCTAATTACAATTTCTGGACACACTGGTGTGTGTACAGGGGGATGTATTGGGCACGGACATTCACATAAAGAATACTGATAAGAATAATATCTTGCAATATGACAGCTCACACCCACGAGCAATGATAAAATCGCTCCCATACAGTCAATTCCTGCGAGTACGCAGAATAGTTAGTGATGAAGAAAGGGTGGAGGTCAGATTGCAAGAGATGAACCAAAAATTTATCAGGAGAGGCTATCCCTTACAATTGACGAACAAACACCAGGATAGGGCTCGTAGGATGGAGAGGGAAATGTTGCTCAAGAAAAATGAAAATAAAGCACAGATACAAGCTAGAATCCCCTTTGTATCTAGGTACACAGCAATGAGCAGACAGGTTGCCACGGTGATCAGAAAAAACTGGACATTGCTTACTCAGGCATTTCCAGATACCCCAGAATTCAAAAATCCCCCCCTGTTTTCATATAGGAGAGGCCCCAATGTCAGGGATAAATTGGTACACGCAGACAAACCCCTGAATGCACAACAACATAAACAAACAGGATGTTACCCATGCCTAGGCTGTTGCCACTGTAATAACATGGCAAAAGGTAAAACATTTGTACATCCGCATACAGGGAAAAGATATGAGATCAGGCAGTTTTATACCTGTAATTCAACTCATGTTGTGTACATCCTTCAGTGCCCATGTGGGCTCCTCTATGTGGGGGAGACCACACAGGAGGTCAAAAAGAGGATTACACAGCACAAGTCCAAAATCCGCAAGGAAGCTCTGGACCTTCCAGTACCGGAACATTTCCGCAAATTGGGACACAGCGTGTCACAATTAAGGTTCCAGGTGATAGATGGAATACCACCACTTAGGAGGGGGGGAGATCGAGAAACCCTTCTAAAACAATTGGAACTTAGGTGGATATATAGGTTAAATACGCGGGAACCAAGGGGACTCAACAGGGACTTCAACCTGGGGGTCTTCCTGTAGGGATCCCTGTTTCTTTCACACAGTATAGATGAACAAACTCTTTTTTGTTTTTAGTAACTAAGTTTTGTGCCCAACAAAGGTTATTGTTGTGAGGATTTTATGTATGGGTTTCACTTAACACTTCTTTTTATATTTATTCTTGTCCCCCCATAGGATGGACCTCACCGGGACTATCCCTGATCCGCAAATTTTCCCATGCTGACCCCGTTTAACTCGGCCTGATATCTGACATTGTATGGTGCTTGGGTTTGGCAGGCGGTGGTGAGTGCATGACGTTGGTCCATGGCCACTGAACATATAATGATGCATGAATGGACAGCCGCAGTGGGCCACCTGGACTGTTGTCACTTTGCGGTGATCAATCCGTGTGGTGCCCTTAGCGACTGAAAATAACCCTGAAGGGTGTACATATGTCTCATCTGATGTCACGGATGGGGACATGTACACTTTCACAAGGAGAAGTATGCATGGGTATGGGGTATCCTCAGGAAGGAGGGAGAACCGAGTGAAATCGGTATTCCACCTGGAGGAACCACATATAACATTTAGGGACTTGAACCCGTTATTTAATAGGGTAATTTTAAATGTTATTGCCTGAGGACCGATGACATTGACCTTTCCACCCACTGTCATACACCCTTTCACTATCTATATAATGAGGAGGTAGTATGGGGGGGTAACGCGGATGATCCAGCAGTTTGTTGTGTCAACAGCCGCGTCCCCATGGTAACTACCTGCGTCATGACTCGGGTCATCTGGTGCGATGCCGGGAAGCACTTTTGCCTGAGGATATCGACAACAGATGACGCGATATAGAAAAAAATTTTCCCATTGGCTGATGATAGGCGGGCACGCATGCGCAGTACGACTTCCGGGACGCTGAGTTCAGCGCGTTGTAAGAACACTGCGGACATGGGTTAGAACCCCGGGGACGTCACCTTAGGGTAGGAGACAATGTTATTAATATATAGAAGTGTATATGTTTATATGTCACTAAGACTGTTCACCATACTGGATCGGAAACGATCCTTATTACTATGACAATGTATATGTATTTGGATATAATTGGATATATCACCTCACCTGGGGAAGCAATGGCTCCACCCACTTTGTATGGTATAAAGCACACACAGACTAAATTCATTTTGTTGCTTGAGAAAGACCGGGTTAGGTCGAAACGTCGCACCATCTTGCTGTATATGGAATAAACCACCTTGGATTTATCACATTGACGAGTGCTGCGAATTTCTTATATATCTATTGCTTCACTGATAGTGACAGCTCTTTGGATTTTATCTTGAGAGTTGACAGCAACAGATTTCCAAATGCAAATAGCACACTTGAAATTAACTCTGGACCTTTTATCTGCTCATTGTAATTGGGATAATGAGGGAATAACACACACCTGGTCATGGAACAGCTGAGAAGCCAATTGTCCCATTACTTTTGGTCCCCTAACAAGTGGGATGCACATATGCAAACTGTTGTAATTCCTACACCGTTCACCTGATTTGGATGTAAATTCCCTCAAATTAAAGCTGACAGTATGCAGTTAAAGCACATCTTGTTCGTTTAATTTCAAATCCATTGTGGTGGTGTATAGAGCCAAAAATGTTAGAATTGTGTCAATGTACCAATATTTATGGACCCGACTGTAAGTATTTGGTCAATAACAAAAGTTCATCTCAATACCCTTTGTTGGTATTTTGGCTCATTCCTCCATGTAGATCTCCTCTGGAACAGTGATGTTTTGGGGCTGTCGCTGGGCAACACGGATTTTCAACTCCCTCTAAAGGTTTTCTATGGGGTTGAGATCTGGAGACTGACTAGGCCACTCCAGGACCTTGAAATGCTTATGACTAAGCCACTCATTTGTTTCCCTTGCGGTGTGTTTGGGATCATTGTCATGCTGAAAGACCCAACCACGTTTCATCTTCAATGACCTTGCTGATGGAAGGAGGTTTTCACTTCACATCTTACAATACATGGCCTCATTCATCCTTTCCTTTACACAGATCAGTCGTCCTGGTTAGTGTTGAGCGCGAATATTCGAATTGCGAATTTTTTTCTTGAATATCGCAATTTCGAGATTTCGCGAATATTTAGAATATCGTTCTATATATTCGTGAAATCGAATATTCGTTTTTTTTCTTTTTTTTTTTTATTATATTTTTTTCTTTCCCACTTCCCTAAAGTTGTTCTTACCTGTCCTTTGGATTCCTGGCTTCCTGGCTGCTCCAGTCAGTGGCGTTTTCAACTTACTGCTATATTCCATATTAGCTAAATTACAATCTAATCTATATGTGTATTTTACGAAATTTCGCAATAGTCGCAATTGCGATGCGAGTAATATAACACAAAATATTCGCATGAAGATTTCAACTTAGCACTGCTATACTCCATATTCTAGCCTAATATGGAATATAGCTGTGCTAAGTTAGCACTGCTATATTCCATATTAGGCTAGAATATGGAGTATAGCAGTGCTAAGTTGAAATCTTCATGCGAATATTTCGTGTTATATTAGTCGCATCGCAATTTCGACTTTTTCAAATGTTCTTAATATTGCTCTAACTTCGTCTTTTAGAAATTTCGTAATATTGCTCTAACTTCGTCTCTTAGAATATTACGAATATTCTAAAAGACGAAGTTAGAGCAATATTACGAAATTTCGTAAAATACACATATAAATTGTAATTTAGCTAATATAGTGCTATAATCCCTTTTTTTCCTGTAATTTTTTTTTGCCTCTTCTGAACTTAAGTTTTGTAAAATATGTACACTATTAAAAATTATTACTATAGCAGTATATTAGCTTAAATACAATCTATGTGTATTTTACGAAATTTCGTAATATTGCTCTAACTTCGTCTTTTAGAATATTACGAATATTCTAAAAGACGAAGTTAGAGCAATATTAAGAACATTTGCAAAAGTCGAAATTGCGATGCGAGTATTATATAACACGAAATAGTCGCATGAAGATTTCAACTTAGCACAGCTATATTCCATATTCTAGCCTAATATGGAATATAGCAGTGCTAACTTAGCACAGCTATATTCCATATTAGGCTAGAATATGGAATATAGCAGTGCTAAGTTTAAATCTTCATGCGACTATTTCGTGTTATATTACTCGCATCGCAATTTCGACTTTTGCAAATGTTCTTAATATTGCTCTAACTTCGTCTTTTAGAATATTCGTAATATTCTAAGAGACGAAGTTAGAGCAATTATACGAAATTTCGTAAAATACACATATTAGCCTAGCCATAGTCATTAGCATAGGAACGTTGCCTTATACTATCAAGATAAATTTTCGCAATATGCGAAAAAATAATTTCGCAATAATTGCGAATATTCGATTTCGACGAATATAACACGAATATTCATGCGAATATTCGCGAATATTCGCGAAATCGAATATGGCACTCCCGCTCATCACTAGTCCTGGTCCCTTTGCACAAAAACAGCCCCAAAGCATGATGTTTCCACCCCCATAATTCACAGTAGGTATGGTGTTTTTTGGATGCAACTCAGCATTCTTTCTCCTCCAAACACGACGAGTTAAGTTTTTGCCAAAAAATTCTACTTTGGTTTCCTCTGACCATATGACATTCTCCCAATCCTCTTCTGGATCAGCCAAATGCTCTCTAGCAAACTTCAGACGGACCCAGACTTGTATGGGCTTAAGCAGGCAGACACGTCTAGCACTGCTGGATTTGAGTCCCTGGCGGCGTAGTGTGTTACTGATGGTAGCCTTTGTTACTTTGGTCCCAGCTCTCTGCAGGTCATTCATGTGGTTCTAGGATTTTTGCGCACCATTCTTGTGATCATTTTGACCCCACGGGGTGAGCTCTTGCGTGGAGCAGATCGAGGGAGATTAATCAGTGGTCTTGTATGTCTTCCATTTTCTAATAATTGCTCCCACAGTTGATTTCTTCACACCAAGCTGCTTGCCTATTGCAGATTCAGTCTTCCCAGCCTGGTGCAGGTCTACAATTTTGTTTCTGGTGTCCTTCGACAGCTCTTTGGTCTTGGCCATAGTGGAGTTTGGAGTGTGAGGTTGTGGACAGGTGTCTTTTATACTGATAACAAGTTCAAACAGGTGCCATTAATACAGGTAACGAGTGGAGGACAGAGGAGCCTCTTAAAGAAGAAGTTACAGGTCTGTGAGAGCCAGAAATCTTGCTTGTTTGTAGGTGACCAAATACTTATTTTACCGAGGAATTTACCAATTAATTCATTAGAAATCCTACAATGTGATTTCCTGTATTCTTTCCCCCCATTCTGTCTCTCATAGTTGAAGTGTACCTATGATGAAATAATACAGGCCTCTCATCTTTTTAAGTGGGAGAACCTGCACAATTGGTGGCTGACTAAATACTTTTTTGCCCCATTGTAAGTGCACCTTCCCAGTAACTGCTTTGGTCAGGGCACGTATCATGTTACGGGACACATGTTGGTGTAAGGCGGGCACGGCACACCTTGAAAAATAGTGGCGGCTGGGGACTGCGTAACGTGGGAAGGCCGCCTCAGTGTCAACAAGCCTAAATTTCAAAATTTCCAGGGCCAGTAATTTTGAAAGCTGCGCATTTAGTGCTATGGCCTGTAGGTGGGTGGCTGGGTATTTGCACTTGCATTCAAATGCCTGGGGTAAGGACATTTGGATGCTGCGCTGGGACACGGAAGTGGATGTGGTCCCTGATGGTGCTTGCGAAGGTCCAGGTGCAGGACAGGAGGCATCCATGCCTGTGCTTTCGACAGGGGATTGGCCAGCACGTAACACAGGGGAAGAGGAGGCAGTGATGTTACCCACAGACACAGATTGTGGACCCAGGCGTTCGTCCCACTTATTAAGTTGCTTGGATACCATGTGACGGATCATGCCGGTGGTGGTGAGGTTGCTAGTGTTCACGCTCCGGCTAATTTTGGTACGGCATAGGTTGCAAACTACTATTCTTTTGTTGTCCGCACTTTCCTGAATAAAGCGCCATACTGCTTAACACCTACCCCTTGGCAATGGAGATTTCCACAAGGTTGGTGCTCCGTGGAACAGTTGCGGGCCTGTTTGTTGTGGCCCTCCCTCTCCCTTTTGCCACCCCACTGCCTCTTCCAGCCTGTTGTGGTGCAGCAGATCCCTCCCCCTCTGTACTGCTGTCCTCGCTCGGCTTTGCACCTTCCAAGGTTGAGTCAGTGACTTCATCGCCCACTACCTCCTCTTCCACTTCCTCACTCTGCTCATTCTCCTGACTTGTTGAACTAACCACTAACTCAGTGATTGACAACAGTGTCTCATCCTTTTCCTCAACCTCTTGAGACAGTAATTGCAGTTGAGGTATTGGCAACTGTGTCTCATCATCATCCACCTCATTAAACAGTGACTGCCGTTCCCCACTGTCATCTTCTTGTGATTGTGGATGCTCAAGAGTTTGGGAATCAGGGCACAAGATCTGTCCCTCCTCAAGCGTGCTTGGTGAGGGGGCCAAATCAAGGAATGGCACTGAAAAGAGCTCCTCGGAATATCTGAGAGTGGGATCACTTGTTTGTCCAGACTCTCCATGGTGGGAGGAAGGAGGATCAGGGTGAGGATTGGGTTGAGC
Organism: Bufo bufo; assembly: GCF_905171765.1. Taxonomy (NCBI): domain Eukaryota; kingdom Metazoa; phylum Chordata; class Amphibia; order Anura; family Bufonidae; genus Bufo; species Bufo bufo. Next base: position 85,167,343 of record NC_053389.1, read on the forward strand.
AGACTCTTGGCTACCGAGACTGGATTTGGTGGAAGACATTCTGGTGCTTAACCAACTGGAAGCATAATCTGCTGCAATCCAACCGACCACCTGGTAGCACTGGTCTGACTTCAAGAGTGGTGTCCTGCGCCGCCCTGCAAACTGGGACATGAAGCTAGGTATCGTGGATGATTGCTTTTCTTGTGCTCTGGCAGCAGGCACAGTTTCCCCGCACCCAGGGCCACGGCCTCTGCGTGCACCATCAGCATCACGGCCACTGCCACGTCCCTTACTGCTCGCCTTCTTCATATTAAATGTTATATATGATTAAAAGTATGTCACACGTACAGTAGCGAAGTGTATGCGCAAACAAATTTAAAAAGGCATTTGGGATGTGGGAACACAGGAGATATCCCGCAAGTAATGTCAATGCTGTCACCAGCAACTAATTGCAGGGAATGTCACAGGTATTTGGGATGAGGAAACGTTATACAGGAGAGGTACCACCAGTAATGTCACTGTCCGCAGCGTCTACGCAACAAAGTACACTGTATGTCACAGATACATTTTTGAAGCGCACACGTTACACTGCAGATGTGGCCCTGGTAATGTCACTGTCAGAAGCAGGCACCGTCTACGGAAAAAGTACACTGTATGTCACAGATATTTTTTGGATGCGTACACTTTACACTGGAGATATGGCGCAGCTAATGTCACTGTCCACAGCAGACACAGTCTATGGAAAAAGTACACTGGATGTCACAGATATTTTTTTAATGCGCAAACTTTACACTGGAGATGCGGTGCAGCTAATGTCACTGTCTGCAGCGGACACCGTATACCAAAAAAGTACACTGGATGTAACAGATATTTTTTGGATGCACACACTTTACACTGGAGATGTGGTACAGCTAATGTCGCTGTCTGCAGCGGCCTAACTATTGTGTGCTATTTAACGCAGGATGCGCTAACTTTTGGATCTGTAAAGTTTTACCAATTTAGCGCAGGTTGCGCAAAAAATATAGATTGCTGCTGCCACACACAATAGTACTTAAAAGGTCTTTTGGGTCTCTGAAAAGTTTGTCTCTTCCTCAGCCCAGCTCTCCCTGACTAAGAATGAGCCGAACATGCGTCATCAAATGCTATTTAGCACCCAATGACGCGTTCCAGCCAGCCAATCACTGTAATGCCAGCAGCCAACATGTCTATAGAATTACAGTGAGGGCAGTACTTACCTGCACGTTTATTGGCTGCATAGCAGCCAAGAAATGTGCGGGGTGGAGACTCCAGCATTGCGCTCGAGCACATGCAGTATTCGGCCGAATACCGCATGTGCCGAGCATTGAGATGCTCAAACCGAACTGGTGTTCGGCCGAGCATGCTCGATCATCACTACTCTTAACCAAGACCACTCCTCCGCCTCTCATCCACCCGCACCACTACTAGTGATGGACGAACATCTGCCGGGACGGTTCGCAAATGCGATCGCGCGAACGTGTTCAAATGTTCGCGAACCGCAAGTTCGCGGCGGGTCCCATTCATTTTAATGGCAGGCGAACCTGAAAAACCTTCAGCTCATATTTGCAGCCAAGAAATGATTAATAGAAGTGCACAAATAGTCCCACAACATGGGCAGTGACATACCAGATGTGTTATTCGAATTTGCGATCTCCATTCATTATTTTTTTCAATGCAAAATATCAGAAATATAATTTTTGCATACATGCATGCGCAAACAAGTTATAATTATTTTTTCCAATACCATTTGTCACTGTGTGTAGCAGAGGGAACGCAGCAAAACCGCAAACAAATGCTGCAGTACCCAAATACACTATATATATATTGGTATATAACACCCCGCTTCAATCAGTTGTTTTTGGGGGCAACCGATATATCACACCAGTTATAATTATTTTTTTGAATACCGTTTGTCACTCTGTGAGCTGGGGGAACGCAGCAAAACTGCAAACAAATGCTGCAGTACCCAAATGCACTATATAGAAAGTATATTATTGCTTTATAACACCCATGCTTCAGTTTTTTTGGGGGGCAACTGGTATATCACACCAGTTATAATTATTTTTTGTAATTGTGTTTGTCACTCTGTGTAGCTGCAGTATCGCTGCAGAACCGCTCACCACAATATAAATCCACTATGTTAGAAAGTATATTATAAGTGTATTACACCCCTCTGTACTGCACACCTATCAATAGTACACCTATACCAGTCCTTAAAAGGACCTTTATAGCCCTATTTTATAGCGATTTGTGTCCCTAACAGTCTGTCCCTGCTCCACACAGCAACCTATCCCTACACTGACGAAAGACTGAATGTAAAATGGCGGCCAGATCGGGTCTATTTATAAGGTAGGGGGTATGTTCATATGCTGAAACTTTTCAATTGGCTGTCCTGTCCCACCTGATGGATGTGTCATGGGTCAAAGTTCTTTACAATGTAAAAGAATATGGCGGGCACGAATATCGCCATATGTTCGCATGTTTGGCGAATCGCGAACGCTCGAAGTTCGCCGCGAACCGACCGCCGGGTGAACCGCAAGGCCCTCACTAACCACTACCACAAAAAAAAAAAAACATTTAGGAAGCGAGTGCCTATACTGTATATTTTCCGGTCAAGCCAGTCTGTCACAAGACCAGGGGTATAGAAAAATAAGAGTTTCCCTTTAAATTTCCCCATTTATTATCCGAAGTTTAGCTGGGCGTTTTTTAACCGTAGTAAAACTGCGTCTCTTTTCTTGGATATATTTAGAAAAATCTGTAAAAAAGGACACTTTACTTTCATTATATAAAATAGGAGGTATTCCCTGGCCCTTCTCAAAATCATATCCCTGTCTCGTGAGACTAATATCTTCGCCAGAGGTACCCATGGCTGCTTTCCCGGGATAGGTTTTTCGCCTGGGACCCGATGTGCTCTTTCCACCAAGAATAATGTGGAAAATGTTTCAAATTTCTCAAGGATTAAGGTCTATATTTCAAATGAGCTTTTTCCTTCTGTGCCTTCAGGTAGACCTATAAATCTCACATTGCATCGCCTGGACCTATCAGCCAGGATTTTCAAACACCAGTGCCTGATGCATCAGACTAGATCATCCATGGTGCCACACCTACAATTCTCGCTACCTGCTTCAGCTACTATTCTGATGCTGCCATCCACCTGATGCCACACCTTCTGCCAGGTGCTCCTACTGCCACCCACAATCTTCAGCTTGTACTGGTATTTCCCCCCAACTCCCCACTCTGTCACTGGGCCACTCTATGGTCTTCTCATGCTGCTGCCACCTCACCACTATGTCACTGGGCCACTCTGTTCTCCTTATGCTGTTGCCACCTCACCAGTCTGTGGTCTCCTTATGCTTCTGCCACATCACCACTCTGCCATTAGGCCACTCTGTGGACTTTTCATGCGGTTCCCACCCTCCCCACTCCATGACTGGGCCACTATTTTGCCTTTTTGGCCTGGTTGACATCATCATTTATTTGACCCTTCTTCTTATCTGTCAGAAGGAAGGAAAAATGAGATGCCTAATGGATTCTGTCTATGTAGCAGCTGTAAGGCCTGTATGACATGGTCCCTATTTTGCATCAGAATTGGCTTATGATTTGGTAGCCAAAAGCAGGAGTGGGTACAAAAGACAGAAGACATGCAAATATTCCATTCACGTGTCATCTCTATTTTGGATCCATTCCTGTTTTTTTGGCTTTAGTAATACTGATGGATTACTGACCAAATGCTGACCAAGTGAAGGCAGATGCTCAACAGACAGGATCTGTTTTTTGGTGGTTATTGTTTTGACGGATCAGAGGAAGGGCAAAATAATCTGTGACGTCAACACAAGCTTACTGCTGACAACCTCTCCACTCTGTCCGGGGGCTCTACTTGTATAAGCGTTTAATAGAACATGTTCTGTAGACATCTATGTGGAATCAGCTGATGACGGTGTAAAAGAAGTGCGCTGTTTCACGCTGAAGGATCTTGGGCCTCTGCACGGTTCTTTATACCTGGAGTACATACCTGAGTTATTTGGTCAGTTTTGGCCCCATAACTGCCCAAATGAGTGAAGTGTGCAGTGATTCTAAGAGCGACATCTGTCATCTGACATCTGTCATCTGCGTGTCATACTGACTCACAGTATTATTTCACTACCACAGCAGACTCCCTATGCATGTTACTGCAAGGCTCAGTGTTCTACACCACTATACAGGCTCTCTGCAGCCTGGAAATAGCTGTTTTTTTTATGTGATTCGCCACAAATAAATTCAGATCTAATCTAATCAAATTTTTGCTCATCTCTAGTTAATATTCATTTAATTTACCTTTAGTTTATGGTTTATTTGTGCTGCAGATTTGGGACATGGATTTTATCCAAGGCAATATCTACCTGGACCACATGCAGATTTTGTCGTGGGTTTATTGCTGATTTTAGTGTAGGTTTGGTTTTTCCTCACCAGAATTCACACCATGTGTTTTGATTTATCTCCGCAGCTCTTCCTTTTTGCTAGGTAGAGCTGGATGCCCATCAGGGGCATAGCTATAAGGGAAGCAGGGGAAGAGGCTGCTTTGGTGCCCTGAACCAGAAGTGGCCCATTCAGGAGGAGGAGGAGGACTAAAAGATTTTGTCAGGGCCCCCTCAACAGTATTACACAATAAAATTATATACAGTGACAGAATAGATAGTGTAGAAAACGGAAGGAACAGATGTCGGGCCTGGTCTGAGAGAGCGATCTTTACTAGCCACAGGAATGGGGGCGGCATGAAAGGAAGGGGTTGCGAAAAAAATTCTGGGGGAGGGGGGCCCCATTCAAAAATTTGCTGTGGGGCCCAGTCATTTCTAGCTACACCACTGATGCCCATAGAAGACTATATTGTATAAAGAATGTTCTCAATGATTTTTATATATAGCAACACAATTTGTTATAACATACTATTAAACTACACCACAGGGTTCGCTATTTCTCCGCATTTAGTGCTCTGGCTTTAATATCACATTTTTAAGATACTTTCATCTGAGATACAAACTGTCCAATTTTCTTTGATCAAGCCAAATGCAACTTGAGACTCCAAACAGATTACAGATAACATAAAGCTATTGATATTGTCCGAGACCTCCCTGGAGGGGATATTATTTATGAAAAGTGTGGGTTAGAAAGTCATACACAAGGTTATTGACATCAAGCAGGGGGTTGTGTCACATTGACTTGGTTTCAGATTATGTAATTACAAAATGAAAAGAGTTTTGAACTAAATTTAAACCTAACAGTAAATCATCTTGGAATAACAATGGATTAAAAGGTAACAGGGGGACATCTTTATAGACAAAATGTTACAATGTGTATACAGTACTGTGCATCATCTGACACCATAATCATTATGGTCAATCATACTGTAATTAATAATAATGAAAGGTTTATGAGAGTTTATGGCTCTTGTAAAGTCATAAGACTGTTCCTTAAAAGTGAAGCTCCGCCATTTTATACCATGTTGTTGATAGAGTGACTGTCAAAAAATAAAAAAATATTATTAATAGAAGAGCCACATTAATATTTTTATGCAATTATATTAGAAAAAACCCCGATTAGCCAACAATCTGTCTTTGTTTAGTTTTAATGTTTTCTCATTCAAAAGTGCAATTTCTGGTCTACAATCTGGCTAAGGATGCTGCCACATGTTGTGGCTGTGCTGCATTTTGGGTGCAGCAAAAAACCATAACAAAAAAAAAAAAAACAACATGCAGTTTTTGCAACAGCATACCTGAATATGTCTTTTTTCAGCCTTTTATACTATGTTAATATGTGACTATGTATGTAATTCAGTTTTACTGCTTGATTTCCAGCAGAAATCTTGCAGCATTTCAGTCATATGTGAGCATACTCTAAAGCAAGGATCGGCAATGTCCAGCTGTTCTGAAAGTACAATTCCCAGAATCCTCCTTTCACTTCTATGGGAGTTACAAGAACAGTGAAGTAAGCAGGCATGCTGGGAGTTGTATTGTACGTAGTGTATTAACGTGAGATCTGAGATTTAGAAAAAAATAGACTTAAAACCTAGGGGGCATAAAGAGTTTAATAAACTATAAAATTATATATATATATATATATATATATATATATATATATATATATATATATACACACACACACACAGTTAGGTCCATATATATATATGGACACTGACACAATTTTTGTTTTTATTACCTGTTTACTAAAACATATTCAAGTTATAGTTATATAATGGACATGAATATAAAGTCCAGTTTTTTAGCTTTTATTTGAGGGTATCCACATTAAAATTGGATGAAGGGTTTAGAAGTTTCAAGTCCTTTACATGTGGCACCCTGTTTTTAAAGGAACCAAAAGTAATTGGACAATCAACTCAAAGCCTCTTTATTGGGCACGTGTGGGCAATTCATTCATTATTTCATTCTCACTTAAGCACTTAAAAGGCCTGGAGTTGATTTGAGGTGTGATGCTTACATTTTCAAGATTTTGCTGAGAAGTAAACATGCGGTCAAAAGAGCTCTCCATGCAGGTGAAACAAGCCATCCTTCATCTGCGAAAACAGAAAAAACCCATCCAAGTAATTGCTACACTATTAGGAGTGGAAAAAATCTACAGTTTGGTACATCCTGAGAAATAAAGAAAGAAAGAAAGAAAGCACTGGTGACCTTAATAATGCAAAAATATCTAACGCCCACGGAAGACAACAGTGGTGGATGATCGCAGAATAGAAACATAGAAACATCGAATGTGTCGGCAGATAAGAACCATTTGGCCCATCTAGTCTGCCCAATATACCGAATACTATGAATAGCCCCTGGCCCAATCTTATATGAAGGATGGCCTTATGCCTATCCCATGCATGCTTAAACTCCTTCACTGTATTTGCAGCTACCACTTCTGCAGGAAGGCTATTCCATGCATCCACTACTCTCTCAGTAAAGTAATACTTCCTGATATTACTTTTAAACCTTTGCCGCTCTAATTTAAAACTATGTCCTCTTGTAGCAGTTTTTCTTCTTTTAAATATTCTCTCCTCTTTTACCTTGTTGATTCCCTTTATGTATTTAAAAGTTTCTATCATATCCCCTCTGTCTCGTCTTTCTTCCAAGCTATACATGTTAAGGTCCTTTAACCTTGCATGGTAAGTTTTATCCTGCAATCCATGTACTAGTTTAGTAGGTCTTCTCTGAACTCTCTCTAGAGTATCTATATCCTTCTGGAGATATGGCCTCCAGTACTGCGCACAATACTCCAAATGAGGTCTCACTAGTGCTCTGTAGAGCGGCATGAGCACCTTCCTCTTTCTACTGGTAATGCCTCTCCCTATACACCCAAGCATTCTGCTAGCATTTCCTGCTGCTCTATGACATTGTCTGCCTACCTTTAAGTCTTCTGAAATAATGACCCCTAAATCCCTTTCCTCAGATACTGAGGTTAGGACTGTATCACTGATTTTATATTCTGCTCTTGGGTTTTTATGCCCCAGGAGAATTATCTTGCACTTATCAACATTACATTTTAAATAGAGAAATATTGTGGACTGGCACTCTATATGTGTGGGTATGAAATCAATAGTATATGCAATATAAAGTGATCACATTCATTTAATATCGAAAAACAAAAGATAAAACACAATATCAAATCCCAATAAAATCACATTGAATCATAAAAAATATAACAGATTATAAAACTACTGATAGCAAATAGATGAGGGTCTGTAGTTGGAGTCAAACGCAAACAGATAACAGTAAAGTACTTGCAAAGACAATAAAGTTATACACGTCTTTGTATCGTCCCTCTATTCCAAATAAGGTGCACTATTAGATGGACAAATGTTCTTGTGTTATTGAATCATATATTATTCATTGGTCCTTCTTAACAGAAGGGTCTTCAGTGGGAGTCAGTAGTCCTATTTTGTTTTATATTACTACTGAATGTCCAGACTCGATTTTTAAAAAAACAATATGGAGTGCTGGTTTGCACAATGTAGAACCCTGGACGGGTCTTACCTTCTCCTTGGTCGGTAATGGTACAATGTGTCCAGAGTTACGGCCTTGTATACCCGATATTATCGTCGCTGCTGTGTTGAATGCCCAGCTTGTTCACACGGACGCCGGCATGTCACGCGATCTATTGCGGGACTGTAGTGTGTGGTTCACAGCAGAAGTATCGCGGGAGTTGGTGCCGAAGTTTTGGATACAAAGGTTGTTATGCAATTTGGAGCGCTCCAGTTGTTCGGAAATTATCCGAAAATTTCTTTCAGATTATTATAATCGTCCATGTAGAGGCCTCTTTCTTGGATCCGATGGGAGTAGTAAGCTGTTAATGCCAGACGCGTTTCGGGGACCTCTTATCCTTCCTCAGTGCCAGCTTCTCTCCCATTTTGGGCTGGTTATTTATAGACCGCCCAGGTCTGCCCTAATTAATGGTACGGAATTGGTAATGAAGGATTCAGCTTTATTTCTTTATATGCGGTTTTTTATATGCGATTTTTGATGCGTTTTTTCTTTGCGTTTTTTTCATCAACTTATGCGTTTTTTTGATATGTTGTGCCTTATGGTTATTTGTAACCACCCCATAAAAATAAATGTTATATCATACTGCTTTCAATAGAAATATAAATCTGTTAATGGTTTTGCTAGTTCACCGCTGAGCTCTTTTAATAGCTCTGGGTGTATCCCATCAGGCCAGTGTGACTTATTTGTATTAATTTTAGACAGCTGACTTAGAACCTCTTCCTCTGTAAAGACACATGCATTAAAAGATTAATTAGTCTTCTTTCCTAACTGAGGTCCTTTTCCTTCATTTTCCTTTGAAAAAACTGAACAGAAGTATTCATTGAGGCAGTCAGCTAGTTCTTTATCTTCTTCCATATACATTCCTTCTTTTGTTTTTAATTTTGTAATTCCTTGTTTTAGTTTCCTTTTTTCATTTATGTATCTGAAGAATGCCTATCGCCTTTTTTCCCTGACTGAGCTAATTTCTCTTCTGCCTGTGCTTTAGAAGCTCTTATAACTTGTTTGGCCTCTCTCTGCCTAATCTTATAAATTTGCCTGTTATCCTTGTTTTTTTTTTTTTTATAATTCCTAAATGCTATCTTTTTGTTTTTAATGATTGTGGCCACTTCTGCTGAGTACCACAGTGGTCTCTTCCTTTTTTTGCTTTTACTGACAAGCCTAATACAATTTTTCTGTTTCCTTCAATAGTGCCACTTTTAAGTATTCTTATTTCTCCTGGACTCTAATGAAACTGTTCCAATCTGATAGGGACTCGTATACCACTAATCTAATTTTAGAAAAGTCAGTTTTTCAAAAATATAAAACTTTTCTTTTTGTGTGGTGTGACTCAATCACTGTACTTATAGTAAACCACACTGACTGGTGATCACTAGATCCCAAGCTTTCCCCTACAGTAATATCAGATACCAAATTCCCATTTGTGAATACTAAATCTAAACCTCAATGCAAGCCAGATCATTTGTCCCAAGATGGACAATAACATCCACCTCCCTTTCCTGCTTTGCTTGCCTAACAATATTAAGGATCCGTCGTCTATCCCTGCTAGCGGTAGCACCAGGGAGACATCTCACAACACCATTCTCCTCAAACTTCACACCTCTTATGATGGAATCGCCCACCAACAGCTGCTTACTATCAGTCCTCACCTTCTCCTTTTTGTCTTTGGCTGCAGTCTTGCATACTTTAGGCATGGGAGATGATTGTTCCTCACCCACTGTTCTTGAGCCATCCTCCATGTTGCTCTTACACACTGAAAGTGCTGCAAATGAATTATGGAGAGCCACAGACTGTGGGACATGTCTTCTTTCCACAACTCTCAGTCTACCAGGACCTGCAGTAACCCATCTTCCATTCCTAGGGGGCCTTTGTGGCAGTGGCAGTGCAACGTTCTCAGCCTAAGTTTGTTTAACGGTTAATTTACAAATCTCATATTTCAAAAAGGCTATTTCCTGCTGCATTATGGAGAGCTGTCTACAGATCAGACAGTATCCAAACCTCCGAAGAGTGGAACCTGAAATAAAAGCACAACAATTCCTGCACAGAACCAGGTCTGCCATTGTAAAGAGGGGAAAGATTATAAACAAACAAATCTTATTTGTTTAGATTGCATCCACCTCCAGATTACCTCCTTGGTATCTCCTGAATATCTCCAATGCACTTATAAAAATCAGCACTTGGAAAATTCAGCAAGCTATAATTGTGAAGAGAAACACCTTCACAACACCTTCACAACAGCCAACCAAGTGAACAACACCCGCTGGTTCGTGACAGCACACTGAGGCCATGGACCCCGCTGGTCACCCCAAGCATGTTATTCAGTAATTGGTATATGAAGTGAGGCATCAGAACATCAGGATGTCATGATGCAGTTAATGCAAAATGTTGCTGCTCGTCTGGATGCCATCTCTTCTCCAGCTTACTGCAGGTCGCCAGTCCCTGCTACTTCTGCAATTCCCACACCAGTGAATACAAATTTGTGTGCCACTGGTGTGCAACTCCCTCTGCCATCACGCTGTGGTGGATATCCAAAAACCTGTTGTGGATTCCTGAACCAGTGTCTGATCCACTTTGAGTTGCATGGGCAGAAGTTTCCCACTAAGTGGTTGTCTTCATTGTGTCCCTGCTGTCTGATGAGGCCCTTTCTTAGGCAAATTTTATTTGGGAACATGGAGGTCCAGAGACCACTAATCTGCAGTCTTTTCTGGCTACCTTCCTGCTGGTCTTTGAAGAGCCCATCCTCCTCTGCATCAGCTCTGCTGCGTCTACGACAGGGTACCTCTTGTAGAGAATAGAAGAAAATAGTTCCAGTTGCTCTTTATTCATTCTTGTAGCATATAACTCACATGGACACAAACCTTCACCCCAGCATGGTTGACATGTTTCGAACACGGGTGTGTTCTTAGTTGTAGCCTAATGAGACTATCCTTCCTGGGCTTTAAATACATTTCACACCCCCAATCAAGTCAGGGGTGGGATATACACACTCCTTGCTAAGGAATGCTCATTTACTTGCCACACATAACAAATAGAATCCACATATAAAATTACATAAAATGCGACATTTCATGCTGTGAAGTAACAAACAATATATAATCCCAACCAGAAATTAGATCCAAAACATGAAAAAATGCACAATGTGAACGAAATAAAAAGGAAAAAATTGTACAATTAATTTCCTTAGCTTACATTATCAAAATTAAAATAATAAAAAGTATTAATACTCTTTTGACAACATATAATAGAATTTGCTTTGTGTGTGCACAAGAGAAACATGACAAAAGTGAGAGGGTGCCAAAAAGTTAGAATTCTTCTACATATATACTGTTATTATTAATTAAATTTAATATAACTTAATAATATTAATACACAAGCTCTTTTCTCATGTTTAAGGCTACTTTCACACTTGTGGCTCGGACCTCCAGCAGACTGTTTCGGCGGGTGAATATGCACAAAGAGAAAGTCCAGCTCACCCAATTGTCCAAACACCTGCGTGCACGGAAAAGGCTGGTGAGCCTATATACTTGATATGGAAACACAATAAATTCCAGCACTCACGATTTTGGTAGCTAAAATCTTCGTCTTTTATTCAGGCAGTAGACAATAGACAGGACATCCACCCACAAGTGTAGCAACTTTGACGCGTTTCGAACAATAGTTCTTAGTCGTAACAATGAGCAGTGTTTCCTCTGGTAGTTTTATGCTGATCTGAAAAAGTAATTACTCTCCCCCACCTGAAGGGCGGAGGAGCAGAGGAGGCAAAGAGCACTTTAACCTCTTGTTTTCCAGGTGAGGCACTGCTCATATGTTTTACAATATACATAGACAATTTATATATCCATATAAGGTCATTAATTATTGCTTAAATTTACAGTGAAAATAACCATAATAAAATCAGTAACATATTAAAATTATCATAGGATATCGGATGTCGGGATAACAGTAGAACATCACATTAATTATATATAACCGGCTTGTTTGCATGGATCCATGTATATTGGTGTTGTACCGTTAATCCCGACATAGGCCCTATATCTCTACTAATACTCTAAATTGGAGTGTAAAAGTGAATATAATGGAAGGAATAGAAAAATAGAAAAATAGAAATATAGAAAAATCTAGAGTCAGAAAAAATACATAAACTCATTTTTCATGTTCAAGCCGTTTGGATGTCTGGTATTCAGCTTGAATATCCAAAAAGCCTCTCTCAATCTCACCAGGCGTTTGAAATCTCCTCCTCTGCTTGGTAATCTCACCTGTTCAATTGCAAAAGCTTTGAAATTGCGCACTTGGCTTTCATGTTTACAAATGAAGTGTTTGGCCGCATTGGATGTGTTCACACTGTGCAGATTTTTTATGTAGTTGAGATGCTCCAAAATTCGGACTTTGAATTTTCTAGTGGTGCATCCCACATACATCATGTCACAGGCTACACATTTTATGATATATATCACCCCTATTGAGTTGCAGTTAATATATGATTTAATTGGGTATATATGGGAATTATTTGCATCATGGAAGGTTTTCGTGTTCACTACATATGTGCAGGTGCGGCAGCGCAAGCTTCCGCATCTGGTAAAACCTTTGTATATGAGCCAGGGATCCCGCTTTTGATTAACCCTTTGTGTATACATAGAGGGGGATAAATCATTTCCTATAGTTCTTGGCCGTCTTGACACAATTCTGCAACCTTGTTTCAACATACAGTGCAATGTTTCGTCATCATAAAGAATAGGTAAATAATTTTTGATAATTTGTTGAATTTTTTCAAATTGCTTGCTGTATGTTAGAACAAGTGTAGGTAGATTTTAATTTTTATTTCCATTTTTACTCCGGCAGACTGTTTCGGCGGGTGAACAGCCTGTTGGATCCGTCCTGCCGCTAGTGACCGTGTGCCTCCGGACTGCCGCTCCATCCCCATTGACTATAATGGGGTCAGGGCGGAATTCTGGCGAGGCACGGCAGCCCACGGCAAAAGGCTGCCGGAATAAAACTACGACATGTCCAATCCCATTGGAGATCTGGTGTTCAGCCTAAAAATCAAAAATGCCTCTCTGTAGAATCATTTTTTTAAATATCCCCACCTGGGGGGGGGGGGGGGGGGAGCACCACTTTTTCTATTGCAAATGTTTGGAAGCTTTTCAAGCTGCAATCATGTGAGGATATAAAGTGCTTAGCTGCATTTGATGTACCCAGGCAGGAAGGATTGGTTATATAATTGATAGGTTCTAATATTCTAGTTTTAAATTTGCTAGAAGAACTGCCTACATACATCAAATCGCACTCAACATACCGTATAATATAAACTATTCCCTACTGTATTACAATTAATGTAACTTTTAATTGGAAACTCCAAGCTATATTTTGAATCATGAAAGCTTTTGACAGTCACAGTATATTTGCATGTTTTACATGGATGACTTCCACATCTTGAAAAACTCATGTATTTCAACCAAATGTTGGTTGTGGTTTTGGTCACATTAGAAAAAAATGAAGGGGAAAGAGTGTTAGCCAATATTCGTGAACGTCTTGATACAACCCTACAGCCACTTTTTAATACTTCATATAAAATGTCATCCTCATATAAGATGGGGAGACATTTAAGTATAACATCCTTTATCTGGGAGGATTGTCAACTGTAAGTTAATTTATTTTTATTTTCTCTGTATTGGATTTTTTTTTCTGTCCCAAAAAGTAGCTCACTTCTTTGCTTGTTTTGTGCGATACTGAGGGCTCTAGTCAGCATCCATTGAAGATGTCCTCTATCCCGTAAACGTGAACTGATTTCACCACATTCCCTATTAAAAGAAACATCTGTACTGCAATTCCTGCGTGCTGTAATCAGTTCTCCTACAGGAATGGCCTTAATAGTGTGCATAGGATGGTGACTATTAGCCCTCAGGGTCGTATCACCAGTTATTTCCTTCCGATAGGTTTCAGTTTGTATCACATTATCAGGGATGCCAATCAATTTAAGATCAAGTAAGTTTATAGTATGTGAATCAAAGGAACTGGACTTAAATACATAATGAAGGCCAGTATGGCAGACACATCACCCTCCCAAATCAGGAGCACATCATCGATGTACTGTATCTGCCATACCAGCCTATCATCTATTGTATATGTATCTCTCCTCCCAGTATGACATTACAAGGTTAGCCAGTGACAGAGAAAATCTCGCACTCATCGAAATGCCTTTTTTTCTGGACATAATACTTGTTATCAAACAAAAAATAATTATGAGTTAATAAAAATCCAGTTATGTCCAGAATATAATCAATCAGACCTGTGGAATATTAACTATATCTACGCAGATGATATTCTAACGCCAAAATGGCCACATTATGTGGAATTGACGGGTACAATGAAACAATGTTGCTGGCTATCCATATAGATTCGGTACTCCATTTAACATCATAAAAGCATCTCAAAATTTCCGAAGTATCTTTTATATAAGCAGGGACTCTTATTACCAATGGTTGAAAAAGGGAATTCAGCAACTCTCCAAACCTTTCAGTTAATGAACCTATACCTGAAACTATAGGTCGTAGGGGAGGTGGATTAATGCCTTTATGTACTTTAGGTAAAGCATGGATGATGGGTGTTAAGTAGGTAAGTGAAGTGTAGGAGGCACAGGTCTAGTCCCAAACAGATGCTTTTCAAATGTCTCCGCATACGTACATCTAGCACAGTCGATGTGGTGCTCCAGCCACAAGGCAATAAATATAATGAATGTAGAGAATAGACAGGCGGCACTCACCACTATATAACAAACAAAGTCCTTTATTTCCTCCAAGGGTAAAAATAACAAGGGTCGGGGCAAGACAGCTCACACTCAGTGTACAGAAATGGCGACGGCCGTTTCGCGCAAACAGCGCTTCCTCGGGCCACTGACCTGATGGATGATGGGTGTAACCGGAGATTCCACATTCAAAAAAAGCAAACAGTTTATGTGTTATTCAGTAAATCCTAAATCTCTGCCTTTGCAAAGAATTTGAATATTTTCATGTTGGCATTGATTCAAAGAATTACTAACCAATTTTTGATATGTGGAAACATCCGATAATCCGATGAATTTGTTTATCAAGTACTACTACTAAACCTTCCTTGTCTGCCATTTTAATTACTACGTCATTGATAGTGATGAGCGGCAGGGGTCATATTCGAATTTGGGATATTTCGCAAATATTTTGTAGAATATTAGTTAAGTATTCGAATATTCGTTATATTCTACATTCTTTTTTTTTACTCGAAAATCGGCACGGTAATGATCGCGTAATAAGCTAATATTACGCAATCAATACAGGCGCGGGCGTAGTGCTATATATTTGTTTTTTAGAATATTCGAATGGATCTTAAGTCATGATTCCTCCCTGCTTAAGTTGCTTGTGGGCCAGTGACTCATTAGCCCACAAGCAAGAAGCAGGGAGGAATCATGTGTTCAGATGGAAAAAAATGACGAATATTCTAAAAACTATATTCTAAATATTCGCAATTTCTCAAAGTTGCGATATTCGAGATACAAATTTGCTTTTCGAATATTCGCGCTAAACACTAGTCATTGAGACCAGCTAGTTCTTTTAAAGCAAACTTTTGTTTGTATGTTAAATTGTCATGCATATCTATGTGACATTATGTATCATATATGGCAGCAAGTTCCTTTTCTATATTTTCTTGAAAGACATCCATATTGTGGGTACAAGACATTAGAGGATAAAACTGAGGGTTCAATACCTGAAAATGATCACTTGTTATATTACCCTCAGTTGAACTGTAGACTCGTAAGACACCCTAGTGAGACTTGTTCATTAGAGTTGAGCGAACACTTGGATGTTCAGGTTCGAGAAGTTCGGCCCAACTTCCCGGAAATGTTCGGGTTCGGGATCCGAACCCGATCCGAACTTCGTCCCGAACCCGAACCCCATTGAAGTCAATGGGGACCCGAACTTTTGGGCACTAAAAAGGCTGTAAAACAGCCCAGGAAAGAGCTCGAGGGCTGCAAAAGGCAGCAACATGTAGGTAAATCCACTGCAAACAAATGTGGATAGGGAAATTAATTAAAATAAAAATTAAAAAAATAAAAATGAACCAATATCAATTGGACAGAGGTCATGTAAAATGTAGAGCAGATAACCAGTGGCACTACACCAAACCTAAAATTGTCAGGATGCGACTGCCGAGGGGTGGTGCCTCACGGAGGTGCTCAGCTTGTAACTGCAGTGAGCATATGTGATAAAAAGAATGGATGATGTTTTCATCATATGGTCCAGCGACGAGGCACATTTCCGGGCTTTCGTGGATTACTTGAATACACAGAATGACATGAACATGCGATTTACTTACCAGTTTGGGGGCAATAAAATCGAGTTTCTGGATGTAGTGGTATCAGTGGTGGAGGGGGAGTTGGTGACGGAAGGTTTTCGCAAGCCGACCGCCGCCAACTCCCTCCTCCATTTCTCCAGCTATCACCCAAGCACAGTAAAACAATCAGTGCCATATGGCCAATTCAGAAGACTTGCACGTATAAATACCACCTCAATGAGTTATGATAAACAGGCGCAGGATCTGCGCGCTAGGCTGAGACGTAGAGGGTATCCCCCAGACTTGTTGAATCAAGCTATGACAAAAGCGTCACAAGTACATCAGACAGAAGTAAGGGAGGGTAAACCCTCAATAAAAGGGCCCCCACCCTTCGCCTTTTCCTTTAAATTCAGTCCTATGGCCGATAAGATAAAACAGGTCATAAAGAAAAATTGGAGTATCCTAGTGAGGGACGATTCCCTAAAACAATTGAAAGATATGAAACCAGTGATAGCGTTTAGAAGATGCCATACTATACGCGATCAAGTGGTAACTAGCCATTTCAGGAAAAAACGTCTCACATGGCTGTCTGAACAGAGACCAAAAGGGAATAGGAGTTGCAGAAACTGTTCCTTCTGCAGCTTCAATTCCCAACTACAAGTGATCTCTTTTGCAGGGATAGAACATAGGGTTTTTCCACTTATTACCTGCCGCAGCAAATTTGTGGTTTATATAATTTTATGTAGATGCGGACGCTTCTACATCGGAAAAACTATCCGCTGCTTATTTGAAAGATTCCGCGAACACCTAAACTCCTTAAAAACAGGAAAGGGTGTTCCGCGGTTAATAGATCATGTGAATAAGGCACATAGTGGAAATCCCAATGTGCTGACTTTTGCTGGCCTTGAAGTAGTTAACCGCACTGAAAGAGGTGGTGACAGAGAAAGGGAGCTTCTGAGAAGAGAAACTATATGGATCCTACGCACGGATGCATTGGGTCCGCTGGGACTAAATGAAAAAATAGATATGAGCGTATTTTTGTAATGAACCACTCTTGCTTATTGTATTTTCGTATTTTGATTTGTTCTTATTGGTTTATGTATGTTCACATATGCACCTTACATCATTGAAGAGGTCCCGCCTGACTGTAATCCCTGCCCTCCCTCTTGAGAGGCCAGGTGTTGATTACTTAGTAATTAAGCATATTACTGTGATGATGCGGCTTCCTGTGCACTATAAGAAGGTGCCGTGACCTCTTCAGTGTTGGAAAGCCAGAAGAAGCGCATACACGCGCGAAACGGCTGTTGCTTATTTGCTGCTGTATCTGCAACCCTTGCACCCCCCTCCTGCCATGGAATAAAGTAACCTGCCTATCAACGGTGAGTGCCGCTCGTTTTGTTTTCTTTTTCTTTTTATCAATTGGACAGAGGTCCCATAGCAGAGAATCTGGCTTCACGTCAGCAGAGAATCAGTCTCTTCATGCCATAGCAAAGAATCTAGCTTCATGTCAGCAGAGAATCAGTCTCTTCATGCCATAGCAGAGAATCTGGCTTCATGTCAGCGCAGAATCAGTCTTCATGTCATAGCAGAGAATCAGGCTTCACGTCACCCACCACTGGAACAGGCCACTGTCACACATTTAGGCCCAGGCACCCAGGCAGAGGAGAGAGGTCCCGTAACAGAGAATCTGGCCTTATGTCAGCGCAGAATCTGTATTCATGTCATAGCAGAGAATCAGGCTTCACGTCACCCACCACTGGAACAGGCCACTGTCACACATTTAGGCCCCGGCACCCAGACAGAGGAGAGAGGTCCCGTAACAGAGAATCTGGCCTTATGTCAGCGCAGAATCTGTCTTCATGTCATAGCAGAGAATCAGGCTTCACGTCACCCACCATTGGAACAGGCCACTGTCACACATTTAGGCCCAGGCACCCAGGCAGAGGAGAGAGGTCCCGTAACAGAGAATCTGGCCTTATGTCAGCGCAGAATCTGTATTCATGTCATAGCAGAGAATCAGGCTTCACGTCACCCACCACTGGAACAGGCCACTGTCACACATTTAGGCCCCGGCACCCAGGCAGAGGAGAGAGGTCCCGTAACAGAGAATCTGGCCTTATGTCAGCGCAGAATCTGTCTTCATGTCATAGCAGAGAATCAGGCTTCACGTCACCCACCACTGGAACAGGCCACTGTCACACATTTAGGCCCAGGCACCCAGGCAGAGGAGAGAGGTCCCGTAACAGAGAATCTGGCCTTATGTCAGCTCAGAATCTGTCTTCATGTCATAGCAGAGAATCAGGCATCACGTCACCCACCACTGGAACAGGCCACTGTCACACATTTAGGCCCAGGCACCCAGGCAGAGGAGAGAGGTCCCGTAACAGAGAATCTGGCCTTATGTCAGCGCAGAATCTGTCTTCATGTCATAGCAGAGAATAAGGCATCACGTCACCCACCACTGGAACAGGCCACAGTCACACATTTAGGCCCAGGCACCCAGGCAGAGGAGAGAGGTCCCGTAACAGAGAATCTGGCCTTATGTCAGCGCAGAATCTGTCTTCATGTCATAGCAGAGAATCAGGCTTCACGTCACCCACCACTGGAACAGGCCACTGTCACACATTTAGGCCCCGGCACCCAGACAGAGGAGAGCGGTCCCGTAACAGAGAATCTGGCCTTATGTCAGCGCAGAATCTGTATTCATGTCATAGCAGAGAATCAGGCTTCACGTCAGCCACCACTGGAACAGGCCACTGTCACACATTTAGGCCCAGGCACCCAGGCAGAGGATAGCGGTCCCGTAACAGAGAATCTGGCCTTATGTCAGCGCAGAATCTGTCTTCATGTCATATCAGAGAATCAGGCATCACGTCACCCACCACTGGAACAGGCCACTGTCACACATTTAGGCCCAGGCACCCAGGCAGAGGAGAGAGGTCCCGTAACAGAGAATCTGGCCTTATGTCAGCGCAGAATCTGTATTCATGTCATAGCAGAGAATCAGGCTTCACGTCACCCACCACTGGAACAGGCCACTGTCACACATTTAGGCCCCGGCACCCAGACAGAGGAGAGCGGTCCTGTAACAGAGAATCTGGCCTTATGTCAGCGCAGAATCTGTCTTCATGTCATAGCAGAGAATCAGGCATCACGTCACCCACCACTGGAACAGGCCACTGTCACACATTTAGGCCCAGGCACCCAGGCAGAGGTCCCGTAACAGAGAATCTGGCCTTATGTCAGCGCAGAATCTGTATTCATGTCATAGCAGAGAATCAGGCTTCACGTCACCCACCACTGGAACAGGCCACTGTCACACATTTAGGCCCCGGCACCCAGACAGAGGAGAGCGGTCCCGTAACAAAGAATCTGGCCTTATGTCAGCGCAGAATCTGTCTTCATGTCATAGCAGAGAATCAGGCTTCACGTCACCCACCACTGGAACAGGCCACTGTCACACATTTAGGCCAAGGCACCCAGACAGAGGAGAGCGGTCCCGTAACAGAGAATCTGGCCTTATGTCAGCGCAGAATCTGTCTTCATGTCATAGCAGAGAATCAGGCTTCACGTCACCCACCACTGGAACAGGCCACTGTCACACATTTAGGCCCAGGCACCCAGGCAGAGGAGAGAGGTCCCGTAACAGAGAATCTGGCCTTATGTCAGCGCAGAATCTGTATTCATGTCATAGCAGAGAATCAGGCTTCACGTCACCCACCACTGGAACAGGCCACTGTCACACATTTAGGCCCCGGCACCCAGGCAGAGGAGAGAGGTCCCGTAACAGAGAATCTGGCCTTATGTCAGCGCAGAATCTGTCTTCATGTCATAGCAGAGAATCAGGCTTCACGTCACCCACCACTGGAACAGGCCACTGTCACACATTTAGGCCCAGGCACCCAGGCAGAGGAGAGAGGTCCCGTAACAGAGAATCTGGCCTTATGTCAGCTCAGAATCTGTCTTCATGTCATAGCAGAGAATCAGGCTTCACGTCACCCACCACTGGAACAGGCCACTGTCACACATTTAGGCCCAGGCACCCAGGCAGAGGAGAGAGGTCCCGTAACAGAGAATCTGGCCTTATGTCAGCGCAGAATCTGTCTTCATGTCATAGCAGAGAATCAGGCATCACGTCACCCACCACTGGAACAGGCCACAGTCACACATTTAGGCCCAGGCACCCAGGCAGAGGAGAGAGGTCCCGTAACAGAGAATCTGGCCTTATGTCAGCGCAGAATCTGTCTTCATGTCATAGCAGAGAATCAGGCTTCACGTCACCCACCACTGGAACAGGCCACTGTCACACATTTAGGCCCCGGCACCCAGACAGAGGAGAGCGGTCCCGTAACAGAGAATCTGGCCTTATGTCAGCGCAGAATCTGTATTCATGTCATAGCAGAGAATCAGGCTTCACGTCAGCCACCACTGGAACAGGCCACTGTCACACATTTAGGCCCAGGCACCCAGGCAGAGGATAGCGGTCCCGTAACAGAGAATCTGGCCTTATGTCAGCGCAGAATCTGTCTTCATGTCATAGCAGAGAATCAGGCATCACGTCACCCACCACTGGAACAGGCCACTGTCACACATTTAGGCCCAGGCACCCAGGCAGAGGAGAGAGGTCCCGTAACAGAGAATCTGGCCTTATGTCAGCGCAGAATCTGTATTCATGTCATAGCAGAGAATCAGGCTTCACGTCACCCACCACTGGAACAGGCCACTGTCACACATTTAGGCCCCGGCACCCAGACAGAGGAGAGCGGTCCCGTAACAGAGAATCTGGCCTTATGTCAGCGCAGAATCTGTCTTCATGTCATAGCAGAGAATCAGGCTTCACGTCACCCACCACTGGAACAGGCCACTGTCACACATTTAGGCCCCGGCACCCAGACAGAGGAGAGGTTCATTCAACTTTGGGTTGCCCCGCAATATAATGGTAAAATGAAATTAAAAATATTGTTGAATGAGGAAGTGCCCTGGAGTAGAATAATATATTGTTAAGGGGAAGTAGTTAATATCTAATCTGCACAAGGGATGGACAGGTCCTGTGAGATCCATGCCTGGTTCATTTTTATGAACGTCAGCTTGTCCACATTGGCTGTAGACAGGCGGCTGCGTTTGTCTGTAATGACGCCCCCTGCCGTGCTGAATACACGTTCAGACAAAACGCTGGCCGCCGGGCAGGCCAGCACCTCCAAGGCATAAAAGGCTAGCTCTGGCCACGTGGACAATTTGGAGACCCAGAAGTTGAATGGGGCCGAACCATCAGTCAGTACGTGGAGGGGTGTGCACAGGTACTGTTCCACCATGTTAGTGAAATGTTGCCTCCTGCTAACACGTTCCGTATCAGGTGGTGGTGCACTTAGCTGTGGCGTGTTGACAAAACTTTTCCACATCTCTGCCATGCTAACCCTGCCCTCAGAGGAGCTGGGCGTGACACAGCTGCTTTGGCGACCTCTTGCTCCTCCTCAGCCTTCGCCTTGGGCTTCCACTTGTTCCCCTGTGACATTTGGGAATGCTCTCAGTAGCGCGTCTACCAACGTGCGCTTGTACTCGCGCATCTTCCTATCACGCTCCAGTGTAGGAAGTAAGGTGGGCACATTGTCTTTGTACCGGGGATCCAGCAGGGTTGCAACCCAGTAGTCCGCACACGTTAAAATGTGGGCAACTCTGCTGTCGTTGCGCAGGCACTGCAGCATGTAGTCGCTCATGTGTGCCAGGCTGCCCAGAGGTAAGGACAAGCTGTCCTCTGTGGGAGGCGTATCGTCATCGTCCTGAGTTTCCCCCCAGCCACGCACCAGTGATGGGCCCGAGCTGCTTTGGGTGCCACCCCGCTGTGAACATGCTTCATCCTCATCCTCCTCCTCCTCCTCCTCCTCCTCCTCGTCCTCCTCGTCCTCCAGTAGTGGGCCCTGTCTGGCCAGATTTGTACCTGGCCTCTGCTGTTGCAAAAAAACCTCCCTCTGAGTCACATCGAAGAGACTGGCCTGAAAGTGCTAAAAATGACCCCTCTTCCTCCTCTTCCTCCTGGGCCACCTCCTCTTCCATCATCGCCCTAAGTGTTTTCTCAAGGAGACATAGAAGTGGTATTGTAACGCTGATAACGGCGTCATCGCCACTGGCCATGTTGGTGGAGTACTCGAAACAACGCAACAGGGCACACAGGTCTCGCATGGAGGCCCAGTCATTGGTGGTGAAGTGTGTCTGATCCGCAGTGCGACTGACCCGTGCGTGCTGCAGCTGAAACTCCACTATGGCCTGCTGCTGCTCGCACAGTCTGTCCAGCATATGCAAGGTGGAGTTCCACCTGGTGGGTACGTCGCATATGAGGCGGTGAGCGGGAAGGCCGAAGTTACGCTGTAGCGCAGACAGGCAAGCAGCGGCAGGGTGTGAATGGCGGAAGCGCGAACAGACGGCCCGCACTTTATGCAGCAGCTCTGACATGTCGGGGTAGTTGCGAATGAACTTCTGCACCACCAAAATTCAGCACATGCGCCAGGCAAGGGATGTGCGTCAATCCAGGTAGGCCAAGAGCTGCAATGAGATTTCGCCCATTATCGCACACCACCAGGCCGGGCTTGAGGCTCACCAGCAGCAACCACTCGTCGGTCTGTTGTTCTATACCC
Organism: Bufo bufo; assembly: GCF_905171765.1. Classification (NCBI taxonomy): domain Eukaryota; kingdom Metazoa; phylum Chordata; class Amphibia; order Anura; family Bufonidae; genus Bufo; species Bufo bufo. Next base: position 85,190,282 of record NC_053389.1, read on the forward strand.
CGCCACATCTCCTGTGCGGTGTGGGGCCTGTCCCCCAAACATATGAGTTTCAGAATGGCCTGCTGACGTTTACCCCGTGCTGTGCTGAAGTTGGTGGTGAAGGTGTGTGGCTGACTGGATGAGCAGGTGGAAGAAGAGGAGGACGAAGCTGAGTAGGAGGAGGAGGAGACAGGAGGCAAAGAATGTTGCCCTGCGATCCTTGGCGGCGGAAGGACGTGCGCCAAACAGCTCTCCGCCTGGGGCCCAGCCGCCACTACATTTACCCAGTGTGCAGTTAGGGAGATATAGCGTCCCTGGCCGTGCTTACTGGTCCACGTATCTGTGGTTAGGTGGACCTTGCCACAGATGGCGTTGCGCAGTGCAGACTTGATTTTATCGGACACTTGTTTGTGCAGGGAAGGCACGGCTCTCTTGGAGAAGTAGTGGCGGCTGGGAACAACATACTGTGGGACAGCAAGTGACATGAGCTGTTTGAAGCTGTGTGTGTCCACCAGCCTAAATGACAGCATTTCATAGGCCAGTAGTTTAGAAATGCTGGCATTCAGGGCCAGGGATCGAGGGTGGCTAGGTGGGAATTTACGCTTTCTCTCAAATGTTTGTGAGATGGAGAGCTGAACGCTGCCGTGTGACATGGTTGAGATGCTTGGTGACGCAGGTGGTGGTGTTGGTGGTACATCCCATGTTTGCTGGGTGGCAGGTGCCAACGTTCCTCCAGAGGCAGAGGAAGAGGCTGAGGCGGCGGCAGCAGCAGCAGAAGAGGCCGAGGCGGCGGCAGCAGAAGAGGTAGCAGGGGGAGCCTGAGTGACTTCCTTGTTTTTAAGGTGTTTACTCCACTGCAGTTCATGCTTTGCATGCAGGTGCCTGGTCATGCAGGTTGTGCTAAGGTTCAGAACGTTAATGCCTCGCTTCAGGCTCTGATGGCACAGCGTGCAAACCACTCAGGTCTTGTCGTCAGCACATTGTTTGAAGAAGTGCCATGCCAGGGAACTCTTTGAAGCTGCCTTTGGGGTGCTCGGTCCCAAATGGCGTCGGTCAGTAGCAGGCGGAGTCTCTTGGCGGCGGGTGTTCTGATTTTGCCCACTGCTCCCTCTTTTGCTACGCTGTTGGCTCGGTCTCACCACTGCCTCTTCCTCCGAACTGTGAAAGTCAGTGGCAAGACCTTCATTCCATGTGGGGTCTAGGACCTCATCGTCCCCTGCATCGTCTTCCACCCAGTCTTGATCCCTGACCTCCTGTTCAGTCTGCACACTGCAGAAAGACGCAGCAGTTGGCACCTGTGTTTCGTCATCATCAGAGACGTGCTGAGGTGGTATTCCCATGTCCTCATCATCAGGAAAAATAAGTAGTTGTGCGTTAGTGCATTCTATCTCTTCCACCCCTGGGGAAGGGCTAGGTGGATGCCCTTTGGAAACCCTGGCAGCATAGTCTTCAAACAGCATAAGAGACTGCTGCATAACTTGAGGCTCAGACAGTTTCCCTGATATGCATGGGGGTGATGTGACAGACCGATGGGCTTGGTTTTCATGCGCCATCTGTGCGCTTTCTGCAGAAGACTGGGTGGGAGATAATGTGAACGTGCTGGATCCACTGTCGGCCACCCAATTGACTAATGCCTGTACCTGCTCAGGCCTTACCATCCTTAGAACGGCATTGGGCCCCACCAAATATCGCTGTAAATTCTGCTGGCTACTGGGACCTGAGGTAGTTGGTTCACTAGGACGTGTGGCTGTGGCAGAACGGCCACGTCCTCTCCCAGCACCAGAGGGTCCACTAACACCACCACGACCATGTCCACGTCCGCGTCCCTTATTAGATGTTTTCCTCATTGTTCCCGTTCACCACAATTTTGAGAATGGCAAATTTGGGAATGCTTTTTCAACCCAGAAAAAAAAGTGTGCTTTTACGGTCACTACAAATAACTTGACCAGCTAAAACAGTGCAGGTTTGGTTGAATAGAGATGTGAGACCTGTTTTTTTTTGCGCTGTGTGACAGTTATAGGTTTAATCACAGAATGACACTTCTATCAGCACGCTAGCGTGTGTCTTAGGTTTTTCTGAATGACACTATCAATAACTTCAATATAAGATTTTCTTTTTGGGATAGATTTCAAGTAGGCCTGAAATACCACAAACTAGTTATTTTCAGAATGGCAAATTTGGGAATGCTTTTTCAACCCAGAACAAAAAGTCTGCTTTGACGGTCACTACAAATAACTTGACCAGCTAAAACTGTGCAGATTTGGTTGAATAGAGATGTGAGACCTGTTTTTTTTTGCGCTGTGTGACAGTTATAGGTTTAATCACAGAATGACACTTCTATCAGCACGCTAGCGTGTGTCTTAGGTTTTTCTGAATGACACTATCAATAACTTCAATGTAAGATTTTCTTTTTGGGATAGATTTCAAGTAGGCCTGAAATACCACAAACTAGTTATTTTCAGAATGGCAAATTTGGGAATGCTTTTTCAACCCAGAACAAAAAGTCTGCTTTGACGGTCACTACAAATAACTTGACCAGCTAAAACTGTGCAGATTTGGTTGAATAGAAATGTCAGGTCTATTTTTTAGGCGCTGGGTGACAGGCTCAACTTGCCCCTGATGTAATATATGGCCAAAAAATAACCACACTGTTGATGGTTAAATGCACTTCGGTGACACAGGCTCAGCCTGCAGCTGATGTAGTATATGGCCAAAAAATAACCAGACTGTTGATGGTTAAATGCACTTCGGTGACACAGGCTCAGCCTGCAGCTGATGTAGGATATAGCACAAAATAACCACACTATCGATGGTTAAATACACTTGGTGATAGCTCGTGCTGGCGCACCACAAGTCACAAAATGGCCGCCGATCACCCCAGAAAAAAAGTGATCTAAAAACGCTCTGGGCAGCCTCAAAAAAGTGAGCAAGTCAATAATAGCACTTCAATGATCCACAGCTGCAGATCGATCACAGAATGAAGTCTTTTGGAGGAGTTAATCTGCCTAATCTCGCCCTAACGTCGCAGCTGCAACCTCTCCCTATGCTTGAATCAGCAGAGTGACGTGCAGCGCTACGTGACCCAAGCTTATATAGAGGCTGGGTCACTTGCTGCACTGGCCAATCACAGCCATGCCAATAGTAGGCAAGGCTGTGATGGCCTCTTGGGGCAAGTAGTATGACGCTTGTTGATTGGCTGCTTTGCAGCCTTTCAAAAAGCGCCAAGAAAGCGCCGAACACCGAACCCGAACCCGGACTTTTACCAAAATGTTCGGGTTCGGGTCCGTGTCACGGACACCCCAAAATTCGGTACGAACCCGAACTATACAGTTCGGGTTCGCTCATCCCTATTGTTCATTAAAGGGAAATTTCATACAATTATTTTTAGTCTCACTGTGTGTCCACAAGTGTCCAACTTGAATCCCCATCATCATAGAAATGTCTATTTACAGTTAGATTCCTGACAAATTTATTTATATCCAAAATGGTAGAAAACATATCAAAATTCACCGTAGGTGTAAAATTAAGTCCCAAAGCTAACACTTCCCTTTGTTCTTTTGTTAGGGTATGATTAGATGGGTTCGACACATCTAGTATTTTAGGTCCACATGAACCATCATTCACTTTTTCTGTAGACGTGTAGCCATGGAATGGAGCACTTTTGTGCTTTTGTCCAGCACGTTTTCGTTTTTTGGAGTGCTTGTGAGACCAGTCTTGTTTTTTGGCTTTTTATAATACGATATTTTGTTGTGAGCCAGCATATTGTGAACCTTTTGCAAAGTACTCCTGATTATAATCTTGTGAGTCACCTGTTATTTCAGCTGTCTCCTGATCTGATAAATCGAAACTCACTCAATGTGGTTTGTTCCGATGTTTTGTTTTTTTACTTTGTTTTTTTATTTTTCAGTATGGATTTGGGAGTGTGAATAATGCTCTCTCCTCTGCCCCATTCGTATATTTGATCATTGGAGCAATCGTAGAAATCTCTTTGGAACTTTATATGTTTCGTTTCTATAATATTTTCCTCCAGTTGTTTAATTAAAGCTGTAATCTTTTGTTCCATAGTCACATAATTTGGGACTGTTTCATATTTAATATTTTTTTTTTACGCATCTCAATTTCCTTTTGCACAGTTGATAACTTCTCACTTTCATATTTCACTATCAAAGCCATCAATTGCAATGAACACTTGGACAATATATAATTCCACTCAGTAACAAAATTCTCTGAAAAAAACAGTGGTTGGTATCTTTTTAATCCTGAGACCGTGAGGAATCATAGACTTTTCCAGATATTTAATCAAGGTAGTGTGGTCCCTCCACAACTTGATCTCCTGTGTCATAAGTTTTTCTAAATCGTGCATTTTGTTATTCATATCTAAATGATCATTAGATTGTTTTTTATTTTTTTTATTTAACATCTTTATTGATATGCAAAACAAATACACAAAGTTCAAACTCAATATAATTAATACCATTTTCCCCCTAACCCCATTTCCCCCCAACCCCCCCAACCCCCCGCCACCCTGTGATGCATCCGCCCCCCCCAACCCCTCATGATCATGAGATTGTTGATCCTGCATAGAAAACACAAAATCCTCCTTCTCTTGACAGTCAAACAATGAAGCAAACGCCATAATGTAGCAAGACTTGGGGTGGAGGTGTAAATGTCCAATATAAAAACGTGATGCTACAACGTTACGCAGCTGTTCGTTATACGAAGGGAAGATAATAGTTCCAGCACTTGAAATAAAACTGTCACGAGGGTGTCAAGAGCCACGCCTGACTCCGTTATACCCGGGGTCAGGAAGTCGCAGCGGGTGGCTGCGCGCTCTATGTATAAAGATAGGGCTGATTCTTAATGGTAGCTTTCTGGGTTTGCCTTGCAACCCTTTTTGGCTCACTCAGGGATCCGTAGCTCCTTCTCCTCAGCTGTTTCTTGTCCAGCAATCCCAACCTCCTTATATTCCCCTCTCCCACTTCTCTGGTTGCCAGATATAGAGCTTCCTGCCTGGACTTCTATACTGACCCACTGGAGCTGTGTAGCTGTGTTCCCTGGTTGTTGTTCCAGAACGTTACCCTCCGGATCCCTGTTGGACTTATGTTGTCTGCTGTTGTCGTCCACCTGGGATTTTATGTTTTGTCTGTGTTGTCTGTCCTCTCCTTGGTGTTTTCCTTTTAGTGTCAGTGGTGCGAACTAGTGTTCCAACCGCCCCGTTCACTACGTAGGGCTCATCTTAGGGAAAGCCAGGGTTTAGGCACGTGATCGGCGTACGGGTGAGGAACCCGTCTAGGGACGTCAGTGCAGTCAGGTGCCAGCCTCAAGGTGAGTCAGGGGTCACCACCTTTCCCACTCCCTTGGACAGGGCCTTCCCATTTCCCTCCCTTTGCGTACGCCGGTCATGACATTATATCTGGCCCTTATTTTTGTATTAGGTAGAAAAAAAAATATAATAATAATTAACTTTTTCTTTCTGCCTATCTAGAATCCAGCATGGATCCTATTGCTGCTTTGACAAGACAACTTCAAGGCCTGTCTATGGAGGTGGCAGGATTGAAGGCGTCGGTCCTCCAGCAACAATAGCAATTGCAGCAGACCGCAAGCCCAACGGTTGCTATAGGTAACCAGGTTGCTGCAGAACCCAAGGTTGTTCTTCCTGACAGATTTTCTGGGGGAAGGGACATATTTGCGACGTTCCGTGAGGCCTGTAAGTTATATTTTAAGCTGCGCCCGCTCTCCTCTGGTAATGAGGAAAAGCGGTTGGGGATTGTTACTTCCCTGCTTCAGGGGGACCCGCAATCCTGGGCGTTCTCTTTACCCACTGATTCCCAGGCTCTCCAGTGGATGAGTTTTTTGGGGCCTTGGGTCTCATATATGATGACCCTGACCGAGTCGCCCTGGCTGAGTCGAAATTACGGAGACTCAGACAGGGAGAGCGGCCAGCAGAGGAGTATTGCTCAGAGTTTCGTAGGTGGGCTACGGATACCCAGTGGAAAGACCCGGCTCTCAGGAGTCAGTTCTGCGCTGGGTTATCCGAAAGGGTTAAGAATGCGCTTGCGCTGTATGAGACCCCCTTTTCCCTTGATGCTGTTATGTCCCTTTCTATCAGAATAGATAGACGTCTTAGGGACAGATTGAAAAATCCGGAGCAATTGGTAACCCCTCCAAAGCAGCAGTTAGTCTGTACTGACCTAGAAGAGCCTATGCAGCTAGGAGGAACTACTCGTCAGGTCCGTCCTCCTGAGGCTCGCCGTAGGCGTGGGGTTTGTTTTTTCTGTGGGGGGAGGGGTCATTTCATTAATGTCTGTCCTTCCTTTCTAAAAAGCAAAAGACCATCGGAACTACTAACCCCAGGCTATGTGGAGGATGTCAGCCGGGGGTATACATTTCCTCCATTCGTACATCTCAATTTGTGTTGCCAGCAGCTGTTGTTTCTGGTGTTAAGAAGGAGACTATTTCTTTCTTTCTAGACAGTGGAGCAGGGGTAAATTTGATAGATGCCCATTTTGCCCGCACTATGGGTTTGTCTCTCTGTACGCTACAGAGACCTATTCCCATATTCGCTATTGATTCTGCTCCTCTGTCTCAGAGAAACCTCACTCACATTGTCCATAACTTACACCTTCGGGTAGGGGACCACCATAACGAGTGTCTTTCATGTTATGTTCTGGAGGGGCTTCCCACTCCTGTGGTATTGGGTCTTCCCTGGTTGGTAGCGCACAATCCAGTGGTGGATTGGCAGGCCAGGGAGATATTGGAGTGGAGTGAGCATTGCAGAGAAAATTGCCTAAATAGAAATTGCTTAGTTGCTTCCATAGCTACTCTACCTACATTTGTCTCGGACTTTGAGGACGTTTTTTCTGAAAAGGGTTGCCAGAAGTTACCACCTCACCGTCCTTATGATTGCCCGGTTAATCTGATTCCCGGTGCAAAATTACCCAAGACCAGGTTATATAATCTTTCGGGTTCCGAGAGACAAGCCATGAAAGATTATATCTCAGAGAGCTTGGCTAAAGGACACATCAGACCCTCCTCTTCACCCGTGGCTGCAGGGTTTTTCTTCGTTAAAAAGAAAGATGGGGGCCTGCGTCCTTGCCTAGATTTCCGCGAACTAAACCGGATAACCATCCGAGACCCATACCCTCTTCCTCTCATTCCTGACCTGTTCAATCAGATTGCGGGTGCTAGGTGGTTCTCCAAACTTGATCTTAGGGGGGCCTACAATCTGATTCGTATCAAGGAAGGGGATGAGTGGAAGACAGCTTTTAACACTCCTGAGGGGCATTATAAAAATCTAGTCATGCCTTTCGGTCTGACCAATGCTCCTGCTGTCTTCCAACATTTCGTTAATGACATTTTTAGTCATCTTATCGGCAGGTTTGTGGTGATATACCTAGATGATATTTTAATTTATTCATCTGATCTGAAAACACATGAGGTGCATGTCAGACAGGTACTGCAGGTCCTACGGATGAATAAATTATATGCGAAAATTGAAAAGTGTGTCTTCGCCGTTCAGGAAATACAGTTCCTAGGTTATTTATTATCTGCTTCAGGTTTCCGTATGGATCCTGGGAAGGTCCAGGCAATTTTAGATTGGGATCTTCCTGAGAACCTCAAAGCACTGCAACGGTTTTTGGGCTTCGCAAATTTCTATAGAAAGTTCATTAAAAATTATTTGGTGATTGTCAAACCCCTTACTGACATGACTAGGAAGGGGACTGATTTTTCTAAATGGTCTGACGCCGCTAAAACTGCTTTCTCCTCTCTAAAAGAGAGGTTTACCTCGGCACCTGTACTAATCCAACCTGATGTCTCCCAGCCTTTTATTGTTGAAGTAGATGCGTCAGAGGTGGGAGTAGGGGCTTTACTGTCTCAGGGTCCGTCTCCTGGCAAATGGCGTGCTTGTGATTTCTTTTCTAAAAAGCTATCTGCAGCGGAGAAGAACTATGATATTGGCAATAGGGAACTATTAGCTATTAAACTAGCGTTTGAAGAATGGCGTCACTTTTTAGAGGGGGCAGTCCACCCCGTCACGGTGATTACAGACCACAAAAACCTTCTGTATCTCGAATCAGCTAAGCGTCTCACCCGTAGACAAGCTAGGTGGTCGCTATTTTTTACCAGGTTTAACTTTTTTATTACCTATCATCCTGGGGCAAAAAATACTAACGCGGATGCATTATCTCGTAGTTTCCCTGGAGGGGGTAATGTGAGTGATCCGGTACCCATTCTAGAAAGAGGAGTGGTTGTCTCTGCTGTACACTCTGTTCTGGAGGGGAAGGTGTTAGAGGCCCAGGGGGATGCCCCGGTCTCTTGCCCCTCAGAGAAATTGTTTGTACCGTTAAACCTGCGTCTCGAATTATTAAAGGAACATCATAATTCAGCATTTGCTGGGCACCCGGGTAGTAAAGCAACCTTGGAGCTATTGTCTCATCGTTTTTGGTGGCCAAGGTTGCGTCAGGACGTAATGGATTTTGTGTCTACTTGTTCTACTTGTGCACGCGTGAAAGTCTCTCATACACGTCCTGCAGGGTCTTTATTGCCACTTGTCATTCCTAATAGGCCATGGACACATCTGTCAATGGATTTTATCACTGACTTACCTTTGTCTGCGGGTAAAACAGTTATCTTGGTAGTAGTAGACAGGTTTAGTAAAATGGTACACTTCATCGCGTTACCCGCACTACCTAATGCTAAGACTCTTGCTCAGGTATTCATCAGTGAAATCGTGAAGCTTCACGGGGTCCCTTCCGATGTTGTTTCGGATCGGGGAACCCAGTTTATTTCTAAGTTTTGGAAAGCTTTTTGTTCCCGTTTGGGGGTACACTTGTCTTTTTCCTCGGCTTTCCATCCTCAGTCGAATGGACAGACTGAGCGTACCAACCAAAACCTTGAGACATATCTAAGGTGTTTTGTGTCTGAGAACCAAGAGGTGTGGTCATCATATTTACCGTTAGCCGAGTTTGCCATAAATAATCACCGTCAGGAATCCACTGGCAAGTCACCATTTCTTGGTGCATATGGTTTTCATCCCCAATTCTGTACTTTCAAAGAGGGGGGGTCTTCTGGGGTTACTGAAGAGGAACGGTTTTCGTCATCTCTTTCATCTGTATGGCAGAAGGTGCAAGCTAACTTGAAAAATATGGGAGATAAATATAAATGCATGGCTGATAAGAGACGGTCGCCAGGTCCGGACCTAGGAGTGAATGACTATGTGTGGTTGTCTACTAGGAATATTAAATTAAAGGTTCCCTCTTGGAAACTGGGTCCTAGGTTCATTGGCCCTTACAAAATAGTAGCCATCATTAACCCCGTGGCTTTTCGCCTGGAGCTATCTCAGACTTTTAAAATCCATAACGTCTTCCATAAGTCGTTACTCAAGAAGTATGTTCCACCTCTAGAACCGTCACCGCTGCCGCCCCCTCCTGTTGTTGTGGATGGTAATCTAGAGTTTCAAATATCCAAAATTGTTGATTCTCGTCGGGTCCGCCGCTCTCTTCAATATCTGGTGCATTGGAGGGGTTACGGTCCCGAGGAAAGAATGTGGGTTCCAGCATCTGAGGTAAACGCCGACAGGTTAGTTCGGGCTTTTCATGCCTCTCATCCTGAGAGACCTAGTCCTGAGTGTCCGGAGGCCCCTCGTAGAGAGGGGGGTACTGTCACGAGGGTGTCAAGAGCCACGCCTGACTCCGTTATACCCGGGGTCAGGAAGTCGCAGCGGGTGGCTGCGCGCTCTATGTATAAAGCTAGGGCTGATTCTTAATGGTAGCTTTCTGAGTTTGCCTTGCAACCCTTTTTGGCTCACTCAGGGATCCATAGCTCCTTCTCCTCAGCTGTTTCTTGTCCAGCAATCCCAACCTCCTTATATTCCTCTCTCCCACTTCTCTGGTTGCCAGATATAGAGCTTCCTGCCTGGACTTCTATACTGACCCACTGGAGCTGTGTAGCTGTGTTCCCTGGTTGTTGTTCAAGAACGTTACCCTCCGGATCCCTGTTGGACTTATGTTGTCTGCTGTTGTCGTCCACCTGGGATTTTATGTTTTGTCTGTGTTGTCTGTCCTCTCCTTGGTGTTTTCCTTTTAGTGTCAGTGGTGTGGACTAGTGTTCCCACCGCCCCGTTCACTACGTAGGGCTCATCTTAGGGAAAGCCAGGGTTTAGGCACGTGATCCGCGTACGGGTGAGGAACCCGTCTAGGGACGTCAGGGCAGTCAGGTGCCAGCCTCAAGGTGAGTCAGGGGTCACCACCTTTCCCTCTCCCTTGGACAGGGCCTTCCCATTTCCCTCCCTTTGCGTACGCCTGTCATGACAAAAACTCAGTTGCACTTTATTTCTTTACCCCAGCATGGCTGACACAGGTGTGTTCTTAATTGTAACCTAATGAGACTATCCTTCCTGAGCTTTATTATTATTAAGTTATTTTAAAATTAATTAATAATAACAGTATATATGTAGAAGAATTGGAACCCTTTTTTTTTTCCCTCTCACTTTGCTCATGTTTCCCTTGTGCAAACACAAAGCACATTCCATTATATGTTGTCAAAAGAGTATTAATACTTTTTATTATTTTAATTTTGACAATGTAAACTAAGGAAATTAATTGTACAATTTTCCCTTTTTAATCTGTTCACATTGTGCATTTTTTCATGTTGTGGATCTAAATTCTGGTTGGGATTATATACAGGGAGTGCAGAATTATTAGGCAAGTTTTATTTTTGAGGATTAATTTTATTATTGAACAACAACCATGTTCTCAATGAACCCAAAAAACTCATTAATATCAAAGCTGAATATTTTTGGAAGTAGTTTTTAGTTTGTTTTTAGTTTTAGCTATTTTAGGGGGATATCTGTGTGTGCAGGTGACTATTACTGTGCATAATTATTAGGCAACTTAACAAAAAACAAATATATACCCATTTCAATTATTTATTTTTACCAGTGAAACCAATATAACATCTCAACATTCACAAATATACATTTCTGACATTCAAAAACAAAACAAAAACAAATCAGTGACCAATATAGCCACCTTTCTTTGCAAGGACACTCAAAAGCCTGCCATCCATGGATTCTGTCAGTGTTTTGATCGGTTCACCATCAACATTGCGTGCAGCAGCAACCACAGCCTCCCAGACACTGTTCAGAGAGGTGTACTGTTTTCCCTCCTTGTAAATCTCACATTTGATGATGGACCACAGGTTCTCAATGGGGTTCAGATCAGGTGAACAAGGAGGCCATGTCATTAGATTTTCTTCTTTTATACCCTTTCTTGCCAGCCACGCTGTGGAGTACTTGGACGCGTGTGCTGGAGCATTGTCCTGCATGAAAATCATGTTTTTCTTGAAGGATGCAGACTTCTTCCTGTACCACTGCTTGAAGAAGGTGTCTTCCAGAAACTGGCAGTAGGACTGGGAGTTGAGCTTGACTCCATCCTCAACCCAAAAAGGCCCCACAAGCTCATCTTTGATGATACCAGCCCAAACCAGTACTCCACCTCCACCTTGCTGGCGTCTGAGTCGGACTGGAGCTCTCTGCCCTTTACCAATCCAGCCACGGGCCCATCCATCTGGCCCATCAAGACTCACTCTCATTTCATCAGTCCATAAAAGCTTAGAAAAATCAGTCTTGAGATATTTCTTGGCCCAGTCTTGACGTTTCAGCTTGTGTGTCTTGTTCAGTGGTGGTCGTCTTTCAGCCTTTCTTACCTTGGCCATGTCTCTGAGTATTGCACACCTTGTGCTTTTGGGCACTCCAGTGATGTTGCAGCTCTGAAATATGGCCAAACTGGTGGCAAGTGGCATCTTGGCAGCTGCACGCTTGACTTTTCTCAGTTCATGGGCAGTTATTTTGCGCCTTGGTTTTTCCACACGCTTCTTGCGACCCTGTTGACTATTTTGAATGAAACGCTTGATTGTTCTATGATCACGCTTCAGAAGCTTTGCAATTTTAAGAGTGCTGCATCCCTCTGCAAGATATCTCACTATTTTTGACTTTTCTGAGCCTGTCAAGTCCTTCTTTTGACCCATTTTGCCAAAGGAAAGGAAGTTGCCTAATAATTATGCACACCTAATATAGGGTGTTGATGTCATTAGACCACACCCCTTCTCATTACAGAGATGCACATCACCTAATATGCTTAATTGGTAGTAGGCTTTCGAGCCTATACAGCTTGGAGTAAGACAACATGCATAAAGAGGATGATGTGGTCAAAATACTCATTTGCCTAATAATTCTGCACGCAGTGTATTGGTTGTTGCCTTACAGCATGAAATGTAGCATTTTACTGTATGTAATTTTATATGTGGATTCAGTTTGTTATGTGTGGCAAGTTAATGAGCATTCCTTAGCAAGGGGTGTGTAGATACCCACCCTTGACTTGATTGGGGGTGTGAAATGTATTTAAAGCCCAGGATGGATAGTCTCATTTGGTCACGACTAAGAACACACCTGTGTTCAAAACACGTCAACCATGCTGGGGTGAAGGTTTGTGTCCATGTGAGTTATATCCTACAAGAAGAAATAAAGTACAACTGAGTTTTATTTCAAGTGCTGGAACTATTTTCTTCTATTCTCTACAAGAGTGATTTGCTTGGCTTGTTCCGTGCACAGGGCTGTGGATTGTGAGGTGAGCTGGATTTTCTCTAATGGACAGGGTTCCTCGTCTGTGGCTCAGTACGCCATCCAGTTTCGTACCCTGGCTGCCGAACATGCATGGTAGAATGAGGCTCAACTGGTGGTGTTCTGGGAGGGCTTTTCTGACCGGAATAAGAATGAACTAGCTGGTCGCGACCGTCCGTCTACTCTGAATGACCTGATCACCTTGGCCACAAGGATAGATATGCGTTTCAGGGAACATTCTAGGGAAGTTGCAGGCACCAGAATACCACCTCGTTTGGTTCCATTCTATCAGAGGCCGGTTATTCCTCTAGTGTCCATCCCATCTGAAGAGCCCATGCAAATAGAGCGCCTTCGATTGTCTGACCAGGAACGTTTACGCCGCAAAGTAGAGAACGTGTGTCTGTATTGTGTAGGCAAAGCCCACTTTGTGCGTAATTGTCCACAGAAGCCAGGAAACGCCAATGTCTAGGGTCAGTTGGAGAGGTGGTCCTAGACAAGGAGAAGTTCTCTCCGAAACTTTTAGTTCCAGTGTCTCTCTCCTTAATAAGGGAGTCAAACTGTCTGTGCCTGCATTCTTGGACTCCTGGTCAGCGAGTAACTTTATTCAGAAAGCTCTGGTGTATCAGTACCGGCTTCCTACAATCCGTCTAGAAAGGCCTCTGTCAGTGGCTTCCGTAAATGGACTGCCACTTCCAGAATCTGTGCTTTCTGGTACTATGCCCACCTGCTTATCAGAGGTCCAACCTGCTTCCCCGCCTAGTGTACCTGTAGACCTGCCTGGACTTCCGCAGCAGTATGCCAGTTTTGCGGATGTCTTCAGTAAGAAAGAGTCCGAGACCCTGCCTCCTCATCATCCTTATGATTGTCGGATTGACCTTCTGCCTGGTGCCACTCATCCTCGTGGTCGAGTTTATCCACTCTCACTTCCTGAGACCCAAGTGTTGTCTGATTACATCAAGGAAAATCTCAAGAGGGGGTTTATCTGGAAATCTACTTTACCAGCCAGTGCCGGTTTCTTCTTTGTGCAGAAAAAAGATGGATCCTTACGGCCCTGTATCGACTATAGAGGTCTTAATAAGGTCACAGTCAAGAATCGATACCCTTTTCCGTTAATCTCCGAACTCTTTGACAGGATCCAGGGAGCTAAGGTCTTCACAAAACTCGACCTGAGTGGCGCATACAACCTTATCCGCATTTGATAGGGCGATGAGTGGAAGACTGCTTTCAACAATCGTGATGGACACTACGGGTATCTCGTCATGCCCTTCGGTCTGTGCAATTCTCCCGCATCCCACAGTATTCCTGGAGTTGGTAAACAATATCTTCTGGGACCTGCTCTATGTCTGCGTGATAGTGTACCTGGAAGATACACTGATCCTTTCTCCAGATTTGACCACTCACCAAAAGCATGTATGTTTGGTTTTACAGCAGTTGAGAGAGAATCGACTTTATGCCAAACTCGAGAAATGCATCTTTGAAAAATCTACCGTACCGTTCCTCGGATACATAATCTCGTATGTTGGGTTGCATTTGGATCCTGAAAAATTTAATGCAGTAATAGACTGGCCCAGCCCACAGGGTCTTTGTGCTATACAGCGCTTCCTTGGATTTGCTAATTTCTATCATCAGTTCATCCAGAATTTTTCATCTCTTACATCTCCGATCTCCGCTCTTACTAAGAAAGGGGTGAATGCCAGAGTCTGGACTCCTGAGTCGGAGGCCGCCTTCATCCAATTAAAAAGGTCCTTTGCTTCAGCACCTGTTCAGCATAATCCCAATGCCTCTTGCCAATTATTTTTAGAAGTGGACGCCTCCTCCATAGGAGTCGGTGTTGTTTTTCTACAGAAAGGTTCCAAGGGCAAGATGATTATCTGTGAATTTTTCTCCAAGCTCTTCTCCCCTGCTGAAAATAATTATTGTATAGGAGACAGAGAGCCTCTGGCCATAAAACTTGCCTTGGAGGAGTGGCGTTTTCTATTGGGGGGCCCAGCATCCAGTGATAATCTTCACCGACCACAAGAACCTTACATATCTGCAGACGGCCCAGCGTCTGAACCCTCACCAAGCCAGATGGCCACTCTTCTTCTCCCATTTTGATTTTGAGCTTCACTTTCACCCGGCCAAGAAGAACATCAAGGCGGATGCTCTGTCTGGGTCATTTGACTTCTCCGACCAGCAGGAGGAGCCCCAGTACATTGTAGATCCTGCTCGCTTGATCACAGTGGCTCCTGTCCTGGCAAAAGACATCCCTCCCAGGAGGACATTTGTGCCATCTGAAAAGAGAAAATGTGTTCTAGCTTGGGGGCACAACTCCAAACTGGCTGGTCACCCAGGGATCTGCAAGACCACAGAACTTTTGTCTCGCCTCTACTGGTGGCTCACACTGTCTAAGAATTTGCGTGATTATGTGTCTGCCTGCACCATGTGTGCTCAGAATAAAGTTTCCAGGACCAAACCACCCGGGCTGTTGTCACCTCTTCCTGTTCCTGATGCCCCATGGCAGCACATTGCCATGGACTTTGTTACAGATTTTCCCTCTTTTGCCAGATGTACAGCTATCTGGGTGGTGGTGGACTGGTTTTCCAAAATCGCGAACTTCGTTCATTTGGCTGGACTGCCTTCAGCTGCTGAACTTGATAAACTGTTCGTGAGACAGATATTCCGCTTGCATGGCCTTCCTTGGCATATTGCTTCCGATTAAGGAGTCCAGTTTAACTCTAAGCTCTGGAGAGCTCTTTGCCGGCTGCTCGAAATTGAACTCGACTTATCCTCCAGTTATCATCCCCAGACCATCGGGCAAGTAGAGCAGGTCATATTCTTTTGCATTTTGCCAAACTTGAACCATGACACATCCATCAGGTGGGACAGGACAGCCAACTGAAATGTTTCAGCACATGGACACACCCCCTACACTATAAATAAACCTGATCTGGCCGACATTTTACATTCAGTCTTTTGCCAGTGTAGGGAGAGGTTGCTGTGTGGAGCAGGGACAGACTTTTAGAGACACCAAATGCTAACTAATAGGGCATGTAAAATGTAGAGCAGATAACCAGTGCCACTACACCAAACCTAAAATTGTCAGGATGCAACTGCCGAGGAGTGGTGCCTCACGGAGGTGCTCAGCTTGTAGCTGCAGTGAGCATATATGATAAAAGTAAAAAAAGAACAAAAACGAGCTGCACTCACCGTTGATAGGCAGGTAACTTTATTCCATGGCAGGAGGGGGGTGCAAGGGTTGCAGATACAGCAGCAAGTAAGCGACAGCCGTTTCGCGCGTGTATGCGCTTCTTCTGGCTTTCCAACACTGAAGAGGTCACGGCACCTTCTTATAGTGCACAGAAAGCCGCATCATCGCAGTAATTTGCTTAATTACTAAGTAATCAACACCTGGCCTCTCAAGAGGGAGGGCAGGAATTTTAGTCAGGCGGGACCTCTTCAATGATGTAAGGTGCATATGTGAACATACATAAACCAATAAGAACAAATCAAATTACGAAAATACAATAAGCAAGAGTGGTTCATTACAAAAATACGCTCATATCTATTTTTTCATTTAGTCCCAGCGGACCCAATGCCTCCGTGCGTAGGATCCATATAGTTTCTCTTCTCAGAAGCTCCCTTTCTCTGTCACCACCTCTTTCAGTGCGGTTAACTACTTCAAGGCCAGCAAAAGTCAGCACATTGGGATTTCCACTATGTGCCCTGTTCACATGATCTATTAACCGCGGAACACCCTTTCCTGTTTTTAAGGAGTTTAGGTGTTCGCGGAATCTTTCAAATAAGCAGCGGATAGTTTTTCCGATGTAGAATCGTCCGCATCTACATAAAATTATATAAACCACAAATTTGCTGCGGCAGGTAATAAGTGGAAAAACCCTATGTTCTATCCCTGCAACAGAGATCACTTGTAATTGGGAATTGAAGCTGCAGAAGGAACAGCTTCTGCAACTCCTATTCCCTTTTGGTCTCTGTTCAGACAGCCATGTGAGACGTTTTTTCCTGAAATGGCTAGTTACCACTTGATCGAGAATAGTATGGCATCTTCTAAACAGTATCACTGGTTTCATATCTTTCAATTGTTTTAGGGAATCGTCCCTCACTAGGATACTCCAATTTTTCTTTATGACCTGTTTTATCTTATCGGCCATAGGACTGAATTTAAAGGAAAAGGCGAAGGGTGGGGGCCCTTTTATTGAGGGTTTACCCTCCCTTACTTCTGTCTGATGTACTTGTGACGCTTTTGTCATAGCTTGATTCAGCAAGTCTGGGGGATACCCTCTACGTCTCAGCCTAGCGCGCAGATCCTGCGCCTGTTTATCATAACTCTTTGAGGTGGTATTTATACGCGCAAGTCTTCTGAATTGGCCATAAGGCACTGATTGTTTTACTGTGCTTGGGTGATAGCTGGAGAAATGGAGGAGGGAGTTGGTGGCGGTCGGCTTGCGAAAACCTTCCGTCACCAACTCCCCCTCCACCACTGATACCACTACATCCAGAAACTTGATTTTATTGCCCCCAAACTGGTAAGTAAATCGCATGTTCATATCATTCTGTGTATTCAAGTAATCCACGAAAGCCCGGAAATGTGCCTCGTCGCTGGACCATATGATGAAAACATCATCCACGAATCTGTAATAGGCATGCATATATTTCAGAAATGGATTAGAACTAGAGTACACAAAACGGTCTTCGAACCAGGCCAGGTACAGATTGGCAAAAGTACACGCCACTGGGGTCCCCATTGCGGTACCGACCCTTTGTTTATACCAGGAATCTCCGAACATAAAGGCATTGTTAGTGAGAATTAGTTTCAGGCCTTCCGTGATGAACATCTTGAAGTCCTCACTTCTATCTGTATTCTGTAGGACTCTTGAGAGGCCAGGTGTTGATTACTTAGTAATTAAGCAAATTACTGCGATGATGCGGCTTCCTGTGCACTATAAGAAGGTGCCGTGACCTCTTCAGTGTTGGAAAGCCAGAAGAAGCGCATACACGCGCGAAACGGCTGTCGCTTACTTGCTGCTGTATCTGCAACCCTTGCACCCCCCTCCTGCCATGGAATAAAGTTACCTGCCTATCAACAGTGAGTGCCGCTCGTTTTTGTTCTCTTTTTACTTTTATCATATATGCTAACTAATAGGGCCACAAAAAATCATTTTAAGGACTGGTATAGGTGTGCTTTCGATAGGTGTGACATACTGAGCGATGTGATATACTGTACTTATAATATACTTTCTAACATAGAAAGTATATTATAGTGCATTTGTATTGTGCAGCAGTTGTGTGTGGTTCTGCTGTGATACCACAGCTATACAGAGGGTGAAACGCTATTGGAACAACTAATTGCAACTGGTGTGATAAACCAGTTGCCTCCCAAAAAACAGATTGAGGCAGGAGTGTGATATACCTATAATATACTTTCTATATATGTAGTGCATTTGTATTGTGCAGCATTTGTGTGCGGTTCTGCTGAGATATTGCAGCTATACAGAGGGACAAACACTATTGGAACAACTAAATGCAACTTGTGTGATATACCAGTTGACCCCCCAAAAAACTGATTGAGGCAGGGGTGTGATATACCTATAATATAATTACTATATACTGCATTTGTATTGTGCAGCATTTGTGTGCGGTTCTGCTGAGATACCGCAGCTATACAGAGGGACCAACGCTATTGGAACAACTATCTGCAACTGGTGTGATATACCAGTTGCCCCCTCAAAAAAATGGATTGAGGCAGGGGTGTGATATACCTATAATATACTTTATATGTAGTGCATTTGCATTGTGCAGTAGTTGTCTGCAGTTCTGTAGCGATACCGTAGCTACGCAGAGGGACAAAAGCGATTGGAACAACTAATTGCAACTGGTGTGATACACCAGTTGACCCCCAAAAAAACTGATTAAGGCAGGGGTGTGATATACCTATAATATACTTTCTAAATAGTGCATTTATATTGTGCAGAAGTTCTGTACAATTCTGCTAAGATACCGCAGCTTTACAGAGGGACAAACGCTATAGTAACAACTAACTACAACTGGTGTGATACATCAGTTGCCCCTCAAAAAAACTGATTGAGACGGGGGTGTCTATATAGTGCATTTGTATTGTGCAGCAGTTGTGTGCAGTTTTGCTGCGATACCGCAGCTATACAGAGGGACAAATGCTATTGGAACAACAATTTGCAACTGGTGCGATATATCAGTTACCCCGCAAAAAAAATTATTGAAGCAGGGGTGTCTATATAATGCATTTGTATTGTGCAGCAGTTGTGTGCAGTTCTACTGCGATACCGCAGCTATACAGAGGGAGAAACGCTATTGGAACAACTAATTGCAACTTGTGATATACCATGTAAACCTATAGTGTTGTTTAACAAACAACAAAAGAATGCCCAAAATATTCCAAAAATATATTTTATTTAATTATAATAAGCATATAATGATTTATAAAATGTTCAAGATAACAAAAAATATGAAGAATCAGCAGGAAACCGGATGCAGCAATCCACTGGCCAGTGCCGCTGCTACCCACCAGAAGATGGAAAACATGTCAAGTATGCCAGTGATATATAACAGGTTGATTCACCACATAGTAGCCCAGATAATGTTACTATTCTGAAATGTAATGCATATGGTCATCACCCTGGTACATAACCACTAGGTAGAGCTCAACTTAGAGTGCAATTGAAGAAAAAAAATAAAACAAACACTAGAATCTAGCAATGGAGAGAAAGGTTGAACCCTCACAAATGAAAAAAACACACAAGACCTTATAATAAAGGATGTAGAGGAGCTCATCTGTGGACTTCAGATAGAGAACAAAAACATACCATGAGACATGATGGAGGGTAAGAGGCAGCAGGCACAGGACAGGCTAGGAACCTCGACGCGCATTTCGCCTCAGCTTCGTCAGGAGGTAAGTGAAAGTGTGGCCATATCCCCCTATTTATATCTCCCATATAGCTCAAACACATATGATCTCAATGAATAATCACAGCAACTGATACCTACTATCGAGTGCTCCATACCTGATGATGCACGCCGAGCTCACGATGACGGCGCCGCTCCAATCAGGAGGAGGGGTGGAACGCACATTGTGCGTTCCAGCCCGCCTCTCAAGGAGATGTAGCGGCGTCCTCACGTGACGCGGCGCGCAGCGCATCACAGCACAGCTCTGCATCAGCTGATCAAGTAAACAAGATATCTGAGATATGTCTGATGCATTAACCCCATGATGGGGAATCCTGCAAACGGGATCTACATGGGAGATAGCAATCGTTCGGAGGGCGCGAATATAAAGCTAGATAGATACAAACATAGATATTATCAAGGGGATAAGTGCATATTACCATGATTATTGCATGACGTACCCATTCACAATGTATATATGCCATAATTTGACCAGAAATATGGTGTATTTCATATCTCAGTAGAGATATGAAATACAAGATCATGAAAATATAAAGAGCATAAGACATACACAGTGTAGACTATACAATATACACTATATATTGTATATCGTGATTACACCCCACTGTCTATTTAGACCTTAGTACATACACTGCGTGCAGAATTATTAGGCAAATGAGTATTTTGACCACATCATCCTCTTTATGCATGTTGTCTTACTCCAAGCTGTATAGGCTCGAAAGCCTACTACCAATTAAGCATATTAGGTGATGTGCATCTCTGTAATGAGAAGGGGTGTGGTCTAATGACATCAACAGCCTATATTAGGTGTGCATAATTATTAGGCAACTTCCTTTCCTTTGGCAAAATGGGTCAAAAGAAGGACTTGACAGGCTCAGAAAAGTCAAAAATAGTGAGATATCTTGCAGAGGGATGCAGCACTCTTAAAATTGCAAAGCTTCTGAAGCGTGATCATCGAACAATCAAGCGTTTCATTCAAAATAGTCAACAGGGTCGCAAGAAGCGTGTGGTAAAAACCAAGGCGCAAAATAACTGCCCATGAACTGAGAAAAGTCAAGCGTGCAGCTGCCAAGATGCCACTTGCCACCAGTTTGGCCATATTTCAGAGCTGCAACATCACTGGAGTGCCCAAAAGCACAAGGTGTGCAATACTCAGAGACATGGCCAAGGTAAGAAAGGCTGAAAGACGACCACCACTGAACAAGACACACAAACTGAAACGTCAAGACTGGGCCAAGAAATATCTCAAGACTGATTTTTCTAAGGTTTTATGGACTGATGAAATGAGAGTGAGTCTTGATGGGCCAGATGGATGGGCCCGTGGCTGGATTGGTAAAGGGCAGAGAGCTCCAGTCCGACTCAGACGCCAGCAAGGTGGAGGTGGAGTACTGGTTTGGGCTGGTATCATCAAAGATGAGCTTGTGGGGCCTTTTCGGGTTGAGGATGGAGTCAAGCTCAACTCCCAGTCCTACTGCCAGTTTCTGGAAGACACCTTCTTCAAGCAGTGGTACAGGAAGAAGTCTGCATCCTTCAAGAAAAACATGATTTTCATGCAGGACAATGCTCCATCACACGCGTCCAAGTACTCCACAGCGTGGCTGGCAAGAAAGGGTATAAAAGAAGAAAATCTAATGACATGGCCTCCTTGTTCACCTGATCTGAACCCCATTGAGAACCTGTGGTCCATCATCAAATGTGAGATTTACAAGGAGGGAAAACAGTACACCTCTCTGAACAGTGTCTGGGAGGCTGTGGTTGCTGCTGCACGCAATGTTGATGGTGAACCGATCAAAACACTGACGGAATCCATGGATGGCAGGCTTTTGAGTGTCCTTGCAAAGAAAGGTGGCTATATTGGTCACTGATTTGTTTTTGTTTTGTTTTTGAATGTCAGAAATGTATATTTGTGAATGTTGAGATGTTATATTGGTTTCACTGGTAAAAATAAATAATTGAAATGGGTATATATTTGTTTTTTGTTAAGTTGCCTAATAATTATGCACAGTAATAGTCACCTGCACACACAGATATCCCCCTAAAATAGCTAAAACTAAAAACAAACTAAAAACTACTTCCAAAAATATTCAGCTTTGATATTAATGAGTTTTTTGGGTTCATTGAGAACATGGTTGTTGTTCAATAATAAAATTAATCCTCAAAAATACAATTTGCCTAATAATTCTGCACTCCCTGTAGAGATAAAAAGTACACAGCAGACAAGTTATATAATGGAAACCTGATGCACAGAATTAATTAACATAAAATTAAAAAGTTCATAATACAAAAATATATAGTAATAGTGTAAACACCATAATTTAGACTACATAATTCAATCCAAGTATAAAGTGGGGCAATATAAAGTGAAATAAGCAGAACAGTATTAAGCAGAACCATCCATTTTGTTTATTTTTGGAGGAGACAGCGTTTTATGTCTACCCCCTAATCCCTAATCGTACGCGGTCTATCCCTCTGAAAGAGATGCCTCTGGGATTACAGTTGTGGGTTTCCCTAAAATGCTTTGCCACTGGTTACAGTTCTTTGAGTTTCACATTCAGTGATCTCAGCAGCCGCCTTGATGTCACGAACATGCTCCAAAACTCTCGTCTTGAGTGCTCTTGTGGTCATCCCAATGTAGATCCGACCAGAGGGGCACTCTGCATGATAAATCCCTGCCTCTGTTTTTGCAGGAGATATGGTGTACGATTTTGTATTCCTTCTCCCTGCTTGTGTTGGTGAATTTATCTGTCCTCACCATATACTGACATGCGGTACAATCACCACATGGAAAAAATCCTCACTGTGGACCCTTATCACCAAAAAGACCACCTTTTTTCAGAGCCACATAGTGGCTCCTAGTCACCATATCCTTAAGGTTTTATGCCCTCTTCCAGGTGACAAGTGGTCTCTCTGAAATAACTTTCTTTAAGTCTCTGTCAGTTCGAAGGACCTGCCAGTGTCTTTGGAGGATGTCCTGCAGTTGTCTCCATTGAGCATTAAAGTTAGTGATAAATCTAGGGAAACCATAATCTCTTCCTTTTTTGTGAGGGGCATAGTTTAACAGGTTGTCCCTAGAAGAGTTTTTGGCCCTGATATATGCTTTCCTAATCACTTTTTTACTATAACCCCTCTCCAAGAATCTTCTTGATAGATCCATTGCCTCTCGCTCAAAACTAGCCTCATTGGAGCATATCCGCCTAGCTCTACAAAATTGACCAATAGGTATAGCACGAGAGACCTGTGGATGATGTGAGGAGGAGGAGAATAGCAATGAGTTGATGGCAGTGGGCTTCCTATGTATATCAAAACCTAAGAAGCCCTCATTCTCCACAGTGATCGCAAGGTCCAAGAAATCAACATGGTCCCTACTATAGTTCCACGTGAGTTTGATGTTCTGATTGTTCATATTAAGGTCATGTAGAAACCCCTCCAGGTGCGACGTCGATCCCTGCCAGATGAACAGAACGTCATCAATATACCTCGACCATGAGACTATGGTGTCATGACCCTCTAAATTCATGACTATCTCTCTTTCCCACAGCCCCAGGAACAAATTAGCATATGAGGGCGCACAAGTCGCCCCAATAGCCGTTCCCTGGAGCTGTAGGAAGTAGCGATCTTTGAATGTAAACACATTATGTGTAAATGCGAATGTTAGTAGTGTCATGACCAGGTCAATTAGGTCTCTGTCCAGATTAGTTGTTTCCAAGAAGAATCTCGATGCCCGCAGTCCGTGATAAATGGACGTATGCAGGGACTCGACGTCGCACGTGACAAGAAGCATGTCGCCATCCAAATGCATCCCTTTGAGTCTCTTCAGGACGTCAGTGGTGTCACGGACAAAAGAGGGTAAGGTTTCTACACATCTCTGTAGGTAGAAGTCCACAAAACGGCAGATTGTTTCACACAAACCCCCGATTCCAGATACTATGGGTCTCCCTGGTGGTAGTCTGGGGTCTTTGTGTACCTTAGGGAGTAAATAAAATGTGGGAAGGACCGGAAAGTCCGTAACCAGGCCCTCCCACATCTTAGCACTAATTATGCCGCTCTCATATGCACTCCTAAGTATCCCATCCAGTTCTAATTTATATTGTGCCATAGGATTACAATCCAATTTCCTATAGCAGGACCCATCACCAAATTGGCGGAAAGCCTCCTTTTCATAGATCCGCACCGGCCAGACCACAACATTGCCCCCCTTATCAGCAGGTTTTATAATAACATCTTTCATATTTTTAAGTTGTTTTAATGCAAGATGCAAATCCTTGCTTAAATTATCATGAGATCTAGTATCACATAATTTCTCAAGATCTTGTTTAACCAGTTTGACAGATTAAGGTCATGTAGAAACCCCTCCAGGTGCGACGTCGAGCCCTACCAGATGAACAGAACGTCATCAATATACCTCGACCACGAGACTACGGCGTCGTGACCCTCTAAATTCATGACTATCTCTCTTTCCCACAGCCCCATGAACATACTCTCGTGCTATACCTATTGGTCAATTTTGTAGAGCTAGGCGGATATGCTCCAATGAGGCTAGTTTTGAGCGAGAGGCAATGGATCTATCAAGAAGATTCTTGGAGAGAGGTTATAGTAAAAAAATGATTAGGAAAGGATATATTAGGGCCAAAAACTCTTCTAGGGACAACCTGTTAAACTATGCCCCTCACAAGAAAGGAAGAGATTATGGTTTCCCTAGATTTATCACTAACTTTAATGCTCAATGGAGACAACTGCAGGACATCCTCCAAAAACACTGGCAGGTCCTTCGAACTGACAGAGACTTAAAGAAAGTTATTTCGGAGAGACCACTTGTCACCTGGAAGAGGGCAAAAAACCTTAAGGATATGGTGACTAGGAGTCATTATGTGGCTCCGAAAAAAGGTGGTCTTTTTGGTGATAAGGGTCCACAGTGGGGATTTTTTCCATGTGGTGATTGTACCGCATGTTAGTATATGGTGAGGACAGATAAATTCACCAACACAAGCAGGGAGAAGGAATACAAAATCGTACACCATAACTCCTGCAAAACAGAGGCAGTGATTTATCATGCAGAGTGCCCCTGTGGTCGGCTCTACATTGGGATGACCACAAGAGCACTCAAGACGAGAGTTTTGGAGCATGTTCGTGACATCAAGGCGGCTGCTGAGATCGCTGAATGTGATAAACTCAAAAAACTGAAACCAGTGGCAAAGCATTTTAGGGAAACCCACAACTGTAATCCCAGAGGCATCTCTTTCAGAGGGATAGACCGCGTACGATTAGGGATTAGAGGGGAGATATAAAACGCTGTCTCCTCCAAAAAGAAACAAAATGGATGGTTCTGCTTAATACTGTAACTTCTCATGGATTGAATGAGGCCTTGAGTTTCAAATCGTTTCTTTAGATTAGATTTTATGTGTTTTTTTTGGTGATTTGATTTCTTTTCTATTTATACAGTTTCCTGCGTAGCCATATAACCTGATAGTTTGGGAGGTGCGATGAGAGAGATGATCCATATGCATTATAAACATGAAGACGGACCATTATAGTAACACTATGATGGACTCTCATATGTAGAATCTATGTCTGATGTGATTTTGATCACTTTTATGTATTTTTGGGTATATTCTATATTACTAGGTTCTGTGATGCCAGTATTGGCTTATATAATTATTGGCTATAACATAGCACATTATTAACACTGTTTATATTA
This sequence comes from Bufo bufo, assembly GCF_905171765.1. Taxonomy (NCBI): domain Eukaryota; kingdom Metazoa; phylum Chordata; class Amphibia; order Anura; family Bufonidae; genus Bufo; species Bufo bufo. Next base: position 85,215,514 of record NC_053389.1, read on the forward strand.
ATGTCGCCATTGTTGTTTGTGATGTCAGCACCCGTAATCATCATGTGGGTATACACGACACTCTATGTTATTTTTGCTGTATGCATCTGTTTATAATCTGCTTTGCAGCTCTAATCACATCAGCGATATTTCTTTCACACAGTGATTAAGTATGATCACCTTTGTATTATTATCTTTGGTTTTTACTATGCACATAGCACTTTATATGGGATGGTCTGAGGGTCCGACCCATGACGTGGGTTGGTCGCAGGACCATCTTGTTCTTATTCACTTTATATTGCCCCACTTTATACTTGGATTTAATTATGTAGTCTAAATTATGGTGTTCACACTATTACTATATATTTTTTTTATTATGAACTTTTTAATTTTATGTCAATTAATTCTGTGCATCAGGTTTTCATTATATATCTTGTCTGCTGTGTACTTTTTATCTCTATGTACTAGGGTCTAAATAGACAGTGGGGTGTAATCACGATATATATAGTGTATATTGTATAGTCTACACGGTGTATTTCTTATGCTCTTTATACTTTCATGATCATGTATTTCATATCTCTACTGTACTTTTCGTATTATGGTCGAATCAATGAGGCACCATATTTCTAGTCAAATTATGGCATATATACATTGTGAATGGGTTCGTCATGCAATAATCATGGCAATATGCACTTATCCCCTTGATAATATTGATGTCTGTATCTATCTAGCTTTATATTTGCGCCCTCCGAACGATCAATATCTCCCATGTAGATCCCGCATGCAGGGTTCCCCAACATGGGGTTAATGCATCAGACATATCTCAGATATCTTGTTTACTTGATCAGCTGATGCAGAGCTGTGCTGTGATGCGCTGCGCGCCGGGTCACGTGAGGACGCCACTACGTCTCCCTGGGAGGTGGGCTGGAACGCACAACGTGCGTTCCACCCCTCCTCCTGATGGGAGCGGCGCCGTCATCGTGAGCTCGGCGTGCATCATCAGGTATGGAGCGCTCAATTGTAGGTATCAGCTGCTGTGATTATTCATTGAGATCATATGTGTTTGAGCTATATGGGAGATATAAATAGGGGGATATGGCCACACTTTCACTTACCTCCTGACGAAGCTGAGGCGAAACGCGCGTCGAGGTTCCTAGCCTGTCCTGTGCCTGCTGCCTATTACCCTCCATCATGTCTTATGGTATGTTTTTGTTCTCTATCTGAAGTCCACAGATGAGCTCCTCTACATCCTTTATTATAAGGTCTTGTGTGCTTTTTTTTCATTTTTGTGAAGGTTCAACCTTTCTCTCCATTGCTAGATTCTAGAGTTTGTTTTATTTTTTTTCTTCAACTGCACTCTAAGTTGAGCTCTACCTAGTGGTTATGTACCAGGGTGATGACCATATGCATTACATTTCAGAATAGTAACATTATAGTAACATTTCAGAATAGTAACATTATAGTAACATTATCTGGGCTACTATCATGTCTTATGGTATGTTTTTGTTCTCTATCTGAAGTCCACTGATGAGCTCCTCTACATCCTTTCTTGCGTGCTTTTTTCATTTCAGTTCAACCTTTCTCTCCATTGCTAGATTCTAGAGTTTGTTTTATTATTTTTCTTCAACTGCACTCTGAGTTATTATTGAACAACAACCATGTTCTCAATGAACCCAAAAAACTCATTAATATCAAAGCTGAATATTTTTGGAAGTAGTTTTTAGTTTGTTTTTAGTTTTAGCTATTTTAGGGGGATATCTGTGTGTGCAGGTGACTATTACTGTGCATAATTATTAGGCAACTTAACAAAAAACAAATATATACCCATTTCAATTATTTATTTTTACCAGTGAAACCAATATAACATCTCAACATTCACAAATATACATTTCTGACATTCAAAAACAAAACAAAAACAAATCAGTGACCAATATAGCCACCTTTCTTTGCAAGGACACTCAAAAGCCTGCCATCCATGGATTCTGTCAGTGTTTTGATCGGTTCACCATCAACATTGCGTGCAGCAGCAACCACAGCCTCCCAGACACTGTTCAGAGAGGTGTACTGTTTTCCCTCCTTGTAAATCTCACATTTGATGATGGACCACAGGTTCTCAATGGGGTTCAGATCAGGTGAACAAGGAGGCCATGTCATTAGATTTTCTTCTTTTATACCCTTTCTTGCCAGCCACGCTGTGGAGTACTTGGACGCGTGTGATGGAGCATTGTCCTGCATGAAAATCATGTTTTTCTTGAAGGATGCAGACTTCTTCCTGTACCACTGCTTGAAGAAGGTGTCTTCCAGAAACTGGCAGTAGGACTGGGAGTTGAGCTTGACTCCATCCTCAACCCGAAAAGGCCCCACAAGCTCATCTTTGATGATACCAGCCCAAACCAGTACTCCACCTCCACCTTGCTGGCGTCTGAGTCGGACTGGAGCTCTCTGCCCTTTACCAATCCAGCCACGGGCCCATCCATCTGGCCCATCAAGACTCACTCTCATTTCATCAGTCCATAAAACCTTAGAAAAATCAGTCTTGAGATATTTCTTGGCCCAGTCTTGACGTTTCAGTTTGTGTGTCTTGTTCAGTGGTGGTCGTCTTTCAGCCTTTCTTACCTTGGCCATGTCTCTGAGTATTGCACACCTTGTGCTTTTGGGCACTCCAGTGATGTTGCAGCTCTGAAATATGGCCAAACTGGTGGCAAGTGGCATCTTGGCAGCTGCACGCTTGACTTTTCTCAGTTCATGGGCAGTTATTTTGCGCCTTGGTTTTTACCACACGCTTCTTGCGACCCTGTTGACTATTTTGAATGAAACGCTTGATTGTTCGATGATCACGCTTCAGAAGCTTTGCAATTTTAAGAGTGCTGCATCCCTCTGCAAGATATCTCACTATTTTTGACTTTTCTGAGCCTGTCAAGTCCTTCTTTTGACCCATTTTGCCAAAGGAAAGGAAGTTGCCTAATAATTATGCACACCTAATATAGGCTGTTGATGTCATTAGACCACACCCCTTCTCATTACAGAGATGCACATCACCTAATATGCTTAATTGGTAGTAGGCTTTCGAGCCTATACAGCTTGGAGTAAGACAACATGCATAAAGAGGATGATGTGGTCAAAATACTCATTTGCCTAATAATTCTGCACGCAGTGTATGTACTAAGGTCTAAATAGACAGTGGGGTGTAATCACGATATACAATATATAGTGTATATTGTATAGTCTACACTGTGTATGTCTTATGCTCTTTATATTTTCATGATCTTGTATTTCATATCTCTACTGAGATATGAAATACACCATATTTCTGGTCAAATTATGGCATATATACATTGTGAATGGGTACGTCATGCAATAATCATGGTAATATGCACTTATCCCCTTGATAATATCTATGTTTGTATCTATCTAGCTTTATATTCGCGCCCTCCGAACGATTGCTATCTCCCATGTAGATCCCGTATGCAGGATTCCCCATCATGGGGTTAATGCATCAGACATATCTCAGATATCTTGTTTACTTGATCAGCTGATGCAGAGCTGTGCTGTGATGCGCTGCGCGCCGCGTCACGTGAGGACGCCGCTACATCTCCTTGAGAGGCGGGCTGGAACGCACAATGTGCGTTCCACCCCTCCTCCTGATTGGAGCGGCGCCGTCATCGTGAGCTCGGCGTGCATCATCAGGTATGGAGCACTCGATAGTAGGTATCAGTTGCTGTGATTATTCATTGAGATCATATGTGTTTGAGCTATATGGGAGATATAAATAGGGGGATATGGCCACACTTTCACTTACCTCCTGACGAAGCTGAGGCGAAATGCGCGTCGAGGTTCCTAGCCTGTCCTGTGCCTGCTGCCTCTTACCCTCCATCTTGTCTCATGGTATGTTTTTGTTCTCTATCTGAAGTCCACAGATGAGCTCCTCTACATCCTTTATTATAAGGTATTGTGTGTTTTTTTTCATTTGTGAGGGTTCAACCTTTCTCTCCATTGCTAGATTCTAGTGTTTGTTTTATTTTTTTTCTTCAATTGCACTCTAAGTTGAGCTCTACCTAGTGGTTATGTACCAGGGTGATGACCATATGCATTACATTTCAGAATAGTAACATTATCTGGGCTACTATGTGGTGAATCAACCTGTTATATATCACTGGCATACTTGACATGTTTTCCATCTTCTGGTGGGTAGCAGCGGCACTGGCCAGTGGATTGCGACATCCGGTTTCCTGCTGATTATTCATATTTTTTGTTATCTTGAACATTTTATAAATCATGATATGCTTATTATAATTAAATAAAACATATTTTTAGAATATTTTGGGCATTCTTTTGTTGTTTGTTAAACAACACTATAGGTTTACATGGTCTTTTATCCCTTGCCCTGACTTACAGCTGTACATTGAGGCTTTCTTTTTTAGTTCTCTATTGTGTGATATACCAGTTGCCCTCCCCAAAAAATGTTTGAGACAGTGGTGTGATATACGTATAATATAATTTATATCTAGTGCATTTGCATTGTGCAGCAGTTGTCTGCAGTTCTGCAACAATGCCGCAGCTATACAGAGGGACAAACGCTTTTGGAACAACTAATTGCAACTGATGTGATATACCAGTTGCCCCCCCAAAAAAAACTTATTGAGGCAGGGGTGTGATATACCTATAATATAATTTCTATATAGTGCATTTGTATTGTGGAGCAGTTTTGTGCGGTTCTGCTGAGATAATGCAGCTTTACAGAGGGACAAACGCTATTGTAACAACTAACTACAACTGGTGTAATATATCAGTTGCCACCCAAAAGAACTGATTGAGGCAGGGGTGTGATATACCTATAATATAGTGGTAGGTTGTGGTGGCTCACTAGCAAGTAGTTAAGGTATGGTGCTGCAAGCTCATATAGAGGGAATCACCCCACCCTCTCTTAAAGGCAAATGTAGTAATAGAGTAATGAGCGAGCACTCATACACTTGGCAACCAGATTGACATGTGCAGAAAATATTTATTATATCCCCATAAAATACAAGTAATAAAATTTATAAGAACAATGTAGCAATAATATACAACATTACAGTCACATATTGTGGTAGATATGATCAACACTATATTCATATGACTCAATAGTGTCGATAAATTCAAAAATATATATCACACCAAGAAACTTCAAGTATATGCTGTTATTTGGGAAGAGGGGGTATTATCTTCTAGCGCTCTATCCCAATTTGGGAAACTGAATGTCACTGAAAATGTTGTAGGTGTATTCACTGGGAGCGCAATATGTTCATAAAGTGTCCACAGGAATCCTGATAATGTGAAAAGTCTCTTATAGCATATCCTTTTAAGCTCGATATGAGCTTTGGATTGGAGAAAACTTTAAATCGATGTTTGGCTTACCGTCTAGCGTCTGCTGTCTCCCTATTGCTTCAATGGAGCTTTAAATATTTGCCGGCTTATTCAGTCGCTCCATACAGCAAGCTGGTTTAAATTTCGCAGGAGTTCCAAAGATCGCAGGAGTTGCCACTCTGTTCCGCAATTTCCTTTGGTGCAGCTTTCGACGATAAGAATAGTTAATCCTTTACTGTAGAGATTTTCTTCTGTATGGCCATACAGTATTATCGGAGGCTTTTCAATGCAGGTACATCACTTGCATTGAAAAGCCTCCGATAATACTGTATGGCCATACAGAAGAAAATCTCTACAGTAAAGGATTAACTATTCTTATCGTCGAAAGCTGCACCAAAGGAAATTGCGGAACAGAGTGGCAACTCCTGCGATCTTTGGAACTCCTGCGAAATTTAAACCAGCTTGCTGTATGGAGCGACTGAATAAGCCGGCAAATATTTAAAGCTCCATTGAAGCAATAGGGAGACAGCAGACGCTAGACGGTAAGCCAAACATCGATTTAAAGTTTTCTCCAATCCAAAGCTCATATCGAGCTTAAAAGGATATGCTATAAGAGACTTTTCACATTATCAGGATTCCTGTGGACACTTTATGAACATATTGCGCTCCCAGTGAATACACCTACAACATTTTCAGTGACATTCAGTTTCCCAAATTGGGATAGAGCGCTAGAAGATAATACCCCCTCTTCCCAAATAACAGCATATACTTGAAGTTTCTTGATGTGATATATATTTTTGAATTTATCGACACTATTGAGTCATATGAATATAGTGTTGATCATATCTACCACAACATACCTATAATATACTTTCTATATACTGCATTTTTATTGTGAAGCAGCTGTGTTTGGTTCTGCTGCGCTACTGCAGCTATAAAGAGGGACTAAGGCTATTGGAACAACTAATTGCAACTGGCGTGATATACAGATATAGCATCGCTAGCGCTCCCTTCACAATCACGGTAGCGAAGAACAATAATGCAAGTAAAAATAGAAACTAAAAAATCTGAATGCAATTTACCTCTGTAACCAGCAGATGGCGCATAGAGCTATTACATTCTAAGATTTTAACATACCTACAAACATTTTACAATGACCACACTAGCACTTCAACTATTTTTAAATCTATCGTTAATTTATTTTATAAACTATTAATCAAATTTTATAGTTTTTATTTATCCTACCATTTATAATTATTTTATTAAAGTTATTTTTATTTAAATACCTATTTATAACACAACACAAACGAACACACAGGCTATATGCCAAAAGCCGGGTATAATGCAAGCCAACACCTATTCATAAAACAGGTAACCGGGATACCTTACAATGGCAGCCTAGTGCACTACGAGACATTTAAAACCATCTCTCATCTAACTGAGATTCAGTAAGTCTCAAAGTTGCCTGAAAGCTCTTGGATAGCTTGGGGGATCCATGCACCTAAATCTTTATCATTAGGGTGACAAAATTATAATATTTTTTTTTTTAATTATTATTATTATTTTTTTTATTGCTAGCTAATTCTTCTCTAACTGCTTAGGAAGGCTGCATAAAAATTTACGGCTTTCTAATTGTTCTAATATATATTTAATAACCCATCTATACTGTTTTGTTATGTAAACTAATTTGCATAAATATGAAAGACATAGCACATGTGATTAGCCTACTTTCCATCATGAACAGCGCCATCTATTGGATACATAGTCTTATGTCCTGTAGAGATGGAAAGTTCGGATCTTTCACATGAATCGGTTCATTTGAATCAGTTCATTCAAATGAATCGATTCATGAATCGAATCTTCGGTTCATTCACTGAGCTGACAAGAAGCAAGTGAACCGAAGCTTAGGTTGCGCAATGCGCATGCGTGGATGCTTCGATTCACTTGCTGACTCGGCTCTTGGTCTGAGTCAGGAAGTTTATTCTTTAAAACCCTGTGTGTAATTTTCTACCCCACTGTAGGAAAAAAATCAAGCATCCAGGGGGTGTGAATTTAACACTGGGGTAAATAATATAATTAAAATAGAGGGTTAAATGTATAAATGTATTTAAAAAAAATACATCTCTCTCAATAGTTATATAGCTACTGAATGAGACAGAAGAAGGGATGCCTTTAATATATATATCTCCTTGAGAAGCCAATTTGACCCTAAAGGGTTAATTCAACCTGTAATCTAAACTCTGTCCTGTCACTTGTCTTATCTCTCTGCTGACTGCCCGTCTGTCCCTTAACCTTATCACTGCTGCAGCCTGGTCATCAGCCTCAGTGTAAACTGTTCTAGCGACTCACAATTCTTTTAACTCAAAGAATCGAATGAGTCTCTAACTAAGTCGGATCTTTAGATTCTTTTAACCTGTAGACTCATTCGATTCTTAGACTCCCTCCTACACAGTTTGTCACTCAGAGCTGCTTGCCTGAGCTCTGATTGGTTGCAGGCCGGGGTGGGCGGAGAGGGGAGGGGCTGGCTTCCAAAAAATACAAATGTTGTGGAATTTAGTCTATGGCGATTCAAAATATAAATTTGTTCAGCACAAAACGGATTTTATGATGAAAGAGTAGTAAAACATTAAAGTATATAAATTTGGTATCGCGATGTATCAACACAGAATAAAAAAAAAAATCATAAAACACAGAGAATTGCCATAGTCACCAGCTGTGACTAAACCCTCCCCCCACCTAAACATTCTCCATCTACTGTATTGTTCTCAAAGGAAAAAAAATAAAAATAACAAAGGGCGTAGTGCATCCCCTTTCTTCCATCACAGCTTGAGAACAATAAATGGACAATGTTGGGGGTTGGTGTTAGTCACAACTGATGTGAGATACATTTCTGTTTGTCACAATACTGACACAGCGACACACACGTGCCTAAATAACAGACAAACAAACACAAACAAACAGTTTTTTTTGTCTTTACCTAATATTAATAACCACTTATTATATAGTTCCCTTCCTACCATTTATAACTTCTTATTACCAAAATGACAATAGACAACATAAAACAATTCTTTTTTTTTAACTGAAGGCTATATGCCATAAGCAAGGTATGTGCAAGCCAATGTCCTATCTGTGAGACAGGTACCATCAGCATACCTCACAGTGGCACCCCTCCCTCCCCCCTGTTTTTAACTCATTGGTGGCCAGTACGGCCGGCCCCTGTCTGTGACCGGCCGGGAGCTCCTCCTACTGGTAAGTGACAGATCATTAAGCAATGCGCCGCACAGACCTATCACTTACCAGTAGGTGGAGCTCCCAGCCGGAAACAGACAGTGCAGCAGGTAACTATGATGCTTCTAATATTGTAATATTGCTAAGTAACCATGGCAACCAGGCCTGCAGTAGCGTCCTGGTTGCCATGGTTACCGATTTAAGCCCCAGCAATTAAACTGGGACACCGATCGGAACTATCCTCTGCCACCAATGATCGGGCGGGGGGGGGGGGGAGAGGGGAGGCTGCACACTGGCCACCAATGATACTAATACAATAGAGGGGAGGGCCGCACACTGGCCACCAATAATATTACAATAGAGGGAGGGGGGGGACGCACGCTGGTCACCAATGATATTACAATAAAGTGAGGGAGGGGGGCCGACGGAGGCCGCACACTGGCCACCAATGATAATACAATAGAGGGAGGGGGGGCCGGGGGGGCCGCACACTGGCCACCAATGATATTACAATAGGGGGGGGTGAGGGGGGGCCGCACACTGGCCACCAATGATATTCAAACTGGGGAGGGAGGGGGGTCTGCCCCTTGCTGCCTGGCAGCCCCTGATCTCTTATAGGGGGCTATGATATGCACAATTAACCCCTGAGGTGCAGCACCTAAGGGGTTAATTGTGCGGATCACAGCCCCCTGTAAGAATTTGGGTGCTGCCAGGCAGCAGGGGGCAGTCATGTACACAGTTAGTAGTATATTCTAACTAGAAGCGTCCCTATTACTATGGGAACGCCTCTGTGTTAGAATATACTGTCGGATATGAGTTTTCACGAACTTTTATGTAGGCTCTCACAAGCGGCCCCGAACGGATCCGTACTGCCCCAATGCATTCTGAGTGGATGCGGATCCGCTCAGACTGCATCAGTTTGGCATCGTTTGGCCTCCGTTCCGCTCAGCAGACGGACACCCGAACGCAGCTTGCAGCGTTTTCGTGTCCGCCTTGCCGTGCGGAGCCAAACGGATCCGTCCAGACTTACAATGCAAGTTAATGGGGACGGATCCGTTTGACGTTGACACAGTATGGTGCAATTGCAAACGGATCCGTCCCCCATTGACTTTCAATGTAAAGTCAGGAGTCCCTATTAATATACCATCAGATCTGAGTTTTCTCCAATCCGATGGTATATTTTAACTTGAAGCGTCCCCATCACCATGGGAACGCCTCTATGTTAGAATATACCATCGGATTTGAGTTAGATCGTGAAACTCAGATCCGACAGTATATTCTAACACAGAGGCGTTCCCATGGTGATGGGGACGCTTAAAGTTAGAATATACTAAAATAACTGTGTACATGACTGCCCCCTGCTGCCTGGCAGGTGCTGCCAGGCAGCAGGGGGCAGATCCGCCCTCCCTCCCTGCCTCCCCTGTATTTAACTCATTGATGGCCAGTGCGGCCCCCCTCCCTCCCCTGTATTTAACTCATTGGTGGCCAGTGCGCCCGCCCCCCCACCCCCCCACCCCCCCTGTTTTTAACTCATTGGTGGCCAGTGCGGCCGGCCCCCCTCCCTCCCCCCCTGTTTTTAACTCATTGGTGGCCAGTGCGGCCGGCCCCCCCTCCCTCCACCCCTGTTTTTAACTCATTGCTGGCCAGTGTGGCAGGCTCCCCCTCCCTCCCCCCCCTGTTTTTAACTCATTGGTGGCCAGTACGGCCGGCCCCCCCTCCCTCCCCCTCCCTGTTTTTAACTAATTTGTGGCCAGTGCGGCCGGCCCCCCTCCCTCCCCCCCTGTTTTTAACTCATTGGTGGCCAGTGCGGCCGGCCCCCCCCTCCCTCCACCCCTGTTTTTAACTCATTGCTGGCCAGTGTGGCAGGCTCCCCCCCCCCCCCCCCCCCTGTTTTTAACTCATTGGTGGCCAGTGCGGCCGGCCCCCCTCCCTCCCCCCCTGTTTTTAACTCATTGGTGGCCAGTGCGGCCGGCCCCCCCCTCCCTCCACCCCTGTTTTTAACTCATTGCTGGCCAGTGTGGCAGGCTCCCCCCCCCCCCCCCCCCCTGTTTTTAACTCATTGGTGGCCAGTGCGGCCGGCCCCCCTCCCCCCCTAATTAAAATGACCGACCCCCCCATCATTGGTGGCAGCGGAGAGTTCTGATCGGAGTCCCAGTTTAATCGCTGGGACTCCGATCGGTAACCATGGCAACCAGGACGCTACTGAATTCCTGGCTGCCATGGTTACTTAGCAATTTTAGAAGCATTATACTTACCTGCGATGTTTGTGACCGGCCCGGCGCTCCTCCTACTGGTAAGTGAAAGGTCTGTGTGCCGCATTGCTTATAGCACAGACCTTTCTCTTACCAGTAGGAGGAGTGCCCGGCCAGTCACAGACATCGCAGGTAAGTATAATGCTTCTAAAATTGCTAAGTAACCATGGCAACCAGAAATGCAGTAGCGTCCTGGTTGCCATGGTTACCGATCGGAGTCCCAACGATTAAACTGGGACTCCGATCGGAACTCTCCGCTGCCACCAATGATGGGGGGGTCGGTCATTTTAATTAGGGGGAGGGGGGCCGGCCGCACTGGCCACCAATGAGTTAAAAACAGGGGGGGAGGGAGGGGGGGCCGGCCGCACTGGCCACCAATGAGTTAAAAACAGGGGGGGAGGGGGGGCCGGCCGCACTGGCCACCAATGAGTTAAATATAGAGGAGGGAGGGAGGGGGGGCCGGCCGCATGGGCCACCAATGAGTTAAAAACAGGGGGTGAGGGGGGGGGGGCGGCCGCACTGGCCACCAATGAGTTAAATATAGGGGAGGGAGGGGCAGAGGGGGGGCTGGCCGCACTGGCCACCAATGAGTTAAATACAGGGGAGGGAGGGAGGGAGCAGGGTCCGAACTGGCCACCAATGAGTTAAATATAGGGGAGGGAGGGAGGGGGGCCTGCCGCACTGGCCACCAATGAGTTAAATACAGGGGAGGGAGGGAGGGAGCGGGGGCCGCACTGGCCACCAATGAGTTAAATACAGGGGAGGGAGGGAGGGAGGGGGGGTCTGCCCCCTGCTGCCTGGCAGCACCTGCCAGGCAGCAGGGGGCAGTCATGTACACAGTTCTTTTAGTATATTCTAACTTGAAGCGTCCCCATCACCATGGGAACGCCTCTGTGTTAGAATATACTGTCGGATCAGAGTTTTCACGAAGTGAAAAATCAGATCTGAAAAAAACAGTTATGCAGACGGATCCGTTCTAAACGGATGCAAGCGTTTGCATTATAGGAGCGGATCCGTCTGTACAGACACCAGACGGATCCGCTCTGAACGCAAGTGTGAAAGTAGCCTAACTATTGAGAGAGATGTATTTTTTTTAAATACATTTACACATTTAACCCTCCATTTTAATTATATTATTTACCCTAGTGTTAAATTCACACCCCCTGGATGCTTGATTTGTTTCCTACAGTAGGGTAGAAAATTACACACAGGGTTTTAAAGAATAAACTTCCTGACTCAGACCAAGAGCCGAGTCAGCAAGTGAATCAAAGCATCCGCGCATGCGCATTGTGCAACCTAAGCTTCGGTTCACTTGCTTTTTATCAGCTCAGCAAATGATCCGATTCATGTGAAAGATTCAAACTTCCCATCTCTACAGGACATAAGACTATGTATCCAATAGATGGCGCTGTTCATGATGGAAAGTAGGCTAATCACATGTGCTATGTCTTTCATATTTATGCAAATTAGTTTACATAACAAAACAGTATAGATGGGTTATTAAATATATATTAGAACAATTAGAAAGCCGTAAATTTTTATGCAGCCTTCCTAAGCAGTTAGAGAAGAATTAGCTAGCAATAAAAAATAATAATAATAATAATAAAAAAAAAAAATTATAATTTTGTCACCCTAATGATAAAGATTTAGGTGCATGGGTCCCCCAAGCTATCCATGAGCTCTCAGGCAACTTTGAGACTTACTGACTCTCAGTTAGATGAGAGATGGTTTTAAATGTCTCATAGTGCACCAGGCTGCCATTGTAAGGTATCCCGGTTACCTGTTTTATGAATAGGTGTTGGCTTGCATTATACCCGGCTTTTGGCATATAGCCTGTGTGTTAGTTTGTGTTGTGTTATAAATAGGTATTTAAATAAAAATAACTTTAATAAAATAATTATAAATGGTAGGATAAATAAAAACTATAAAATTTGATTTATTGTTCATAAAATAAATTAATGTTAAATTTAAAAATAGTTAAAGTGCTAGTGTGGTCATTGTAAAATGTCTGTAGGTATGTACCAGGGAGTTCTTTGGTTGTATATTAACCATCCCAGTATGGTTAGTGTGCTTGATATAGGGCTTTGAAAAGGCTTGGTGGCGGGAGCACTACTGTAACGGTCACGTCCACACACACAGGGGGAAGGATAGTGACCACTGCGCTCCACCCTCACCCCTGGCCCTGCCTACTTGCCTCACGAGTCCTGATGACAGGGGACAACTGGACGACAGTCCTTAACTTAGGATACGTGCAGGGAAGACAGACAAGACAAAATACGGAACATGAACGGACCGGGTCAGAACCAAGAGAGCTACGCAGTACAAAGGGTTAAGCAAAGAACGGTCAGGAGAAGCCGGGGTCAAATACCAGGAGAGTAGAGAAGTACAAGAGGAGTCCTAAGAGAGTAGTCAGGTGGGAGCCGAGGTCACAATACCAGGACGGATGCGCAGTACAGGAGGAGCAGGCAAAGGATCGTCAGGGAACGGAATCAGGTGAGTATTCAGTAGTCCAACAAATAGCCAGGAACCTCGAAATTAACAGGCAACCTGTGGCTAGCAGGCTGCCTGTATTTATAGTGGGGAGTGAGGGTCATGTGATGTGGCCAGCGTCACATGACCGACAGACCAACCAGTTGAGCACCGAGTGATCAGCTTCGCGTTCAAGGCAGACTTAGAAGCAGGGAGCCACCCAGCAGTAAAGCCGCCCTGGGAATGAGGTCAAACACAGATCCTCATTCCCAAAGTTAAGCAACAGTTCTGCGGGCAATGGGGGACCGAGTGCACCTTCGGAACCCCGTTACAGCTACTCACAAGCTTCCACCATCTAGTGCTTTTCAATAAAGCAGTAGCATCAACCAATCCCATTAAAGGGTTCTCCCAGCACTCACAAGTCAATTCTCTGCTTCTTATTGCTCTGTACACCAGTCTGCATGGTTTTATATACCAGGATATAGATGTGAACTTTCCTGGTTTTCAGACACTCTTACTAAAAGTTCAGTCTTTGTCTAGCACAGTCTCTTAACCCTCCTTTCTCCATGTTAATATATGATGGGATTGTAGGTGTAATCACTTATCTAAGTGCAGGTTTCAGAGACTTTTTTCAGTGCATATAGGAAAGGTTATAAATTTGTTTGTGGAAGGATCTTTGACACTGGAACCTTCTCCCCTCACTGCTTTGTGGGTCGGTGTAAGGTCATCAGCCTTGCTGGTTGGTAGGTACATATATTGAAGGAAGTCTTGGGCAGACGATTACCTTTGCGGTCCACCTCCGGAAAACTGCAGTGTGAGCAGCAAAGCCTTGTTTAGCATGGCAGTCTGGTGGTTGACGTTTTTTCTTGTTGGGTTTCAGGCAGGCCACCAAAAGCTATGTCTTACCACACCATATGTTGTTAACTTGGGCAGCACCTGTGGACTGCTGAGCTTCTCAGTCCTGGCCCTGCTAAACAGCTGACACAGCCTGCACTTAGTGAAGATGGGATTGAAGACAAACTTGAACAGTTCCACATATTCTAGCAGGAATAATTCTTGTTTTAAAATAAATTCAGCTCAGGATTAACTCAATCTAATCGTTTCAACTCAGTCTAAAATAGTAATTTGAGCCACCAATAGGACAGAGTACATTTTAAAACTTCCTTGTGTCATGTACTTCCCGCCACTTCCACAACAGATGTCGGTCCAACACTGCTTTTAAATAATATTGCCCAATGGAACCATAGAGGTCCCCTGCCAAAGCAAAAAGCTTTGCTAAACCCTATACCTAGTCTTATTGTTCTCTTGCATATAGATGTAGTATTTTGATTCTTTGTTCAATATTTGGCACAATATGAAATAACATTTTCAAAATAAAAATGTATTAATATATAAATATGTATAATGGCAATCAATATTTTTCAATGGTCTTGGATGGCATTAGTCACGTGATAACATTGCAACATACATCACTTCCTTTTAGTTAACACATTGTGGTATAAAATAAAAACACACTTATATTAATATCTTCTTCAATATAAACCTTTTAACCAGTAATATCAGTTTGATTATATGCCCTTGATTATTGATAATAATTTCCATTGATTTCATACATTTTTTCAGAAAATCTTTCAATATGCTCAATGTGGTATAGTGATTCATACTGTACTTCATATTCTTTGGTATTTTGTTTGCAGATGTGCACAGTTTTCTCTATGTTATATCATTAGTTAAAAGCTTTGTCCTCTCCCATAAGAACACACAATAACATATATTTACAATAAATATTCACTTGATACACATATACAGATTGTATGTGCCATATCAAGTGTATACTCTGCATGTACAAGAAGACATATCATATAAGACAAAGACATCTCTTCTTTCTTCATGGGAGTGGCTTATAGTTAAGGGAGAAGCAGAAGCACAAAGTTCTCTTTGTGTCCTGCATTGTTCACCTTTTTTCCTCCCTCACCCCTATGTCATCTAATTCCAACCCTCTTGGTTGAGCTATGTGATCCTCCCTCTACCAGTCAATCTCTCCTTAGCACACTGAAGTCAGATCAATGGTCCACGTATAATGAGTAACAAACATAACATTCAACATATAATCAAACAGACATAGAAACAATGCTAATGTAATGATAAAGCCAAACTGACAGCCAGCAAACGCGGTGTACCAGAAACACTTTGCGACAGCCGTCACACTCTCAACACCCTTGAGGGCCGGCGTACTCTTCACCCGCCTTTAGCAGGAAGAGGACTTTGGCAGAGCCCTTCCTTGGTGTCAGTAATAGGGTGGCTGGGCACACCGGCCGCAGTTGAGCAAAACCCCCGAAGTAAACACTGTGACACTATGCAATAGTCAATAGAAAAACACGAGAATGGTCAATAAACGTAAGCCAGGGCACAAGAACCAAAAGACAGCCAAAGCCAGAATCAATAACCAGAGAAACCACTCACCAGAAAGCTTCAGATCCAGAGCCAGGGAAGCAACTGAATAATCAGCAGTGAGTGGGGGAAAGACCAGGTTTAAATATCCCTCCACAGATCACCTGACACTGCTGAGGTTACACCCAATCTCCACCCTCAGACCAAGGTAGCAAATAAATAGAGTTGAGAGGACACCTGGATGTTCGGGTTCGACGGGTTTGGCCGAACTTGAGAAAAAAGTTTGAGATGGGGACCCGAACTTGACCCCGAACCCCATTGAAGTCAATAGGGACCCGAACTTTTAAGCACTAAAATGGTTGTAAAAATGTCATGGAAAGGGCTAGAGGGCTGCAAATGGAGTCAAAATGTGGTTAAGAGCATGGCAAGTGCTCTGCAAACAAATGTGGATAGGGACGTGACTTTAAATTACATAAAATACGTAAAAATAAAAAATAATATTCTTGAGCTAGGAGGACAAGGTCCATATGGAGTAGGAGGTGGATGTGGCGGTGTAGGTGGAAGCGGCGGTGGAGGAGGAGGTATCCTACACTGCTTTTTGTTTTAAATTTTATTTTTAAAATTAGGGTACACCCCAAAACATTGGGAAATATAACCTGTGATAACCCCCTCCAGTCATGCTAAACACACGTTCAGACAATACACTGGTTGCAGGACAGGCCAGCACCTCCAACGGTAAAGGGCAAGCTCAGGCCATGTGCCCAATTTGGAGACCCAGACGTTGCAGGGGCTGACCCCTGTTAGTCAGTTCGTGTAGGCGTGTGCACACTTACTGCCCCACCATGTCGCACGTCCCCGTTATGTTCACTATCCAATTTGATATCTGCTCTATCAACTTTCGATGTTCTTTTATGCGCCTACCATGGTGATCACGGGTGGCGGGGAATCAGGGTTCCAGGCCAGAGAGGGAGCGTGAGAAAGAGACCACATCCAAGGTAGGATTCATTTTTTCAAATTTAAAAATATAGAGTGGAAATATGGGAGAAATTATTAAAATGTAAAAGTGTGACAACTTTTCAAAGTTTAAGCATTGAATGAAAGGACGTGGAGCGCATTAATTACTGAATAATATATTAAATTTTATTCCCTGTCACCTATGCATAGCAGGAGTTTATTTACGTCTAAAATTGTATAATGTCAACCCAAGAATGTAACAGAAAAGTTATTGAAATTTATTAAGCTGTCAACTAGGTAGAGGAGGGGTATATTACACCCAAAAATTGGTGAATTTCACCAAAAAATGGAACTGACAATTTTTTTTTTTTCGGTCTACTAGGTATAGGAGTGGTACATCACACCCAAAAATTGGTGAATTTCACCTAAATATATAACTCTTTTTTTTTTGTTTAACCTGTCTACTAGGTATAGCAGTGGTACTATACACCCAAAAATTTGTTAATTTCGCCAGAAAATGTAACTGACAATTTTTTTTTTTTTTTTTACCGGTCCACTAGGTATAGCAGTGGTACTATACACACCAAAATTGGTGAATTTCACCCTAAAATGTAAATGACAATTATTATTTTTTTAACCGGCCTCCTAGGTATAGCAGTGGTACTATACACCCAAAAATTTGTTTATTTCACCAGAAAATGTAACTGACAATTTTTTTTTTTTTTTTAACGGTCTACTAAGTATAGCAGTGGTACTATACACACCAAAATTGGTAAATTTCACCTCAAAATGTAAATGACAAAGTAGTAAAATGAAATAAAATAAAATAGGTACAAATAAAAAAAAAAAAATTGATTTATGAGGTGGAGTTCCATATGGAGTAGGAGTTTGAGGAGGCGGTAGACGTAGTGGTGTAGGTGGAAGCGGCGGTGGAGGAGGATGAGGTAGCCAACACAGGTTTTTGGTTTTAATTACATTTTTTTAATTTAGGGTACACTCTAAAAGAGTGTGAAATATCCAAAATACAAGAATGAGCAATTGCGCTGTAGTATAACAATGGCTAGTTAGTGTCGGTATACATGTCTATTTTGCACAAGGTATGGACAAGTCCTGAGGGATCCATGCCTGGTTCATTTTAATGAACGTGAGCTTGTCCACATTGGCTGTGGACAGGCGGCTGCGCTTGTCTGTGATGACGCCCCCTGCCGTGCTAAACACACGTTCAGATAATACACTGGCTGCAGGGCAGGTCAGCACCTCCAAGGCGTAAAGGGCAAGCTCAGGCCATGGGCCCAATTTGGAGACCCAGAAGTTGAAGGGGCAGACCCGTCATTCAGTACGTGTAGGCGTGTGCACACATACTGCTCCACCATGTTGGTGAAATGCTGCCTCCTGCTAAGACGTTCCATATCAGCTGGTGGTGCTGGTTGTTGTGGCGTGATAACAAAGCTTTTCCACATTTTGGCCATGCTAACCATGCCTTCTGAGGTGCTGGCGGTGCCCCAGCTGCATTGGCGACCTCTTCCTTGTCCTCTGCCTTCGCCTTGTGCTTCCACTGTGCCCCCGCTGTCAGGTGGGAATACCACCAGCAGCGCATCTACCAGCGTGCGCTTGTACTCGCGCATCTTACGATCACGCTCCAGTGAGGGAATTAAGGACGGTACGTTGTCCTTGTAATGGGGATATAGCAGCGTGGCCACCCAGTAATCAGCACAAGTTAGAATGTGGGCATCTCGGCTGTCGTTGCGGAGACACTGCAGCATGTAATAGCTCATGTGTGCCAGGCTGCCCAGAGGCAACAAAAGCTGTCCTCTGTGGGAGGTGTATCGTCTGTGTCCTCTGTATCCCCCCATCCACGCACCAGTGATGGCCATGAGCTGGTCTGGGTGCTACCCTGCTGTGATGCTACCTGCTGTGAACATGGTTCCTCCTCCTCATCCTCCACCTCGTCATCCTCCAGAACTGAGCCCTGGCTGGACAATTGTGTACCTTGGGTTTGTGGGTGCAGGAACCCACCCTTGGAGCCACTTGGGAATGATTGGCCGGAAACCCTACGAAATGATCCCTCTTCCTCCTCCTCCTCCTCCTGTGCCACATCCTCTTCCATCATATTCAGAAGCGTTTTTTCAAGGAGGCATAGAAGTGGGATAGTAATGCTGAGAATGGCGTTATCGGCACTGGCCATGTTGGTGGAGTACTTGAAACAGCACAACAAGGAACACAGGTCTCGCATGGAGGCCCAGTCATTGGTGGTGAAGTGGTGCTGTTCTGCCGAGCGACTCACCCGTGCGTGCTGCAGCTGAAACTCCACTATCACCTGCTGCTGCTCGCACAGTCTGGCCAGCATGTGCAAGGTGGAGTTCCACCTTGTGGGCACGTCGCATATGAGGCGGTGAGAGGGAAGGCCGAAGTTACGCTGCAGAGCTGACAGGCGAGCAGCAGCAGGGTGAGAACGCCGAAAGCACGCCCAGACGGCCCGCACTTTAGGCAGCAACTCTGACATATCGGGGAAAGTTTTAAGGAATCTCTGCAACACCAAATTCAGCACATGCGCCAAGCAAGGGATGTGCATCAAACCAGCTAGTCCTAGAGCTGCTACGAGATTTCGCCCATTATCACACACCACCAGGCCGGGCTTGAGGCTGACTGGCACAAACCACTCATCGGTCTGTTGTTCAAGGCCCGTCCACAGCTCCTGCGCGGTGTGGGGTTTGTCCCCCAAACAGATACGTTTTAAAACTGCCTGCTGTCGTTTACCCCTGGCTGTGCTGAAGTTGGTGGTGAAGGTGTTACGCTGACCGGATGAGGAGATGGTAGAGGATGAGGAACTAGAGTAGGAGCAGGAATCAACAGGAGGCAAACTGATACGCCCTGCAATCCTCGGTGGTGGAAGGACATGCGCCAAACTGCTATCCGCCTCAGGCCCAGCCGCCACTGCATTTACCCAGTGTGCTGTTATGGATATATAATGGTCCTGACCGTGCTTACTGGTCCACGTATCCATAGTCAGGTGCACCTTGCCACAGATGGCGTTGCGCAGTGCACACCTGATTTTGTCCCCTACTTGGTTGTGCAGGTAAGGGATGGCTCGCCTTGAAAAGTAGTGGCGGCTGGGCACGACGTACTGTGGGACAGCCACCGCCATAAGGCCTTTAAAACTATCCGTCTCCACCAGACCAAATGAAAGCATTTCAAATGCCAGTAATTTAGAAATGCTGGCATTCAGAGCTAGGGATCGCGGGTGGGTAGAAAAGTTACTTCCTCTTCCTCTCTAGCGTTTGGGAGATGGAGAGCTGAACGCTTCCTTGGGACATTGTGGAGTTGATTGGTGACCCAGTTGTTGGTGTAGCTGGCAGATCCTCTAATTGCGGGGTGGCAGGTGGCACTGTCACTACAGAGGTGGATGAAGAGGCCGAGACTGCAGCAGAAGAGGAAGCAGCAGGAGCCAGAGACCTTTCTTGGTTTTTGAGGTGTCTACTCCACTGCAGCTCATGCTTTGCACATAAATGCCTGGTCATGCAGGTTGTGCTCAGGTTGAGAACGTTTATGCCTCGCTTCAGGCTCGGATTGCACAGCGTGCAAACTACTCGTGTCTTGTCGTCAGCACATTGTCTGAAGAACAGCCACGCCAGGGAACTCCTTGGAGCTGGCTTTGGTGTGCTCGGTCCCTTGCTGAGGTGGGCAGTAGCAGGCGTACTGTCTAGAGGACGGCCGCTCCGCTTTTGCACCCTGCTCCCTCTTCTGCTGTGCTGGTGGCTCTGTGCAACCACCGCCTCTTCCTCCGTACTACATAGGTCACTCTAATGACCTTGATTCAATGTGGGGTCGAGGACCTCATCGTTCTACACATCATCTTCCACCCAGTCTAAACCCCAGCCTTCCTTGTCAGTCTGCACACTTTCGAAAGCCCCAGCAGTTGGCACCTGTGTTTTGTCATCATCCGAGACGTGCTGCGATGGTCCTCCCATGTACTCATCCTGAAAGATAAGTGGTTGGGCATCGGTGCACTCAATCTCTTCCACTTATGGAGCAGGGCTAGGTGGATGGCCCTGGGAAACCCTGCTAACAGAGTCATCAAAAAGCAGAAGAGACTGCTGCATGACTTGGGGCTCAGACTGTTTGGCTGATTTGCAAGGGGGTGAGGCGAAACACTGATGGACATCGGCTGCAGGTGCCAACTATGGTCTTTCAGCATGAGACTCGGTGGGAGACAATGTGAAGGAACTGGATCCACTGTCAGCAACCCAATCTACTATCGCCTGTACTTGTTCAGGCCTCACCATTCCTAGAGCAGCATTAGGCCCGACCAAATACCGCTGCAGGTTTTGTCGCCTACTCGCACCTGAGGAAGGGGTTTCACTTGTGCGTGTAGCTGGCACAGATCGACCACGTCCTCTCCCTGCAACAGGAGCTCCACCAAAAGCACCACAACCTGGGCCACGTCCATTATTTTATGCTCTCCTCATATTTAAATGGGTGTTTAATTAATAGTAGAATAGAACGAAAGTATGTAAAGGGTGTATCTCACACAGTCTGAACCAGTGTAGGCCTGAATTAAATATTTCTTTGCCCAAAATGGCTGTATTTCAAATGCCTGAATCAAACCCCTGTATTTAAAGGGTGTATCTCACACGGCCTGACCCAATGTAGACATTAATTAAAGATTTCTTAGCACAAAATGGCAGTATTTCAAATGCCTGAATCAAACCCCTGTATTTAAAGGGTGTATCTCACATGGCCTGAAGCAGTGTAGGTCTGAATTAAAGATTTCTTTGCACAAAATGGCTGTATTTCAAATGGCTGTATTTCAAATGCCTGAATCAAACCCCTGTATGTAGAGGGAGTATCTCACACGGCCTGAACCAGTGTAGGCCTGATTTAAATATTTCTTTGCCCAAAATGGCTGTATTTCAAATGGCTGTAATTCAAATGCCTGAATCAAACCCCTGTATGTAGAGGGTGTATCTCACACGGCCTGAACCAGTGTAGGCCTGAATGAAAGATTTCTTTGCACAAAATGGCTGTATTTCAAATGGCTGTATTTTAAATGCCTGAATCAAACCCCTGTATGTAAAGGGTGTATCTCACAGGGCCTAAACCAGTATAGGCCTGAATTAAATATTTCTTTGCGCAAAATGGCTGTATTTCAAATGGCTGTATTTCAAATGCCTGAATCAATCCCCTGTATGTAGAGGGTGTATCTCACAGGGCTTGAACCAGTATAGGCCTGAATTAAATATTTCTTTGCGCAAAATGGCTGTATTTCAAATGGCTCTATTTCAAATGCCTGAATCAAACCTATGTATGTAGAGGGTGTATCTCACAGGGCCTGAACCAATATAGGCCTGAATTAAATATTTCTTTATCCAAAATGGCTGTATTTCAAATGCTTGAATCAAACCCCTGTATGTAGAGAGTGTATCTCACACAGCCTGAACCAGTGTAGGCCTGAATTCAATATTGGTGCACCAAATGGCTGTATTTTAAATGCTCGAATCAAACCCCTGTATGTAGAGGGTGTATCTCACATGGCTTGAATTAATGTAGGCCTGAATTAAATATTTATTTGCCCAAAATGGCTGTATTTCGAATGCCTGAATCAAATTCCTGTATGTAGAGGGTGTATCTCACAGGGTCTGAACCAGTGTAGGAATGAATTAAATATTTATTTGCCCAAAATGTCTGTATTTCAAATGTCTGTATTTCAAAGGCCTGAATTAAACCCCTGTATGTAGAGGGTGTATCTCACACGGCCTGAATAAAAGATTTCTTTGCACAAAATGGCTGTATTTCAAATGGCTGTATTTTAAATGCCTAGATCAAACCCCTGTATGTAGAGGGTGTATCTCACATGGCTTGAATCAGTGTAGGCCTGAATTAAATATTTCTTTGCCCAAAATGGCTGTATTTCAAATGCCTGAATCAAACCCCTGTATATAGAGGGTGTATCTCACATGGTCTGAACCAGTGTAGGCCTGAATTAAAGATTTCTTTGACAAAAATGGCTGTATTTTAAATGCCTGAATAAAACCCCTGTATGTAGAGGGTTTATCTCACAGGGCCTGAACCAGTGTATGCTTGAATTAAAGATTTAGTTCCCAAAATAGCTGTATTTCAAATGCCTGAATCAAATCCATGTTTTCAGAGGGTTTATCTCACAGGGTCTGAACCAGTGTAGGCCTTAATTAAATATTTTTTGCCCAAAATGGCTGTATTTCAAATGGCTCTATTTCAAATGCCTGAATCAAACCCCTGTATGAAAAGGGTATATCTCACAGGGCCTGAACCAGTATAGGCCTGAATTAAATATTTCTTTGTCCAAAATGGCTGTATTTCAAATGCCTGTATTTCAAATGCCTGAATCAAACCCCTATATGTAAAGTGTGTATCTCACACGGCCTGAACCAGTGTAGGCCTAAATACAATATTGTTGCACCAAATGACGGTATTTCAAATGCCTGAATCAAACCCCTGTATGTAGAGAGTGTATCTCACATGGCTTTAATCAGTGTAGGCCTGAATTAAATATGTATTTGCCCAAAATGGCTGTATTTCAAATGCCTAAATCAAACCCCTGTATGTAGAGGGTGTATCTTACACGGCCTGAACCAGTGTAGGCCTGAATTAAATATTTCTTTGCCCAAAATGGCTGTAATTCAAATGGCTATATTACAAATGTCTGAATATAACCCCTGTATGTAGAGGCTGTATCTCACAGGGCCTGAACCAGTGTAAGCATAAATTAAATATTTATTTGCCAAAAATGGCTGTATTTCAATTGGCTGTATTTCAAATGCCTTAATCAAACCCCTGTATGTAGAGGGTGTATTTCACAGGGCCTTTACCAGTGTAGGCCGAAATCAATGATTTCTTTGCCCAAAATGGCTGTATTTCAAATGGCTGTATTTCAAATACTTGAATCAAACCCCTGTATGTAGAGTGTGTATCTCACAGGGTCTGAAACAGTGTAGACCTGAATTAAATATTTATTTGACCAAAATGGCTGTATTTCAAATGGCTCTATTTCATATGTCTGAATCAAACCCCTGTATGAAAAGGGTTTATCTCACAGTGCCTGAACCAATATAGGCCTGAATTAAAGATTTCTTTGCCCAAAATGGCTGTAATTCAAATGGCTGTTTTTCAAATGCCTGAATCAAACCCCTGTATGTAAAGGGGGTATCTCACATGGCCTGAACCAGTGTAGGCCTGAATACAATATTGTTGCACCAAATGGCGGTATTTAAAATGCCTGAATCAAACCCCTGTATGTAGAGGGTGTATCTCACACCGCCTGAACCAGTGAAGGCCTGAATTCAATATTGGTGCACCAAATGACGGTATTTCAATTGCCTGATTCAAACCCCTGTATGTAGAGGGTGTATCTCACATGGCTTGAATCAGTGTAGGCCTGAATTAAATATGTATTTGCCCAAAATGGCTGTATTTCAAATGCCTAAATCAAACCCCTGTATGTAGAGGGTGTATCTCACATGGCCTGAACCAGTGTAGGCCTGAATTAAAGATTTCTTTGCACAAAATGGCTGTAATTTAAATGGCTGTATTTTAAATGCCTGAATATAACCCCTGTATGTAGAGGGTGTATCTCACAGGGCCTGAATCGATGTATTCCTAAATTAAATATGTCTTTGCCAAAAATGGCTGTATTTCAAATGGCTGTATTTCAAATGCCTTAATCAAATCCCTGTATGTAGAGGGTGTATCTCACAGGGCCTGAACCAGTGTAGGCCGAAATTAATGATTTCTTTGCCCAAAATGGCTGTATTTAAAATGGCTGTATTTCAAATACTTAAATCAAACCTCTGTATGTAGAGGGTGTATCTCACAGGGTATGAACCAGTGTAGGCCTGAATTAAATATTTCTTTGCCCAAAATGGCTGTATTTTAAATGCCTGAATCAAACCCCTGTATGTAGAGGGTGTATCTCACAGGGTCTGAACCAGTGTAGGCCTGAATTAAATATTTATTTGCCCAAAATGGCTGTATTTCAAATGCCTGAATTAAACCCCTGTATGTAGAGGGTGTATCTCACACGGCCTGAACCAGTGTAGGCTTGAATTAAAGATTTCTTTCCCAAAATGGCTGTATTTCAAATGGCTCTATTTCAAATGCCTGAATCAAACCCCTGTATGAAAAGGGTATATCTCACAGGGCCTGAACCAGTATAGGCTTGAATAAAATATTTCTTTGTCGAAAATGGCTGTATTTCAAATGGCTGTATTTCAAATGCCTGAATCAAACCCCTATATGTAAAGTGTGTATCTCACAGGGCCTGAACCATTGTAGGCCTGAATACAATATTGTTGCACCAAATGGCGGTATTTCAAATGCCTGAATCAAACCCCTGTATGTAGAGAGTGTATCTCACATGGCTTTAATCAGTGTATGCCTGAATTAAATATGTATTTGCCCAAAATGGCTGTATTTCAAATGCCTGAATCAAACCCCTGTATGTAGAGGGTGTATCTTACACGGCCTGAACCAGTGTAGGCCTGAATTAAATATTTCTTTGCCCAAAATGGCTGTAATTCAAGTGGCTGTATTTCAAATATCTGAATATAACCCCTGTATGTAGAGGGTGTATCTCACAGGGCCTGAACCAGTGTAGGCCTAAATTAAATATTTATTTGCCAAAAATGGCTGTATTTCAATTGGCTGTATTTCAAATGCCTTAATCAAACCCCTGTATGTAGAGGGTGTATTTCACAGGGCTTTTACCAGTGTAGGCCGAAATCATTGATTTCTTTGCCCAAAATGGCTGTATTTCAAATGGCTGTATTTCAAATACTTGAATCAAACCCCTGTATGTAGAGGGTGTATCTCACACTGTCTGAACCAGTGTAGGCCTGAATTAAATATTTATTTGCCCAAAATGGCTGTATTTCAAATGCCTGAATCAAACCCCTGTATGTAGAGTGTGTATCTCACAGGGTCTGAACCAGTGTAGACCTGAATTAAATATTTCTTTGCCCAAAATGGCTGTATTTTAAATGGCTATATTTCAAATGCCTGAATCAAACCACTGTATGTAGAGGGTGTATCTCACAAGGCCTGAACCAGTGTAGGCCTGAATTAAAGATTTCTTTGACAAAAATGGCTGTATTTCAAATGGCTCTATTTCAAATGTCTGAATCAAACCCCTGTATGAAAAGAGTTTATCTCACAGGGCCTGAACTAGTATAGGCCTGAATTAAATATTTCTTTGCCCAAAATGGCTGTAATTCAAATGGCTGTTTTTCAAATGCCTGAATCCAACCCCTGTATGTAAAGGGGGTATCTCACATGGCCTGAACCAGTGTAGGCCTGAATACAATATTGTTGCACCAAATGGCGGTATTTAAAATGCCTGAATCAAACCCCTGTATGTAGAGGGTGTATCTCACATGGTCTGAACCAGTGTAGGCCTGAATTAAATATTTCTTTGCCCAAAATGGCTCTATTTCAAATGGCTGTATTTCAAATGCCTGAATCAAACACCTCTATGTAGAGGGTGTATCTCACACGGCCTGAACAAGTGTAGGCCTGAATTCAATATTGGTGCACCAAATGACGGTATTTCAAATGCCTGATTCGAACCTCTGTATGTAGAGGGTGTATCTCACATGGCTTGAATCACTGTAGGCCTGAATTAAATATGTATTTGCCGAAAATGGCTGTATTTCAAATGCCTAAATCAAACCCCTGTATGTAGAGGGTGTATCTCACATGGCCTGAACCAGTGGTAGGCCTGAATTAAAGATTTCTTTGCACAAAATGGCTGTAATTTAAATGGCTGTATTTCAAATGACTGAATATAACCCCTCTATGTAGAGGGTGTATCTCACAGGGCCTGAACCAATGTATTCCTAAATTAAATATTTCTTTGCCAAAAATGGCTGTATTTCAAATGGCTGTATTTCAAACGCCTTAATCAAATCCTTGTATGTAGAGGGTGTATCTCACAGGGCCTGAACCAGTGTAGGCCGAAATTAATGATTTCTTTGCCCAAAATGGCTGTATTTAAAATGGCTGTATTTCAAATACTTGAATCAAACCCCTGTATGTAGAGGGTGTATCTCACAGGGTCTGAACCAGTGTAGGCCTGAATTAAATATTTCTTTGCCCAAAATGGCTGTATTTTAAATGCCTGAATCAAACCCCTGTATGTAGAGGGTGTATCTCACAGGGTCTGAACCACTGTAGGCCTGAATTGAATATTTATTTGCCAAAAATGGCTGTATTTCAAATGTCTGTATTTCAAATGCCTGAATTAAACCCCTGTATGTAGAGGGTGTATCTCACACGGCCTGAACCAGTGTAGGCTTGAATTAAAGATTTCTTTCCCAAAATGGCTGTATTTCAAATGGCTCTATTTCAAATGCCTGAATCAAACCCCTGTATGAAAAGGGTATATCTCACAGGGTCTGAACCAGTATAGGCCTGAATTAAATATTTCTTTGTCGAAAATGGCTCTATTTCAAATGGCTGTATTTCAAATGCCTGAATCAAACCCCTATATGTAAAGTGTGTATCCCACAGGGCCTGAACCAGTGTAGGCCTGAATACAATATTGTTGCACCAAATGGCGGTATTTCAAATGCCTGAATCAAACCCCTGTATGTAGAGAGTGTATCTCACATGGCTTTAATCAGTGTAGGCCTGAATTAAATATGTATTTGCCCAAAATGGCTGTATTTCAAATGCCTGAATTAAACCCCTGAATGTAGAAGGTGTAACTTACACGGCCTGAACCAGTGTAGGCCTGAATTAAATATTTCTTTGCCCAAAATGGCTGTAATTCAAATGGCTGTATTTCAAATGTCTGAATATAACCCCTGTATGTAGAGGGTGTCTCTCACAGGGCCTGAACCAGTCTAGGCCTAAATTAAATATTTATTTGCCAAAAATGGCTGTATTTCAATTGGCTGTATTTCAAATGCCTTAATCAAACCCCTGTATGTAGATGGTGTATTTCACAGGGCCTTTACCAGTGTAGGCCGAAATCAATGATTTCTTTACCCAAAATGGCTGTATTTAAAATGGCTGTATTTCAAATACTTGAATCAAACCCCTGTATATAGAGGGTGTATCTCACACTGTCTGAACCAGTGTAGGCCTGAATTAAATATTTATTTGCCCAAAATGGCTGTATTTCAAATGCCTGAATCAAACCCCTGTATGTAGAGTGTGTATCTCACAGGGTCTGAACCAGTGTAGACCTGAATTAAATATTTCTTTGCCCAAAATGGCTGTATTTTAAATGGCTATATTTCAAATGCCTGAATCAAACCACTGTATGTAGAGGGTGTATCTCACAAGGCCTGAACCAGTGTAGGCCTGAATTAAAGATTTCTTTGACAAAAATGGCTGTATTTCAAATGGCTCTATTTCAAATGTCTGAATCAAACCCCTGTATGAAAAGAGTTTATCTCACAGGGCCTGAACTAGTATAGGCCTGAATTAAATATTTCTTTGCCCAAAATGGCTGTAATTCAAATGGCTGTTTTTCAAATGCCTGAATCCAACCCCTGTATGTAAAGGGGGTATCTCACATGGCCTGAACCAGTGTAGGCCTGAATACAATATTGTTGCACCAAATGGCGGTATTTAAAATGCCTGAATCAAACCCCTGTATGTAGAGGGTGTATCTCACACGGTCTGAACCAGTGTAGGCCTGAATAAAATATTTCTTTGCCAAAAATGGCTCTATTTCAAATGGCTGTATTTCAAATGCCTGAATCAAACCCCTGTATGTAGAGGGTGTATCTCACATGGTCTGAACCAGTGTAGGCCTGAATTAAATATTTCTTTGCCCAAAATGGCTCTATTTCAAATGGCTGTATTTCAAATGCCTGAATCAAACACCTCTATGTAGAGGGTGTATCTCACACGGCCTGAACAAGTGTAGGCCTGAATTCAATATTGGTGCACCAAATGACGGTATTTCAAATGCCTGATTCGAACCTCTGTATGTAGAGGGTGTATCTCACATGGCTTGAATCACTGTAGGCCTGAATTAAATATGTATTTGCCGAAAATGGCTGTATTTCAAATGCCTAAATCAAACCCCTGTATGTAGAGGGTGTATCTCACATGGCCTGAACCAGTGGTAGGCCTGAATTAAAGATTTCTTTGCACAAAATGGCTGTAATTTAAATGGCTGTATTTCAAATGACTGAATATAACCCCTCTATGTAGAGGGTGTATCTCACAGGGCCTGAACCAATGTATTCCTAAATTAAATATTTCTTTGCCAAAAATGGCTGTATTTCAAATGGCTGTATTTCAAACGCCTTAATCAAATCCCTGTATGTAGAGGGTGTATCTCACAGGGCCTGAACCAGTGTAGGCCGAAATTAATGATTTCTTTGCCCAAAATGGCTGTATTTAAAATGGCTGTATTTCAAATACTTGAATCAAACCCCTGTATGTAGAGGGTGTATCTCACATGGTCTGAACCAGTGTAGGCCTGAATTAAATATTTCTTTGCCCAAAATGGCTGTATTTTAAATGCCTGAATCAAACCCCTGTATGTAGAGGGTGTATCTCACAGGGTCTGAACCACTGTAGGCCTGAATTGAATATTTATTTGCCAAAAATGGCTGTATTTCAAATGTCTGTATTTCAAATGCCTGAATTAAACCCCTGTATGTAGAGGGTGTATCTCACACGGCCTGAACCAGTGTAGGCTTGAATTAAAGATTTCTTTCCCAAAATGGCTGTATTTCAAATGGCTCTATTTCAAATGCCTGAATCAAACCCCTGTATGAAAAGGGTATATCTCACAGGGTCTGAACCAGTATAGGCCTGAATTAAATATTTCTTTGTCGAAAATGGCTCTATTTCAAATGGCTGTATTTCAAATGCCTGAATCAAACCCCTATATGTAAAGTGTGTATCCCACAGGGCCTGAACCAGTGTAGGCCTGAATACAATATTGTTGCACCAAATGGCGGTATTTCAAATGCCTGAATCAAACCCCTGTATGTAGAGAGTGTATCTCACATGGCTTTAATCAGTGTAGGCCTGAATTAAATATGTATTTGCCCAAAATGGCTGTATTTCAAATGCCTGAATTAAACCCCTGAATGTAGAAGGTGTAACTTACACGGCCTGAACCAGTGTAGGCCTGAATTAAATATTTCTTTGCCCAAAATGGCTGTAATTCAAATGGCTGTATTTCAAATGTCTGAATATAACCCCTGTATGTAGAGGGTGTCTCTCACAGGGCCTGAACCAGTCTAGGCCTAAATTAAATATTTATTTGCCAAAAATGGCTGTATTTCAATTGGCTGTATTTCAAATGCCTTAATCAAACCCCTGTATGTAGATGGTGTATTTCACAGGGCCTTTACCAGTGTAGGCCGAAATCAATGATTTCTTTACCCAAAATGGCTGTATTTAAAATGGCTGTATTTCAAATACTTGAATCAAACCCCTGTATATAGAGGGTGTATCTCACACTGTCTGAACCAGTGTAGGCCTGAATTAAATATTTATTTGCCCAAAATGGCTGTATTTCAAATGCCTGAATCAAACCCCTGTATGTAGAGTGTGTATCTCACACTGTCTAAACCAGTGTAGACCTGAATTAAATATTTCTTTGCCCAAAATGGCTGTATTTCAAATGGCTATATTTCAAATGCCTGAATCAGACCCCTGTATGTAGAGGGTGTATCTCACAGGGCCTGAACCAGTATAGGCCTGAATTAAATATTTCTTTGCCCAAAATGGTTGTATTTCAAATGGCTGTTTTTCAAATGCCTGAATCAAACCCCTGTATGTAAAGGGTGTATCTCACATGGCCTGAACCAGTGTAGGCCTGAATACAATATTGTTGCAACAAATGGCTTGTATTTAAAATGCCTGAATCAAACCCCTGTATGTAGAGGGTGTATCTCACACGGCTTGAATTAGTGTAGGCCTGAATTCAATATTTATTTGCCCAAAATGGATGTAATTCAAATGGCTGTATTTCAAATGTCTGAATATAACCCCTGTATGTAGAGGGTGTCTCTCACAGGGCCTGAACCAGTGTAGGGCTAAATTAAATATTTATTTGCCAAAAATGGCTGTATTTCAATTGGCTGTATTTCAAATGCCTTAATCAAACCCCTGTATGTAGATGGTGTATTTCACAGGGCCTTTACCAGTGTAGGCCGAAATCAATGATTTCTTTGCCCAAAATGGCTGTATTTAAAATGGCTGTATTTCAAATACTTGAATCAAACCCCTGTATGTAGAGGGTGTATCTCACACTGTCTGAACCAGTGTAGGCCTGAATTAAATATTTATTTGCCCAAAATGGCTGTATTTCAAATGCCTGAATCAAACCCCTGTATGTAGAGGGTGTATCTCACATGGCCTGAACCAGTGTAGGCCTGAATACAATATTGTTGCAACAAATGGCTTGTTTTTAAAATGCCTGAATCAAACCCCTGTATGTAGAGGGTGTATCTCACACGGCTTGAATTAGTGTAGGCCTGAATTAAATATTTGTTTGCCCAAAATGGCTGTAATTCAAATGGCTGTTTTTCAAATGCCTGAATCAAACCCCTGTATGTAAAGGGTGTATCTCACATGGCCTGAACCAGTGTAGGCCTGAATACAATATTGTTGCAACAAATGGCTTGTATTTAAAATGCCTGAATCAAACCCCTGTATGTAGAGGGTGTATCTCACACGGCTTGAATTAGTGTAGGCCTGAATTCAATATTTATTTGCCCAAAATAGATGTAATTCAAATGGCTGTATTTCAAATGTCTGAATATAACCCCTGTATGTAGAGGGTGTCTCTCACAGGGCCTGAACCAGTGTAGGGCTAAATTAAATATTTATTTGCCAAAAATGGCTGTATTTCAATTGGCTGTATTTCAAATGCCTTAATCAAACCCCTGTATGTAGATGGTGTATTTCACAGGGCCTTTACCAGTGTAGGCCGAAATCAATGATTTCTTTGCCCAAAATGGCTGTATTTCAAATGGCTGTATTTCAAATACTTGAATCAAACCCCTGTATGTAAAGGGTGTATCTCACATGGCCTGAACCAGTGTAGGCCTGAATACAATATTGTTGCAACAAATGGCTTGTATTTAAAATGCCTGAATCAAACCCCTGTATGTAGAGGGTGTATTTCACACGGCTTGAATTAGTGTAGGCCTGAATTAAATATTTATTTGCCCAAAATGGCTCTATTTCAAATGGCTGTATTTCAAATACCTGAATGAAACCCCTGTATGTAGAGGGTGTATCTCACACGGCCTGAACCAGTGTAGGCCTGAATTCAATATTGGTGCACCAAATGACGGTATTTCAAATGCCTGATTCAAACCCCTGTATGTAGAGGGTGTATCTTACACGGCTTGAATTAGTGTAGGCCTGAATTAAATATTTATTTGCCCAAAATGGCTCTATTTCAAATGGCTGTATTTCAAATACCTGAATCAAACCCCTGTATGTAGAGGGTGTATCTCACACGGCCTGAACCAGTGTAAGCCTGAATTCAATATTGGTGCACCAAATGACGGTATTTCAAATGCCTGATTCAAACCCCTGTATGTAGAGGGTGTATCTCACATGGCTTGAATCAGTGTAGGCCTGAATTAAATATGTATTTGCCCAAAATGGCTGTATTTCAAATGCCTAAATCAAACCCCTGTATGTAGAGGGTGTATCTCACATGGCCTCAACCAGTGTAGGCCTGAATTAAAGATTTCTTTGCACAAAATGGCTGTAATTTAAATGGCTGTATTTCAAATGCCTGAATATAACCCCTGTATGTAGAGGGTGTATCTCACAGGGTCTGAACCAGTGTAGGCCTAAATTAAATATTTCTTTGTCTAAAATGGCTGTATTTTAAATGCCTGAATCAAACCCCTGTATGTAGAGGGTGTATCTCACAGGGCCTGAACCAGTGTATTCCTAAATTAAATATTTCTTTGCCAAAAATGGCTGTATTTCAAATGGCTGTATTTCAAATGCCTTAATCAAATCCCTGTATGTAGAGGGTGTATCTCACAGGGCCTGAACCAGTGTAGGCCGAAATTAATGATTTCTTTGCCCAAAATGGCTGTATTTAAAATGGCTGTATTTCAAATACTTGAATCAAACCTCTGTATGTAGAGGGTGTATCTCAAACGGTCTGAACCAGTGTAGGCCTGAATTAAATATTTCTTTGGCCAAAACGTCTGTATTTCAAATGGCTGTATTTCAAATGGCTGTATTTCAAATACCTGAATCAAACCCCTGTATGTAGAGGGTGTATCTCACACGGCCTGAACCAGTGTAGGCCTGAATTCAATATTGGTGCACCAAATGACGGTATTTCAAATGCCTGATTCAAACCCCTGTATGTAGAGGGTGTATCTCACATGGCTTGAATCAGTGTAGGCCTGAATTAAATATGTATTTGCCCAAAATGGCTGTATTTTAAATGCCTAAATCAAACCCCTGTATGTAGAGGGTGTATCTCACATGGCCTGAACCAGTGTAGGCCTGAATTAAAGATTTCTTTGCACAAAATGGCTGTAATTTAAATGGCTGTATTTCAAATGCCTGAATATAACCCCTGTATGTAGAGGGTGTATCTCACATGGCTTGAATCAGTGTAGGCCTGAATTAAATATGTATTTGCCCAAAATGGCTGTATTTTAAATGCCTAAATCAAACCCCTGTATGTAGAGGGTGTATCTCACATGGCCTGAACCAGTGTAGGCCTGAATTAAAGATTTCTTTGCACAAAATGGCTGTAATTTAAATGGCTGTATTTCAAATGCCTGAATATAACCCCTGTATGTAGAGGGTGTATCTCACAGGGTCTGAACCAGTGTAGGCCTAAATTAAATATTTCTTTGTCTAAAATGGCTGTATTTTAAATGCCTGAATCAAACCCCTGTATGTAGAGGGTGTATCTCACAGGGCCTGAACCAGTGTATTCCTAAATTAAATATTTCTTTGCCAAAAATGGCTGTATTTCAAATGGCTGTATTTCAAATGCCTTAATCAAATCCCTGTATGTAGAGGGTGTATCTCACAGGGCCTGAACCAGTGTAGGCCGAAATTAATGATTTCTTTGCCCAAAATGGCTGTATTTAAAATGGCTGTATTTCAAATACTTGAATCAAACCTCTGTATGTAGAGGGTGTATCTCAAACGGTCTGAACCAGTGTAGGCCTGAATTAAATATTTCTTTGGCCAAAACGTCTGTATTTCAAATGGCTGTATTTCAAATGGCTGTATTTCAAATACCTGAATCAAACCCCTGTATGTAGAGGGTGTATCTCACACGGCCTGAACCAGTGTAGGCCTGAATTCAATATTGGTGCACCAAATGACGGTATTTCAAATGCCTGATTCAAACCCCTGTATGTAGAGGGTGTATCTCACATGGCTTGAATCAGTGTAGGCCTGAATTAAATATGTATTTGCCCAAAATGGCTGTATTTTAAATGCCTAAATCAAACCCCTGTATGTAGAGGGTGTATCTCACATGGCCTGAACCAGTGTAGGCCTGAATTAAAGATTTCTTTGCACAAAATGGCTGTAATTTAAATGGCTGTATTTCAAATGCCTGAATATAACCCCTGTATGTAGAGGGTGTATCTCACAGGGTCTGAACCAGTGTAGGCCTGAATTAAATATTTCTTTGCCCAAAATGGCTGTATTTTAAATGCCTGAATCAAACCCCTGTATGTAGAGGGTGTATCTCACAGGGCCTGAACCAGTGTATTCCAAAATTAAATATTTCTTTGCCAAAAATGGCTGTATTTCAAATGGCTGTATTTTAAATGCCTTAATCAAATTCCTGTATGTAGAGGGTGTATCTCACAGGGCCTGAACCAGTGTAGGCCGAAATTAATGATTTCTTTGCCCAAAATGGCTGTATTTAAAATGGCTGTATTTCAAATACTTGAATCAAACCTCTGTATGTAGAGGGTGTATCTCAAACGGTCTGAACCAGTGTAGGCCTGAATTAAATATTTCTTTGGCCAAAACGTCTGTATTTCAAATTGCTGTATTTTAAATGCCTGAATCAAGCCCCTGTATGTAGAGGGTGTATCTCACACGGTCTGAACCAGTGTAGGCATGAATTAAAGATTTCTTTGACCAAAATGGCTGTATTTAAAATGCCTGAATCAAGCCCCTATATGTAGAGGGTGTATATCACACGGCATTAACCAGTGTAGGCCTGGGGGGCGTAGCTAGCGCCGGAGCTGAATGGCCTCGTCTTGCTGAGCTCCTTGCACAGACCTGCTGAGATTTAAGCAAACGCAAGCTACAGAGACCCGAATCATGGTCAAAATCGGAGGACAGAGACCCCTCGAGCCAGGCGCCGTTCCTAAGGCTATAAACCCGAACTCGGGGATGCCAAAATTTCTCAGAAAGCAAGCCGCAGTCCCAGGAGCTAAAGACTCCAAAATGGCGCCGCCGAATGACCGCGCTCCAGACGGCGGAGAAGAAGGTCAGTCTGAGGGAGAAAGTGATGCAGGGGACGTGGGTTCCCCCCGAGCCTTACCTTTGTTCAGGAGGTTTATAAAACAGGTATTAGCTAAAGCCTTGCTTCCTCTGAAACAGGAAATATCTTTCCTGACGCAGGCGATTCAACATGTGGGCCACAGAGTCGAAACGCTGGAAACCACGCAAGCAGCTACGCTTGAACACAGTGCAGCGATGGCTCAATCCCTCTCCATCTGTCAATCACACATTAACACCCTGTATGTAAACCTGGAAGACCAAGAGAATATTGGTCGTAGAAATAATCTGCGATTTAGAGGGATCCCTGAATCGGTGGCTAATGAAGAAATCGTACCTGCGATCAAAACTATCGCGTCCTCGATCCAAGGATGCGAAAATTCCTCAAGCCTTATAATCGAAAGAGCTCATAGAGCCATTAGACCCAAACCGAAAAGCAACGAGCCTCCCAGAGACATTATTTGCCGATTTCTAAACTTTGTGGACAAAGAAAAAATCCTTTCTGCCGCAAGATCGTCGAATATCACTTTCGAAAACAACCCCATACCAATTTACCAGGACTTAGCCCCGGTTACCCTCCAGAAGAGGAAGATTCTTAAACCTCTCACTGACCACATCCGTGAAAGACGGATCCCATTATAGATGGACTTTCCCCTTTGGCCTTTCATTTAGCTACTCTGGGAAATTCATCAGGATCTCCTCTTATGATGATCTCCAAGAGCTATTCTCTTCCACGGACATCCCACCTTTGGATATCGCCTGCTGGGACACTGTTTCAGATATTACATCTCTCCCGGACCTACCAAAGATGGCACCCTGGGAGAAAGCTGGCACTCCTAAACAACAAAGGGCGAAGAGAAGAAACAGCCTCCTGACTCCCAAAAGGATCGCATGGTCTACCTCATAATGCCTAATGGACAGTACATGTCTATTATAGCCTATCGATGCTTTTGCCCAAACTCTCTTTCTCCCTTTTTCCCCTTCTCCCCCTCCTTCCCTTATCCTTTTCCCCCTTCCAATCCCCCCCCAGTTACCTCTTCCCCCCCCTCGTCCCCTGTAACATCTTATTGGTCTCAATACTAACTCTCCTGTCATCCCATAGCAGGTCACTCTACATGGGGTAATAACCCCTCCCCCCCCCCCACTTACTTGATACCTAAATACTCCTCACAATTGACATCAATGTTGGTTGCCTTAACGCGACCCTGGTTTAGTTATTGTTTTGTGTTCAAATTTTGTCTTATCCTGTTATTTTACAGTCAAAGAGTATTGATGTACTTTTCAGAAGACCTTAAAAATGTGACATGTTGGGCCCTGACTCCCCTTGAGGCTGCCAATCATTTTCACCTCCCCTTTTTTGATAGTAACAGATATAGAAATTCTCATTCCCCCTTCACTACCCATCTAATCTCTCATGACAGATTTCAAACTCTCATCCTTCAATATGAAGGGGTTAAGATCACCTTCTAATAGATCCCAGATCCTTTCCCTCCTGTGGAAAGAGAATTGCTCAATTATTTTCCTCCAGGAAACCCATTATAAACAGGGGAAATATCCAGACCTCTCCCATTCTAGATTCCCTGAATGGTATCATAGTGGTTCTGATGGCGCGGCCTCTAGGGGAGTCAGTATTGGAGTTGGAGACTTAACGAGTCCATATTGAGCGACGATAGACATGTAACTCACTTCACCTCCCTCCTAGAACAATACTTGAAGAATAATGATTCCCCTGAAGTCTCCCCATAAATATTATGGGATGCCCATAAAGCTTTTATCCGTGGTCATTTCATAAGCAAATGTTCCCACCTAAAGAAATTGGCAGACAAACACTTTTCCTCCCTGTTAGACCGCATACACACCCTAGAAAGCCTACATAAACATTCCCTTGACCCTCAACAATGATCTGATCTACTGGCTCTTAGATCCGAGCTCAAAAATTTATTAAATAAAAAAACCGCCAAATACTACCTCTCTTCCCAACATAAATTTTATGCACACGGCAACAAAGCCTCAAGATTTATGATGAACCGTATAAGGAGAAAAAAAATGCCAGATATGTAACCTCAATCAAATCCACTCAAGGACATCAACTCTACTCCCCAGAGTCTATTGCTGAACAATTTCATCTCTTCTATAAAGATCTTTATAACCTACCCCCCCCCCTTTGCTCCGCAATCTACCAGTAGGTCACATCTTCACCCCAAATCTTTTTTAGACACCCTTCAGTTGCCATCCCTGACCAGTTCCCAGGGTGAAGACCTCTCAAAACCTTTCGTCCTTACAGAACTTACCAAAGCCCTAAAATCATCTCCAAAAAATAAATGTCCCGGCCCTGACGGTCTTCCGACTGTTTATTACTCAACCTTCCACAACACACTAGCCCCTTATCTTCTCCGAGTTTATAACCAAACCCTTTTAAACTTTCCCCTCTCCTCAGACATGACAAGAGCAGTGATTACGATTATTCCTAAAGATGGAAAAGACCCCACTATGTGCGCCAACTACCGACCCATCTCCCTTCTGAACATAGACTTGAAACTCCTAGCAAAAATGCTTACAACTAGAATACAATCTATTCTTCCTGACCTGATCCACCCTGACCAGGTGGGATTTGTTAAAGGGAGAGAGGGAAAAGACAATACTACCAAAATTCTAGATGCCCTTTATTATGTCTCAAACAAAAAATTACCCCTGGTTCTTCTAGGCACCGACACGGAAAAAGCGTTTGACAGGATTGACTGGTCCTATATCAAACTTACACTAATGAAATTCAACTTCCCTGCCCCATATATTCATGCTATTTTTGCAATGAATAACAACGCTTCCGCCTCGGTCCTAGTGAATAACCATATATCCAACAACTTCCAAATTAAGAATGAAACACGTCAAGGTTGCCCCCTCTCCCCCCTTATCTTTGTCTTGGTCATGGAAACCCTTTTGCAGGCACTCAGACAGGAAGACTCCATCCAAGGACTGAAAATTGGGCCCCAAGAATGTAAACTAGCCGCCTTTGCAGATGACCTCTTAATCCTTACCACTAATCCTATCACCTCCATGCCCAAGATACTTCTAATACTTAACACCTTTAGCTCATTCTCTAACTTTAAAATTAACCCACACAAATCGCTGATTTTGCACATTGGTCCACCCGCCTTCATCCGTCAAAAAACTTCGATCAAACTCCCCATTTAATTGGACTACCCAACTCATAACATATTTGGGAATTAAAATTAATGCCCATTTACCGGACCTTTTTCAATTGAACTATACTCCCCTTTTGCATTCTATCGCCGCTCAATTGGATTCATTGGAAGGACATTTCCTCTCCTGGTTAGGAAGGAAAAATATTGTGATGTCGCTAGTAATCCCTAGGCTTACTTACCTCCTCCAGGTTCTTCCCATCATGATTCCCCGCTCTTTTTCAAAAAACTCAACACACTCATACGACAGTTCTTGTGGGAAAAGAAGAGGTCTAGAATTTCACTATCCACCCTTAATAAACCTAAACGTCTAGGGGGTATTGGTCTGCCTGACCCTAAGATATACACTCACCTAAAGAATTATTAGGAACACCTGTTCTATTTCTCATTAATGCAATTATCTAGTCAACCAATCACATGGCAGTTGCTTCAATGTATTTAGGGATGTGGTCCTGGTCAAGACAATCTCCTGAACTCCAAACTGAATGTCAGAATGGGAAAGAAAGGTGATTTAAGCAATTTTGAGCGTGGCATGGTTGTTGGTGCCAGACGGGCCGGTCTGAGTATTTCACAATCTGCTCAGTTACTGGGATTTTCACGCACAACCATTTCTAGGGTTTACAAAGAATGGTGTGAAAAGGGAAAAACATCCAGTATGCGGCAGTCCTGTGGGCGAAAATGCCTTGTGGATGATAGAGGTCAGAGGAGAATGGGCCGACTGATTCAAGCTGATAGAAGAGCAACGTTGACTGAAATAACCACTCGTTACAACTGAGGTATGCAGCAAAGCATTTGTGAAGCCACAACACGCACAACCTTGAGGCGGATGGGCTACAACAGCAGAAGACCCCACCGGGTACCACTCATCTCATAGAAACATAGAATGTGTCGGCAGATAAGAACCATTTGGCCCATCTAGTCTGCCCAATATACTGAATACTATGGATAGCCCCCGGCCCTATCTTATATGAAGGATGGCCTTATGCCTATCCCATGCATGCTTAAACCCCTTCACTGTATTTGCAGCTACCACTTCTGCAGGAAGGCTATTCCATGCATCCACTACTCTCTCAGTAAAGTAATACTTCCTTATATTACTTTTAAACCTTTGCCCCTCTAATTTAAAACTGTGTCCTCTTGTGGTAGTTTTTCTTCTTTTAAATATGCTCTCTTCCTTTACCGAGTTGATTCCCTTTATGTATTTAAAAGTTTCTATCATATCCCCTCTGTCTCTTCTTTCTTCCAAGCTATACATATTAAGGTCCTTTAACCTTTCCTGGTAAGTTTTATCCTGCAATCCATGTACTAGTTTAGTAGCTCTTCTCTGAACTCTCTCTAGAGTATCTATATCCTTCTGGAGATATGGCCTCCAGTACTGCGCACAATACTCCAAGTGAGGTCTCACCAGTGTTCTGTACAGCGGCATAAGCACTTCACTCTTCTACTGCTTATACCTCTCCCTATACATCCAAGCATTCTGCTGGCATTTCGTGCTGCTCTATTACATTGTCTTCCCACCTTTAAGTCTTCTGAAATAATTACTCCTAAATCCCTTTCCTCAGATACTGAGGTCAGGACTGTGTCAAATATTCTATATTCTGCCCTTGGGTTTTTACGCCCCAGGTGCATTATCTTGCACTTATCCACATTAAATTTCAGTTTCCAGAGTTCTGACCATTCTTCTAGTTTTCCTAAATCCTTTTCCATTTGGCGTTTCCCTCCAGGAACATCAACCCTGTTACATATCTTTGTGTCATCAGCAAAAAGACAAACCTTACCAGCGAGGCCTTTTGCAATATCACTTATGAAGATATTAAACAAAATCGGTCCCAGTACAGATCCCTGTGGAACCCCACTGGTAACATTACCTTGTTTTGAATGTTCTCCATTGACTACAACCCTCTGTTGTCTGTCACTCAGCCACTGCCTAATCCACTCAACAATATGGGAGTCCATGCTCAATGACTGCAGTTTATTGATAAGTCTTCTATGTGGGACAGTGTCAAAAGCCTTACTAAAATCTAGATATGCGATGTCTACTGCACCTCCACCGTCTATTATTTTATTCACCCAGTCAAAAAAATCTATAAGATTTGTTTGACATGATCTCCCTGAAGTAAACCCATGTTGTTTTTCATCTTGCAATCCATGGGATTTTAGATGTTCCACAATCCTATCCTTTAATAGGGTTTCCATTAATTTGCCTACTATTGATGTCAGACTCACTGGTCTATAGTTGCTCGATTCCTCCCTACTACCTTTCTTGTGAATGGGCACGACATTTGCCAATTTCCAATCTTCCGGGACGACTCCTGTTACTAATGATTGGTTAAATAAATCTGTTAACGGTTTTGCCAGCTCACCACTAAGCTCTTTTAATAATTTTGGGTGTATCTCATCAGGCCCCTGTGACTTATCTGTCTTCACCTTAGACAGCAAACTTAGAACATCTTCCTCTGTAAAGATACATGCATCAAACGATTTAATAGTCATTCTTTCTAGTGGAGGTCCTTCTCCTTTTTCTTTTGTAAAAACTGAACAGAAGTATTCATTAAGGCAGTCGGCTAGCCCTTTATTCTCTTCTACATACCTTCCGTCCTTTGTTTTTAATTTAGTTATTCCTTGTTTTAATTTCCTTTTTTCATTTATATATCTGAAGAATGTCTTATCCCCTTTTTTCATAGACTGAGCTAGTTTTTCTTCTGCCTGCGCTTTAGAAGTTCTTATAACTTGCTTGGCCTCTCTCTGCCTAATCTTGTAGATTTCCTTATCTTCATTGCTCTGGGTTTTTTTATAATTACAAAATGCTAGCTTTTTATTTTTAATGATTTGGGCCACTTCTGCTGAGTACCACATTGGTCTCCTCCTTTTTTTGCTTTTACTGACAAGTCTAATGCAATTTTCTGTTGCCTTCAATAATGCACCTTTTAAGTAGTCCCATTTCTCCTGGACTCCATGTAATCCGTTCCAGTCTGATAAGGACTCATTTATGACTAATTTCATTTTTGAAAAGTCTGTTTTTCTAAAATCTAAAACTTTTGTTTTTGTGTGGTGGGACTCTTTCACAGTTCTTATATTAAACCACACTGACTGGTGATCACTAGATCCCAAGGTTTCGCCTACAATGACATCATATACCGAATCCCCGTTTGTGAATACCAAATCCAAAATGGCCTCCCTCCGGGTTGGCTCCTCAACCACTTGTTGTAGAGATAACCCCAGTAGGGAATTTAGAATATCTGTACTCCTGGTAGAACTTGCTATTTTGGTTTTCCAGTTTATATCTGGAAGATTGAAATCTCCCATAATGATAACTTCTCCTTTCATTGTCATTTCAGCTATTTCTTCAACTAGTAGATCATCTAGTTCTTTAACTTGACCAGGTGGTCTATATATCACACCTACACGAGTTACTGCATGGTTAGCAAACTGCAACGTAACCCAAACTGACTCTATGTTGGCCTCACCAA
Source organism: Bufo bufo (assembly GCF_905171765.1). Lineage (NCBI taxonomy): Eukaryota > Metazoa > Chordata > Amphibia > Anura > Bufonidae > Bufo > Bufo bufo. The sequence goes on from NC_053389.1 coordinate 85,257,271, forward strand.
CTTGTATTAGGTTAGATTTAATGCTATCTTTCACATACAGGGCCACTCCTCCTCCTTTCTTGCCTTCTCTGTCTCTTCTGTATAAAGAGTACCCTGGTATGGTTATGTCCCAGTCATTTCTTTCATTAAACCATGTCTCCGTAACAGCCACTAAATCTACATTCTCAGATGCCATTATTGACCCAAGTTCATTGATTTTTTTACCTAAACTGCGAGCATTTGTAGACAGGACTCTGAGCTTATCATTTCTTAACCTCAGTGCTTCTGGCCTGTTCTGGCATTGTTTCGGGGGGCAATTGGACTCTTTTATTTCACTCTTTTGCCCCCCCTTCCTAGTTTAAATACTCTTTCGCAAATTCTTGGAGTTGTTCACTAAGTACATTTGTTCCTTTGAGAGAAAGATGCAAACCATCTTTTTTGTACAGTTCCTTTCTATTCCAAGTAGAGCTATCATGAGAAACAAAGCCAAATCCTTGCTCTTGACACCATTTACCAAGCCATATGTTGAACTCCTTTATGCGCCTCTGCCTATCATTCTGAACATTATGCACAGGCAGAACTTCAGAAAATGAATTGGTGGATGCAAAATCCTGTACGTCATTACCAAGTGTGATAAAAGATTTTTTCACCTCTGACACTTCATTGCAAGCCAGGTCATTTGTCCCTAGATGGACAAGAACATCCACGTCCCCTTCCTGCTTTGCTTGCTTAACAATATTAATAATACGTCTTCTATCTCTTCTAGCAGTAGCCCCAGGGAGACATCTCACAAAACCATTTTCTTTAAGCTCCACACTTCTTATGATTGAATCACCCAGCAACAGCTGCATCCTTTGAGACTTCACTTTATCTTTTTTGTTGCATACATTAGACATAGGAGTCGATGGTTTCTCACCCTCTGTGCTTGAGTCCATATCCATGTTGTCCTTACATTCTGAGAGTGCTGCAAAGGAATTATGGAGAACCACCGACTGTGGGACATGTCTTCTATCCACCACTCTAAGACTTCCAGAACCTACATTAACCCATCTGCCATTTCTGGGGGTCCTCTGTGGCAGTGGCATTGCAGCAGTCCTAGCTGGAGTTTGTTTAACAGATAATTTAAATATTTCAGCTTTCAAAATGCTATTTCCTGCTGCAGTAAGGAGAACTGTCTACAGATCTGACAGCATCCGAATCTCCAAAGAGTGGAACATGAAATAAATGCACAACAATTCCTGCACTGAACCAAGTCTGCCATTTTAAAGAGGAGAAAAAAATAAAAAAATAAAAAAATAAATTTGTAACTTTAAATCAAACAAATCTTACCTTTTTTTTTTTGTATTGTTTCCACCTTCCAGCCTACCTCCTGACTATTTCCTGCAATATCTCTTTACTAGTACTTAATGTAGTACTTGAAGCTAGTACTTTCAGCTAATGAATTAGGCCAGCTAATGAGTCTGTCTCTATATATACACACACTCCTTCCCAAACTCCTCCCCCAGCAACAAATGTAACACCTTAGTGAGCTAGGCTCATTAGCAAACGCACAATAGCAAACAGCTGACCGAATTCCTTACCTCTTCTCAATCAATGATCAGCAAAAACAACACAGATGAGCCAGTTGGAGACTCTAAGCCAATCTCTTGCAGTATCTCTTGACTACAAATAGGAAAAAGAGGCTACAATTTGCACGAGCTCACCAAAATTGGACTGTTGAAGACTGGAAAAATGTTTTGACATTCAAATGGTAGAGTCCGAATTTGGCGTAAACAGAATGAGAACATGTATCCATCCTCTGATGGCTACTTCCAGCAGGATAATGCACCATGTCACAAAGCTCGAATCATTTCAAATTGGTTTCTTGAACATGACAATGAGTTCACTGTACTAAAATGGCCCCCACAGTCACCAGATCTCAACCCAATAGAGCATCTTTGGGATGTGGTGGAACGGGAGCTTCGTGCCCTGGATGTGCATCCCTCAAATCTCCATCAACTGCAAGATGCTATCCTATCAATATGGGCCAACATTTCTAAAGAATGCTATCAGCACCTTGTTGAATCAATGCCACATAGAATTAAGGCAGTTCTGAAGGCAAAAGGGGGGGGTCCAACACCGTATTAGTATGGTGTTCCTAATAATTCTTTAGGTGAGTGTATATGAAGGCTATACACCTTTGTAGTGCTATTGATTGGATTCGCTCCCCTCCACATAAAATGTGGCACCATATTGAAAACTCTAACTTCAACTCCCCCCTTAGATCCCTTTTGTTGTCGGGCAAACCCCTATACACCACTTCCCCTGATGTCCAACCCAATGATACGCGCTACCATTAGGGTGTGGAATTGGTTCTCATCCAGCTATAGCAATCTTTTGCCTTTATCTCCCCTCCTCCAAATCAGTGATCTATACTTTCTAGCCCATACAGAGATTAGATCCTCAACCCCCCCACAGCTCAGAACCTCATCTACCCTTATAACAGAACTTCTAGATAGTGATGACTGTGTCCCTCCAGAACCAGAGCTAGCTTCTTCTTTCGGAATCCATCCCGCTAGCTTTCTCACTCTTAAGTATCTTAAAAATGTGTTGCTCACTCATACCAGATCTATACCCAAGAATACCATCCCTCTAGTTGGTTTAAGAACCTGTTATCCATTACCAATTATCCACCTAAACTGATCTCCTTTCTCTACAAAAAGCTTATTGAGCCCCCCACGAAGGTTAAACCCTCTTTCATAGGACATTCGGAAAAAGACCTAGATAAACAATTCTCAGACAAAGAAATTAATTCACTGCTGATCGCTCCGCATAAACTCTCTAGGTGCGTCCGGGTGCAGGAGAACGGATATAAAATTTTGTCTAGATGGTACAAAACCCCTGATAAAATAGCTCTCCTGTACCCCGACGTTCCTGAACTATGCTGGAGATGTAGTTCAAAAAAAGGCACTTTCATCCACATCTGGTGGAACTACCTCCCTCTGCTGCTTTGGTGGAAACAGATCTTCCTAATAAGCAATTCCATTTGTGTCTCAAACTCCCCATGCACACCTGAAATTGCCTTACTATCTCTTGATGTATCTAAATATGACAAACAACATGGATTATTGCCTTACCTGTTATCGGCAGCTCGGCTCTTAATTCCCACTAAGTGGCGCTCTCCTGAAACTCCCTCCATTGACCAATGCAGAAACAGAGTTGATCAAATCTATAAATTTCTCGCAACCTGGTCAGCATGGAAGAAATATAGAAATTTCTCCGATTAGGTTCATCCCTGAACCTCCCTCCCTCCAACCGACCTAGCCCATGATTAGATATTGATCGTCCTCCTGCTGCCTCAAGTGATATGTGTCACACCTGTTATTACATTGTTACTGATTTTACTGCCTCACTATAAACCATTTGCTTTTGACGCCTGTTCTGTCTTTATGTATATTATGATGCCTATATTTCACAACATACCCCCTGCTGCATTAGGGAAAATTAGATACTCTCAGAACTGTATTGTATCCTTTATCCATTGATTTGTAAACTAAAAATCAATAAAAACTGTTTATACAAAACAAAAAAACAGTGTAGGCCTGAATTCAATATTGGTGCACCAAATGGCGGTATTTAAAATCTCTGAATCTAACCCAAATGTATTAAGGGTGTATCTCACAATGACATCTACATCAAAGGCTGCCAACTAAATTTTATTTGCCCAAACGAGTGTTTGTTTAACAACTGAATTTGACAGCAGTATATAAGCCTGAAATTTCACCCGTGCTGATGCTGCAAGGCCTGAAAATAGTGTTTTTTGTCAAAAAAAGTGTGTTTTTAAAACCCCAGAAAATGATTGGTGTATTTCTAGCTTAAATTGCACACTGACTAATCCAGATGTTGTAGATTGCAAAAAAGGTGTTTTTTTGTAAAAGAATATTAAAGCTGTATATATTAAACTTGAATTAAACACTTGCAGATCAGGAAAATACTGTTTTTTGAAAAAAAAATTGTGTGTTTTTAAAACCCCACAAAATGATTGGTGTATTTCTACCTTAAATTGCACACTGACTAATCCAGATGTTGTAGATTGCCAAAAAAATGGTTATTTGCAATGTCCTAAAAGCTCAGATGCAGTGCTGGTGCACTGAGCTTGCATAAAATGGCCGCCGCCACCGCCCACCTAACTAACAGAATCATAAAAATAAAAAAAATTGGGTCAATGGGCTTAGGGCAGTGTAAAACGATTGTGCCCACCCACACAACTATTTCTATGTAGATCGCTGAGTTAGATTCTCTCCTATTCTCTCCCTGAAATCACAAGTCCAGCAGCATCCTTTCCCTACACTTGTAACAACAGAGTGATGTGCAGCGCTATGTGACTCAAGCTTATATAGAGCCTGGGATCACATGCTGCTCTGGCCAATCACAGCCATGCCATTAGTAGGCATGGCTGTGATGGCTTCTAAGGTCAGACAGTTAACCGCTTGTTGATTGGCTGATCTGCAGCCTTTCAAAAAGCGCCAAGAAAGTGCCGGACACCGAACCCGAACACAAACTTTTACTGAAATGTTCGGATTCGGGTCCGGGGTCCAAAAATCCTAAAATTTTGTACGAACCCGAACTTTACAGTTCGGGTTTGCTCAACCCTAGTGTTCACTCCTCGAATCTCATGATGGAAGAGCAACCTTGTACGATTGATTTTCTGCGTCACTGGGTATGAACCAATGAATCGAGGACCCAACTTGGAAGATGGCTGACGCAGCGGAATGTTCCAGGTGGAGACCCACACCTGATCTCCCACCTTAAACTTTTGCTCTACAGTGCGATGACGATCAGCAAATTTCTTCTGTTGCTAGACCGCACTGCGGAGATTCTGCTGAACCGACGACCAAATGGGACGTCTATCCTCGAACCATTGATCCACCACTGGTGAATCAGTGGAGGGCCCGGCCAGAGAAGAGAGCCTTGGATCCCTGTCCCCCACGCACCTGAATGGAAACATCTTAGTGGAAGCATGCTCAGAGTTGTTATAAGCCACCTCCGTGAAGGGTAGATGCGCGGCCCATTCCTCCTGGCAGTCTGACACGAAGCACCGGAGATATTGCTCCAGGGACTGGTTAGTCCTTTCCATCTGACCGTTGGTCTCTGGGTGAAAACCGTAAGAGAAAGACAAATTTATACCCAACCGGGAGCAGAAAGGATGCCAGAACCGAGAGATGAATTTAACACCTTTATCTGAAACAATATCATCCGGCGCTCCGTGTAATCAAAAGACATGATTCAAAAACAGATCTGCCAATTCTCTGGCCGAGGGTAATCCGGGAAGTGGGATAAAATGGGCCATTTTTCTAAAATGGCCCACCACTACCCAGATTACCGTACTTCCAGAGGACCTTGGCAAATCTGTGATGAAGTCCATGGAGCTGTGAGTCCATGGAGCAATGGGAGCAAAGTACCAGAAGGGGCGGACCGAGATGGTTTACATCGAGCACACACACTACATGCCTGGATGTAGGCCTTAACATCCACGGACATACTGGGCCACCAAACGTGACGTTTAACAAGGGCAAGTTTTTTCTTAACACCCAGATGCCCTGCAGACTTGGAGTCGTGAAGCTGTTGGATAACCTTTAACTGAAAGTTAACTGGTACAAACTATCGCCCCTCGGACTTGTTAGGCGGACTCTCTGCCTGTTAACTCTCTGCCATTAACTTTGCAGTCCCTAGGGTGGCCAGAAAACATTTAGTGGGAAGAATAGTCTCTGGCTCAGAGCTCAGGATGGAAGCAGCCTCAGGGAAGCAGCGGGACAGTGCATCTGCCTTCACATTTTTTTAACCTGGCTTATACGTGAGGCGAAAATTGAAGCGGGTAAAAAACAATGCCCACCGAGCTTGTCGGGAGTTGAGTCTCTTGGCAGTCTCTAGGTACTCAAAATTTTTATGGTCAGTGTAAAGCGTAATGGGATGTTCCGCACCGTCTATCCAATGTCTCCACTCTTGAAAAGCCAATTTTACTCCCAGAAGCTCTCAATTGCTGATGTCATAATTACAATCGGCTGGAGAGAGCTTCCGAGAGAAGAAGCCACAGGGATGTAACCTCTCAGGGACCCCAGAATACTGTGTAAGAACTGCCCCAACACCAACCTCGGAGGCGTTGACCTCGAGGACAAAAGGTCAAGAAGTGTCTGGATGAGTAAGGATTGGCGCAGTGCAAAAGGCCTGCTTTTGCGTTTCAAAGGCTCTATCTGCCTCTCTCGTCCACTTTGAAGGATTAGCTCCCTTCTTAGTGAGGTTAGTGAGAGGTACCACTATCGCAGAGAAATTCTTAATAAACTTGCGGTAGAAGTTGGCAAAGCCTAAGAAACGCTGCAGTCCCTTCAGATCCTTAGGCCGAGGCCAATCCAATACAGCAGGAAGTTTGGATGGATCCATAGCCAGTCCCCTTTCTGAGATAATGTACCCCAGAAAAGGCAATTCCGTTACCTCAAACAAACACTTCTCTAGTTTGGCAAAGAGGCGGTTCTCCCTCAGTTTCTGGAAAACCTGACACACGTGTCTCCGGTGAGACACCAGATCCGATGAGTAGATTAGTATGTCGTCTAAATAAACAACAACAAATCTACCTAAGAAATCCCTGAGGACATCATTGATGAACTCCTGGAAGACCGCGGGAGAATTACAGAGATCAAAAGGCATAACGAGATACTCGTAATGCCCGTCCCTGGTGTTGAATGCGGTCTTCCATTCATCACCTTCTCTGACGCGTACCAAATTATATGCACCCCTCAAATCGAGTTTGGTGAAGATCCGGGCCCCTGCCACCTTAGAAAACAAATCGTCAATCAGAGGCAGAGGATACCGATTCTTCACCGTGATCCGATTGAGGGCGCAAAAGTCGATGCAGGGTCTCAAGCCTCCATCCTTCTTCTCCACGAAGAAGAACCTGGCTCCAGCGGGGAAAGTGGATGGACGAATGAAACCCTTCTCAAGATTCTCTTTAATATAATCATGCTGGGCCTGAATCTCAGGTCCAGTGAGATTATATAGATTTCCCCGGGGTGGCATAGATCCTGGCAATAGATCTATGGGACAATCATATGACCTATGGGGAGGTAACACATCAGCCCCCTGTGGACTGAACATGTCCTGGAAGTGATGGTAATGCTGGGGTAATGTACTTAATACTTCCGTGGAGGCTAGTGGCAACTCAGGACATATGCACCGAGTGAGGCATTCAGTACTCCACCAGCAAATCTGACCTGAGCCCCAGTCCTCTATCGGACTATGGAGTCTCAACCAAGGGAGACCCAAAATCACAGGAGTGGATGGCATGTCCAGGACCAAAAGGCTTAAGGTCTCCCTATGATCAGCCCCCACTGTTACCTGCATCCCGGGCGTCCTCCACACTGCAAGACCATCCTGGAGAGGAGATCCATCAATAGCGGTCACCGACAGGGTGGTCTTTGGCTGGATAAGCGGGATGCCAAGTCGATGAACCAAGACTGAGTCCATAAAATTCCCTTATGCCCCAGAATCAATCAGGGCACAAAACACATGGACTTTGTCTTGCCAATGTAGTGAAATAGGTATCATCACTCGAGTTGGAGGAGGGATAATAGCATTTAGGAGGTTCTCCTCTATGCCCCCTAGGTTTTTTCGTTTCCCACCAACAGGAGGGGACAGGTCTTAATGAGATGTCCTGGTTTTCCACAAAACAGGCACAGACCTTTCTGTTGGCGACAAACTCGTTCCGCTTGTGTAAGATGGGAGGACCCAACCTCCATTGGCTCTTCTGCTGGCTTGGTGGCCCCTGGATGTGGCCGTGAAGGTGTAAAGCGAGTCGACCATTCTACCCGCCTCTCACGGATCCGTATGTCAGCATCGATTGCCTGGGAGATGGCCATCTCCAATGAGATGGGAAAGGGTAAGGCTAGAAGAAGATCCCGGACTGCATCAGAAAGTCCTAGCCGGAAACGATGGCGGAGGGCTGGGTCGCCCCAGGTGGTGAAAGCTGCCCATCGCCTGAATTCCGCTGCGTATTCTTCGTCAGGGCGACGACCTTGCTGAATATGCTCGAGATGGTTCTCGGCAGTACAGGTACGATCCGGGTCTTCGTAGATAACGGCCATGGCCTCAAAGAAAGCTTCGACTGACGAATGAGCGGCGTGGTCCTGGGGAAAATTAAACGCCCAACGTTGGGGATCTCCACGCAGCAAGGACATTATGATCCCAATCCTCTGTCTGGTATTGCCGGAAGCTATCGGCTGCAACTGGAAATATAAAAGACAGGAGTCCCTGAAGTTTAGGAATTCCTGTCTATCTCCTGTGAAGGAATCAGGCAGAGGAATCTTCGGCTCCACTTGGTGTCTTGCGATCGTGACGGGTAATGTGGAGGTTCCCTGGAGCACCTGCTGAACCTCCCCCATCACATTAGACAGTTGCTCCTGGATTTGAGCTGCAGTGACTAACGGCACTGTTCGGGCGTCGTTGGGTTAACAAATTAGCTGCTCCTGTTAACTCAGTTAGTTGCTGCTGGATTCTTTCCATGGCAACTGTTTGTTGGGCCCACTGTTCTGTAATGCAAGGCACCAACAAAACAGACCAGTGAAGATGAAGTCAAGGGGTTTATTAACAAAATAAACCAAGTCCAGGCAAAACTTCACTGGAGCTAATATCAGGCAAACAAAACAAAGGGAAGCCAGAAGTAGTCCCGATCCGTGCATAAGTCGTTGTTTAACTTGCCAAGTGAACGGATGCGACACGGAAAATCCCGGGTCCTGGGTCCCACTGGAACGGACGAAGTCCAAGCAAACTTCAGTCAGCAGCAAGCAGTACTGATCTGCACCTGGATGAGGGAAGATAACAGTGGGCACTGACCGACCTGGGAGGCCACCTTTTATGTGCCTGATAACAAATCCCAGAGCGCCAAGTGTCCACTCCCCATAGGTCATGATCCTGCCCTACACCTGTGTACAAGGCTTTGGTCAGTCATTAGTCAATTAGACCAATGCCAGCCCCCTAATCTGCTTTGAACTTGCAGCCAGGTGCTATTCCCTTCGCTGGTCGGCGAAGCGCGTACACGCGAACGCATATCCCCTTGCAAACCCGTTTTCAAATGTATATGCGGATGCACGACAGGCTCTGCGAGAGTGCGCCGACATGGACACTGGAATCCACAACAGACACCAGAGACTAGCCCAGCCAAGCTGTCCTCGAAAGCCATGCTGTCTTCCCCTCCGGCGCACATGCGAACGCGTCCCCGCGTCGGTTCACAAAGAGGTCGGAGCTAGTGTATTAATGGAGACACACGTAACCTGTCCCACAGCTCCACAAGGACCCTTTTTGGTCACACCAGAGTGCAAGACAAGTGAGGATCTTATAATAACCACACAAAGGCCATATGCCAAAAACCAGGTATGTGAAAGCCAACAATCTATCCATGAGACAGATAACAGTCAGCATAACTTACAATGGCAGCCTTGTGCACTATGAGATATTCCAAACCAGCTCTCATCTTACTGAGAGCCAGTAAGCCTCAAAGTGGCTTCACATCTGTTGGATGGCTGGGGTGGACCTGCGAACCTAGATCAATATCATTAGGGTGACAAAAAGTTTTCTGATTGTCCTAACATAATATTCAATATCCTTTCTATACAGTATCATGTAAAAACTCATTTGCATAATCATGGCCATATGGGAAAGACATGCAAATGAGCAGAATCTGCCTTGTTTTTCAGCTGAAAACCCATTTGCATGGAAAAATTGCAATCTACACTACTCATGTTGTCATAAGACTATGAAACCAATAGATGGCACTGTTCATGAGTCATGAACAGCGCAATCGAAATATTCAAAATAATATTTGAAATGATATCATACAAAGCATAGCACTAGAATCAAGCTTCTCTCTCTCACTCTCACATCAAACTCCACAAAATGGCTGCTGGGGAGTGTCTTCATTTATATAGTGAAGAGGTAAGCAACTTTCCAATTGGTTGCTAGGGATGTTGCTAAGCTGTGACGAAGCCTTCTCATTGGCCCTTCAAGCTTGTAGAAGGGAGGGATGATCACCTGATGTGTACTGTGTTATAAAAAATGATGAATATTCGTCATTATGAATATATTGCACTATATTCTAAATATTTGCAAATTCTTGAAGTGCCGATATTCGCAAAACAAATTAGCATTTCGAATATCCGTGCTTAACACTATATAGCACTATATTCTAGATTTTTGTGAATTCTCGAAGTGCTGATATTCGCGATAAAAATTTGCGTTTTTACTACTTGCCCGCCTAGTGACGTAAGCGACGGATGTCTTCTCCAGATCTTGGATGGGCAGTAGCTGCCTACTGTCCTCTAGAAGCTCATCCTCGCTGTATAGTGGAGCTGAGCCCACAGCATACAATACTCCTGTGGCTGAGGGAATAGCAAAGAACAAAGGCAGGTTAAGAACACAGGGCCTGCTCCTGGGCCATGCCAACTAGGGTTGTGTCTGACAAACCCACCGACTGTTGGCTAGTAGTGATGAGCAGCATAAGCAATATTCAAATTTGCAATATTTCGGCCACATATTCATGATTGCAAAAATCTGTAATGTAATATGCACATATTCATGACCTACAATAAACAGACAACAACACCAAGTCTGTGCTAACCAGTAACCTATCTATAAGTCAAGTACACTCATCATACCCTATAATTGTAACCTTGTACACTATGAGACACGCAAAACCAGCTCTCAAAAGAGTGAGAGCCCATAAGCCTCAAAGTTGCTTGATTTAAGTTGGATGGCTTGGGGAACCTGCGCACCTAGATCATTATCATTAGGGTGACAAAAATAGTCATTTTTTTTGGGGGGGGGGTGCCAACTAACTCTTCTTTCACTGCTTAGAAGAATAATCAATAACCTTTCTATACTGTTTTGTCATGTAAACTCATTTGTATAAACTTAAATAAGGGAAAGACATGCAAATTAGCAGAATCTGTTTTTCAGCTGAAACACTATTTGCATGTTTTTCCAATATTCTGGTTTATGCAAATGAGTTTACATGACAAAACGGTATAGAAAGCTTATTGAATATAATATTAGGACAATTAAAAAAAACTGAAAATTTGTATGCAGCATTCCTAAGCAGTGAGTAAATAGTTAGCTGGCATAAAATGAAAATGATCTAGGTGCACAGGTCCCCCCAAACCATCCAACTTAAATCAAGCAACTTTGAGGCTTACTGGCTCACAGTCATATGAGAGCTGGAATGCCGCTGGAGTGCCTCAGATGGGATTGAATGTTTAGGAGTGATAGAAATTGATAAAATAAAGTCCGATGATGATGGGATGGAACGTTTATGGAGTGATAGATCATAAATATAAAAAAAAAAAAAAGAAGCTGGTCCTGGCAATGTCATAGCCCATGAGGTTTATCTGAGGTGTGATTATTGCTAGTTATCTCATAGTGCCATTGTAAGGTACACTCAGCATACCCTATAATTGTAACCTTGTACACTATGAGACACACAAAACCAGCTCTCATCAGAGTGAGAGCCCGTAAGTGTACCTGTCTCATGGATAGGTTGCTGGCTTGTACACACCCAGCTTTTGGCATATAGCCTTTGTGTGATTGTTTGTTATATGTAATGATTTAATAATATAACATGTATAAAAAGAAATTATAAATGATATTTTAAAAAATACTTCTAATAAAAATTTATTAATGATAGGTAAAATATTAACTATAAAAAAAATCTAGAATATTCGCAATTACCAAGATATAGCATTATATTCTAGATCTTCACGATTTCTCGAAGTGCCGATATTTGCGATTAGAATATTTGCGCACAACACTATTGGCTAGGGGTGTCTGATGTCACTTGGGATGAAGTGGATGACCGAGTTAACCAATCAAGAACAGCTGGGTTGCTGGTCAAGACACGACCACTAGATGACACCGGAAGCTCAGCCCTCTCACTGCAACTCCTGCTGCCATGCCCCCTTACTCTGATCCGACCTCTGCCTCTGGCACTTATCTGTCTGACATACTTTTAGCTGAACTAAATAAATTAAAAGCAAATTAAAACACTTCTAAAAGTGGGAAACATATTTTTTATTTTATACTTAAATAGTCCACTAAACGCTTTCACCACTAATAACTGCAACAGTGAAGTGCGTATATATTTTTCATTCTGTACTGAAATAGGCCACTAAACGCTTTCCCCACAAATATCAGCAACAGTGAAATGCATATATATTTTTCTTTTTATACTGAAATAGGCCACTAAATGCTTTCGCCACAAATAACTGCAACAGTGAAGTGCGTATACATTTTTATTTCTGTACTGAAATAGGCCACTAAATGGTTGCAACAAATAAAACTGCAGAAGTGAATTGAGAATATATTTTTATTTTTGTACCGAAATAGGCCACTAAATGCTTTCACCACAAATAACTGCAACAGTGAAATGCATATATATTTTTATTTTTGTACTGAAATAGGCCACTAAACGCTTTCAACACAAATAACTGCAACAGTGAAGTGCATATATATTTTTCTTTCTGTACTGAAATAGGCCACTAAACGCTTTCAACATAACTGCAACAGTGAAGTGCGCATATATTTATCTTTTGTAGTGAAATAAGCCACTAAACGCTTTCACCACAAATTACTGCAACAGTGAAGTGCGTATATATATATTTTTTTCTGTACTGAAATAGACCACTAAACGATTTCACCACAAATATCTGCAACAGTGAGGTGCGTATATATTTTTATTTTTGTACTAAAATAGTCCACTAAACCATGGGTGTACATAGAAATAATGGGGCCCCATAGCAAAACTCAGAATTGCCCCCCCCCAATAAAAAGTACAATTATTAAAGCTGATTAGTGAGGGGTACATTAGGGGTTAAATAAAAGGTTAGGCTGTGTTCACGTCACGTTTTTGCCATCCGTTTTTATATATATGTTGGGGCATTTTTAGTCATGTCCCATCCTTTTAACTCAGAGGTAGTCTATCTGGAGCATCCAGAAGATGCCACAGGTCCCATATGAAAGAATATATATGCACTACAGTGAGCAGAGCTGAGGCTCCTGTCTTATTCTGATCCTAACAGCTCTAAGTACAGTCACCCTGCTGCAGCAAACAGCCCGTCTTCCTGTCAGCTCCTCTCACCTCAGCTCTGCTTAGGGATGCCACCCATACGGGAATGACCCGGACAGTCCGGGTTTGTAATTCTGTGCCCGGGTACAAGCCTTTCTCCTACCCGGGCACAGCGATCAACTGTGAGTGATGGGATGCTAGCGCAGGGTGGCGCTGACTTCAGATACGCCTACCCTCCCTCCTGTTCGGGTTTGGCTTGAAGAAAAGGTGGCAACCCTAGCTCTGCTCCATCACGCAGAGCGCTTCTGCTGCTGCTTCCTTCTGCCCTCTCACACAGCCTAGGAATAGTGAAGGCAGTGCTGGGGGTTAACAAGCAAAGAGAAGTGCAGGAGGACCCAGAGGAGGGTCAGCATGTGGGGACATCACTGCTGATAAAAGTAAATACAGGGCTGGCACTTTACCTGCTGCTAGCTGTGGGAGCAAACTTCCACCAAAGACATTACAGAGGGGCGGGCACATCAGGCACTGAGCTGCTACCTGATTGGAGGAAGCGGCTGCTCACTCTCCCTCCCTCCTTCCTTCCACTCGGGGCATAGCCTGCTGTTTTCAGCGCAGCACTAGCGCTGCGCATAATGCCAAGTGAAAATGTAAATATGTAATGGCACTGGGGTGTTTGGGGTGGCAATGGGCCTCTCATTGACACTGGGCCTGGGGCTGTCGACCCAAACACCCCATTGCCAGTATTTATTTCTCTACTGTTACTAATGCAGCGTGTATTCAGGTCAGAAAGGGGGCGGGGCCATGCAGCCTGGCCAGGCCCCCTAAGCCCACGGGCCCCATAGCCAGTGCATGGTCTGCCTATATTGACGGTACACCACTGCACTAAACGCTTTTCAACATAGCACTTGCACCCCAATAACAAGAACATATTGCTGGAATGACAGAGCTGTATAATGGCTATTTGGATCCCCAAATAATCTTTCCCTGCACTTATAAATCACTTTTCTGGCACTGTCTCTAGCGCCTTCTGACGTCTCTCCCTGCACTAAGATGCTGTGAAATGATTCCTCCCTATCCTGTCCCTGCACTTATATATCGTTTTTTCTTTTTTTCACAATGAGATTTTTCCCATGCTGTCCCTAGCGCCTTCTCACATCTGTCCCTGCACTCAGATTGCTGGAAAATGTCTGACTCTAAGATGTCCGCCGTATTTATAAAGCTGTGACATCACAGTACTGGCTGCTGATTGGCTGCATGCATGGCATTATGGGTCGGCCCGCCTTCCCAGAGTTCCTTGCCCCATGTCCTTACACATGAAGCCGCCATTTTAGGAAAAATTGCGATTCATTACCATGAAGCGCGAGGAAATTCGCATTCGTTGCAAATCAAATTTTTCCTGAAATTTGTATAGAATTCCACTTCGTCAGCTTTGATTTGCTAATCTCTAGGTGCAATAACAGGGAGCTGCGATAACACCCCCCTCCCCGTCATTGTACCCCTCAGGTGGCGGTATCTGACTGTAAAAACAGTTTGAAAATAACCAAAAGAAAAATTATGTAATCAAACTTACCGCGTCCATTTGCTCACGACGGGCCAGCCGCTGCCAACTTGCTTGAAGATCTGGTGCGAAATCTAGCGCGGCAGGAGATTACGCCATCATGTCGTCCGACGTGGTGACATCATACGTCACCATGCACGGGATTTCAGCTGAGATCTTCAATCAAGATGGGGGCTGGCAGCCCATCATGAGCAAATGGAGGAGGTAAGAATGGATTTTTTAGTTTTTTATACTATTTCTGGTTAAATCGATTCGCTAACACGAAGCACGAGGAAATTCAGCTTTGATTCGCTCTTCTCTAATAGTGGGTATAAGCATTGCATGAAAGGGTTTACTAGGAAATGATCCTGCAGATGCTTTAATAACTGACTAATAAAAGAACATAAGTGACTAATGTGATGTCCTAGAATTTAGTAAAATCATGTATGTTAAAATGCCCTTGATGGTGATGAAGATTTATCTATAAGGTCTCTTTAAAAGACCTAAAAGTTTAGCTGGCACAATTTCTTGCTGCTTTTGCTTTTTCATGCTGATTTCCAGAATGAAAGCATTGCAATTTGTAGCCATTTAATATTTAAAAGGGCATTTTATACCAGACTCACATTAAATCATCCTGCAGATCTAGAGTCTGCAATATTGTTCTTTACCTAGAACAAGTGCTATTAGCAAGGAACATATTGCCGATGTGAGGAAAATGAGGCTGTGCATGTTTAATCCATAAATAGCCGCTAATTTATAATTTAACATTATGCATTGTATGCTACAGAAGAAGATGAAAGGAGAACCTGAAGGAGGAGATTAGATTTAATCAACAGTTTAGAAGCCAACCTCGAGGGATGTATTCAGCCTGGACTTACAAAACACAACTTTTTACAAAATGTCTTGTTTAATCTTTTTGATCAAAACTGTGCTCCTTACACAGGATATAATGGAGTCCTGGACCCACCATTATGTGATAATCTGGGGGTTGGGGTGGGAAGAAATGAACAATGATGCAACAACACAAAGATGCCTGAAGGAAAACTCTGCTTCTGAGCAGCAATATAGATATATACATATATTAGGCTTTGCACAGGTTTATTTAATCAACTTTGTTTGTTGTTTCTTTGAGTGGTTCAAAGATATCCATAGTGACCTCCATAACAGTAGTGACATCCACAGTGCTCCCATAACAGTGACATCCACAGTGCTCCCATAACAGTGACATCCACAGTGCTCACATAACAGTGAAATCTACAGCGGCCCCATAACAGTGACATCCACAGTGCTCCCATAACAGTGACATCTACAGTGTCCCCATAACAGTGTCAACCACAGTGCTCCCATAACAGTGACATCTACAGTGTCCCCATAACAGTGACATCCACAGTGCTCACATAACAGTGACATCCACAGTGCTCCCATAACAGTGACATCTACAGTGTCCCCATAACAGTGTCAACCACAGTGCTCCCATGACAGTGAAATTAACAGTGGCCCCATAACAGTGACATCAACAGTACTCACATATCTGTGACATCCACAGTACCCCATAACAGTGACATACACAGTGGCCTCAAAAAAGTGGCATCCACAGTGCTCCCATAACAGTAATATCCACAGTAGCCGTATAAACGTGACATTCACAGTACCCCCATAACAGTAACATCTACAGTTCTCCTATAGCAGTGACATCCACATTGTCCCCATAAGATATGGACAGGGAACCCATATGTGTGTCACCCTAATAGTGACATCCATAGAGCTCCCATACCAGTGACATGCAGAGTGCCCCTACAGCAGTGACATCCACAGTGGGGAAAAACTGTGACATCCATAGTGCTTCCATAACAGTGACATCCACCCATGAGGTTTTGCTCATGAAGCACATAACAACTGAGAGGGAAAAGAAGTGACAGATATTCCAATTTTATTTTTTTTGCATTTTTTTGTACCATAAGCAATCTATGAAATGTAAACCCAGCCTGTACAGCAAGCCTGACAGCTCATCCAGATCAGCTGAGTAGCAGCTCAGATCCAGGAAAACCATTGTGGAGGCCAAAAGGAACAGAACTATTGTACAAAGAGCAGGGGCGTAGCTAGAAATGACTGGGCCCCATAGCAAAAAAAATTTATGGGCCCCCCAGTCCCGGATCTCCCACCCCAACATCCCCACACCACACTATTAAAGGGATTCTGTCATCAGATTTAACCCCTCTAATCTAAACATATGCTCATGTCCAGACTAATAAGAAGAATCCTAAGCTGGCCTTATTAAACCTCACTGTGGCTCTATTTGCCCAAAAAACAGGTTTTTATAACCTGTCAATCACTTACTTAAGGTGCCCAAGGTGAGGTCCGTTAATACAGGGTGCCCGGCCGCACCCCTTGCTGTCCGTTGCCCAGCGCCGCCTTCCCTGTCTTCAGTGCAGCCTTCTACAGCTCAGCGCCGCCTCCGCAATCCTCCCCGTCCCAGACGGCAAGGGGTGTCTTCGGGCACCCTGTATTAACGGACCTCCCCTTGGGCACCTTAAATAAGTGATTGACAGGTTATAAAAAACAGTTTTTTTGGCAAATAGAGCCACAGTGAGGTTTAATAAGGCCAGCTTAGGTTTCTTCTTATTAGTCTGGACATGAGCATATGCTTAGGTTAGAGGGGTTAAATCTGACAGAATCCCTTTAAATAATGCAGCTGCGCCTCCCAGGCTTGAGCAGGTATATGTCTGAATATGGATTAGGGAAGATGCTGAGATCTGGCTGTACCTCACTTTGAGGTACAGCCGGATCTCAGCATCTTCCCTATTCACACATATACCTGCTCAAGCCTGGCAGGCGCAGCTGCATTATTTAATAGTGTGGTGTGCGCCCCCCCAACATAATAAACATTGGTGGCGCAGTGCGCCCCCCCAACATAATAAACATTGGTGGCGCAGTGCGCCCCCCCTCCCTACTATAATAAACATATAAACATTGGTGGTGCAGTGCGCCTCCCCCAACACCCCAGTATAATAAACATTGGTGGCACAGTGCGCCCCCCCCCCAACATAATAAACATTGGTGGCGCAGTGCGCCCCCCTCCCTAGTATAATAAACATATAAACATTGGTGGCGCAGTGCGCCCCCCCAACACCCCAGTATAATAAACATTGGTGGCGCAGTGCGCCCCCCCCAACACCCCAGTATAATAAACATTGGTGGCACAGTGCGCCCCCCCCAACATAATAAACATTGGTGGCGCAGTGCGCCTGCCCTCCCTAGTATAATAAACATATAAACATTGGTGGTGCAGTGCGCCCCCCCAGTATAATAAACATTGGTGGCGCAGTGCCCCCCCCCCCCCTCCCTAGTATAATAAACATATAAACATTGGTGGGCAGTGCCAATGAGGGTTAAAAAAAATTAACTCACCTCCTCCAATTGATCGCGTAGCAGCCGGTCTCCTGTACTTTCTTCAGGACCTGTCAAAGGACCTGTGGTGATGTCACTGAGCTCATCACATGATCCATCACATGATCCATCACCATGGTAATGGACCATGTGATGGAGGCTGGAGCTCAGTGACGTCACCACAGGTCCTGAAGAAAGCACAGGAGACCGGCAGCAGCTACGCGATCAATTGGAGGAGGTGAGTTAATTTTTTGTTTTTATTTTTTAACCCTCATTGGCACTTCCCACTGCCCACCAATGTTTTTATGTTTATTATACTGGGGGGGCCGCACTCAATGTTTATTATACTGGGGGGGGGCCCGCACTCAATGTTTATTATACTGGGGGGGGGCGCCGCACTCAATGTTTATTATACTGGGGGGGCCGCACTCAATGTTTATTATACTGGGGGGGGGGCGCACTCAATGTTTATTATACTGCCGGGGGCGCCCGCACTCAATGTTAATGAAGATAACTGACCTGTTAATACAAATGCAGGAGGCGGGTGCCGGAATCAAATAGCGGCACCCGACCTCTATGACAGGGAGCGGCACCTGAGGGGTTAACTGCCGCTGATCGCAGCTCTCTGTCATAGAGGTCGGGTGCCGGCTATGTGATTCCGGCACCCGCCTCCTGTATTTGTATTAACAGGTCAGTTATCTTCATTGGTGGCGGCGGCGCAGTGGCCACAGCCCCTCCTCCGGCCCTGTCCCTCCTCTTATTGGCCGCGGCGGCAGCAGCACAGGGGGGAGGGAGAGACCATCTGGAGCCCTGCCCCTATCACAGCGCCACGCCTGGCCCACTCGCCACATTTTTATTTTATTTATTTTTATCCTCAGTCGCGGCGGGCCCCCAGTGGTGTAGGGCCCCATAGCCATTGCTATGGCTGCTATGGCGATCCCTACGCCACTGACAAAGAGGGAGGTATGTAACAATACGCATACCTCAAAACGAGAGATGAGCAAACCGAAGTTGATAAAGTGGAATTTGATCTGAATTTCAGGAAAAATTTGATTTGCACCGAATCTGAATTTCCTCACGCTTAGTGGCTGCTGCACGTGTTAGGAAATGGAGCAAGGAACTCTGGGAACGAGGGCTCACCCACAATGCCATGAATACAGCCAATCAGAAGCCAGCCCTGTGATGTCACAGCCCTATAAATAGCCTCAGCCATCTTGGATTCAGACATTTTCCAGTGTACTTAGTGCAGGGAGAGACGTTAGCAGGCGCTAGGGGACAGTGCTAGGAAAGACTTGAAAACTTATATTTTGCTCAATAGAAGTTCAGGGAAAGGATAGGGAGGAATCATTTCACAATATTGAAGCAGAACAGGGTTCAGTAGGGAAGTTTACAGCCTGGGTAACAGGAACAATCCTATTACACCTTGCTGCACTGTCTGCGGATCCAAATTGCCATTATACAGCTCTTTAATCCCAGCAAACCGTTCTTGTTATTGGGGTGCAAGTGCTGTGTGATACAGCCATTAACAGGGTATATTACAAGGAAATATTTCTACGTCTTATTTGCCCTTGTGCAGTGCAGTTATATGCTCTAAAGCATTTTTTGACTTGTATTAGTGGTAAAAAAAAAAAAAAGGGGGGCTTATTAGACATTGTGTGGTGAAGTAAGAAAATTGCAACCCTTTTTGGCGTGTATTAGTAGCAAAAAAAATTATATTTCCCATTCAGCGGTGATGTTATATGATCAAAAGCCCTTTTTGGCATGTATTAGTGGTACAAAAAAAAGTATTTGCCGTTGTGTGGTGAAATGAGAAAATTACAGCCCTTTTTGGCATTTATTAGTGGCAAAAAACATATATTTGCCGTTCAGCAGTGCAATTTTATGTTTTCAAGCCCTTTTTGGTCTGTATAATTGGCAAAAAAATATGTATTATTTGCCGTTCAGAGGTGCCGTTATATGTTCTATAGCCCTTTTTGGAGTATATTAGTGGCAAAAAAAATATATATTATTTGCCCTAAGTTATATGTTCTAAAGCCCTTTTTGCTGTGCATTAGTGACAAAAAAATATATATTATTTGCCGTTCAGCGGTGCAGTTATATGTTCTAAAGCCCTTTTTGTGGCGAATATAAGTGGAAAAAAATAAGGGCCTATTTGCTGTTCAGCGGTACAGTACAGTTATATGTTCTAAAGCCCTTTTTGGCATGTATTAGTGAAAAAAATGGGTTTATTAACTGTTGTGTGGTGAAGTGAGAAAATTGCAATGTTTTAAATAAATTTTTATTTATTTATTTGATCTAACAGAATGTTAGACAGAGAAGTGCAAGGCCCTGCACAGGGAACTGGCAGAGGCCTACATGTTTCTGGCGCAGGCAGAGTTCGCAGCAGAGTAAGGGGGCATGGCAGCAGGAGTCGCAGCGAGCGGCCTGAGCTCCCGGTGTCATCTAGCGGTCGTGTCTTGACCAGCAACCCAGCGGTTCTTGAATGGTTGACTCGGTCATCCACTTCGCCCCAAGTGACATCAGACACCCCCAGCCAAGAGTCGGTGGGTTTGTCAGACATAACCCTTAGTTGGCATGGCCCAGGAGCAGGTCCTGTGTCCTCAACCTGCCTCTGTTACTTTCTGTTCCCTCAGCCAGAGAAGTATTATATGCTGTGGGCTCAGCTCCACTATACAGCGAGGACAAGCTTCTAGAGGACAGTCAGCAGCTACTGGCCAGCCAAGATGTGGAAGAAACATCCACCGCTTCCTCCAGTAGGCGGGCAAGTAGTGATAAGGAGAGTGGCATGGGAGCTCGTGTTGCGAGTGGTCAGGCTCCTGACCCAGAGACCGTTGAGGAGGACATCAGTGACGTTCTTGATGATGATGATGTAGCTGATCGCACTTGGGAGCCAGATGAATTAGGGGCTTCATCATCATCGGGAGAAGATGGTGGCAGCTTGCCCGTGAGGCAGAGTCGGAGCCAGCAAGTCACCAGCGTGGCCGGGAGTCAGCAGGGTGTCAGCAGTGGGAGATTGGGAGTTAAATGTGCCACCTGCTTTGCAGGAGCCTAAATGCCTGGAAAGTAGTGGTGCAGTGGATCACATAAGCAGAATCGGTAGCAGTTAGTCAGTGCGGAGTGTTAAACTCACCTACTTGTCGGTGTGGCGGTTTTTAGTTAAGCCGCCGGAGGAGGTGAACATAGACATTTTTAGAATTTGTGGACAGAAGGTGAAGCATGGCCAGGGTGTCAATGTTGGCACCACAGCCCTGTGTCAACATGTGCAGCGTCACCATAAATTGGCCTGGGAGAACTGTGGCTCCGATGTAATAGTTCAGCCTGCTGCAACAACCGCTGCATCACCCAGTGGGACGTACCCGATTTCAGGCAGTCAAGGCTCCACCATTCATCCAACGGCGCAGAAGCTGATTGTGCTCCTGGCCAAGTTGCTGGTGCTGCAGTCCCTCCCTTTCCATGTGGTGGACTTCGCACCTTTCAGCGAACTGATGACTTGTGCCGAGCCAAGGTGGAGACTCTCAAGCCATCATTTCTTTGCCAAAGACTGCACACTTATGTAGAACAGAAGATGGGCCAGTCCTTGATCTTGTCGGTGTCTGCCAAAGTGCACGGCAGCGCCGACGTGTGGAACTGTAACTATGGTCAGGGACAATACATGTCCTTTACAGCCCACTGGGTGAATGTGGGTCCTGCACAGCCACACCAGCAACCTGGCCAGGTGACACCGCTTCCGCCTCCTCGTTCTCATGCCGTTGGTCCTTCGACAATGTCCGCCTCTGCCTCCTCATCCTCCACCGTGTCCTCAGCCTCTACTGCAGGGACAATTCACAGTGCCCCTCCATCATACCACATGTGCAGGGCACGGCTGTGTCACGCTGTTCTGCACCTCATTTGCCTGGACGAACGGAGTCATACAGGGGAGGAACTGCTCCGTGTCCTTCATGAAGAAATCGAATCCTGGCTTTCTCCGTGACAACTCAAAATCGGAACCATGGTGACCGACAACAGGAAAACATGGTGTCGGCGCTACGTCAAGG
The DNA here is from genome assembly GCF_905171765.1 of Bufo bufo. Taxonomy (NCBI): domain Eukaryota; kingdom Metazoa; phylum Chordata; class Amphibia; order Anura; family Bufonidae; genus Bufo; species Bufo bufo. The sequence goes on from NC_053389.1 coordinate 85,279,289, forward strand.
AAGGCTGACCCGTGTGCCCTGCATGACACACGTGTTCAATCTGGTTGTCAAGTGTATCCTGAAGTCTTCCACCCATCTGCAAGACATCCTAAAAATGGCCAGGTAACTTTGCATGCACTTCAGCCACTCGTACACCACAAAGCACACCCTTCTTAAGATGCAGAGGCAGAACGGCATCCCCCAACATTGGTTGTTATGCGACGTTTCCACCTATTGGAATTCCACCCTCCATATGTTGGACCGACTATACGAACAGAGAAAGGCCATAAACGATTTTTTGATCATCCAAGCGGACAGGAGTACTCCCCTGTGTAACTTCGATGTCAGCCAGTGGCAGCTAATGCGTGACACCTGCCGTTTATTCAGGCCCTTTCAGGTGGCCATGTTATTTGTCAGTCGCCAGGACTACGGAATGAACAACGTCATTCCACTGCTTCATGTCCTGGAAAAGATGGTGGCAAATCTGGCTGGTCAGGGGACTTGAGATGTGGTGCTTAGATCTCATGGCCACATAAGCCCTGTGGGGGCTGAACTGGAGGAAGAGGACATTGGAGCACAAGCAATATGTAGCAAAATGGGTGTTTTTTTAGGTGACAGGATAGGAGGAGCAGCCAGGGGAGCTACAGGGCAATGAGGAAGACGAGGCAGAGGACCCAGACACACACACTTTATCCAGATCACCTCCCTGGTCAATATGTAGTCCCGACTCCTGAAGCCTTGGGGTGTGTCCCCTTTGCGGTCAGCACGAAAATAGAAAAGAACGGCTCCAGATTCAAATAGAGGTCCTCTAAAAACGTATTCTTTATTCACATATATAATGCTTACAGCAGACACATCCACCTGGTATACAAGACTTGTTGATGCTTTTCGGACACTTGGTCCTTAGTCGTAACGAGGACCCAGACACACTGTGGCAGTATACAGTGAAGATGGAGGCAGGGAGTCCCTCTGATTCACTTGCACAAATGGCCAGATGCATGCTCACTTGCGTAGTGAAAGACGAATTGTCACCATTCAGCAGAGGGATGACTTCTGGCTCTCCACCTTGTTGGACCCTCGCTACCGGTACAAAATGGGGGCTTTTTTTACACCCGCTGAGAGGGAGGACAAACTGAACTACTATAGAGACATCCTATGTAGTCATTTGGCCGCTGCCTATCTGCGCCATCGTCCATCCTCTTGCAGGTCTGACCGGGGGGCCATCTGCGCTCACGTTCCTCTGCCATGGCTGCTGTGGCAGGGTGGGAGAAGGAGCACTTCCTGCTCCATCAGCAGCAACTTGAGTCTCCACACTCCACACTCTCCACACTCTGTCATTGTGCCACTCTGTGGTCGCCTCATGCTGCTGTTGCTGCCACCACCACCACACTGTCATTGTGCCACTCTGTGGCCTCCTTCTGATACCGCTGCTGCCTCCACCTCCACACTCTGTCATTGTGCCACTCCTAGTCCTCCTGATGCTGCCACCACCACCACACTGTCATTGTGCCACTCTGTGGCCTCCTCCTGATGCTGCTGCTGCTGCCGCCACCTTCACCCTCTGTTGTTGTGCCACTTGGTGGCTTCCCGATGCTGCTGCTGCGACCTCCACAATGTCATTGTGCCACTCTTTGGCCTCCTTCTGATGCTGCTGCCACCTCCAGGCTCTATCATTGGGTCACTCTGTGGTCTCCTCAAGTTGCTTCAACCTCACCACTATGTCATAGGGACACTCTGTGGACTTCTCATGCTGTTCCCATCCTCCCCACCTCATGACTGGGCCACTATTTTGCCCTTTGGCCCAGCTAAAATCATCATTTATTTGACCATTCTTCTGATCTGTCAGAAGCAAGGAAAAATGATCCTGTCTATGTAACAGCTGTAAGGCCTGCATGACATGGTCCCTATTTTGCATCAGAATTGGCTTATGATTTGGTAGCCAAAAGCATGAGTGGGTACGAAACACAGAAGACATGCAAATATTCTATTCACGTGTCATCTCTGTTTTGGATCCACTCCTGTTTTTTTTTTGCTTTAACAATACTGATGGATAACTGACCAAATGATAACCGAGTGAAGGCGGATGCTCCACAGACAGGATCCTTTTTTTGGGGGGTTATTGTTCTGACGGATCAGAGAAAGGGCAAAATAATCAGTGATGTCAACACAAAACTACTGCTGACATCCTCTCCACTCTGTCGGGGGGCTCTACTTGTATAAGCGTTTAATAGAACAGGTTCTGTAGACATCTATGTGGAATCAGCTGCCGACAGTGTAAAAGAAGTGTGCTTCTTCTTGACGCTAACATTGACCTGTAAGGCTAAGTTCACACTTGAGTTATTTGGTCAGTTTTGGCCCCGTAACTGTCCAAATAAGTGAAGTGTGCAGTGATTCTAAGAGCGACGCCTGTCATCTGCATGTCATAATTACTCACAGTATTGTTTCACTACAACAGCAGACTCCCTATGCGTGTTACTGCAAGACTATAAAGGCTCTCTGCAGCCAGGAAATAGACGTTTTTTTAACTCAATTCGCCACAAATAAAGTCGGAGCGAACCAAATTTTTTCCCCAAAAATTTGGTGAATCGGCTGAATCTAATTTTTGAGAAATTCTCTCATCTCTAGTCACAGTGATGGCTAATCTCCGGCACTCCAGCTGTGGTAAAACTATGACTACCAGCATGCCCCATTCCTTTCTGTGGAGTTCTGAGAACAGCCTAGCAAGTGTGCATTTTGGCAGTTGCAGTTTTACCACAGCTGGAGTGCCGGAGGTTAGCCATCACAGATATAGGATATTCTTTATACAATGATTAAGTCCATATGGCATTGTATTAATTTTGTTATACTGTTATATGCCCTTCTTTATGTTTTGTCTTCAATAATTGGATTTGCATTTGTTTGTATAACTTTCGGTTTGTATGAGAGAATATAATAAGTATGTACTTTATTTATGAATTTGGAAAATGAGGAATTAAGTTTATAATTAGGGTTGAGCGAACCCGAACTGTAAAGTTCGGGTTCGTACCGAACTTTAAGATTTTTGGACCCCGAACCCGAACATTTCTGTAAAAGTTCGGGTTCGGCGCTTTCTTGGTGCTTTTTGAAAGGCTGCAGAGCAGCCAATCAACAAGCGGTTGACTGTCTGACCTTAGAAGCCATCATAGACATGCCTACTAATGGCATGTCTGTGATTGGCTAGAGCAGCATGTGACCCAGGCTTTATATAAGCTTGATTCACGTAGCGCTGCACGTCACTCTGCTGTTACAAGTGTAGGGAGAGGATGCTGCTGGACTTGTGATTTCAGGGAGGGAATAGGAGAGAATCTAACTCAGCGATCTACATAGAAATAGTTGTGTGGGTGCAGGGCACAATCGTTTTACTCTACCCTAAGCCCATTGACCCCAAAAAAAAAAACTTTTATAATTCTGCTAGTTAGGTGGGCGGCGGCGGCGGCCATTTTCTGCAAGCTCAGTGCACCAGCACTGCATCTGAACATTTGGGACATTGCAAATCACCATTTTTTGGGCAATCTACAACATCTGGATTAGTCAGTGTGCAATTTAAGATAGAACCCATCATTTCTGGGGTTTTAAAAACATACTTTTTTTGGCAAAAAACTGTATTTTCCTGATCTGCAAGTGTTAAATTCAAGTTTAATATATACAGCTTTCATATTCTGTTACCAAAAAAAACACTTTTTTGGCAATCTAAAATATCTGGATTAGTCAGTGTGCAATTTAAGCTAGAAATACACCCATCATTTTCTGGGGTTTTAAAAAAACACTTTTTTGTCAAAAACAGTATTTTCCTGATCTGCAAGTGTTAAATTCAAGTTTAATATATATATAAAGCTTTCATATTCTGTTACCAAAAAAACACTTTTTTGGCAATCTACAACATCTGGATTAGTCAGTGTGCAATTTAAGGTAGACATACACCCATCATTTTTTTGTAAAACCACTATTTTCAGGCCTTGCAGCATCAGCACGTGTGAAATTACAGGCTTATATACTGCTGTCATATTGAGTTGTTAAACAAACACTCGTTTGGGCCAAAAAAAAATTGTTGGCAGCCTTTGATGCAGATGTCATTGTGAGATAAACCCTTAATACATTTGGGTTAGATTCAGAGATTTTAAATACCACCATTTGGTGCACCAATATTGAATTCAGGCCTACACTGGTTCAGACCGTGTAAGATACACCCTCTACATACAGGGGTTTGATTCAGGTATTTGAAATACAGCCATTTGAAATACAGCCATTTTGGGCAAAGAAATCTTTAATTTAGGCCTACACTGGTTCAGGCTGTGTGAGATGCACCCTCTACATACAGGGGTTTGATTCAGGCATTTGAAATACAGCCATTTTGTGCAAAGAAATCTTTAATTCAGGCCTACACTGGTTCAGGCCGTGTGAGATACACCGTTTACATACAGGGGTTTGATTCAGGCATTAGAAATACAGCCATTTTGGGCAAAACAATCTTTAATTGAGACCTAGTCTAGTTTAGGCCGTGTGAGATACACCCTTTACATACTGTCATTCTATTCTACTATTAATTAAACACCCATTTAGGGCAAGATCCTAAATTCAAAAAATATGAGGAAAGCGTCAAATAAGGGACGTGGCCCAGGTAGTGGTGCTGCTGGTGGAGCTCCTGTTGCAGGGAGAGGACGTGGTCGATCTGTGCCAGCTACACACACAAGTGAAACCCCATCCTTAGGTGCAAGTAGGCAACAAAACCTGCAGCGGTATTTGCTCAGGCCTAATGCTGCTCTACGAATGGTGAGGCCTGAACAAGTACAGGCGATAGTAGATTGGGTTGCTGACAGTGGATCCAGTTCCTTCACATTGTCTCCCACCCAGTCTCCTGCTGTAAGACCACAGTTGGCACCTGCAGCCGATGTCCATCAGTCTATCGCCTCACTCCCTTGCAAATCAGCCAAGCAGTCTGAGCCCCAAGTCATGCAGCAGTCTCTTCTGCTTTTTGATGACTCTGTTAGCAAGGTTTCCCAGGGCAATCCACCTAGCCCTGCCCGATAAGTGAAAGAGATTAAGTGCACCGATGCCCCAACTGCTGGGGCTTTCGAAAGTGTGCAGACCGACAAGGAAGGCAGGGGTGAAGACTGGGTGGAAGATTATGTGGAGGAAGATGAGGTCCTCGACCCCACATGGAATCAATGTCAGGCGAGTGACCTATGTAGTTCAGAGGAAGAGGCGGTGGTCGCACAGAGCCACCAGCACAGCAGAAGAGGGAGCAGGGTGCAAAAGCGGAGCGGCCGTCCTCTAGACAGTACGTCTGCTACTGCCCACCGCAGCAAGGGACCGAGCACACCAAAGCCATCTCCAAGGAGTTCCCTGGCGTGGCAGTTCTTCAGACAATGTGCTGATGACAAAACACGAGTGGTTTGCACGCTGTGCAATCAGAGCCTGAAGCGAGGCATAAACATTCTCAACCTGAGAACATCCTGCATGACCAGGCATTTAAGTGCAAAGCACGAGCTGCAGTGGAGTAGACACCTCAAAAACCAAGAAAGGTCTCTGACTTCTCCTGCTTCCTCTTCTGCTGCAGTCTATTCATCCACCTCTGGAGTGACAGTGCCACCTGCCACCCCGCAAACAGAGGATCTGCCAGCAACACCAACACCTGGGTCACCAAGCATCTCCACAATGTCCCAAGGAAGCGTTCAGCTCTTCATCTCCCAAACGCTGGAGAGGAAGATAAAGTACCCCCCTACCCACCCGCGATCCCTAGCCCAGTCATTCTGTCTGGTGGAGACGGATAGTTTTAAAGGCCTTATGGCGGTGGCTGTCCCAGAGTACGTCGTGCCCAGCCGCCACTACTTTTCAAGGCGGCCATTTCTTCCCTGCACAAACAAGTAGGGGATAAAATCAGGTATGCACTGCGCAACACCATCTGTGGCAAGGTGCACCTAACTACGGATACGTGGACCAGTAAGCACGGTCAGGACCGTTATATCTCCATAACAGCACACTGGGTAAATGCAGTGGCGGCTGGGCCTGAGGCGGATAGCAGTTTGTCCTTCCACCACCGAGGATTGCAGGGCGCTTCAGTTTGCCTCCTGTTGCTTCCTCCTCCTAATCTGCTTCCTCATCCTCTACCAGCTCCTCATCCGGTTAGCGTAACACCACCAACTTCAGCACAGCCAGGTGTAAACGACAGCAGACAGTTTTAAAACGTATCTGTTTGTGGGACAAACCCCACACCACGCAGGAGCTGTAGATGGGCTTTGAACAACAGACCGATGAGTGGTTGGTGCCAGTCAGCCTCAAGCCCGGCCTGTTTGTGTGCAATAATGGGCGAAATCTCGTAGCAGCTCTGGGACTAGCCGGTTTGACGCACATCCCTTGCCTGGCGCATGTGCTGAATTTGGTGGTGCAGAGATTCCTTAAAAATTACCCCGATATGTCAGAGCTGCTGCATAAAGTGCGGGCCGTCTGTGCGCACTTTCATCGTTCTCACCCTGCTGCTGCTCGCCTGTCAGCGCTGCAGCGTAACTTCGGCCTTCCCGCTCACCACCTTATATGCGACTTGCCCACAAGGTGGAGCTCCACCTTGCACATGCTGGCCAGACTGTGCGAGCAGCAGCAGGCGATAGTGGAGTTTCAGCTGCAGCACGCACCGGTGAGTCATTCTGCGGAACAGCACCACTTCATCACCAATGACTGGGCCTCCTTGCGAGACCTGTGTTCCTTGTTGCGCTGTTTCGAGTACTCCACCAACATGGCCAGTGCCGATAACGCCATTCTCAGCATTACTATCCCACTTCTATGCCTCCTTGAAAAAACGCTTCTGGCGATAATGGAAGAGGATATGGCATAGGAGGAGCAGGAGGAGGAAGAGGGATCATTTCGTAGGGTTTCCGGCCAGTCATTTTCAAGTGGCTCCAAGGGTGGGTTTCTGCACCCACAAACCCAAGGTACACAATTGTCCAGCCAGGCCACAGTTCTGGAGGATGACGAGGTGGAGGATTAGGAGGAGGAGATGGAGGAGGAGGAACCAAGTTCACAGCAAAGTGGCACCCAGACCAGCTCATGGCCATCACTGGTGCATGGATGGGGGGATACAGAGGACACAGACGATACACCTCCAACAGAGGACAGCTTTTCGTTGCCTCTGGGCAGCCTGGCACACATGAGCGATTTCATGCTGCAGTGTCTCCGCAAGGACCGCCGAGTTGCCCACATTCTAACTTGTGCTGATTACTGGGTGGCCATGCTGCTGGATCCCTGTTACAAGGACAACGTACCGCCCTTTATTCCGTCACTGGAGCGTGATCGTAAAATGCGCAAGTACAAGCGCACGCTGGTAGACGCACTGCTGGTGGCAATCCCACCTGACAGCGGGGGCACAGTGGAAGCACAAGGCGAAGGCAGAGGATAAGGAAGAGATCGCCAACGCAGCTGGAGCACCGCCAGCACCTCAGAAGGCAGGGTTAGCATGGCCAAAATGTGGAAAAGCTTTGTCAGCAGGCCACAACAGCCAGCACCACCAGCTGATATGGAACGTCTTAGCAGGAGGCAGCATTTCACCAACATGGTGGAGCAGTATGTGTGCACACGCCTACACGTACTGAATGACGGGTCTGCCCCATTCAACTTCTGGGTCTACAAATTGGGCACATGGCCTGAGCTTGCCCTTTACGCTTTGAAGGTGCTGGCCTGCCCGGCAGCCAGTGTATTATCTGAACGTGTGTTTAGCATGGCAGGGGGCGTCATCACAGACAAGCGCAGCCGCCTGTCCACAGCCAATGTGGACAAGCTCATGTTCATTAAAATGAACCAGGCATGGATCCCTCAGGACTTGTCCGTACCTTGTCCAGAATAGACATGTATACCGGCACTAACCAGCCATTGTTATACTGCAGCGCAATTGCTCATGTTTGTATTTTGGATATTTCACACTCTTTTGGAGTGTACCTTAATTTAAAAAAATTAAATTAAAACCAAAAACCTGTGTTGGCTATTTCGTCCTCCTCCACCGCCGCTTCCACCTACTCCGCTACGTCCACCGCCTCCTCAAACTCCTACTCCATATGGAACTCCACCTCATAAATAATTTTTTTTATTTTTTTGTAAGTGTTTTATCTTTTATAATTTCACTACTTTGTCATTTACATTTTCTATACCTAGTAGGCCGGTTAAAATTTTTTATTGTCATTAACATTTTCGGGTGAAATTCCCAAATTTTTGGGTGTATAGTACCACTGCTATACCTAGTAGACCGGTAAATAAAATGAAAAAAAAATATCTGTAACATTTTCCGGTGAATTTAACTAATTTTTGGGTGTATTGTACCACTGCTATACCTAGTAGGCCGGTTAAAAAATAAAATAAATTGTCATTAACATTTTCGGGTGAAATTCACAAATTTTTGGGTGTATAATACCACTGCTATACCTAGTAGACCGGTAAAATAAATTAAAACAATTATCTGTTACATTTTCTGGTGAAATTAACCAATTTTTGGGTGTGATGTACCACTGCTATACCTAGTAGGCCGGTAGAATAAATAAAAAAAATTATGTTACATTTTCTGGGGAAATTAAATTTTTTTTGGGTGTATAGTACCACTGCTATACCTAGTAGGCTGGTTAAAAAAAAAATTGGCATTAACATTTTCAAGTGAAATTCACCAATTTTTGGGTGTATAATACCACTGCTATACCTAGTAGACCAGTAAAATAAATTAAAACAATTATCGTTACATTTTCTGGTGAAATTAACCAATTTTTGGGTGTGATGTACCACTGCTATACCTAGTAGGCCGGTTAAAAAAAAATATAAAATTGTCAGTTAAATTTTTGGGTGAAATTCACCAATTTGTGGGTGTATAGTACCACTGCTTATATCTAGTAGGCCAGTTAACAAAAATAAATAAATTGTTAGTTACATTTTTGGGTGAAATTCAGCAATTTTTGAGTGTGAAGTACCACTGCTATACCTAGTAGACCGGTAAAAAAAATAAAAATAAAAATTGGCAGTTACATTTTCGGGTGAAATTCACAAATGTTTGGGTATAATGTACCACTGCTATACCTAGTTGACAGCTTAATACAGTTCAATAATTTTTATTTAAAATTTTCGGGTGACAATAAACAATTGTTTTCTGTCATAGACCCCTGCTCTACCAAGTAGACAGGTTAAATTAATTTCTGTCATTTTTCTGTTACATTCTTGGGTTGACATTATACAATTTTAGACGTGAATAAACCCCTGCTCTGCATAGGTGACAGGGAATACAATTTCTGAAATGCTTCTTTAATTGATGATCGCCACCTCCTTTGATTCAATGCTTAAACTTAAACAAGTTGTACCACATTTGCACTTCAATACTTTGTCACACATTTCCGCTATACTCTTTTGTCCCACATTTGCGCCTCAATAGCTTTTCCCACATTTCTGCTCGATCCCAATTTTTTTAAATAAATTTATCTCCCTTAAATTTGGTCTCTATTTCTTACGCTCCCTCTCCGGCCTGGAGCCCTTATTCCCCGCCACTCGTGATCACCATGGTAGGCGCATAAAAGAACATCGAAAGTTGATAGAGCAGATATCATATTGGATCGTGAACATCACAGGGACGTGCGACATGGTGGGGCATTAAGTATGCACACGCCTACATGAACTAACTGACAGGGGTCAGCCCCTGCGTCTTCTGGGTCTCCAAATTGGGCACATGGCCTGAGCTTGCCCTTTACGCCTTGGAGGTGCTGGCCTGCCCTGCAGCCAGTGTATTGTCTGAACGTGTGTTTAGCACGACTGGAGGGTTATATTTCCCAATGTTTTAGGGTGTACCCTAATTTAAAAAAAAAATAAAAAAATTTAAACCAAAAAGCAGTGTAGGCTACCTCCTCCACCGCCACTTCCACCTACACCGCCACATCCACCGCCTCCTCAACCTCCTACTCCATATGGACCTGGTCCTCCTAGATCAAGATTATTATAATTTTTTTAACATATTTTATGTTATTTAAAGTCATTTCCCTATCCACCTTAGTATGCAGAGCACTTGCCATGCTCTTAACCACATTTTGACGACATTTGCAGCCCTCTAGCCCTTTCCATGACATTTTTACAGCCATTTTAGTGCTCAAAAGTTCAGATCCCCATTGACTTCAATGGGGTTCGGGTTCCATCCACAGATCCTCCACCCCATAACAGTGCCATCCCTAGATCCCCCATTAACAGTGCCATCTCCAGATCCCCCATTAACAGTGCCATCCCCATCTGGGGGGTTTCTTTGCTGGGCTGGACTTTTATAGCCCCCCCAAATTTTACTTGCATCCCTGTTCTCTAAAGGGGCGGTTTTAGGGGGCGGTCCTAGGGGTGGGTAGGGGCGTGGCCAGGGGAGGGGGGGTGAGTTCCACCACCTTTTCTCTGAGAAAAAAAGCCCTGAGCGTCACCATAAAGTAGCCTGGGAGAACTGTGGCTCTGATGTGGTGGTCCAGCCTGCCGTAGCAACCGCTGCATCAAACAGAAGCACCCACCAGATTTCAGGCAGTCCAGGCTCCACCACCTAAGCCGAAGGAAGCTGTTGTCACGGCCTCTGTTGTCTGCGCCGTGACATGGTTGCCGTGCATGCTGTTGCCTGCGGCAATGTGTTGTTGCAGTATGTAGGTGACTCCTCCTTTCCTCTGGTTCCTTCCATGTCTGTTGCCTTAGGGGATAATTATCTGGCTGGTGTGCATTTAGGTGTATCTTGAGTGTGGCCTCTTGGCTCTTTATATGTTGTGTTGTGAGATTGAGGTCAGTGGCCTTCCAGCCTCTTCGTAAGCTGGAGCGCTGCTCTTATCCTGGATATACCATCTGTCAAGTGGGAGGGCCTCATAGCTAGACATCAATGTCTCCTTGATGTCTCCCCTATGTTCCCTATGTTTTGTCCTTCCCTTGTATCTATGTTTGGTGTGGGTTATGTGCGGGGTCTGTTGTATGTCTAGTTGTTATAGAAACATAGAAACATAGAATGTGTCGGCAGATAAGAACCATTTGGCCCATCTAGTCTGCCCAATATACTGAATACTATGGATAGCCCCCGGCCCTATCTTATATGAAGGATGGCCTTATGCCTATCCCATGCATGCTTAAACCCCTTCACTGTATTTGCAGCTACCACTTCTGCAGGAAGGCTATTCCATGCATCCACTACTCTCTCAGTAAAGTAATACTTCCTTATATTACTTTTAAATCTTTGCCCCTCTAATTTAAAACTGTGTCCTCTTGTGGTAGTTTTTCTTCTTTTAAATATGCTCTCTTCCTTTACCGAGTTGATTCCCTTTATGTATTTAAAAGTTTCTATCATATCCCCTCTGTCTCTTCTTTCTTCCAAGCTATACATATTAAGGTCCTTTAACCTTTCCTGGTAAGTTTTATCCTGCAATCCATGTACTAGTTTAGTAGCTCTTCTCTGAACTCTCTCTAGAGTATCTATATCCTTCTGGAGATATGGCCTCCAGTACTGCGCACAATACTCCAAGTGAGGTCTCACCAGTGTTCTGTACAGCGGCATAAGCACTTCACTCTTTCTACTGCTTATACCTCTACCTATACATCCAAGCATTCTGCTGGCATTTCGTGCTGCTCTATTACATTGTCTTCCCACCTTAAGTCTTCTGAAATAATTACTCCTAAATCCCTTTCCTCAGATACTGAGGTCAGGACTGTGTCAAATATTCTATATTCTGCCCTTGGGTTTTTACGCCCCAGGTGCATTATCTTGCACTTATCCACATTAAATTTCAGTTTCCAGAGTTCTGACCATTCTTCTAGTTTTCCTAAATCCTTTTCCATTTGGCGTTTCCCTCCAGGAACATCAACCCTGTTACATATCTTTGTGTCATCAGCAAAAAGACAAACCTTACCAGCGAGGCCTTTTGCAATATCACTTATGAAGATATTAAACAAAATCGGTCCCAGTACAGATCCCTGTGGAACCCCACTGGTAACATGACCTTGTTTTGAATGTTCTCCATTGACTACAACCCTCTGTTGTCTGTCACTCAGCCACTGCCTAATCCACTCAACAATATGGGAGTCCATGCTCAATGACTGCAGTTTATTGATAAGTCTTCTATGTGGGACAGTGTCAAAAGCCTTACTAAAATCTAGATATGCGATGTCTACTGCACCTCCACCGTCTATTATTTTATTCACCCAGTCAAAAAAATCTATAAGATTTGTTTGACATGATCTCCCTGAAGTAAACCCATGTTGTTTTTCATCTTGCAATCCATGGGATTTTAGATGTTCCACAATCCTATCCTTTAATAGGGTTTCCATTAATTTGCCTACTATTGATGTCAGACTCACTGGTCTATAGTTGCTCGATTCCTCCCTACTACCTTTCTTGTGAATGGGCACGACATTTGCCAATTTCCAATCTTCCGGGACGACTCCTGTTACTAATGATTGGTTAAATAAATCTGTTAACGGTTTTGCCAGCTCACCACTAAGCTCTTTTAATAATTTTGGGTGTATCTCATCAGGCCCCTGTGACTTATCTGTCTTCACCTTAGACAGCAAACTTAGAACATCTTCCTCTGTAAAGATACATACATCAAACGATTTAATAGTCATTCTTTCTAGTGGAGGTCCTTCTCCTTTTTCTTTTGTAAAAACTGAACAGAAGTATTCATTAAGGCAGTCGGCTAGCCCTTTATTCTCTTCTACATACCTTCCGTCCTTTGTTTTTAATTTAGTTATTCCTTGTTTTAATTTCCTTTTTTCATTTATATATCTGAAGAATGTCTTATCCCCTTTTTTCATAGACTGAGCTAGTTTTTCTTCTGCCTGCGCTTTAGAAGTTCTTATAACTTGCTTGGCCTCTCTCTGCCTAATCTTGTAGATTTCCTTATCTTCATTGCTCTGGGTTTTTTTATAATTACAAAATGCTAGCTTTTTATTTTTAATGATTTGGGCCACTTCTGCTGAGTACCACATTGGTCTCCTCCTTTTTTTGCTTTTACTGACGAGTCTAATGCAATTTTCTGTTGCCTTCAATAATGCACCTTTTAAGTAGTCCCATTTCTCCTGGACTCCATGTAATCCGTTCCAGTCTGATAAGGACTCATTTATGACTAATTTCATTTTTGAAAAGTCTGTTTTTCTAAAATCTAAAACTTTTGTTTTTGTGTGGTGGGACTCTTTCACAGTTCTTATATTAAACCACACTGACTGGTGATCACTAGATCCCAAGGTTTCGCCTACAATGACATCATATACCGAATCCCCGTTTGTGAATACCAAATCCAAAATGGCCTCCCTCCGGGTTGGCTCCTCAACCACTTGTTGTAGAGATAACCCCAGTAGGGAATTTAGAATATCTGTACTCCTGGTAGAACTTGCTATTTTGGTTTTCCAGTTTATATCTGGAAGATTGAAATCTCCCATAATGATAACTTCTCCTTTCATTGTCATTTTAGCTATTTCTTCAACTAGTAGATCATCTAGTTCTTTAACTTGACCAGGTGGTCTATATATCACACCTACACGAGTTACTGCATGGTTAGCAAACTGCAACGTAACCCAAACTGACTCTATGTTGGCCTCACCAACTTGTATTAGGTTAGATTTAATGCTATCTTTCACATACAGGGCCACTCCTCCTCCTTTCTTGCCTTCTCTGTCTCTTCTGTATAAAGAGAACCCTGGTATGGTTATGTCCCAGTCATTTCTTTCATTAAACCATGTCTCCGTAACAGCCACTAAATCTACATTCTCAGATGCCATTATTGACCCAAGTTCATTGATTTTTTTACCTAAACTGCGAGCATTTGTAGACAGGACTCTGAGCTTATCATTTCTTAACCTCAGTGCTTCTGGCCTGTTCTGGCATTGTTTCGGGGGGCAATTGGACTCTTTTATTTTCACTCTTTTGCCCCCCCTTCCTAGTTTAAATACTCTTTCGCAAATTCTTGGAGTTGTTCACTAAGTACATTTGTTCCTTTGAGAGAAAGATGCAAACCATCTTTTTTGTACAGTTCCTTTCTATTCCAAGTAGAGCTATCATGAGAAACAAAGCCAAATCCTTGCTCTTGACACCATTTACCAAGCCATATGTTGAACTCCTTTATGCGCCTCTGCCTATCATTCTGAACATTATGCACAGGCAGAACTTCAGAAAATGAAATGGTGGATGCAAAATCCTGTACGTCATTACCAAGTGTGATAAAAGATTTTTTCACCTCTGACACTTCATTGCAAGCCAAGTCATTTGTCCCTAGATGGACAAGAACATCCACGTCCCCTTCCTGCTTTGCTTGCTTAACAATATTAATAATACGTCTTCTATCTCTTCTAGCAGTAGCCCCAGGGAGACATCTCACAAAACCATTTTCTTTAAGCTCCACACTTCTTATGATTGAATCACCCAGCAACAGCTGCATCCTTTGAGACTTCACTTTATCTTTTTTGTTGCATACATTAGACATAGGAGTCGATGGTTTCTCACCCTCTGTGCTTGAGTCTATATCCATGTTGTCCTTACATTCTGAGAGTGCTGCAAATGAATTATGGAGAACCACCGACTGTGGGACATGTCTTCTATCCACCACTCTAAGACTTCCAGAACCTACATTAACCCATCTGCCATTTCTGGGGGTCCTCTGTGGCAGTGGCATTGCAGCAGTCCTAGCTGGAGTTTGTTTAACAGATAATTTAAATATTTCAGCTTTCAAAAATGCAATTTCCTGCTGCAGTAAGGAGAACTGTCTACAGATCTGACAGCATCCGAATCTCCAAAGAGTGGAACATGAAATAAATGCACAACAATTCCTGCACTGAACCAAGTCTGCCATTTTAAAGAGGAGAAAAAAATAAAAAAATAAATTTGTAACTTTAAATCAAACAAATCTTACCTTTTTTTTTTTGTATTGTTTCCACCTTCCAGCCTACCTCCTGACTATCTCCTGTAATATCTCTTTACTAGTACTTAATGTAGTACTTGAAGCTAGTACTTTCAGCTAATGTTACATGTTGTTACATGTCTGGCATGTGGTGTCTGTCTTCCAGCATGTTTGCTAGACATTTTTCCCTGTGAGTCGCTTAACCTCCGGAAGAGCCAAGGGGCCAAACCCAAGACACACCTATATCCACGCCAGCCAGATAATTAACCCCTCAGGCACCAGACAGGGAAGGACCCAGGGGAAAGGAGAAGCCACCTACATGCTGCAAAAAGACGTTACCGCAGGCAACATCATGCATGGCAACCGTGTCACGGCGCACACAACAGAGGCCATGACAGCTGTCTGTCCTTCCCATCATCTGCTGGTCCTGATGCTACTTCTCCTCCTCCTTTCAGTCATTCCATCAGCAATCAATCACCGAAGCGATTGCCAAGAGACAACAGTATGTGTGCACTCATCCACAGAAGCTAAATATGTTCCTGGCCAAGTTGATGCAGTCCCTCCCTTTCCAAGTGGTGGACTCTGCACCTTTCAGAGAACTGATGGCTTGTGCTGAGCCTAGGTGGAGAATCTCAAGCCATCATTTCTTTGCCAAAAAGGCAGTGCCAGCCCTGCACACGTATGTAAAACAGAAAGTGGGCCAGTCCTTGAGCCTGTCAGTGTCTGCCAAAGTGCACGGCAGCTCTGACGTGTGGAGATATAACTACAGTCAGGGACAATACATGTCCTTTACGGCCCACTGGGTCAATGTGGTCCCTGCACAGCCACACCAGCAACTTTGCCAGGTGACGCCGCTTCCGCCTCCACGTTCTCACGCCGTTGGTCCTGCGACAATGTCGGCCTCTGACTCCTCATCCTCCACCGTGTCCTCAGCCTCCACTGCAAGGACAATTTACAGTTCCCCTCCAGCATACTACATGTGCAGGGCACGGTGGTGTCATGTTGTTCTGCACCTCGTTTGCTTGGGCGAACGGAGTCACACAGGGGAGGTACTGCTCTGTGTCCTTCATCAAGAAATCGAATCCTGGCTTTCTCAGCGACAACTGAAAATCGGAACCATTGTAACCGACAACGGGAAGAACATGGTGTCAGCGCTACGTCAAGGAGGGCTGAGCCATGCTCCCTGCATGGCACACTTGTTTAATCTGGTTGTCATGCGGTTCCTGAAGTCTTCCAGCCATCTGCAAGACATCCTAAAAATGGCCAGGAAACTGGCCGTACACCTCAAAGCACACCCTTCTTGAGCTGCAGCGGCAGAACGGCATCCCGTAACATAACATAGGCTGATATGAGATGTTTCCACCGGTTGGAATTCCACCCTCCATATGTTGTACCAACTATACGAATAGAGAAAGACCATAAATGATTTATTTATGATCCAAGCAGCCCTGTGTAACTTCGATGTCAGCCAGTGGCAGCTCATGCGTGACACCTCCCATTTGCTCAGGCCCTTTGAGGAGGCCACAATTTTTGTCAGTCGCCAGGACTACGGGATGAACAATGTCATTCATGTCCTGGAACAGATGCTGGTAAATCTGGCTGGTCAGGGGACTGGATACATGGCGCCTAGATCTCACGGCCACATGAGCCCTGTGGGGCCTGAACTGGAGGAGGACATTGGAGCACAAGCAATGTGTAGCGAAATGGGTGGTTTTTCTACACAGTTGACAGGAGAGGAGGACCAGGAGTAGCCAGAGGAGCTACAGGACGATGAGGCAGAGGACCCAGACATACCGTGGAAGTATGCAGTGTAGATGGAGGCAGGGAGTCCCTCCGAGTCACTTGCACAAATGGCCCGATGAATGTTCACTTGCTTGCGCAGTGACAGCCAAATTGTCACCATTCGGCAGAGGGATGACTTCTGGCTCTCCACCTTGTTGGACCCTCGCTACCGGTCCAAAATTGGGGCCTTTTTTGACACCCGCTGAGAGGGAGGACAAACTGAACTACTATAGAGACATCCTATGTAGTCAGTTGGCCGTTGCCTTTCTGTGCCATCGTCTATCCTCTCACAGGTCTGACCGGAAGGGCCCTCTGCGCTCACCTTTCTCTGCCATGGCTGCTGTGGCGAGGTAGGAGAAGTTTCAGCTCCATCAGCAGCAAATTGAGCCCAGAGTCGCTGATGAGCAGCTTTATTTAGCCGCCTAGTGAAGAAACTACTTACCAGCAGCAGCTAGACCTGGATCAGGGCCTGAACCAGCAGGTGGTGTCATTCTTGGACAGGACCCTGCCACCCGACATTGAAGAACCGCTGAACTACTGGGCAGCCAAACTGGATTTATGGCCACAACTGGCAGAGTTTGCCCTGGAAAAGCTGTCCTGCCCAGCCAGTAGTATGGCATCAGAGCAGGTGTTTAGTGAGGCGGGTGCCATAGTTACCCCAACAAGAACTCAAAATGTGGAGAGACTGGCCTTTGTTAAGATGAATCAGGCTTGGATCATCCAGGATTTACACCCACCAATGCCTGATGCATCAGACTAGATCATCAATAGTGCCACACCAACACTTTGACAAAAGAGAACGGTTTCTTCTGGCTACCTGCCTTAGCTAGTATTCTGATGCAGCAACTTCCTGATGCCACTAATCTGATGATAAGTGCTCCTTCTTTCACCCACTATCTTCAGCTGGTACTGGTATTGCTACCCACCTCCCCACTCTGTTACCGGGTCACTCTGTGGTCTCCTGATGCTGCTGCCACCTCCACACTATGTCACCTTGCCACTCTGTGGTCTCCTGATGCTGCTGCCACCTCCACACTATGTCACCTTGCCACTCTGTGGTCTCCTAATGCTGCTGCTACCGCAACACTATGTCACCTTGCCACCCTGTGGCCTCCTGATGCTGCTGCAACCTCCACACTATCATTGTGCCACCTTGTAGCCTTCTCCTGATGCTGCTGCCGCCACCTCCACACTCTGTCATTGTGCCACTCTGTGGCCTCCTGATGATGCTGCTGCCACTTCCACACTCTGTCATTGTTGCCTCCTGGTGATGTTGCTGCCACCTACACACTGTCATTGTTCCACCCAGTGGCCTCCTCCTGATGCTGCCGCCACTTCCACACTCTGTCATTGTGCCACTCTGTGGCCTCCTGATGCTGCTCCTGCCACCTCCACATTCTATCATTGTGCCACTCTGTGTCCTCCTGATGCTGCAGCTGCCACCTCCACACTTTCATTGTGCCACCCTGTGGCCTACTCCTGATGCAGCTACCGCCACCACCACACTCTGTCATTGTGCCACTCTGTGTCCTCCTGATGCTGCTGCTGCCACCTCCACACTTTAATTGTGCCACCCTGAGGCCTACTCCTGATGCTGCTACCGCCACCACCACACTCTGTCATTGGGCCATTGTGCCACTCTGTGGCCTCCTGATCATGCTGCTGCCACCTCCACACTTTTTCATTGTGCCACCTTGTGGCCTCCTCCTTATTCTGCTGCTGCCACCAGCTTGACATTCTGTAATTGTGCCACACTGTGGCCTCCAAATGCTGATGCCACCTACACACTGTTATTGTGCCATCCTGTGACCTCCTCCTGATGCTGCTGCAACCTCCACACTCTGGCATTGTGCCACTCTGTGGCCTCCTGATCATGCTGCTGCCACCTCCACACTTTTTCATTGTGCCACCCTGTGGCCTCCTGATTCTGCTGCTGCCGCCAGCTCGACATTCTGTCATTGTGCCACTCTGTGGCCTCCAGATGCTGATGCCACCTACACACTGTCATTGTGCCACCCTGTGGCCTTCTCCTGCTGCTGCTGCCACCGCTGCCACCTCCACGCTCTGGCATTGAGTAATCCTGTATCCTCCTCCTGATGCTGCTGCCACTTCAACACTTTGTCATTGTGCCACTCTGTGGCCTCCTAATGCTGTTGTTTCCATCTGCACATTGTCATTGTGCCACCCTGTGGCCTCCTCCTGATGCTGCTACCGCCACCACCACACTCTGTCATTGTGCCACTCTGTGGCCTCATGATGCTGATGCCACCTACATACTGTCATCGGGCCACCCTGTGGCCTCCTCCTGATGATGCTGCTGCTGCCGCCACACTCTGTCATTGTGCCACTCTGTGGCTTTCTGATGCTGCCGCCACCTCCACACTGTCATTGTACCACTCTGTGGCCTCCTCCTGATGCTGCTACTGACACCTCCACACTCTGACATTGTGCAATTCTGTGGCCTCCTGTTCATGCTGCTGCCACCTCCACACTTTTTAATTGTGCCACCCTGTGGCCACCTTGTGATGCTGATGCCACCTCCACACTGTCATTGTGCCACCCTGTGGCCTCCTCCTGAAGCTGCTGCTGCATCCACCTCCACACTCTGTCATTGTGCCACTCTGTGGCTTTCTGTTGCTGCCTTCACCTCCACACTGTCATTGTGCCACTCTGTGGCCTCCTCCTAATGCTGCTACCACCTCCAGACTCTGTCATTTGGCCACTCTTTGGACTCCTCATATTGCTTCCACCTCACCACTATGTCATAGGGCCACTCTGTGGACTTCTCATGCTGTTCCCACCCTCCCCACTTCATGACTGGCTAATATTTTGCCTTTCAGCCTGGCTGACATTATTATTTATTTGACCCTTCTTCTGATCTGTCAGAAGGAAGGAAAATTGAGATGCACAACGGATCATGTCTATGTAACAGCTGTTCTCATCTCTGTTTAGGATCCACTCTTTTTTTTTTTGTTTTAGCAATACTGATGGATTACTGACCAAATGTTGACCGAGTGAAGGCAGATTGTCATGGTGGGGAGTGGGGGGAAACTCCCCACCGAACACCAAAGGTAAATGGGAATAGAAACTAGGCCAGGAGACCCGAAAAAGGAAGCAAGTGACCTCCTAAAGAATCCCTAATCCTCGCCCTGACTCCTATCCGTATGAGTGGACCCAGATGGTCGGAGGGCTCATACACAGGATCCTCGGGCCCTACTAACTCAAAAAATACCTGGAATAGTGACAGGACTGAGACAACCTGTTCTTCCAAGACACGGATGAACAGGAGTCTCCCACCAGCCTAGGTGCAATGAAAGGGGAAGACAAAACAAACTGTCATGTTCCAGAGCGGGTTTACCTAACCCCTACAACATTTTACAACAAAAGGAATCCCTATAACATGCACAAATAAAGAGAAGACAGTGATAAGCAAAACTGGATCGGCAGGTAAGAACTCAGTGGCAAATTTTACCCACACCACACATAGAATAGGGAAGGTAGGGTAGAAGACATAGAGGAGACATTGATGTCCCACAAGGTGGCCCTCAAGGACTGGGCAGATGGAATACCCAGGACAGGAGCATAGCTCCAGCAGCAACAGAGGCTGGAGGGCAACTCAAATCCAGGCTACCAGCTACAGGCAATATAAGCACCTAGTGACCACACCCAGCCAGGTAGTTAACCTAAAAAGCACCATACAGGGAAGATAAACAAGCCTTAAAGGGGAAGTGTACACACATGCTGCATAAACTACACGTTGCCCCAGGCAACCAGCATGCACAGCAAACATGTCACTGCAAACAACACAGAGATCGAGACACAGCTGTGACACAGATGCCCCACAGACAAGATCCGTTTTTGGGGGTTATTGTTCTGATGAATCAGAGGAAGGGAAAAATAATCAGTGACTTCAACACAAACTTACTGCGGACCAGGGCCGTTTGAAGGAATTTGGGGGCCCCAAGCAAAATAGACATGGAGGCCCCCCCTCCTCCACGCCCTCCCCACCTTACGCACGCAAAGCCTACAGGAACCACAGTATAGCCATACAGTTTAAGTTCACCCACACTTTATATAAATAAAAAAGGAGGTTTACAGTGCAAATACTGCTGTTGCATTTAATGTACATGAAATTTGAACATTTTCAACAAATGTCCTACTTACTCTCCCCCTCCCTGTTTTTTACTCCCTACCCTACCTTAGATAAGTTCCTAAGTTAATTCAGTCTTCCGGCTCCTTCCCTGGACCCTGTAGCGTGGCCGAGCTCCGAGCTCTCTACCTCCAGTCGTGGCTGTCACTCAGTGCGGCCGGGAACCGCGTGGTACAGGTCAGGAGATTCAGTTTCCTGTTCCCGGCCGCGGCCGGACTAAAAGGAAGTGAGCACTCAGTGTACACTTCCTGTCAGTCCGGCCGGGAACAGGAAACTGAATCCCCTGTTCCTGTACCGCGAGGTACCCGGCCGGACTGAGTGACAGCCAGGAGGTAGAGGAGGAGAGCTCGGCCACGCTACAGAGCAGCAGTCAGCAGAGGAGGAACTAGGGAGGTAACCAGGAGTGCTGCAGCCGCCTGAGGCTCTCTATAGAGCGCTCAGGCGGCTGCAGCCTTAAAGGAAGCAAAACAAGCACCGGCTCTGCTTGGCCCCGGGCCAGCTCGGGGCCCCAAGCAATTGCTTGTTTTGCCTGTCTGTTAGCGATGGGCCTGCTGCTGACACCCTCTCCACTCTGTCGGGGGGCTCTACTTGTATAACCGTTTAATAGAACAGGTTCTGTAGACATCTATGTGGAATCAGCTGCTGACGGTGTAAAAGGAGTGTGCTTCTTCTTGGAGCTAAAATTGACCTGTAAGGCTGAGTTCACACTTGAGTTATTTAGACAGTTTTGGCCCTGTAACTGCCCTAATAAGTGAAGTGTGCAGTGATTCTAAGAGCGACGCCTGTCATCTGCGTGTCATACTGACTCACAGTATTAGTTCACTACCACAGCAGACTCCTTATGAGTGTTACTGCAAGGCACAGTGTTCTACACCACTATAAAGGCTTTCTGCAGCCAGGAAATAGCAATTATTAACGTGATTCACCACAAATAAATTCGGATCAAACCATATTTTATTTTTAAATTCGGCTACATGGCCGAATCAAGTTTTTGAGAAATTCGCTCATCTCTACTCAAAACCCTCTTTGTATGTCACCATATGACATCATAGGCCACTAAAATTGGAGACCCTTTATGCCTACATATAAAGAGGGTATAAAGAAAAAAAAAAAAATAGGCTTACAATTTTGTAATATATTTACTTCATCAGTTGTGCAGGGCACTCCACACACACACAGCTGCCTTCCATTTATTTCTATGAGACTTCCTAAAATAGCTGAGGGCTGGCTCTGATATTTCCAAATTTACAAGATGGGAATACCCCTTTACGGCTATCCTGGCCATGTGATAGATATGTATGTGATGGCTGACACCTCAGTCGTGGACTCCAGTCCTGACCAGATCGTCTGCCCCATAGGCTGATTTTAATTAGTGTGAGTATATAGCTTAGCCTGCTCTCCCTCATTCACTGGAAGCCATCTGGCACCAGGAGAGGTGTAGTGTGGACTCTCATTGCATTCTTTGCTGGCCATTTGGCACCAGGAAAGGGGGTGAGTGGGCTCGGCATGCATGTTGGTACCTGCATTCCTTGGATATAAGGGAGGCCATTTTGGCACCATAGATGACAGAAATTAAAGCAGGCCCAGCATGCATGTGGGACCTACTGTACACTCCCTGAATTGTATGGTCGCCGTCATGGCACATAATGGGTAGTATTTAGTGTTAGGACCCGTCTTACAGAGATCGCCTTGACGTGCGGCAGACGGCTCAAATAATTTTGTACAAAATGTATTTGCCAAGCATCTCTAATTTATAAGTATAGCATTAGCATTATGCACTATGCATTATTGTACTTTATTTGGTTTGCAGAGAGCTGTTGCATTGCATGTTTTATTTTACAGTGTTGTTTTCAGCCATAGAAACATGCCCCTGCATTGGTATGTGCTGACTGACCCCCTTTTTCTTTTGCAGTTTGTAATGGATATGCAGATGTATGGTTCGTTACAGTTCAATTATCAGAGCTGTGTCTTCTAAAGCGACATGCACCTGTGTGTACAACACATGGCCAGGACAGGTTTTTATGCAAGCAGAGATCTACAAGATCTACAGACATCTACAAGCAGAGATCTGAAACATTGTGCATGATTTATACAGAAAGTAAATTGGAAAATGATATAACCATTCACTATATTTACTTTGGTGGCCTGGACCCATCACTGCCCTGCTACTTCAGGGGGGCACAGGTGACACTCCAATCACCCTGTGTCTGTTGCAGGTGCGGCGTTCCAGCAGTGTCAAAGTGCAGGTGTCCTGTGTGTAGGGATGAACGAACCCGAACTGTATAGTTCGGGTTCGTACCGAATTTTGGGGTGTCCGTGACACGGACCCGAACCCGAACATTTTCGTAAAAGTCTGTGTTCGGGTTCGGTGTTCGGCGCTTTCTTGGCGCTTTTTGAAAGGCTGCAAAGCAGCCAATCAACAAGCGTCATACTACTTGCCCCAAGAGGCCATCACAGCCTTGCCTACTATTGGCATGGCTGTGATTGGCCAGTGCAGCATGTGACCCAGCCTCTATATAAGCTTGGGTCACGTTGCGCTGCACGTCACTCTGCTGATTGAAGCATAGGGAGAGGTTGCAGCTGCGACGTTAGGGCGAGATTAGGCAGATTAACTCCTCCAAAAGACTTCATTCTGTGATCGATCTGCAGCTGTGGATCATTGAAGTGCTAATATTGACTTGCTCACTTTTTTGAGGCTGCCCAGAGCGTTTTTAGATCACTTTTTTTCTGGGGTGATCGGCGGCCATTTTGTGACTTGTGGTGCGCCAGCACAAGCTATCACCAAGTGTATTTAACCATCAATAGTGTAGTTATTTTGTGCTATATCCTACATCAGCTGCAGGCTGAGCCTGTGTCACCGAAGTGCATTTAACCATCAACAGTCTGGTTATTTTTTGTCCATATACTACATCAGCTGCAGGCTGAGCCTGTGTCACCGAAGTGCATTTAACCATCAACAGTCTGATTATTTTTTGGCCATATACTACATCTGGTGCAGGCTGAGCCTGTGTCACCCAAGTGCATTTAACCATCAACAGTGTGGTTAAATTTTGGCCATATACTACATCAGGGGCAAGTTGAGCCTGTCACCCAGCGCCTAAAAAATAGACCTGACATTTCTATTCAACCAAATCTGTACTGTTTTAGCTGGTCAAGTTATTTGTAGTGACCGTAAAAGCACACTTTTTGTTCTGGGTTGAAAAACTATTCCCAAATTTGCCATTCTCAAAATAACTAGTTTCTGGTATATGAGGCCTACTTGAAATCTATCCCAAAAAGGATATCTTACATTGAAGGTACTGATAGTGTCATTCAGAAAAACCTAAGACACACGCTACCGTGCAGATAGAAGTCTGATTCTGTTATTAAACCTTAACCTGTCACACAGTGCAAAAAAAAACAGGTCTCACATTTCTATTCAAGCAAATCTGTACTGTTTTAGCTGGTCAAGTTATTTGTAGCGACCGTAAAAGCCCTTTTTTTTTTCTGGGTTGAAAAACTATACCCAAATTTGCCATTCTCAAAATAACTAGTTTCTGGTATTTGAGGCCTACTTGAAATCTATCCCAAAAAGGATATCTTACATTGAAGATACTGATAGTGTCATTCAGAAAAACCTAAGACACACGCTACTGTGCAGATAGAAGTCTGATTCTGAGATTAAACCTTAACCTGTCACACAGTGCAAAAAAAAACAGGTCTCACATTTCTATTCAAGCAAATCTGTACTGTTTTAGCTGGTCAAGTTATTTGTAGTGACCGTAAAAGCACATTTTTTTTTCTGGGTTGAAAAACTATTCCCAAATTTGCCATTCTCAAAATAACTAGTTTCTGGTATTTGAGGCCTACTTGAAATCTATCCAAAAAAGGATATCTTACATTGAAGGTACTGATAGTGTCATTCAGAAAAACCTAAGACACACGCTACCGTGCAAATAGAAGTCTGATTCTGTTATTAAACCTTAACCTGTCACACAGTGCAAAAAAAAACAGGTCTCACATTTCTATTCAAGCAAATCTGTACTGTTTTAGCTGGTCAAGTTATTTGTAGCGACCGTAAAAGCCCTTTTTTTTTTCTGGGTTGAAAAACTATACCCAAATTTGCCATTCTCAAAATAACTAGTTTCTGGTATTTGAGGCCTACTTGAAATCTATCCCAAAAAGGATATCTTACATTGAAGATACTGATAGTGTCATTCAGAAAAACCTAAGACACACGCTACTGTGCAGATAGAAGTCTGATTCTGAGATTAAACCTTAACCTGTCACACAGTGCAAAAAAAAACAAGTCTCACATTTATATTCAAGCAAATCTGTACTGTTTTAGCTGGTCAAGTTATTTGTAGCGACCGTAAAAGCACTTTTTTTTTTCTGGGTTGAAAAACTATTCCCAAATTTGCCATTCTCAAAATAACTAGTTTCTGGTATTTGAGGCCTACTTGAAATCTATCCCAAAAAGGATATCTTACATTGAAGGTACTGATAGTGTCATTCAGAAAAACCTAAGACACACGCTACCGTGCAGATAGAAGTCTGATTCTGAGATTAAACCTTAACCTGTCACACAGTGCAAAAAAAAACAGGTCTCACATTTCTATTCAAGCAAATCTGTACTGTTTTAGCTGGTCAAGTTATTTGTAGTGACCGTAAAAGCACATTTTTTTTTCTGGGTTGAAAAACTATTCCCAAATTTGCCATTCTCAAAATAACTAGTTTCTGGTATTTGAGGCCTACTTGAAATCTATCCCAAAAAGGATATCTTACATTGAAGGTACTGATAGTGTCATTCAGAAAAACCTAAGACACACGCTACCGTGCAGATAGAAGTCTGATTCTGAGATTAAACCTTAACCTGTCACACAGTGCAAAAAAAAACAGGTCTCACATTTCTATTCAAGCAAATCTGTACTGTTTTAGCTGGTCAAGTTATTTGTAGTGACCGTAAAAGCACATTTTTTTTTCTGGGTTGAAAAACTATTCCCAAATTTGCCATTCTCAAAATAACTAGTTTCTGGTATTTGAGGCCTACTTGAAATCTATCCCAAAAAGGATATCTTACATTGAAGGTACTGATAGTGTCATTCAGAAAAACCTAAGACACACGCTACCGTGCAGATAGAAGTCTGATTCTGTGATTAAACCTTAACCTGTCACACAGTGCAAAAAAAAAACAGGTCTCACATTTCTATTCAAGCAAATCTGTACTGTTTTAGCTGGTCAAGTTATTTGTAGCGACCGTAAAAGCAATTTTTTTTTTCTGGGTTGAAAAACTATTCCCAAATTTGCCATTCTCAAAATAACTAGTTTCTGGTATTTGAGGCCTACTTGAAATCTATCCCAAAAAGGATATCTTACATTAAAGGTACTGATAGTGTCATTTAGAAAAACCTAAGACACACGCTACCGTGCAGATAGAAGTCTGATTCTGTGATTAAACCTTAACCTGTCACACAGTGCAAAAAAAAAAACAGGTCTCACATTTCTATTCAATCAAATCTGTACTGTTTTAGCTGGTCAAGCTATTTGTAGTGACCGTAAAAGCACACTTTTTGTTCTGGGTTGAAAAACTATTCCCAAATTTGCCATTCTCAAAATAACTAGTTTCTGGTATTTGAGGCCTACTTGAAATCTATCCCAAAAAGGATATCTTACATTGAAGGTACTGATAGTGTCATTCAGAAAAACCTAAGACACACGCTACCGTGCAGATAGAAGTCTGATTCTGAGATTAAACCTTAACCTGTCACACAGTGCAAAAAAAAACAGGTCTCACATTTCTATTCAAGCAAATCTGTACTGTTTTAGCTGGTCAAGTTATTTGTAGTGACCGTAAAAGCACATTTTTTTTTCTGGGTTGAAAAACTATTCCCAAATTTGCCATTCTCAAAATAACTAGCTTCTGGTATTTGAGGCCTACTTGAAATCTATCCCAAAAAGGATATCTTACATTGAAGGTACTGATAGTGTCATTCAGAAAAACCTAAGACACACGCTACCGTGCAGATAGAAGTCTGATTTTGTGATTAAACCTTAACCTGTCACACAGTGCAAAAAAAAAACAGGTCTCACATTTCTATTCAAGCAAATCTGTACTGTTTTAGCTGGTCAAGTTAGTTGTAGCGACCGTAAAAGCACATTTTTTTTTCTGGGTTGAAAAACTATTCCCAAATTTGCCATTCTCAAAATAACTAGTTTCTGGTATTTAAGGCCTACTTGAAATCTATCCCAAAAAGGATATCTTACATTGAAGGTACTGATAGTGTCATTCAGAAAAACCTAAGACACACGCTACCGTGCAGATAGAAGTCTGATTCTGTGATTAAACCTTAACCTGTCACACAGTGCAAAAAAAAAAACAGGTCTCACATTTCTATTCAAGCAAATCTGTACTGTTTTAGCTGGTCAAGTTATTTGTAGTGACCGTAAAAGCACTTTTTTTTTTCTGGGTTGAAAAACAATTCCCAAATTTGCCATTCTCAAAATTGTGGTGAACGGGAACAATGAGGAAAACATCTAATAAGGGACGCGGACGCGGATGTGGACATGGTCGTGGTGGTGTTAGTGGACCCTCTGGTGCTGGGAGAGGACGTGGCCGTTCTGCCACAGCCACACGTCCTAGTGTACCAACTACCTCAGGTCCCAGTAGCCGCCAGTATTTACAGGGATATTTGGTGGGGCCCAATGCCGTTCTAAGGATGGTAAGGCCTGAGCAGGTACAGGCATTAGTCAATTGGGTGGCCGACAGTGCATCCAGCACGTTCACATTATCTCCCACCTAGTCTTCTGCAGAAAGCGCACAGATGGCGCATGAAAACCAAGCCCATCAGTCTGTCACATCACCCCCATGCATATCAGGGAAACTGTCTGAGCCTCAAGTTATGCAGCAGTCTCTTATAGTGTTTGAAGACTCTGCTGCCAGGGTTTCCCAAGGGCATCCACCTAGCTCTTCACCAGGGGTGGAAGAGATAGAATGCACTAATGCACAACCACTTATGTTTCCTGATGATGAGGACATGGGAATACCACCTCAGCACGTCTCTGATGATGACGAAACACAGGTGCCAACTGCTGCGTCTTTCTGCAGTGTGCAGACTGAACAGGAGGTCAGGGATCAAGACTGGGTGGAAGACGATGCAGGGGACGATGAGGTCCTAGACCCCACATGGAATGAAGGTCGTGCCACTGACTTTCACAGTTCGGAGGAAGAGGCAGTGGTGAGACCGAGCCAACAGCGTAGCAAAAGAGGGAGCAGTGGGCAAAATCAGAACACCCGCCGCCAAGAGACTCCGCCTGCTACTGACCGCCGCCATCTGGGACCGAGCACCCCAAAGGCAGCTTCAAGGAGTTCCCTGGCATGGCACTTCTTCAAACAATGTGCTGACGACAAGACCCGAGTGGTTTGCACGCTGTGCCATCAGAGCCTGAAGCGAGGCATTAACGTTCTGAACCTTAGCACAACCTGCATGACCAGGCACCTGCATGCAAAGCATGAACAGCAGTGGAGTAAACACCTTAAAAACAAGGAAGTCATTAAGGCTCCCCCTGCTGCCTCTTCTGCTGCTGCCGCCTCGTCCTCTTCTGCTGCTGCCGCCGCCTCGACGTCTTCTGCTGCTGCTGCCGCCGCCTCTTCCTCTGCCTCTGGAGGAACGTTGGCACCTGCCGCCCAGCAAACATGGGATGTACCACCAACACCACCACCTGCGTCACCAAGCATCTCAACCATGTCACACGGCAGCGTTCAGCTCTCCATCTCACAAACATTTGAGAGAAAGCGTAAATTCCCACCTAGCCACCCTCGATCCCTGGCCCTGAATGCCAGCATTTCTAAACTACTGGCCTATGAAATTCTGTCATTTAGGCTGGTGGACACACACAGCTTCAAACAGCTCATGTCGCTTGCTGTCCCACAGTATGTTGTTCCCAGCCGCCACTACTTCTCCAAGAGAGCCGTGCCTTTCCTGCACAAACAAGTGTCCGATAAAATCAAGTGTGCACTGCGCAACGCCATCTGTGGCAAGGTCCACCTAACCACAGATACGTGGACCAGTAAGCACGGCCAGGGACGCTATATCTCCCTAATGGCACACTGGGTAAATGTAGTGGCGGCTGGGCCCCAGGCGGAGAGCTGTTTGGCACACGTCCTTCCGCCGCCAAGGATCGCAGGGCAACATTCTTTGCCTCCTGTCTCCTCCTCCTCCTACTCAGCTTCCTCCTCCTCTTCTTCCACCTGCTCATCCAGTCATCCACACACCTTCACCACCAACTTCAGCACAGCCCGGGGTAAACGTCAGCAGGCCATTCTGAAACTCATATGTTTGGGGGACAGGCCCCACACCGCACAGAACAACAGACCGACGAGTGGTTGCTGCCGGTGAGCCTCAAGCCCGGCCTGGTGGTGTGCGATAATGGGCGAAATCTCGTTGCAGCTCTGGGACTAGTCGGTTTGACGCACATCCCTTGCCTGGCGCATGTGCTGAATTTGGTGGTGCAGAAGTTCATTCGCAACTACCCCGACATGTCAGAGCTGCTGCATAAAGTGAGGGCCGTCTGTTCGCGCTTCCGGCGTTCACACCCTGTCGCTGCTCGCCTGTCTGCGCTGCAGCGTAACTTCGGCCTTCCCGCTCACCGCCTCATATGCGACGTACCCACCAGGTGGAACTCCACCTTGCATATGCTGGACAGACTGTGCGAGCAGCAGCAGGCCATAGTGGAGTTTCAGCTGCAGCACGCACGGGTCAGTCGCACTGCGGATCAGCCCCACTTCACCACCAATGACTGGGCCTCCATGCGAGACCTGTGTGCCCTGTTGCACTGTTTTGAGTACTCCACCAACATGGCCAGTGGCGATGACGCCGTTATCAGCGTTACAATACCACTTCTATGTCTCCTTGAGAAAACACTTAGGGCACTGATGGAAGAGGAGGTGGCCCAGGAGGAAGAGGAGGAAGAGGGGTCATTTTTAGCACTTTCAGGCCAGTCTCTTCGAAGTGACTCACAGGGAGGTTTTTTGCAACACCAGAGGCCAGGTACAAATGTGGCCAGACAGGGCCCACTACTGGAGGACGAGGAGGACGAGGATGAGGAGGAGGTGGAGGAGGATGAGGATGAAGCATGTTCACAGCGGGGTGGCACCCAAAGCAGCTCGGGCCCATCACTGGTGCGTGGCTGGGGGGGAAACACAGGACGATGACGATACGCCTCCCACAGAGGACAGCTTGTCCTTATCTCTGGGCAGCCTGGCACACATGAGCGACTACATGCTGCAGTGCCTGTTCAACGACAGCAGAGTTGCCCACATTTTAACGTGTGCGGACTACTGGGTTGCCACCCTGCTGGATCCCCGGTACAAAGACAATGTGCCCACCTTACTTCCTACACTGGAGCGTGATAGGAAGATGCGCGAGTACAAGCGCACGTTGGTAGACGCGCTACTGAGAGCATTCCCAAATGTCACAGGGGAACCAGTGGAAGCCCAAGGCGAAGGCAGAGGAGGAGCAAGAGGTCGCCAACGCAGCTGTGTCACGGCCAGCTCCTCTGAGGGCAGGGTTAGCATGGCAGAGATGTGGAAAAGTTTTGTCACCACGCCACAGCTAAGTGCACCACCACCTGATACGGAACGTGTTAGCAGGAGGCAACATTTCACTAACATGGTGGAACAGTACCTGTGCACACCCCTCCACGTACTGACTGATGGTTCGGCCCCATTCAACTACTGGGTCTCCAAATTGTCCACGTGGCCAGAGCTAGCCTTTTATGCCTTGGAGGTGCTGGCCTGCCCGGCAGCCAGCGTTTTGTCTGAACGTGTATTCAGCATGGCAGGGGGAGTCATTACAGACAAACGCAGCCGCCTGTCTACAGCCAATGTGGACAAGCTGACGTTCATAAAAATGAACCAGGCATGGATCCCACAGGACCTGTCCATCCCTTGTGCAGATTAGATATTAACTACCTCCCCTTAACAATATATTATTCTACTCCAGGGCACTTCCTCATTCAATACTATTTTTAATTTCATTTTACCATTATATTGCGGGGCAACCCAAAGTTGAATAAACCTCTTCTCTGTCTGGGTGCCGGGGCCTAAATGTGTGACAGTGGCCTGTTCCAGTGGTGGGTGACGTGAAGCCTGATTCTCTGCTATGACATGAAGACAGATTCTGTGCTGACATAAGGCCAGATTCTCTGTTACGCGACCTCTCTCCTCTGCCTGGGTGCCTGGGCCTAAATGTGTGACAGTGGCCTGTTCCAGTGGTGGGTGACGTGAAGCCTGATTCTCTGCTATGACATGAAGACAGATTCTGCGCTGACATAAGGCCAGATTCTCTGTTACGGGACCGCTCTCCTCTGTCTGGGTGCCGGGGTCTAAATGTGTGACAGTGGCCTGTTCCAGTGGTGGGTGACGTGAAGCCTGATTCTCTGCTATGACATGAAGACAGATTCTGTGCTGACATAAGGCCAGATTCTCTGTTACGGGACCGCTCTCATCTGTCTGGGTGCCGGGGCCTAAATGTGTGACAGTGACCTGTTCCAGTGGTGGGTGACGTGAAGCCTGATTCTCTGCTATGACATGAAGACAGACTCTGCGCTGACATAACGCTAGATTCTCTGTTACGGGACCGCTCTCCTCTGTCTGGGTGCCGGGGCCTAAAAGTGTGACAGTGGCCTGTTCCAGTGGTGGGTGACGTGAAGCCTGATTCTCTGCTATGACATGAAGACAGATTCTGCGCTGACATAAGGCCAGATTCTCTGTTACGGGACCGCTCTCCTCTGTCTGGGTGCCAGGGTCTAAATGTATGACAGTGGCCTGTTCCAGTGGTGGGTGACGTGAAGCCTGATTCTCTGCTATGACATGAAGACAGATTCTGTGCTGACATAAGGCCAGATTCTCTGTTACGCGACCTCTCTCCTCTGCCTGTGTGCCTGGGCCTAAATATGTGACAGTGGCCTGTTCCAGTGGTGGGTGACGTGAAGCCTGATTCTCTGCTATGACATGAAGACAGATTCTGCGCTGACATAAGGCCAGATTCTCTGTTACGGGACCGCTCTCCTCTGTCTGGGTGCCGGGGCCTAAATATGTGACAGTGGCCTGTTCCAGTGGTGGGTGACGTGAAGCCTGATTCTCTGCTATGACATGAAGACTGATTCTGTGCTGACATGAAGCCAGATTCTCTGCTATGGCATGAAGAGACTGATTCTGTGCTGACATGAAGCCAGATTCTTTGCTATGGCATGAAGAGACTGATTCTCTGCTGACGTGAAGCCAGATTCTCTGCTATGGGACCTCTGTCCAATTGATATTGGTTCATTTTTATTTTTTTAATGTTTGTTTTAATTCATTTCCCTATCCACATTTGTTTGCAGGGGATTTACCTACATGTTGCTGCCTTTTGCAGCCCTCTAGCTCTTTCCTGGGCTGTTTTACAGCCTTTTTAGTGCCGAAAAGTTCGGGTCCCCATTGACTTCAATGGGGTTCGGGTTCGGGACGAAGTTCGGTTCGGGTTCGGATCCCGAACCCGAACATTTCCGGGAAGTTCGGCCGAACTTCTCGAACCCGAACATCCAGGTGTTCGCTCAACTCTACCTGTGTGTCTTTTGGGGAAAATACAGGGTGGGCCATTTATATGGATACACCTTAATAAAATGGGAATGGTTGGTGATATTAACTTCCTGCTTGTGGCACATTAGTATATGTGAGAGGGGAAACTTTTCAAGATGGGTGGTGACCATGGTGGCCATTTTGAAGTCGGCCATTTTGAATCCAACTTTTGTTTTTTCAATAGGAAGAGGGTCATGTGACACATCAAACTTATTGGGAATATCACAAGAAAAACAATGGTTTGCTTGGTTTTAACGTAACTTTATTCTTTCATGAGTTATTTACAAGTTTCTCTTTGTTTACAGCCATTAACATGTCGCCGAGGTTAACACGTGAGGAGCGGATAGAAATTGTGTTGATGTCTGGTGAACGCAGTAACCGGGTCATTGCAGCAGATTTCAATGCAAGACACCCTACGAGACCACCCATCTCCCATGCTACAGTTAGCAAACTGCTTGCTAAGTTTCGTGAAACTGGTTCAGTGTTGGATTTGCCAAAATGTGGACGCATGGAATCTGTCTCTAATGAAGAAACATCAGTGGCTGTCCTAGCTTCATTCAGCAAGGGCCCACAGCGTAGCACTCGCCGCATGTCACTGGAGAGTGGCATTAGTCGAACATCCCTTTGGCGGATATTAGCTACTCACAAATGGCACCCTTACAAACTCCAGCTACTGCAGCATCTCAACGAGGATGACCCAGATCGGCGCACTGAATTTGCAGAATGGGCAAAACAAAAATTGGAACAGGACGCTCAGTTTACGCAGAAGATTTTGTTCAGTGATGAGGCAAAATTTTATGTGAATGGTGAAGTTAACAAACAAAACCACCGCTATTGGTCTGACACTAACCCACATTGGATAGATCCCTCCAAGACTGTTGGAACAAAAAAAATTATGGTATGGTGTGGTACATGGGGTACAAAGATAGTGGGGCCAT
Organism: Bufo bufo; assembly: GCF_905171765.1. Lineage (NCBI taxonomy): Eukaryota > Metazoa > Chordata > Amphibia > Anura > Bufonidae > Bufo > Bufo bufo. Next base: position 85,312,601 of record NC_053389.1, read on the forward strand.
TCTTTATCAATGGAAACCTCAAGGCCACTGGATATGCAAAATTGCTACATGATGATGTGTTTCCCTCTTTATGCACTGAAGCTGGCACGTTCCCTGAGTTTTTCCAGCAAGATGGAGCACCACCACATTATGGGTGTCAGGCCCGAACATTCCTAGATGAACAGTTTCCTGGAAAGTGGATTGGTCGTCGTGGGCCAGTTGAATGGCCCATAAGGTCTCCCGATCTGACCCCCTTAGACTTTTATCTTTGGGGTCATCTGAAGGCAATTGTCTATGCTGTGAAGATACGAGATGTGCAGCACCTGAAACTACGGATACTGGAAGCCTGTGCTAGCATTTCTCCTGCGGTGTTGCTATTAGTGTGTGAAGAGTGGGAGAAGAGGGTTGCATTGACAATCCAACACAATGGGCAGCACATTAAACACATTTGATAAGTGGTCATAAACTTGTAAATAACTCATGAAAGAATAAAGTTACATTAAAACCAAGCACACCATTGTTTTTCTTGTGAAATTCCCAATAAGTTTGATGTGTCACATGACCCGCTTCTTATTGAAAAAATTAAAGTTGGATTCAAAATGGCCGACTTCAAAATGGCCGCCATGGTAACCACCCATCTTGAAAAGTTTCCCCCCTCACATATACTAATGTGCCACAAACAGGAAGTTAATATCACTAACCATTCCCATTTTATTAAGGTGTATCCATATAAATGACCACCCTGTATATACTGATATATTCTTCGTTGTCAGAATAGATACAATAGCTTTTGGGCAACAACTATTCAGTCAACATCTATTGAAGGTGTATAGACATTTTAAAGGAGTTATCCAAACATCATGAAAAATACAAGCATTCCTTGGGTTTGTTGGAGAAAAATTGTTTTGTTAATACTTACCTGTCTGCCACACTGCTGGTGCAGCTGTCTCAATTGCACGAGCAGAGGCTCTTCTGCTCCATTGATGACTGGATGTGTGAGATTCTTTTTCTTGGATGCTTATGTTTTTCATTATGCTTAACCCTTTCTCAGGGACGTGATTTAAGCGCCAACGCCATACAGGTAAAAAAACGAATAAAGGAAACCCGCAGCACTCCAATCTTCAATCCAATAGTGTGTTTATTGACACAGAACAAAATGCTTTTCTTCGGTGTCAATAAACACACTATTGGATTAAAGATTGGAGTGCTGCGGTTTCCTTTTTTCGTTTTTTGCTATTGAGGGCTCCCTCAGGCCGGGGCCTGACACCGCAAGCACCGCTGCCTTATATATGTCAGTAAGTGGTGCTGTCATATCTCTATGTTTTTTCAACGCCATACATGTACCACGCGCAGCTGTGCCCCTGATGTATATGCCGTCTTTGGTGGAAACTGCAGATGCTTTAACCTTTGCTATGTACAGGCTTAGTGGAGAGAGGGGGCTTCCTCCCGGTCCCCATTGGGTTCCCGTGCTGTGGTGATGGGGACCTGATGGCCGGGAAGGCAGCACCTCCTGGGTCTCATAGGCAAGCAGGCTATCAGTGCATTACATGTGTATAGTAATGCATTGCAGAGGAAATGAGACCCCCAAAAGTTGAAGTCTGATAGTGGGACAAAAAATTAATAAAAAAAAATAAAAAAATAAGAGTTTTACATAATAAAAAATAAAAGTTCCATATAAAAAAAAAAACATCCTTTTCCCATAATTAAGATATATAACATTGTATCGACCGGCTCTATAAAAAATATCACATGAACTACCCCATCAGGTGAACCCCGTAAAAAATAAAAAAATAAATACTGCTTTAAAACAGCAATTTTCAGTCACCTTGCTTCACAAAAAGCGTAATACCAAGCGACCAAAAAGTCGTATGTACCCCAAGAATGGTACCATCAAACTATCATCTCATCCCACAAAAAAATTAGCCCCTACCTAAGATAATAACCAATTTTGTTTTTAAAAAAAGGCTCTAAACATGGCAACACAAAAACAAGATTTTATGCTATTCAAAAATACTTTTACCGTGTAAAACTGAACAATAATAAAAAAAGAAATATTTGGTAAACCTGCATCAAAAACAACCAGTTCTATAAAAATATCACCTGATCAGGTGAACACTATAAAAATAAATAAGTAAAAACTGTGTCAGAGCAGTCATTTCCAATAAAAATGTCACCTCATCCTGCAAAAAAAAAAAAAATCCTAAATAAGGCAATCGCTCAGAAATTTAAAAACAATGGCGCCGGTAAACCAATCCATCAAAATCTGAGCTGAAAAAGCCATATGGCTCACCAAAGTTTACCAAAGTTTTGTCTCTATTAAATATCCATCGCTATTAAGTGGGAGTAATCCACATTTACAGGTATATGGGCACCAAACGCGTTTCAGAGTGTAACCTTACTCCTTTCTTTGGTAAATGTACAGTCATGGCCAAAAGTTTTGAGAATGACACAAATATTCGTTTTCACAAAGTTTGCTGCTAAACTGCTTTTAGATCTTTGTTTCAGTTGTTTCTGTGATGTAGTGAAATATAATTACAGGCACTTCATTCGTTTCAAAGGCTTTTATCGACAATTACATGACATTTATGCAAAGAGTCAGTATTTGCAGTGTTGGCCCTTCTTTTTCAGGACCTCTGCAATTCGACTGGGCATGCTCTCAGTCAACTTCTTGGCCAATTCCTGACTGATAGCAACCCATTCTTTCATAATCACTTCTTGGAGTTTGTCAGAATTAGTGGGTTTTTGTTTGTCCACCCGCCTCTTAAGGATTCACCACAAGTTCTCAATGGGATTAAGATCTGGGGAGTTTCCAGGCAATGGACCCAAAATGTCAACGTTTTGGTCCCCGAGCCACTTAGTTATCACTTTTGCCTTATGGCACGGTGCTCCATCGTGCTGGAAAATGCATTGTTCTTCACCAAACTGTTGTTGGATTGTTGGAAGAAGTTGCTGTCGGAGGGTGTTTTGGTACCATTCTTTATTCATGGCTGTGTTTTTGGGCAAAATTGTGAGTGAGCCCACTCCCTTGGAAGAGAAGCAACCCCACACATGAATGGTCTCAGGATGCTTTACTGTTGGCATGACACAGGACTGATGGTAGCGCTCACCGTTTCTTCTCCGGACAAGCCTTTTTCCAGATGCCCCAAACAATCGGAAAGAGGCTTCATCGGAGAATATGACTTTGCCCCAGTCCTCAGCAGTCCATTCACCAAACTTTCTGCAGAAGATCAATCTGTCCCTGATGGTTTTTTTGGAGCGAAGTGGCTTCTTTGCTGCCCTTCTTGACACCAGGCCATCTTCCAAAAGTCTTCGCCTCACTGTGCGTGCATATGCGCTCACACTTGCCTGCTGCCATTCCTGAGCAAGCTCTGCACTGTTGGCACTCCGATCCAGCAGCTGAATCCTCTTTAGGAGACGATCCTGGAACTTGCTGGACTTTCTTGGACGCCCTGAAGCCTTCTTAACAAGAATTGTACCTCTTTTCTTGATGATCCTATAAATTGTTGATTGAGGTGCAATCTTAGTAGCCACAATATCCTTGCCTGTGAAGCCATTTTTATGCAACGCAATGATGGCTGCACGCGTTTCTTTGCAGGTCATCATGGTTAACAATGGAAGAACAATGATTTCAAGCATCACCCTCCTTTTAAAGTTTTTATTGGGATTAAGTTAATTTTCATGGCAAAAAAGGACTATGCAATTCATCTGATCACTCTTCATAAGGCCTATTGCACACGGACGTTTTTTTTTCCCGTTTACTGGACGTTTTTTGCGTTCCGTATACGGAACCATTCATTTCAATGGGTCCGCAAAAAAAACGGAATGTACTCCGTATGCATTCCGTTTCCGTATTTCCGTTTTTCCGTTCCGTTTTAACATAGAACATGTCCTATTATTGCCCGCAAATCACAGTCCGTGGCTCCATTCAAGTCAATGGGTCCGCAAAAAAACGGAACACATACGGAAATGCATCCGTATGTCTTCCGTTTCCGTTCCGTTTTTTGCTGAACCATCTATTGAAAATGTTATGCCCAGCCCAATTTTATCTATGTAATTACTGTATACTGTATATGCCATACGGAAAAACGGAACGGAAAAACGGAACAGAAATGGAAACACAACGGAAACAAAAAACGGAACAACGGATCCGTGAAAAACGGATCGCAAAACACTGAAAAAGCCATACGGTCGTGTGCAATAGGCTTAACATTCTGGAGTATATGCAAATTGCTATTATAAAAACTTAAGCAGCAACTTTTCCAATTTCCAATATTTATGTAATTCTCAAAACTTTTGGCCATGACTGTATATACAAGTGCCACTTTGAAAATCTTCAATTTTCCTTCTGATGTCCTATTGACGGCAGGATTGCAAGCTCAGTGCCGGCACACGTGACAGTCTGAACTTTGAACTATCGAACCACGTGGGACGCGCAATGCGAGTAGTGAGGAGCGGCGCAGTTGGAGGATAAGATTCTACCTATCCTTAACTCTTCAGGAGAGAGGTAAAAAATGTATATGTATCCAGCCAGGCACGTGGGAAGCCACAAAATCGCGGTGGGTAATAATCTTACCGACCCCTACTAACATCGGGAGTAATGTAAGTGACATTTACCATTTAAAGTCTTATCTACCATAGACATTTATTATATGAATATGAAGGGATATTATTTGTGGATGGACTTAAATCCATTGAACTAAAGTGGAAGTCCTTCTGTGAGATGATTAACCCTTTGTGGACATTCTAACGGTCATTTTAATATTTTAACCATTTATATGACTCTTCTCAGCGCGGACTTATCTATACATCTATAAACCATCATTATCTGCGATTTATCTATTTATCATTGATGAACTACTCACCTTCTATATTGATGAACTATTGATTTGTTTTTGGTATCGATTCTGTGTCAACATTTTTTCCTTTTTGGTAGATTTTTTGGTAGATTTCTATGTGATCAATCTGATATACAGTCCTGATCAAAAGTTTAAGACCACTTGAAAAATGGCAAAAAATCATATTTAGCATTTAGCAAGTAGAGCTTCAACATGCAACAAGAAGAAATGGGAGAGACAAAACATTTTTTGAGCATTCAATTTAATGAAAACAACGAATAAACTGAAACAGGCTGTTTTTCAGCTGATCAAAAGTTTAGGACCACACCTCCAAAAAAAAACTAAACTCCCCCAAAACAGAAATCCAACTTCCAAACATGAACTCAGTAATGAGTAGCTCCGCCGTTATTGTTTATCACTTCCAAAATTCGTTTCAGCATGCTTGAGGTGAGTGGGAACATTTCTCCAAGTGGTGAAGACGGCCGCACGAAGGCCATCTACTGTATGCAACTGTTGTCCATTTTTGTAAACTTCCATTGCCATCCATCCCTAAAAGTTCTCAATTGGATTTAGATCAGGGGAACACGCAGGATGGGCCAAAAGAGTGATGTTATTCTCCTGGAAGAAGTCCCTTGTCCTGAGGGCATTGTGTACTGTAGCGTTGTCCTGTTGAAAAACCCAGTGGTTACCACACAGAAGAGGGCCCTCAGTTATGAGGAATGCTCTTTGCAACATCTGGACATAGCCAGTGGCAGTTTGATGCCCCTGCACTTCCTAAAGCTCCATTGTTCCACTGAAGAAAAAAGCACCCCAGACCATTATGGCGCCCCCTCCACTGTGGCGCGTAGAAAACATCTCAGGTGGGATCTGCTTGTCATGCCAGTAACGTTGGAAACCATCAAGGTTACATTTTTTCTCATCAGAGAATAAAACTTTCTTCCACCTTTGAATGTCCCATGTTTGGTGCTCTCTTGCAAAGTCCAAACCAGCAGTTCTGTGGCGTTCAAGGAGATGAGGTCTTTGCAGACGTTTTTTGTTTTTGAAGCCCTTCAGTCTCAGATGCCGTCTGATGGTTATGGGGCTGCAGTCAGCACCAGCAAGGGCCTTAATTTGGGTCGAGGATCATCCAGTGTCTTGATGGACAGCCAATTGGATCCTCCGGCTCAGTGCTGATGAAATTTTTTGGGGTCTTCCACTTGACTTTTTTGTTCCATAACCCTCAGGATCATTTAAGAAATCCTCAGTCCTACCTCAGCAGCGATGGCGCACTGTGAGAGACCCTGCTTATGCAGTTCAACAACCCGACCACATTCAAAAAGGGAGAGTTTTTTTGCCTTTGCCATCACAACGTGTAACTACCTGACAGAAAATGACAATGAATCCACATCTTTGCACAGATTTGGCCTTTTAAAGGCATGTGGTCCTAAAATTTGGATCAGCTGAAAAACAGCCTGTTTCAGTTTAATCGTTATTTTCAATTAATTGAATGCTCCAAAAATGTTTTGTCTCACTCTCATTTCTTCTTGTTGCATGTTGAAGCTCTACTTGGAACCTTGTTAAATTCCAACAATGTAAAATACGATTTTTTTACATTTTTCAAGTGGTCTTAAATTTTTGATCAGGACTGTATATCTGGACCACAGCTGGGAGTGCATACAGATACTTTACTTGAACCACAATAGGAAGTAAATATATGCATCATTTTATTGTACTTTTGTACTTTTATACCTTGATTGTTTATACTTGTTTTTATTGGTTGATGTGTTAATAAATGTGATTCTTTTGCGACCTGTTGTCCTCGGGTGGTTGTAGATAATGAGTGCCTGCCGGTATTAATTTAACTTTACATTTATTCCATTTATTGATTGGGTGAATCAATTAGGTTAAGTGCACCGTATTCATATTAACAGACGGGTGAGACTCTATAATTTATTTATGTATTACAGATTTCTAAAATGGTGTCATTTATGGGTGGTTTCCATTAACCACCTCAGCCCCTATAGCTTAAACACCCTTAATGACCAGGCCACTTTTTACACTTCTGACCTACACTATTTTCACAGTTTATTGCTCGGTCATGCAACTTACCACCCAAATGAATTTTACCTCCTTTTCTTCTCACTAATAGAGCTTTCATTTGGTGGTATTTCATTGCTGCTGACAATTTTACTTTTTTTGTTATTAATCGAAATTTTATGATTTTTTTGCAAAAAAATGAAATTTTACGATTTTTTTGCAAAAAAATGAAATTTTTCACTTTCAGTTGTAAAATTTTGCAAAAAAAACGACATCCATATATAAATTTTTCTCTAAATTTATTGTTCTACATGTCTTTGATAAAAAAAAATGTTTGGGTAAAAAAAAAAATGGTTTGGGTAAAAGTTATAGCGTTTACAAACTATGGTACAAAAATGTGACTTTCCGCTTTTTGAAGCAGCTCTGACTTTCTGAGCACCTGTCATGTTTCCTGGGGTTCTACAATGCCCAGACAGTACAAACACCCCACAAATGACCCAATTTCAGAAAGTAGACACCCTAAGGTATTCGCTGATGGGCATAGTGAGTTCATAGAACTTTTTATTTTTTGTCACAAATTAGTGGAAAATTATGATTTTTTTTATTTTGATTTTTTTCTTACAAAGTCTCATATTCCACTAACTTGTGACAAAAAATAAAAACTTCTATGAACTCACTATGCCCATCAGCGAATACCTTGGGGTGTCTTCTTTACAAAATGGGGTCACTTGTGGGGTACTTATACTGCCCTGGAATTCTAGGGGCCCAAATGTGTGGTAAGTAGTTTGAAATCAAAATCTGTAAAAAATGGCCGGTGAAATCCGAAAGGTGTTCTTTGGAATGTGGGCCCCTTTGCCCACCTAGGCTGCAAAAAAGTGCCACACATGTGGTATCGCCGTACTCAGGAGAAGTTGGGGAATGTGTTTTGGGGTGTCATTTTACATATACCCATGCTGGGTGAGAGAAATATCTTGGCAAAAGACAACTTTTCCCATTTTTTTATACAGTTGGCATTTGACCAAGATATTTATCTCACCCAGCATGGGTATATGTAAAATTACACCCTAAAACACATTGCCCAACTTCTCCTGAGTACGGAGATACCAGATGTGTGACACTTTTTTGCAGCCTAGGTGGGCAAAGGGGCCCACATTCCAAAGAGCACCTTTCGGATTTCACCGGTCATTTTTAACAGATTTTGATTTCAAACTTCTTACCACACATTTGGGCCCCTAGAATGCCAGGGCAGTATAACTACCCCAAGAGTGACCCCATTTTGGAAAGAAGACACCCCAAGGTATTCCGTGAGGGGCATGGCGAGTTCCTAGAATTTTTTATTTTTTGTCACAAGTTAGCGGAAAATGATGATTTTTTTTTTCTTACAAAGTCTCATATTCCACTAACTTGTGACAAAAAATAAAAACTTCCATGAACTCACTATGCCCATCAGCGAATACCTTGAGGTGTCTTCTTTCCAAAATGGGGTCACTTGTGGGGTAGTTATACTGCCCTGGCATTCTAGGGGCCCAAATGTGTGGTAAGAAGTTTGAAATCAAAATCTGTAAAAAATGACTGGTGAAAACCGAAAGGTGCTCTTTGGAATGTGGGCCCCTTTGCCCACCTAGGCTGCAAAAAAGTGTCACACATCTGGTATCTCTGTACTCAGGAGAAGTTGGGCAATGTGTTTTGGGGTGTCATTTTACATATACCCATGCTGGGTGAGAGAAATATCTTGGCAAAAGACAACTTTTCCCATTTTTTTATACAGTTTGCATTTGACCAAGATATTTATCTCACCCAGAATGGGTATATGTAAAATTACACCCCAAAACACATTGCCCAACTTCTCCAGAGTACGGAGATACCAGATGTGTGACACTTTTTTGCAGCCTAGGTGGGCAAAGGGGCCCACATTCCAAAGAGCACCTTTCGGATTTCACCGGTCATTTTTTACACATTTTGATTTCAAACTTCTTACCACACATTTTGGCCCTTAGAATGCCAGGGCAGTATAACTACCCCACAAGTGACCCCATTTTGGAAAGAAGACACCCCAAGGTATTCGCTGATGGGCATGGCGAGTTCCTAGAATCTTTTATTTTTTGTCACAAGTTAGCGGAAAATGATGATTTTTTTTTTTTCTTACAAAGTCTCATATTCCACTAACTTGTGACAAAAAATAAAAACTTCCATGAACTCACTATGCCCATCAGCGAATACCTTCGGGTGTCTTCTTTCCAAAATGGGGTCACTTGTGGGGTAGTTATACTGCCCTGGCATTCTAGGGGCCCAAATGTGTGGTAAGAAGTTTGAAATCAAAATCTGTAAAAAATGACCGGTGAAATCCAAAAGGTGCTCTTTGGAATGTGGGCCCCTTTGCCCACCTAGGCTGCAAAAAAGTGTCACACATGTGGTATCGCCGTACTCAGGAGAAGTTGGGCAATGTGTTTTGGGGTGTCATTTTACATATACCCATGCTGGGTGAGAGAAATATCTCGGCAAAAGACAACTTTTCCCATTTTTTTATACAAAGTTGGCATTTGACCAAGATATTTCTCTCACCCAGCATGGGTATATGTAAAATGACACCCCAAAACACATTCCCCAACTTCTCCTGAGTACGGCGATACCACATGTGTGACACTTTTTTGCAGCCTAGATGCGCAAAGGTGCCCAAATTCCTTTTAGGAGGGCATTTTTAGACATTTGGATCCCAGACTTCTCACGCTTTAGGGCCCCTAAAAAGCCAGGGCAGTATAAATACCCCACATGTGACCCCATTTTGGAAAGAAGACACCCCAAGGTATTCAATGAGGGGCCTGGCGAGTTCATCGAAATATTTTTTTTTGGCATAAGTTAGCGAAAATTGATTTTTTTTTTGTTTTTACTCACAAAGTCTCACTTTCCGCTAACTTGGGACAAAAATTTAAATCTTTCATGGACTCAATATGCCCCTCAGCGAATACCTTGGGGTGTCTTCTTTCCAAAATGCGGTCAGTTGTGGGGTGTTTGTACTGCCCTGGCATTTGAGGGTCTCCGCAATCATTACATGTATGGCCAGCATTAGGAGTTTCTGCTATTCTCCTTATATTGAGCATACAGGTAATGAGATTTTTTTTTTTTTTCGTTCAGCCTCTGGGCTGAAAGAAAAAAATGAACGGCACAGATTTCTTCATTCGCATCGATCAATGTGGATGAAAAAATCTCTGCCAAAAAAAAAAAAGGAGGGGAAAGGCGTCTGCCAGGACATAGGAGCTCCGCCCAACATCCATACCCACTTAGCTCGTATGCCCTGGCAAACCATATTTCTCCATTCACATCAATCGATGTGGATGAATAAATCATTGCCGGGATTTTATTTTATTTTTTTATATACAAAGTGTTTGCCAAAGCATAGGAACACCGCCACCTCCTCAGCTCATATGCCTCGGCAAACGTATCTTTTACTGCAGAGGAGAAATCTCGTCTTGCAGCGCCGCATACACCGACTTGCGTGTAATCTGACAGCAGCGCAATGCTTCTGTCAGAATGCACATCAGTGCTGCAGCTAGTCGATCGGTTGGTCCACCTGGAAGGTAAAAAAAAAAATGAAAAAACCAGGCCGCAACGCAATAATTTTTATTAACTTTGGAACAGAACATATAAACTTTAACTTTTTGAACTGAACATTAACCTTTTTGCTTACTGGTGTTTTTTTTTTACCTTTATAGAACAAACCTCTCCTTCCCCATGGGTCAATGTGCAAAGCGCAAATCGCCCAAAGATGTGGCGAAGTGCGTTATGCACTTTGTCCCAGGTGAAAGGAGACGTTTGCAGCAGCTGTGAGTGAATGGGCCCTAATAGCCCTGTGTGCCTGTCCTGGTGAGATGTGATCCCTATGCTAGGTGTACCTGTGTGTGGTACTTCCGGAAACACTCCCCTAAGCATAGGGCAGGGTGGTCAGGACAGTCAGGACAGAAATAGCGGGTGTCACGCCTTATTCCACTCCTGCTACAGACACGACATCTTTTTCGGGTTGACGGTTGGGTTGAGGTACCGGCAACGACATTGGGGAAATGTCGCTTGTGTAGACGGCTAACTACACTGGTGGATGGGGCCACGGAGCCTTCTGGATACAGGAGGTTCTCGATGATCTCTTCCTGAAATTTGAGGAAGGATCGTGTTCTCCCAGCCTTACTGTAGAGAACAAAACTATTATACAGAGCCAATTGAATCAAATATACAGACACCTTCTTATACCAGCGTCTGGTGCGTCGGGAAACTAAATACGGAGACAACATCTGGTCATTGAAGTCCACCCCTCCCATGAGCGCATTATAGTCGTGGACTGAGAGGGGCTTTTCAATGACACGGGTTGCTCGCTCAATTTGTATTGTCGTGTCTGCGTGAATGGAGGAGAGCATGTAAACGTCACGCTTGTCTCTCCATTTCACCGCGAGCAGTTCTTCGTTACACAAGGCAGCCCTCTCCCCCTTGCAAGACGGGTGGTAACGAGCCGTTGGGGGAAGCCCCGGCGACTAGGTCGCACGGTGCCACAGGCGCAAATCTGTTCTAGAAACAAATGCCTAAAGAGGGCCACACTTGTGTAGAAATTGTCCACATAAAGATGGTACCCCTTGCCGAATAAGGGTGACACCAAGTCCCAGACTGTCTTCCCACTGCTCCCCAGGTAGTCAGGGCAACCGACCGGCTCCAGGGTCTGATCTTTTCCCTCATAGACACGAAATTTGTGGGTATAGCCTGTGGCCCTTTCACAGAGCTTATACAATTTGACCCCATACCGGGCACGCTTGCTTGGGATGTATTGTTTGAAGCCAAGGGGCCCGGTAAAATGTATTAGGGACTCGTGTATGCAGATGTTTTGCTCAGGGGTATACAAATCTGCAAATTTCTGGTTGAAATGGTCTATGAGGGGCCGAATTTTGTGGAGCCGGTCAAAAGCTGGGTGGCCTCTGAGACGGGAGGGGATGTTGTCGCTAAAATGCAGGAAACGCAGGATGGTCTCAAATCGTGTCCTGAACATAGCAGCAGAGAACATGGGCATGTGATGAATTGGGTTCGTGGACCAATATGACCGCAATTCATGCTTTTTAGTTAGACCCATGTTGAGGAAAAGGCCCAGAAAAATTTTAATTTCGGAAACTTGGACTGGTTTCCACCGGAAAGGCTGGGCATAAAAGCTTCCCGGGTTGGCGGTTATAAATTGTGTGGCATACCGATTTGTTTCTGCCACAACTAAGTCTAAGAGCTCCGTAGTCAAGAACAGCTCAAAAAATCCCAGGGCCGAACCGATCTGAGCCGTCTCAATCCGAACTCCAGACTGGGCGGTAAAAGGGGGAACTAATGGTGAGGCTGAAGTTGGTGACTGCCAATCAGGGTTTGCCAGCACCTCAGGGATTCTAGGGGCTCTACGGGCCTGTCTGTGCGGTGGCTGCGACGGGGTAACTACTGCACGTGCCACCGTACCAGCTTCAACTGCCCTTCTGGTGCTCGCTACTTCACCATGTTGTACGGCAGTGCTGGTACTAAGTCCAGGAAGGGCTGCGCTGCTGGTATATGCCTCACCACGTGATCCGACAGCGCCAGCCCCACTCTGCTGCTCTTGAAGCGGATCCTGCGCAACCTGTGGTCTAGCGACACAGGGCCGGGTACGCCTGGTGCTATCAGGGACCTCAGCCTCCTCGTCCGAACTTTGGGTCAGAGAGCCACTGCTTTCTACAGGTTCATATTCTGACCCTCTAGATTCATCAGATGAGGGTTCCCATTCCTCATCCGACTGGGTCAGAATCCTGTAGGCCTCTTCAGAAGAATACCCCCTGTTTGACATTTGGGCAACTAAATTTAGGGGTATTCCCTGAGACTACCCAAGAAAAAAAGCAAGCCTGTCTTACAAATGGGAGGCTAGCGAAGTACCGGAGGCCGCTGCGGTTGCTAAAAAATATCAAAACTGATTTTTTTTTTTATCGCCGCAGCGCGTGTAAAGTGAATGTGCAGTGATCAAAAAAATAATAATTTTGTCACTGCGGTGGGGCGGGCGTGGGTGAACGCACGTGTGGGCGACCGATCAGGCCTGATCGGGCAAACACTGCATTTTGGGTGGAGGGCGAACTAAAGTGACACTAATACTATTATAGATCTGACCGTGATCAGTTTTGATCACTTACAGATACTATAAAAGTACAAATGCTGATTAGCGATACGCTAAACAGCGAATAAGGGACTGCAGTGCGGTGTGCTGGGCGCTAACTGATCCCTAAACTACCTAACCAAGGGGCCTAAACTATCCCTAAAACCTAACAGTCAATACCAGTGAAAAAAAAAAGTGACAGTTTACACTGATCACTTTTTTCCTTTCACTAGTGATTGCCAGGGGCGATCAAAGGGGTGATCAAAAGGTTAATTGGGGTGCAGGGGGTGATCTGGGGCTAAAGTGTACTGTTGGTGCTACTCACTGTGATGTCTGCTCCTCTGCTGGATACAACTGACGAAAAGGACCAGCAGAGGAGCAGACAAGCCATATAACAGATCATATTTACTAATATGATCTGTTATATGGCTTGTGATTCGATTTTTTAAAAATCAGCAACCTGCCAGCCACGATCATTGGCTGGCAAGTTGCTGACGAAATACTCCTTTAACTTTTGCCGGCCCGCGATGCGCATGCGCGGGCCGGCTCTGACCGAAATCTCGCGTCTCGCGAGATGAGGCACGGATGTGTCCAGGAGGAATGAATCAACCACCTTCCGGACGCATCCGTGCGTTAGGCGGTCCGGAGGTGGTTAAGTAAGCCCCTCAAAATCACTTTATAACTGAATCAGTGCTTAAAAAATGGTTTTGGAAATTTTCTTAAATTTGAAAAATTGCTTTTTAAATTCTAAGTCTTCTAACGTCCGAAAAAAATAAAATGACATTTACAAAATGATGCCAACAAAAAGTAGATATATGAGGAATGTTGATTGATAACTATTTTATGAGTTATTACTATCTGTCTGAAAAGTAGAGAAATAAAAATTTTGAAAATTGTAAATTTTTCCATTTTTTTTGGTAAATTTTGGAGTTTTTTATAAATAAAGGTGAAATATATCGACTTAAATTTACTATTGTCATGTCGTACAATGTGTCACGAGAAAACAATCTCAGAATGACTTGGATTAGTAAAAGTTTTCCAAAGTTATTACCACATAAAATGACACTGGCCCAGGGGAAGAAGGGGTTAAATTCTCCTCAGCATCTTTGCTAAGTGTATAGTAAATAATAAATGTACAATAGATAAATTTTTATGGTGCAATTGTACTTTCTAACAACATTTTTGTTATAAAAATATTTAAAAATGATAAATTCATATCATAATAACAAATGAAAGTGATAAATAATGAAGAGATATTTACTAACTTTGGAATTCCTTTTCTTTACTGTTTTTTTTCTATTATTCTGCTGGCTGTATTTTGACTAGGCAAAAGGGTTTGGCTACTAGCATTTGGAATTTACTTTTCTGTCAGAAAAAAAAACTGGATAAGTAGAAAAGATTGTCGTTTCACCCAGAAAAAATAACAACATATGTTGATGCCGCCTATTACAACCAACATTATGCAACTCAGCTTCCATTACCACAATATAAAGACATTTAGTTTAATTTAATTGACAAACTATTGAAAACAATGATGAATTGTTTACATTGTATGATACAGTAAAAAAAAATTTTTTCAAAGAGTGCACCAGGACTTTAAAATAGTTATCCCACAAAATATATTCTACATTTTTCAAACCAGCACTCAGATCTTTATACTTTTGTAATTGGATGTGATTAGTAATTTAGTATAGCCCCTGAGTTACTCAATAAAATGTATCTGTATAGCACCACCTGCTGTTTGTTCTTTTCTTCATCTCTCTGTCCACATCACTGAGGGGGGCACACATGCTCAGTTTCATCCTTCAAATGCCCCCAGCTATATCTTCTGATAGAAGCTGCCTGTGGAAGTCACAGGACACACCCAGCTATGAATGTAGAGATCTCTGGATCCATGTGAGGTACAGGGCTGGTTCTAGCTTTGTTAGAAAGAGATTGTCATGTGCTATATGATGTCTGATCTTAATTATTTACATAAACAATGGTATAACCCACTTAATGTTGATGATTAGGGTTGAGTGAACTTTAGTATTTTTAGACCCTGGACCCGAACCCGAACCCGAACTTTTCAGTAAAAGTTCGGGTTCGGTGTTTGAGTATTTTATGGCGCTTTTTGAAAGGCCAATCAACAAGCGTTTAACTTGTGTGCACTTATAAGCCATCACAGCCATGCCTACTAATGGCATGGCTGTGATTGGCCAGTGCAGTATGTGACCCAGCTTCTATATAAGCTGGAGTCACGTAGCGTTGCATGTCGCTCTGCTTTTACTAGTGTAGGGAGAGGATGCTGCTGTGTGGGATTAATCAGAAGTGCTTGTTAACTCAGCGATTTACTTAGATTTAGTTTTGTGGGTGCAGTGCACAATCTTTTTACCCTGCCCTGAGCCCAGTGACACAGAAAAATAACTTTTATCCGTCTGTTAGTTAGGTGGGCGTCGGCGGCCATTTTATGCAAGCTCAGTGCACCAGAACAGCATATGTGCTTTTGTGACATTCAAATCCAAGCTTGAAATACTGCAATAATAATCTGGGTTTAAAAAAACACCCATTTTTGGAAATATCCTACATCTGGTGCCTTTGCAGCATTTGTCAGTGTGAAATCTGATCTTGAAATACTACAATAATGTATTTCACACTGACAGACCGAAATCTCGCGTCTCGCGAGATGAGGCACGGATGTGTCCAGGAGGAATGAATCAACCACCTTCCGGACGCATCCGTGCGTTAGGCGGTCCGGAGGTGGTTAAGTAAGCCCCTCAAAATCACTTTATAACTGAATCAGTGCTTAAAAAATGGTTTTGGAAATTTTCTTAAATTTGAAAAATTGCTTTTTAAATTCTAAGTCTTCTAACGTCCGAAAAAAATAAAATGACATTTACAAAATGATGCCAACAAAAAGTAGATATATGAGGAATGTTGATTGATAACTATTTTATGAGTTATTACTATCTGTCTGAAAAGTAGAGAAATAAAAATTTTGAAAATTGTAAATTTTTCCATTTTCTTTGGTAAATTTTGGAGTTTTTTATAAATAAAGGTGAAATATATCGACTTAAATTTACTATTGTCATGTCGTACAATGTGTCACGAGAAAACAATCTCAGAATGACTTGGATTAGTAAAAGTTTTCCAAAGTTATTACCACATAAAATGACACTGGCCCAGGGGAAGAAGGGGTTAAATTCTCCTCAGCATCTTTGCTAAGTGTATAGTAAATAATAAATGTACAATAGATAAATTTTTATGGTGCAATTGTACTTTCTAACAACATTTTTGTTATAAAAATATTTAAAAATGATAAATTCATATCATAATAACAAATGAAAGTGATAAATAATGAAGAGATATTTACTAACTTTGGAATTCCTTTTCTTTACTGTTTTTTTTCTATTATTCTGCTGGCTGTATTTTGACTAGGCAAAAGGGTTTGGCTACTAGCATTTGGAATTTACTTTTCTGTCAGAAAAAAAAACTGGATAAGTAGAAAAGATTGTCGTTTCACCCAGAAAAAATAACAACATATGTTGATGCCGCCTATTACAACCAACATTATGCAACTCAGCTTCCATTACCACAATATAAAGACATTTAGTTTAATTTAATTGACAAACTATTGAAAACAATGATGAATTGTTTACATTGTATGATACAGTAAAAAAAAAAATTTTCAAAGAGTGCACCAGGACTTTAAAATAGTTATCCCACAAAATATATTCTACATTTTTCAAACCAGCACTCAGATCTTTATACTTTTGTAATTGGATGTGATTAGTAATTTAGTATAGCCCCTGAGTTACTCAATAAAATGTATCTGTATAGCACCACCTGCTGTTTGTTCTTTTCTTCATCTCTCTGTCCACATCACTGAGGGGGGCACACATGCTCAGTTTCATCCTTCAAATGCCCCCAGCTATATCTTCTGATAGAAGCTGCCTGTGGAAGTCACAGGACACACCCAGCTATGAATGTAGAGATCTCTGGATCCATGTGAGGTACAGGGCTGGTTCTAGCTTTGTTAGAAAGAGATTGTCATGTGCTATATGATGTCTGATCTTAATTATTTACATAAACAATGGTATAACCCACTTAATGTTGATGATTAGGGTTGAGTGAACTTTAGTATTTTTAGACCCTGGACCCGAACCCGAACTTTTCAGTAAAAGTTCGGGTTCGGTGTTTGAGTATTTTATGGCGCTTTTTGAAAGGCCAATCAACAAGCGTTTAACTTGTGTGCACTTATAAGCCATCACAGCCATGCCTACTAATGGCATGGCTGTGATTGGCCAGTGCAGTATGTGACCCAGCTTCTATATAAGCTGGAGTCACGTAGCGTTGCATGTCGCTCTGCTTTTACTAGTGTAGGGAGAGGATGCTGCTGTGTGGGATTAATCAGAAGTGCTTGTTAACTCAGCGATTTACTTAGATTTAGTTTTGTGGGTGCAGTGCACAATCTTTTTACCCTGCCCTGAGCCCAGTGACACAGAAAAATAACTTTTATCCGTCTGTTAGTTAGGTGGGCGTCGGCGGCCATTTTATGCAAGCTCAGTGCACCAGAACAGCATATGTGCTTTTGTGACATTCAAATCCAAGCTTGAAATACTGCAATAATAATCTGGGTTTAAAAAAACACCCATTTTTGGAAATATCCTACATCTGGTGCCTTTGCAGCATTTGTCAGTGTGAAATCTGATCTTGAAATACTACAATAATTTTCTGGGTTTAAAAAACACCCATGCCTATGCTGCATTTTTTGTGTGAAATACAAGCTAGAAATACTGCAATAATAATCTGGGTTTAAAAAAAAAACACCCATTTTGGGAAAAAAAATTACAGCCTTTGCTGCATCTGTCAGTGTGAGATACACGCGTTAGATACTGGTGTTCTATTCTGTTATAAAAAAACACCCATTTTGGGCAAAATACTTAATTTTACAGCTTATGCTGCGTCTGTGTGAGATACAAGCTAGAAATACTGCAATAATATTGTGGGTTTAAAAAAAATAAAAAATTTTGGCAATCTCCTACATCTGGGGCCTATGCTGCATTTGTTAGTGTGACATACAAGCTTAAAATACTGCAATAATATACTGGGTTTAATAAAACACCTATTTTTGGCAATACCCTATCAGGGGCTTAAGCTTCATCTGTCTGTGTGAAATACACGCATTAGATACTGGTGTTCTTTTCTGTTATTTAAAAAACACCCATTTTGGGCAAAATACTTAATTTTGCAGCCTATGATAGTGTGACATACAAGCCAGAAATAATGCAATAATAATCTGGGTTTAAAAAAACAAAATTTTTGGGCAATATCCTACATCTGGTGCCTTTGCAGCATTTGTCAGTGTATAAGACAAGCTTGAAATACTTTTGCAGACTTTACTGTCAGTGTGAGATACACGCATTAGTTACTGGTGTTCTATTCTGTTATTAAAAAAATACCCATTTTGGGCAAAAAACTAAATTTGCAGCCTTTGCTGCATCAGTCAGTGTGAGATACACAAGTTTGATACTGGTGAATTATTCTGTTATTAAAAAAACAAAAATTTTGGACAAAAGACAAAATTTGCAGCCTTTGCGGCATCTGTCAGTGTAAGATACAAGCTTGAAATACTGCAATAATATTCACGGTTTAAAAAAACACCCAATTTTGGCAATACCCTACATGAGGGGCCTATGCTTCATCTGTCAGTGTTAGATACTGGTGTTCTATTCTGTTATTAAAAAAACACCCATTTTGGGCAAAAGACTACATTTGTGGCCTATGCTGCATCTGTCAGTGTGAGATACACGCATTAAATACTGCTGTTCTATTCTGTTATAAAAAAAACTGCCATTTTGGGCAAAGTACTTATTATTGCAGCCTTTGCTGCATCTGTCAGTGTGAAATACATGCATTAGATACTGGTGTTCTATTCTGTTATAAAAAAAACACCCATTTTTGGGCAAAAAAATAAATTTGCAGCCTTTGCTGCATCTGTAAGTGTGAGATACAAGCTTGAAATACTGCAATACATGAGGGGCCTATGATTCATCTGTCAGTGTGAGATACACGCATTAGATACTGGTGTTCTATTCTGTTATTAAAAAAATAACTATTTTGGGCAAAATAATTAATCTGCGGCCTTTGCTGCATCTGTAAGTGTGAGATACAAGCATTAGATACTGGTGTTCTATTCTGTTATAAAAAAAAAAAACAATTTTGAGCAAAATAATAAATCTGCGGCCTTTGCTGTATCTGTCAGTGTGAAATACACGCAATAGATACTGGTGTTCTATTCTGTTATTAAAACAAAACACCCATTTTGGGCAAAATACTTAATTTTGCAGCCTTTGCTGCATCTGTCAGTGTGAGATACACGCATTAGATACTGGTGTTCTATTCTGTTATTAAAAAAACACCCATTTTGGGCAAAAAACTAAATTTGCGGCATTTGCTGCATCTGTCAGTGTGAGATACATGCGTTGGAAACTGCTGTTCTATTCTGTTATCAAAAAAACACCCATTTGGGCAAAGTACTCAATATTGCAGCCTATGCTTCATCTGTCAGTGTGAGAAACAAGCATTAGATACTGCTGTTCCATTCTGTTATTAAAAAAAAACCATTTTGTTCAAAAAACTTAATTTGCAGCCTTTGCTGCATCTGTCAGTGTGAGATACATGCGTTAGATACGGCTGTTATATTTTGTTACAAAAATCCTAAATTTGAGAAATATGAAGAGAGCGTCAAATAAGGAGTGAAAGAGATTAAGTGCACCGATGCCCAACCACTTATATTTCAAGATGAGTACATGGGAGGACCACCGCAGCATGTCTCGGATGATAACGAAACACAGGTGCCAAATGCTGTGGCTTTCGAATGTATGCAGACCGACAAGGACGGCAGGGGTAAAGAAGGGGGGAGAAGATGATGTGGAGGAAGATGAGGTCCTCGACCCCACATGGAATCAAGGTCATGCGAGTGACCTGTGTAGTTCGGAGGAAGAGGCGGTGGTCGCACAGAGCCACCAGCACAGCAGAAGAGCGTGCAGGGTGCAAAAGCGGAGTGGCCATCCCCTAAACAGTACTCCTGCTACTGCCCACCGCAGCAAGGGACCGAGAACTCCAAAGCCAACTCCAAGAAGTTCCCTGGCATGGCAGTTCTTCAGATAATGTGCTGACGACAAGACATGAGTGGTTTACACGCTGTGCAATCAGAGCCTGAAGCGAGGCATAAACGTTCTCAACCTGAGCACAACCTGCATGTGGAGTAGACCCCTCAAAAACCAAGAAAGGTCTCTGGCTTCTCCTGCTTCCTCTTCTGCTGCAGTCAAGGCCTCTTCATCCACCTCTGGAGTGACAGTGCCACCCCGAAAAAAGAGGATCTGCCAGCAAAACCACCACCTGGGTCACCAAGAATCTCCACAATGTCCCATGGAAGCCTTCAGCTCTCCATCTCTCAAACACTGGAGCGGAAGAGGAAGTACCCAACTACAGACCCGCGATCCCTGGCCCTAAATGCCAGCATTTCAAAATTACTGGCCTTTAAAATGCTGTCTTTCCGCCTGGTGGAGACGGAGAGTTTTAAAAGCCTTATGGTGGTGGCTGTCCCACAGTACATCGTGCCCAGCCACCACTACTTTTGCAGGCGTGCCATCCCTTCCCTGCACAATCAAGTGAGGGACAAAATCAGGTGTGCACTGCGCAACGCCATTTGTGACAAGGTCCACCTAACTATGGATACGTGGACCAGTAAGCACAGTCAGGGACGTTGTATCTCCCTAACAGCACACTGGGTAAATGCAGTGGCAGCTGGGCCTGAGGCGGATAGCAGTTTGGCGCATGTCCTTCCACCACCGAGGATTGCAGGGCGCTTCAGTTTGCCTCCTGTTGCTTCCTCCTCCTACTCCACTTCCTCATCCTCTACCGGCTCCTCATCCGGTCAGCATAACACTTTCCCCACCAACTTCAGCACAGCCAGGGGTAAACGACAGCAGGCAGTTTTAAAACTTATTTGTTTGGGGGACAAACCCCACACAGCGCAGGAGCTGTAGATGGGCCTTGAACAACAGACCAATGAGTGGTTGGTGCCAGTCAGCCTCAAGCCCGGCCTGGTGGTGTGCGATAATGGGCGAAATCTCGTAGCAGCTCTGGGACTAGCCGGTTTGACGCACATCCCTTGGATGGCGCATGTGCTGAATTTGGTGGTGCAGAGATTCCTTAAAAATGACCCCGATATGTCAGAGCTGCTGCATAAAGTGCGGGCCGTCTTTGCGCGCTTTTGGCGTTCTCACCCTGCTGCTGCTCGCCTGCCAGCGCTGCAGCGTAACTTCGGCCTTCCCGCTTACTGCCTCATATGCGACGTGCCCAAAAGGTAGAACTCCACCTTGCACATGCTGGCCACACTGTGCGAGCAGCAGGCGATAGTGGAGTTTCAGCTGCAGCACGCACCGGTGAGTCATTCTGCGGAACAGCACCACTTCATCACCAATGAATGGGCCTCCATGCGAGACCTGTGTTCCTTGTTGCACTGTTTCGAGTACTCCACCAACATGGCTAGTGCCGATAACGCCGTTCTCAGCATTACTATTCCACTTCTATGCCTCCTTGAAAAAACGCTTCTGGCGATGATTTAAGAGGATGTGGCACAGGAGGAGGAGGACGAAGAGGGATCATTTCATAGGGTTTCCGGACAGTCATTCACAAGTGGCTCCGCGGGTGGGTTCCTGCACCCACAAACGCCAGGTCCACAATTTTCCAGCCTGAGCACAGTTCTGGAGGATGATGAGGTGGAGGATGAGGAGGAGGAGATGGAGGAGGAGGAACCAAGTTCACAGCAGGGTGGCACCCAAACCAGCTCATGGCCATCAATGGTGCGTGGCTGGGGGGATACAGAGGACACAGACGATACACCTCCCACAGAGGACAGCTTTTCGTTGCCTCTGGGCAGCCTGGCACACATGAGCTATTACATGCTGCAGTGTCTCCGCAACGACCGCTGAGTTGCCCACATTCTAACTTGTGCTGATTACTGGGTGGCCACGCTGCTGGATCCCCGTTACATGGACAACGTACCATCCTTAATTCCGTAAGATGTGCGAGTACAAGCGCACGCTGGTAGACGCGCTGCTGGTGGCATTCCAACCTGACAGCGGGGGCAAAGTGGAAGCACAAGGCGAAGGCAGAGGAGGAGGAAAAGACCGCCAATGCAGCTGGGGCACCACCAGCACCTCAGAAGGCAGGGTTAGCATGGCCTAAATGTGGAAAAACTTAGTCAGCATGCCACAACAACCAGCACCACCAGCTGATCTGGAACGTCTTAACAGGAGGCAGCATTTCACCAACATAGTGGAGCAGTATGTGTGCACACGCCTACACGTCCTGAATGACGGGTCTGCCCCTTCAACTTCTGGGTCTCCAAATTGGGCACATGGCCTGAGCTTGCCCTTTACGCCTTGGAGGTGCTGGCCTGCCCTGCAGCCAGTGTATTGTCTTAACGTTTGTTTAGCACGGCTGGAGGGTGTTATTACAGGTTATATTTCCCAATGTTTTGGGGTGTACCCTAATAAAAAATAATAAAAAAAAAATTTAAACCAAAAACCAGTGTAGGCTACCTCCTCCTCATCCATAGCCGCTTCCACCTACATCGCCACATCCACCTACTCCGCCACATCCACTGCCTCCTCAACCTCCTACTCCATATGTACCTCGTCCTCCTAGATCAAGATTATTATTTTTAATTTTTACGTATTTTATGTTATTTAAAGTCATTTCCCAATCCACATTGGTTTGCAGAGCACTTGCCATGCTCTTAACCACATTTTGCTGGCATTTGCAGCCCTCTAGCTCTTTCTATGACATTTTTAGAGTCATTTTAGTGCTCAAAAGTTCGGGTCCCCTTTGACTTCAATGGGGTTCGGGTTCGGGGTCAAGTTCGGGTGAAGATCGGGTCCCAAACTCAAACTTTTTGGTGAAGTTTGGACGAACCCGTCGAACTTGAACATCCAGGTGTCCGCTCAACTCTATTGATTATTTATCTTTATGATAGACCATCAATATATGATCAGTGCGGTCCGATTCACAGTACCCCAGCTGATCAACTTAAATTTTTTTCTGCTAGTTCAAACCAGATACCAACTCATTTTTTTCATGATATGTTTATAATTTGTGATTACAATATTTTTTTTATTCTATTCCCTGAAAATAATTTTAGGGGTTGCCATCTTGCCTGAGCGGTTATTAACAACATTTAAAGGGTTTCTGTCACCCCATTAAACCGTTTTTTTTTTTTTTTCTTTACTAATAATCCCTATAGTGCGATCTCATGATACATAAGCAAATTAATGATTTTCGTTCAGTAGAATTTGCTAAAAATCGATTTTTAAAATATGCTAATTACCGTGCTACCAGCAAGTAGGGCGGCTACTTGCTGGTAGCAGCCGCATCCTCCGATGGTAATGACGCCCCCTCGGCATGCTGATTGACAGGGCCAGGGAAGGGAATCGTTCTCTGCTGGCGCTGTTAGAATTTGAAATCTCGCGCCTGCGCCGTACCTGTCTTCAATCGGCGCAGGCGCACTGAGAGGCGGCCGCTCGCTCGATCGCTCCATCCTCAATGCGCCTGCGTCGATGACGTCATCAAGTACACCCGGAAGAGAAGACGCCGGCATCGCTGGAAGGAGGCGGAGAGTCTGGTGACGTCGCTGGATGCTCGAATCAGGTAAGTATGTACATAATAAGCATGCTGCCACAAAAACCACCAACGAAATGGGAATAAATAATTTTATAAAAATGACAGTTATTAACACTATACCACCAACGATTATTAATAATAAATCTCTTCCGGGTGTACTTGATGACGTCATCGACGCAGGCGCATTGAGGATGGAGCGGTCGAGCGAGCGGCCGCCTCTCAGTGCGCCTGCGCCGATTGAAGACAGGTACGGCGCAGGCGCGAGATTTAAAATTCTAACAGCGCCAGCAGAGAACAATTCCCTTCCCTGGCCCTGTCAATCAGCATGCCGAGGGGGCGTCATTACCATCGGAGGATGCGGCTGCTACCAGCAAGTAGCCGCCCTACTTGCTGGTAGCAAGGTAATTAGCATATTTTAAAAATCGATTTTTAGCAAATTCTACTGAACCAAAATGATTAATTTGCTTATGTATCATGAGATCGCACTATAGGGAATATTAGTAAAGAAAAAAAAAAAAACGGTTTAATGGGGTGACAGAAACCCTTTAAAGACATGCCTTAGAGAAGCCACTAGGAATGAGCGAAGCAAGCTTCGGATCCTAGATCTGAAGTCGCTTTGGTCAAAACTTTGCTTTAATAATGTATGGAGATTCTTCTCTGTACAGCATTAAAATGTATGGGCTCCAGAGAGTCAAATGTGTTATCACCAAAGTCTTGCAGGACTACGGTGAATAACTTCGGGATATGATGTTTCAACTTGAAAACCATTACCAAGGTACCAGTCAGTACTGAAGCAGACTTTGGATACCTGTTTTAAAATGGTTTTGATGCTTTATAATCAAATGCCAAAGTTTTTCACCAAAGTCTTGCAAGAATTCAGCGATAACTTATTTCACCTTGCTGGAGTCCATACATGTTAATGTTGTACAGAGACGGATCTCTGTAGAGCAGTAAAACAAAGTTTTGAGCTCATCCCTAGCAGTCACCATGGGCCAAAGACACAATGGAAAGAAGGGGGCCTCATTGACTTCTATAGAATAGTTTTCTGGGCATGTTCTAAAACCTGTGTAGAGGTCTGAAGGGTGCTGATAAACTGTGATATCACCTGTTGTGAATGGTGGATCCTCACTTATCGGTATATCTAGATAATATCTGTTATTCTAATCCTGTCTGTGATGATAAGCAGATAACTTCAGTAAGGAAATCTGTACAGACTAAGAAGTGGTGCCTGTTATTAGGCTTAGTGGCCACTGCAAATATATCATGATTTTATGTTTTTGCCTTTTTTTTACATGGATATTAACAATAAAAAAACTAACATGACCAAAAATTTATTAAAAACATATTTAACACAAAAACTTGATTTAAACAATAGGTCATTTTCTGATGACACATTCCTTTTAATAAAGTTGTCGCCATACATTTGGTTGTAGCTGTACCTGATATTGTAGCTCTATCCTAGTCATTTGGCCAATACAAGGCATTGCCACATTCAAATGTATGCATGCTATGGTAAATACTTTATGGATAAAAGATTAAATCCTATATATTGGTATAATTGCTGACAAAAACAGTAGAAATTATTTTTATAGTAAAAGGAACCTGTCACATTGGACATGTTATCTGAGTGTCTGCCAGCATACTAAAGAGTAGAAGGAGCAGAGCAGATATACAGTTTTGTGTGAAAATATTCAGTATAACCTACCGTATTTATCGGCGTATAACACGCACTGGCGTATAACACGCACCCTTCATTTTAAGGGAAATTTCAGGGAAAAAAAATAAATTTCAAATTGTACTGCTATGGGGTGGGGGGATCTGTGGATGGAACTGTTATGGGGGGGATCTGTGGATGACACTGCTATATGTCATCCACAGATCCCCCTCATAACAGTGTCCATTTCAAATTGTACTGCTATGGGGTGGGGGGATCTGTGGATGGAACTGTTATGGGGGGGATCTGTGGATGACACTGCTATATGTCATCCACAGATCCCCCTCATAACAGTGTCCCCCAATACACCGGGCCCCGCCGCTCACCGAAGTATTTATAAACGTGAATCCTTATCCTGTTATTAGGCTGCCCTCTCCCATGTTCCCATGTCCCCCCTGTATCCCCACAGCACTTACGATTCACACGCTACCATAGCAGGCAGGGCGGACGGCACCAGTAACGTCACTCACTGACGTCGCGCGTCTGCTCCGCCTGCTTCATTCATAAAGGGGGCGGAGCAGGCGCTCGACGTCAGTGAGTGACGTTACTGCTGCCGTCCGCTCTGCCTGCTATTGAAGCTTAAGTAAGTGCTGTGGGGATACAGGGGAACATGGGAACATGGGAGAGCGCAGCTTAATAACAGGATAAGGATTCACGTTTATAAATACTTCGGTGAGCGGCGGGGCCCGGTGTAAGAGTACAGTGACTGCACCGGGCCCCGCCCCTAGTTCCGGACTCCAGCCCCTCCTCTCTCCCGGCTCATACAGCGCAGTGAATATCGGCGTATAACACGCATACATGATTTGCCCCCTATTTTCAGGGGGAAAAAGTGCGTGTTATACGCCGATAAATACGGTATATATTGTTCATTTAAAGGGGTTGTCTAGGACTAGAAAAAAACATCTGGTTTCTTAAAAAACTGCACCACACCATGGGTTGTGTGGTGTATTTCAGCTCAGATCCATTGACGTTCTAATCAGTAATTGACCACTATCTCTGTATGCACCATCATAAAGTGAAGGCTGGCGATCCGTGATTAGGACCACCACTGGATTCACAGCCAACAATTCATTGCTGGTCTTCCAAAACTGCATGCACAAACCTGACCATGTGGCCGTACCCTTACAAAGCTGAAGCATTAGCTGTTTTTATCCCGTTTCAGCAATTTTATATAAGAAGGGAACATACATATATATATATATATATATATATATATATATATATATATACTTTATCAGGAGCGGACTGTTGAGTTTTTTTTGCCAGCTTATTAACATTTAGAAATTTGTTTATAGAGGTTATCCCATGAGTAATGTAAAAAAAAAAAATGAAAATCAGACATCATAAACAATCTCTTTCTAACAATGCTATAACCAGACCTGTACTTAATGGATAACTGTCACATTTAGACCCTAATTTCATTTTCATATATGTAGTTACTAATAACGTGATATTCCAGGATCAGTTACAATTAGACTGACTTACCCCATATTTAATAAGATTCAGCCCTTAGCAACCAGTCTGCATAAAACTGCAATCTCACTATTCAGTTAAGATGGCCGCCACTGCCCTCACCCTGAGGCTAATCCCACCTGCCCTCACTAGCCAGTAACAATAGCCCCCCAAAAGTGTCAGTAACCAGAGCCCTCCCCCTAAAGGGTTAATCTCCTGCAGCACAAAGGGGTCCTCTTACCACATGTTGCTTTCATTTATACACTGAGCAGATGGCAGATCTCCCTTCCCTGGTCTGCGCTGCTTCAACTCTGCATTCTCCAGCTCTGCTGAGTGAGGGAGCGTCTGCCAAGCGCAGGGACAGGGAGAAGTGCACACAGCCCAGGCACTGTTATCAGCTGCTGGGGAGGACCTGGCTTTAATCATTTACTTACAGTCCCTGGCTGTCAGTAATCTGACCTTGCACTCAGCCTGCTTCTGCGTCCTCCGTCCTTCAACAGATAGACGACCATGCCTAGCAACCCTATTTTAAGCACAGGTAAAAGTAGGCAGTACAGGGAGCAGAAATTTGGAATTAAGGGGTAATTGAATACACGGTGAAAAGTTGAAATAGGGCCACCAAGGAGATATTAATCACCACAATCCAATACTCCAAAAAAAATATATATGACAGTTATACTTTAACTTAGATCAAGAGATCTCCCTATTCGTTGCTCCAATTGCTCTGCTAGATTTAATTCAAGCAAGGGGTGTGTCTCAGCAACATTCCTGTAACAGTCACAGCTTCTAACAGAAGATATGGTTGGTGGCAATTGAAGGATGGAACTGACATGTGTGTCCACCTCAGTGAGGTGGACAGGGAGATGAGGAAAGCAACCAATAGCAGGTGGCACTATGCAGATACATTTTATAAAATAACTGCATCAGTGGCTGTACTAAAACGTTTAATTACGTGCAATTACAAAAGTATTAGGATCCAGGTGCTGGTTTGAACAAAATAGAATATTTTACATGGGGCAACCCCTTCAGTTACATTGCATGTATTATTAGCATTGATTCACACTATTTACATTAAAGTTATCAATGTGGCTTCTCCTTTTACTGTAAAGCACACTTTGAAAGCTCATTTACTCCAGGATTCCTTTTTCCGGGAAACCTAGAGATCGAAGAGTGTTATTGAGAGTGCAGAGGTGTGCTAATCGAATTTCTTTAACAGCTTTGCCCATTGCAGAATACAGTAGACGTTAATAAACCTCTCTAATGATCCTTAAAATTGAAGAAGGAAGATAAAAAGTGGATTACCACATACAAAATTACACTGGCTGATGATTATTTGTGATCATAGTCTAACCTAAGACCTAATCTGAAACCAATGTTTGTGTACATAAAACATAAAACTATACTGAGAACATTCATTAAATCTTATCCAAGAGAACAAATGGAGCATACAAAGGATTTAAGGGAGCTCTGTGAGATTAGTAAGGCAAAGTTTGCGCATAGTATGCACAATAATTCTGGTATTCTGTTTTGGCATAGCAACAAAATACCAGAAATGTAAGATTGGGCATATGCTGGAAATTGCCGGTACCCGACGGATCCCATTGACTATAATGGAGTCCATCAGATTTCTGTTATGGATACCTGCATTCTGCCAGGCCAAATACAGATGTGTGTAGGGGTATTTTGTTCTTGTTCTTTCTGGAATCTTTGATGGAGGCTCCTGCCAGAACTTGTGCTGCAGATGTGAACATGGTTGCTTTCTTCAGGAAGATTGATTTAAAACTTACCATTAACCACACATATTATGTGTTTTAGACAATTTTTGTATTATGTGGCCAACCAAAAAGGGAATGGTTTCATGTGAAATGGGTCGAAACTTGAGATGTGCCAAAAGTGTGTTTGGGCACAAATTTTTGAAGCAAAGTAAAGTGCAGGATTTGCTCCCCTGTATATATATGCAAAAATGCATATGGGTTTGAGCACTTCCTGCCTGTTTAACACCATGCCATTTTTTCAGTTTGTTTGTTTATAGAGATGCCTGGAGGTGTATAAACTCCAATTTAAATGTGCCCGCTTTCCATCCACAGGCTACATTTAGGTGCACCTGTGAGGCCTGGGCCATATCAGCCAGTCTTGAGTGGGACTCGCAGACTCCTCCCTCCTCCCACTGCTAGCATGGTTACATGCTGGAGGTAACTGGTGAGTTGTCTGTGAGTCGGACCTTACGCTCCTGTAATTCGCCCACTGGCCCCTGGTATTGCCCATACAGCACAGGTAGGTGAGTGTTAGGAACCAAGCTACTTGAGAAACCTTGGCGCAGTGCTCGGGCTCAGACATGTCCTCCATAGTAGGATATGTTGGCTAAACTCTCAATTTTAACATCAGTTTGAGGGCTTAGTAAGACTGCAGACTGCACCTGTCTTTGCAAATATTATTATATTGAAGCAAAGTAAACCAACCAATAGTGATGGACGAACATCGGCAGGGACGGTTCGTGAAACGCAATTTCGTGGTGGGCTCCATTCACTTTAATGGCGAACCTAAAAACCTTCAAGTCATATTTGCAGCCAACAAATACTTAGTAGAAGTGCACAAATAGTCCCACGACATGGACAGTGACATACTAGAGGGGGATCAATGACAAAAATTCCAACAAAAAATATGTATCCTAATCAGGAGACATTTTAGCTGAGGTAACGCAGCAAAACCGCAAACCAATCCTGCACTACCACAATGCACTATATAGAACAGATATTATTGGTATATCACACCCCTGCTTCAATCAGTTTTTTAGGGGGCAACTGGTATATCATAGTAACATAGTAACATAGTACATAAGGCCGAAAAAAGACATTTGTCCATCCAGTTCGGCCTGTTATCCTGCAAGTTGATCCAGAGGAAGGCCAAAAACCCTGTGAGGTAGAAGCCAATTTTCTCCACTTTAGGGGAATAAAAAATTCCTTCCCGACTCCATTCAGGCAATCAGAATAACTCCCTGGATCAACGACCCCTCTCTAGTAGCTATAGCCTGTAATATTATTAAGCTCCAGAAATACGTCCAGGCCCCTCTTGAATTCCTTTATTGTACTCACCATCACCACCTCCTCAGGCAGAGAGTTCCATAGTCTCACTGCTCTTACCGTAAAGAATCCTCTTCTATGTTTGTGTACAAACCTTCTTTCCTCCAGACGCAGAGGATGTCCCCTCGTCACAGTCACAGTCCTGGGATAAATAGCTGATGGGATAGATCTCTGTACTGACCCCTGATATATTTATACATATTAATTAGATCTCCCCTCAGTCGTCTTTTTTCTAAAGTGAATAACCCTAATTTTGATAATCTTTCAGGGTACTGTAGTTGCCCCATTCCAGTTATTACTTTAGTTGCCCTCCTCTGAACCCTCTCCAGCTCTGCTATGTCTGCCTTGTTTACAGGAGCCCAGAACTGTACACAGTACTCCATGTGTGGTCTGACTAGCGATTTGTAAAGTGGTAGGACTATGTTCCTATCACGGGAATCTATGCCCCTTCTGATGCAACCCATTATCTTGTTGGCCTTGGCAGCAGCTGCCTGACACTGGTTTTTGCTGCTTAGTTTGCTGTTTATTAAAATTCCTAGATCCTTTTCCATGTCAGTGTTAATGAGTGTTTTACCATTTAGTATGTACGGGTGACTTGCATTTTTCCTTCCCATGTGCATAACTTTACATTTGTCAGTGTTAAACCTCATCTGCCACTTATCTGCCCAAGCCTCCAATCTATCCAGATCCCTCTGTAGTAGTATACTGTCCTCATCAGTGTAAATTACTTTACACAGTTTAGTGTCATCTGCGAAAATTTATACTTTACTATGCAAGCCTTCTACAAGATCATTAATAAATATATTGAAGAGAATAGGGCCCAAGACTGACCCCTGAGGTACTCCACTAGTGACAGTGACCCAATCTGAGTGTGTACCGTTAATAACCACCCTCTGTTTTCTATCACTCAGCCAGTTACTTACCCACATACAGATGTTTTCTCCCAGTCCGATCATTCTGATTTTATATACTAACCTTTTATGTGGTACAGTGTCAAATGCTTTGGAGAAGTCCAGATATACGACATCCATTGATTCGCCGCTGTCAAGTCTAGAACTTACCTCCTCATAGAAACTGATTAAATTAGTCTGACATGACCGATCCCTCACGAAGCCATGCTGATATGGCGTTATTTGCTTATTTCTGTTGAGATGCTCTAATATAGCATCTCTCAGAAAACCTTCAAACAGTTTACCCACAACAGATGTTAAACTTACCGGCCTATAGTTTCCAGGCTCTGTTTTTGGCCCCTTTTTGAATATTGGCACCACATTTGCCATGCGCCAATCCTGTGGGACATTCCCTGTCAGTATAGAGTCTGCAAATATCAGAAATAAGGGTCTGGCTATGACATTACTTAATTCCTTTAGGATACGGGGGTGTATGTCATCCGGTCCTGGCGATTTGTCTATTTTAATCTTTTTAAGTCGCTGATGTACTTCTTCCTGGGTCAGACAGGACACTTTTAATGGGGAATTTATTTTTACATTCTGCATGTCATCTGACAGTTTATTTTCCTCAGTGAATACATTAGAGAAAAAAATATTTAACAGCTTTGCTTTCTCCTCGTCGCTCTCTGCGACTCCCCCCTCATTACTCTTTAAAGGGCCAACACCTTCAGATTTATACTTTTTAACATTTATATAATTGAAGAACATTTTAGGGTTAGTTTTACTCTCTTTGGCAATTAATCTCTCGGTCTCTAGTTTGGCCGCTTTTATTTGTTTTTTACATGTTCTATTTTTTTCCTTATAGTTTTTCAGTGCTTCCGTGCTACCCTCCTGTTTTAGTGTTTTATATGCTTTCTTTTTGTAATTTATTGCTTTCTTTACAGTTCTATTTATCCACATTGGTTTCTTTTTGTTCCTTAACCTTTTATTACCATACGGTATGTACCTCTCACAATGAGTTTTTAGGATGTTTTTAAAGATATCCCATTTTGTGTCTGTATTTGTGAGGACTTTGTCCCAGTTAGTTTGGCCTATGGCCTCTCTTAGTTGGCTAAATTTAGCTTTTTTGAAGTTTGGTATTTTTGTTCCTCCCTGTAGAAACGCTCTTTTGAATGATAATTGGAAGGTTATTACTTTATGGTCACTATTTCCCAGGTGTCCCCCAACCTGCACGTCTGTTGTTCTGTCAGGTCTATTGGTTAATACTAAGTCCAGTATGGCCGTCCCTCTAGTCGGGTCCTGAACCAGTTGGGAGAGGTAATTGTCTTTGGTTATTGCCACGAACCTGTTTCCCTTATGAGATATACAAGTTTCAGTTTCCCAGTCTATATCTGGGTAGATATTACACCAGTAGAAGTTATTTGTTCCAATGTCGTTTGTCACTGTCTGCTCATAAAGGGAATCAATACGGTAAAAGAGGAGAGAATATTTAAAAGAAGAAAAACTGCTACAAGAGGACATAGTTTTAAATTAGAGGGGCAAAGGTTTAAAAGTAATATCAGGAAGTATTACTTTACTGAGAGAGTAGTGGATGCATGGAATAGCCTTCCTGCAGAAGTGGTAGCTGCAAATACAGTGAAGGAGTTTAAGCATGCATGGTATAGGCATAAGGCCATTCTTCATATAAGATAGGGCCAGGGGCTATCCATAGTATTCAGTATATTGGGCAGACTAGATGGGCCAAATGGTTCTTATCTGCCGACACATTCTATGTTTCTTTGTAGCTGCAGTAACGCAGAAAAACCGCAAACAAATGCTGCACTACCTAAATGCACTTTATAGAGAGTATATTATTGGTATATAACACCCCTGCTTCAATCAGTTTTTTGGGGGGGCAACTGGTATATCACACCAGTAGAAATGATTTACTCCAATTGGCACTCTGTGTAGCTGCAGTATCACAGCAGAACCGCACACAACTGCTGCACAATACAATTGCACTATAATATACTTTTTATGTTAGAAAGTGTATTATAAGTATATTACACCCCTCAGTAAGTCACACCTATCGATAGCACACCTATACCAGTCCTTAAAAGGTTTTTTGTGGACCTATTAGCTAGCGATTTCTGTCCCTAACAGCCTGTCCCTGCTCTACACAGCAACCTCTCCCTACACTGGCAAAAAACAGAATGTAAAATGCGGATCCGTCTGACAAATGCATTGCAATACCGGATCCGTCTTTCTGGTTCTCATCCGGAAAAACGGATCCAGTATTTCATTTGTAAAGGTCTGCGCATGCGCAGATCGGGAAACCGGATCCGGTTTTGCAGAACACTTAGTACCGGATCCGGTATTAATACATTTCAATGGAAATTAATGCCTGATCCGGCATTCTGGCAAGTGTTCAGGATTTTTGGCTGGAGAGAAAAATGCAGCATGCTGCAGTATTTTCTGCGGCCAAAAAACGTAAGAGGGACTGAACTGATGCATCCTGATGCATACTGAACGGAATGCTCTCCATTCAGAATGCATTAGGATAAAACTGATCATTTTTGTTTTCTGGTATTAAGCCCCTAGTACGGAACTCAATACCGGAAAAGAAAAACGCTAGTGTGAAAGTACCCTTAGATATCAATATCCTTCTGGAGATATGGTCTCCAGTATTGAGCACAATACTCCAAATGAGGTCTCACTAGTGCTCTGTAGAGCGGCATGAGCACCTCCCTCTTTCTACTGGCAATTCCTCTCCCTATACACCCAAGCATTCTGCTAGCATTTGCTGCTGCTCTATGACATTGTCTGCCTACCTTTAAGTCTTCTGGAATAATGACCCCTAAATCCCTTTCGTCAGTTACTGAGGTTAGGACTGTATCACTGATTTTATATTCTGCTCTTGGGTTTTTACGCCCCAGGTGCATTATCTTGTACTTATCAACATTAAATTTTAGTTGCCAGATTTTTGACCATTCCTCTAGTTTTCCTAAATCCTTTTCCATTTGGTGTATCCCTCCAGGAACATCAACCCTGTTACAAATCTTTGTGTCATCAGCAAAAAGACACACCTTACCATCGAGGCCTTCTGCAATTTCACTGATAAAGATATTAGACTGAGCACGGAGGGACTGCAGAAAAGTCCAGGGATTGCCAGTTTTTTAATAAACCATCAGGTGGCTCACCATATCTTGATAAATGGATATTTGTGGGTGCTCTATTCTACTGATTGCCCGAAACCAGAGAAAAAGATACTAGTTCTGACTGGCACTCTCACTTATAGGCAAGTTAACCCTCATGCACATGACCATGTACATATTATGGTCTGTAAACCATGGATACACAAAACACAGACTGTTTTCTCACTCCCATTACCAGAAATGACTATCCTTGTCCATAATAAAAGAACAGTCAACAGGAACAGAATGAGAAACACACAAAGAAAGAGGCTACTGTAGCTAAATAGGAAGTTTATATCTCAGCCCGTGTTTTATTTACAACCATACACATTAGTGCTTCTCTGATGTCTTCTATGATCCAGAGGCTCTTTTCTGAGTGAGTAAGATAAGATTAGGAAGTTTCTCTCCTCTACTTTCTTTGTGCAGTGGATGGTAGTCTGTACCCACCATATCTGAAAGAACGGCAAACTAGACATTCAGCACAGGGAAAAAAATGCCAGATACAAGTCATATAATGGTCAGAATTACTGTTATTCCTCGTCTACACACTGTACTATTGATTAAAATAAAGTTTATTCAAATTCAGAGAAAATTATACTCTGAAAAGGTAAGTTATTGATGTTATGTTATGTTTACTTAATAGATTTGAGAGTCAGTTATCAAGCCTATAGAAAAAGAATATCTGCTGTCTAAACATGGCTATATTTAGAGCTATGTACTGTAAAGAGGGAAACCAGGGAAGAAAACAGGTAATTGGTGAGAATAGAGATAGCAGTGCATAAGACTGGGCATAGCATAACCGGAGGACAGTCAAGGGATCCTCTATAAAAAGTAATTACCCTAAGGCTTGCTAAATCTCTTGTGTGTTACCATTAGCAGAAACACAGTTTGAAGCTGTATTAATGCAACACTTTAGA
Organism: Bufo bufo; assembly: GCF_905171765.1. Taxonomy (NCBI): domain Eukaryota; kingdom Metazoa; phylum Chordata; class Amphibia; order Anura; family Bufonidae; genus Bufo; species Bufo bufo. The sequence goes on from NC_053389.1 coordinate 85,347,455, forward strand.
AACCTTTGAATAATTTACTGATCTGCATCTCTGAATTTAAATTTGAATTGAAGGTGAAGGACCTTGTACTGTAGTTTAGTATAATTTTAATGGTCAGCATTTTACAGCTGACTTTAAATTCTGGCAATGAGTTTATATTACTATTCTAAACTATAGACATGTATCACTTCCAAAAAAAAAAAAAAATGGTGTGGTGTTACACAGGCAGGAAGTGCTCAAACCCATATTCAGTTGTGCATGTATATACAGGGGAGCAAATCCTGCACGTATGGCCCGTTGCTAATGGCGATCCCCAGCAAAAATGCATACAGTGGAGAATGCCCGCAGCGGACCTCAAGTACCACAATAAACATCCTACACAAGATAGCAATTATGTTGATGTGATAATAGATTTAGCAATATAATAATATATGCAAAGACAGGTGCACTCTGCGGTCTTCCTAAACCCTCAAACTGATGTTAAAATTGAGAGATTAGCTAACATATCCTACTATGGAGGACATGTCTGAGCCCGAGCACCGCGCCAAGGTTTCTCAAGTAGCTCGGGTCCTAACACTCGCTTACCTGTGCCATATGGGCAATACCAGGAGTCAGTGGGCGAATTACAAGAGCGTAAGGTCCGACTCAAAGATAATTCACCTGTTACCTCCAGCATGTAACCATGCTTGCAATGGGAGGAGGGAGGAGTCTGTGAGTCCCACTCAAGACTGGCTGATATGGTCCAGGCCACGCAGGTGCACCTAAATGTAGCCTGGAGATGGAAAACAGGCACATTTAAATTGGAGTTTATACACCTCCAGGCATCTCTATATACAAACAAATAAAAAAAATGCTGTGGCGTTACACAGGCAGGAAGTGCTCAAACCCATATGCAGTTGTGCATGTATATACAGGGGAGCAAATCCTGCACTTGTGGCCCGTTGCTAATGGCGATCCCCAGCAAAAATGCATACAGTGGAGGATGCCCACAGTGGACCATAAGTACCACAATAAGCATCCTACACAAGATAGCAATTATGTGGATGTGATAAAATTTATATAAAAAAATTAATAATATTAGCAAAGACAGTCTGTGGTCTTCCTAAACCCTTAAACTGATGTTAAAATGTAGAGATTAGCCAACATATCCTACTGTGGAGGACATGTCTGAGCCCGAGCACCGTGCCAAAGCTTCTCAAGTAGCTCGGGTCCTAACACTCACTTACCTGTGCCGTATGGGCAATACCAGGGGCCAGTGGGCGAAATTACAGGAGCGCAAGGTCTGACTCACAGCCAACTCACTTCCAGCCTGTATCGTTCATCATGGCTTTCCAATTCTTTCCAACAGTTAAATTGTGCTGTGAGTCAGACCCTACTACACGTGTTTGGTATCATGTTACATCATGCCAAGTATGTTACCTAATACATAAAAGAATGGTGCCATTTTAAGTGTATCCCATATCCACAGAATTAGAAATAAGAGTGTGATTCATGGGCACTGGCAGAAGGGACCTCCTGCCACAAGAGGAAGGGGTTCTGTGTTACCACATATGAATATTGCAGCAAGCAAGCATTCAAATGGCCACTAAATTCATTTCTATGGGACTGCTGAGAAGCAGTACAGTACTGGCCTATCACTGGTAGTCACATAGCGAGCAGGGGCATACATAGCAATCATTTGGCCCAAAGAATCTAAATTGGGCCCCTATTCCCTACCCCTCCCTTTACCCACCTCTAGCCCATTCCACTACCTGCCGTGGCTATGCTGGAACAGAATAGTGAAATCTGATGGCAAGTGTGTACCTAGCCTTACCCAATAGACCATGCCTGCTACCTTTTATATAGTGTGCAACCCTTACCCCATACTCTGTGCCTGCTGCTGCTTATTATATAGTGTACCATGCTACCCCATGAACCGCGCCTGCAGTATTTTATATAGTGTGCAATTTTCCTCCCATTGACTGTGCCAGCTGCTGATTATTATACAATATGCCATATCCGCTCCCCATGAACTGTGCCTGCTGCTGTTTCACTTCCCCCCTTCCAAATGTTGACTTGCTGTTTGTGTTGCTGTAGCCGGCTGTTACTGTGGAAGAGCGGAGTCAGGGCGTGGGGAAAATCTTCACAGCACTGCACTGCAGTCTAAACTGGTGACACTGCTGGATCAGGTCAGGATTATGGATGAGTGAACCCGGACCACACTGTTGAACATTACAAGTACCCAAACCTGAACACGGACATTGGCACAAAAGTCTGTGTTCATTGTTCGGAGTTAAAATAAAGCTTGTTGAAAGGTTGCAGCACAGCCAATCAACAAGCGTTTAAGCTATGGTCATTTGGAAGCCATCACAGTCATGCCTAGCATTGACCCAGCATGCATAATTACCCGATCACGTGGTGCGCCGCCATTCTGCTTGGACTAGTGTAGTGACAGGACGCTGCTGCAGTGAGGGACAGTGTTAGGCTTTTGTTTTTATTTTTTAATAACTCTGTGGGTGATCTGTAGTCATTTATGTGGGTTCAATACAACACCTTTGCACCAGTGATACAGAAATATAATACTTAATCATGCTTTTCAGTCTGTAGGTGACCTGTAGTCATTTTCGGTTGGTGCAATACACATCTTTTGCAGCAGTGTGTGGTGTCTCACAGGGTGAAGTAATTGAGGGTATATATGTGTCTCCCAGGTTCTTAGCATATGCTGAAGAAAGTTATTTAGGAAAGGGTTAAAAAAGCTAAGACTGGGTCCTGATGAGCTGCACCTGGGGAGTTGCTAGATAACTGGGCTGACAACACACTTGCTCAGAACTTCCTGGGAGTGAGAGAAGCCACATCTCACTGAGGGACCCTGAAGGTCCAGAGCCTGCAAACTGCAAGTATCACAGGTTGCTGTTCAGACAGCGTGCTTATTTTGGGTGGACTGAGGATAGCTCATCCATGTCCTAGAGAGGGACCTATTGTTTAGTTAGAGCCTGGACAAGGCTAGGTGTTTTGTTTATGTTTTGGTGTTTTAATGCAAACTGTGAAATAAAAGCTGGCAGGACGCCAGTTGAAATGCACTTCTGTCTCCTGAGGTCTCCTTCTGTGAAATAATCTGACTAATCCCCCTACCTTTTCACCTCTGGAAAGGTGAGCTAAATAACGGACTGTCACAAGTGATACAGAAATACAATACTTAATTGGGCTGTGAATTCTGTCGTTGACCTAAAGTCATTATTGGGGTTCAAAACTCATTTTCATCCGTGTGTTATAAGACAGTTAATCAGTCTACTGTTAATTGTGTTGGCAACACAAAGCAATTTTTGGGGATTCATCACACCGCATTTCATCCGTGTAACTGTTATAGGAGGTTTAAGTAATCTGTTAATTGTGTCGCTGACAGAAAGCAATTTTTTTCTTAATAACCCCGCACTTTCATCCGTCAAATTGTACTAGGAGATTTAATCAGTCTGTTAATTGTGTTGATGACACAAAGGATTTTTTTAATTTTTTATAACACCGCATTTTCATTTGTCTAAAGCCTCATTCACACGTCAGTGTTTTTCATCAGTGATTGTGTGCCAAAACCAGGAGTGTAGCATCCACAGACATAAGGTATGAGGGAAAGATCTGCAACTGTTCTGTGTTTAGAGCCAGACCTGGTTTTGGCTCAAAATCACTGATGGAAATCACTGACCAAACACTGACGTGTGAATAAAGCATAACTGTATTAGGATAAACTAAATCAGTCTGTTAATTGTCACTTCTACTTTGATGACTGCGTGGTGTGGGATTTTTCCCACAAACAGATGAGTTTCAGAACAGCCTGTTATCGTTTCCCCCTGGCTGTGCTGAAGGCGGTGGTGCAGGTGTTCTGCTGACTTGATGAGGAGACAGTAAAGGAAGAAGCAGAGTAGGAGGAGGATTAGGCACCGAGAAACATAATACAGACTCAGCTGCTGGAGAACATCATAATACACTCAGAATTGAGAAAGCTCCTTGGAAGAACGAGTGAAACGTTTTCAAGAAATCTACAGTAAGTCCAGTTGTCTTGATTTATTCTTTACAGATATACCATGACCTGGATAAATGAGAACCTTCACAGACATCATAATACAGACTTCAGCTGCTGCAGAACATTAAGATGCATACCAGAGCTGCTGCAGAACCTCATAATACGCACTTCTGCTGCTGCAGAACATCATAATACAGACTAGCTGATACAGAACAAGATACACACCCCAGGTGCTACAGAACATCATAATACACATCTCAGCTTCTGCAGAACCAGTAATACACACCTGAGCTGCTGAAGAACCTCATACACACCTCAGCTGCTGCAGAACCTCATACTGCACACCTCTGCTGCTGAAGAAACTCCTAAGGCCTCATGCACACGACAGTATTTTTTCACGGTCCACAAAACGGGGTTCCGTTGTTCCGTGTTCCTTTTCCGTTTTTGTTTCCGCGTGTCTTCCTTGATTTTTGGAGGATCACCAGACATGAAAAGTGAAAAAAAAATCTAAGTCAAGCTTGCCTTGCAAATGATAGGAAAAAAACGGACACGGATCACGGACGCGGATGACAATCTTGTGTGCCTCCGTGTTTATACACGGACCCATTGACTTGAATGGGTCCTCGAACCATTGTCCGTGAAAAAAATAGGACAGGTGATATTTCTTTGACGGACTGGAAACACGGATCACGGACGCGGATGACAAACGGTGCATTTTCCGAGTTTTCAACGGACCCATTGAAAGTCAACGGGTCCGCAGAAAATCACGGAAAACGGAACAACGGACACGGAACACAACAATGGTCGTGTGCATGAGTCCTTATACACACCTCAGTTGCTGCAGTACCTCATAATACATACCTCAGCTGCTGCAGAACCTCATAATACACACAGCACAGGATCTCTGCCCTCTCACATGGACATCTCACAGGAATTTCACCACTTCTCTGCACTGGTCACATGATGATGACATCACAGGTCCTTCTGACCTCTCATCTGTACTGCTGTGCTCTAGCTTCATGCAATGTTCACATGCTTTAAAGATCCTTCTTTCCATCCTGTCTTCTCCTCTGCACTGGTTCAAGTGTAATTAGGGGGCAGGCCTTTCATCCACTGGCAGAGCCCCTTCATTCATGGGCCCTATAGCAGCTGTGTGGTCTACCTCCATTGGAGGGACGCCACTGACATCAAGAGTAGCATTGAGCGAACCCAAACTGTAAAGTTCGGGTTCGTACCGAACTTTAGGATTTTTGGACCCCGAACCCGAACATTTCTGTAAAAGTTCGGGTTCGGTATTCGGCGATTTCTTGGCGATTTTTGAAAGGCTGCAGAGCAGTCAATCAACAAGCGTTTTACTGTGTGCCCTTAGAAGCCATCACAGCCATGCCTATTAATGGCATGGCTGTGATTGGCCAGTGCAGCATGTGACCCAGCCTCTACATAAGCTGGAGTCACGTATTGCTGCACGTCACTCTGCTGTTCTTAGTGTAGGGATAGGATGCTGCTGCTGTGAGGGAGAGAATGTGCTTAAATTGGTGGTGCAGAGATTCCTTAAAAATGACCCAGATATGTCAGAGCTCCTGCATAAAGTGCGGGCCGTCTATGCGTGCTTTCGACGTTCTCACCCTGCTGCTGCTCGCCTGTCAGCGCTGCAGTGTAACTTCAGCCTTCCCGCTCACCACCTCATATGCAACATGCCCACAAGGTGGAACTCCACCTTGCACATGCTGGAGAGACTGTACGAGCAGCCGCAGGCGATAGTGGAGTTTCAGCTGCAGCACGCACGGGTGAGTCGCCTCGGCGGAACAGCACCACTACACCACCAATGACTGGGCCTCCATGCAAGACCTGTGTTCCTTGTTGCGCTGTTTCGAGTACTCCACCAACATGGCCAGTGCCGATAACGCCGTTCTCAGCATTACTATACTATCCCACTTCTATGCCTCCTTGAAAAAACACTGCTGGCGATGATGGAAGAGGATGTGGCACAGGAGGAGGAGGAAGAGGGATCATTTCATAGGGTTTCCGGCCAGTCATTTACAAGTGGCTCCAAGGGTGGGTTCCTGCACCCACAAACGCCAGGTACACAATTGTCCAGCCAGGGCACAGTTCTGGAGGATGATGAGGTGAAGGATGAGGAGGAGGAGATGGAGGAGGAGGAGGAACCATGTTCATAGCAGGGAGGCACCCAGACCAGCTCATGGCCATCACTGGTGCGTGGCTGGGAGGATACAGAGGACACAGACGATACACCTCCCACAGAGGACAGCTTTTTGTTGCCTCTGGGCAGCCTGGCACATATGAGCGATTACATGCTGCAGTGTCTCTGCCACGACCGCCGAGTTGCCCACATTCTAACTTGTGCTGATTACTGGGTGGCCACGCTGCTGGATCCCCGTTACAAGGATAACGTACCATCCTTAATTACCTCAATGTAGCGTGATCGTAAGATGCGCGAGTACAATCGCACGCTGGTAGACGCGCTGCTGGTGGCATTCCCACCTGACAGCGGGGGCACAGTGGAAGCACAAGGCGAAGGCAGAGGACGAGGAAGAGGTCGCCAACGCAGCTGGGGCACTGCCAGCACCTCAGAAGACAGGGTTAGCATGGCCGAAATGTGGAAAAGCTTTGTCAGCACGCCACAACAACCAACACCCCCAGCTGATATGGAACGTCTTAGCAGGAGGCAGCATTTCACCAACATGGTGGAGCAGTATGTGTGCACACGCCTACACGTACTGAATGACGGGTCTGCCCCCTTCAACTTTTGGGTCTCCAAATTGGGCACATGGCCTGAGCTTCCCCTTTACGCCATGGAGGTGCTGGCCTGCCCGGCAGCCAGTGTATTATCTAAACGTGTGTTTAGCTTGGCAGGGAGCGTCGTCACAGACAAGCACAGCCGCCTGTCCACAGCCAATGTGGATAAGCTCACGTTCATTAAAATGAACCAGGCATGGATCCCACAGGACTTTTCAATACCTTTTGCAGAATAGACATGTATACCGGCCTTAACCAGCCATTGTTATACTACAGCGCAATATCTCATTCTTGTAGTTTGGATATTTCACACTCTTTTGGAGTGTATACTAATTTAAAAAAATATGTAAAAAAATTAAAACCAAAGACCAGTGTTGGCTACCTCATCCTCCTCCAACGCTGCTTCCACCTACACCACTAGGTCAACCGCCTCCTCAAACTCCTACTCGATATGGACCTACACCTCATAAATCAAGTTGTTGTTTTTTATTTGTATGTATTTTATTTTATGTCATTTCACTAATTTGTCTGTCACATTTTCGGGTGAAATTCACCAATTTTTGGCTGTGATATACCCCTAAATTTCACTATAATAAATTTCACTAATTTTTCTGTTACATTCTTGGGTTGACATTTTACAATTTTTGCTGTGAATAAACCCCTTCTCTGCATAGGTGACAGGGACCGAAATTTTTAAAAATAATCTGTTCCATTGGTGGGTGATATTAACCCATTTCTGGCGATGAAAAACCCCTGCTCTGCATAGGTGACAGGGACTTAAATTTCTAAAATTCGTCTTTAATTGGCCCTTTCATTCGATGCTTCTGCTTTGATAACTTGTCCCACATTTCCGCTTCATCCCATTGCAGCCATTGACCTCCCTTGGATGAGGTCTCCCTTTCTCACGCTCCCTCTCCGGCGTGGAACCCTGAGGCGTGGAACCCTGATTCGCCGATAACCGTGATCAACATGGTAGGCTCAGAAAAGAACATCAAAAGTTGATAGAGAAGATATCCAAATGGATCGTGGACGTCACAGGGACAGGCAGAAGTTATCTAGAGTCAACAAATCGGCAGCAGGGCCTCTCCTGGCTAACGTTTCCAAATCCAAAATACCCCAGTGACATTCCGTATAATTTTTTATTGCTCATTCCAATAACAGGGCATCTTAAGAGTCCTGTATTGTTATTTATCGTCACTACCTCCCCGAGTCGGGAGTGGGTAATTGCCACGTGCCCCCTCCTTAACTTGGAAGCTTATGCTTCAATACTTTGTCCCACATTTCCACTCGATTACATTTAATTTCATCCATTGACCTCCCTTGGATGTGGTATCCCTTTCTCAGGCTCCCTCTCCGGCCTAAAACCCTGATTCCCGGCCACCCGTGATCACCATGGTAGGCGCATAAAAGAACATTGAAAGTTGATAGAGAAGATATCCAATTGGATCGTGGACATCACGGGGACTTGTGACATGGTGGAGCAGTATGTGTGCACACGCCTACACGTACTGAATGATGGGTCTGCCCCCTTCAACTTCTGGGTCTCCAAATTGGGCACATGGCCTGAGCTTGCCCTTTACGCCTTGGAGGTGCTGGCCTGCCCTGCAGCCAGTGTATTGTCTGAGCGTGTGTTTAGCACGACTGAAGGGGGTTATCACAGGTTATATTTCCCAATGTTTTGGGGTGTACCCTAATTTAAAAAAATTAAAAATACATTTAAAACCAAAAAGCAGTGTAGGCTGCCGCTTCCACCTACACCGCCACATCCACCGCCTCCTCAAACTCCTACTCCATATGGACCTCGTCCTCCTAGATCAAGATGATTATTTTTTATTTTTACGTATTTTATGTTATTTAAAGTCATTTCCCTATCCACATTTGTTTGCAGAGCACTTGCCATGCTCTTATTCACATTTTGATGCCATTTGCAGCCCTCTAGCCCTTTCCATGACCTTTTTAGAGCCATTTTAGTGCTCAAAAGTTCGGGTCCCCCTTGACTTCAATAGGGTTCGGGTTCGGGGTCAAGTTCGGGTCCCAAACTCAAACTTTTTTGTGAAGTTCGGCCGAACCCGTCGAACCCGAACATCCAGGTGTCCGCTCAACTCTAATCAAGAGGTATTGCCTTAGGGTACTTTCACACTAGCGTTTTTCTTTTCCGGCGCTGAGTTCCGTCCTAGGGGCTCAAATCCGGAAAAGAACTGATCAGTTTTATCACCATGCATTCTGAATGGAGAGCAATCCGTTCAGGATGCATCCAGTTCAGTCTTTTTTACTGATCAGTCTTTTCAGAAAACCATAGCATGTTGTATTTTTACCTCCGGCCAAAAATCCAGAACACTTTGACTGAACTTCGGCATTTTTCCCATTGACTTGCATTAATGCCGGATCCGGCGCCGTGTGTGCCGTCAAACCGGATCCGGCTTTTACATGTTAAACACGAAAAATTTGCAAAAAGTCCTTAAATAGCGGATCCATTTTTTCATTGTGATCAGAATCCTGATCAGGATTCAAATGTGTTCCTTTTTTAACACGTTTTTCCGGATCCGGCGGGCAGTTCCGGCGACGGAAATGGCCGCCGGATTCAAACAACACTAGTGTGGAAGTACCCTTAGTAGTTTTTTCTTTCCAAACAGAAATTTTAAAGGAGTTGTCCAAGAATAATATTCTTCAGTTTTCAAACCAGCACCTGGATCTGAATACTTGTGTCATTTTATTATAATTCATTCAATGAAATCTATATGTATAGCGCCACTTGCTGTTTTGCTCTTTTTTAATTTTTCTGTCTCTGCTCACCAAGATGGAAGCACATGCTCAGTTCCATCCTTTAACTGCCACTACCTACAGCAGACAGGAGCAAAATGATACAATTTTGGAGTGTGTATAACTTTTTCTATCACTCTTTGTTACATTTTTTTAGGAGGTCTTAGTTCACATCAGCGTTCAGCCTTTCCGTTCTCCTGCTCCGTTATAGGAGCAGGAGAACGGAAAGGACGGATTCTGCACATAACTGAGCCGAACGGAGCCTATGGACCTCATAGACTATAATGGGGTCCGTTAGGTTTCCGCTCAGAAGATGATTTTGGAGCGGAGACAAAAGTCCTGCATGCACAACTTTTGACTCCGCTCGAAAATCATCTTCTAAGCGGAAACCTAACGGACCCCATTATAGTCTATGGGGTCTGTAGGCTCCGTTCGGCTCAGTTATGTGCCAAATCCGTCCTTTCCGTTTTCCTGCTCCTATAACGGAGCAGGAGAACGGAAAGGCTGAACCCTGATGTGAACTCAGCCTAAAGCAACAGAAAAAGGACAATCACCTATTTTGCTTTTATTTATGAAACAGAGATAATAAACAAAGTATTGTTTCATTTAAGGAAGTTGACTTATCTTGGACATGAATGGCATATCATTAGGAATGCCATCAGTGTTAGATGCGGGTTGCACACCTGGGACATGATCTTATTAAGAGAACAGGGGTCTCAAAGTGAAAAAGAGCACACTGTGCATGTTTGATGTGCTCTACGTTCATCAACAAAAATAGCAGAACCAGCGTGCTCCACTATTTTCCCATAGTTGTAGAAGAAGAGTGCACCACATAAGCACAAACACCAATTCATTCATCACTATGGGTCTACTGAAAATAGCAGAGCCAGCCAAGCCATTGCTCTTCTCTGTTCTGTTCATAAATCCTGGTATGTCTTGACTGAAGCTTACTGCTGCACCCAGCTTTTCCACAGTCTGATATTGTCCACCCCTCTCATCTTTCTTTCTAAATCCTGGTATGTCTTGACTGAACTTTAATGTCCTCTTTCCCTGCTGGATTTATTGAGTATTTGTTTACATTGACTATTTCACCCCTGTATCTGGTCCTCCCTTGATTAGGCCAAATGTAGCCCCCTCCCCTCTTGGTCACACCTGATTGAATACTGAGTGGTGTAAATATAAGTTCCTAGGTCTTCCAGACCTTGGTCTTTCCAAATGCAACATCTCTGAAGTGCAACTCTTAAGTGCACATACTCAAATATACCAGAAGGGGACCACAGGTAATTACAGACATAGTTAATGCAAACAATGTTTCAAATTTTCATCTTACTCTTCCCACTTTTCCACAACCTCCTGAAATATCCCAACATCCATTCACCCAGCAAGGAACTATTCATCTCTCCCTCCAACTTACCTTCTTAGCTGACAGCTTGCACAAACCTGTTTGCCAACATAAAACACTTCCTTCCCAAACACACAGATACCTCCTGCCCTCTCTTATTCTCACCTATTAACACTTTATCTGCTTCTCCTTATTGCTGGTGATATCTCTCCAAATCCAGGCCCCCCTCAGCAAATTCCCACTATCACCTCCATGTCCCACTACAAATTTCTGCAACCCCTTAAACCTAATAACCATTCCTCTGACCCCTGCTCCTTTGGTTCCTCTTGCAAGAGCATTATGGAATGCACGCTCTGTCTGTAACAAACTGTCCTACATTCATGAACTTTTCATCTCTCAAAAACCTTTCTTTCTGAGTCTCACAGAAACATGGCTGACACCCTCTGACACCTCCTCCCCTGCTGCACTCTCATATAGTGGATTTAAATTCACTCACACCCCCCGCCCTGGCTGCAAACATGGTGGAGAAGTTGGTCTTCTCCTATCAGACTCCTGCTCCTACAGCCCAACTCCACTGCCACCTCCATTATGCTCACCTCATTTAAAGTACACTCTGTTCGCATCTACTCTCCCTCCAACCTTCAAGTAGCTGTCATTTACCGCCCCCCAGGCCCAGCCACCATCTTTCCTGACCACTTTAACACCTGGCTACTACACTTTCTTTCTGCCGACATCCCCACTATCATCATGGGTGACTTCAACATCCCTATTGACACCTGCCACTCGGCCACCTCTAAACTCCTATCACTCTCTTCCTACTTCGGCCTATCACAATGGTCTTCAGATCCCACCCACAGAGATGGTCACACTCTGGATTTTATCTTTACCCGCCTCTGCTCCCTATCTAACCTTTCTAATTCGCCTCTCCCCCTATCCGACCACAACCTACTCACCTTCTCTATATTGGTCTCTTCTGCTGCTCCCCCGATCCACACACTAGCACATCTCCGCAGGAACCTTAAACACCTTGACTATCTTGCTTTCTGACTCTCTTCTCCCACTCTCTACCATCTGTTCCCTCCAAGACCCAGATGTTGCCACCACCCTATATAACACCACAATAAGTACAGCTCTGGACACTGTTGCCCCCCTAACACACAACAAAACCCAAAAAATTAACAGACAACCCTGGCACACTAACCTGACCAAAAAACTCAGACAAGCTTTCAGGGCTGCTGAGCGGCGATGGAAGAAATCCCATTCTAAAGATAATTTCACCGCATACAAGCAATCCCTCCTCATATTCAAATCCTCACTCGCTGATGCAAAACAGGCCTACTTCTCATCTCATATCTTCCCTGTCCCACAGCCCTAAACAAGTTTTTAACTCCCTTCTTCGTCCCCCAGCGCCTCCACCCTCTCCTCTCTTCTCAGCCAAGGACTTTGCCAAATACTTCAAACAAAAGATAGTCAACATCAGAGAAAGCGTCACTACACAGTCCCCACAGACCCTCTACACAACTGCTCGGTCCTCTTCTCCCAAAACCCGCTTCTCCACCATTACAGAAGAAAAACTCTCCACTCTACTCTCCAGATCTCATCTGACCACCTGTGCACTTGACCCAATCCCATCCCACCTCATCCCTAACCTCACCACAGTGTTTATCCCAGCCCTAACTCATCTCTTCAACCTATCACTAACCTCTGGTGTCTTCTCCTCTGCTTTTAAACATGCTACCATTACACCCATCCTCAAAAAGCTTTCACTTGACCCATCTTCTTTGTCCAGTTATCGCCCCATATCACTTCTTCCGTATGCCTCAAAGCTACTTGAACAACATGTCCATTCTGAACTGTCCTCTCACCTCTCCTCCTGCTCCCTCTTTGACCGCCTACAATCTGGCTTCCGCCCCCCACCACTCGACTGAGACTACCCTTACCAAAGTCACCAATGACCTACTAACAGCCAAAACCAAGAAACAATACTCTGTCCTCCTTCTCCTTGACCTGTCCTCTGCTTTCGACTCTGTTGACCACTCCCTTCTGTTGTAAACTCTCTCATCTCTTGGCATCACTGACCTGACCCTCTCCTGGATCACATCATACCTCACAGACCGGACGTTTAGCGTCTCCCACTCCCACACCAGCTCCTCGTCTCATTCCCTCTCTGTTGGTGTCCTAGGACCCCTGCTCTTCTCAATCTACACTTTTGGCCTGGGACAGCTCATAGAGTCCCATGGCTTCCAGTATCACTCTTATGCTAACTTCTATATCATCCTTCTTCACCTTTCGTTTTATAAAACTTGACATGGATAAAACAGAATTCATCATCTTTCTACCATCTTGCTCAAAACCCCCAACAGACCTATCTATCACGATCAATGGCTGCACACTCTCCCCGGTCAACCAAGTCCGCTGCCTTGGAGTGACCTTGAATTCTGCCCTTTCCTTCCGACCGCACATCCAAGCCCTTTCCACCACCTGCCGCCTCCAACTCAAAAACATCTCCCGCATCCACGCTTTCCTTAACTTTGAATCTGCGAAAATGCTTGTACACGCCCTCATTATCTCCTGCCTAGACTACTGCAACACTCTCCTCTGTGGCCTTCCATCTAGCACTCTCGCACCCCTCCAATCCATCCTCAACTCTGCTGCCCGACTAATTCACCTCTCACCCTATTACTCCTTTACCTGTCCCCTCTGCCAATCTCTTCACTTGCTCCTCATTGCCCAGCGAATTCACTTCAAAGTACTAACAAATACATACAAGGCCATCCATAACCTGTCCCCTCCCTACATCTCTGAGCTACTTTCCCGATTCATCCCCACACGCACTCTCTGATCCTCACAAGACTTCCTTCTCTCCTCTTCCCACAATAGACTCCAAGATTTCTCCCGTGCATCCCCCATACTCTGGAACTCGCTACCCCAACATATCAGACTCTCACCTACAGTGGAATCCTTCAAAAGAAACCTGAAAACCCACCTCTTCAGACAAGCCTACAACCAGTGACCCTGCTGTCTCTATACCGCCATGACCAACTTCACCCGCACCTACTGTGTCCTTGTCCCATACCATGTAGATTGTAAGCCCTCACGGGCAGGGCCCTCTCTCCTTCTGTACCAGTTTGTAACTCGTCTTGTTTTGATTAGTGCAATTGTCTGTATTATGTATGTATACCTCTTCTCATATGTACAGCACTGTGGAATGAATGGCGCTTTAATAATAAATAATAATAATAATTTTGGGGGTCCTGTTTTGGAAATAACAGCGAGTCCCAGACGTGAGACCCGTATCCATCAGATGTTGATGGCATATCCTAGTGATGTGCGATCAATCTCCAAAAAGCGAATAATCCTTTAATGGAAATATAAATAATACAAGGATAGTGTCAGCACAGTAGGCAGGGAAAACCTATTTACACGCTGAGCCCTAACTTGCACCCAACCCACTGTCCTTGCCTATTTGCAGAGCAAGCCCTAAGCGGGAAGTCCACAACTGGTCGATCATCCCTATGTTGGTAAGTGCAGGGAGTCAAACCAAGTACCCACATTAAAAACTGCAGGGATCTATTCACACAACTGGAACACAGAACAGACAAACATACAGAGAAAGGTTGTGAAGGAAAAGGTCAAAGCCGGGAGATCAATACAGTACAAAATCACAGAGTAGAGAGAGAGGTCCAAGTCAAACCGAAGTCAAATCCAATAGTAACAATCCAAACCACAAAATGGAAACTGGAGCACAGCAAGGAAAACCTATAACTGGAAAGGGAGTATTGCCAGCAGGGGTTTAAATAGAGCGTCAAGTCCCTGGATCAGAACCTGATAGGTCCATGACTCGCCACTCCATTAATCAGAACACAGCACACAGGATAGATCAGCTAAACAATCAGCCCACTGCTAGTCTCCTCCAGTTCACGCCAGCTGTGGGGAGAAAGAGCATTGCATCCCATTGCTAATGACACTACTGCATCACCAGGGGGTGTGGCTTAGCAGCATGCCCCCTATGGCACAGTTGAGCCGAAGCTAGAGGTCTCACTCCTGGAGCCCAGACAGGTAAGTTTGTGACAGTGCACACTGTGATGTCATAGAACATGGATAATGTCATAGAATGGCATAGAACATGGATAATGGGTATAATGGGTATAATAAAGTGTTGTCTTAAGTACTTCAGACCATCGTGAGGTTACAGTAGAGGGACAATAGATAGCATCATAATATCATGGCAAGGCACACAGTGATGTCACAATACAGAAATAATGAAAAGAATGCACAGAGATAATAAATTCTGCGACGACACAGCACAGGGTTGATGAACATGGTGGTAAAGCAAAAAGATAATTCATCAAGCTATATCACAGTCTATACATAGATACTACAAGGAGAATAATACATTACAATTGCATACAGAGAATAAACAGTGCAACTCCTTATGTAGAAGAGTACCTATTGATCTATCTGAAGTCATCAAGGTCATCACGAGAAGTATAGGCACACATATTTAAGGTTCTAGTTCAGATTTTTACATGTCTATTGATCTTATTGTAGGAATAAACATATTGATTTTCCACAGCATTTTATGAATGTATATAATGTAAGTCAAAAGTTTCAACATATCTTTTGATTCCATGCTTTTTCTTTTTTTTCCCTCTAAATTGTAGATTCATACTGAAGATTAAGGAACACATATGGATTAATGCAGTAAACAAAAAGTGTTAAACAATCCGGAATATGTGTTTATATTTTAGATTCTTAAAAGTAGCCCCCTTTTGCTTTGATGATGGCTTTGCAAACTCTTGAATTTTCTCAATCTGCTTCATATGTTTTTCACCTAGAATGATTTTTCAATTAAGAAGTATGCCTTGTCAGGAGTTAATTTGTGGAATTTCTTACCTTCATAATGTGTTTGAGACCATCAGCTGTGTTGTACAGAGGTAGGATTGGTATACAGTTCCATACAGTGTTTATCCCTGTTTTACTACCGTTTTAATTCACGTAGTTGCAAGAACTACTCAAATAAGAAAGCAAAGTCCATCATTACTTTAGGACTTGAAGGTCAGTCAATACAGAAAATTTAACTTTGAAGATATCCTCATGCATCAATGCTGTGATGAAACTGGCTCTCCTGAGGAACACCCCATAAAAGAAACACTAAGAGTTACCTCTGCTGCAAAGAATAAGTTCATTACTAAAGATGAGCGACGAAGTGGAATTCGATCCGAATTTAAAGAAAATTTTTATTTGCGATGAATGCGAATTTCCTTGCGCTTCGGGGTAAAGAATCACATTTTTACTAAAATGGCTGCTGCACATGTGAGGACATGGAGAAAGGATGTCTGGTAATGCACTGACATGCATGTAGCTAATCATCAGCCAGCCCTGTGATGTCACAGCCTTATAAATACGGTGGCCATCTTGGATTCAGTAGTGATGAGGAGAGTGGCGTGGGAGGTGGTTTTGCAAGCGGTCAGGCTCCTGACCCAGAGACTGTTGAGGAGGACATCAGTGACATGCAGACACTACTCGATGATGATGAAGCAGATCGCACTTGGGAGCCGGGTGCAGAACAGGCTTCATCATTATCAGCAGAAGAGTTTGGCAGCTTGCCCGTGAGGCAGCATGGCTGGGAGTCAGCAGGGTGGCAGCAGTGGGAGGTAGGGAGCCAAACGTGCCCTGGGCAGACCACCTTCTTCTAAGCAGCCTATCTGCCCGGGAAATAGTGGTACAGGGGTTTACAGAGGCAGCGGCAGCAGCAGTCAGTAATTGTGGACTGTTGGGGGAAAAATCACCTACTCGACGGTGTGGTAGTTTTTTGTTAAGCCGCCGGAGTAGGTTAACATGGCCATATGTAGAATATGTAGCCAGAAGGTGAAGCGTGGCCAGGATGTCAATGTTGGCAGCATCACCATAAAGTGGACTGGGAGAACCCTGGCTCCGATGTGGTGGTCAAGCCTGCCGCAGCAACCGCTACATCGCCCAGTGGCTCGCAACCAGTTTCAGCCAATAAAGGCTCGACCAACTCAGCCAAAGGGAGTTGTCTGTCATTCCCATCTTCTGCTGGTCCAGAGGCTTGTGCCGATCCGAGGTGGAGAGTCCCAAGCCATCATGTCTTTGCGAAAAAGACAGTACCAGCCCTGCACAAATATGTAGAACAGAAAGTGGGCCAGTCCTTGAGCCGGTCGTTGTCTGCCAAAGTACACGGCAGCGCCGTCATGTGGAGCTGTAACTACGGTCAGGGACAATACATGTCCTTTACTTTACGGCCCACTGGGTGAATGTGGTTCCTGCACAGCCACATCAGCAACTTGGCCAGGTGACGCCGCTTCTGCCTCCACGTTGACATGCCGTTGTTCCTGAGACAATGTCCGCCTCTGCCTCCTCATCCTCCACCATGTCCTCAGCCTCCACTGCAGGGACAAGTCACAGTGCCCCTCCAGCATACCACATATGCAGGGCACGGCGGTGTCACGCTGTTCTGCACCTGGTTTGCCTTGGCGAATGGAGTCACACAGGAGAGGAACTGCTCCATGTGATGCATCAAGAAATCGAATCCTGGCTTTCTTCGCGACAACTGAAAATTGGAACCATGGTGACTGACAACAGGAAGAACATGGTGTCAGCGCTGCATCAAGGAATGCTGAGCCATGCGCCCTGCATGGCATACGTGTTCAATCTGGTTGTTAAGCAGTTTCTGAAGTCTTCCACCCATCTGCAAGACATCCTTAAAATGGCCAGGAGACTTTGCATGCACTTCAGCCACTCGTACATCGCAAAGCAAACCCTTCTTGAGCTGCAGTGGCAGAACAGCTTCCCCTTACATAGGCTGATATGCAACGTTTCCACCCGTTGGAATTCCACCCTCCATATGTTGGACCGACTATACGAACAGAGAAATGCCATCAACGAATTCTTGATGATGCAAGCGGATAGGAGTACTCCACTGTGTAACTTCGATGTCAGCCAGTGGCAGCTTATGCGTGACACCTGCCATTTGCTCAGGCCCTTTGAGGACGCCACTTTATTTGTCAGTCACCAGTACTACGGGATGAACAACGTCATTACACTGCTTAATGTCCTGTAACAGATGCTGGTGACAATGGCTGGTCAGGGGACAGGAGACCTGGTGCCTAGATCTCATGGCTACATGAGCCCTGTTGGGGCTGAACTGGAAGAGGAGGAGGAGGGGGAGGAGAACCTTGGAGCACAGGAAATGTGTAGAGAAATGGGTGTTTTTTCTACTCAGCTGACAGGATAGGGGGAGCAGGAGCAGCCAGAGGAGCTACAGGGCAATGAGGAAGATGAGACAGAGGACCTGGACACACCGTGTCAGTATGCAAAGGAGATGGAGGCAAGGAGTTCCTCTGAGTCACTTGCACAAATGGCCAAATGCATGCTCACTTGCTTGCGTAGTTACAGTCGAATTGTCACCATTTGGCAGAGTGATGACTTCTGGCTCTCCACATTGTTGGACCTTCGCTACCAGGCCAGAATGGGGGCTTTTTTTTACACCCACCAAGAGGGAGGACAAACTGAACTACTACAGAGACATCCTATGTAGTCAGTTGGCCGCTGCTTATCTGCGCCATTGTCCATCCTCTCGCAGGGCTAATCGAGGGGGCCCTCTGCTCTCACGTTCCACTGCCATGGCTGCTGGGGAGGGGTTGGGTGGCAGGAGCAGTTCCAGCTCCATCAGCAGCAGCCTGAGTCTACATTCTCTGATGAGTAGCTTTCTTCACCCGCATAGTGAAGAAACTACTCACCAACAGCAGCAGGTAGACCTGGAGCAGGACCTGAAACAGCAGGTGGTGGCATACTTGGACAGCACCCTGTCAACCCACATTGAAGAGCCGCTGGACTACTGGGCAGCCAAACTGGATTTGTGGCGGCAACTAGCAGAGTTTGCCCCGGAAAATCTGTCCTGCCCGGCCAGTAGTGTGGCATCAGAGCAGCGGTGGGGGCCATAGTTACCCCAAGGAGAACTGGCCTGTCCACCCGAAATGTGGAGAGACTGACCTTTGTCAAGATGAATCAGGTGTGGATCAGCCAGGATTTCCACCCACCAATGCCTGATGCATCTAATTATAACATCCATGCCGCCTCACCCAAACCTTGAAAAAAGAGACCGGTTTCTTCTGGCTACCTGCCTCAGCTACTACTCTGATGCTGCCACCTGCCTGATGTCACACATCTGATGCCAAGTGCTCCTTCTTTCACCCACCTTTGTCAGCGTGTACAAGTATTGCCACCCACCGCCCCAGTCTGACACTGGGTCACTTTGTGGTCTCCTGATGCTGCCATCTCCACACTATGTCAAATTCACACTCTGTGGTATCCTGATGCTGCTGTCATCTCCACACTATGTCACCTTGGCACTCTGTGGTATCCTGATGCTGCTGCTGCCATATCCACACTATGTCACCTTGCCACTCTGTAGTATCCTGATGCCGCTGTTGCTGATGCCAATTCCACACTATGTCACCTTTCCACTCTGTGGTATCCTGATGCTGCTGTTGCTGATGCCATCTCCACACTATGTCACCTTGCCACTCTTTAGTATCCTGATGCTGCTGCTACTGCCATCTCCACACTATGTCACCTTGCCACTCTGTGGTATCCTGATGCTGCTGCTGATGCCATTTCCACACTATGTCACCTTGCCACTCTGTGGTACCCTAATGCTGCTGCTGACATATCCACACTATGTCACCATGCAACTCTGTGGTATCCTGATGCTGCTGCTGCCGCCATCTCCACATTATGTCACCTTGCCACTCTGTGGTATCTTGATGCTGCTGCTGCTTCCATATCCACATTTTGTCACCTTGCCACTTTGTGGTATCCCGATGCTGCTGCTGCCATCTCCACACTATGTCACCTTGCCAATCTGTGGTATCCTGATGCTGCTGCTATATCCACACTTTGTCATCTTGCCACTCTGTGGTATCCTGATGCTGCTGCTATATCCACACTTTGTCATCTTGCCACTCTGTGGTATCCTGATGCTGCTGCTGCCACCTCCACACTATGTCACCATGATTCTCTGTGGTATCCTGATGCTGCTGCTGCTGCCATCTCCATACTATATCACCTTGCCTCTCTGTGATATCCTCCTGATGTTGCTGTGGTCGTAACCTCCAGACTCGGTCATTGTGTCCCTCTTTGGCCTCCTCCTGATGCTGCTGCTTCCACCTCCACATATTGGGCCACTCTGTGGTCTCCTCATGCTGCCGTCACCTCCAGACTCTGTCATTGTGACACTGGGTGGCTTCCTCATACTGCTGCGACCCCCAGACTCTGTCATTTTGCCACTCTGTGGTTTCCTCATGCTGCTTCCACCTCACCACTATGTCATAGGTCCACTCTGTGGACTTCTCATGCTGTTCCCACCCTCCCCACTTCATGACTGGTCCACTATTTTGACTTTCGGCCTGGCTGACATCTTTTTTTTTACCTTTGTTCTGATCTGTCAGAAGGAAGGAAAAATGAGACGCACAACAGATCCTCTCTGTGTAGCAGCTGTAAGGCCTGTATGGTCCCATCAGAATTGGCTTATGATTTGGTAGCCAAAAGCAGGAGTGGGTACAAAACACAGAAGACATGCAAATATTCCATTCACGTGTCATCTCTGTTTTAGATCCACTCCTGTTTTTTTGGCATTAGCAATACTGATGGATTATTGAGCAAATGCTGACCGAGTGAAGGCGTATGCTCCACAGACAGGATCCGTTTTTTGTGGGTTATTGTTCTGACGGATCAGAGGAAGGGCAAATTATTCAGTGACGTCAACACAAAATTACTGCTGACACCCTCTCCACTCTTTTAATAGAGGTATAGTCTCTGATAAAATCACATGGCTTGGTACATCAAAGAAAGTGAGAAAAAAATAAAATAAATATTCCCTACCTCTCACCCTAAATCTATTTAATCCCTACCTGTAAACGGAATAGCCACTTCGATAGGGGCGATCCCGTGTCAGGACCCTAATTTTTGGGGCCTGTACTCCAGTGTCATGCAGTAAAATTGATATCCAGTGACCGCCTAATGTACCTACAGCCACATCATCACAAGTTATTTTCTGTCGGGTGAATGCCTCAGTTTTTGAACTTTTACTGGCCGACGGTAAAATTTGTATATAGTGACCGCCTAATGTACTTCCAGACACTAGTTCTTTTCTGTCAGGTGAATGCCAAATTTGTTGGGCCTGTACTGGCCTACTGTAAAATTAGTATCCAGTGACTGTCTAACGTACCTCTAGCCACATAATCACAAGTTCGTTTCTGTCAGGTTAATGCCTAATTTTTGGGGCCTGTACTCCAGTGACCTACAGTAAAATTGTTATCCAGTGACCGCCTAATGTACCTCCAGCCACATAATCGCAAGTTCTTTTCTGTCAGGTGAATGCCTAATTTTTGGGGCCTATACTCCAGTGTCCTACAGTAAAATTTTAATCCAGTGATCGCCTAATGTACAGTACCTCCAGCCACATCTTTACAAGTTCTTTTTTGTCAGGTGAATGCCTAATTTTTGGGGCCTGTACTGGCCGACAGTAAAAATTTTAGCCAGTAACCGCTTAATCTACCTCCAGCCACATAATCACAATTCACTTTTCTGTCAGGTAAATGCCAAATTTTTGGGGCCTATACTCCCATGGCCTAAAATAAAATATTTCTAGGCTCCAGCAGGGCACATTTTGGAGAATTTACCTTCCGCCCTAGTCCACACATGGGCAGCGCAGCCTGGCCTGGCCCCTTCCTTCCCTCCCAGTATAAAATGCCCCTATACAGAGCCCCCATATAAAATACCCCTTCTTTTTAGCCTCTGTAGATGTCCCTATAGTGCCACTCAATAATGTGCCAGTAATAAGTGCCCCAATAGATGCCCCCCAATCATGTACCAGTAAGATGTGCCCCCGTATCATGTGCCAGTAAGATGTGCCCCATAGATGCCCCCCCAATCATGTGCCAGTAATAAGACCCCCCCCACCATCATGTGCCAGTAGCCTGAGTGCCCCCCTATCATGTGCCAGTAGCCCCCCTATCATGTGCCAGTAGCCCCCCTATCATGTGCCAGTAGCCCCCCTATCAAGTGCCAGTAGCCCCCCTATTAAGTTCCAGTAGCCTCCTAATGTGCCAGTAGCCCCCCTTATGTGCCAGTAGCCCCCCTTATCCCTTATGTGCCAGTAGCCCCCCTTATGTGCCAGTAGCCCCCCTTATGTGCCAGCAGCCCCCCTTATGTCTGTGCCAGCAGCCCCCCTGTCTATGCCAGAAGCCCCCCTTATGTGCCAGCAGCCCTCCTTATGTGCCAGTAGCCATTAGCCCCCCTTATGTGCCAGCAGCCCCCTTATGTCTGTGCCAGAACTGAAGCCCCCCTTATGTGCCAGCAGCCCCCCTTATGTGCCAGTAGCCCCCCTTATGTGCCAGCAGCCCCCTTATGTCTGTGCCAGAACTGAATCCCCCATTATGTGCCAGCAGCCCCCCTTATGTCTGTGCCAGCAGCCCCCCTTATGTTACAGTAGCCAGTAGCCCCCCTTATGTGCCAGCAGCCCCCCTTATGTCTGTGCCAGAACTGAAGCCCCCCTTATGTGCCAGCAGCCCCCCTTATGTCTGTGCCAGCAGTTCCCCTTATGTGCCAGTAGCCCCCTTTATGTGCCAGCAGCCCCCCTTATGTCTGTGCCAGAACTGAAGCCCCCCTTATGTTCCAGCAGACCCCCTTATGGGCCAGCAGCCCCCCTTATGTGCCAGTAGCCAGTATCCCCCCTTATGTGCCAGCAGCCCCCTTATGTCTGTGCCAGCCCAGCAGCCCCCCTTATGTCTGTGCCAGCCCAGCAGCCCCCCTTATGTGCCAGGATTGTCATTTTTGATTTTTACATATAAAAAAAAAACGTATACTTACCTCCTCCAGGATGCGATGCAGGCCTCTTCCGGCCTGTGTCCCTCGCTGGCTCAGGCGGCGCGATGACGTCATCGCGCCACCTGCACCGGCCTCTGATGGGCTGCCAGCACTAGGCCGGCAGCCTATCAGAGGAACAGGGAGGGGACACACCTCTCCCTGCCCTGCCGCATACAGACATTTGTATTGCCGTCCTGAGGACGGCGATACAGATGAGATCGATGACTTTGGAGATGAGTGAGCGCTTCCACAATGGAAGCGCAGCGCTCATCTCCTGCTGTGCTCTGCCGGCGCCCCCCTTCTGACAGCGCCCCGGGCGGCTGCCCGGCCCGAACTAAAGAGGGGGCGGGGCGAGTTGGCAAAATAGGTGACGGAACGCTGTTCCGGTGCGTTCCGCCAGAAAAAAAGGCCTGTTTTGTCCTATTTGTTGTTTGCTTCACAAAAAATAAATAAAAAAAACATCTTCAACGTTGTGGGCATGTTCTGTAATTTAAATGATGCAAATACTCAAACAATCCATGTTAATTCCAGATTGTGAGGCACCAAAACACGAAAAAAAGTCAAGGGGGGTGAATTCTTTTGCAAGGCACTGTAGATATTGGCATGGAAATTTAAAAATAACATCACCAAAAATAAATAAAAGGAATATATTTGGATACTAGAACTTCAATAGCAATCCATATTTATGTTCCTATAATGTTCAGAGTTTCATTTTAATTATTAATTATTGTGACCAAAGCAAAAAATTGTTTCATGAAAGTTTTGGAAAGGAAATCTCAGATTGATGGGTAACCTTGCTGCAAAGTTATTGGGATGATTAACTAATTTTTATTTGATTTACACCACTTTTCTGAGTTTCCTCATTTGCATTTGATTGTAAAAGCCTTGGATTTAAATGGCTAAAGTGAAAAATTATGAAATGAACAAAATGAAATATCTATGTATATAAATGCCAAAAGAAGGGCACAAATTCATGGTAAAGGACAAAAAATTAGGGCAATGAAAGTTCAGAGGGGAATAAATTAGTTGAAAGTTCTGGATTCATTATAGTGTTCTTTAGCTCTCCTTACCCCTTACCTGACTGTGGCATCTAAGGGGTTCAGAGACATTAACTCCGGGCGTTTGCTGTTTAAAACAGCAAAAACCCTGCAGCTATGGTGCCCACTGTGCTTGTGAGTGGACACCTAATTTAAAGACCCATGTTTCACCGTACCTACAGTGAGGAACAGAAGTATTTGAACACCCTGCGATTTTGCAAGTTCTCCCACTTAGAAATCATGGAGGAGTCTGAAATTCACATTGTAGGTGCATTCCCACTTTGAGAGACAAAATAAAAATAATAAAAA
This sequence comes from Bufo bufo, assembly GCF_905171765.1. NCBI lineage: Eukaryota > Metazoa > Chordata > Amphibia > Anura > Bufonidae > Bufo > Bufo bufo. Next base: position 85,371,525 of record NC_053389.1, read on the forward strand.
ATCAGGAAATCACATTGTATGATTTTTAAAGAATTTTTTTGTCTTGCACTGCTGAACATAAGTATTTGAACACCTGAGAAACAGCAAGAATTCTGGCTCTCAAAAGCCTGTTACCGTGCCTTTAAAAAGTCCACCTCTATTCCACTCATTAATCTAACATAGTAGCACCTGTCTGAGCTCTTTAAAGACCCCTGTCCACCCCACAGTCAGTCAGACGCCAACTACTACCACGGGCAAGACCAAAGAGCTGTCAAAAGACACCAGAGACAAAATTGTGGACCTCCACAAGGCTGGAAAGGGCAACGGGGCAATTGCCAAGCAGCTTGGTGAAAATAGATCAACTGTTGGAGCAATTGTTAGAAAATGGAAGAGGCTAAAGACGACTGTCAGTCTCCCTCGGACTGGGGCTCCATGCAAGAACTCACCTCGTGGGGTATCACTGATGATAAGAAAGGTGAGGAATCTGCCCAGAACTACAAGGGAGGAGCTGGTCAATGACATGAAGAGAGCTGAGACCACAGTTTCAAAGATCACTGTCGGTAGAACACTATGCCATCATGGTTTCAAATCATGCATTGCACGGAAAGTTCCGCTGCTCAAGTTATCACATGTCCAGGCCCGTCTGATGTTTGCCAATGACCATCTGGATGATCCAGAGGAGGCATGGAGAAAGTCATGTGGTCAGATGAGACCAAAGTAGAACTTTTTGGTCTAAACTTTACTCGTGGAGGAAAAAGAAGGATGAGTTGCATCCCAAGAACACCATCCCTACTGTGAAGCATAGGGGCGGTAACATCATGATTTAGGGGTGCTTTTCTGCGAAGGGGACAGGACGACTGCACTGTATTAAGGAGAGGGTGAATGGGGCCAATTATTGTGAGATTTTGAACAACAACCTCCTTCCCTCAGTCAGAGTATTGAAGATGGGTCGTGGCTGGGTCTTTCAACATGACAACGACCCAAAGCACACAGCCAGGATTACCAAGGAGTGGCTCCATAAGAAGCATATCAAGGTTCTGGAGTGGCCTAGCCAGTCTCCAGACCTAAATCCAATAGAACATCTTTGGAGGGAGCTGAAACTCTGTGTTGCTCAGCAACAGCCCTGAAACCTGGCAGATCTAGAGGAGATCTCTGTGGAGGAGTGGGCCAAAATCCCTTTTGCAGTGTGTGCAAACCTGGTCAAGAACTACAGGAAACGTTTGACCTTTGTAATTGCAAACAAAGGCTTCTGCACCAAATATTAACACTGATTTTTTTCAGGTGTTCAAATACTTATGTTCAGCAGTTCAGCAGTGCAAGACTGTAATGACCGGCGTCACGCACAGGGAGGGAAAAGGGAAAGCTCTGCCCAAGGGAGAGGGTAAGGTGGTGACCCCTGACTCACCTTGCAGCTGGCACCTGACTGCCCTGACGTCCCTAGACAGGTTCCTCACCCGTGCGGCGATCACGTGCCTAAACCCTGGCTTTCCCTGAAATGAGCCTTAGATAGTGAACGGGCCGGTGGGATCGCTAGTCTGCACCACTGAGCTAAGAGGGAAACACCAGGGAGAGGACAGACAACACAGACAAACACATACACCCAGGTGAGCGACCACAGCAGTCCACAAAGGTCCAACAGGGATCCGGAGGGTAGCGTTCTGGATCAACAACCAGAGAACGCATTAACACAGCTCCAGAGGGTCAGAATAGATGTCCAGGCAGGAAGCTCTATATCTGGCAACCAGAGAAGTGTGAGAGGGGAATATAAGGAGGTTTGGGAGTGCTGGACAAGGAACAGCTGAGGAGAAGGAGCTACGGATCCCTGAGTGAGTCAAAAGGGTTTGCAAAGCAAACCCAGAAAGCTACAATAAGGAAACAGCCCTATCTTACATAGAGCGCGCAGCCAACCGCTGCGACCTCCTGACCCTGGGTACAACGGAGTCAGGCGTGGCTCTTGACACCCTCGTGACAGTACCCCCCTCTCTACGAGGGGCCTCCGGACACTCAGGACCAGGTCTCTCAGGATGAGAGGCATGAAAAACCCGAACTAGCCTGTCGGCGTTTACCTCAGACGCAGGAACCCACATTCTTTCCTCGGGACCGTAACCTCTCCAATGCATCAGATATTGAAGAGACCGGCGGACCCGACGAGAATTAATAATTTTGGATATCTAAAATTCTAGATTACCATCCACGACAACAGGAGGGGGTGGCAGCGGTGACGGTTCTAGAGGTGGAACATATTTTTTGAGTAACGACTTATGAAAGACATTATGGATTTTAAAAGTCTGAGGTAACTCCAGGCGAAAAGCCACAGGGTTGATGATGGCTACAATTTTGTAAGGATTAATAAACCTAGGACCCAGTTTCCAAGAGGGAACCTTCAATTTGATATTCCTAGTAGACAACCACACATAGTCATTCACTCCTAGGTCCGGACCTGGCGACCGTCTCTTATCAGCCATGCATTTGTATTTACCTCCCATATTTTTCAAGTTAGCTTGCACCTTCTGCCATACCGATGAAAGAGATGACGAAAACCGTTCCTCTTCGGGAACCCCAGAAGACCCCCCCTCTTTGAAAGTACAGAATTGGGGATGAAAACCATATGCACCAAGAAATGGTGACTTGCCAGTGGATTCCTGACGACGATTATTTATGGCAAACTCAGCTCACGGTAAATATGATGACCACAACTCTTGGTTTTCACTGACGAATACCTGAGCAAGAGTTTTAGCATTAGGTAGTGCGGGTAACGCAATGAAGTGTACCATTTTGCTAAACCTGTCCACTACTACCAAAATAACTGTTTTACCCGCAGACAAAGGTAAGTCAGTGATAAAATTCATTGACAGATGTGTCCATGGTCTATTGGGAATGACGAGTGGTAATAGAGACCCTGCAGGACGTGTATGTGAAACTTTTGCGCGCACACAGGTAGAACAAGAAGACACAACATCCAATACATCCTGACGCAACCTTGGCCACCAAAAACGACGAGACAATAGCTCCAAGGTTGCTTTACTACCCGGGTGCCCAGCAAGTGCCGAATTATGATGTTCCTTTAATAATTCGAAACGTAGGTTCAACGGTACAAACAATTTCTCTGAGGGGCAAGAGACAGGGGCGTCCCCCTGGGCCTCTAACACCTTCCCCTCCAGAACAGAGTGTACCGCAGAAACAACCACTCCTCTTTGAAGAATGGGCACCGGATCACTCACATTACCCCCTCCAGGGAAACAACGAGATAGTGCATCAGCCTTGGTATTCTTTGCCCCAGGACGATAGGTAATCACAAAGTTAAACCTGGTAAAAAATAGCGACCACCTAGCCTGTCTAGGGGTGAGACGCTTAGCTGATTCGAGGTACAGAAGATTTTTGTGGTCTGTAATCACAGTGACTGGGTGGACTGCCCCCTCTAAAAAGTGACGCCACTCCTCAAACGCAAGTTTAATAGCTAACAGTTCCCTATTGCCAATATCGTAGTTCTTTTCTGCTGCAGATAGTTTTTTAGAAAAGAAAGCACAAGGGCGCCATTTGCCAGGAGACGGACCCTGAGACAGTACAGCCCCCACTCCCACCTCTGATGCATCGACTTCAACAATAAAAGGCTGGGAGACATCAGGTTGGATTAGTACAGGTGCTGAGGTAAACCTCTCTTTTAGAGAGGAAAAAGCAACTTTAGCGGCGTCAGACCATTTAGAAAAATCAGTCCCCTTCCTAGTCATGTCAGTAAGGGGTTTTACAATAAGTGAATAATTTTTAATGAATTTCCTATAGAAATTTGCGAAGCCCAAGAACCGTTGTAGTGCTTTGAGGTTCTCAGGAAGATCCCAATCCAAAATTGCCTGGACCTTCCTAGGATCCATACGGAAACCTGAAGCAGATAAAAAATAACCTAGGAATTGTATCTCCTGAACGGCGAAGACACATTTTTCAATTTTAGCATATAATTTATTCGTCCGTAGGACCTGCAGTACTTGTCTGACATGCACCTCATGTGTTCTCAAATCAGACGAATAAATTAAAATATCATCTAGGTATATTACCACAAACCTGCCGATTAGATGACTAAAAATGTCATTAACGAAATGTTGAAAGACGGCAGGAGCATTGGTCAGACCGAAAGGCATAACTAGATTTTCATAATGCCCCTCAGGGGTGTTAAAAGCTGTCTTCCACTCATCCCCCTCCTTAATACGAATCAGATTGTAGGCCCCCCTAAGATCAAGTTTGGAGAACCACCTAGCACCCGCAATCTGGTTAAACAGGTCAGGAATGAGAGGAAGAGGGTATGGGTCTCGGATGGTTATCCGATTTTAATTCGCGAAAATCTAGGCAAGGACGCAGGCCCCTATCTTTCTTTTTAACGAAGAAAAACCCTGCAGCCACGGGTGAAGAAGAGGGTCTGATGTGTCCCTTAGCCAAACTCTCGGAGATATAATCTTTCATAGCTTGTCTCTCTGGACCTGAAAGATTATATAACCTAGGCTTGGGTAATTTTGCGCCGGGAATAAGGTTAACCGAGCAATCATAAGGACGATGAGGTGGTAACTTCTGACAACCCTTTTCAGAAAAAACGTCCTCAAAATCCGAAATAAATGTAGGTAGGGTAGTTATGGAGGCGACTAAGCAATTGCTATTGAAGCAATTTTCTCTGCACTGCTCACTCCACTCCAATATCTCCCTGGCCTGCCAATCCACCACTGGATTGTGCGTTACCAACCAGGGAAGACCCAGCACTACCGGAGTGGGAAGCCCCTCCAGAACATAACATGAAAGCATCTCGTTATGGTGGTCCCCTACCCGAAGGTGTAACTTATGAACAATGTGGGTGAGGTTTCTCTGAGACAGAGGAGCAGAATCAATAGCAAATATGGGAATAGATCTCTGTAGCGTACAGAGAAACAAACCCATAGTGCGGGCAAAATGGGCATCTATCAAATTTACCCCTGCTCCACTGTCTAGAAAGAAAGAAATAGTCTCTGTCTTATCACCAAAAACAATAACCGCTGGCAACACAAATTGCAATGTACGTATGGAGGAAACGTATACCCCCCGGCTGACATCCTCCACACAGCCTGGGGTTAGTAGTTTTCCGACGGTCTTTTGTTTCTGAGGAAAGAATGACAGACATTAATGTAATGACCGGCGTCACGCTCAGGGAGTGAAAAGGGAAAGCCCTGCCCAAGGGAGAGGGTAAGGTGGTGACCCTTGACTCACCTTTCAGCTGGCACCTGACTGCCCTGACGTCCCTAGACGGGTTCCTCACCCGTGCAGCGATCACGTGCCTAAACCCTGGCTTTCCCTGAAATGAGCCCTAGATAGTGAACGGGCCGGTGGGATCGCTAGTCCGCACCACTGAACTAAGAGGTAAACACCAGGGAGAGGACAGACAACACAGACAAACACATACACCCAGGTGGGCGACCACAGCAGTCCACAAAGGTCCAACAGGGATCCGGAGGGTAGCGTTCTGGATCAACAACCAGAGAACGCAGTAACACAGATCCAGAGGGTCCGAATAGATGTCCAGGCAGGAAGCTCTATATCTGGCAACCAGAGAAGTGTGAGAGGGGAATATAAGGAGGTTTGGAAGTGCTGGACAAGGAACAGCTGAGGAGAAGGAGCTACGGATCCCTGAGTGAGCCAAAAGGGTTTGCAAAGCAAACCCAGAAAGCTACAATAAGGAAACAGCCCTATCTTACATAGAGCGCGCAGCCAACCGCTGCAACCTCCTGACCCCGGGTACAACGGAGTCAGGCGTGGCTCTTGACACCCTCGTGACAAAGACAAATACATTCTTTAAAAATCATACAATGTGATTTCCTGAATTCTTTTTTTAAATTCTCTCTCTCAGAGTGGGAATGCACCTACAATGTGAAATTCAGACCCCTCCATGATTCCTAAGTGGGAGAACTTGCAAAATCACAGGGTGTTCAAATAATTCTGTTCCTCACTGTATACAGCAACGTTCGGGAAGGGTTTATAAAGTAATGATGCCCCAAGTAAAATTGCTCACTTAGTGCCCCTACTAAGTTAACATGTTTTTTACCATGACTGAGAGCATGTTTAACACTCAAAACAAGTAGGCTATTTGGATTTTAAAGGGGTTATCCAGGTAGAGATTGAAGTGAAGACTTAAGAAAAGTTGATAGAAACACTATTATGCTCTGTAAGAGACTAGACAATGTTTAGACAAAAGGATCCTGCACAACCCCTTTAATTTTTCTGTGTCTCCACATTTACAGCTGACTTTGTAGCTGGGACTCATTTGTGCTTGTCCATGTACCAGAAAGATTTTTTTTTTTCCAAATTTAAGCAGAACTGGATGAGCTGATCCACACAGTTTGCTTACCTTTAGTATCCTCAATATCCGACTTAGATCCGAATTACAGGGAAAATTTAATTCTTTGCAAAGCCAAATTTCCTTGTGCTTCGTGGTAATGAATCAATTTTGCCTAAAATGGCCGTAAAAAAAAAAAAAAAAACACTCACCTCATTCATTAGAACGCAGAGAGGCTGCCGTGGTCATCTTGATTGAAGATCCCGTGTGAAATCTTGTGCATGTTGACCTATGATGTCACCACGCTGGTCAGTGTTATGGCTGGATCTTCATTCAAGATGGTTGCGGCGTTCAAATGGATATTTTTTTTTTTTTTTTTTTACCAATTTACCCCTTGAAAGCTCTCATTTTTTTTAAATCTCAGATCCACGTCAATTCTCCTACTACCTACAAAGAAATGTGCTTTGTGATGAATGATTCATCACAAAGCGACTTTCTTTTGTGAAATTAGGCGAAGCAGACGTATCGAAGTTTTGTAAACTTCGCTACATCCCTACTTACCTTAAGTGAAAGTGCCTCCTTACATTAAGGCACTAGGAAGGAAACATAGAGAAAATCATCAATAAGTATGAAAAAAATATTTTAGTTTTTGGTAGATTACATGTACTAAAATCTTTTAGCTATTTATCTGTGCCAAATCTCAGTGGCAACCAATATGGTAACCATTGCAGCTCTTCAAGGGTTAGTCCACCAATTTCACGTGACTAACGAATCTGGCTAGTTATGATACATCCCTGGCTCCGATATTATTACATATCTATTAGGTTCTTTGCCATTCACCTCCTGTGTATATCCTGAGTATAGCCTCTGCCACCTTCCATGTAAATCCAGTATAGATGTCTTAAATAGGGTTGAGCGAACCCGTGGAAGTTTGGGTTCGCCCGGTTCGGCTGAACTTCAGGTCAAAGTTTAAGTCAATGGGGACCCGAAATTCACTTTATTATTATCTTCTTTTCTTCAGGACCTGCAAAAGGACCTGCGGTGACGTCACCGCAGGTCCTGCTAAATGAAGATACAAGGTTCTTCTATCTTCATTCAGCAGGACCTGCGGTGACGTCACCGCAGGTCCTTTTGCAGGTCCTGAAGAAAAGAAGATACCGGCTACGAGATCTCAATGAGGTGAGTTTTTTTTTATTTTTAACCCCTCAATAGACATTTTATTTAGCCTTCTGTTTTAAGAATGCTATTATTTTACGTTATAAACATGTTATAACGGAAAATAATAAAAACTTGAAAAAAGTCAGTGAAAAAGTCCAGGTTCGGGTCCAGGTACCTGAACTGGCAAAGTTCGGTATGAACCCAAACTTTGCAGTTCAGGTTTGCTCAACTCTAGTCATAAATATCTATCTTGAAAAAAATAAATAAAAATAAATAAAAAACCCTTTAAAGCAGTATTCCCACTTGGGTCATTAATGGTGTATTGCTAGAATATGATAATAACTTTGCGAAGTCATAGTGGTGAATAGAAAGGATGTCATATACACTACTTACAAAAAGTTAGGGATATTTGGCTTGTGGGAGAAATGTCAGGATAAACCTAAAATGCACTCTAAACTTTATAGGGGAACTTAATGTGACCTTCTCTAAACTTTTGACTGCACATGTCCAACTGTTCAGTGTTTCAGTACTTTTTGCAGAACTTGCTGTTCTCTAACAAGGGGCTTAATAGAAAAATTCACAACAGATGATCCATAAATCGCCCAATAAATTTCCTGGTCCTCATCATGCTGCTCACATTTTGACATCATGAGACCAAGACAACACCTAACAATTGATCAACAATACCTCGCCATTGCAAGGCTTTAAGTAGGATGCTCTCAGACGGAAATGACCACTGAGCTTAGAGTGTCACATAGTGTCATTAGCAGGTTGCAAAAGAGATACAGAGAGACTGGAAGAGTCCTTTGGCCACATCCCACACTGATAACCGCTTCATTGTGAAAAATGCCATGTGGACCCAGATGATGAACCCACAACCACAGGCACATTTAAGGGAGGTGAGAGGCACCCTAGTATCATGTCAGATCATTTTATACCATTTAAATCAGTGTGGTCTGCGTGCTAAATGACCTTCAAGGGTACCTGACCATATGCGTCATTGTCTTGCATGGCCCAGGGAGCATCTAAACTGGATGAGGGACCAGCAGTCCTCAGTGCTGTTCACTGATGAAAGTTGATTCACGCTGAGCAGAAATTATGGCCACCAACAATGTTGGAGACATCAAGGAGAGCACTATGCATCAGCCACTGTTGTAATGAGACAAGCCTTTGGTGGTGTTGGTGTTACAGTGTGGGTAGGTGTGTCTAGTCAATACAGAACTGCCCTATACTTTGTAAATGGCAGAGTGACAAGCCAATATTACTTGAATAACATCATTAATCCAGTCATTGTGCTTATGCATGAACATCACAGGCCTAATTTGATCTTCATGGACGACAATGCGCCAGCTCATCGAGGTCGCATCATTAGGGAATGTCTGCTGGAGATTGAGGTACCTCAAATAAAGTGTCCTGCACTTTCTCCAGACCTGAATCCCATTGAAAACCTGAGTCGCCATGTAGAGGCTCATAACTCTGTACCCCAGAACCTCAATGACCTGAGGGACGCTCTTCAAGAAGAGTGAGATGGCATGCCTCAGAAGACAATCAGTCAACTTGTGACCAGTGTGAAATGTCATTGTCAAGCTGTAATTGATGTTGATTAAGTTATTGAGAAACTGAACTTTTTTTGGGGGGTATACCCACCACTGTTGTTGGCTTTTTTCCAATAAATTGTTTGAGATAAGGAAATCTCCATTGTATGCTTCTACTTAAATGCCCTACTTTCATGATAAAATATCACTGTACCATGATTTTTTACGTTTTCCATAAATTTCACCCAAAAGTCAAATATGCCTAACTTTTTATGAGTAGTGTATGTGCTGTGTGTGCCGAATTCTGGAGGTAGGCGCTGGTCCCAGTGCTGACACTATGACACTTATGGCATATACTAGTGATATGCCATAAATGACCAAGATGGGACAGCCCTCCCTTCTGGATATGGCTGGATTCACACATTATGGAAGTTTTGTGGCATACAAATGTTGCCAGCAATGTTGTGTGCAGCATTCTGTGTCAAAATCTTGCATATTTTGGTATGTTCGATGACCTGTGCTTACCCACGCTTCTTTCAAAAGTGGAATGAGAAGATGGTCAGGTTTTCCAGTAGATCTCTTTTAAGTCACATTTATGAAGTGTGACTTTTTAAAATGATGCAAAAGAAAAACACCCAGGCATACTTTTACTGAAATAAAATTACATTTACAAATGTGTACATTTATAAAAACTTATATGCTACATTCATGAATTTGTCACAAGTTAGCATAGCAAAGAAACAGAAATATAATTTTCCTCAATGAAAAAAATATACCCAAGCCTTCCTTCTTAGAGATAAGCAAAATTTTGCTAAAAGTTTTTTTGCTACAAACAATTCCATCAGAAAGTATTTGTATCACTAGGTGTACCCAAAATATATAACTGCACTGATATTTTCCAATTTACCCCAAACACATAGTTGACAAAAGAAACAACATTGTCTCAGTAGCAGTAAGGCCCCTTGCAGACAAGTGTGTCCGGAATAGGTCCGGATGCGTTGCGTCTGCGATCAGGGAAAATCGTGCGAGTAGGTACGCAATTTCAGTCAGTTTTGACTGCGATTGCGTTCCGATGTTCAGTTTTTATCACGCGAGTGCAATGCGTTTTGCACGCGTGTAAAAAACTGACTGTGGTACCCAGATCCGAACCTGGACTTCTTCACTGAAGTTCGGGTTTGGGTTAGGTGTTCTGTATATTTTATTATTTTCCCTTATAACATGGTTATAAGGGAAAATAATAGCATTCTTAATACAGAATGCTTACTAAAAAAAGGGCTTTAGGGGTTAAAAACAAAACAAAAAAAAAACTCACCTCATCCTGTTGTTCGCGCAGCCGGCATCTTCTTCTTTCTTCTTCTTTCAGGACCTGCCAAAGGACCTTTGATCATGTGGTGAGCGCGGTGACGTCAGCGCAGGTCTTCCTGAATAAAGATAGAAATCTTACGTCATTAAAGGTCCTTTGGCAGGTCCTGAAAGAAGAAGAAAGAAGATGATGACGGATGCGCGAACAACAGGATGGTGAGTTAATTTTATTTATTTTTTTAACCCCTAAAGCCACATTTTAGTAAGCATTCTGTATTAAGGGAAAATAATACAGTAAATTGACTTTTATCAATTTACTAACATCATCTCATAGCAACCATGCGTGAAAATCGCACCACATCCGCACTTACTTGTGGATGTTTGCGATTTTCACACAGATCCATTCATTTCTATGGGGCCTGCGTTGCATGAAAAACGTAGAATATAGAACATGCTGCGATTTTCACGCAACGCACAAGTGATGCGTGAAAATCACCGCTCATCTGAACAGCCCCATTGAAGTGAATGGGTCCGGATTCAGTGCGGGTGCAATGCGTTCACCCCACGCATTGCACCCGCATGGAATTCTCGAAAGCTTTGGACATTTCCACGTCAAATAAACCCAAACTGCTCTAGTGTGGTTACATTAGGTGATTCATGCGTACTCATCACTCCTATTTTATACAAAAAGTGGCATTATACCTATGATAAAACGTGAATTACATTAATCCTCAAAATTATTCAAAATGTATCAGTCCATGAACAATAATGAACCCATCTACCGGTAATTCCTTTCCTAAATCTATAGCCCACTGCATATGTGACTGGATTATAGTATTTATTTTCCCCTGTTTGAATAATCTCATAGATTTTTTAGGTTGAACCCCTGCCCGTCACCTCCCCTTCTATTAGTGCTACACCATTCCCTTGATCCTCCCAGAACTTCTTTTGATTATTTTTATTTTAGCTATAACATATTTTAATTGAATATGTCTGAATATATCCCCTTGTGGAATCCAATTCTAATAAAATCTAATTTACCTTTTTTTATCCCCTAATGTATAATGCCATACATGTATGGCATTATGCACCAGGGATTGTACATATATGGCTTTATGCACCAGGGCTTGTATGGAGCAGACCTGCTGCCCTGATCCCACTCCATACATGGCAGGTGCTGGCTGTATAATACTGCAGGTCCCTGGCCACAATGACCAGGATGAAGGTCGTAATATATCAAAACTCAAAAAAATGTGGTGGATTTTTTTTTTTAAATGTTAACTCACACAAAGTCACAATGTATTTTTTCCCATTTTCCAACAAAAGGCATGTTAAATTAAATGGTGCCATTTAAAAAGGCATCTTGTTCCACAAAAAATAAGCTGTCATATGGCTATGTGAATGGAAAATTTAAAAAGTTATGGCTCTTGGAAGTGGGTAGGAAAAGTAAGAAATGGAAAAATGAAAATGGGTCTAGGCCTTAAGGGGTTAAACATTTGAGTACCGTATTTTTTGCCCCATAAGACGCACTTTTTACTCCCCAAAAATGGGAGGAAAATGCCCCTGCGTCTTATGGGGCGAATGCTGACAGTTTAACATCGCTGGATGCGATGTACGGAGCGGGGGCCGGGGGAGGGACTGGGAGGAGGAGCTGGGGGGCCGGCAATAGCGGCGGGGTGGTGCGGTCACTGTACTATAGCTTCTAATATAAAATGTATTATTGAATTAAAAGTTATTAAACATGCCCCCCTCACTCCTAATAGTACTGTATATCCTAATTGCTTCTGTATAATGCCGGCAGGCCGGGCGGGTGGCAGCGTAACTCCCTGATGTCACGTGCCTACGCCGCCTCCTTTATGAATGAAGCAGGCGGCGCAGGCAAGTGACGTCAGTGAGTGACGCGCCGGCCGCCCGGCCCGCCTGCCGGCATTATACAGAAGCAATTAGGATATACGGTACTATTAGGAGTAAGGGGGGCATGTTTAATAACTTTTAATTCAATAATACATTTTATATTTGTATACTGGGGGGGGGGGGGGGGCCGGGGGGGCGGGGGGGGACACACACAGAATCTGTGGATGGCACAGTTAAGGGGTGGGGGTCTGTGGATGGCACTGTTATGGGCTGGGGGGGTTCTGTGGATGGCACTGTTATGGGGTGGGGTGTCTGTGGATGGCACATATATAACAGTGCCAGCCACAGATCCCCCCCCTGTAACAGTGTCCGTCATCCACAAATCCCCCCATAAGTGTCCGTCATCCACAGATCCCCCCATAAGTGTCCGTCATCCACAGATCCCCCATAAGTGTCCGTCATCCACAGATCCCCCCTATAAGTGTCCATCATCCACAGATCCCCCCATAAGTGTCCGTCATCCACAGATCCCCCCATAACAGTGTCTGTCATCCACAGATCCCCCCATAACAGTGTCTGTCATCCACAGATCCCCCCATAACAGTGTCTGTCATCCACAGATCCCCCCATAACAGTGTCTGTCATCCACAGATCCCCCCATAACAGTGTCCGTCATCCACAGATCCCCCCATAACGGTGTCCGTCATCCACAGACCACCATTAGTTCCAAACCCACCAAAAGCACACCTTTTGGTTAAAAAAAATTTTTTTCTTATTTTCCTCCCCAAAAACCTAGGTGCGTCTTATGGGCCGGTGCGTCTTATAGGGTGAAAAATACGGTAAGTAGTGTATTCTTTTTTGTATCCAAAAACTACACCTCTCAAAAAATAATCTCCAGAATATTGTAATTATCCCATAGCATAGTAATATCCAAAGATCTTACATTACAAAGCATAAATGATATTGGTGAGGAATTGGTATCCAAACTCTTTGCCTGTAATAATTCAAATTTGGATCATGTCCCACCTCTTCCTGTATCATGAAATCCCCTGACCGGTTTTATTATATTATGCCTTTCTGGCAAATTTTTTAATTGAGAGACAAGATAGTATCATTTAATATTTGCACTTCCCAAGACTTCATCCCTATAACCTAATTGAATAGCTTTTTGGCTTATCCTAACTTTAACCCCTTCCGCTTGTCTAAAAATGTTTCCGCCTAGCCATATAGGTGAATTACTAACGTACAATATTTGTGGCAGCAGTCTTTTAATCAATAAGCCTCTGCTTGCTATTCAGAGGTATGGTAATTTATTCCAGGAGGCAGTCTTGTCTTACAGTCCTAGTTAAATCAAATGGATGAGATAACACACCATTGACCAAGATATAAGCTTTGGGGTTCTTATACAAAAGTTTAACCCAGTCCAAGAAGTCATCTGCAAAGCCCTTCTTCTTCATAACAGCCCCAAGGTATGCCCACTCAAGACTGTCAAATTGCATTTACTACATCTACTGACAGTGTTGAGTGGGGGCCTCCCACTCTAGGGACCATATGAATATAAAAAAATAAAAACAAACAGAAGACACAAATTATAGGCTGTGGTTTTATTTGCTATGAACCTATTTTGATACTAGGCTACTATTGATGGAATTACTATAGCCTATCATTTGGCCAGAACCCTAGATAATATGAATACATCTGAATCTAAGAGCAATATGGGTCTATATGAGTCTGTTAGTGAAGATTTTCCCTGATTTAAGTATAACAATTATTCTGCATCCTGCATGGATGACAGGAGGTTTCCTTTTTCTAACGAGTCAGAAAAAGCATCAACTAATTACTGCAGGAGAATTTCTTTATACCTGTTATATAGTTTAATGGGGATGCTGTCTAACCCTGTTGATTTTCCACTTGGTGATTGAATCAATGCTTCTTTAAGTTCTTGCACCATAATTGGGGCATCAAGATAAGCAATTTCTGACTCATTAAGAGTAGGAAGATCAATTTTGTTAAAATATTAATACAAGAGCAATTATCTACTAGAAGTGGCACCAGATGTATATAGTTTTTCATAGTAACTTGTAAAAACCTCCATAATTGACCCAGAATCATAGTGAAGACGAAAGTTTACATGTTTTATTGCTGGGAATTTAACCAGAGATTTTATTTTTAATTCTGCATAAATTTTGCCTAATATTTATTAGAGCCACACGGCTCCAAAAAATCATTTATTTTTCTTTTCTTTTTTTTTTATTATTATTTTTTTAAATTAGTAATTTACAAAAAAGAAAAAATAGCAATACATTTTACACTTACATAATAAAAACATCAAGCATCAACCAGAGAGGGTTGAGAGTAATTAAAACAAGTACATAAATAGGGGTGGTAGGGCATCCATTCCCCTCCCACTTAAATATCCTCTACATGGGAATACTTGACCTATCCAATACATTACAATAAGTATCACATTGCTTATCTTACCTTTAACCCTTTATTCCTTCTCCCCCCTCCCCTCCTCCCCTCCCCACCAACCCACCCCGACCCTTATCCCCCTACCCACAACCACCACCCCATCATTTCTTTTTCTTAATAGTAAATTCTTGTGCTTTCACTGGTTGAAATAAGGCGGAGGCCAGCTCCCCCTCCTTGCAACCGCAGAAAAGCCTTTAACATACATCATCTTTGTCTTCACTGCCCCCTCCTAGTAGGGCACCTTCTTTTTTCCTAAGAAGAGGCAACAAAATCGCACCACACACTACGGAATATACTGAAGAGAGTCTCCCTGTTGATGACTTGTGTGAGAACAGTGAGCATTTGGACTTCCATGAAGAGGTACAGTGTAGTTCAGAGGGATTCAGGGGACCCCACGCATAGCTGTGTTGGTGGTGGTGTAATAGTGGCACCTTTAGCTACAGCGATGGCAGTAGGGGCAGTGATGGTGGCACTCAGGGAAAATACAGAGCAGGGATTTAGGAGGGAGGCAAGATGATGACATATCACAGTCTGATAAAACTGGCAGGGAGGTTGAGAAGTATGATGATAATTGTGTGTTGGACAGGACCTGGGAGCCGGGTCTGTGTTCTGAGGAGTAGGTAGCATCAGAGGAGTAGTGTGATGGCCGCAGCACAGACAATGTACGGTCCGAATCTCCCAAAAAACTCCCAGGAACAAATCTGCTTCTATTATGGTCAGCTAGGGAACTGGTGATGCCGCTGATACTGAGGACACAGGCACAAAGCAAGCTAGGCCTAAGCCAAGCTCAGCTTCCATTAGCACTGTGTACGGTATCTCCATTTGGCGATTTTTCTCCACAGAATATATTTGGCCTTTCTGACATTACCCCATCATACTACTGCTGCTGTTTGCCTTACTACTATCATGTTATGTACCGTATGACTAGTGTTGGGCGCGAATATTCAAATCACGAATATCAATCGCGAATATCGGCACTTCGAGGATTCGCAAATATTTAGAATATAGTGATATACAGTATATTTGTAATTTCAAATATTCAAGATTTTCTTTCACCAGTAACCTCCCTTCTTGCTTGTGGGCCAATGAGAAGGCTGCAATGTCTTTGTCTGAGCTTAGCAACATCCCTAGCAACCAATAGGAAAGTTGCCTACCCCTTACTATATAAGCACCTCCCCAGCAGCCATTTTCTACAGTTTTTTTTAAAGTTCTGAGAGAGACAGCAGTGTCATTGCTGAGCTCTGTGCTTTCCACACTACATTAGATAGATAGTTAGATAGCTTATATATATATATATATATATATATATATATAATACAGATAGTTAGTGGGAGATAGTCAGTGTAGGTTATATCCTGATATAGTGTAGATGTTGCAGTGCAGTGTGTTATGTACTGTGATAGGTTCTACTGTCCATACATAAATGCAGACCTGCTAAAAAGTTTCATGTATTATGTCAAAATATTCCCATCATTAGTGCCGATTAGCGCAATCACAAATATATTGGAGAACTCTATCTGCATATAAAGCCATTTTTTATGTTCTGCCGTGCCAACCATTTTCTCCAATCTCAGGAAACTTCTAGCAGCTTGGAAAATGTAGCAACTGCGACCCACGCCTGTATTGCGCGCGCATTACTCAAATATTACATTGCTAATTTTCCGTAATCATGAGAAGAATCTTGAATTTGCAAATATATGATGAATATTCGCCCAAATATTTGTGAAATATCGCAAATTCGAATATGCCGCTTATCAAATATGTATGACTTCTGCTGTTGCCACCTCTGCATCTGCTATTCCCTGCTATTAATTCCCTACTGTCACTTACATTACCCCTGTTGCCACTTCCATTGCCGCTACACCATCTCGTCTACTACTATTACCCCTAAACAGCCGCACATATCTAATGTCTGGTCTGGTCCTGCTACTACAGCCATTATTTGTCTTCTGACAATTAACACTTGTCTGTATAAATACAGGCAGGCATTCTGCCCCCATTAAGGTATAATTTTTGGATGTGTGTAAAGAACAACCACTCTTTCTTCTTCCAATTTCTTCTGTGCGTGTATAAACATGGGAAGGCATTGTACTCTTGTTAAGGCATCATTTTTGGATGCTGATGCAGAATGAATATTCTTTCTTCTGGCTTGTTGGTCCCAACAAGCCACTGTTTCTTCCCATAATACTGCGACAAATTGATTCAGGTCCGAACCAGACGTTTTGTAAATTTGCTGAATCGGACATAAAGCAAATCTCAAGAAGTTTACTCATTCCTAATTTGTTTGTTTCATAGTCCTCAAAATGTAACTTAATATTGAGCTCTTAGCCACAGTACTATCCTGATGAATTGGTGGTAGAAGGGATGAAGGATCTATTAGATCCTTCTGTGAAGAACAAAGAGCCTTTCTCTCTTCTTGAGCTAGATCATCTGTGGATTTATCATTTAGCTCAGTTATTTGTTTTTCCCCTTTACCCTTTTAGATCAGATGGTTTATTATGTGATAATGTTGTTGCTGATTTAACCCCTGCTTCCCCATGCTACTGGAGACTGCATATACTTCTGAATCCGAAAAATTTTCTCCCCTTGGTCCACTCAGTCAGACTTTCTAGATAAATTAAAATTTGGAGTATCCTCTTTCACTTCCCACTAATGCTGGATTTACACTGCTCAATCTGGCAAGCGATAATTGAGAAAGAAGGCATAACTGCCTGCCTGTTAGTGGATATAAAGAGCTGTGGGGAAGGGGGGGGGCAGCGAAGCAGTGGAGGGGAACAGCATTTTGTTCATACATCTGGTGATTAGTGATGAGCGGCAGGGGCAATATTCGAATTTGCGATATTTCACGAATATTTGGGCAAATATTCATCACAAATTCGAGAATTCACAATTATTTTCTTGATTGTGAAAATCGGCAATGTCACTTTTGCTACATTTTTCAAGCTGCTATAAGTTTCCTGAGATTGGAGAAAATGGTTGGCATGGCAGAACATTACAATAGCTTTATATGCAGATAGAGTGCTCCAATATATTTGCGATTGCGCAAATCGGCAACTAATGATGCCAATATTTTGGCACGATACGTGCAACTTCACATTTTAGCAGGTCTGACTACATATTACTGATTGGTGCACTAAGTGTTGTTGTGACATCACAGCACTATGTGTGCAGCATGTATGTATGTATGGACACCAGAACCTATCACACTACCTAACACCCTGCACTGGAACCTGTCAGCTACACTATATCACTATCTAACCTACACTGATCTCCCACTAACTGTCTGTATTATATATATGAGCTAAATAACTATTACTAACTAACTATCTAATGTAATGACACAGTAAAGCACAGAGCACACCAATGACACTGCTGTCTCTCTCTCAGAACTCCATAAAACTACAGAAAAGGGCCGCTGGGGAGGTTCTTATATAGTAAGGGGTAGGCAACTTTCCTATTGGTTGCTAGGGATGTTGCTAAGCTCAGACAAAGACATTGCAGCCTTCTCAT
The DNA here is from genome assembly GCF_905171765.1 of Bufo bufo. Lineage (NCBI taxonomy): Eukaryota > Metazoa > Chordata > Amphibia > Anura > Bufonidae > Bufo > Bufo bufo. The sequence goes on from NC_053389.1 coordinate 85,389,621, forward strand.
TGGCCCACAAGCAAGAAGCAGGGAAGGATCATCTGTTCAGAATATTCACGAATACGAATATATAGCACTATATTCTAAATCTTCACGAATTCTCGAAGTGGCGATAGTCGCGATTAAAATTCGCAAGTCGAATATTCGCGCCCAACACTACTGGTGATCGACAGCACATTTACACAGGCCTATTACTGGCATTCAGCGTTTGTTGTAACGTTTGTTCCCAATAATCTGTACGTTAATTCGGCCATGTAAACCTGCCTTAACTTCACAGGAGAGCAACAGTTCACATACAGTTAGCAGAAAACCAGCAAAAAAAGTTAAGTAGGGGAAAAAAACAATACTATTTTGTGCTATCTAATTCCTTTTTTTTTGAATAAGTTTCATTTCAAAATCAGATTTAAAGATAAACCTTAAATTCCAAAACTACTACTTTTAAAAATGTATGGTAGTAAACATATTGCGGGCAAAATGCAGGTACAGTAGTTAGACAGAGAGAAGGGGAACAGCAACTCTATAAAGATAAATGAGGCGCAGCAGTTGTTTACTCCTTTATCAGGTCTGCAACACTTCATAGAAATAACCAAGCCAAATTTCCACAATAAATCAAGCAGATCAAGCATCTCCTGCTCCAATCAAACAGCAAACATGCAAGCAAACCAGTAAAGGGATATTGATGTCAAAGCTGTGCTAAAGGCTCCAGGTCATGGCATCCATGGTGCTTTACAGTGGTAGAGCAGGTAAAAGGAGGTCAGAGGGTTAAGCAGAGTGCCCAAATTCCCATCCACCCACATGCTTGGCTCAGCGATATGCCATATACAGTATCTCCCACATAGAACAATTCTTTTAATGTCCAAATTTGGATAAGGTTTTATTTATTTTTTTTGCTGATTTCTGAGACAAAACCAGGAGTAAATACAAAAGCAATTACGCACAAAAACATTGTTAAAAACGGCACCAAAAACGACATGTGTGAATTCAGCACAATACTTTACTTCAGCCATGAATCGGACATACAATTTTTGGATCTAAATATAAAAGTAGAGGGACAAAGACTTATATGTAACACTTAAGTGAAACCAGTGCTAAAGAATAGCTTCATTCGGTACTCAGGTTGCCACCTACCAAGGTGGCTTACAAATATTCCAACAAGTCAATATAGGAGACTCAAAAGAAACTGTACTGAAAATGAACAGTTGTAAAAGAAGCTGCACATTTAAATCAACAATTCATAGAGAAAGGCTATCCTCAGTATATATTAGAAAATGCACTGAACTAAGTCAAAAATATGGATAGAATAGATTTCTTTATTCCTAAACATAGGAAAGAACAAGAAGATTTAATCAGAATGATTTTGCCGTATCATCCACAATATAGAAAGGTAGAACAAATTATTAAAAAACATTGGTGCCACCGGCTGAATGATATAGTGATAGGACCCCGACTGACTAATATACCACATATTAAATATACTAGGGTGCCAAATCTGGGATTGAAAGTAGCCCCATCAATAAGAAATAAGAAACCAACAACAAAACAGAACTGGTTAATATCGAAGGGATTCCATAGATGTGGATGCTGTTATTGCTGTAAACGTAGTTCCTTTACAAAGATAACCATGAAAGCACAATCCACACAAAATGCATTCAGTTTAGAAATCAAGGAAGTATTAACATGTGACTACACTGATGTGATATACCTGATTCAATGTCCTTGTGCTAAACAATATATAGGGAGGACAAAAAGACCAATGCAGAAAAGAATAGCCGAGCATATGAGGAATATAAAGAAAGGCTATGAATTACACTCCCTTTCAAAACACTATAAGGAGAAGCATAGCTGCGACCCCTCCAGCCTTATATACATGGCTTTAGAAAGGGTAAAAAAAACCTGAAGGGGTGGAAACCATATAGCACACATGTCAAGAGTCAAGTCCAAGAGAATTTTTGAATTTGACAGTATGATACCAAGAGGTTTAAATGCAGAAATGGAGATATTTGGTTTCCTGTAGGTGGGGTGGCAGTCCACTGGTGACGAGACATCGGGTGCCTGGCTGTTTATCAGCACCCAATCTCTCCTTCCCGGTGGACTGCCCCCCACATTTACATCTCATCAAAAGATTCATAGACACAAAGAAAATAGACAGAATATAGTTTGTATAGCTTTTTTTATAGTTTTTTTTTAAATACTAAAGTGCATGTGCGATTTTAGAGGTTTAATGGAATAAAGAATTAAACAGTTTTAAGGAGTTTTATCTATATCAAATTTTAGAGATTGGATAAATACTATATCGAATTTTTTAATCAAATTTTTAATTGAAATCTATATTAAAAGAGCAACAAAATTGATACGAGTATATGGGAATCTAAGAGCTATGTGAACATGGAGAGTAAGCGATATGAACAGGAAATTAGATATGATAAGAATGAGATTGAGACTAGAAAGATGAAAAGAGAGTGTCACACAAAATTCCTAACGCATCAAAAACGCAGGTGCGTTTTTTAATATAACAATTTTTTAATATAACCACTGTTTATTTTAATCACTATTTTCAAAATAATCATTATATTGTATGAATAAGCAACAATATGAAAGATATATTAGTGAAAGACATAAAGAAATGAGGGTGATATTGTGAACATAATGCCAGCAGTTGGATCGCAAATCCATATTTTGTGGATCATCCATTCTCGAAATCACCTGTGAGGAAAATATTGCTGACCCTATAAAAAGAACATTATCGCATTTGCTGTCCACCACTGAGGAAGGGGCATTCTGTTGACCCCGAAGCGCGTTTGGTAAAGAAGGACAGCAATCGAAGTTACACTCCACGATATACAGCTCAGATACAGGAGCGATTAACAATCATTCCAAGCTTAACAATCGATCCGATATAGTGGAGCGGAGAAGCTTTCAAGATCTTCAAAACACGTCCTGCTGCCGTCACGTGGGTGGCGACACGAGAAGACTGCTGGATCACGTGGGACGCCGCGGAGGTCCTAGCAGGCTGAAAAGTTAGAAAGATATCGGAGAAACTACCTATGCCGTGGAGTGGTAAAGTACATACAAATTGTGCAATATAACTCTGGATGAGAATATAGAATTGAGAATGCTATTTATATATTGATTCACTACATGGTTATAATACAGACGGACATTGCACCTTAGCCATTGCTGGACAGTTTTCTACGATTTTGTCTATATCATGATTCTTTATATATTACGATTTTTTCTACGATTTTTCATATTGGGACTTTAGTGCTGCTGGTTCTCCTATCTCAGGGGTGTCAAACTCAAATTCATCGGGGGCCGCATCAGCAGTTTGGTCACCCTCAAAGGGCCGGTTGTATCTGTAGGACTATGTGTCCACTCTTTATTATCATAAATTATTGTCACTGCATTCAATTATTACTGTTTTTTGTAATAATAAAAAAATATATATATATATTGTGTGGCACAGTGTAGGCTATATGTGTATAACAAACATATTTCACATGAAAACTTACAGTTACTTGGCTTGGCCCTTGGGGATCTCGGACGCCACTTCCACACTTTGGCGGGGGGCTCGGTGGAGCTGATGAGGTGTTTTATCCTAATGAGAAAGATTTCATAATAAGTATTTGGAGAAGGGGCAGAGGGATAGCAGAGCAGGGAGAGGCTGGTGCTGCTACTAGGGGGTCATACCATGGGGGAGTAATAAAACCCACCATAATGCCCCCCCCAGTAGTAATGATTCTCCTTATAATGTGACAGTGCAAAAAATACCCCCTTGTAATTCCCCCATTTGAGCTAATGTCCTCATAGTGCCCCCATAATGTGCCAGTATAAAATACCCCTATATAGTGCCCCTAGTAAATGACCCCATAGTGCTCCACACCCTCCTTCCTCCTAGTGCCCCCCATAATGTACCAGTATAAAATGCTCCAGTAGATGCCCTCAGTGTCCCCCATAATTTGCAAGTATAAAATACCCCTTCTTAGTGTCCCCCGTAGATGACCCCATAGTACTCCTCTCCCCCCTTCCCCATAGTACCCACCATGTGTCCCAGTATAAAATTGTACTGTACAGAGAGCCCATATAAAATACCCCTTCTTTGTGGCCTCAGTAGATGCCCCTATAGTGCCCCCAATCATGTGCCAGTATTAACAACCCCCCCCTGTGCCAGTAATAATAGCCCCCTATGCCAGTAATAGCAGCCCCCCTGTGCCAGTAATAGCAGCCCCCAGTAATAACAGCCCCCAGTAATAAGAGCCCCTCTGTGCCAGTAATAACAGCCCCCAGTAATAAGAGCCCCTCTGTGCCAGTAATAACAGCCCCCAGTAATAAGAGCCCCTCTGTGTCAGTAATAACAGCCCCCAGTAATAAGAGCCCCTCTGTGCCAGTAATAACAGCCCCCAGTAATAAGAGCCCCTCTGTGCCAGTAATAACAGCCCCCAGTAATAACAGCCCCTCTGTGCCAGTAATAACAGCCCCTCAGTGTCCGTAATAACAGCCCCTCTGTGCCAGTAATAACAGCCCCCCCTTTGCCAGTAATAACAGCCCCCACCAGTAATAACAGCCCCCGCCAGTAATAACAGCCCCCCCTTTGCCAGTAATAACAAACAGCCCCCCCCCTTTGCCAGTAATAACAGCCCCCGCCAGTAAAAGTATTGTACATAATAAAAATAATAAAAAAAAACACATACTTACCTCCATGTCAGTGATGCGATGCAGGCCTCTTCTGGCCTGTGTCCCACGCTGTATGGCTCAGGCAGCGCGATGACGTCATCGCGCCGCCTGCGCGGGCCTCTGATAGGCTGCAGGCACTAGACTGGCAGCCTATCAGAGGAAGGGAAAGGGACACGCCTCTCCCTCCCCTACAGCAGCACAGGCAGGCATCTGTATCGATGTCCTGAGGACGGCGATAGAGATGACTGGAGATGAGCGCTTCCACAATGGAAGCGCTCATCTCCCTGTGCCCAGCCGCCGCTGCCAGCTCGCTCGCCTACCGCATATTACACTGCGAGCTGTCGGCCGCCCGGCGCCCCTGTTGCTATGGCACCCTGTGCGGCGCACAGCCCGCACACCCCAAAGGCCGGCCCTGGCTGCGCGGGCCACATGACGAGGTCTGGCGGGCCGGATTCGGCCAGCGGGCCTTGTGTTTGACACCCGTGTCCTATCTTGATGCACATGAGATTGCCGCTGATTCATTGATATTGCTGCTGATGTATATTGCTGCTACTGCACATAGCACTTTTCCATTGCTGCTGATTTATTGCTGCTTATGTACTTTGTATATAACATTGTTTGGGTGCTGCCTGTTAGTGGATATAAAGAGCTGTGGGGAAGGGGGGGGCAGCGAAGCAGTGGAGGGGAACAGCATTTTGTTCATACATCTGGTGATTAGTGATGAGCGGCAGGGGCAATATTCGAATTTGCGATATTTCACGAATATTTGGGCAAATATTCATCACAAATTCGAGAATTCACAATTATTTTCTTGATTGTGAAAATCGGCAATGTCACTTTTGCTACATTTTTCAAGCTGCTATAAGTTTCCTGAGATTGGAGAAAATGGTTGGCATGGCAGAACATTACAATAGCTTTATATGCAGATAGAGTGCTCCAATATATTTGCGATTGCGCAAATCGGCAATTAATGATGCCAATATTTTGGCACGATACGTGCAACTTCACATTTTAGCAGGTCTGACTACATATTACTGATTGGTGCACTAAGTGTTGTTGTGACATCACAGCACTATGTGTGCAGCATGTATGTATGTATGGACACCAGAACCTATCACACTACCTAACACCCTGCACTGGAACCTGTCAGCTACACTATATCACTATCTAACCTACACTGATCTCCCACTAACTGTCTGTATTATATATATGAGCTAAATAACTATTACTAACTAACTATCTAATGTAATGACACAGTAAAGCACAGAGCACACCAATGACACTGCTGTCTCTCTCTCAGAACTCCATAAAACTACAGAAAAGGGCCGCTGGGGAGGTTCTTATATAGTAAGGGGTAGGCAACTTTCCTATTGGTTGCTAGGGATGTTGCTAAGCTCAGACAAAGACATTGCAGCCTTCTCATTGGCCCACAAGCAAGAAGCAGGGAAGGATCATCTGTTCAGAATATTCACGAATACGAATATATAGCACTATATTCTAAATCTTCACGAATTCTCGAAGTGGCGATAGTCGCGATTAAAATTCGCAAGTCGAATATTCGCGCCCAACACTACTGGTGATCGACAGCACATTTACACAGGCCTATTACTGGCATTCAGCGTTTGTTGTAACGTTTGTTCCCAATAATCTGTACGTTAATTCGGCCATGTAAACCTGCCTTAACTTCACAGGAGAGCAACAGTTCACATACAGTTAGCAGAAAACCAGCAAAAAAAGTTAAGTAGGGGAAAAAAACAATACTATTTTGTGCTATCTAATTCCTTTTTTTTTGAATAAGTTTCATTTCAAAATCAGATTTAAAGATAAACCTTAAATTCCAAAACTACTACTTTTAAAAATGTATGGTAGTAAACATATTGCGGGCAAAATGCAGGTACAGTAGTTAGACAGAGAGAAGGGGAACAGCAACTCTATAAAGATAAATGAGGCGCAGCAGTTGTTTACTCCTTTATCAGGTCTGCAACACTTCATAGAAATAACCAAGCCAAATTTCCACAATAAATCAAGCAGATCAAGCATCTCCTGCTCCAATCAAACAGCAAACATGCAAGCAAACCAGTAAAGGGATATTGATGTCAAAGCTGTGCTAAAGGCTCCAGGTCATGGCATCCATGGTGCTTTACAGTGGTAGAGCAGGTAAAAGGAGGTCAGAGGGTTAAGCAGAGTGCCCAAATTCCCATCCACCCACATGCTTGGCTCAGCGATATGCCATATACAGTATCTCCCACATAGAACAATTCTTTTAATGTCCAAATTTGGATAAGGTTTTATTTATTTTTTTTGCTGATTTCTGAGACAAAACCAGGAGTAAATACAAAAGCAATTACGCACAAAAACATTGTTAAAAACGGCACCAAAAACGACATGTGTGAATTCAGCACAATACTTTACTTCAGCCATGAATCGGACATACAATTTTTGGATCTAAATATAAAAGTAGAGGGACAAAGACTTATATGTAACACTTAAGTGAAACCAGTGCTAAAGAATAGCTTCATTCGGTACTCAGGTTGCCACCTACCAAGGTGGCTTACAAATATTCCAACAAGTCAATATAGGAGACTCAAAAGAAACTGTACTGAAAATGAACAGTTGTAAAAGAAGCTGCACATTTAAATCAACAATTCATAGAGAAAGGCTATCCTCAGTATATATTAGAAAATGCACTGAACTAAGTCAAAAATATGGATAGAATAGATTTCTTTATTCCTAAACATAGGAAAGAACAAGAAGATTTAATCAGAATGATTTTGCCGTATCATCCACAATATAGAAAGGTAGAACAAATTATTAAAAAACATTGGTGCCACCGGCTGAATGATATAGTGATAGGACCCCGACTGACTAATATACCACATATTAAATATACTAGGGTGCCAAATCTGGGATTGAAAGTAGCCCCATCAATAAGAAATAAGAAACCAACAACAAAACAGAACTGGTTAATATCGAAGGGATTCCATAGATGTGGATGCTGTTATTGCTGTAAACGTAGTTCCTTTACAAAGATAACCATGAAAGCACAATCCACACAAAATGCATTCAGTTTAGAAATCAAGGAAGTATTAACATGTGACTACACTGATGTGATATACCTGATTCAATGTCCTTGTGCTAAACAATATATAGGGAGGACAAAAAGACCAATGCAGAAAAGAATAGCCGAGCATATGAGGAATATAAAGAAAGGCTATGAATTACACTCCCTTTCAAAACACTATAAGGAGAAGCATAGCTGCGACCCCTCCAGCCTTATATACATGGCTTTAGAAAGGGTAAAAAAAACCTGAAGGGGTGGAAACCATATAGCACACATGTCAAGAGTCAAGTCCAAGAGAATTTTTGAATTTGACAGTATGATACCAAGAGGTTTAAATGCAGAAATGGAGATATTTGGTTTCCTGTAGGTGGGGTGGCAGTCCACTGGTGACGAGACATCGGGTGCCTGGCTGTTTATCAGCACCCAATCTCTCCTTCCCGGTGGACTGCCCCCCACATTTACATCTCATCAAAAGATTCATAGACACAAAGAAAATAGACAGAATATAGTTTGTATAGCTTTTTTTATAGTTTTTTTTTAAATACTAAAGTGCATGTGCGATTTTAGAGGTTTAATGGAATAAAGAATTAAACAGTTTTAAGGAGTTTTATCTATATCAAATTTTAGAGATTGGATAAATACTATATCGAATTTTTTAATCAAATTTTTAATTGAAATCTATATTAAAAGAGCAACAAAATTGATACGAGTATATGGGAATCTAAGAGCTATGTGAACATGGAGAGTAAGCGATATGAACAGGAAATTAGATATGATAAGAATGAGATTGAGACTAGAAAGATGAAAAGAGAGTGTCACACAAAATTCCTAACGCATCAAAAACGCAGGTGCGTTTTTTAATATAACAATTTTTTAATATAACCACTGTTTATTTTAATCACTATTTTCAAAATAATCATTATATTGTATGAATAAGCAACAATATGAAAGATATATTAGTGAAAGACATAAAGAAATGAGGGTGATATTGTGAACATAATGCCAGCAGTTGGATCGCAAATCCATATTTTGTGGATCATCCATTCTCGAAATCACCTGTGAGGAAAATATTGCTGACCCTATAAAAAGAACATTATCGCATTTGCTGTCCACCACTGAGGAAGGGGCATTCTGTTGACCCCGAAGCGCGTTTGGTAAAGAAGGACAGCAATCGAAGTTACACTCCACGATATACAGCTCAGATACAGGAGCGATTAACAATCATTCCAAGCTTAACAATCGATCCGATATAGTGGAGCGGAGAAGCTTTCAAGATCTTCAAAACACGTCCTGCTGCCGTCACGTGGGTGGCGACACGAGAAGACTGCTGGATCACGTGGGACGCCGCGGAGGTCCTAGCAGGCTGAAAAGTTAGAAAGATATCGGAGAAACTACCTATGCCGTGGAGTGGTAAAGTACATACAAATTGTGCAATATAACTCTGGATGAGAATATAGAATTGAGAATGCTATTTATATATTGATTCACTACATGGTTATAATACAGACGGACATTGCACCTTAGCCATTGCTGGACAGTTTTCTACGATTTTGTCTATATCATGATTCTTTATATATTACGATTTTTTCTACGATTTTTCATATTGGGACTTTAGTGCTGCTGGTTCTCCTATCTCAGGGGTGTCAAACTCAAATTCATCGGGGGCCGCATCAGCAGTTTGGTCACCCTCAAAGGGCCGGTTGTATCTGTAGGACTATGTGTCCACTCTTTATTATCATAAATTATTGTCACTGCATTCAATTATTACTGTTTTTTGTAATAATAAAAAAATATATATATATATTGTGTGGCACAGTGTAGGCTATATGTGTATAACAAACATATTTCACATGAAAACTTACAGTTACTTGGCTTGGCCCTTGGGGATCTCGGACGCCACTTCCACACTTTGGCGGGGGGCTCGGTGGAGCTGATGAGGTGTTTTATCCTAATGAGAAAGATTTCATAATAAGTATTTGGAGAAGGGGCAGAGGGATAGCAGAGCAGGGAGAGGCTGGTGCTGCTACTAGGGGGTCATACCATGGGGGAGTAATAAAACCCACCATAATGCCCCCCCCAGTAGTAATGATTCTCCTTATAATGTGACAGTGCAAAAAATACCCCCTTGTAATTCCCCCATTTGAGCTAATGTCCTCATAGTGCCCCCATAATGTGCCAGTATAAAATACCCCTATATAGTGCCCCTAGTAAATGACCCCATAGTGCTCCACACCCTCCTTCCTCCTAGTGCCCCCCATAATGTACCAGTATAAAATGCTCCAGTAGATGCCCTCAGTGTCCCCCATAATTTGCAAGTATAAAATACCCCTTCTTAGTGTCCCCCGTAGATGACCCCATAGTACTCCTCTCCCCCCTTCCCCATAGTACCCACCATGTGTCCCAGTATAAAATTGTACTGTACAGAGAGCCCATATAAAATACCCCTTCTTTGTGGCCTCAGTAGATGCCCCTATAGTGCCCCCAATCATGTGCCAGTATTAACAACCCCCCCCTGTGCCAGTAATAATAGCCCCCTATGCCAGTAATAGCAGCCCCCCTGTGCCAGTAATAGCAGCCCCCAGTAATAACAGCCCCCAGTAATAAGAGCCCCTCTGTGCCAGTAATAACAGCCCCCAGTAATAAGAGCCCCTCTGTGCCAGTAATAACAGCCCCCAGTAATAAGAGCCCCTCTGTGTCAGTAATAACAGCCCCCAGTAATAAGAGCCCCTCTGTGCCAGTAATAACAGCCCCCAGTAATAAGAGCCCCTCTGTGCCAGTAATAACAGCCCCCAGTAATAACAGCCCCTCTGTGCCAGTAATAACAGCCCCTCAGTGTCCGTAATAACAGCCCCTCTGTGCCAGTAATAACAGCCCCCCCTTTGCCAGTAATAACAGCCCCCGCCAGTAATAACAGCCCCCGCCAGTAATAACAGCCCCCCCTTTGCCAGTAATAACAAACAGCCCCCCCCCTTTGCCAGTAATAACAGCCCCCGCCAGTAAAAGTATTGTACATAATAAAAATAATAAAAAAAAACACATACTTACCTCCATGTCAGTGATGCGATGCAGGCCTCTTCTGGCCTGTGTCCCACGCTGTATGGCTCAGGCAGCGCGATGACGTCATCGCGCCGCCTGCGCGGGCCTCTGATAGGCTGCAGGCACTAGACTGGCAGCCTATCAGAGGAAGGGAAAGGGACACGCCTCTCCCTCCCCTACAGCAGCACAGGCAGGCATCTGTATCGATGTCCTGAGGACGGCGATAGAGATGACTGGAGATGAGCGCTTCCACAATGGAAGCGCTCATCTCCCTGTGCCCAGCCGCCGCTGCCAGCTCGCTCGCCTACCGCATATTACACTGCGAGCTGTCGGCCGCCCGGCGCCCCTGTTGCTATGGCACCCTGTGCGGCGCACAGCCCGCACACCCCAAAGGCCGGCCCTGGCTGCGCGGGCCACATGACGAGGTCTGGCGGGCCGGATTCGGCCAGCGGGCCTTGTGTTTGACACCCGTGTCCTATCTTGATGCACATGAGATTGCCGCTGATTCATTGATATTGCTGCTGATGTATATTGCTGCTACTGCACATAGCACTTTTCCATTGCTGCTGATTTATTGCTGCTTATGTACTTTGTATATAACATTGTTTGGGTGCTGTTGATATATTGCTGCCAATATATATAGCACTCTTTCTATTGTTGCTTGATATTTGCTGTTGACCTAGATTTCTTGATTTTATGGTTCATATACATATAAATAACTATTGCTGCTGATCTTTTAGTCTTTAGTATTTACCATAATAAAAAAAAATTATCAAGCATTATCTACGTAATCTATGATTGATGGTCCATGTGGCCCTGATAACTGAGTGCCCCCCTCACACATTATTTTAATTTTTGATATATATACAGGCTGTGGGTGAGCCAGAGGGGTGTGCACCTATTTCATCGCTACTCTGGTGGGTGAGCCGCTTGAAGCTTTTCTTATAACTGTGTGGTACATGTGACAACAATCTCCCGTATTCTTCATATGTCTGGGCTATGTGGTAGAGTGGCAAGACGAAAGCCTTTTCTTACGAAGAAAAACATCCAAGCCAGGCTACATTTTGCAAAATCACATCTGAAGTCTCCCAAAAGCATGTGGGAAAAGGTGTTATGGTCTGATGAAACCAACGTTGAACTTTTTGGCCATGATTCCAAAAGATATGTTTGGCGCAAAAACAACACTGCACATCACCAAAAGAACACCATACCCACAGTGAAGCATGGTGGTGGCAGCATCATGCTTTGGGGCTGTTTTTCTTCAGCTGGAACTGGGGCCTTAGTTAAGCTAGAGGGAATTATGAACAGTTCCAAATACCAGTCAATATTGGCACAAAACCTTCAGGCTTCTGCTAGAAAGCTGAACATGAAGAGGAACTTCATCTTTCGGGCATGACAACAACCCAAAGTATAAATCCAAATCAACAAAGGAATGGCTTCACCAGAAGAAGATTAAAGTTTTGGAATGGCCCAGCCAGAGCCCAGACCTGAATCCGATTAAAAATCTGTGGGATGATCTGAAGAGGGCTGTTTACAGGAGATGCCCTCGCAATCTGACAGATTTGGAGTGTTTTTGCAAAGAAGAGTGGGCAAATCTTGCCAAGTCAAAATGTGCCATGCTGATAGACTCATACCCAAAAAGACTGAGTGCTGTAATAAAATCAAAAGGTGCTTCAACAAAGTATTAGTTTAAGGGTGAGCACACTTATGCAACCATATTATTTTATTTTTATATATTTTCTTCCCTCTACCTAAAAGATTTCAGTTTGTTTTTCAATTGAGTTGTACAGTTTATAGGTCACATTAAGGGTCCATTCACACGTCCATAAGTGTTAGCGGGATCCGCGGTTTTGCAAAACACGGACACCGGCAATGAGCGTTACGCATTTTGCGGACCGCACATCGCCGCCACTTAATAGAAAATGCCTATTCTTGTCCACAGTTGCGGACAAGAAAACGACATGTTCTATTTTTTTCGGGATCAGAATTGCGGACCACATTGTGCGGCCCCATAGAAATTAATTGCGGACGTGTAAATGGACCCTAAAGGTGGAAAAAGTTCTGAAATTATTTATCTTTGACTCAATTTTTTACATTACAGAAACCTGACATTTTAACAGGGGTGTGTAGACTTTTTATATCCACTGTATATATATATATTATATATATGCTGATTAATGCCTTTACAACCAAAACCCTTTCTAGAAGTAGATATGTGGCATAATAAATTGTACTATAAGAATTTTACAAGCTACTCCAACTTGATTGTCTTTCATTTAATGTCATTTTCAGAGGAAATTACCTAATTTTAGGCAAATGTTTAACGAATTGTTAATTTAAAGGATATTTAATAGCTCTAAAAAGTCCTTGGCAGTAAAATAATTTTCCAGTTTGTTTAAATTGGTGCTTAGTAAGTACTGCCAATCATTTGTAAAGTGTTCTTTATGCACTTGAATGTGTTTCAATCACTTGTTACTATCTACTTACATTGGCCAAGAAAATTAATTTGCTTTTCTGTGTTTAGGAATCATGAAGATTACTGCTGTTAGAAATAATGACAAACAACTCATACTGTACAAAACTGTAATTTACAGCTCTCACAAAAAAAATTCATTTAACCAACAAATGTCTTAAAGGACTTTTCAGATTTTCTCAGTGATGCCAATGGGGCTTCTAATGTTCAAATGATAGGGATCAGAAGAAAAAAGACATTTGTGATTCTGAGACTGACAATTTAGCAAATTGAACTTGGTAACAATTATAAAGTATGCCCGTTTAGAGGGGGCACTTTTTTTTATGACATTTATGCCTCCCACAATCTACTGCACTTGAAAATCAAGAAGTATAAAAAAGGGGGCAGTAGTAACTTATAAGACTTAACTTTTAATAAATAAAGGATAAATCAAGCTAGGACCTAGATACATGATCCATTTAAAAACTCCAACCCCCACTTATTAAGCCAAAGGTCCCACCGGACCTCCAATACACCAAATATAACAAATGACCCTAATTAGGGTGTAAAGGGTAGATTGGTAAAAAGATTAATAGTTCTTACCAGTCCAATGATTCCACAGGCCTTGGATCAGAATAGGTGTATAGTAGCTCTGTTCCTTTGATGCCTCAATCTTCTTGTTCATCTAGTATTGCTTTGGTCCATCCATTTCTGAGATGCGGACTTGGCTCAGGAACAGGTTATAGATCTCATATCCTTTTCACTGCTATTCTTAATTTTCGGTTAACATCTGACATCACATCTGGTAAATATAGATAAAGAAGGCAGATCCTATGCTGATCCTAATGCGCCCTTTCAAGGCTATTATTGACCCTAATGACCTCCTAATATGGAGTTATCGCCCTGAAAAGAGCAGCCTTGTCCAGAACCTTTCCCTCTCTGGAGACCCTAGACAACCCTACCACTATACAAAAACTTTTTATTGAAAATAGTGCCAAAAAGTGTAATAAAGCAAAAAGAAAGAATGTGTAAAAAAAAAAATACACACCAGAAAATAAAAAAAAATATGTAAAATCAACTCACAAGGGAATATACAATGTCCCAAGGGAGTATAAAGTGTACCAACACGTTTCATCAGCTTTTTTTTTTTAGAGAAAAAGTATAAGTGACCGAGTATAAGTGACCGAGAACCTCAAAAAAGACTTACAGAAGGGATGTGGTCAGAATCCCTGCTGTGTACTAAGGGTGGCAGCGTCTATGTAACAGCGCTAACCTTTCCCCGACATGGGAGCGCTACATGGTTTAAGTGCCCCAGCCTGGTATACCCTATGTACGGCACATACCTGTGGCCGTGGTGATCGATTGATTTAAATTCTCCCCGGAATTTCCGCGTTCGCACCGCCACTCGCCGCGTCCACCAACGTGAGTACGTTCCCACGTAAGCTCGGTCATTCGTGCACCGTTCTGGGGAAGCTGGGAGGGGGCATGGCCAAGAACACCCTGGTACACAGATGTTTCTCTGCCTCTCCTATGCATAATAGGTGGAGAGAAAAGGGGGCGGTACTTCAGTTTGGGGCAAAGTACTGCCCTAATACATTAAAGCCCTATCAGTTTATATGGCCTAAATATAGAGCGTTGTATGGTTACTCTACAAGCGCTCAGGGCAAAAAATGGACATAGCTGGCTATCTGGCTGGGAGGCCTCAGCAAGTAAAAAGGTCAGACAAACTGACCAATCAAAATATTTCTCAAGAAATCTGAGGTTCAAAAAATTTAAGCTGGACATAGTAAGATGCTGCATGTACATGTATATATTAAATCATTTGCCATATAGGCCATAAGGATATACAAGGGCAAATCAAATGAAGAAGCTGAAATTTAGCTGCTCATTGAGGCAAAGTATTCAATTTAAAGATCCACCAGCTCTCCCTTTGTCACACAAATATTTAGACAGTACTCCGTGATGATGATAAAAAGTGATTTATTTCATAATATTTCAGCCGGAGACAGTGGTATATCAGTTGCGTGCAACGTTTCGGGCTAACATACGCCCTTCATCAGGCTCGATGAGACATAATATACAGAAAATAGTTCATAGAATGGTAATTTATAATAAATGTATGAGACATGATTATACAGTGTTGCAAAAAATCTGTTCAAAAATAGGGCATAATTGATGAGTCAAGGTTCAAAAAAGGGGAGGTTGAGCCCCAAAAATAATGATATGCCATAGAGTATATAAACAGATAATAGAATGGTAGTTGATAGTACAGTATATTCTTTAAGACATTATTATACGACGTCTGTTCAAAATTTAGGACATGATTGATGAGACAGGGTCCAAAGAAATGGGAGGGTACATGAGCCCTGAACATAATAAAATGCCATAAAGTATATGAACAGGCCGTAGGATCAGGCAATGGGATGATCAATATAATAAATTGATTAAAATAGGTGGCAGGGAGGTCAGACCAGGCGTGCGGCAAAAACTACCGCAGACCTGCTCTAAGCACCAAGCCACATCACTGAAGGCAGGCTGAAAATCTATGTAAATATAGATAACAGAGAACAAAACTCCTGTGAGTGAGAGCTCATGCTTATAGAGCAATGCTAAAAAGCATAGGAGAAAACCGAGAAGAAAACAAGAAGACAGGAGAACAGTGGAAGCAATACTCTATTTAAATAGAACATAGATAAGTCCCCAATGATGCCAAGATATAGGAGCTGCAGGCTCAGAAACTCACCACTATTGGAAGTATATGGCCGGCGCTACCGTAGAATGCGGAGCGCCATGTTAAATAGCAACTAGGGGATGTTCATTGGTGGTTCAGCGGCATAAGACAACCTCGGTGGGCGGTACCATACCCAAACGAGGCTAGGGACGCAAGGTGGCTGGCGCAGAGGCGATATGAAATGCGCGTCATGTGACCCGTACATCACGGGATCAGAGCAGGACGGAAATGACGTGCGCGTCACGTGACTAACCCGTCACGTGACCGCGCTGTCCGGCCTATTCAAATCAGATGGGGGGAACCACTAGTGAGTGGGGATGAGGATACAAATAGAATAAGTGACGTGTCTGTCACGGAGTCGCATTATCCCACTAAATAAAACAATGTAATGTGTATCAGTGGACATGTCACTCGACATAAGTATTCTAACGCCATCAATTCAAATTGAAAAAACGGGGTAACAAGGAAGAGGAGGGCCACACCTTCATGGTGCATATGCTAAACCCTAAGCGTTCATTGGCAGCCATCTTAAAAGATGGCAAGATACAGGCATCAGGGGAGACTCATCATATTGCTAGATATAGCACAATAAATAGGTACAAAAACATGTGATTAGAGTATGTACAAGGAAATGTGACCGTGGAACTATATACTTATGAAACCATATATAGCAATATATAACTCCAGGGCCAACCTTAATGGAGGAAACCATTGGAACATTCAAATAAGTGTGGCCGTGGAATTCTAAGAATATAGGAGCATAATTCATTATGTATAACTCCAGGGCCAACCACAGTTGAGAAACGGAGAGCCATTGTTGCATACAAAAATAGGGCCAAAACCATCGCACTACCGTTGTGTGAAAAACTGTTTTCAGAAGCAATAGGTCAATTTAAATTGACGCATGAGATACTTAAAGTAATGGAAAGTCGTGGAGGATGCTGGGACCGTAGAATGTGCTTGGCGGATGTCACCACCCGCTACTGGACAGTTCTGGTCCTGCAAGGAAAATAAAAAGGAGAAAGGCCAATGTTAATAACACACAGGACACATTGAAAAGCAATGCTTAACACTAATCATCCAAAAGATAATCCTTATTAACCAGCTCAGGACCGCCGTACGCAGGATTGCGTCCTGGAGGCGGCCCTGTTATTCTGGGTGGACGCGCCAGTGCCGAGATTTCCTGTGAACGCGCGCACACAGGCGCGCGCGTTCACAGGAACCGAAGGGAAGCGAGTGGATCTGCAGCCTGCCAGCGGCGATCGTTCGCTGGCAGGCTGTAGATGCGATTTTTTTAACCCATAAAAGGTATATTAGACGCTTTTTTGATAACAGCGTCTAATATACCTGCTACCTGGACCTCTGGTGGTCCCTTTTGCTTGGATCGACCACCAGAGGACACAGGCAGCTCTGTAATAAGTAGCACCAAACACCACTACACTACACCCTCCCCTGACACTTATTAACACCTTATTAACCCCTGATCACCCCATTTTAGACTACCTGATCACCCCCCTGTCATTGATCACCCCCTGTCATTGATCATCCCCCTGTAAGGCTCCATTCAGACGTCCGTATGTGTTTTGCGGATCCGATCCAAGGATCGGATCACCCCCTTGTAAGGCTGGCTCCATTCAGAGGTCCGTATGTGTTTTGCGGATCCACGGATCCATGGATCGGATCCGCAAAACACATACGGACGTCTGAATGGAGCCTTACAGGGGGGTGATCAATGACAGGGGGGTGATCACCCCATATAGACTCCCTGATCACCCCCCTGTCATTGATCACCCCCCTGTCATTGATCACCCCCCTGTAAGGCTCCATTCAGACGTCCGTATATGTTTTGCAGATCCGATCCATGGATCCGTGGATCCGCAAAACACATACGGACCTCTGAATGCAGCCTTACAGGAGGGTGATCACCCCATATAGACTCCCTGATCCCCCCCCTGTCATTAATCACCCCCTGTAAGGCTCCATTCAGACGTCCGTATGTGTTTTGGGGATCCGATCCATGGATCCGTGGATCCGCAAAACACATACGGACCTCTGAATGGAGCCTTACAGGGGGGTGATCAATGACAGGGGGGTGATCAATGACAGGGTGGTGATCACCCCATATAGACTCCCTGATCACCCCCCTGTCATTGATCACCCCCCTGTAAGTCTCCATTCAGACATTTTTTTGGCACAAGTTAGCGGAAATTGATATTTTTTTATTTATTAATTTTTTAGTTTTTTCTTACAAAGTCTCACATTCCACTAACTTGTGACAAAAAATAAAATCTCACATGAACTCACCATACCCCTCACAGAATCCAAATGCGTAAAAAATTTTTGACATTTATATTCCAGACTTCTTCTCACGCTTTAGGGCCCCTAAAATGCCAGAGCAGTTTAACCACTTGCCATCTGGGCCATTTGCCCCCTTCCTGACCAGGCCTAATTTTGCAAAACTGACATATCTCACTTTATGTGGTAATAACTTTGGAACGCCTTTATTTATCCAAGTCATTCAGAGATTGTTTTCTCGTGACACATTGTACTTCATGATAGTCATAAATTTGAGTCAAAATATTTCACCTTTATTTATGAAAAAATCCCAAATTTACCCACAAATTTGAAAAATTCGCAATTTTCTAAATTTCAATTTCTCTGCTTTTAAAACAGAAAGTGATACCTCATAAAATATTTATTACTTAACATTCCCCATATGTCTACTTTATGTTGGCATCATTTTGGAAATGTCATTTTATTTTTTTAGGACGTTAGAAGGCTTAGAAGTTTAGAAGCAATTCTTCAAATTTTTAAGAAAATTGCCAAAACCCACTTTTTAAGGACCAGTTCAGGTCTGAAGTCACTTTGTGGGGCCTACATAGTGGATACCCCCATAAATGACCCATTGTAGAAACTACACCCCTCAAGGCATTCAAAACCGTTTTACAAACTTTGTTAACCCTTTATGCGTTCCACAAGAATTAAAGGAAAATGGAGATCAAATTTTTAAATTTCACTTTTTTGGCAGATTTTCCATTTTAATCCAATTTTTTCTTTAACACACATTGATGGTTAACAGCCAAACAAAACTCAATATTTATTACCCAGATTCTGCGGTTTACAGAAACACCCCACATGTGGTCATAAACTGCTGTATGGGCACACGGCAGGGCGCAGAAGAAAAGGAACTCCACATGGTTTTTAGATGCCATGTCCCATTTGAAGCCCCCTGATGCACCCTTACAGTAGAAATTCCCAAGAAGTGACCCCATTTTGGAAACTAGGGGATAAGGTGCCAGTTTTATTAGTACTATTTTTGGGTACATATGATTTTTTGATCATTCATTATAACATTTTATGGGGCAAGGTGACCAAAAAATGTGTTGTTTTAGCAAATTTTTTATTTTTTTACAGCGTTCACCTGAGGGGTTCAGTCAAGTGACATTTTTATAGAGCAGATTGTTACGGACGTGGCAATACCTAATATGTATACTTTTTCTCATTTATTAAAGTTTTACACAATAATAGCATTTTTGAAACAAAAAAATTATGTTTTAATGTGTCCATGTTCTGAGAGCTATAGTTTTTTTAATTTTTTGAGAGATTTTCTTATGTAGGGGCTCATTTTTTGCGGGATGAGGTGACGGTTTTATTGGTACCATTTTGTGGGACATACGCATTTTTGATCACTTGGTGTTGCACCTTTTGTGATGCAAGGTGACAAAAATTGCTTGTTTTGACACAGTTTTTTTAATTATTTTTACGGTGTTCATCTGAGGGGTTAGCTCATGTCTATTTTTATAGAGCTGGTTTTTACGGACGCGGCAAAACATAATTGTATACTTTTTTTTATTTGTTTCACTTTAACACAATATTAGCATTTTTGAAACCAAAGAAATTATGTTTTAGTGTCTCCATATTCTAAGGGCTATAGTTTTTTTATTTTTTGAGAGATTTTCTTATGTAGGGGCTCATTTTTTGCGGGATGAGGTGACGGTTTTATTGGTACCATTTTATGGGACATATGCATTTTTGATCACTTGGTGTTGCACCTTTTGTGATGCAAGGTGACAAAAATTGCCGAGGGGTTAGGTCATGTGATATTTTTATAGAGCTGGTTTTTACGGACGCGGCAATACCAAATATGTCTATTTAATTTTATTTTTTCTATTTTTAATTTTTTTTTTTTATTCCTTACTTGGGGACTTTTTACGGACGCGGCAAAACATAATTGTATACTTTTTTTTATTTGTTTCACTTTAACACAATATTAGCATTTTTGAAACCAAAGAAATTATGTTTTAGTGTCTCCATATTCTAAGGGCTATAGTTTTTTTATTTTTTGAGAGATTTTCTTATGTAGGGGCTCATTTTTTGCGGGATGAGGTGACGGTTTTATTGGTACCATTTTATGGGACATATGCATTTTTGATCACTTGGTGTTGCACCTTTTGTGATGCAAGGTGACAAAAATTGCCGAGGGGTTAGGTCATGTGATATTTTTATAGAGCTGGTTTTTACGGACGCGGCAATACCAAATATGTCTATTTAATTTTATTTTTTCTATTTTTAATTTTTTTTTTTTATTCCTTACTTGGGGACTTTTTTTTTTTACATGTGAAACTTTTTTTTATTTTATTTTTTCAACCCTTTATTTATTTTTATTTTATTTTACACTTTTCGTCCCCCATAAGGTCATACAAGATCTCTGGGGGACATTTGCTTTACTTTTTCTTTTTTATTTCACTGTTGATTTCTCCTGTAACTGGGGCTGACATAGTAGCCCTAGTTACAGAAGAAATGCACCCCCCAGAGAGGCTGTACAGCATAATTCTGCGCTGTACAGCCTCAGAGCAAGGCTGATCGAGGTCTCTGAAAGACCACACACAGCCCCTGCACTCTCCGGTTACATGACTGCCGGGCCGGAACAGGAAGCGCATAGCGCTTCCTGCTCTGCATACACAGCCCTCGGTGAGCGCTGTGTATACAGCGATCTACAAGGCAGGGACACCTGGGCACTGTCCCTGCCTTCTCTCTGGGTTGCCCTGCTGTCACTGACAGCGGGCAACCCGATCAGCAGCTGCACAATTAGCGTGCAGCTGCTGTTTCTGAACGGACGTTTTAAAACGTGTTTTCAGAAATAGAGGTCCACCCATAGGACGTTTATATCCTATGGGCGGACGGAAAGTGGATAAATACCCCACATGTGACCCCATTTTGGAAAGAAGACACCTCAAGGTATTTTGTGAGGGGCATGGCGAGTTCATATAACATTTTATTTTTTGTCACAAGTTAGCGGAAAGGGAGACTTTGTGAGAAAAAACTAAAAAAATCTATTTCCGCTAAACCTGTGGCAAAAAAAAAAAACTTCTATGAACTCGCCATGCCCCTCACAGAATACCTTGGGGTGTCTTCTTTCCAAAATGGGGTCACTTGTGGGGTATTTATACTGCCCTGGCATTTTAGGGGCCCTAAAGCGTGAGAAGAAGTCTGGAATCCAAATGCCCTCCTAAAAGATACTCATTGGAATTTGGGCCCCTTTGCGCACCTAGGCTGCAAAAAAGTGTCACACTTGTGGTATCGCTGTACTCAGGAGAAGTTGGGCAATGTGTTTTGGGGTGTCTTTTTACATATACCCATGCTGGGTGAGAGAAATATCTCTCTATAATGACAACTTTGTATAAAAAAATGGGAAAAGTTGAATTTTAGAGAGATATTTCTCTCACCCAGCATGGGTATGTGTAAAAATACACCCCAAAACACATTGCCCTACTTCTCCTGAGTACGGCGATACCACATGTGTGACACTTTTTTGCAGCCTAGGTGGGCAAAGGGGCCCAAATTCCAATGAGTACTTTTAGGATTTTACAGGGCATTTTTTACACATTTGGATTCCAGACTTCTTCTCACGCATTAGGGCCCCTAAAATGCCAGGGCAGTATAACTACCCCACAAGTGACCCTATTTTGGAAAGAAGACACCCCAAGGTATTTCGTGATGGGAATAGTGAGTTCATGGAAGTTTTTATTTTGGAATATGAGACTTTGTAAGGGAAAAAATAAAAAATAACTTGTGACAAAACTAACTAACTTGTGACAAAAAATAAAAAGTTCTATGAACTTACTATGCCCATCAGAGAATACCTTAGGGTGTCTACTTTCCGAAATGGGGTCATTTGTGGGGTGTTTGTACTGTCTGGCCATTGTATAACCTCAGGAAAAATGACAGGTGCTCAGAAAGTCAGAGTTGCTTCGAAATGCGGAAAGTCACATTTTTGTACCATGGTTTGTAAACGCTATAACTTTTACCCAAACCATTTTTTTTTTACCCAAACATTTTTTTTATCAAAGACATGTAGAACCATAAATTTAGAGAAAAATTTATCTAGAAATGTAGTTTTTTTAAGAAAAAATTACAACTGAAAGTGAAAAATGTCGTCATTTTTTGGAGATTTCGATTAATAACAAAAAGAGTAAAAATGTCAGCAGCAATGAAATACCACCAAATGAAAGCTCTATTAGTGAGAAGAAAAGGAGTTAAATTCATTTGGGTGGTAAGTTGCATGACCGAGCAATAAACCGTGAAAGTAGTGTAGTGCAGAACTGTAAAAAGTAGTCTGGTCATTAAGGGTGTTTAAGCTAGGGGGGCTGAAGTGGTTAAGTCCAATAGGTTGTAAGGTACACAGCTGGCGAATCCATGACATCTCTCTCTCCCGCAGCACCGCCTGGTGATCACCTCCTCTTCTCAGAGGAGGAATCCAGTCAATTACCTGAAATCGTAATTGGCTGATGGCATGTTTGTGCCCAATGAAATGTTCGACTAGTGGAGCGTCAGTCTTTTTGGTACAAATATTGGACTTGTGCTGGCAAATACGTTCCTTAATTTTTTGGATAGTTTGACCTACATAGCCAACCCCACAGGGGCATTTAACCACTTCAGCCCCCCTACCTTAAACACCCTTAATAACCAGACCACTTTTTACACTTCTGACCTACACTACTTTCACCGTTTATTGCTCGGTCAAGCAACTTACCACCCAAATGAATTTTACCTCCTTTTCTTCTCACTAATAGAGCTTTCATTTGGTGGTATTTCATTGCTGCTGACATTTTTACATTTTTTGTTATTAATCGAAATTTAACGATTTTTTAGCAAAAAAATGACATTTTTCACTTTCAGTTGTAAAATTTTGCAAAAAAAACGACATCCATATATAAATTTTTCTCAGAATTTATTGTTCTACATGTCTTTGATAAAAAAAAATGTTTGGGTAAAAAAAAAATGGTTTGGGTAAAAGTTATAGCGTTTACAAACTATGGTACAAAAATGTGAATTTCCGCTTTTTGAAGCAGCTCTGACTTTCTGAGCACCTGTCATGTTTCCTGAGGTTCTACAATGCCCAGACAGTACAAACACCCCACAAATGGCCCCATTTCGGAAAGTAGACACCCTAAGGTATTCACTGATGGGCATAGTGAGTTCATAGAACTTTTTATTTTTTGTCACAAGTTAGCGGAAAATGATGATTCATTTTTATTTTTATTTTTTCTTACAAAGTCTCATATTCCACTAACTTGTGACAAAAAATAAAAACTTCCATGAACTCACTATGCCCATCACGAAATACCTTGGGGTGTCTTCTTTCCAAAATGGGGTCACTTGTGGGGTAGTTATACTGCCCTGGCATTTTAGGGGCCCAAATGCGTGCGAAGTAGTTTGAAATCAAAATCTGTAAAAAAAATGGCCGGTGAAATCCGAAAGGTGCTCTTTGGAATGTGGGCCCCTTTGCCCATCTAGGCTGCAAAAAAGTGTCACACATGTGGTATTGCCATACTCAGGAGAAGTTAGGCAATGTGTTTTGGGGTGTCATTTTACATATACCCATGCTGGGTGAGATAAATATCTTGGTCAATTGCCATCTTTGTATAAAAAAATGGGAAAAGTAGTCTTTTGCCAAGATATTTCTCTCACCCAGCATGGGTATATGTAAAATGACACCCCAAAACACATTCCCCAACTTCTCCTGAGTACGGCAATACCAGATGTGTGACACTTTTTTGCAGCCTAGGTGGGCAAAGGGGCCCACATTCCAAAGAGCACCATTCGGATTTCACAGGCCATTTTTTACAGATTTTGATTTCAAACTACTTCGCACGCATTTGGGCCCCTAAAATGCCATGTCAGTATAACTACCCCACAAGTGACACCATTTTGGAAAGAAGACACCCCAAGGTATTTCGTGATGGGCATAGTGAGTTCATGGAAGTTTTTTTTTTTGTCACAAGTTAGTGGAATATGACACTTTGTAAGAAAAAAAAAAAATGAAAAAATCATCATTTTCCGCTAACTTGTGACAAAAAACAAAAAGTTCTAGGAACTCTCCATGCCCCTCACGGAATACCTTGGGGTCTCTTCTTTCCAAAATGGGGTCACTTGTGGGGTAGTTATACTGCCCTGGCATTCTAGGGGCCCTAATGTGTGGTAAGTAGTTTGAAATCAAAATGTGTAAAAAATGACCTGTGAAATCCTAAAGGTGCTCTTTGGAATGTGGGCCCCTTTGCCCACCTAGGCTGCAAAAAAGTGTCACACATGTGGTATTGCCGTACTCAGGAGAAGTTGAGCAATCTGTTTTGGGGTGTCATTTTACATATACCCATTTTGGGTGAGATAAATATCTTGGTCAATTGCCAACTTTGTATAAAAAAAATGGGAAAAGTTGTCGTTTGCCAAGATATTTCTCTCACCCAGCATGGGTATATGTAAAATGACACCCCAAAACACATTCCGCAACTTCTCCTGAGTACGGCGATACCAGATGTGTGACACTTTTTTGCAGCCTAGATGCGCAAAGGGGCCCACATTCCTTTTAGGAGGGCATTTTTAGACATTTGGATCCCAGACTTCTTCTCACGCTTTAGGGCCCCTAAAATGTCAGGGCAGTATAAATACCCCACATTTGACCCCATTTTGAAAGGAAGACACCACAAGGTATTCAATGAGGGGCATGGCGATTTCATAGAAATTAATTTTTTTTGCCACAAGTTAGCGGAAATTTTATTTATTTTTTTCTCACAAAGTCTCCCTTTCCGCTAACTTGGGACAAAAATTTAAATCTTTCATGGACTCAATATGCCCCTCAGCGAATACCTTGGGGTGTCTACTTTCCGAAATAGGGTCACATGTGGGGTATTTATACTGCCCTGGCATTTTAGGGGCCCTAAAGCGTGAGAAGAAGTCTGGAATATAAATGTCAAAAAAAATTTACGCATTTGGATTCCGTGAGGGGTATGGTGAGTACATGTGAGATTTTATTTTTTGACACAAGTTAGTGGAATATGAGACTTTGTAAGAAAAAAAAAATAATAATAATTTCCGCTAACTTGGGCCAAAAAAATGTCTGAATGGAGCCTTACAGGGGGGTGATCAATGACAGGGGGGTGAACAGGGAGTGTATATGGGGTTATCACCCCCTTGTCATTGATCACCCCCCTGTAAGTCTCTATTCAGATGTCCGTATGTGTTTTGCGGATCCGATCCATGTATCCGTGGATCCGTAAAAAACATACGGACGTCTGAATGGAGCCTTACAGGGGGGTGATCAATGACAGGGGGGTGATCAGGGAGTCTATATGGGGTGATCACCCCCCTGTCATTGATCACCCCCCTGTAAGGCTCCATTCAGATGTCCGTATGTGTTTTGCGTAGAGATGGGACGGGGGAATCGTCGAATCCACGAATCCCTCGAATCTTGCTGGATTCGTGGGATTCGTGGACTCGAATCCAGACGTAATTTGCCTGAAACGAATCCGACAAATCCGGTGGGAGGGACTGGGAGGCGGAGCAGGGGGCCGGTGCGTTCACTGTGCTCCGGCCCCTCCGCTCCAGTAGTTATATAATGTATAATTGTGATTAATAATCATGCTGCCCCCTCTGTGTGTAGTATTACATTCAATAAATCTTACTTACAGCCGGCTACTGCTATCGTAACAGGACGGCTGGGCAGACGAGCGGCAGCGTCACTGACTGACGTCACCTGCTTGCGCCGCTTCATTCATAAAGCAGGCGGCTCAGGCAGGTGACGTCAGTCAGTGACGCTGCCGCTCGTCTGCCCGGCCGGCCTGTTACAATAGCAGTAGCCGGCTGTAAGTAAGATTTATTGAATGTAATACTACACACAGAGGGGGCAGCATGATTATTAATCACAATTACACATTATATAACAACTGGAGCGGCAATGGGGGGGTCTGTGGATGGCACTGTTATAGGATGGGGGGTGGGTCTGTGGATGGCACTGTTATAGGGTGGGGGGTCTG
Organism: Bufo bufo; assembly: GCF_905171765.1. Taxonomy (NCBI): domain Eukaryota; kingdom Metazoa; phylum Chordata; class Amphibia; order Anura; family Bufonidae; genus Bufo; species Bufo bufo. Next base: position 85,415,876 of record NC_053389.1, read on the forward strand.
TGGATGGCACTGTTATAGGATGGGGAGTCTTTGGATGGCACTGTTATAGGATGGGGGGGGGTCTGTGGATGGCACTGTTATGGGGTGGGGGGGTCTGTGGATGGCACTGTTATGGGGTGGGGGGGGTCTGTGGATGGCACTGTTATGGGGTGGGGGGGGTCTGTGGATGGCACTGTTATGAGGTGGGGGGGGTCTGTGGATGGCACTGTTATGGGGTGGGGGGGTCTGTGGATGGCACTGTTATGGGGTGTGGATGGCACTGTTATGGGGTGTGGATGGCACTGTTATGGGGTGGGGGGGGTCTGTGGATGGCACTGTTATGGGGTGGGGGGGTCTGTGGATGGCACTGTTATGGGGTGGGGGGGTCTGTGGATGGCACTGTTATGGGGTGGGGGGGTCTGTGGATGGCACTGTTATGGGGTGGGGGGGTCTGTGGATGGCACTGTTATGGGGTGGTGGGGTCTGTGGATGGCACTGTTATGGGGTGGGGGGGTCTGTGGATGGCACTGTTATGGGGTGGGGGGGTCTGTGGATGGCACTGTTATGGGGTGAGGGGGTCTGTGAATGCCAGGGGGAGAGGTGAGAGGCACTATGATACTACTGGCACATTGGGGGGAGGCACTATGATACTACTGGCACATTGGGGGGAGGCACTATGATACGGGCACATTATGGTGGGAGATGGCACTATGATACGGGCACATTGGGGGGGAGATGGCACTATGATACCGGCACATGGGGGGGGAGGAGAGAGGCACTCCGCACTTGATACTGGCACATGATTAGGGGGGCATCTATGGGGACACTTACTGGCACACTATTGGGTGGTACTGTGGGGGGCATCTACTGAGGCCACAAAGAAGGGGTATTTTATATGGGGGGCTCTGTGTGGTACTAGTATTATCAGGGGTATTATCTGTTTCTGCAGTATAGTATTGGGGAGCACAGCGGCACCGTATTGGGGGTGTTAGGATGATTTGTCCAGAAGATGGGAGGATGATGGAAAAGTAGTAAACTAAGATTTATTTTTTTTGTCAAGCTGCAGAGACGAAAAATGGCTGAAAACTGGTGTCTGGTCTGAAGGTCTGAAAGGAGAAGATGAGGAAAGAGAACATCTACATCAAAGGAGACGTCACTGGATGTAAGTGGTATGTGGCGCTGTATTACCCTGTATGTTCTGTAGTGATAGGAGCAGGGGTCATCGCGGTCATATAGGGTGCGACCGTGACTGGGAGGTGGAGGTTCAGACAAACTGACGCGGTCTTACTTTGTTTCTTACACCGTGCGTTCACACAATTATGTACAGGATTCGTAGGATTCGAGATTCGAAAGATTCGATATATTCGAGAACCTTTTCGGATTCGGATTCGAAAAAATTTGGATTCGTCCCACCTCTAGTTTTGCGGATCCGATCCATGTATCCGTGGATCCGTAAAAAACATACGGACGTCTGAATGGAGCCTTACAGGGGGGTGATCAATGACAGGGGGGTGATCAGGGAGTCTATATGGGGTGATCACCCCCCTGTCATTGATCACCCCCCTGTAAGGCTCCATTCAGATGTCCGTATGTGTTTTGCGGATCCGATCCATGTATCCGTGGATCCGTAAAAAACATACGGACGTCTGAATGGAGCCTTACAGGTGGGTGATCAATGACAGGGGGGTGATCAGGGAGTCTATATGGGGTGATCACCCCCCTGTCATTGATAACCCCCCTGTAAGGCTCCATTCAGATGTCCGTATGTGTTTTGCGGATCCGATCCATGTATCCGTGGATCCGTAAAAAACAGACGGACGTCTGAATGGAGTCTTACAGGGGGGTGATCGATGACAGGGGGGTGATCAATGACAGGGGGGTGATAAGGGAGTCTAAATGGGGTGATCACCCCCCTGTCATTGATCACCCCCCTGTAAGGCTCCATTCAGACGTCCGTTTGTGTTTTGCGGATCCGATCCATGTATCCGTGGATCCGTAAAAAACAGACGGACGTCTGAATGGAGCCTTACAGGGGGGTGATCAATGACAGGGGGGTGATCAATGACAGGGGGGGTGATCAGGGAGTCTATATGGGGTGATCACCGCAGTCATTGATCACCCCCCTGTAAGGTTCCATTCAGACGTCCGTATGTGTTTTGCGGATCCGATCCATGTATCAGTGGATCCGTAAAAAACATACGGACGTCTGAATGAAGCCTTACAAGGCGGTGATCAATGACAGGGGGGTGATCAATGACAGGGGGGTGATCAGGGAGTCTATATGGGGTGATCAGGGGTGATCAGGGGTTAATAAAGGGTTAATAAGTGACAGGGGGGGGTGTAGTGTAGTGGTGTCTGGTGCTACTTATTACTGTCCTTTGGTGGTCGATCCAAGCAAAGGGGACCACCAGAGGACCAGGTAGCAGGTATATTAGACGCTGTTATCAAAACAGCATCTAATATACCTGTTAGGGGTTAAAAAAATCGCATCTTTAGCCTGCAAGGGAACGATCGCCGCTGGCAGGCTGGAGATCCACTCGCTTACCTTCCGATCCTGTGAACGCGCGCGCCTGTGTGCGCGCGTTCACAGGAAATCTCGCGTCTCGCGAGAGGACGCGTATATGCATCCACCCAGAATAGCAGGGCCGCCGCCAGGACGCAATCCTGCGTACGGCGGTCCTGAGGCGGTTAATTAGGTAGATAACAAAGTTAGTTTGACATGAGAAGTGGCCCTGGATGTTATATGTTTTCCCTGACATAGGGTGGGTAAAAGGCGGGCCCTTGGTAACATTGCTGCATTGGGCGCATGAGAGACAAGGATATGTGCCATTAATAGGGGAGCCTGTGATGGTGGTCTGAATAGAGGTGCCCTTACTGCTCCCAAGATCGGATTTCACCAGTAAGTCTCTGATGTTTTTTGCCCTTTTGTAAGACATTAGGGGCATCTCCTTGAAGACATTGGGAAAATTATTAGTAAGAATATGCCAATGTTTGTTTGCAATTCTTTTAATATCCATACTCTGGTGCGAGAATGTAGTCACACATGGGATACGTTTCTGAGTGGATGTCTGGGTACGCGGTTTAGGTGTCAGTAAATTACCTCTTGGGATATCTGTTACTTTGTGGGTATGTGTATGTAGAATATGGGCCGGAAAACCCCTCGCAATAAATTTAGTAGACATTTCTTTTAGTCTTATATCTACAATGGATGGATCCGACACAATACGTTTCACCCTCATTAACTGTGATCGAGGTAACGACCGGATCAGGTCTGGGGGGTGAAAGCTATTGGACCTAAGTAGGCTATTTCTGTCCGTCGGTTTGGTATATAAGGCTGCGTTCACACGGGCGAGATTTCCGCGCGGGTGCAATGCGGTAGGTGAACGCATTGCACCCGCACTGAATCTGGACCCATTCATTTCTATGGGGCTGTTCAGATGAGCGATGATTTTCATGCATCACTTATGCGTTGCGTGAAAATCGCAGCATGCTCTATATTCTGCGTTTTTCACGCAACGCAGGCCCCATAGAAGTGAATGGGGTTGCGTGAAAATCGCAAGCATCCGCAAGCAAGTGCGGATGCGGTGCGATTTTCACGCATGGTTGCTAGGTGACAGTCTATAAACTGTATTACTTTCCTTTATAACATGGTTATAAGGGAAAATAATAGCATTCTGAATACAGAATGCATAGTACAATAGGGCTGGAGGGGTTTAAAAAAATAAACTCATTAACTCACCTTCTCCTCTTGATCTCGAAGTTCCCGGTCTCTTCTTTACTTGAGTTGTGGGCTAAAGGACCTTTGGTGACGTCAGATCTCATGCTCCAATCACATGGTACATCACCACGGTGATGGACCATGTGATTGGAGCATGAGATCTGACGTCACCAAAGGTTCTTTAGCCCACAACTCATCAGTAAACTCAACTCAAAGGTCCTTTAGCCCACAACTCAAGTAAAGAAGAGACCGGGAACTTCGAGATCAAGAGGAGAAGGTGAGTTAATGAGTTTATTTTTTTAAACCCCTCCAGCCCTATTGTACTATGCATTCTGTATTCAGAATGCTATTATTTTCCCTTATAACCATGTTATAAGGGAAAGTAATACAATCTACACTACAACTAACCCAAACCTGAACTTCTGTGAAGAAGTTCGGGTCTGGGTACCAGTGTCGGTTTTTTATCACGCGCGTGCAAAAAACATTGCACCCGCGCGATAAAAACTGAACATCGGAACGCAATTGCAGTCAAAACTGACTGCAATTGCATTCCTACTCGCGCGGTTTTGCCGCAACACACCGGGACGCATCCGGACCTAATCCGGACACGCTCGTGTGAACCCAGCCTAAGTCAGTGATGATAGTGTTATCTCTTACCTTGAAACAGACATCTAAGAAGCCATCAATAGGCAAAATCATTGAACATAGCATGGGGATAGACCACTTTTTCTTCGAAGGAGTTCATATACAGTAGATAACGGCAAATGTAGGCGCTACGTTACAACCCTTCGCTGTCCCGGATGCTTGTAAATATAATTGGTCCTCGAATAGAAAGTAATTGCGTTTGAGGACAAATTACAGCAGGGACAGTATGAATCCCTGTTCACCCAGGGAGAATTCCGCCTGTTTCAGCAAAGAGGTTGTGACGCTCTCAATGCCTGCATCCGTGGGGATATTGGAATACAGGCTCGTGACATCCATGGTTACTAGGAATGGGGCATTAGTTACCTAGTTGGACCTTTTTGGATTTTATTTAAAAAATCTGTGGTATCCCTGGATGAACGATCTACCACTAAGGGCATAGGGTCTAATCAGATTATCAAGCATTTTTGCTGCTGCCTGGAACACAGAGTCACACCACCGGACACGATGGGTCTCCAGGGGGGTTTGCCCTATTTTTGTGGACTTTGGTAGGGTATAAATTATGGGGATGCGAGGATGTTGGGGAATCAGGTATTCTACCATCTTACTGGTAAGGATACAATTTTATGGGCATTTCCCACAATCACAGATAACTCTGTCAGGAACTCTCTAGTAGGGTCATGATCCAGTGGTAGATAAGTCCATGGTCCTCAGTTGTCCTAGAATTTCGTTTTTATACTTAGAGCGATCCATTATTACTACCCCCGAGCCTTTGTCGGCCGGCTTAATTACTATGTTCCTGTCACTAGAAAGATTCTTTAAAGCACATTGCTGTCCCTTGGACAGGTTAAATCTCACCTTTATTGAAGATTGTCTTTTCTCAAAGCTATTCACCTATTCTCCCTTTGTAAGATGTGTCTTTCCCAATCACCTCCTCGCAATGACCTATGAACACGTTCAATTTCATTAAACATTACTGCAGTCACCCGTCCATCATGAATCGTGTGGATGTGTTTAGCAACTGGGGTCTCCCTGTTGTTGCATATGTCATTTAGATGCTCTCCCATGCGGCAGCGATATTCTCTACGTGTTTATGTATTTAGTACCACATTCACAGGTCAATAGATATCTAATCCCCGTGGTACGACTTTCCAGGCTGTATGAAGCTACAAAAGCTGCAATTGCCACACCTGAAGCACCCTTTCAATGGACTGTCCAGCCAAGTGCGTGGTCTATCTGGTGGAATATACTGACTGTGTACAAGATGGACCCTCAAACTCATACCTCTTTTATATGTGATGGCTGGTTGAGGGCCTACAGCATCTGTTAGATCAGGGTCCATTTGTAACGTATCCCAGTTTGGACTAATAATTTTTCTAACCTCTGTTGCAGCTGCGTCAAAGGTTCTTATTACTCTAATCCCTCCAGATGTGGTCTGATCTAAATGATCAGTGGGATGCAATAGGGAAGTGCGTGTATGTTGCAGTGCTCGATGATAAGATGTGCGTAGAATACTATCCGTATAGCCTTGTTCATGAAATCTTGCTCTGATGTCCCTGGCCTAGTATTTAAATTCAGTCTGGACCGAACAATTTTGTCTTAATCTAAGGTACTGTCCCCTATGTATCCTATGCTTCAGTGGGATAGGATGGTTGCTGTCCCGCCTCAGCAACGAGTTTGTCAAAGTGGGTTTGCGATAAATAGTATTTTCTAGACCTCCCTGAGCATTCCTACGGATAAGTATGTTCAGAAACGGTAAGCAGTATTTCGTTATCACAGATGTGAATCTAAGATTCACAGGGTTTACATTCAATTTTGCGTCAAAATCCGCAAAGTCGTTCTCCGTCCTGCTCCAGATGACAAAACTGTCATCTATGAAGCAGGACCAGAGATCATTGTCGCGTACGCCCTCAACAGGGATTTCTCTGTAGACGATGGTTTCCTCCCACCAGCCCAGGAGCAGGTTAGCGTACGATGGCACACAAGAACTGCCCATCGAACAAAAAATAATTTTTTACAGAGTATAAACTTCTAAAGTTCCAAAACAAAGGCATTATGTGCTGAAAATTGTTGTCCTCTAGCTCTCAGGAAAAAGCGGACACGTCCATCAACGCCCTTCTGCACTTTTGGGAGGCAGTAAAAGGTTGGTACCACAGGATTGATTGGGTATATGTATTCAAATTCCTCCTCACTAATCAGTCAAATTAATTTGGCTCTCGTTAGCATATCCCGAAGATCTCTGATATAGCTTGGTGGGATCGGTTGCCATGATTTCATACCCCGTCTGGTCGTTAAGGATATCAAGGCACATTTTGTTATAATTTGACGAGTCCAACAACACCACATTGCCCCCTTTGTCTGAGGGTTTTATCGTGATTACTCTATCTGTTTCCAGATCTTTAATTGATTTGCATTCTTCCGCACCGCAATTACTTCTAAAAGGAGTAGGATCTAATTTAGCTAGATCTGCTGTGGTCTGTTTTACAAACACATCAATACATGATATGTCCCCCTGAGGGGGCATCTTACAGCTCCTATTTTTTAAATCAGTAAATGGTCCTTCCCCTTCTGTGCTGGCTGATGTCTTATCCAGACTATACAGTAGACTAACCTGCTCCTGGGATGGTGGGAAGAAAACGATCATCTAAGGAGTAATCCCTGTGTAGGCCGTACGCAACGTTGTTCTCTGGTCCCGCTTTATAGATGACATTTTTGTCATCTGGAGCAGGACGGAGAAAGACTTTGCGGATTTTGTTGCAAAATTGAATATAAACCCTGTGAATCTTAGATTCACATCGGTGATAACGAAAGACTGCTTACCGTTTCTGGACATACTTATTCGTAGGAATGCTCAGAGAGGTCTAGACGCTACTATTTATCGCAAACCCACTGAGACAAACTCGTTGCTGAAGTGGAAAGCAAACATCCTATACCACTCAAGCGTGGGATACCTAGGGGACAGTACGTGAGATTAAGACAAAATTGTTCAGACCAGACAGAATTTAAATACCAAGCCAGGGACATCAGAGCAAGATTTCATGAACTGGGCTGTCCGGATAGTATTCTACGCACATCTTATCAGCGAGCACTACAACATACACACACTTCCTATTGCATCCCACTGATCATTTAGATCAGACTACATCTGGAAGGATTAGAGTAATAAGAACCTTTGTCGCTGGCTGCAACTGAGGTTAGGAAAATTATCAGTCGAAACTGGGATATGTTACGAATGGGCCCCTGATCTAACAGATGCTGTAGGCCCTCAACTAGCCATCACATATAGAAGAGGCATGAGTTTAAGGGACCATCTTGTACACAGTCACAATATCCACCAGATATACCACGCACTTGCTGGACAGTCCAGTAAAAGGGTGCTTCAGTGTGGCAATTGCAGCTTTTGTAGCTTCATACAGCCTGGAAAGTCCTTCACTGGGGGTGAGCAAGACGAGGTTTACCTTTATACATGATTTCATTAACTGTCGTACCACGGGGATTAGATATCTATTGACCTGTGAATGTGGTAACAAATACATAGGGAAAACACTTAGAGGATTTCGCTGCCGCATTGGTGAGCATCTAAATTACATACGCGACAACGGGGAGACCCTAGTTGCTAAATACATCCACACAATTCATGATGGACGTGTGACTGCAGTAACGTTTAATGAAATTGAATGTGTTCATAGGTCATTGCGAAGAGGTAATTGGGAAAGACACATCTTACAAAGGGAGAGCTGGTGGATCTCTAAATTGAATACTTACAGCCCCCATTGCCTCAATGAGCAGCTAAATTTCAGCTGCTTCATTTAATTTGCCCTTGTATTTTCTTATGGCCTATATGGCAAATGATTTAATATATACATGTACATGCAGCATCTTACTATGTCTAGCTTAGATTTGTTTGAAAATTCAGATTCCTTGAGAGATATTTTGATTGGTCAGTTTGTCTGACCTTTTTACTTGCTGGGGACTCCCAGACAGATAGCCAGCCTTTAAATGTCCATGTCTTATTTAGCCCATATAAACTGATAGGGCTTAATGCATTAGGGAAGTACTTTACCCCGAACTGAAGTAGCGCCCCCTTTTCTCTCCACCTGTTATGCATAGGAAAGCCAGAGAACATCCGTGTACCAGGGTGTTCTTGACCAAGCCCCCTCCAGCTTCCAAGACCGCAGCGCGCATGCCCGTGCTTACGAGGGAAGGTTCTCTTTTTTTTTTTTTTTTAGTTTTAAAAAATGTATTGAATAAATCAATACAATACAAAAATGGAGCAGAGGAGAAGTAACAATACTCCACTACTCTTACATAACAGAATTACAGAATACAGGTCTGTCAAATATCAATTATACAATAAATATGATGTGGCGAAATCCAAAAGGTTAATCAGTAGAAAAACATCCAATGGAAAATATACTTTGGGGAAAGCATATTTGACATCAAGGCGTCAATTATTGTCACAGAACGCCTAAGAATTGCCTAAGTCTTAGTGTTATGATTCATCCGAGACGGGCCAAAGCGGTGAGCAATAGTTACCTTCTGAACAGCTCAACACTAGTTAGTATAAGAAGGGGTAGTGAAGGATGTAGAGGGGGTAAATAGATGGGATGAACCCTTAATACTGTATCCCAGGGAGATTGTTAATTGCGTTATCCCTAGACTAATAGCCTCTAAAGGAAATCCATTGATTCCAGATTTTTAGAAACCTATGATGGGATCTCAGTTCCCATGAGGATAACTCCTCTAGTCGGTAAATTGATCAATCTTCTGATACCATTGATCTAAAGAGGGAACCTCAGAGGATAACCATAATATAGGGATCAGCATTTTGGCAGCATTTACCAGATGTTTGAAAATAAGTAAATTGGGGGGGGGGGGGGAGGGGTCACAAGGTAAAGATTCAGGAGGGCAACTTCCGGAGACGAAGAAATATTGGAATTGCCAATTCCATTACAGATTTGAAAAATCTTTTCCCACCAACTTAGTAAAATTGGGCATGTCCCACCATATGTGGATAAAGCGCCCCTTTCTTTTGAGCATCTCCAACATGTGTCTGATGCTGAAGCTGAGTATAAACATGTCTTGTCGGGGGTTTTATACCATCTTGTGATATTTTATAGTTGTTCTCCTGAATCTTGACACACCTTGAGGGTTTTATGTGAAGAGTTATAAATGATGAAGGTATCTTCTGGGGAGAGACTTTTATTTAGGTCTTTTCCCAAAGCCTTATGAAAGCTGGGTTAGGCAGCGGGAGGAGTTCTCAACCTGTTGTACCATTGTGAGATCATTTATGTGGGGTAGAATCTCGAGAGATAACATGTTCAAACAAGTAATAGGGCGTAGCAAAGTATGTAATTGGACGTTTTGAGACATGTATGTTCGCAGGAAGTGAAGCCCGTTATGTAGATATATGGGGGCGTGATCAGATAAAATTATTGATCCCATTTCAGGTTTGGAACACAAATGGAGATGTTCCTTTGAGATGAATAGATAATCTAGGCGCTGGTACGACCTGTGTAGTGATGAATAAAAGGTATAGTCTCTGAATCTGGATGTATAGTGCGCCAGACATCAATTAGATGAGCTTTGGCTAGTGCTCGTAATAGAGAACGAATGCCCTTTTGGGATTGGGCCGATTTGTGTGAGGAGGAGTCAATGAAGGGGTTAGGACCAGTTTAAGTCCCCCCCTACACCCGTAACGCCACCTCTAAAAGACTCTAATTTTAGTAGAATTGATTAAGCCAAGGTATCTGGCGACTGTTGGGGCAGTAGATATTCACAAAGGTATATAGGTGTTGACCTATCTTACCTTTAATCATTATGAAACGACCCTCAGGGTCACATAATTGATCATCTAAGATGAAGGGTACCTTGCCCTGGAAGCCGATACTCACTCCTCTGGAGTTTAACTTAGAGGAACCACAGTGGTACCAAGTAGGGTAGAATGAGAAGGATAAGTTAGGGAAGTGTTGGATCTTAAAATGTGTTTCCTGTAGGAATACTACGTTTGCTTTGTCTCTCCTCAACATCCCAAAAATCTGGCTCCGCTTAGAAGGTGAGTTGCAACCCTTAACATTATAGGAAGCTATGCTAATAGCCATTATGGGGATGACGAGGAGAGGCAAAATGTTGAGTCAGATAAGCATGGGAGCATGTTGCGGTAGTGAACTGTTCAGGGTACTTAACGTTTAGACGATATGGTAAAACTGAGGGTCGCTGTCTCGGTGATGAGATGACCCGCCTCGGATGGACACACCACTGGACACTGAAAGACCTGAGTAGAACAAAGTAAAACAAATACAAAATGAACAAAAGAAAAACTAAAGGAACCATAATAAATGGGTCTTAAAGGACCTGTCAAGAGGGGGAAAGTGGCAGTTGCCAATTGTGGACCCGGTTCACAACTATAACTGTCAGCTGAGCCACTAGGCTAAAGCTATTTATTATTGAGGGTAAATAGGATTGGATGAGTTGTATCTTTAGTACCTATAATATGTTAACTAGTTGGACAGTACAAGAAGAGAGAAAGAGGGATATCCTGGTGAGCGAGTGAAGGGGGTAAAGAGGGGCTACAGGGATGAAACAGGGGGAGAGTAGAGATGGTTAAATTAGAGGTAGGGATATTTAGGATCCGGGTAGGCATTCCTAAGGTTGACACTTCACATGTGATACAAATTGAAGCCTGAGGCCGCTGAATACATAAAAGAAGAACAGAACATAGGTGCTGCTAAAATAGTATAACATTATGATGCCGGCTACACATTAAATCATCGCAGAGAAAAGAGAGCACAGAGGTAATGTGTAGTCGGGAACACCATCAGGGACCGCTGAGTACATGTCAAAGTCTCATTGCTCTGGAAATAGTATCTATTAGTGGGTCACATCGTAGAGGTCATAGAGAGCTGGACATATAGTATAACCTAAATTCAAGGTACCAAAAGCATCATATGACAGAACAATATCAAATGAACATTAGGTTATTGCATTGGGGATATTTTAAAGTTACATTTCAAATATGGTGTAGATATAAGCCTAAGGCCGCTGAATACATAAAAAATATAACATAGGCAATACGAATAAAGTATGACATTATGCTGCCGGCTACACATTAAATCATCGCAGAGAAAAGAGAGCACAGAGGTAATTTGTAGTCGGGAACACCGTCAGGGACCGCTGAGTACATGTCAAAGTCTCATTGCTCTGGAAATAGTATCTATTAGTGGGTCACATCGTAGAGGTCATAGAGAGCTGGACATATAGTATAACCTAAATTCAAGGTACCAAAAGCATCATATGACAGAACAATATCAAATGAACATTAGGTTATTGCATTGGGGATATTTTAAAGTTACACTTCAAATATGGTGTAAATATAAGCCTAAGGCCGCTGAATACATAAAAAGTAGAACATAGGCGATGCGAGTAAAGTATGACATTATGCTGCCGGCTATACACTGAATCATCGCGTAAATAAGAAAGCACAGACGCAATGTGTAGCCGGGAGCACCGTCAGTGATCGCTGAGTACATATCACATCTTAAGTGTTCTGGAAATGGTTTCTATATATAAATCACATCATAGTGGTCTAAAAAAGCTGAATATATATTAAAACATATTTTCAAGGAACCAAAAGCACCATATGATAATACCGTCGGTAACTTCCCTGTGGCGGCATGGATAAGCCTTGCACCCAAAAATAAACTAACTACTCTTCAAACCAAATATCTCCATAGATCACTTAGAACCTCTAAGAGTTAAAATAAAAGAAGACAGGTAGAAGAAGACAAATAAAACGGCATTTAACGCTATGTGGTTCCCTTACTAGTAGCCCTGATATATAAGGCTTTTACTCAAGGAAAGAGAAGGAGGAAAGAATCTGACAGAGTATTTAAGGATGTAAATAAGGGATTTGGGAAGAGGGATATAGAAAGAGAGGGTTTTGAGCTTTATACTCAGCATATGGAGCGAAGAAATAGGAGGAGTGTTCTTCTTTTGCTTCAGGAGACATCTGTAGATAAGCGTCTTGGGGTAAGAGGCTGATTTTTCTTCTTCTCCTTTTGTCTTTGGGCCTTAGGGATGCCTCTCGTTTCAAAGGGCAGAATCCTGGGGAGCTCCGGTAACGATGTAAGTTCTTGGACCGCATCCCAGTCCTCAATTTCTATGGGAGCAATGTCCAGGATATCGAATGCAGGGCCTAAGTCCTGGTGAGACTTGATGGAAATCTTCCTGCCTTGGAAGGAGAAGGCTAAACCGAATGGAAACTGCCAACGGTATAATATCTTGTGGCTTCTGAGCCAATCTGTGAGAGGCTTGAGGGACCTTCTTTTCTGGAGGGTCATTGGGGCTATATCTTGAAAGATGTTAATCGGCACCCCATTGTGTTTCACTCCACTTGGCAATCTTGCTTTGTTGATTATGGCTTCCTTGTCTTGAAAGTGGAGGAAGCGGCAGATGATATCTCTAGGGGGCTCATTGCTTTTTGGTTTTGGACGTAAAGCCCGGTGAGCCCGCTCAATGACAATCGAAGCGGAGCGTTCTGGGCCTAAGAGACCCTCGCAGATCTATTTGACGATATCAGAAGAGTCCTGTGGGGCGTCCGTCTCTGGGACCCCTCTAAAACGTAGGTTATTTCTTCTCCCACGGTTTTCCTGGTCCTACAGGGCATTGAATGCATCATTAAGGTGCGTTTGGCACTTCTGCAGGCTTATGGTTGTGGCCGTCTGGAAGTCCAGGATTGCGGCCTGGTTGGATTCAAGGGCCTCTACTCTACCGCCCACATGCCTAACGTCCTGTCTGAGGGAGGATAGCTCGCTCACCAGTGGTTCCATCGCTCTTTGTAGAGCTGAATCCAGATACTTTCTGGAGATCGGGAGGTGTTTGCGATGCCTATGATCTTCCGCATCGCTGCCGTCAGCATGAAACTCCGGTTCACTCTCCTCAGTTTCTTTATAAGGTTCCGGTGCCATCTTTGCTTCTCTTGCTGCACAGATTGCCGCCGATTTTTTAACAAATTTGTCCATATCTCCACAATTCGTTGTTTGCTTATGTGAGAGGGACGAGTCCCCCGCTCTCTGCTGGCCTATTTTACCCATTTTTTAAGCCAAGTTGCTAAAGTTAGCTGATGTGAAGCCGGGTCTGAGTTGCAGAGCTCAAGCGCACACGTCCATTCCTGTCCGGCGCTAGCTCCGCCCCCCCAGGGAACGTACTCTTGTTGGTGGACGCGGCGAGAGGCGGTGCTAACGTGGAAATGCCAGGGAGCATTTAAATCAATTTGTGGTCCGAACCTATTAGAGTAGGAGACGCCCTGCCGCCACCCCCCCCCCCCAACTGGCCTGTGGTGTGCCTTGGCCTTACCAGGTCAGTATGCCTAAAAGGGGGCATACTCTGATTGTAATGAAATGATGACTGAATGAATGTGTAGGGAATGGGTGGGCGGGGGACGTAAGTGACCAGCCGACGTGATGCCCCTGTGAGCCGAGCCGATTATGAAGGTACCGGCTCCTCCCACAAATCCAGGCTAGCCTTCAGCCAGCCTTCAAACCTATCACCGTGGCACACAGGCATGTGCCGTACATAGGGTATACAAGGCTGGGCACTCGAACCATGTAATGCTCCCACGTTGGGGAAAGGTTAGCGCTGTTAATTAGATGCTGCCACCCTTAGTATAGAGCAGGGATTCTGATCACATCCCTCCTGTAAGTTTTTTGAGGTGCTGGGTCACTTAAACTCCTTTTCTCTATCTTTATTAGAGTTAGTGTCTTCCTGCATCCAGTTCTCAGCCATGTGGTCTAGTACTCTGTCCACTGCTATATAGGACACCTCAGCCCCGTGTCCCCTGATGATTCTGGGGCCAAAAAGCTGGTGAAACGTTTTGGGAGACTTTATACTCCCTTGGGAAATAGTATATATTTCCTTGTGAGTTGATTTTACTAAAATTTGATATTTCTTTATTTTCTGGTGTGGTTTTTTTACACATTCTTTCTTTTTGCTTTATTACACTTTTTGGCACTATTTTCAATAAAAATGTTTCTGGATAGTGGTAGGGTTGTCTAGGGTCTCCAGAAAGGGAAGGCTTCCGGACCAGGCCGCTCTTTTCAGGGCGAGGACTCCGTATTAGGAGGTCATTAGGGTCAATGATGGCCTTGAAAGGGTGCATTAAGATCAGCATAGGATCTGCTTTCTCCATCTACTGCATATTTTCCATATGTGATGTCAGATGTTAGACGAAAATTAAGAATAGCAGTGAAAAGAATATGACATCTATAACCTGTTCCTGAGCCAAGTACGCATCTTAGAAATGAATGAACCAAAGCAACAGTAGATGAACAAGTAGGTTGAGGCATCAAGGGAACAGAGCTACTAGACACCTATTCTGATCCAAGGCCACGTCCACACCCTGTGGAATCATTGGACTGGTAAGAACCATCAATCTTTTCCACTCTACCCCATAGCCCAGACATATGAAGAATACGGGAGATTGTTGTCACATATACCACACAGCCAGTACTTGCCAGATATTCCTGCAGCTCCTGTTGCTGTAGGCCTCTTGGTAGCCTCCCAGACCAGTTTCCTTCTCGTCTTTTCATCAATTTTGGAGGGACGTCCAGTTTCATGTAATGTCACTGCTGTGCCATATTTTCTCCACTTGATGATGACTGTCTTCACTGTGTTGGTATCTAATGCCTTGGAAATTCTTTTGTACCCTTCTCCTGACTGATACCTTTTAACAATGAGATCCCTCTGATGCTTTGGAAGCTCTCTGTGGACCATGGCTTTTGCTGTGGGATTCGACTAAGAAAACTTTATTTGGGGTTAATCAGAGGCACTTTAAATGATGGCAGGTGTATGCTGACTCTTATTTAACATGATTTTGAATGTGATTGCTTAATTCTGAATACAGCTACATCCCCAGTTATAGGAGGGTGTGCATCCTTATGCAACCACATTATTTTAGTTTGTTTTTTTCTTCCCTCCACCTAAAAGATTTCAGTTTGTTTTTCAATTAAGTGGTACAGTTTATAGGTCACATTAAAGGTGGAAAAAGTTCTGAAATGAATTATCTTTGTCTCATTTTTTTAACAGCACAGAAACCTGACATTCTAACAGGGATGTGTAGACTTTTTATATCCACTGTAGGTGGAAGACACGGAGTAGGTAGCAAACGCTGTTTCTGTGTCTTGTTTTTTTCAGTACATTTTTTTATTTTTTATTTGGGGAGGCCTCAAAACAATGGGAAATGGCAAAATGGACACACCAACTGCGCTGGAGTAAAACAATGTCTGGGTGCGGCCGGTATATTTCTGTATTCTGCCCAAAGTACGGGCAAGTCCTGTGGGATCCAGGCCTGGTTCAAGCTTAAGCCATGTGCCCTATTTGGAGACCCAGAAGTTAAATCAGGCAGACATATCAGTCAGTACATGCAGACGTGTGCACATATACTCTTCTACCACGTTGCTAAACGCTGCCTCCTGCTAAGACGGTCCGTAACAGATAGTGGTGCTGGATGTTGTAATGTGCTGACAAAGCTTTTCCAAATTTCAGTCATGCCAACCCTCCTTTCTGAGGTGGTGATGATGCCCCAGAGGCATTGGCGACTTCCTCCTCCTCTTATTCGAGCTTCCACTGAGCCCCCACTGTCAGGTGGGAACACCGTCAGTAGTGTGTCTACCAGCATGCACTTGTATTCACACATTTTCCGATCACGCTTCAGTGATGGAAGTAAGAACGACACATTGTCCTTGTAGCGGGGATCCAGCAGAGTGGCCAACCAGTAATCAGCACTGCTAACAATCATGGTAATTCGCCGGTCATTGCACAAGCACTGCAGCATGTACTTGCTCTGTTCCAGGCTGCCCAGAGGCAACGACAAGCTGTCCTCGGTGGGCGGTGTATTGTTTGTGTCCTTTTATCCCCCCAGCCATGCTATATTGATGCCCATGAGCTGATTTGGGTGCCAACCTGCTGTCAACATAGTTCCTCCTCCTCCTCCAAAACTGTGCTGGACAGTTGTGTACCTGGCCGCTGTTGGCACAGGAACCCACCCACTGAGCCACATGTGGACAACTTGCCTGATAACCTTGGGATTGATCTCTCTTTCTCTTCCTCTTCCTTCTATGCCACATTCTCATCCATCATCACCTCAAGCATTTTTTCAAAGAGGCATAGAAGTGGGATAGTAACGCTGATGATGGTGTCAGCGGTGCTGGCCATGTTGGTGGAATACTCAAAACAGCGCAACACAGTGCACACATGGTGGTGAAGTGGTGCTGTTCCGCAGAGTGATTCATCCAAGTGTGCTGTAGCTGAATCTCCAGTTTCAGGCAGTGAGTGGGAAGGCAGAAGTTACACTGCAGCGCAGACAGTGGCGCAGCAAGGTGAAAACGCCAAAAGCGTGCACA
This sequence comes from Bufo bufo, assembly GCF_905171765.1. Taxonomy (NCBI): domain Eukaryota; kingdom Metazoa; phylum Chordata; class Amphibia; order Anura; family Bufonidae; genus Bufo; species Bufo bufo. The sequence goes on from NC_053389.1 coordinate 85,432,613, forward strand.
GATGGCCCACACTTTCTGCAGCAGCTCTGACATCTCGGGGTAATTTTTCAGCAACCTCTGCACCACCAAATTCATTGCATGCGCCAGGCCCAGAGCTGCTACAAGATTTCGCCCTTTATCGCACATCCCCAGTAATGGCTTGAGGCTCAGCGGCAGCAACCACTCATTGGTCTGTTCTTCAATGCCCTACATAGCTTCTGTATGGTGTAGGTTTTTTTTCCCCAAACAGAGAAGTAGTAGTGTAGTGCCCTGGAGCAGGGGTACTTTGACATTTCAACATTTCTGGACATTTGCATATTTCCCCTGTGCAAAGTGATAAACATCTTACGTTATTTCTCTTGAAAGGGTTAGCATTTTGCATGTTGTGATATATATCCTGTTCATTTGCCCTGTATTTGCAAGGCTCTGTGGAAAGGGTTAATATATGCTGAGAGACTTTTGTCACGGAAGGTGTACAGGAAACAAGACAATGCAAAAGAATCTATGACTCACTGGATCCAAAACTAAGGAACAAAAGGCAGACCCCTGCATGAGACCTGGCACTCTACCTGACTGCTCAGCCTATGCGAACACCCTAAAGGTGGATGGTCGCATATCCTCGTACCTCAACTACATAACACCTGAACACCCTACAATAGTGAGGGGACACGACCACCGGCTCCCTACACTAGACACGGAGGGAGTCAGGGTCATCTGGGATCCAGCAAACAGAAAATCACAAATGAATGTACAGCACTTATCTTGTAGAAGACTGGGAAATAGGAACAGCATGCACACACACTCCAGGAAGTTGTATAAGCCGCACACTAATGCATTATGGGGAGGAATTTAAAGGGATGCAATCAGTCCAACTACATGACAGCTGAGAGAGACTAACGAGATGAGGAACTGAAAACCAAAACAAAGAAAACTCAAGGAGGAGGTTCTGAAAGGCTTCTGTCAGAGCTTCTCAGCTGTCTGGTTGTGACAGACTTTGAATGAGAAGCTGGTAATTTACCACAGTTGCCATAGGGTTTAAAGAAGAGCATGTTTCAGAGGGAAATAGCCAGACTTATTTACCACCAAAACCAGACAGACTGACCTTTTTGAGTATCTGGTTTTAGCAATGTTGTTATATCTCTAAACTTGTTTTTGTCTGGAAAAACTGCTGTGTCATTGCCACTAAGTATCATTGAAGATAAAATGTAAGTCTATGCCAGAAGGGAGGGTAACTTTGTTTGTGCTGAGTTTTTCCACTCCACCCCTCCCACTAGAAGGTTCCAGACTATGTAGAAACTGTATATAAGGAGAGCAGTCAGAGCCCCTAGTGTTCTGCAGTTAGGGAACAGTGCTTGGAAGAGGTGACTTTGCCAGACTACTGAGTGACCAGAAGAAGAAGCTGAGATGGGGATATGCTGCCACAGATCCTGGATCACCAGGCTTTGACCAGGTTACCAACCTTCTGAAGAGATAGAGAGAGGGATAGCTAGCTCAGTCCTTTTCTCAGCATCAAACCCTTCTTCTGCCAGGGAGGAGATTGGAGAAGCCAGCCCTATGCCTCGCCTGAATTCCTCCAGTTAAGAAGCACACTGGTTTACTGCAGACCCTGACTCTCTGGACTTATTTTCCATTGGGATGCACCACGCCTTACCATTCTTTCCAGAGAGCAGCTTAACCTGGTGACACCATGACAGTGTCCAGGGTACTCAGCTTAGCTTTGGGGCCACCCCAAACCGGGTTAGTGCAGAGGAAGAGGCTGGAACTACGGCAGAAGAGAGAGCAGAAGAACCTCAGATCTTTAATGTTTTTTTTAGGTGTCTACTCCACTGCAGCTCAGGCTTTGCAGATAGATGCCTGGTCATGCAAGTGGTGCTCAGGTTTAGAACATTTATGCCTCGCTTCAGGCTCTGAATGCACAGCATGCAAACCCCCCGTGTCTTGTCATTAGTACATTGCATGAAGAACTGTAATTCCGGGGAACTCCTTTGAGCTGGTGTTCGTGTGCTCTGTCCCTTGGCGTGGTGGACAGTAGCAGCATACTGGCTAGGGGCCGGCCACTGTTATTTTTCATCCTTCTCCCTCTTGTGCTGTGCCTTCTCCCTCTTCTGCTGTGCGGCTGACTCTGCATGACCACCACCTCTTCCTTGGAACTGCATACGTCACTTGGATGACCTTGATTCCATGTGGGATCTAGTACCTCATCATCCTCCACATCATCTTCTACCCACTCCTGAGGCATGCCCTCCTTGCTAGTCTGCACACTGCAGAAAGCCCCGGCAGTTGACACCTTCATTTCATCACCATCATCAGAGACGTACTGCGGCGGTCCTCTCACATCCTCCTCCTCAAACATAAGTGGGTGGACATCAGTGCACTCAATCTTTTCCACTTCTGGGGAAGGGCTAGGTGGATGGCATAGGGAAACCCCACCAACATAGTGATCAAAAAACATAAGTGACTGCTGCATGACTTGGGGCTCAGACTGCTTTGCTGATGTACAAGGGGTTGAGGGGAAAGACAGATGCCCATGGGCGGACGGTGCCAACTCTGCACTTTCAGCACGGTTCCGGGTGGAAGACAATATGCAGGAACTGGGGGCACTCTCAGCCGTCCAATCTACTGCTACCTCTATTGTTCTGGCCTCACCGTTCGTACAGTGGTATTTGGGCCTACAATATGATGTAGAACTTCTTGTCGCCTGCGTGCACCAGAGGAAGGTGTTTCATTTGGGTGGGTAGCTGGCACAGATCAACAACATCCTCTCCCTGCAGCAGGAGCTCTACCATCAACAACAATAACAGCACCACGACTACGGCCACATCCCTTATTTGATGCTCTCCAAATTCTTTGAGGGAACCCACAATACTGATTAACTATACTATTACAGTGTGACGGATGCAAAGGAGGTGTTTTGCAACACAAAAAATGGGTTTATGTCACCCACAAAATTGACAGACTGATTATTCTAGTTCTGTGTGACGGATGCTGTAACGGATGCCCTTCCGTTATGGACGCTTCCTAGCTTGCGCCGAGGACCACAAGCACCGCACTGGACACCACGACCACCGCAGACTCCACAACCGCCGTAGCTTAACTGGAGCCGCGCCGTCTTCCTTCCACCCTGAATGAACCTCCAGCATTCAGGACCGTGTGGGAAAGATCTCTCCTCCAGGGAATATGCAGAGCATAGCAATCCCCAGCGTGATGCAGCAATTCCCTCCAATAACGAGACAAGGCTGCGTTTTGAAGGGTTAGAAAAACATGAACTGAACATGAACTCTTTATTGAGGGCTACCCGCCCGTATTTATGCAGGTCGCCACAATGCATCATGGTTTCCTCCTCTCTGCCTGGAGACACCCGAAGTGCAATTCAATTATCTTCCAGGACAAAGGGAGATCACCAATACACATGTGGGAACAATAGGAGAGGAATCCCCACCCGAATACACAAAATCCTCCCTTCTGTCTGGGATATAATTATGGATTAACATAACTATCACAGACAGTAAAAATACAGTTTTTAAACATACACTGTAACTTTAAAACCATACTTTCCATCTCCATAAAAATTATATATTTAAACTCTGCATACATCAAACATAAACCACTCCCAAAAATCACACAAATCCCTCCAGCGGATCAAAAGTTAAGTGAAGTCCTTTATGACCGACCGCAAGCACAATTTCCTGCCCAAAACAGTTCCATAGATTCTTTAGTATACACCGCTGACCGCGTTCGGTCCTAAGAACAGTCCAGACATGCGGCATAGTTCTGTTCTTGAAGGGTAATATGTCCCGGAGCCATAGTCGTAGGGCAGGAGGCTAGCCATAAGTCCTCTACAATGGCCAGTGGCAAATGGCAGTTTGTCACACATCTCCCCTTTGGGGGGAAGACTAACCTGGCACCTGACCTTCTGTCGGTCAGTGCCTCCGTTAGTCGATCCACCAACCACAGTAACCAGATGCCCGAGTAGCCCACCCACAACAAACAGGTACAAGGGTGACCCACCCACAAGAAACAGTTACTGCACCTGGGTATTTTGCTGTGGTGATGGGCAACATGTGTGGGGACTTGAGGGAGGGCAGAGGCCGACTGCACTCTGCCCAGCTGCCAGCTCTTCTGCTGGGGTGCTGAGACCATAGTCCGGCTCAGTAGCCAGAGGAACATGGGGAGTCAACAGGGGTTAACATCGCCTCTGTTAACCCTGAGGCCACGTTAGGAGTTAACTGGGGAGGGGAATTTGTACTCACCCCCTCCTCCTGTTGTCCTGGTGAGGGTAGTGGGAGATCTGGACAGGCTGTCCAGCATCCCGGTAGGTCCAGGCGCAGAGACCACGGTCCCATCTGCGCCGTCTGGCGATTGGTGTCTCCCCTTGTTAGGGTAAGCTGCCGCTGGGGAGAGAGGGTGCTTCGCTCCTCTCCCTGAAACACAGGCTGCCGCTGGGGAGGAAGGACGCCACCTTCAGCTCCCTGGGGTACACACTGCCGCTGGGGGGGGAAGGAGGACACCTTCAGCTCCCTGGGGTTCACACTGCCGCTGGGGGGAAGGACGACACCTCGGCCCCCTGGGGTACACACTGCCACTGGGGAGGAGGGACGCCACCTTCAGCTCCCTGGGGTTCACACTGCCGCTGGGAGGGAAAGGACGACACCTTCGGCCCCCTGTGGTACACACTGCCGCTGGTGGGGAAGTACGTCACCTTCAGCTCCCTGGGGTTCACACTTGCCGCTGGGGGGGAAGGACGACACCTTCGGCCCCCTGGGGTACACACTGTTGCTGGGGGGAAGGATGACACCTTCAGCCCCCTGGGGTACACACTGCCGCTGGGGGGAAAGGACGACACCTTCGGCCCCCTGGGGTACACACTGCCGCTGGGGGGAAGGACGACACCTTCGGCCCCCTGGGGTACACTCTGCCGCTGGGGGAAGGACGACACCTTCAGCTCCCTGGGGTACCACACTGCCGCTGGGGGGAAGGACGACACCTTCAGCTCCCTGGGGTTCACACTGCCGCTGGGGGGGGAAGGACGACACCTTCGGCGCCCTGAAGTTCACACTGCCGCTGGGGGGGGAAGGACGACACCTTTGGCCCCCCTTGGGGTACACACTGCCGCTGGGGAGGAAGGACCACACCTTCGGCCCCCTGGGGTACACACATGCAGCTGAAGGGGAAGGACGACACCTTTCAGCCCCTGGGGTACACACTGCCGCTGGGGGGAAAGGACGACACCTTCGGCCCCCTGGGGTACACACTGCCGCTGGGGGGGAAGGACGACACCTTCGGCCCCCTGGGGGTACACTCTGCCGCTGGGGAGGAAGGGCGACACCTTCAGCTCCCTGGGGTACACCACTGCCGCTGGGGGGGGAAGGACGACACCTTCAGCTCCCTGGGGTTCACACTGCCGCTGGGGGGGAAGGACGACACCTTCGGCGCCCTGAAGTTCACACTGCCGCTGGGGGGGAAGGACGACACCTTTGGCCCCCTGGGGTACACACTGCAGCTGAAGGGGAAGGACGACACCTTCAGCTCCCTGGGGTTCACACTGCCGCTGGGGGGAAGGACGACACCTTCGACCCCCTGGGGTTCACACTGCCGCTGGGGGGAAAAGGACGACACCTTCGGCCCCCTGGGGTACACACTGCTGCTGGGGAGGAAGGACGACACCTTCGGCCCCCTGGGGTACACACTGCCGCTGGGGGGGAAGGACGACACCTTCGGCCCCCTGTAACTCACGTTTTGCTGGGGCGCAGGGACAGAATACTTCGCCATCTCTGCCCGATATTCTGCTTCCTGCTGCAGATACTCCGCCAGTTCTCTCCTCACTTCCGTACAATTTCCTCTGTTAGGTGGGGCCCGTAGATAGCCAACCGCCTCTTCAGCATAGCGTCAAAACCGTACGCGACTATACCAATAGTCCAGTTTTGCTTGGTGTTCCAGGATGCCTGCTCCTCGCACTAGGAAGCCATCCCACCGCTTGCCACCAATGTAACGGATCCCCTTCCGTTAATGGACGCTTCCCTAGCTTGCGCCGAGGACCACAAGCACCGCACTGGACACCACGACCACCGCAGACTCCACAACCGCCGTAGCTTAACTGGAGCCGCGCCGTCTTCCTTCCACCCTGAATGAACCTCCAGCATTCAGGACCGTGTGGGAAAGATCTCTCCTCCAGGGAATATGCAGAGCATAGCAATCCCCAGCGTGATGCAGCAATTCCCTCCAATAACGAGACAAGGCTGCGTTTTGAAGGGTTAGAAAAACATGAACTGAACATGAACTCTTTATTGAGGGCTACCCCGCCCGTATTTATGCAGGTCCCCACAATGCATCATGGTTTCCTCCTCTCTGCCTGGAGACACCCGAAGTGCAATTCAATTATCTCCCAGGACAAAGGGAGATCACCAATACACATGTGGGAACAATAGGAGAGGAATCCCCACCCGAATACACAAAATCCTCCCTTCTGTCTGGGATATAATTATGGATTAACATAACTATCACAGACAGTAAAATTACAGTTTTTAAACATACATAAACTTTTAGGCAAGAGTATCTTGCCGCATTTGTGTGAGGGGAGGCGGGGATCCCAGCGCTATTTAAGTTCGCAGCGGCTCCAGCATGTTGCCGACGGCTAGTCTTGCAAAACTGCTTGGTGCGTCACTTCCGGTTTCAATAGTGTGGTCTGCGGCTCAGGGGCGGTCAGCGTCTGGTCCTTGTACATGGCTTTCGGCGAAATTACCGGTAAGATCGAGAAGGTTTGGGTATTAGGCCAAGGCAGGTCCGCTGCTTGTCAAGTCTCTACTTACCAACTATGTACTGTGCGGGCCGCGGGGTTCGGAGGATTGCTCGTGCATCAGCATAACTCGGTCCCATTCGGCCCTGGTGCAAGCACTCCATCTACTGGGCATGGGTGGTACTGCAATTGAGTGTTGATCTATATAGTGTTAACCTTGTACTGCTGAAACTTCAACATAGGGGCGATGAAGCGGTCAGGGGGGAAGGGAGGGTCGGTTTATGGTATGCTGCGTCTAGTTGCTGTTCCTATATAAATAATGTTTAGCTCATGTGACCCAGGGGTGTTGCCTGGTTTATTGAATGTCAAGCGGCAGTTTGCATATTTTTTCCCTTATAGGTGCTGCATTGCCGCAAGTTCTGGCTTGGTTCCTACAGCAGTAGCTACAGCATAAACCTAAAACACCTTCTTGGCATCAGGGGAAAGTAAGCCTTTTTAAGGGATCATAGAGGGGTCACGAGCATGAATGTAGGGGACAAGGACAAACTTCTAATACTCTGTTCTCCTTCCGTTTAGCTACGTATTTCTTCCAGCAGTCAGCAGGCAGGCTGCAGTCAAGGTATTGTCAAAATGTGGTATTAGACTAAGGCACGTTCCACACTCATTGTGCAGTGGCGACGGAAAAAACAAACAAACAAACAAAAGAAATTAAAAATAAAAAAAATAAAAAAAATTTTTTTCCCTTTGTTTCATGTGTTTACACAGTGGGGTCTGGCACGTTATCAGACGCTAATATCTCTGCATGTCAGCAGGTCCGTCTCTATTATAGTCATGTTGGATACTGTCACGTCTACAGGCAGTATTACGGCTGTATCGTCCACAGTCATGGTTAAGTCCTGTCACGACTACAGGCAATTATACGTCTGTCACGTCTACAGACATAGGTAAATCCTGTCAGGACTACAGGCAATCACACGTCTGTCACGTCTACAGACTAATTTCAGACCTGTCACGACTACAGGCAGTTACACGTGTATCTTATCTTCAGTCATGGTTAAGTCCTGTCACTGCTACAGGTAGTAATATGTCTGTCCAGACACATTTAAGTCCTAGCAGTAGAGTTGAGCGAACACCTGGATGTTCGGCAAACACCTGAATGTTCGGGTTCGAGAAGTTCGGCCGAACTTCCCGGAAATGTTCGGGTTCGGGATCCGAACTCGACCCGAACTTTTTCCCGAACCCGAACCCCATTGAAGTCAATGGGGACCCAAACTTTTTTGCACTAAAAAGGCTGTAAAACAGCCCAGGAAAGGGCTAGAGGGCTGCAAAAGGCAGCAAATGTAGGTAAATCCCCTGCAAACAAACGTGGATAGGGAAATGAATAAAAATAAAAATAAAATAAATAAAAATTAACCAATATCAATTGGAGAGAGTTCCCATAGCAGAGAATCAGGCTTCATGTCATAGCAGAGAATCCGGCTTCATGTCACCCAACACTGGAACAGGCCACTGTCAGATATTTTTAGGCCCCGGCACCCAGACATAGGAGAGGTTCATTCAACTTTGGGTTGCCCCGCAATATAATGGTAAAATTAAAAAAAGAGGATTGAATGAGGAAGTGCCCTGGAGTACAATAATATATGGTTAAGGGGATGTAGTTATAAATGTCTAATCTGCACAAGGGATGGACAGGTCCTTTGGGATCCATGCCTGGTTCATTTTTATGAACGTCAGCTTGTCCACATTGGCTGTAGACAGGCGGCTGCGTTTGTCTGTAATGACGCCCCCTGCCGTGCTGAATACACGTTCAGACAAAACACTGGCCGCCGGGCAGGCCAGCACCTCCAAGGCATAAAAGGCTAGCTCTGGCCACGTGGACAATTTGGAGACCCAGAAGTTGAATGGGGCCAAACCATCAGTCAGTACGTGGAGGGGTGTGCACACGTACTGTTCCACCATGTTAGTGAAATGTTGCCTCCTGCTAACACGTTCCGTATCAGGTGGTGGTGCAGGTAGCTGTGGCGTGTTGACAAAACTTTTCCACATCTCTACCATGCTAACCCTGCCCTCAGAGGAGCTGGCCGTGACACAGCTGCGTTGGCGACTTCTTGCTCCTCCTCTGCCTTCGCCTTGGGCTTCCACTTGTTCCTCTGTGACATTTGGGAATGCTCTCAGTAGCGCGTCTACAAACGTGCGCTTGTACTCGCGCATCTTCCTATCACGCTCCAGTGCAGGAAGTAAGGTGGGCACATTGTCTTTGTACCGGGGATCCAGCAGGGTGGCAACCCAATAGTCCGCACACGTTAAAATGTGGGCAACTCTGCTGTCGTTGCGCAGGCACTGCAGCATGTAGTCGCTCATGTGTGCCAGGCTGCCCAGAGGTAAGGACAAGCTGTCCTCTGTGGGAGGCGTATTGTCATCGTCCTGCGTTTCCCCCCAGCCACGCACCAGTGATGGGCCCGAGCTGCGTTGGGTGCCACCCCGCTGTGAACATGCTTCATCCTCATCCTCCTCCACCTCCTCCTCATCCTCGTCCTCCTCGTCCTCCAGTAGTGGGCCCTGTCTGGCTACATTTGTACCTGGCCTCTGCTGTTGCAAAAAACCTCCCTCTGAGTCACTTCTAAGAGACTGGCCTGAAAGTGCTAAAAATGACCCCTCTTCCTCCTCCTCCTCCTCCTGGGCCACCAACTCATCCATCATCGCCCTAAGTGTTTTCTCAAAGAGACATAGAAGTGGTATTGTAACGCTAATAACGGCGTCATCGCCACTGGCCATGTTGGTGGAGTACTCGAAACAGCGCAACAGGGCACACAGGTCTCGCATGGAGGCCCAGTCATTGGTGATGAAGTGGTGCTGTTCCGCAGTGCGACTGACCCGTGCGTGCTGCAGCTGAAACTCCACTATGGCCTGCTGCTGCTCGCACAGTCTGTCCAGCATGTGCAAGGTGGAGTTCCACCTGGTGGGCACGTCGCATATGAGGCGGTGAGCGGGAAGGCTGAAGTTAACGCTGTAGCGCAGACAGGCGAGCAGCGGCAGGATGTGAACGCCGGAAGCGCGCACAGACGGACCGCACTTTATGCAGCAGCTCTGACATGGCGGGTAGTTGTGAATGAACTTCTGCACCACCAAATTCAAGCACATGCGCCAGGCAAGGGATGTGCGTCAAACCCGACTAGTCCCAGAGCTGCGATGAGATTTCGCCCATTATCGCACACCACCAGGCCGGGCTTGAGGCTCACCGGCAGCCACGTCCTCTCCCAGCACCAGAGAGTCCACTAACACCACCACGACCATGTCTGCGTCCCTTACTAGATGTTTTCTCATTGTTACCGTTCACCACATAAGAAAAAAATTATTTGGCCCAATGTATTGATTCAAATTTCAGCCCTTTTTTTACAGGCACCTAACACTATCTGGCTATCTACTTAGGTACCGTATTACACTAATACAGGCACAGCAGTAACCACAGATTTAGCTGAATATAAAATTGTAGGCCTAGTATTTTGGCGGTGGATGACAGGTATACGTTTACGGACAGAATTAGACTTGGTGATGCGCGGTAAGCGTTTGAAGTTATTGAGAATGACCCTATCTGCACCTTCAATCTAATATACCCTTTTATGGATAGATTTAAACTTGCCTGATACAGCAGAAACCACTGATTAGGGAATTGCTAAGTTGGAATTGTATTCAACCCAGAACAAAAACTGTGCTTTGGCAGACAGCAGACAGTATTACAATTGGCTAGCCACAGCTGAAACACCAGATTTAGGGTACTGCTATTTTGGCAATTGTATTTTACCCCTCAATAAAATAGCAAGCACAGCCAAGCCCCTGATGTAGGATATAGCAAAAAAAAAAACACACTATTGATGGTTAAAAATGGACTTGGTGGCAGCTTGTGCTGGCGCACCACAAGACACAAAATGGCCGCCGATCACCCCAGAAAAAAGTGACTGAAAAACGCTCTGGGCAGCCTTAAAACAGTGAACAATTGAATAGCAGAGGTTGAATGATACACAGCTGTACATCGATCACTTCAGTAAGTAAATCACTGTCTAATCTGGCCCTAACAGCAGCAGCTGCATCCTATCCCTACACTGATCAGAGCAGAGTGACGTGCGGCGCTACGTGACTCCAGCTTAAATAGAGGCTGGGTCACATGCTGCACTGGCCAATCACAGCCATGCCAATAGTAGGCATGGCTGTGATGTCCTCTTGGGGCAAGTAGTATGACGCTTGTTGATTGGCTGCTTTGCAGCCTTTCAAAAAGCGCCAAGAAAGCGCCGAACACCAAACCCGAAACCGGACTTTTTACGAAAATATATACAGTTCGGGTTCGCTTATCCCTACCTAGCAGCTACAAGCAGTAATTGTTACGTTTGTTGAGTCCGCAGTCGTCAAGTCTCAAAACCATAGGCAGTGATTATTATGTTGGTCACGTTAGTCACATGTAAGTCCTGTTATGTTTTCTGGCAGCACGCGGTCACAGGGTTTGGCTGGCCTCTGCACATACTCGCTCACATGAGGCATTTCTTGGAGTGTGGGTGTTGGCTGCACAAGCTAAGAATGTTATGTCTATAGCATTAATCATGTCATATGGATGGTCGAGTTCGACGGGTTCGGCCGAACTTCGGAAAAAAGTTTGAGTTCGGGACCCGAACTTGACCCCGAGCCCGAACCCCAACCCCATTGAAGACAATGGGGACCCAAACTTTTGAGCACTAAAATGGCTGTAAAAATGTCATGGAAAGGGCTAGAGGGCTGCAAATGGCGTCAAAATGTGGTTGAGAGCATGGCAAGTGCTCTGCAAATAAATGTGGATAGGGAAATTACTTTATATAACATAAAATACGTAAAAATAAAAAAATAAAAATCTTGATCTAGGAGGACCAGGTCCATATGGAGTAGGAGGTTGAGGAGGCGGTGGATGTGGCGGTGTAGTTGGAAGCGGCAGTGGAGGAGGAGGTAGCATACACTGGTTTTTGGTTTAAAATTTTATTTTTAAAATTAGGGTACACCCCAAAACATTGGGAAATATAACCTGTGATAACCCGCTCCAGTCATGCTAAACACACGTTCAGACAATACACTGGCTGCAGGGCAGGCCAGCACCTCCAAGAGGTAAAGGGCAAGCTCAGGCCATGTGCCCAATTTAGAGACCCAGAAGTTGCAGGGGCTGACCCCTGTCAGTCAGTTCGTGTAGGCGTGTGCACACTTACTGCCCCAACATGCCGCACGTCCCTGTGATGTTAACGATCCAATTTGATATCTGCTCTATCAACTTTCGATGTTCTTTTATGCGCCTACCATGGTGATCACGGGTGGCGGGGAATCAGGATTCCAGGCCAGAGAGGGAGCGTGAGAAAGAGAGACCACATCTAAGGGTTCCCGTGACCCCCCCCCTCCCGTGTCGGCGATCAATTCTGACCTGCGGTTTGCGGCTTTTACCTGGTGCGGCGGCGGCGGTGGTGCCATCGTGTCCCCATGGGGCTGTGGGGGGGACCCGATGGCATGGAAGACCCGATGGCATGACGAGCCTGTGAGATCCAGCCCCCTGGATCTCACATTCCGGAAGCTGTATGAGTAATACACACAGTATTACTCATACAGCCAATGCATTCCAATTCAGAAGTATTGGAATGCATTGTAAAGGATTAGACCCCCAAAAGTTCAAGTCCCAAAGTGGGACAAAAAATAAAGTAAAAAAAAGTTGAAAAAATAAAGTTTTCCCCCAAAAAAACAAAAACGTCATTTTACCCAAATAAAGTAAAAAAAAAATTGGTAAAAAATAGGGGGAAAAAAAGTATACAAATTAGGTATCGCCGCGTCTGTATCGACCAGCTCTATAAACATATCACATGACCTAACCCCTCAGATGAACACCATAAAAAATAAAAACTGTGCTAAATAAACCATTTTTTGTCACCTTACATAACAAAAAGTACAACAGCAAGCGATCAAAAAGGCGTTTGCCCACCAAAATAGTACCAATCTAACCATCCCACAAAAAATTAGCCTCTACCTAAGATAATCTCCCAAAAACTGAAAAAAACTGGGGCGTGGCCGAGCCAGCATGGAGTGAAGACGCAGGATCACAGTGCTCCTACAAAATCCTGTGATTTATCCTAATTACACCTAGCAGATTCGGGGTTTCTTCAGCCTATTTACTATATATCGGTCCCCCCTATACTCAGGCTCGTGTTGCCTAGGGCTGGATTGCTGTGGAGACTGGCGGGACAGAGGAGAGGAGCGGAGTGACCGGACCTGTGAGGAGTGTGGAGAGAAGCCGGGTCGCGATTTGCCGAATGATACACAGAGCAGGTATGGCTGGTTGGCAGTAGCTGACAACTTACCTGAGACTGCTGCCGATACCTGCTGAAGACTCGTGTTCGGCGGCTGAGGCGGGAAGAGGCCGCGCGGCGGGCGCCATCTTGCCAGCGGTGTGTGAGTGGTGGCGCTTCTCTCTGATCCAGCAGACAGAGTGAGACCGCGAATCGCTCAATATCTCCCTCCGATACTAACTCCACTATTTTCCTGAAGCCCTGCAGAGAGAATCCTACTAGGAGTTCTTTTATATGAAAGTAGCAGAATTTAATACAGTATATTTGAAAGTTTAGAAGTGGCGTTGGAGTGCTTATCCCCCCCCCCCCCCCCCCCCCGACAAGACATGTCGGATTGAATAAAGCCTCATATTGAGTTGCTGCATGAGTGACATTCCCCAGCAGGACTTTAAAGTTTCTGTGGATTATTTCTATGGGCCGCAAAACTTCTTCTGTGGCTCCATCTGCTGTTAAACGTTTCATGGATGCCATGAGTCAGACAGAGCAGGAAAGTGAGGGGTCTCCTGTCCCTGGTACCTCTGCTGATGCCTCTCAAATTATGAAAGCTATTGCTGATTGTCAAGCCGCTCTTACATCAAAGATAGACCATCTACAGTCTGACCTTAGCTGTTTGCGACATGATTTTGACAAAATTCGTGAAAGAACATCTGCAGTGGAGCAGAGAGTGAGTGATGTGGAAGATGCGTCCAGGGCAGTTGGGAATGACACCAGGCAGCTGCTGCAACAGGTTCAGAGCCTGCAAGCCAGGGCGGAGGACGCTGAGAACCGCAATAGACGTAATAACATCCGTATCCTGGGCTTACCGGAGCGAGCGGAGGGGTCTACCCCTGAAATTTTTGCGGAACAACTCATAAAGGAAGTGTTACATCCCATCTCTCTTTCCAGCTGCTTTGTTATAGAGAGGGCACATAGGATTCCAACCAGGCCCTTACCGCCGGGATCCCCTGCTAGACCTTTCATCATGAAGATCCTGAACTATAGAGACAGAGACGCTATTTTGCTAGCTGCTCGGCAGAAGGGGAATGTCAGCTATGAGAATGTCCGTTTGTCCTTTTACCCGGACTTTACTGCAGAGGTCCAGAAGAAAAGGAAGCAGTTTACTGAGGTCCGAGCGCAGCTGAGGGACAAAAATGTGAAATATGCCATGATCTATCCTTCTCGCTTGAGGGTGCAGGATGGTGAAACGGTCCGTTTCTTTAGTACTCCTGAAGAGGCTACTGAATGGATTGAGAGAAACCTAAATGCAAGGCCTCATCGCTGATGGACTTTGCTATAGCGATGGCAGTTGGAGCAAATAATACCTGTTTAAATGTTAAATTGCTTTACTGGCGGGATGGTTGGGGGAGGGGGGGAGTACTTGGGTTTTAATGCACCTCTATTACTCCTGTTAGAATCCCTGTTTCTTTGACTTTGTCAATTGATCAGAAGTTTAACCCCATATAGGTATGGTAGGTGGCAACACCCTGTATGACTATGCACTGTTATAGGTAGACTTATATACTTGCGTTCTACCACTAAAGTACCTGTATGGTACACGTGTTCTGATGAGTTAGGGTAGGTTATCGTACCCAGGAGTTGTGAGTTTGGGGTATCAAGCTCAACCATGTTAGGTAGGTTTGGGCAGGGTGGGTTGGGGAGGTGGGAAGTGGGGGGGCTAGAGAGAGTATCTCTGTTGGGGGGTTCTTTGATGTGGTTTGTGTGTATGCGTGAATGTGCCTTCATTGGTCGGAGAGTATGGAGATGTTATCTTTGGAAGGATAAATGGCGGTAATTAAGCTACTTTCATGGAATGTTAGGGGTCTTAATGATAAGATTAAAAGGTCTTTGGTATTCAATTATTTGAAGAGGTACAATCCTGACATAATGTTATTACAGGAAACGCACCTACAAGGTCAGAAAGTGCTAGCTTTGCGGCGTCCATGGATAGGCCCCACATATCATGCGGTTTACTCAAATCATGCTAGAGGTGTATCTATTTTGATCGCTAAAAGTCTCCCGTTTCAAATATTGTCTGTACAGCTGGACCCTTATGGTAGATATGTGATTTTACATGCTTGTGTCAGAGGCCTGCAGTACCTATTTGTGGGAGTATGTATTCCTCCGCCTTTCCGCAGGGAAGTCCTAGATTTAATTACAGCTAAAATAGCAGGATTTCCAGCATTGCCTTATATTAATATGGGTGACTACAATGCCACTTTAGATCCTATACGGGACAGAAGGGTTTCTCAGGCCTCACACAGCAATGTCCTGTTACATTGGGCTAGTACCTATGATTTAGTGGAAGCATGGCGCTATTTACACCCCATAGATGCGCAATTTTCGTGCTATTCAGCTTCTACTGGCTCACTTTCTCGCATAGATTTAGCCTTTGTCAGCAGGGATTTATCCCCTTATATCAAGTCCAGTGATTATCTACCGAGAGGGGTGTCAGATCATGCCCCCCTCCTTCTGATACTGTCACAGCCGCTGGCTTCGACTGATAAGCAGTGGCGGTTAAACCCTATGTGGCTCGAGGTATTACCTGTGGTGAGCGAGAGTATAGATACAATGGGAAATTACTGGGCAGAGAATGAAGGATCTACGAATCCTCTGGTAGAATGGAATGCTTTTAAGTCAGTAATGAGGGGAGCTTTAATTGCGGCTATTGCAACTCACAGAAAGGAGCTAAATATCAAAAGGATGAAACTAGAGACGGAGTTAGCTGATAAAGAGAGGTCATTTGTACTAGATCCATGCCCTGAGAAGCAAACTCTGTGGCTTGATGCGCAGCGTAGATTTACTTTACATCTAACTGAATATACTGAGAAGAAACTTTTAAATCAGAAACAAACTATTTTTTCAGATGGTGATAAGTGTGGCAGGGCTTTGGCGTACTTGACTAGATCTGAGACTCAGCAAACAGTGGTAGCGGGAGTGCTGAATGATCAGGGGCTATTGTTAAGGGAACCTAGAGATGTCTGCCGCCGGTTCGCCTCCTGTTATGGGACATTATATGCCCTCAAGATCACGTGTACCTCGGAGGAAATTGCCAATTTCTTAGCAGGTATGGAGATTCCTTCTTTAGACAGGGATGACGGGGTGGCCCTGGCGGCAGACATATCTGACCTGAAGATTGAAATGGCCATTAGTTCCTTAGCAACTAAGAAAACCCCGGGACCCGATGGATTTCCTGCGGAATGGTATAAGAGATTTTCTAAAGACCTGGTTAGCAGATTTGGGAAGCTGTTGAGGTATGCGCTGGAAAGTGGTTCGTTGCTTCCGTCTTTCCTGGAGGCAACGATAGTGGTGATTCATAAATCCGGGAAGCCATCTGACCAGTGTAGCTCTTATCGGCCTATCTCACTTCTGAATCTTGACGTTAAAATTTTTGCGAAGATATTGGCGCTAAGATTAAGGGGGGTAATTCTCTCCTTGGTTGGGGTAGATCAATCGGGGTTTATGCCAGGGAAAACCACAGATATTAATTTAAGGCGATTGTTCACAAACCTTCAGGTCAACCATGATAATAGAGGCATGAGAGCTCTGGCGTCCCTAGACAATGAAAAAGCTTTTGATTCAGTAGAATGGGAATTTATGTGGGCTGTACTGACTCGAATGGGCTTTCCGGAGAAATTTTTGAGCTGGCTGCAAATGCTCTATAGATCCCCGTCGGCGAGAGTCAGGGTAAATGGATACACATCAGACTCCTTCCCTTTGGGTAGAGGTACTAGACAGGGTTGCCCGCTCTCCCCCCTACTATTCGCATTAATTATGAAACCTTTATCGATACTCATATCCTCTAACTCAGGTATAGAAGGCTGGGAAATAGCTGGAATATCAGAAAAGCTTTCATTATATGCTGATGACATGCTGGTATACCTGGCGGATACAGGGAAGTCCCTAGATACCCTTTTAAGCGTAGTTGATCAATTTGGTGGCTTCTCAGGTCTCCGTGTAAACTCTAGTCTCTGTCTGGTTGATGACGTTGACCCAGCTTGATGACGTTGAACAACAGGCTTCAGATTGTGGAGCAATTTACATATTTGGGGATTATTGTTCATAGAGAGGTGGCAAAATTTTATGATTTGAATATTGTTCCTACAATGCAATCCATTACTCGAAAGCTGGAGGCTTGGGAAAATCTCCCCTTAACTCTGATCGGGCGTATCAATGTGGTAAAAATGATTCTTCTCCCAAAACTGTTATACTTGTATAGGGCTGCTCCAGTGTTAATTCCCAAGAGACATTTTGCTACCCTAGATAGAGTAATTGCTCCCTTTCTATGGAACAAGTCTTCTCCCAGAATAGCGAGATCCACCCTCCAGGCATCTTACCTGCGGGGGGGTCTTGCCTTACCAAACTTATACATGTACTATGTAGCGGTGCAGCTAAGTTATGTGGCGTGGTGGGTACGGGCTGACTCGGGGAACCCGGCGGTAGTGTTCGAAGCAGCTTTGTTGGGGTCCTATGAGGCACTTACGAACTTGGCATATAGGAGGGGGGCTAGGTCTGCAGTGCATTACACCCAATCGATGGCAGCTGCAGTGCAGATATGGGTAAAATGGGGCCAGAGGGGTAATCCTGAAGAGAGTGATATTACTTGGTCGCCATATTTGCCGTTGTGGAGAAACAGAGTGCTTCTGGAGCTGTTCTCACTACTAGAGTTTGAATTTTGGCCCCAGAAGGGGATACGTTATCTTACTCAACTGTATGACAAGGGCCTCTTTAGATCCTTTAGTAGTTTGAAGCAAGAATTTAATTAGCCTCAGCATTGTTTATACAGATATTTTCAACTTAGGCATGCCTGTCAGGCTCAGTTTGGTAGAGAACCTTTAAAGTTGGAGTGTAGTCCAGTGGAGGCAGCGATTAGGAGGGTTCCCTTGGTCAAACCAGTGTCGACTTTTTATGCGTCGCTGATGGCGCTGCAGGCCTCCCCTCTGGATAAGGCTTTTGTCAGATGGAAAAGAGACATCGAAGGTTTGGAAGATGCACATGTTAAAGAATCTAGTTGTACATGGAGATCTACGGTGGTGAGTGCTAGGGATCAGTTGATTCAAGTTAAGTGGCTCCATAGGATTTATTATACTCCTGTGAGGTTATTTAAAATGGGTAAATTGCCAAACCCTCATTGCACAAGATGTGGACATGAAAATGGTTCCCTTATACACATGGTGTGGCAGTGTCTGACTATTCATGGCTTCTGGGAGGAGATTCATGCGTATATTAATGATAAACTGGGCTTTCCTAATGTTTGTACTGAGCTTACTAGTTTGTTGGGGGTAGCCAATGAGGTTGTTCCCACCAAATTTGGTAGAAAACTTTACAGAATACTCTTATACTATGCTAGGAAAACTATCCTTCTCAATTGGAAACCTCCTAAGAATCCTACTATGCAACAATGGGTACATCTAATTCATGCGGATCTTGGATTATATAAGTTCGTATATGAGAAAAGAGGGACCCCTGATCGCTTCATGAAGATATGGGACCCTTGGATTGGAGCCCAGACTCTGGTGCCATAGATGACGGAGTAACTGTTCCGACCAATGAGGGTGGTGTGAATGTGTGTGTGTATGGGTGGTACTTCTAATTATCCTCAGGTAAAGTAGGTTGGGGAATATTTATACTGAACTTGATATTTGCTTCTGACCTCCACTTGGGTCATGAGGAGCAGTTATGATTGATCCCATGTATTTGATTTGTACTGGACTCAAATGACGATTGTCTGTATTGTAGTGTTTGTTATGCTTTCTACAAATTTAATAAAATAAAAGATACTATTAAAAAAAAACTGAAAAAACTATGGCTCTCAGAATATGGAGACACTAAAACATCATTTTTTTTTGTTTTAAAAAAGCTGTTATTGTGCATTTTGCACAATAACAGCTGTTTCAAAACAAAAAAGTATACATATTTGGTATCGCCACGTTCGTATCGAACGGCTCTATAAAGATATCACATGACCTAACCCCTCGAATGAACACCATAAAAAATAAAAACTGTGCTAAATAAACCATTTTTTGTCACCTTACATCACAAAAAGTGTAATAGCAAGCGATCAAAAAGTCATATGCACCCCAAAATAGTACCAATCAAAACCATCATCTCACCCCGCAAAAAATTAGACCCTACGTAAGATAATCTCCCAAAAACTGAAAAACTATGGCTCTCAGAATATGGAGACACTAAAACATGATTTTTTTTTTGTTTCAAAAATTATATTATTGTGTAAAACTTACATAAATAAAAAAAAGTATACATATTAGGTATCGCCGCATCCGTATCGACCGGCTCTATAAAAATATCACATGACCTAACCACAAAAAGTGTAATAGCAAGCGATCAAAAAGTCACACGCACCCCAAAATAGTGCCAATAAAACCGTCATCTCATCCCGCAAAAATCTTACCCTACCCAAGGTAATCGCCCAAAAACTGAAAAAATGATGGCTCTCAGACTATGGAAACACTAAAACATGATTTTTTTTGCTTCAAAAATGAAATCATTGTGTAAAACTTACATAAATAAAAAATAAATATACATATTAGGTATCGCCGCGTCCATATCGACCGGCTCTATAAAAATATCTTATGACCTAACCCCTCAGATGAACACCGTAAAAAATGTAAAATAAAAACTCTGCTAAATAAACCATTTTTTGTCACCTTACATCACAAAAAGTGTAATAGCAAGCGATCAAAAAGTTACACGCACCCCAAAATAGTGCCAATAAAACCGTCATCTCATCCCACAAAAACCATACCCTACCCAAGGTAATCGCCCAAAAACTGAAAAAATTAAGTCTCTCAGACTATGTAAACACTAAGGCTAGGTCTACACGACGACATTTGTTGCGCGACATTTTGTTGCACTAATGTCGCGCGACAATTTTTATAATGGCAGTCTATGGTGTCGCACTGCAACATGAAACATGCTGCGACTGCGACGCAACAGTCGCAGAAAATCCATCGAGTTGGATTTTTCTGCGACTGTTGCGTCGCAGTCGCAGCATGTTGCATGTTGCAGTGCGACACCATAGACTGCCATTATAAAAATTGTCGCGCGACATTAGTGCAACAAAATGTTGCGCGACAAATGTTGCGCCCTATCTGTCGTGCGACTTATTGTTGCGCGACAAATGTCGTCGTGTAGACCTAGCCTAAAACATGATTTTTTTGCTTCAAAAAAGAAATCATTGTGTAAAACTTACATAAATAAAAAAAAGTATACATATTAGGTATCGCCGCATCCGTGACAACCTGGTCTATAAAAATTATTTCTTGTTATCTTGCCTCACAAAAAGTGTAATATAGAGCAACCAAAAATCATTTGTACCCTAAACTAGTACCAACAATACTGCCACCCTATCCCGTAGTTTCTAAAATAGGGCCACTTTTTTGGAGTTTCTACTCTAGGGGTGCATCAGGGGGGCTTCAAATAGGACATGGTGTAAAAAAAAACAGTCCAGCAAAATCTGCCTTCCAAAAACCGTATGGCATTCCTTTCCTTCTGCGCCCTGCCGTGTGCCCGTACAGTAGTTTACGACCACATATGGGGTGTTTCTGTAAACTACAGAATCAGGGCCATAAATATGGCATTCTTTTCCTTCTGCGCCCTGCCATGTGCCCGTAGAGCTGTATACGACCACATATGGGGTGTTTTTGTAAACTACAGAATCAAATATTGAGTTTTGTTTGGCTGTTAACCCTTGCTTTGTTACTGGGAAAAATTTATTAAAATGGAAAATTTGCCCAAAAATTGAAATTCTGAAATTTCATCTCCATTTGCCAATAACTCTTGTGGAACACCTAAAGGGTTAACGACGTTTTTAAAATCTGTTTTGAATACTTTGAGGGGTTTAGTTTCTTAGATGGGGTCATTTTTATGGAGTTTCTACTCTAGGGTTGCATCAGGGGGGCTTCAAATGGGACATGGTATAAAAATAAATAGTCAAGCAAAATCTGCCTTCCAAAAACCGTATGGCATTCCTTTCCTTCTGCGCCCTGCCGTGTGCCCGTACAGTAATTTACAACCACATATGGGTTGTTTCTGTAAACTACAGAATCAGGGCCGTAAATATTGAGTTTGGTTTGGCTGTTAACCCTTGCTTTGTAACTGAAAAAAAATTATTAAAATGGGAAATCGGCCAAAAAAGTGAAATTTTTAAATTGTATCTCTATTTTCCATTAATTCTTGTGGAACACCTAAAGGGTTAACAACATTTGTAAAATCAGTTTTGAATACCTTGAGGGGTGTAGTTTCTTAGATGGGGTCACTTTTATTGAGTTTTTACTCTAGGGGTGCATCAGGGGGGCTTTAAATGGGACATGGTGTCCAAAAAATCCAGTCCAGCAAAATTTGCCTTCCAAAAACCGTATGGCATTCCTTTCCTTCTGCGCCCTGCCGTGTGCCCGTACAGTAGTTTACGACCACATATGGGGTGTTTCTGTAAACTACAGAATCAGGGCCATAAATATTGAGTTTGGTTTGGCTGTTAACCCTTGCTTTGTAACTGGAAAAAAAATATTAATATGGAAAATCTGCCAAAAAAGTGAAATTTTTAAATTGTATCTCTATTATCCATTAATTCTTGTGGAACACCTAAAGGGTTAAAAAAAAGTTTGTAAAATCTGTTTTGAATACCTTGAGGGGTTTAGTTCATAGAATGGGGTCATTTTCTGGGTGGTTTCTATTATGTAAGCCTCGCAAAGTGACTTCAGACCTGAACTGGTCCCTAAAAATTGGGTTTTTGAAAATTTCTGAAAAATTTCAAGATTTGCTTCTAAACTTCTAAGCCTTGTAACATCCCCAAAAAATTTAATATCATTCCCAAAATGATCCAAACATTAAGTAGACATATGGGGAATATAAAGTAATAACTATTCTAAGATGTATTACTATGTATTATAGAAGTAGAGAAATTGAAACTTTTTCAAATGAAAGAACAAAAAAATAACTCGGATAGTAGCCACTTGGGAATGACTGGCCGGAAACCCTACGAAATGATCTTTCTTCCTCCTCCTTCACCTATGCCATATCCTCTTCCATCATCGCCAGGAGCGTTTTTTCAAGGAGGCATAGAAATGGGATAGTAACGCTGAGAACGGCGTTATCGGCACTGGCCATGTTGGTGGAGTACTCGAAACAGCGCAACGAGGAACACTGGTCTCGCATGGAGGCCCAATCATTGGTGGTGAAGTGGTGCTATTCAGCCGAGCGATTCACCCGTGCGTGCTACAGCTGAAACTCCACTATCGCCTGCTGCTGCTCGCACAGTCTGGCCAGCATGTGCAAGGTGGAGTTCCACCTTGTGGGCACGTCGCATATGAGGCGGTGAGTGGGAAGGCCGAAGTTACGCTGCAGCGCTGACAGGCGAGCAGCAACAGGGTGAGAACGCCGAAAGCACGCACAGACGGCCCGCACTTTATGCAGCAGCTCTGACATGGGGTAATTTTTATGGAATCTCTGCACCACCAAATTCAGCACATGCGCCAGGCAAGGGATGTACGTCAAATCGGCTAGTCCCAGAGCTGCTACGAGATTTCGCCCATTATGACACACCACCAGGCCGGGCTTGAGGCTGACTGGCACAAACCACTCATCGGTCTGTTGTTCAAGGCCCGTCCACAGCTCCTGCGTGGTGTGGGGTTTGTCCCCCAAACAGATACGTTTTAAAACTGCCTACTGTCGTTTACCCCTGGCTGTGCTAAATTTGGTGGTGAAGGTGTTGCGCTGACCGGATGAGAAACTGGATAGAGGATGAGGAAGCAGAGTAGGAGGAGGAAGCAACAGGAGGCAAACCGAAGCGCCCTGCAATCCTCGGTGGTGGAAGGACATGAGCCAAACTGCTATTCGCCTCAGGCCCAGCCGCCACTGCATTTACCCAGTGTGCTGTTATGAAGATATAACGGCCCTGACCGTGCTTACTGGTCCACGTATCCATAGTCAGGTGCACCTTGCCACAGATGGCGTTGCGCAGTGCAAACCTGATTTTGTCTCCTACTTGGTTGCGCAGGGAAGGAATGGCTCGCCTTGAAAAGTAGTGGCGGCTGGGCACGACGTACTGTGGGACAGCTACCGCCATCAGGCCTTTAAAACTATCCGTCTCCACCAGACGGAATGACAGCATTTCAAAGGCCAGTAATTTTGAAATGCTGGCATTTAGGGCTAGGGATCGCAGGTGGGTAGGGGGTACTTCCTCTTCCTCTCCAGCGTTTGGGAGATGGAGAGCTGAACGCTTCCATGGGACATTGTGGAGATGAATGGTGACCCAGGTGATGGTGTTGCTGGAAGATCCTCTGTTTGCGGGGTGGCAGGTGCCACTGTCACTCCAGAGGTGGATGAAGAGGCCGAGACTGCAGCAGAAGAGGAAGCAGGAGGAGCCAGAGACCTTTCTTGGTTTTTGAGGTGTCTACTCCACTGCAGCTCGTGCTTTGCACTTAAATGCCTGGTCATGCAGGTTGTGCTCAGGTTGAGAACGTTTATGCCTCTCTTCAGGCTCTGATTGCACAACGTGCAAACCACTCGTGTCTTGTCGTCAGCACATTGTCTGAAGAACTGCCACGCCAGGGAACTCCTTGGAGATTGCTTTGGTGTGCTCGGTCCCTTGCTGCGGTGGGCAGTAGCAGGTGTACTGTCTAGAGGGCGGCCGCTCCGCTTTTGCACCCTGCTCCCTCTTCTGCTGTGCTGGTGGCTCTGTGTGACCACCGCCTCTTCCTCCGAACTACATAGGTCACTCACATGACCTTGATTCCATGTGGAGTCAAGGACCTCATCGTCCTCCACATCATCTTCCACCCAGTTTTCACCCCTGCCTTCCTTGTCGGTCTGCACACTTTTGAAAGCCCCAGCAGTGGGCACCTGTGTTTCGTCATCATCATCCGAGACGTGCTGCGATGGTCCTCCCATGTGCTCATCTTGAAATATAAGTGGTTGGGCATCGGTGCACTCAATCTCTTCCACTTCTGGGGCAGGGTTAGGTGGATGGCCCTGGGAAACCCTGCTAACAGAGTCATCAAAAAGCAGAAGAGACTGCTGCATGACTTGGGGCTCAGACTGCTTGGCTGATTTGCAAGGGGGTGAGGTGAAAGACTGATGGACATTGGCTGCAGGTGCCAACTGTGGTCTTTCAGCAGGAGACTGGGTGGAAGACAATGTGAAGGAACTGGATCCACTGTCAGCAACCCAATCTACTATCGCCTGTACTTGTTCAGCCCTCACCATTCGTAGAGCCGCATTAGGCCCGACCAAATACCGCTGCAGGTTCTGTTGCCTACTCGCACCTGAGGAAGGGTTTTCACTTGTGCGTATAGCTGACTTAGATCGACCACGTCCTCTCTCTGCAACAGGAGCTCGACCAGCAGCACCACGACCTGGACCACTTCCCTTATTTAAGTGCTCTCCTCAAATTTCTCAAATTTAGGAACCTAAATGGTTGTTTAATTAATAGTACAAAAGAATGACAGTATGTAAAGGGTGTATCTCACACGGCCTGAACCAGACTAGGCCTCAATTAAAGATTTCTTTGCCCAAAATGGCTGTATTTCAAATGCCTGAATCAAACCCCTGTATGTAAAGGGTGTATCTCACAATGACATATGCAGCAAAGGCTGCCAAATAAACTTTTTTTGCCCAAACGGGTGTTTGTTTAATAACTCAATATGGCAGCAGTATATAACGCAGGAATTTCAAACCTGCTTATGCTGCAAGGCCTGAAATATTGTGTATTTTGCCCCACAAAGGGTGTTTTATTAATTGAAAGAATATAAGCCCTGTATATACTGTACAGGGTGCATCTCACACGGCCTGACCCACTGTAGGCCTGAATTAAAGATTTATTTGCCCAAAATGGCTGTATTTCAAATGCCTGAATCAAACCCCTATATGTAAAAGGTGTATTTCACACGGCCTGAACCAGACTAGGCCTCAATAAAAGATTTCTTTGCCCAAAATGGCTGTATTTCAAATGCTTGAATCAAACCCCTGTATGTAAAGGGTGTATCTCACACTGCCTGAATCACTGTAGGCCTGAATTAAATATTGGTTCATCAATTGGCGGTATTTCAAATCTCTGAATCTAACCGAAATGTATTAAGGGTGTATCTCACAATGACATATGCAGCAAAGGCTGCCAACTAAATTTGTTTTGCCCAAACGAGTGTTTGTTTAATAACTGAATTTGACAGCAGTATATAAGCCTGTAATTTCACACGTGCTGATGCCGCAAGGCCTGAAAATTGTGTTTTTTGGCCAAAAAAGTGTATTTTTAAAACCCCAGAAAATGATGGGTGTATTTCTAGCTTAAATTGCACACTGACTTATCCAGATGTTGTATATTGCAAAAAAAAAAATAATTTTCAATGTCCCAAAAGCTCAGATGCAGTGCTGGTGCACTCACTGAGCTTGCATAAAATGACCGCCGCCCACCTAACTGACTTATTAAAGTTATTTTTTTTCGGTCACTGGGCTCAGGGCAGGATAAAAAAAATTTGTGCCCTGCACCCACAAAACACAATGTATGTAGATCGCTGAGTTAGATTCTGATTTAAGGCAAAAAGTCTCTCCTATTCTCTCCCTGAAATCACCAGCAGCATCCTCTCCCTACACTAAGCACAGCAGAGTGACGTGCAGCGCTAGGTGACTCCAGCTTATATAGAGGCTGGGTCACATGCTACACTGGCCAATCACAGCCATGCCATTAGTAGGTATGGCTGTGATGACTTCTAAGGTCAGACAGTTAACAGCTTGTTGATTGGCTGCTCTGCAGCCTTTCAAAAAGCGCCAAGAAAGTGCCGAACACCGAACCCGAACTTTTACTGAAATGTTCGGGTCCGGGGTCCAAAAATCTTAAAGTTCGATACGAACCTGAACTTTACAGTTCGGGTTTGCTCAACCCTAGTTATGGTCAATGAGCAGAGTAAAAAAGCAAAAATAAAAAGTTATGTAAAAAGGCCTTTTTTTTTACTCAGTTATGTGGAAGTAAACTCAGCTATCTCATAGCATGAAACATTGTGGTATTTACTATAAAGTAAAATAGCACATAATGTACGTTCAATCTGCATATGATTTTTACTGTTGATTATATACTGTTTGATCTTGAAGGTGTGAAGTTACTGGCAATAAGCTGTGCATTAAAAGTTTACTTTGTTTAACAGTAGTTCAAAAGTTATAAATTAGTATTAACTTCTTAAAGGGATTATCCGGATTCAGAGCTCAACCCGGACATAAGCTCCTCTTCACTCATTTACCATGTCTGAGTGAAGCATTAATTGCATTTCTTGCTCCAATGCTTCTCCTTGCCCCACACTGCATAGTGCAGGACAAGAGCTGTTTGTTTATGTGCCCAGCTTTTTCTCAGTATAGTAGGTGGAGTCGTCCGCCTAGCAGTGATCCCGGTGACATCACCCGCACTAATGGTTAGTCTTTATCCTGTAAAACTGCCTAGAGCAGTGCTAAAGACTGCCCATCTGTGACGGTGACGGCACAGGCTCACTGCTATGCAGAAG
Organism: Bufo bufo; assembly: GCF_905171765.1. NCBI lineage: Eukaryota > Metazoa > Chordata > Amphibia > Anura > Bufonidae > Bufo > Bufo bufo. Next base: position 85,459,153 of record NC_053389.1, read on the forward strand.
TCTCCGCCTAGCATAACCATGTAAAGCTCGGTACTTCACGGTTAGTGAAGGAAAAGCCCTTGCATCGCACAGGGCATGAGGGAGCATCGGAGCAAAAAAAGCCGCGATACTCCACTCAGATATCCGGGTTGAGCTCTGAACCCGGACAATCCCTTTAAGAAGTTAATGCTAATTGTTTACTTTTTATACTACCGCTAAATAAAGTAAACTTTCAATGCCCATTTCATTGCCAGTAACTTCACACCTTCAAGATCAAACAGTACATAATCAACAGAGAAAAATCATATGCAGATTGAACATACAGTATGTGCTATTTTCCGCAGTCCCGTGTTTGCATTTTTACTTTATAGTAAATGTCACAATGTTTCATGCTGAGAGATAGCTGAGTTTAAGTAGTACTTCAATAACTGGCCCAGCAGGCATTTCTTGGAAATTCAGTACTTAATATGGAAAAAAGTTGTTCAGAATGATTATGTATTTTAACACTTCATTATTAACATTTTACTGCCCTTAAAGGGAACCTGTCATGTGGATATTTGATTATAATCTAACTAATTATATACAATCATTAACTACTAAAAAATACCTTAGATGTATTCACTTACTGGTGTGACAGATGGTTACCTCATAATATACACACAAAGATGCCACATGCCGCATGCTAATGAGCTGATTTGAGTCCAGCGTGATGTCAGTAAGTCCAGCGTTTTTTTAAATTCAGAGCTATAGCCACTCCCCTGCCCACCTGCTGCTGATTCATATGGAAAATAACTGTCAATCAGCAGCAGGTAGGCGGGAAGAGTCAGGAGCTCATGAATATTCTGGACTCATTATTATGAGCTGGAGCTTTTCAATACAAGATGTTGGCAGATTGACTGGGTCAATTAAAGAAAGTGACCCAGCATTTTGCTAAGAGAATCAGTCACATATTTATGTTGCCCTTAGTTAGGACACCATAAAACTGGTGACAGATTCCCTTTAAACCAGCTTAAGACCACTTAGACTCATTAGGGGACATTTATCAAGACTGGTGTTCCCATACCAGAAAACCAATTCTACGCTAGCCAGGAGATGACGTAGACGAGCTATAACTTACTCAAAATTACTGGTGCAAGTCATAGCAAATAAGGCGGGCGATGGGAAGCTTTGTTCCCTCCTTCTAAGCCTCTCCCCTTTTCTAGACTGGTGAGAAGCTGAAAAAGTCACAAATTATGGTAGGAATATAGCGTGCACCATAATTTGCGACTTTGTTTATGGTAGAACAGTGGCAAGAAAGCTTTAATAAATGTCCCCCATTATATTCTATGCAAAAAAAAAGATAAAAAGGATACAGCACCCTGGGTCCAGTAGAGGTCCGAAACATGCCAAAGTGGGAGCTGAGTCAAAACCAGTCCCTAAGTAATAATCCAATTGGAGAGGAGGGCAGCACTCGTAGTTGCAAGTGATAAAATATGAAGCCTTTATTCCATGTACAGCAATCCAGATGATGCTGCGTTTCGGATTGTTATTAGCTTTTTTTTTAAAGCAGGCATACACCTGTATAGCAACCTGCTTAAATACCCCTAAAAAGTGATATTGGTGACACAGGAAGTGGTCCTTGAGTTCACCTGAATGAACGTGTACAAACATATAATAGTGAGTCAACATTAGTATGTGAACCATAGAAGATTGCAGTGAGATAATGAGGGTAGATTTATCAAAACTGGAGTAAAGGAAAACAGGCTTAGTAACCCATATCAACCAATCAGATTCCATTTTACAGAGGTCCTTTGGAATCTGATTGGTTGCTATGGGCAACTAAGCCTGTTTTCCTTTACTCCTATTTTGATAAATCTCCCCCAATGTCTGCTTAAATTTGTATTTACGATAACACTTGCAGGGGCGTAGCTAGAAATGCATGGGCCCCATAGCAAAAAAATGTATGCCCCCCCCGTGCCATCCACAGATCCCCCCTCCCCTAAACAGTGCCATCCACAGATCCCCCCCTAAACAGTGCCATCCACAGATCCCCCCCTAAACAGTGCCATCCACAGATCCCCCCTCCCCTAAACAGTGCCATCCACAGATCCCCCCTAAACAGTGCCATCCACAGATCCCCCCTAAACAGTGCCATCCACAGATCCCCCCTAAACAGTGCCATCCACAGATCCCCCCCCTAAACAGTGCCATCCACAGATCCCCCCCTAAACAGTGCCATCCACAGATCCCCCCCTAAACAGTGCCATCCACAGATCCCCCCTAAACAGTGCCATCCACAGATCTCCCCCCTAAACAGTGCAATCCACAGATCCCCCCTCCCCTAAACAGTGCCATCCACAGATCCCCCCCGCCCTCATAACAGTGCCATCCACAGATCCCCCTCCACGCCGCTCACAGCAGTATATTTATAAACTAATCAGTAACTACTTTAACTTTAATCATTGCTCATTGCTGAGCTCTTTACTTGGATTTTTTTGATATCTTACTCTGTCTTAGCTCCTCCGGTAATAGCAGGCAGTGCGGGGGGCGGCGCTCACTCACTGACGTCACGCGCCTGCGCCGCCTAGTGGGAGGAGAAGGCGCGTGACGTCAGTGAGTGAGCGCCGCCCCCGCACTGCCTGCTGTTACCGGAGGAGCCTACAGAGTAAGATATCCAAAAAATCCAAGTGAAGAGCTCAGCAATGAGCAATTATTAAAGTTAAAGTAGTTACTGATTAGTTTATAAATATACTGCTGTGAGCGGCGGGGCCCGGTATAGTCTAACCCCCAGGCAAGCGTCCCTGTTACCATGGGAACGCCTGGGGGTTAGAATATACCATCGGATTTGAGTTTTTACAATCAGCCTCGGACCGCCTGCGTCACGCCAACTACACTAGTCTAGTGTAGTGGGCGGGCGGTCCGCGGCTCGGGCCTGGCTGCCTGTGTGTAGTGTGTGTGGAAATTAAAAAAATAAAAATCAACAGAAGTCGGCACGGACGGGCCCCCAGTGGCGTAGGGCCCCATAGCCACTGCTATGGTTGCTATGGCGATCCCTACGCCACTAGATAACAGTACTTAAAGGTAAGGAGAATACTTTACTGCACATGTCCAAAGCTAGATCGAACGAGACGTCATCGGGTCATCACATTCTCCCCCACTTCTGGTTTTGGAGAGGAGACAATAGTTGTGCATGCAGGACTTTTGTCTCCGCTTCAAAAATCTTCTTCTGAGCCGAAACCTAACGGACCCAATTATAGTCTATGGGGCCCGTGGGCTCCGTTCGGCTCAGTTATGTGCCGAATCCGTCCTTTCTGTTTTCCTGCCCTGTTTACGGAAAGGCTGAATGGTGATGTGAATGAAGCCTAACTCAGGTATACATGCCTAGCTCTAATAAACTAGCAAATAAAATAAAAATATATGACAGTTACACTTTATATCAGTTTATCAGGCTTACCATGGCCACTACACTCCGAACTGGGGAGAGTGGTGTAAAAATTAAAAATGTTACATCATTTTGTGCAAAAAAGTCCAAAAAGTTGCAAAGCCCTATTTTTTGTTCTTTCACTTTTTGAATAATAGGGGTTAAGGGGTTACTAAATAACACTACCAAGATTGGCAATATTGAGTGTAATATGGCTAACTGCCTGATTTAATATTGCTAAAACATACTTTTAATAAATGACTATTAAAACAAGGTGATAGTTCACAAACATGTACTTTTCAGGCGAGGGCATCAGATATACAGAGGTGCATATTAACATGCAACATCTCCTACATCTCCACTGTTATCTGCCTACCACTAATATGCTAATGTGACATATATTCTATTAGCACATGACTAGCAGAGTCGCTATTCCGTCAGACAAACTGCCTTCCTTTAATATTATCTCTGTACTGGAGATTCACTTTCTATATCACTCCACCTACAGAGAAATATATAGGATCCCAATATGCGGTCTATATACACTCTATGGCTGTCTCAACGTAATAAAGCCCTATGTATTGGCTTCATAGCAGCCATCACTGAAGTCTATATACCGCCTTTCAAGACCCCGGGAACTCAGGTCGCCCACAGTATATACTGGGATCCCTCCCATGAAACATCTAATGCCATATGGTGTTGCAGTTGTTTACTACTAGAGTTGCATCTAAAGTTGCATATAAATCTCAACGCGTTTCCTGGCTGATATTTAACACAGCCATTCATCAGGAGCGAAACAAAGATACAAACGACACAGGGGTTAATAATACCCAAGCTCCATCCACCCGCCAGCTGTAGTCCTTCAGAATTTTTTTTTATGCAAAGTCACAAGTAAAATGAAAATAAACCCAGATGAAATATGTAATATATGTGTTTTTCATAAAAAAGGCTTTGAAGAAAGGTCTCCTTTTGATGACAGATTCCCTTTTAAATGATTGATGTGTAGGTGAAGACATTAGGCCTGCGAAAATTCCATCTATACGAAAAAAAATACACATATTCTTTAAAGACAATTTCTGCTGCCCTTGGTGACAGCGACATGCATTCGCCTTTCTCAGAAGCCCCATATTCTCTGCCTTTACATCTTGGAAGAACAAATGTACTTAATGTAAGATGGCTATCAACTATCAAAGATGCTCTGGGACTTGGTAAGGGATTTGTAAACAAAGCAGCATCTTCTTTTTACCCCTAGATATCCATAGCGTGAGTGCATGATAATCTACTTATTACTGCTTCACTTCGACGGGCCATGAAACCCTGCATTATCTCATCTTCTTTGATTTCCTTTTTGCGCACCTTCAAACCCCCTTAGGGTATTTAGCATTTCAGAAGATACACAGAGACAATTGGAGTAATTAATAATTTCTAAGCCACAGGTTTTTTTTCCCATCGGGGCTCTGTATTCATCCATACGCCATAGCTCATTCTGCATGCAAAACAGGCTGTTCATTTAGCCCCTCGATCGTCTCTCTGTTAATATTCAAATGTAATTAAGAAATCATTTTAATATGGACGAGATGCAACAAAACAGACGTTTGAGATGCATTTGAAGCTGAGAAGAACGATGGACACAAAGGATCCTTTAATATTCAACATATTCGACAGCAGCGCCTGCATAAATATTGTGTGCCGTGGCACGAAAATATGTCAAGCTGACGCTTTTTTGTTCTGCTTCTGATCTAAAGTCAAAGAGAGAGAATAAAAATGACAGATACAATTTCAATGTATTTTTTCTATTAAATAATCTACAGAAAGGGCAGACCCATGTTGATTCTGCATCGGCCATGGAGTCACATTAGCACTACTATAGTAATGTCGGATGGAACGAAAAAACAAATCTTATGCATAGAAATAAATGAGGAGGCAGAGCACAAGATCATGCAACAAATGGGGGATCAGTGAGTATTTTTTGGATGAATAGTCTTCCAGGCTATTTGAATTTTTATATCCCAGGTGGGCATAAGTGAATTTCCCAAAATTCTTTTATGTCTGATTCAGTCGAATCATTTGTCAGATTCTATTCAATTCCAATAAATTTGACCTGAATCAAAAGTGCCCCAATAGCCCTTAAAGGTCATATATGACACTCTGAGGTCTCCTAGAACTGTATCCGACCCTTTTCATGCTCTTTAACACCAGGACAGCATTACCCCGCCCCCGCCACTCGCTCTGTATATATATCATTTGACCCCCACCTAGACTATATACAGTCCTGATCAAAAGTTTAAGACCACTTGAAAAATGGCAAAAAATCATATTTTACATTGTTGGATCTTAACAAGGTTCCAAGTAGAGCTTCAACATGCAACGAGAAGAAATGAGAGTGAGAAAAATCATTTTTTGAGCATTCAATTAATTGAAAATAACGATTAAACTGAAACAGGCTGTTTTTCAGCTGATCCAAATTTTAGCACCACATGCCTTTAAAAGGCCAAATCTGTGCAAAGATGTGGATTCATTGTCATTTTCTGTCAGGTAGTCACACGTGTTGATGGCAAAGGCAAAAAAACTCTCCCATTTTGAACGTGGTCGGGTTGTTGAACTGCATAAGCAGGGTCTCTCACAGCGCGCCATCGCTGCTGAGGTGGGACGCAGTAAGACAGTAATTTGGAATTTCTTAAATGATCCTGAGGGTTATGGAACAAAAAAGTCAAGTGGAAGACTCAAAAAAATTTCATCAGCACTGAGCCGGAGGATCCAATTGGCTGTCCGTCAAGACACTGGACGATCCGCGACCCAAATTAAGGCCCTTACTGGTGCTGACTGCAGCCCCATAACCATCAGACGGCATCTGAGACTGAAGGGCTTCAAAAACAAAAAACGTCTTCAAAGACCTTGTCTCCTTGAACGCCACAGAACTGCTCGTTTGGACTTTGCAAGAGAGCACCAAACATGGGACATTCAAAGGTGGAAGAAAGTTTTATTCTCTGATGAGAATTTTTTTTACCTTGATGGTCCTGATGGTTCCCAACATTACTGGCATGACAAGCAGATCCCTGAGATGTTTTCTACACGCCACAGTGAAGAGGGCGCCATAATGGTCTGGGGTGCTTTTTCCTTCAGTGGAACAATGGAGCTTCAGGAAGTGCAGGGGCGTCAAACGGCCGCTGGCTATGTCCAGATGTTGCAGAGAGCATTCCTCATGACTGAGAGTTCTCGTCTGTGTGGTAACGACTGGGTTTTTCAACAGGACAACGCAATAGTACACAATGCCCACAGGACAAGGGACTTCTTCCAGGAGAATAACATCACTCTTTTGGCCCATCTTGCGTGTTCCCCTGATCTAAATGCAATTGAGAACCTTTGGGGATGGATGGCAAGGGAAGTTTACAAAAATGGACAACAGTTCAAGACAGTAGATGGCCTTCGTGCGGCCGTCTTCACCACTTGGAGAAATGTTCCCACTCACCTCATGGAAACCCTTGCATCAAGCATGCCAAAACAAATTTTGGAAGTGATAAACAATAACGGCGGAGCTACTGAGTTCATGTTTGGAAGTTGAATTTCTGTTTTGGGGGGGTTTCGTTTTTTTTTGGGAGGTGTGGTCCTAAACTTTTGATCAGCTGAAAAACAGCCTGTTTCAGTTTATTCGTTGTTTTCATTAAATTGAATGCTCAAAAAATGTTTTGTCTCACTCCCATTTCTTCTTGTTGCATGTTGAAGCTCTACTTGGAACCTAGTTAAGATCCAGCCATGCTAAATATGTAAATATGATTTTTTGCCATTTTTCAAGTGGTCTTAAACTTTTGATCAGGACTGTATATTTCACTTGGCCCCCACCCAGACTGTATATATTTCATTTGGCCTCCAGACTGTATATATTTCATTTGGCCCCCACCCAGACTATATATATTTAATTTGCCCCCCCCCACCCAGACTGTATATACAGTGCCTTGCAAAAGTATTCACCCCCTTGACTTTTTATGTGTTTTGGTGCCTCACAACCTGGAATTAACATGGATTGTTTGAGGATTTGCATCATTTAATGTACACAACTTTGAAGATTTTTTTTTTTTTATTGTGAAGCAAACAACAACTAGGACAAAATAACAGAAAAAGTCAATGTGCATAACTATTCACCCCCCTAAAGTCAATAATTTGTAGAGCCACTTTTTGCGGCAATCACAGCTCCAAGTTGCTTTGGATAATTCTCTATGAGCTTGCCACATCTTACCACTGGGATTTTTGCCCATTCTTTCTTGCAAAACTGCTCCAGCTCCTTCAAGTTGGATGGTTTGCGCTTGTGAACAGCAATTTTTAAGTCTGACCACAGATTTTCTATTGGATTGAGATCTGGGCTTTGACTAGGCCATTCCAACACATTTACACGTTTCCCCTTAAACCACTCAAGTGTTGCTTTAGCCGTGTGTTTGGGGTCATTGTCCTGCTGGAAGGTGAACCTCCGTCCTAGCCTCAAATCATGCACAGAGTGGTACAGGTTTTGCTCAAGAATATCCCTGCATTTAGCACCATCCATCTCTCCCTCAACTCTGACCAGTTTCCCAGCCCCAGCTGCAGAAAAACATCCCCACAGTATGATGTTGCCACCACCATGTTTCACTGTGGGGATGGTGTTCTTTGGGTGATGTGATGTGTTGGGTTTGCACCAGACATAGCGTTTTCTTTGATAGCCAAAAAGTTTAATTTTAGTCTCATCAGACCAGAGCACCTTCCTCCATACATTTTGAGAGTCTCCCACATGCCTTATTGCAAACTCACAACGTGCCTTTTGATTTTTAGCTAAAAGTAATGTCTTTCTTCTGGACACTCTATGGAGTGTACGGCTTATTGTCGTTCTATGTACAGATACTCCACTCTCTGCTATGGAACTCTGCAGCTCCTCCAGGGTTACCTTAAGTCTCTGTGCTGCCTCTCTGATTAATGCCCTCCTTGCCCGGTCTGTGGGCGGCCGTCTCTTGACAGATTTGCTGTTGTGCCGTGTTTTCTCCATTTGGTTATGATAGATTTGATGGTGCTCCTGGGGATCATCAAAGATTTGGATATTTTTTTATAACCTAACCCTGACTTGTACTTATCAACAACATTGTCCCTTACTTGTTTGGAGAGTTCCTTGGTATTCATGGCAGATTTTGGTTAGTGATGCCTCTTGCTTAGGTGTTGCAGCCTTTCGGGCCTTTCAAAAAAGGTGTGTATATGTAATGACAGATCTTTTGACACTTAGATTGCACATAGGTGGACATTATTTCAATAATTATGTGACTTCTGAAGGTAATTAGTTGCACCAGAGATTTTTATGGACTTCCTAACATACGCACATACCAATTTTCTGTTTTCTATTTCTAAACAATAGTTTTATTTATATATTTTTCTCATTTCACTTTACCAACTTAGACTATTATGTTCTGATCCATCACATAAAATTCAGATTAACAAAACATTGAACTTAAGGCTGTAATGTAACAAAATACAAAAAAAAGTCAAGGGGGTGAATACTTTTTCAAGGCACTGTATTTCATTTTGACCCCTGTATATAATTGAATGATTGGCTGCCCCTGCCCACCTCTCACTATGTATAGATTTAATATTTTTGTGGCCCCCTCTTATATGGCTGGCAGGGGCAGGTGCCCCCAGTATGGCACAGCCACTCCCAGGCTGCCACCCTCTCTGTATAGAGTTTATTTTCTTTTTGTGCCCCCCCCCAACCCTTTCTAAGTTAAATTCTTAGTGTCGGGTGCCACCAGTATGGTGCAGAAAGGGTGTATGCATGGGGATGTGCACAGCCGCACTAGGCACTTACTTTTTAAATAGACAAAGCAAAGCAGAGGGGAGCTGGGCTGGCTAAAAGCACTTGCGGGCCCCGCCCCCCGCCGGGCCCGATCGCGTTACGCCCCTGGTAATGTGAAAGTGAAGGCTGTTGGGATAATTATAGGCCTGAAATGAATCAAACATGAATTGCTACAGTCCTGATCAAAAGTTTAAGACCACTTGAAAAATGGCAAAAAATCATATTTTACATTATTGGATCTTAACAAGGTTCCAAGTAGATCTTCAACATGCAACAAGAAGAAATAAGAGTGAGACAAAACATTTTTTGAGCATTCAATTAATTGAAAATAACGATTAAATTGAAACAGGCTGTTTTTCCGCTGATCCAAATTTTAGGACCACATGTCTTTAAAAGGCCAAATCTGTGCAAAGATGTGGATTCATTGTCATTTTCTGTCAGGTAGTCACACGTTGTGATGGCAAAGGCAAAAAAAACTCTCCCATTTTGAACGTGGTCGGGTTGTTGAACTGCATAAGCAGGGTCTCTCACAGCGCGCCATCGCTGCTGAGGTGGGACACAGTAAGACAGTCATTTGGAATTTCTTAAATGATCCTGAGGGTTATGGAACAAAAAAGTCAAGTGGAAGACCCCAAATAAATTCATCAGCACTGAGCCGGAGGATCCAATTGGCTGTCCGTCAAGACACTGGACGATCCGCGACCCAAATTAAGGCCCGTACTGGTGCTGACTGCAGCCCCATAACCATCAGACGGCATCTGAGACTGAAGGGCTTCAAAAACAAAAAACGTCTTCAAAGACCTTGTCTCCTTGAACGCCACAGAACTGCTCGTTTGGACTTTGCAAGAGAGCACCAAACATGGGACATTTAAAGGTGGAAGAAAGTTTTATTCTCTGATGAGAATTTTTTTTACCTTGATGGTCCTGATGGTTCCCAACATTACTGGCATGACAAGCAGATCCCACCTGAGATGTTTTCTATGCGTCATAGTGGAGAGGGCGCCATAATGGTCTGGGGTGCTTTTTCCTTCAGTGGAACAATGGAGCTCCAGGAAGTGCTGGGGCGTCAAACGGCCGCTGGCTATGTCCAGATGTTGCAGAGAGCATTCCTCATGACTGAGGGCTCTCGTCTGTGTGGTAACGACTGGGTTTTTCAACAGGACAACGCTACAGTACACAATGCCCACAGGACAAGGGACTTCTTCCACGAGAATAACATCACTCTTTTGGCCCATCTTGCGTGTTCCCCTGATCTAAATGCAATTGAGAACCTTTGGGGATGGATGGCAAGGGAAGTTTACAAAAATGGACAACAGTTCAAGACAGTAACATAGTAACATAGTAACATAGTACATAAGGCCGAAAAAAGACATTTGTCCATCCAGTTCGGCCTGTTATCCTGCAAGTTGATCCAGAGGAGGCAAAAAACCCTGTGAGGTAGAAGCCAATTTTCTCCACTTTAGGGGAATAAAAAATTCCTTCCCGACTCCAATCATGCAATCAGAATAACTCCCTGGATCACGGACCCCTCTCTAGTAGCTATAGCCTGTAATATTATTAAGCTCCAGAAATACGTCCAGGCCCCTCTTGAATTCCTTTATTGTACTCACCATCACAACCTCCTCAGGCAGAGAGTTCCATAGTCTCACTGCTCTTACCGTAAAGAATCCTCTTCTATGTTTGTGTACAAACCTTCTTTCCTCCAGACGCAGAGGATGTCCCCTCGTCACAGTCACAGTCCTGGGGATAAATAGCTGATGGGATAGATCTCTGTACTGACCCCTGATATATTTATACATATTAATTAGATCTCCCCTCAGTCGTCTTTTTTCTAAAGTGAATAACCCTAATTTTGATAATCTTTCAGGGTACTGTAGTTGCCCCATTCCAGTTATTACTTTAGTTGCCCTCCTCTGAACCCTCTCCAGCTCTGCTATGTCTGCCTTGTTTACAGGAGCCCAGAACTGTACACAGTACTCCATGTGTGGTCTGACTAGCGATTTGTAAAGTGGTAGGACTATGTTCATATCACGGGAATCTATGCCCCTTCTGATGCAACCCATTATCTTGTTGGCCTTGGCAGCAGCTGCCTGACACTGGTTTTTGCTGCTTAGTTTGCTGTTTATTAAAATTCCTAGATCCTTTTCCATGTCAGTGTTACCGAGTGTTTTACCATTTAGTATGTACGGGTGACTTGCATTTTTCCTTCCCATGTGCATAACCTTACATTTGTCAGTGTTAAACCTCATCTGACACTTATCTGCCCAAGCCTCCAATCTATCCAGATCCCTCTGTAGTAGTATACTGTCCTCATCAGTGTAAATTACTTTACACAGTTTAGTGTCATCTGCGAAAATTGATACTTTACTATGCAAGCCTTCTACAAGATCATTAATAAATATATTGAAGAGAATAGGGCCCAATACTGACCCCTGAGGTACTCCACTAGTGACAGTGACCCAATCTGAGTGTGTACCGTTAATAACCACCCTCTGTTTTCTATCACTCAGCCAGTTACTTACCCACATACAGATGTTTTCTCCCAGTCCCAGCATTCTCATTTTATATACTAACCTTTTATGTGGTTCAGTGTCAAATGCTTTGGAAAAGTCCAGATATACGACATCCATTGATTCGCCGCTCTCAAGTCTAGAACTTACCTCCTCATAGAAACTGATTAAATTAGTCTGACATGACCGATCCCTCAAGAAGCCATGCTGATATGGCGTTATTTGCTTATTTCCGTTGAGATGCTCTAATATAGCATCTCTCAGAAAACCTTCAAACAGTTTACCCACAACAGATGTTAAACTTACCGGCCTATAGTTTCCAGGCTCTGTTTTTGGCCCCTTTTTGAATATTGGCACCACATATGCCACGCGCCAATCCTGTGGGACATTCCCTGTCAGTATAGAGTCCGCAAATAGTAGATGGCCTTCGTGCGGCCGTCTTCACCACTTGGAGAAATGTTCCCACTCACCTCATGGAAACGCTTGCATCAAGCATGCCGAAACAAATTTTGGAAGTGATAAACAATAACAGCGGAGCTACTCATTACTGAGTTCATGTTTGGAAGTTGGATTTCTGTTTTGGGGGGGTTTAGTTTTTTCTGGGAGGTGTGGTCCTAAACTTTTGATCAGCTGAAAAACTGCCTGTTTCATTTTATTCATTGTTTTCATTAAATTGAATGCTCAAAAAATGTTTTGTCTCACTCCCATTTCTTCTTGTTGCATGTTGAAGCTCTACTTGGAACCTAGTTAAGATCCAGCCATGCTAAATATGATTTTTTGCTATTTTTCAAGTGGTCTTAAACTTTTGATCAGAACTGTATGTTAAATAGTGTGACATCTGCCATGTTGTGATATGTCCACCATTTTGTGTGAGCTTATGGAAAGGCCACACGTTCCTAAAGTGTATTTTTATATTTTTCTCTATAATTATACCAGTTTGAGGGAGTACTTGCTTCCTTACAGAATATGTTAAAACACAAAACATGTGTCCATATATCCTAGTTATAGTGGATTTATTTAGTTTTAGCATAAACGAATTGATAAATCATATATATAATATTCTATATTGGCACATGTTATAACAAGGTATTGATATCTATATACACTCACCTAAAGAATTATTAGGAACACCTGTTCTATTTCTCATTAATGCAATTATCTAGTCAACCAATCACATGGCAGTTGCTTCAATGCATTTAGGGGTGTGGTCCTGGTCAAGACAATCTCCTGAACTCCAAACTGAATGTCAGAATGGGAAAGAAAGGTGATTTAAGCAATTTTGAGCGTGGCATGGTTGTTGGTGCCAGACGAGCCGGTCTGAGTATTTCACAATCTGCTCAGTTACTGGGATTTTCACGCACAACCATTTCTAGGGTTTACAAAGAATGGTGTTTAAAGGGAAAAACATCCAGTATGCGGCTGTCCTGTGGGCAAAAATGCCTTGTGGATGCTAGAGGTCAGAGGAGAATGGGCCGACTGATTCAAGCTGATAGAAGAGCAACGTTGACTGAAATAACCACTCGTTACAACCGAGGTATGCAGCAAAGCATTTGTGAAGCCACAATACGCACAACCTTGAGGCGGATGGGCTACAACAGCAGAAGACCCCACCGGGTACTACTCATCTCCACTACAAATAGGAAAAAGAGGCTACAATTTGCATGAGCTCACCAAAATTGGACTGTTGAAGAATGGAAAAATGTTGCCTGGTCTGATGAGTCTCGATTTCTGTTGAGACATTCAAATGGTAGAGTCCGAATTTGGCGTAAACAGAATGAGAACATGTATCCATCCTCTGATGGCTACTTCCAGCAGGATAATGCACCATGTCACAAAGCTCGAATCATTTCAAATTGGTTTCTTGAACATGACAATGAGTTCACTGTACTAAAATGGCCCCCACAGTCACCAGATCTCAACCCAATAGAGCATCTTTGGGATGTGGTGGAACGGGAGAATCATGCCCTGGATGTGCATCCCTCAAATTTCCGTCAACTGCAAGATGCTATCCTATCAATATGGGCCAACATTTCTAAAGAATGCTATCAGCACCTTGTTGAATCAATGCCACGTAGAATTAAGGCAGTTCTAAAGGCAAAAGGGGGTCCAACACCGTATTAGTATGGTGTTCCTAATAATTCTTTAGGTGAGTGTATACACTTGATGCCATGTGTATCCCACTAAAAGAAAATGTATTCTTAGGATATATGGAAAGCATTTATGTTGGTTTTCTGCTAATAGGATTTACTCAGAGGGACTGATGTTATTCTAACCATAATGAATCAGTTGTTTGGACAATTAGAATATACTAACCCACAGTGCGAGTGTAAGACCCATTGTATTTCTTATCAAACCCATAAATTCAAGAGTCTGGGAAAGTCACAAAATAGAAGAAAGGCTCCAGCACCAGACGTAGACGTTTCAACAATCCCGATCTTTATTCATCAACATATTCCAAATGGATACAGCAATCAGTGGCACTCCCACTTAATCCCAGTAAATTATACGCGTTTCGAACAGTAGTGTTCTTAGTCATGATCCAAGGTGTCTGACATGTTCTGAATTGAAATAGGGTCAAACTCCAGCTTCTCCGCCCACCAGGAGGAATTTGGGAAAACAGGGTGGACACAGAGACAATCAGAACCATGTGAGACACCTGAACAAACATTTTCACCCGTGACATATATTATGCATCCTAGTAACAATAAACATATAATATAAAATCATATAGCTTTTCCCTATCAGTACAGATGTGATGGCCCTACAAAGTACAAATTGCATTGATTACACATATAGATATTGGGCTAAAATAGTAACATCATTGGAATATATTCTGTTGAAAATTGACTGCATCACATTCGATATATTGTATTGAATACTTCCAACATTATTATTTTTCATTTAATGTGATCCTGCCTGCAACATTCATATTTCCTAGTAGGGATAAATCTGCAAAAAAGTCCTCCACTAGGTAGAATTGACCTCCAGATCCAGTTAACACCATATTCATAGAAATCGCATCGTGTAAACTGGAACCGCGGTCTGCGCATATCAAGTGGTCAGAAAGTTGCAGCGGACGTGATTCAATCAATTACTGCAACCTATGATAGTCTCCCCTGCTGTGTTAAATAATCCTCCGAAGCCGATTGCCATCATGTTCACAGAAACCATGTAGTGTGAACTAGAGCCGGAGTCTGAAAACATCAAATGGTAAGAAAGTTACAGCAAATCCGGCATAAACAATCGCTGTAGTCAGAATTAATATTTCTATCTGATGTATTGTAATTTAGGTGTGCAGATACTTTATTAATAAGAAAGTTGCATAGCTATACCTTTTCTTTAAATAAAGATATGTATTGTCTGCTATATAAGAGTAACTGAATATGAGTGGATATATTTATTTAAGAGCTTGTTCTCCATATAAATTCTCATATATCCAATGGTAATTTCAATAGCCCAGATTTTATTTTATATTATAAGCTGATCCGCTGTGTTGTATCTCTTGCTGGCATTAATTGTTCCGTTCTTATGGGATGTCATATACTGAATATACTTATTATATATAAACTAAATATTTAGGTCTCCATATTTTTACCTCTATGATGGTAATTTATATTTTCCATATATTATATTTTTGTTTTTCATTATTTGTTAAAAATGATGGACAATTTTGTTCTATATGTAGATATTTAGCATTATTAGTTTGTCAGTGTCTGTATAGATGTTGCTTTCACATGTCAGAGGGTAGATTATATACAAAATTATAGTATAGCATATGTGTATTCCTGTGATGTTTCAATATCAAATAATTGTAATAAATGAGTCCCTCCAAGTAACATGTACATTTAGGCTGCGTTCACACGGGCGAGTATTCCGCGCGGGTGCAATGCGGTAGGTGAACGTATTGCACCCGCACTGAATCCTGACCCATTCATTTCTATGGGGCTGTTCAGATGAGCGGTGATTTTCACGCGTCACTTGTTCGTTGCGTGAAAATCGCAGCATGCTCTATATTCTGCGTTTTTCACGCAACGCAGGCCCCATAGAAGTGAATGGGGTTGCGTGAAAATCGCAAGCATCCGCAAGCAAGTGCGGATGCTGTGCGATTTTCACGCATGGTTGCTAGGTGACAGTCTATTCACTGTATTATTTTCCCTTATAACATGGTTATAAGGGAAAATAATAGCATTCTGAAAACAGAATGCATAGTAAGTGATCAGTTGAGGGTTAAAAAAAATAAAAAAAATTAACTCACCTTCTCCGTTTGTTCGCGTAAGTCCCGGTCTCTTCTTTACTTCTCAAAAGATGAACTATGGGCTAAAGGACCTTTGGTGACGTCAGATCACATGCTCCAATCACATGGTCCATCACCGCGGTGATGGACCATGTGATTGGAGCATGTGATCTGACGTCACCAAAGGTCCTTTAGCCCATAGTTCATCTTTTGAGAAGTAAAGAAGAGACCGGGACTTACGCGAACAAACGGAGAAGGTGAGTTAATTTTTTTTTATTTTTTTTAACCCTCAACTGATCACTTACTATGCATTCTGTTTTCAGAATGCTATTATTTTCCCTTATAACCATGTTATAAGGGAAAATAATAACATCTACACAACACCGAACCCAAACCTGAACTTCTGTGAAGAAGTTCGGGTCTGGGTACCACAGTCGGTTTTTTATCACGCGCGTGCAAAACACATTGCACACGCACGATAAAAACTGAACATCGGAACGCAATCGCAGTCAAAACTGACTGCAATTGCATTCCTACTCGCGCGGGTTTGCCGCAACACACCGGGACGCATCCGGAACTAATCCGGACACGCTCGTGTGAACCCAGCCTTAGTGTTATTTGGAATTTTCAATAACACATATATGCAATTATTTGATATTGAAACATCGCAGGAATACACATATGCTATACTATAATTTTGTCCCACCCTAATTGTGAAGGGAATCTTATCTTAAACTAAGGGGAAAATCATATGTTAAAAATAACCATATATGAAAGAAATTTGTATATAGGTATAAAAAAAAAACAGAGCAATAATGGCTGTGCTGCATGATAACTTCAGTATAAGTACATTAATTCCTTTTTGAAGTTGAGACCTTGCGGACATCTCCTATTGAGTCTCCAAATCCAAAATGCTTCTCGTAAAAGGATTTTTTGTTTTATATTACCGCCTCTTTGTGATAATGTGACACGTTCAAATGCAAAAGTGCTAAAAGTATTAATATTGTGATTTTGGACGTCTATGAAGTGATTTGCTGCATTAGATATTCCTGTTGTTATTCCGGGGAAAGTCAAGATGGTCCCACTACGTCTGGGAAAATAGTTTCAGGGTGTCAAAGAAGCATCCCTCCTCATTGATGTAGGTTGCAAAGGTGAAAGGTTAATGTGTAGTGCCTCCTGGACACAGGTGGATATCATGACACCATTCATAACAATATTGCATTCTGGGTAAATATGATCTCATAGGATCATTACCATATGAGCACACCCATTCGATGTGATTGGAAAACCCTAATCTGGAAAGGTCTGATCATTTGATAAGTTTGTGATTAGAGTTGAGCGAACACCTGGATGTTCGGGTTCGAGAAGTTCAGCCGAACTTCCCGAAAATGTTCGGGTTCGGCATCCGAACTCGACCCGAACTTCGCCCCGAACCCGAACCCCTTTGAAGTCAATCGGGACCCGAACTTTTCGACACTAAAAAGGCTTCATGTCACCCACCACTGGAACAGGACACTGTCAGATATTTAGGCCCCGGCACCCAGACAGAGGAGAGAGGTCCCATAGCAGAGAATCAGGCTTCATGTCATAGCAGAGAATCAGGCTTCATGTCACCCACCACTGGAACAGGCCACAGTCAGATATTTTTAGGCCCCGGCACCCAGACAGAGGAGAGAGGTCCCATAGCAGAGAATCAGGCTTCATGTCATAGCAGAGAATCAGGCTTCATGTCACCCACCACTGGAACAGGCCACTGTCAGATATTTAGGCCCCGGCACCCAGACAGAGGAGAGAGGTCCCATTGTAGAGAATCAGGCTTCATGTCACCCACCACTGGAACAGGCCACTGTCAGATATTTAGGCCCCGGCACCCAGATGGAGGAGAGATTCATTCAACTTTGGGTTGCCCCGCAATATAATGGTAAAATTAAAAAAAGAGGATTGAATGAAGTGCCCTGGAGTACAAGAATATATTGTTAAGGGGATGTAGTTATAAATGTCTAATCTGCACAAGGGATGGACAGGTCCTGTGGGATCCATGCCTGGTTCATTTTTATGAACGTCAGCTTGTCCACATTGGCTGTGGACAGGCGGCTGCGTTTGTCTGTAATGACGCCCCCTGCCGTGCTGAATACACTTTCAGACAAAATGCTGGCCGCCGGGCAGGCCAGCACCTCCAAGGCATAAAAGGCTAGCTCTGGCCACGTGGACAATTTTCAGTATTTCAGTATTCATGCTGGGCTTTTGTGTGGGAGCTTGGCTGTGAGCTGAATTATATCACCCCCAGACAGTGTTCACACCATAGTTAAAGCAGCGGCTAGGACCCTCTGCCATGCTGAGTGACCGTGACGTGGTGAAGTGATGGGCTCCGATATTTTCCTGACTGGAACATATTGGCGAAAGTCTCAGCTTTTAATACCTGCATTTATGACTTCCCAGTATAGTCAGTAGCATTTCTTGTTGGTGCATTTCCTCTCTGTGTTTCATATGTTTATTTGCTACATTCTGTGTAGTTTGGGTTTGTGGTGCATGTGGACCGCGTCGACATCCTCCATTGTATGCATATTTTGCTGGGGTTAGTCGATTACTGCGGTCCACATGCGGTGGGGCTGCTCCTCCAATAAAAAGACACGCCACAGTGTCAGGGGCTGAGCAGCTCCTCCAGAATTGCCACTTCATTTCTGTGTTTTTAATTTTCAGACCCAGAAGTTGAATGGGGCCGAACCATCAGTCGGTACGTGGAGGGGTGTTCACACGTACTGTTCCACCATGTTAGTGAAATGCTGCCTCCTGCTAACACGTTCCGTATCAGGTGGTGGTGCAGTTAGCTGTGGCGTGGTGACAAAACTTTTCCACATCTCTGCCATGCTAACCCTGCCCTCAGAGGAGCTGGCCGTGACACAGCTGCATTGGCGACCTCTTGCTCCTCCTCAGCCTTCGCCTTGGGCTTCCACTTGTTTCCCTGTGAAATTTGGGAATGCTCTGAGTAGCGCGTCTACCAATGTGCGCTTGTACTCGCGCATCTTCCTATCACGCTCCAGTGCAGGAAGTAAGGTGGGCACATTGTCTTTGTACCGGGGAACCAGTAGTCCGCACACGTTAAAATCTGCGTTATCCCCCAGCCACGCACCAGTGATGGGCCCGAGCTGCGTTGGGTGCCACCCCGCTGTGAACATGCTTCATCCTCCTCCTCCTCCACCTCCTCCTCCTCCTCATCCTCGTCCTCCTCGTCCTCCAGTTGTGGGCCCTGTCTGGCCACATTTGTACCTGGCCTCTGCTGTTGCAAAAAACCTCCCTCTGAGTCACTTCTAAGAGACTGGCGTGAAAGTACTAAAAATGACCCCTCTTCCTCCTCCTCCTCCTCCTGGGCCACCTCCTCTTCCATCATCGCCCTTAGTGTTTTCTCAAGGAGACATAGAAGTGGTATTGTAACGCTGATAACGCCGTCATCGCCACTGGCCATGTTGGTGGAGTACTCGAAACAGCGCAACAGGGCACACAGGTCTCGCATGGAGGCCCAGTCATTGGTGGTGAAGTGGTGCTGTTCCGCAGTGCGACTGACCCGTGCGTGCTTCAGCTGAAACTCCACTATGGCCTGCTGCTGCTCGCACAGTCTGTCCAGCATGTGCAAGGTGGAGTTCCACCTGGTGGGCCTGTCGCATATGAGGCGGTGAGCGGGAAGGCCGAAGTTACGCTGTAGCGCAGACAGGCGAGCAGCGGCAGGATGTGAACACCGGAAACGCGCATAGACGGTCCGCACTTTATGCAGCAGCTCTGACATGTCGGGGCACTTGTGAATGAACTTCTGCACCACCAAATTCAGCACATGCGCCAGGCAAGGGATGTGCGTCAAACCGGCTAGTCCCAGAGCTGTGACGAGATTTCGCCCATTATCGCACACCACCAGGCCGGGGTTGAGGCTGACCGGCAGCAACCACTCGTCGGTCTGTTGTTCAATACCCCGCCACAACTCCTGTGCGTTGTGGGGCCTGTCCCCCAAACATATGAGTTTCAGAATGGCCTGCTGACGTTTACCCCGGGCTGTGCTGAAGTTGGTGGTGAAGGTGTGTGGCTGACTGGATGAGCAGGTGGAAGAAGAGGAGGAGGAAGCCGAGTAGGAGGGGGAGGCTACAGGAGGCAAAGAATGTTGCCCTGCGATCCTTGGCGGCGGAAGGACGTGCGCCAAAGAGCTCTCCGCCTGGGGCCCAGCCGCCACTACATTTACCCAGTGTGCAGTTAGGGAGATATAGCGTCCCTGGCCGTGCTTACTGGTCCACGTATCTGTGCGCAGTGCACACTTGATTTTATCGGATACTTGGTTGTGCAGGGAAGGCACGGCTCTCTTGGAGAACTAGTGGCGGCTGGGAACAACATACTGTAGGACAGCAAGTGACATGAGCTGTTTGAAGCTGTCTGTGTCCACCAGCCTGAATGACAGCATTTTATAGGTTTTTTTAGACAGCATTTTACTGTGATTGGCCAACTGCAGCATGTGACCCAGCCTCTATTTAAGCTGGAGTCACGTAGCGCCACCCGTCACTCTGCTCAGATTAGTGTACGGAGAGGCTGCAGCTGCTGTGAGGGAGAGATCAGGGAGAAATCTTATGAAGAACTGCTTCTTTACTCAGCGATCTACAGCAAATGTGTTTTGTGGGTGCAGTGCACAATTGTTTTAAGCCTGCCCTGAGCCAACTACTACTGAAAATGAACTTTTTTTCCCTTCAGTTAGTCAATACATAATCGGCAGCCATTTTATGCAACAATAGTGCACCAGCACAGGATATCTGCATGTCTGCAAGTCCAGAAATACTGCTTTGAGACACTGGGGTTAAAAAAACCCTGTTTCATATAGTGCACATCTAGGATTATCGCTGCATAAGTGACTGTTCAATTTAGGCCAGAAATACGGCTTTCTCATACAGGGGCATTCTGGGGTTAAAAAAAATCTCTGATATACTGCACATTTCGGATTAGAGGTGCATAAGTGTTAGGGTCCATTCACATGTCCGTAATTTGGGTCCGCATTCGTTCCGCAATTTGCGGACCCATTCACTTTCAATGGGGCTGGAACGGATGCGAATCCGCATTTTCGGGATCCGCATCAGTTTTTTCAGGATCCGCTTTTTCGGGGATCCGCAATTCCGTTCCTGAAAAAAAATAGAACATGTCCTATTCTGGTCCGCAATTGCGGACCAGAAAAGGCATTTTCTATTATAGTGTCTGTGATGTGCGGTCAGCAAATTGCAAATTGCAAAACACTGATGGATGTAGTCCTCAAGCCCCATCACTAGTATACCTTCGCGTATTTGGATGATATAGTCGTGTTCAGCCCGGACTGGGAGGGTATTATATGAGGTTCATTCCCCATTTTGCCACCTTGGCAGCCCCGTTAACTGGACTTGAAGGGTAGAAAGTTGGTGATGGTTCGCTGGGGGGAGCAGGAGGAAGAGGCGTTCTCCCGTTTGAAGTCGGCCCTATGTGGGTCCCCGGTTCTGGTGATGCCCGACTTCAAGCAGGAGTTTGTAGTTCAAACAGATGCCTCGGGAGTAGAACTAGGGGCTTTGCTTTCCCAGGAGCTCAACGGGGAAGAGCACCCCGTGGTTTTCCTAAGCCGCAAGCTTACCCCAGCAGAAACCCGGTATAGCATCGTGGAGAGAGAGTGCCTCGCCATCAAGTGGGCACTCGAGTCTCTGAGATATCACCTCTTAGGGAGAAGGTTCTGTCTGGTGATCGACCACTCCCCTCTCCAGTTGATGAGTCGGGCTAAGGAGGGGAGCGCTCGGGTCACCAGGTAGTTCTTGTCCCTCCAGAACTTTAAGTTCACTGTTGAGCACAGGGCCGGACACTTACAGGGGAACGCAGATGCCCTGTCCCGGGTACACTGCTGTGTATGTGTTCACCCCCTCAGGCTTGAACAGTATGTTCAAGCCTTCAGGGGTGAACAAAGAGGGAGATATGTAGGAGAGTCCCCGGGATAATAATGGATGGACTATACGTGCCACCAGAGGTCCTGGCCTCGGTGGAGTAAGAACCGGATCATTGCGGTTACAGCGGCGAATGCTGCTGGCGCAGCGTGTCCGGGCCGGTTCTTACTGGGAACAGGTAAAGAGCAGGGTGGGTGCCTGTTCCCCACGGCCAGCCCAGGTTTTTGGTGGAGCTGGGCCTTTGAAGAACCCAGCCTGCTAAAGAGCAGGGTGGGGTGTGTCTTGCTGTGCTGGAGATTTTCACAGACAAAGTCAATGCTGGTCAAGGAGAGTCTGGCGCAGCACACACTGAAGGATAGCCCTGGGACCTGTGGTGCTACTAGCCGAAGGGGCTCTGGCCTGAGGGAGACAAAGGCAGGTAGCCTAGAAGCCTGCAGGACCAGTGTGGTCTGTCCAGAAACAAGGTGATTCAAACCTGCTGTTTATTTTCAATGGAAGGACTTTTGTTTTATGCACTATGTGGATATGCACCTGTGTGGTCTGCACATTGCCTGTTATGCCTTTGGTGTGAATAAAGTCACGGTGTATCACAAAGACTGTCTGTGGTTGCCTCAATACTGCCGCCGCTACCATAGCCTACCACGAGCACATCCCCACAATATACACACGCGCACACACACACACGTACGTATATATATATATATATATATATACACTGCTCAAAAAAATAAAGGGAACACAAAAATAACACATCCTAGATCTGAATTGATTAAATATTCTTCTGAAATTCTTTGTTCTTTACATAGCTGAATGTGCTGACAACAAAATCACACAAAAATTTAAAAATGGAAATCTAATCTTTTTAACCCGTGGAGGTCTGGATTTAGAGTCACACTCAAAATTAAAGTGGAAAAACACACTACAGGCTGATCCAACTTTGATGTAATGTCCTTAAAACAAGTCAAAATGAGGCTCAGTAGTGTGTGTGGCCTCCACGTGCCTGTATGACCTCCCTACAATGCCTGTGCATGCTCCTGATGAGGTGGCGGACAGTCTCCTGAGGGCTCTCCTCCCAGACCTGGACTAAGGCATCTGCCAACTCCTAGACAGTCTGTGGTGCAACGTGACGTTGGTGGAGAGAGAGAGACATGATGTCCCAGATGTGCTCAATTGGATTCCGGTCTGGGGAACGGGCGGGCCAGTCCATAGCATCAATGCCTTCGTCTTGCAGGAACTGCTGACACACTCCACTCACTTGAGGTCTAGCATTGTCTTGCATTAGGAGGAACCCAGGACCAACCGCACCAGCATATGGTCTCACAAGGGGTCTGAGGATCTCATCTCGGTACCTAATGGCAGTCAGGCTACCTCTGGCGAGCACATGGAGGGCTGTGCGGCCCTCCAAAGAAATGCCACCCCACACCATTACTGACCCAATGCCAAACCGGTCATGCTGGAGGATGTTGCAGGCAGCAGAACGTTCTCCACGGCGTCTCCAGACTCTGTCACGTCTGTCACATGTGCTCAGTGTGAACCTGCTTTCATCTGTGAAGAGCACAGGGCGCCAGTGGAGAATTTTCCAATCTTGGTGTTCTCTGGCAAATGCCAAACGTCCTGCACGGTGTTGGGCTGTAAGCACAACCCCCACCTATGGATGTCGGGCCCTCATATCACCCTCATGGAGTCTGTTTCTGACCATTTGAGCAGACACATGCACATTTGTGGCCTGCTGGAGGTCATTTTGCAGGGCTCTGGCAGTGCTCCTACTGTTCCTCCTTGCACAAAGGCAGAGGTAGCGGTCCTGCTGCTGGGTTGTTGCCCTCCTACGGCCTCCTCCACGTCTCCTGATGTACTGGCCTGTCTCCTGGTAGCGCCTCCATGCTCTGGACACTACGCTGACAGACACAGCAAACCTTCTTGCCACAGCTCGCATTGATGTGCCATCCTGGATAAGCTGCACTACCTGAGCCACTTGTGTGGGTTGTAGACTCCGTCTCATGCTACCACTAGAGTGAAAGCACCGCCAGCATTCAAAAGTGACCAAAACATCAGCCAGGAAGCATAGGCACTGAGAAGTGGTCTGTGGTTACCACCTGCAGAACCACTCCTTTATTGGGGGTGTCTTGCTAATTGCCTATAATTTCTACCTGTTGTCTATCCCATTTGCTCAACAGCATATGAAATTGATTGTCACTCAGTGTTGCTTCCTAAGTGGACAGTTTGATTTCACAGAAGTGTGATTGACTTGGAGTTACATTGTGTTGTTTAAGTGTTCCCTTTATTTTTTTGAGCAGTGTATATACACTCACCTAAAGAATTATTAGGAACACCATTCTAATACGGTGTTGGACCCGCTTTTGCCTTCAGAACTGCCTTAAATCTACGTGGCATTGATTCAACAAGGTGCTGATAGCATTCTTTAGAAATGTTGGCCCATATTGATAGGATAGCATCTTGCAGTTGATGGAGATTTGAGGGATTCACATCCAGGGCACGAAGCTCCCGTTCCACCACATCCCAAAGATGCTCTATTGGGTTGAGATCTGGTGACTGTGGGGGCCATTTTAGTACAGTGAACTGATTGTCATGTTCAAGAAACCAATTTGAAATGATTCGAGCTTTGTGACATGGTGCATTATCCTGCTGGAAGTAGCCATCAGAGGATGGATACATGTTCTCATTCTGTTTACACCAAATTCGGACTCTACCATTTGAATGTCTCAACAGAAATCGAGACTCATCAGACCAGGCAACATTTTTCCAGTCTTCAACAGTCCAATTTTGATAAGCTTGTGCAAATTGTAGCCTCTTTTTCCTATTTGTAGTGGAGATGAGTGGTACCCGGTGGGGTCTTCTGCTGTTGTAGCCTATCCGCCTCAAGGTTCGTGCGTGTTGTGGCTTCACAAATGCTTTGCTGCATACCTCGGTTGTAACAAGTGGTTATTTCAGTCAACGTTGCTCTTCTATCAGCTTGAATCAGTCGGCCCATTCTCCTGTGACCTCTAGCATCCACAAGGCATTTTCGCCCACAGGACTGCCGCATACTGGATGTTTTCCCCTTTTCACACCATTCTTTGTAAACCCTAGAAATGGTTGTGCGTGAAAATCCCAGTAACTGAGCAGATTGTGAAATACTCAGACCGGCCCGTCTGGCACCAACAACCATGCCACGCTCAAAATTGCTTAAATCACCTTTCTTTCCCATTCTGACATTCAGTTTTGAGTTCAGGAGATTGTCTTGACCAGGACCACCCCCCTAAATGCATTGAAGCAACTGCCATGTGATTGGTTGACTAGATAATTGCATTAATGAGAAATAGAACAGGGGTTCCTAATAATTCTTTAGCTGAGTGAATATATATTTATGTGTGTGTGAAACTTACATAATCAGCCGGTTACATCATACATATCTACCTTGTTGTGTGTATAAATATATATATACACTCACAACGAGGTAGAGATGTATAATGTAACCGTAACCGGCTGATTTAGTAATTTCCACACCAGGTACTACTAAGTAATCATTTGTAAAGGGATGAAATAATTATTTGCCTAACTATATATATACACATTACAGAGTGTTGGTGAAAGATTCAAAAGTAATGTAAGCATTGTACCTGGGCATTTTCTATCAGGGATCACTCTGATCTGCTCCCCGTGCCTCCTCTTCAGATCAGACCATTTTTTCACAATGGCCATCTTCTGGTGGCTGGTTTGGAATTCACGCCACAGTTCAAAGCGGATCCCCCTCACAATCCTCTGTTTTTTATCATGAGCCCGGGTACTGTCACCCCTGCTCCAACATGCGCTGCAGGAGAAAGAAGCAAGCGTATAATTTTTTTTATATACGGATTGAAAATAATGTCATCAACAACAAAGCAAAAACAATTTAAGTGTTTAAAGGTCAAATATTAGATTTAGGGCTAAGGCACATGAACATGTGCCGGCCCTTCCAAGCATAGGGGACCACAATAGCGGTCCCCAATGCACGGGCAACATCCGTGCATCTGCTGCAGACGGATCCCAGACCCATTTACTTGAAAGGGTCCGTGATCTGTCCGTTCCGCTAAAAATTAGTGCATGAACTACTTTTTTGTGGTTCGGAGGCACAGCCAGAAACACCACGGAAGCACTCTGAGGTGCTTCTGTGAGGTTCCGGACCGCATCTCCTGGATTGTGGACCCATTTAAATGAATGAGTACGTGGTCCGTGATGCAGGGTGTACACGCCGGTGAACGTGTATTGCGGACCCATTGTATGCGGCACACGTTTGTACAGTTATTGTTATAAGATTGCATTGTATTGATTTTGTATATGTGTGGGGTCTGAACAATCGTATATTGGCCAGCTGAACAGATGTACCTGTCTAGTGAAGTGACGGTACTCTATGGGGTGTACTGCTGGTTCGCCTCCCTGTGGTGCACCCTGGGTAACTAGGGTTGAGCGAACCCAAACTGTAAAGTTCGGGTTCATACCAAACTTTCAGATTTTTGGACCCCAGACCCGAACCCAAACATTTCAGTAAAAGTTTGGGTTGGGGTTTGGTGTTCGGCGATTTCTTGGCGCTTTTTGAAAGGCTGCAGAGCAGCCAATCAACAAGCGTTTAACTGTGTGCCCTTAGAAGCCATCACATGGCTGTGATTGGCTAGTGCAGCATGTGACCCAGCCTCTATATAAGCTGGAGTCACGTAGCGCTGCACGTCACTCTGCTGTTACTAGTGTAGGGAGAGGATGCTGCTGCTGTGAGGGAGAGAATAGGAAAGAAACTTTAATCAGAACTGCAATTGAAATCAGCGATCTACATAGATTTAGTTGTGTGGGTGCAGTGCACAATCTTTTTACCCTGCCCTGAGCCCAGTGACCGATAAAAAGAACACTTTATCCATCTGTTAGTTAGGTGGGCGGTGGCTATCATTTTATGCCATCTCAGTGCACCAGCAATGCATATGTGCTTTTGTGACATTGAAATCCAAGCTTGAAATACTGCAATAATAATCTGGATTTAAAAAAAACACCCATTTTTGGCAATATCCTACTGTCACGGCTGAGGGTGGGGGAAACCCTCAGCCCTGCGGTGTCAATAATAAAGGGTAGCTGCTGGGCCAGGACAGGAAACAGGGAGCAGGTCACCTCCTATAGCGTCCCTAAATCTGACCCTGACTACTAGCTGTATGAGCCAACCCTGATGGTAGGAGGGCTCATACTCCGTAACCTAGGGTCCCTACTAGCCCTCAGGATAGCCCTGGAACTAGGAACAGGGTAAGACGACCTGTTCCTCCCAGGCACGGATAAACAGGAGTCTCACTGGCCAAGCTGCAAGGAATGGGGAACATATACAGCAGATGGCAGTTAGTGAAACTAGTACAACACCTACCTGCCACAGACACACAGACTGGAACCCGTGCAGAAGTGCTAATGTCCACATCATTTATTTTGCATCCCTAAAATCATTCCTACCTAGAACACACTTAAAGTTTAAAATTTTCAGCTGCGTTTGCATTGTCCCTTTAAATGGCCAATTAGAGCAATGTGGCTGCCTGGATATCTGCTCAGCAATAGAGGTTGCTTAATAGACTCCTCTATTTCCACACGGCTAAGCACTGTGCTGCGCAGTGCCTGCCGTAACTTTGCAGTCTCCTATCTTGGAATCAGTGTTTGCAGGTCCTAGCTATTCAATTTGCTAATATACATTGCTGGGCCATCACTGAGCAAACCGCCAGCTGGTTAAAACACTAAGTTCACAATCTGCCACCCGACATGTTTCGCCAGGGATCTGGCGTCTTCAGGGGTTTGGGCAGTAACTGTGAAGGGGGCGGGGTCCGGTCTTTATAACCTCCCTTTCGATGTCAAAATGCTCCTGACTAATATGTATCTCTTTTGTTGCTACCTGTATCATTTTAGCCAATCCAAGTTAGCTTCTTAGGACCTTCGGCTGTTATGTTGCCTCCCACGATTCCTATTGTCCAATGGGTGCCGTCTCTGTGAGTGCGCTTGCGTTCTCACTTTACTGCGTACCTGATGAACAGATAATAGTGCGCATGTCAGGGTACTTTGTCTTCACAGCGGGCATCCTGATTACTGCGCATGCGTGTAGTGATTGCAGTTAGCTCTCTCCCCGTTATTCGCGCTTGCGCACTTGTATTATAGAGGCATATCGTAGTAGGGTGTATACTTCCACTACGCATGCCTGGGAACTTTGGTAAGTGGGGAGACCTTGCATGAGCTGCGCATGCGTGAGGTGATACCGTAGTTCAATCTTCCCATCACCAATATTTGCATGCGAACATATGAACTTTGAATAGATATATTCGGCATAATCCTGTATCAACTCTGCATTTCTCTGGATGCTGGTGTCTGTAAGATGTTTTCTTTAGCTTTAGCATTTTCATGGGGTCCATAGCCTTTTGTCATATGCTCTTCCCTAATTGCACATATCTACTTGCTTATGTTTTAATTCACAATATTTTACTATATTAGCCTGATGTGCATATAAGGGGACCTTGACCTCCCTTAGGTCACCGAGTCACTATGCAGGCTGTCCGCTGTATCACCAAACAGTGGAACGCAAATCATAAATCTAACTGATCTGATTTTGACTTCAGAACATGAGACCCTGTTATAAAAAGGCTTATCTTTTACACCGCTACCATACTACGATTGTTTTAATTGGGTCAAAGATATCAACCTTTTTGCAAGGAAATTAGCTTTACATAAAGAATTTAAAAACATGGAGAGGGACCCCAAAAAACAGAGTGAAAAAGAAGATCGTGCAATACAAATCTTGGAAGAATTACAAAGGGAGCACAGGGGAGAATTAATACCAGCATGTCCCCCTCACAGCACCTTAACTCCCCAATCAAGATTCACTCCACCTTTCACCAAATACAGCAAGATTGAATCATTTGTCGATCTGGTGACGAGGGACCTTCAAAAAATAAAAGCTAAAAAAACACTTATGGGATCTAATTTAACAAAACAGGAAAGAGTAGCCCTGGATAGTCTAATGAATAATAAGAACTTAGAAATCAAACCTTCAGATAAGGGTGGAAATATAGTGCTCCTTAGCAAAGAATACTATGTTAAAATGGTGATGACCCTCTTGAGTGATACGAAAACATACAAACCACTCAAAGAGAACCCTACTGAGAATTACAAACGTGATTTGAAAATCATACTAGACAGGGGCAAGGAAAATAATCTTATTACTAAAGAAGAGTTCCAAGTCCTGTTTAATCCCAGACCCACTATAGCTACTTTCTATGCCATTCCGAAAGTACACAAAAAACGTGACCCCATACCAGGGAGGCCTATTGTGTCAGGCAATCAGAGCCTGTGTGAAGGGATCAGCGGCTATGTAGACCAGATGATATCCCCATTTGTCACCGGTCTATCTTCCTACCTTAAAGACACCAAGGATACCCTGAGCAAAATCCAGGACATTCAGGTTAATGAAACCACCCTGATAGCGAGTCTTGACGTAGAGGCGCTCTATACGAGCATCGGGCACGACCTAGGCCTAGAAGCAATTAAGTATTATTTAGACACCAAGGGCACACAGTATTATGAGCACAATAATTTTATATTATCATTACTTCACTTTTTACTCACTCACAATTATTTTGTTTTTGATGGTAAGTTTTATTTACAGACCACCGGGACAGCAATGGGGACAATTTGCGCACCAAGTCTAGCAAATTTATTTTTGGGGTGGTGGGAAGAACGCACAGTATTTATCGACGAAAATCAGGAATTTACTAAACACATTTTATATTGGGGTCGATTTATCGACGACATTCTGATTTTATGGGATAGCACTGTCACACATTTTCTTAATTTCATTAAGAAACTTAATAATAATTCACTAGGATTAAAATTCACTGCTGAAATAGATAAAAAAAACATTAAACTTCTTGGACCTTACAATCACCCTGGAGGAAGATGGCAGTGTCAATACTAGGATATTTAGGAAACCCACCTCTACAAACAATCTTTTGCATTGGGGAAGCCATCAACCCACAACCCTCAAAAAAGGAATCCCAATAGGGCAGTACCTTCGAGCAAAAAGAAATTGCTCTACTAATGAGAGCTTTGAGGAAGAATGCAAAATACTATATGAGAGATTTATATCACGCGGATACCCCAAAAAAACACTACATTACGCGTATAATCGGGCTAAAAAAAGTAGTAGAAATACTCTGCTCCGTGATAACAAACAACAGTCAGAAGATACAAATGAGAAAGTAGTGCGATGTATAGGGAATTTTGATGGGCAACATGAAAAAATTCGAGGTATATTAAGACGACATTGGCATATACTACTAGCTGATGAAGAACTTAAAGAGATCATCACCCCAAATCCAGCTATCACATACAGGAGGGGGCAGAATTTAAAAGAAAAACTTGTGCATAGTCACTTCACACAGGGTGAAAAGCAGAGGAAACCTACCTGGTTGAATACGGTGGGATCCTACCCCTGTGGTGACTGCACCTTCTGTGGAAAAATGATACCAAAAAAAGAATTCATCAACCCGGTTGACAATAAAAAATATCAAATTAAAGAATACATTAACTGTAAATCTACGGGTGTAGTGTACGCCATACAATGTGGGTGCCCCAAAATCTATATAGGTAAGACCATACAGGAATTGAGGAGACGCATCTCGAAACATCTTAGTACAATAAACACGGCCTGTGACACACCCCTCTCAAGACATGTACAAACCCATCATAATGGGAATACCCAGACTTTAAAAATATGGGGTATTCAGAAAGTAAAGCTAGGCCCCAGAATGGGGAATCTTGATAAAAGGTTACAACAGGAGGAGACTCGCTGGATATATCGTCTAGGCAGTCTAGCCCCCCATGGTCTAAATGAGCGATTTACATATGCCTCGTTCCTCTGAAAAGAGATTTAGGAACTCCAAAATAAAAATTACTAACAAGATTAGATATACTATCTATGAACCAAGACATAAGTAAGAGTAAGGGGGCAGAGTGGTCCTTACAAAATGTGTCATATACTCAAAAATTTATAAAAAAATAAAATAAAAAATAAAAATGTTCTGAAATTAATTTGGGATATACAGATAACAATACAAATATGAGAATATAAAGAAAATTAAAATTACATGTATACTTACCAGTCTACCAGCAGTCCTAGTAGTGAGATGAGACTGAGCGACCTGAAAGAAAAGAAACAGAGAACATAAGTATACTGATCCTTGAATAAGAAAATAGTTAGGCTACCAGCGTAAAAGTATGATAGATACCTTGATTGCGGAAGACAATATAATGAATAGGTTATATAAAACTATTATAATATACGCAATTGTAAAGGTAACCATCGGCCCTGTATCCTGCTATTTTTGAGTAGCTATAGGTTAACTCATTATGTTGCAGTTCCATATACAGGGACAGCCTGCATAGTGACTCGGTGACCTAAGGGAGGTCAAGGTCCCCTTATATGCACATCAGGCTAATATAGTAAAATATTGTGAATTAAAACATAAGCAAGTAGATATGTGCAATTAGGGAAGAGCATATGACAAAAGGCTATGGACCCCATGAAAATGCTAAAGCTAAAGAAAACATCTTACAGACACCAGCATCCAGAGAAATGCAGAGTTAATACAGGATTATGCCGAATATATCTATTCAAATTCATATGTTCGCATGCAAATATTGGTGATGGGAAGATTGAACTACGGTATCACCTCACGCATGTGCAGCTCATGCAAGGTCTCCCCACTTACCAAAGTTCCCAGGCATGCGTAGTGGAAGTATACACCCTACTACGATATGCCTCTATAATACAAGTGCGCAAGCGCGAATAACGGGGAGAGAGCTAACTGCAATTACTACACGCATGCGCAGTAATCAGGATGCCCGCTGTGAAGACAAAGTACCCTGACATGCGCACTATTATCTGTTCATCAGGTACGCAGTAAAGTGAGAACGCAAGCGCACTCACAGAGACGGCACCCATTGGACAATAGGAATCGTGGGAGGCAACATAACAGCCGAAGGTCCTAAGAAGCTAACTTGGATTGGCTAAAATGATACAGGTAGCAACAAAAGAGATACATATTAGTCAGGAGCATTTTGACATCGAAAGGGAGGTTATAAAGACCGGACCCCGCCCCCCTTCACAGTTACTGCCCAAACCCCTGAAGACGCCAGATCCCTGGCGAAACATGTCGGGTGGCAGATTGTGAACTTAGTGTTTTAACCAGCTGGCGGTTTGCTCAGTGATGGCCCAGCAATGTATATTAGCAAATTGACTAGCTAGGACCTGCAAACACTGATTCCAAGATAGGAGACTGCAAAGTTACGGCAGGCACTGCGCAGCACAGTGCTTAGCCGTGTGGAAATAGAGGAGTCTATTAAGCAACCTCTATTGCTGAGCAGATATCCAGGCAGCCACATTGCTCTAATTGGCCATTTAAAGGGACAATGCAAACGCAGCTGAAAATTTTAAACTTTAAGTGTGTTCTAGGTAGGAATGATTTTAGGGATGCAAAATAAATGTTATATATTAAATATAAAATTCCAGCACGTGTTAATCTAGAGACAACTAATGGTCTTATATGACCAATTGTAAATAAATAATTGATTGTGTCTCAACACGTGTGTAGGGGTCAGTTTGTAAAGAGAGTTAGAATGTCCACATCAAACACAAAAGGACACAGCACACACACAAAGCACACAGGAACCCAGAAACCATAAGCTGCAATAAACATAGAGACACCACTAGACATACAGTATAATAAGATAAGAACATCTGTGTGTAAACATTACTTATGACCACAAGGGTGGCCCACACTGGGCAGATGGTATATGAGACCAGGAGGATGACTCCAGCAAACACCATTGCTGGAGTACCCCTCAGCTACTGGCATCTAGCAGAAGCTAAAATAGCCCAAGTAGCCACACCCACACACAGACACACCCAGTGTTCACTCACTAGGAAGGGAATTAACCCTTCCAACACCAGGCAAAGGAAGAAAGCCACTTCAAGGGGAAGTGTACACACAAACACTCCACCTGTTACCGCCGGCAACGGCATGCGAAGCAACCATGTCCTGGAAAACAGCCACAAGGCCGAGACACTGCCACCACATGCACACAACACCACACGTTGCCACGGGCAACCGCAAGTGAAGGAAAGTGTCACAAAACACACCATAGGCCGTGACACCTACATCTGGTGCCTTTGCAGCATTAGTCAGTGTGCAACTTAAGCTTGAAATACAGCTATAATTTTCTGGGTTTTAAAAATCACCCTTTTTGGCAAAATACTCAATTTTACAGCCCTTGCTGCATCTGTACATGTGAAATTCAAGCGTTATACACTCACCTAAAGAATTATTAGTAACACCATACTAATACGTGTTGGACCCCCTTTTGCCTTCAGAACTGCCTTAATTCTACGTGGCATTGATTCAACAAGGTGCTGATAGCATTCTTTAGAAATGTTGGCCCATATTGATAGGATAGCATCTTGCAGTTGATGGAGATTTGAGGGATGCACATCCAGGGCACGAAGCTCCCGTTCCACCACATCCCAAAGACGCTCTATTGGGTTGAGATGTGGTGACTGTGGGGGCCATTTTAGTACAGTGAACTCATTGTCATGTTCAAGAAACCAATTTGAAATGATTCGAGCTTTGTGACATGGTGCATTATCCTGCTGGAAGTAGCCATCAGAGGATGGGTACATGGTGGTCATGAAGGGATGGACATGGTCAGAAACAATGCTCAGGTAGCCTGTGGCATTTAAACGATGCCCAATTGGCACTAAGGGGCCAAAAGTGTGCCCAGAAAACATCCCCCACACCATTACACCACCACCACCAGCCTGCACAGTGGTAAAAAGGCATGATGGATACATGTTCTCATTCTGTTTACGCCAAATTCGGACTCTATTCTGAATGTCTCAACAGAAATCGAGACTCATCAGACCAGGCAACATTTTTCCAGTCTTCAACAGTCCAATTTTGGTGAGCTCGTTGTCACGGCTGAGGATGGGGGAAACCCTCAGCCGTGACAGTATGACCACAAAGGCTCCTCACGTGGCAAGACCTTTGGAAGAGGGTGTAGCATGCATCGCCATATGTTATGGGGTGCATGCGCGTTCTCCGGGGGGAGAGCGTTTTTGGGGTTTCCACGCTGATGGCGCGGTGAGTGGCTTTTCCCCGCCATTCCTTCACCGTTGTCTTGGCGTCCCCTTTACCTTTTTTTTTCTGCACTATTGTTTGTTTGGTGTGCGGTTGCACACCTTCGAAAGAGGGTGCAGCATGCAGCGCCATCTGTTTTTGGCCTGCATGCGCGTTCTCCGGAGGGGATCACCGTTAGCGCCGC
The DNA here is from genome assembly GCF_905171765.1 of Bufo bufo. Taxonomy (NCBI): domain Eukaryota; kingdom Metazoa; phylum Chordata; class Amphibia; order Anura; family Bufonidae; genus Bufo; species Bufo bufo. The sequence goes on from NC_053389.1 coordinate 85,493,366, forward strand.
GCTTGGTGGCTTATTCCCCGCCACCTTACCTTCCGTGTCCGTGTTGGTGATCCCTCGTCCCTCTCCATGTTCCTATCTCTGGTCGTCTGCTGGCAGCATTCTGTTTGTGTTCCGGCTGCGTGCTGGTTGGGAGTGTCTGCTGGCAGCGACTGGAGTGGGGACGTGAGTGGAGAGTGGACGCAGTGTTAGTGCGCTCTCCCCGGGCTGTTTCTTTGCTGGTCTCCGGTTCCTGTGTGTTGCTCCGGAGCCTGACAGTCGGCTCCTGGTTCCTGTGTGTTGCTCCAGGGGCCGGTAGCAGTCCTGGGGAGAAGCGCATATTCTGACACTGATTCCCCTTCTCCTTTCCCCTTGTATGAGTCCCTCTCTAGTTTTCCCTTTTTTTTGGTGGGGGGGCTTTGAGGGGTGGGAGTGTCACGACCATGGTTATGGTCGTGACTCTGGATCCGAACCGCAGTTGCCTGCGGTTCGTGCAAATTGTAGCCTCTTTTTCCTATTTGTAGTGGAGATGAGTGGTACCCGGTGGGGTCTTCTGCTGTTGTAGCCCATTCGCCTCAAGGTTGTGCGTGTTGTGGCTTCACAAATGCTTTGCTGCATACCTCGGTTGTAACGAGTGGTTATTTCAGTCAACGTTGCTCTTCTATCAGCTTGAATCAGTCGGCCCATTCTCCTCTGACCTCTAGCATCCACAAGGCATTTTTGCCCACAGGACTGCCGCATACTGGATGTTTTTCCCTTTTCACACCATTCCTTGTTAACCCTAGAAATGGTTGTGCGTGAAAATCCCAGTAACTGAGCAGATTGTGAAATACTCAGACTGGCCCGTCTGGCACCAACAACCATGCCATGCTCAAAATTGCTTAAATCACTTTTCTTTCCCATTCTGACATTCAGTTTGGAGTTCAGGAGATTGTCTTGACCAGGACCACCCCCCTAAATGCATTGACGCAACTGACATGTGATTGGTTGACTAGATAATTGCATTAATGAAAAATAGAACAGGTGTTCCTAATAATTCTTTAGGTGAGTGTATACTGCTGTAATATTCTGTTAGCAAAAAAAAAAACACCCATTTTGGGCAAAGTGCTTAATAGTGCAGTCTTTGCTGCATCTGTTATTGTTAAAACAAGCTTGAAATATTACAATAATTTTCTGGCTTTGAAAAAACACCAAATTTTGCCAATACCCTCCATCTTGGGCTTCTGCCGCATTAGTCAGTGTGCAATTTAAGCTAGAAATACAGCTATAATTTTCTGGGTTTTAAAAAACACCCTTTTGGGGCAAAATACTAAATTCTACAGCCCTTGTTGCATCTGTACGTGTGAAATTCAAGCGTTATATACTGCTGTCATATTCTGTTATTCAAAAAACACCCATTTTGGGCAAAATACTTAATTTTCGGCCTTGTCTGCATCTGTCAGTGTGAAATTCAAGCGTTATATACTGCTGCCATGTTCTGTTATTAAAAAAAAAAAACACCCATTTTGGGGCAAAGTACTTAATATTGCAGCCTTTGCTGCATCTGTTTTTGTTAAAACAAGCTTTAAATACTTCAATAATTTTCTGGGTTTTAGAAAACACCCATTTTTTGCAATACCCTCCATCTGGGGCCTGTGCCTCATTAGTCGGGTGCAATTTAAGCTAGAGATACAGCTATAATTTTCTGGGTTTTAAAAAACACCCTTTTTGGGCAAAATACACAATTTTACAGCCTTTTCTGCATCCATGATTGTTAAAAACAAGCTTGAAATACTTCCATTATTTTCTGGTTTTCAAAAAAACACCAATTTTTGGCAATACCCTCCATCTGGGGTCTCTGCCGCATTAGTCAGTGTGCAATTTAAGCTTGAAATATAGCTATAAATTTCTGGGTTTTAAAAAACACCCATTTAGGGCAAAATACTTAATTTGCGGCCTTGTCTGCATCTGTCAGTGTGAGATACACGCTTTAGATACTGCTGTGCTATTCTGGTATTAAAAAAACACCCATTTAGGGCAAAAATCTTAATTTTGCAGCTTTTGCTGCATTTGTCATTGTGAGATACACCCTTTAGATACTGTTGTTCTATTCTGCTATTAAAAAAACACCCATTTAGGGCAAAAATCGTAATTTTGCAGCCTTCGCTGCATCTGTCATTGTGAGATACACCCTTTAGATACTGTGTGGATCCGATAAACAAAACACACATGAACATAAATTGCAAATATTTTATTGATAAGTCACATAAAAGACGACTAGGGATGAGCGAACCCAAACTGTATAGTTCGGGTTCGTACCGAATTTTGGGGTGTCCGTGACACGGACCCGAACCCGAACATTTTCGTAAAAGTCCGGGTTCGGGTTCGGTGTTCGGCGCTTTCTTGGCGCTTTCTGAAAGGCTGCAAAGCAGCCAATCAATAAGCATCATACTACTTGCCCCAAGAGGCCATCACAGCCTTGCCTACTATTGGCATGGCTGTGATTGGCCAGTGCAGCATGTGACCCAGCCTCTATATAAGCTTGGGTCACGTAGCGCTGCACGTCACTCTGCTGATACAAGCGTAGGGAGAGGTTGCAGCTGCGACGTTAGGGCGAGATTAGGCAGATTAACTCCTCCAAAAGACTTCATTCAGTGATCGATCTACAGCTGTGGATCATTGAAGTGCTGATATTCAATTGCTCACTTTTTTTTAGGCTGCCCAGAGCGTTTTTATATCACTTTTTTCTGGGGTGATCGGTGGCCATTTTGTGGCTTGTGGTGCGCCAGCACAAGCTACCACCAAGTACATTTAACCATCAATAGTGTGGTTATTTTTTACTATATCCTACATCAGGGTCAAGCTTTCATCAAGTGCATTTAACCATCAATAGTGTGGTTATTTTTTGGCCATATACTACATCAGGGGCAAGCTGAGCTTGTGTCACCCAAGTGCATTTAACCATCAATAGTGTGGTTATTTTTTGCTATATCCTACATCAGGGTCAAGCTTTCATCAAGTGCATTTAACCATCAATAGTGTGGTTATTTTTTGGACATATACTACATCAGGGGCAAGTTGAGCCTGTCACCCAGCGCCTAAAAAATAGGCCTCACATTTAGGGTCCATTCACACGTTCGTTGTTTCTTTCCTGATCTGTTACGTTTTTTGCGGAACAGATCTGGACCAGATCTGGACCCATTCATTTTCAATGGGTCCTGAAAAAAATCAGACATTGAGCTGTCCGTTTTTTTTTCAGGACCCATTGAAAATGAATGGGTCCAGATCTGGTCCAGATCTGTTCCGCAAAATACGGAACAGATCAGGAAAGAAACAACGGACGTGTGAATGGACCCTTATATTCAACCAAATCTGTACTGTTTTAGCTGGTCAAGTTATTGTTTGTGACCGTGAAAGCACAGTTTTTGTTCTGGGTTGAAAAACAATTCCCAAATTTGCAATTCTCAAAATTAGTGGTTTCTGCTTTATCAGGCCTACTTTTAATCTATCCCTAAAAGGGTATATTAGATTCAAGGTGCTGATAGGGTCATTCTGAAAAACTTAACACACACGCTACAGTGCAGATCCAAGTCTAATTCTTTGATTAAACATATACCTGTCACCCAGCGCCTAAAAAAATAGGCCTCACATTTATATTCAGCTAAATCTGTCATTACTGGTGTGCCTGTATTACTGTAATACGGTACCTAAATAGATAGCCAGATAGTGTTAGGTGTCTGTAAAAAAAGGCCTGAATTGGAATTCAATACATTGGCCCGAATAATATTTTTTTTATTGTGGTGAACGGTAACAATGAGGAAAACATCTAGTAAGAGACGCGGACGCGGACGTGGACATGGTCATGGTGGTGTGAGAGGACGTGGCCGTTCTGCCACAGCCACACGTCCTAGTGTACCAACTACCTCAGGTCCCAGTAGCCGCCAGAATTTACAGGGATATTTGGTGGGGCCCAATGCCGTTCTAAGGATGGTAAGGCCTGAGCAGGTACAGGCATTAGTCAATTGGGTGGCCGACAGTGCATCCAGCACGTTCACATTATCTCCCACCCAGTCTTCTGCAGAAAGCGCACAGATGGCGCATGAAAACCAAGCCCATCAGTCTGTCACATCACCCCCATGCATATCAAGGAAACTGTCTGAGCCTCAAGTTATGCAGCAGTCTCTTATGCTGTTTGAAGACTCTGCTGGCAGGGTTTCCCAAGGGCATCCACCTAGCCCTTCCCCAGGGGTGGAAGAGATAGAATGCACTAACGCACAACCACTTATGTTTCCTGATGATGAGGACATGGAAATACCACCTCAGCACGTCTCTGATGATGACGAAACACAGGTGCCAACTGCTGCGTCTTTCTGCAGTGTGCAGACTGAACAGGAGGTCAGGGATCAAGACTGGGTGGAAGACGATGCAGGGGACGATGAGGTCCTAGACCCCACATGGAATGAAGGTCGTGCCACTGTCTTTCACAGTTCAGAGGAAGAGGCAGTGGTGAGACCGAGCCAACAGCGTAGCAAAAGAGGAAGCAGTGGGCAAAATCAGAACACCCGCCGCCAAGAGACTCCGCCTGCTACTGACCGTCGCCATCTGGGACCGAGCACCCCAAAGGCAGCTTCAAGGAGTTCCCTGGCATGGCACTTCTTCAAACAATGTGCTGACGACAAGACCCGAGTGGTTTGCACGCTGTGCCATCAGAGCCTGAAGCGAGGCATTAACGTTCTGAACCTTAGCACAACCTGCATGACCAGGCACCTGCATGCAAAGCATGAACTGCAGTGGAGTAAACACTTAAAAACAAGGAAGTCACTCAGGCTCCCCCTGCTACCTCTTCTGCTGCTGCCGCCTTGGCTCTTCTGCTGCTGCCGCCGCCTCGGCCTCTTCCTCCGCCTCTGGAGGGACGTTGGCACTTGCCACCCAGCAAACATGGGATGTACCACCAACAGCACCACCTGCGTCACCAAGCATCTCAACCATGTCACACCGCAGCGTTCAGCTCTCCATCTCACAAACATTTGAGAGAAAGCGTAAATTCCCACCTAGCCACCCTCGATCCCTGGCCCTGAATGCCAGCATTTATAAACTACTGGCCTATGAAATGCTGTCATTTAGGCTGGTGGACACAGACAGCTTCAAACAGCTCATGTCGCTTGCTGTCCCACAGTATGTTGTTCCCAGCCGGCACTACTTCTCCAAGAGAGCCGTGCCTTCCCTGCACAACCAAGTATCCGATAAAATCAAGTGTGCACTGCGCAACGCCATCTGTGGCAAGGTCCACCTAACCACAGAAACGTGGACCAGTAAGCACGGCCAGGGACGCTATATCTCCCTAACTGCACACTGGGTAAATGTAGTGGCGGCCGGGCCCCAGGCTGAGAGCTGTTTGGCGCAAGTCCTTCCGCCGCCAAGGATCGCAGGGCAACATTCTTTGCCTCCTGTCTCCTCCTCCTCCTACTCAGCTTCCTCCTCCTCTTCTTCACCTGCTCATCCAGTCCAGCCACACACCTTCACCACCAACTTCAGCACAGCCCGGGGGTAAACGTCGCAGGCCGTTCTGAACTCATATGTTTGGGGGACAGGCCCCACACCGCACAGGAGTTGTGGCGGGGTATAGAACAACAGACCGACGTGTGGTTGCTGCCGGTGAGCCTCAAGCCTGGCCTGGTGGTGTGCGATAATGGGCGAAATCTCGATGCAGCTCTGGGACTAGCCGGTTTGACGCACATCCCTTGCCTAGCGCATGTGCTGAATTTGGTGGTGCAGAAGTTCATTCACAACTAACCTGACATGTCAGAGCTGCTGCATAAAGTGCGGGCCGTCTGTTCGCGCTTCCGGCGTTCACATCCTGCCGCTGCTCGCCTGTCTGCGCTACAGCGTAACTTCGGCCTTCCCGGTCACCGCCTCATATGCGACGTGCCACCAAGTGGAACTCCACCTTGCACATGCTGGACAGACTGTGCGAGCAGCAGCAGGCCATAGTGGAGTTTCAGCTGCAGCACGCACGGGTCAGTCGCACTGCGGATCAGCCCCACTTCACCACCAATGACTGGGCCTCCATGCGAGACCTGTGTGCCCTGTTGCGCTGTTTGTTGCCACCCTGCTGGATCCCCGGTACAAAGACAATGTGCCCACCTTACTTCCTACACTGGAGCGTGATAGGAAGATGCGGGAGTACAAGCGCACGTTGGTAGACGCGCTACTGAGAGCATTCACAAATGTCACAGGGGAACCAGTGGAAGCCCAAGGCGAAGGCCGAGGAGGAGCAAGAGGTCGCCAACGCAGCTGTGTCAGGGCCAGCTCCTCTGAGGGCAGGGTTAGCATAGCAGAGATGTGGAAAAGTTTTGTCACCACGCCACAGCTAACTGCACCACCACCTGATACGGAACGTGTTAGCAGGAGGCAACATTTCACTAACATGGTGGAACAGTACCTGTGCACACCCCTCCACGTACTGACTGATGGTTCGGCCCCATTCAACTTCTGGGTCCTCCAAATTGTCCACGTGGCCAGAGCTAGCCTTTTATGCCTTGAAGGTGCTGGCCTGCCCGGCGGCCAGCGTTTTGTCTGAACGTGTATTCAGCATGGCAGGGGGCGTCATTACAGACAAACGCAGCCGCCTGTCTACAGCCAATGTGGACAAGCTGACGTTCATAAAAATGAACCAAGCATGGATCCCACAGGACCTGTCCATCCCTTGTGCAGATTAGACATTAACTACCTGCCCTTAACAATATATTATTGTACTCCAGGGCACTTCCTCATTCAATCCTATTTTTATTTTCATTTTACCATTATATTGCGGGGCAACCCAAAGTTGAATGAACCTCTCCTCTGTCTGGGTGCCGGGTCCTAAATATGTGACAGTGGCCTGTTCCAGTGGTGGGTGACGTGAAGCCTGATTCTCTGCTATGACATGAAGACTGATTCTGTGCTGACATGAAGCCAGATTCTCTGTTACGGGACCTCTCTCCTCTGTCTGGGTGTCGGGGCCTAAATATGTGACAGTGGCTGTTCCAGTGGTGGGTGACGTGAAGCCTGATTCTCTGCTATGACATGAAGACTGATTCTGTGCTGACATGAAGCCAGATTCTCTGTTACGGGACCTCTCTCCTCTGCCTGGGTGCCTGGGCCTAAATATGTGACAGTGGCCTGTTCCAGTGGTGGGTGACGTGAAGCCTGATTCTCTGCTATGACATGAAGACTGATTCTGTGCTGACTTGAAGCCAGATTCTCTGTTACGGGACCTCTCTCCTCTGCCTGGGTGCCTGGCCTAAATATGTGACAGTGGTCTGTTCCAGTGGTGGGTGACGTGAAGCCTGATCTCTGCTATGACATGAAGACTGATTCTGTGCTGGACATGAAGCCAGATTCTCTGTTACGGGACCTCTCTCCTCTGTCTGGGTGCCGGGGCCTAAATATGTGACAGTGGCCTGTTCCAGTGGTGGGTGATGTGAAGCCTGATTCTCTGCTATGACATGAAGACTGATTCTGTGCTGACATGAAGCCAGATTCTCTGTTACGGGACCTCTCTCCTCTGCCTGGGTGCCTGGGCCTAAATATGTGACAGTGGCCTGTTCCAGTGGTGGGTGACATGAAGCCTGATTCTCTGCTATGACATGAAGACTTATTCTGTGCTGACATGAAGCCAGATTCTCTGTTACGGGACCTCTCTCCTCTGTCTGGGTGCCGGGGCCTAAATATGTGACAGTGGCCTGTTCCAGTGGTGGGGTGACGTGAAGCCTGATTCTCTGCTATGACATGAAGACTGATTCTGTGCTGACATAAAGCCAGATTCTCTGTACGGAACCTCTCTCCTCTGCCTGGGTGCCTGGGCCTAATATGTGACAGTGGCCTGTTCCAGTGGTGGGTGACATGAAGCCTGATTCTCTGCTATGACATGAAGACTGATTCTGTGTTGACATGAAGCCAGATTCTCTGTTACGGGACCCCTCTCCTCTGTCTGGGTGCCGGGGCCTAAATATGTGACAGTGGCCTGTTCCAGTGGTGGGTGACGTGAAGCCTGATTCTCTGCTATGACATGAAGACTGATTTTGTGCTGACATGAAGCCAGATTCTCTGTTACGGGACCTCTCTCCTCTGTCTGGGTGCCGGGGCCTAAATATGTGACAGTGGCCTGTTCCAGTGGTGGGTGACGTGAAGCCTGATTCTCTGCTATGACATGAAGACTGATTCTGTGCTGACATAAAGCCAGATTCTCTGTTACGGAACCTCTCTCCTCTGCCTGGGTGCCTGGGCCTAAATATGTGACAGTGGCCTGTTCCAGTGGTGGGTGACATGAAGCCTGATTCTCTGCTATGACATGAAGACTGATTCTGTGTTGACATGAAGACTGATTCTGTGTTGACATGAAGCCAGATTCTCTGTTACGGGACCTCTCTCCTCTGTCTGGGTGTCGGGGCCTAAATATGTGACAGTGGCCTGTTCCAGTGGTGGGTGACGTGAAGCCTGATTCTCTGCTATGACATGAAGACTGATTTTGTGCTGACATGAAGCCAGATTCTCTGTTACGGGACCTCTCTCCTCTGTCAGGGTGCCAGGGCCTAAATATGTGACAGTGGCCTGTTCCAGTGGTGGTGACGTGAAGCCTGATTCTCTGCTATGACATGAAGACTGATTCTGTGCTGACATGAAGCCAGATTCTCTGTTACGGGACCTCTCTCCTCTGTCTGGGTGCCGAGGCCTAAATATGTGACAGTGGCCTGTTCCAGTGGTGGTGACGTGAAGCCTGATTCTCTGCTATGACATGAAGACTGATTCTCTGCTGACATGAAGCCAGATTCTCTGTTACGGGACCTCTCTCCTCTGCCTGGGTGCCTGGCCTAAATATGTGACAGTGGCCTGTTCCAGTGGTGGGTGACGTGAATCCTGATTCTCTGCTATGACATGAAGATTGATTCTGTGCTGACTTGAAGCCAGATTCTCCTTTACGAGACCTCTGTCCTCTGTCTGGGTGCCGGGGCCTAAATATGTGACAGTGGCCTGTTCCAGTGGTGGGTGACGTGAAGCCTGATTCTCTGCTATGACATGAAGACTGATTCTCTGCTGACATGAAGCCAGATTCTCTGTTACGGGACCTCTCTTCTCTGTCTGGGTGTCGGGGCCTAAATATGTGACAGTGGCCTGTTCCAGTGGTGGGTGACGTGAAGCCTGATTCTCTGCTATGACATGAAGACTGATTCTGTGCTGACATGAAGCCAGATTCTCTGCTATGGCATGAAGAGACTGATTCTCTGCTGACGTGAAGCCAGATTCTCTGCTATGGGACTTCTGTCCAATTCATATTGGTTAATTATTATTATTATTATTTTTTTAAATTCATTTCCCTATCCACATTTGTTTGCAGGGGATTTACCTACATGTTGCTGCCTTTTGCAGCCATTTAGCTCTTTTCTGGGCTGTTTTACAGCCTTTTTAGTGCCGAAAAGTTCGGGTCCCCATTGACTTCAATGGGGTTCGGGTTCGGGACAAAGTTCGGGTCGGGTTCGGATCCCGAACCCGAACATTTCCGGGAAGTTCGGCCGAACTTCTCGAACCCGAACATCCAGGTGTTCGCTCAACTCTAAAGACGACCAAAAATTAGACAATAATAAATATATTAAGTATGATGCAGTAATGTGGTGGCATTGCAGAACAAGCGCCCCACTAAGGTTACACAAAGATCGTTATATAGCCAGGGCCATGTCTCCGATTAGCCCGATTATTATCAAGATGAATTATCTCATCACAGGCAAAAAGGAGACGTGAGCTTTAGTAAAAGTGCAGGTGTTGGCATGCTTGCAGCAAATAGCAGTTTGATAGACGCAGTGTGTGAATCACACATCCCAACATCAGATGTCATTATATGCCATCTGCATCCACCATGTATCAGATCACAGCAAGCATAAAACCAACCACATGTAAAAAACACATAAGAAGTATTGGGGACCGACCTTGGATCCTTGGTGAGCGGACCCCTGACGCGCGTTTCGCCAAGCTTTTTCAAAGGGGGCGTGTCTGTCCTGTCAATACTCGCCTTAAATCTAGCCACAGTTGAGAGAATAAGCCAATCGCTTTTAATCTGCCTCGCTGCATTACACCATATCCGCCCATACTCAAACCCGGATGTGAGATCATGCCCTCACTTCCGCCCATATCCTACCCTCACATGCACCTATGTCACTTCCGCCCAAACAGAAAGCAGGTATAGACGTAACTTACCAGTGAGGACCTTTCCTGTTCACTCATTGGCGGAAGTGACGTGGTGCATCGGTCCTCTGCTTTCTGTTTGGGCGGGAAGTGAACATAGGTGCATGTGAGGGTAGATATGGGCGGAAGTGAGGGGCATGATCTCACATCCGGGTATTCAGTATGGGCGGATATGGTGTAATGCAGCGAGGCAGATTAGAGGCGATTGGCTGATTCTCTCAACTGTGGCTAGATTTAAGGCGAGTATTTGACAGGACAGACACGCCCCTTTGAAAAAGCTTGGCGAAACGCACGTCAGGGGTCCGCTCACCAAGGATCCAGGTCGGTTCCCAATACTTCTTATGTGTTTTTACTTGTTGTTGGTTTTTTGCTTGCTGTGATCTGATACATGGTGGATGCAGGTGGCATATAATGACATCTGATGTTGGGATGTGTGAATCACACACTGCGTCTATCAAACTGCTATTTCCTGCAAGCATGCCAACACCTGCACTTTTACTAAAGCTCACGTCTCCTTTTTGCCTGTGATGAGATAATTCATCTTGATAATAATCGAGCTAATAGGAGACATGGGCCCTGGCTATATAACGATCTTGTGTAACTTGATGGGCGCTGTTCTGCAGTGCCACCACATTACTGCAATCATACTTAATATATTTATTATTGTCTAATTTTTGGTCGTCTTTTATCTGACTTATCAATAAAATATTTGCAATTATGTTCATGTGTGTTTTGTTTATCGGATCTATTGAGTTTGTGCTCACATATGATTTCTCATCTTGTTTGAGGTTAGTTTGGTTATAATAACCCTTTAGATACTGCTGTGCTTTTCTGGTATTAAATAAACACCCATTTTTTGATCCAGAGGAAAACAAACCAGGCTGGTGTAGTGAGCTTCATTTATATTTTATAAGTTGGATTATATAACACGAGTTTGACCACGATGCGTGGTGTTTAAGTGTGTGGTTGTGTAAGTGTGTGACTTAAGATTAAGTGACTTTAGATTCAGGCACTTCAGTGGAGGACTGCAATTAGCCAGTTTCTTATTTCTACATTATATTGTATTTTTAGCTTTTGTGTGTAATCCTCATTTAGTAATGTGTTGCCACAATTGACAACACATTCCAGTGCACATCTTGCATGATGTATGCAGTCCTGGAACAGCCGTTCGAGGGTGTATATCTTTGTTCAAGATGTGAGCAAATTACCCGTTTGGAATCGCAAATCGAGTCTCTAAATGGGCAAGTTGCAACACTGAGAGGCATTGACAATTTGCCAAAGAGTTTGCTTCTCACTGAGCAAGCTCTCTTTGGGGTAGAGAGAGGAGGGTGACAGAGAGAAGACTGAGGAAAGTGAGGTAGCTAGCTGGGTAACAGTTAGAAAGTGGGGTAGAGGGAAGAGTGCCAGGGAGGCTAGCCCTGATTTGACACACCCCAACAAGTTTGCACGTTTCGCAGATGAGGGGGATTTCAGTCCAGGGATGGCACTGCTGCAGCCGGACACTTCCTCTGCCAGTCAGCGGAATGTCAGCTCCAGTAAGCAGGGAACCATGAGAGCAGGGCATGCCAGACAGGTGCTGGTAGTGGGAAGACTCCATATTTGGGAACAGATAGGGCAATCTGTCACAAAGACCGTGATCGCTGAACAGTGTGCTGTCTTCCTGGCGCTAGAGTTCGACACATCGCGGATCGGGTTGACAGATTACTGGGAGGGGGCTGAAGAAGATCCAAGCGGTCATGGTCCATATTGGAACCAATGACAAAGTTAGAGGTAGGTGAAGAGTCCTTAAAAATGGTTTCAGGGATTTAGGTCAAAAGCTTAGGGCAAGGACCTCAAAGGTAGTATTTTCCGAAATACTACCTGTACCACGGCCCACACAAGAAAGGCAGCGGGAGATTAGGGAGATTAACAAGTGGCTCAAGAACTGGTGTAGGAAGGAGGGGTTTGGGTTCCTGGAGAACTGGGCTGACTTCTCTATCGGCTACAGGCTCTATCTTAGGGACGGGCTGCACCTCAATGGGGAAGGGGCAGCTGTGCTGGGGAGAAAGATGGCTAGAAGGTTGGAGAAGTGTTTAAACTAGGGACTGGGGGGAGGGAAATTACATTATAGAAGGGGAAGATAGTGCAGATAGAGACCAGGGGCAAGGTAGTGGGACTGAGGGAGGAATGGAAGGAAGGACTAGAACAGTTCAGAAGGAAAGGTGTAGGGTAAAAGATATACATAAACCTTTCAAATGTATGTATACTAATGCCAGAAGCCTGACTAATAAAACTGGGAAACTGGAATTAGTGATGTGTGAGGGGGATTATGACATAGTGGGAATAACGGAAACATGGCTGGATGATAGCTATGACTGGGCAGTTAATGTACAAGGTTACAGTCTGTTTAGAAAAGATCGTCAAAACCGGAGGGAGGGGGGGGGGCATGACTTTATGTAAAGTCCTGTCTAAAGCCCACACTCCGGGAATATATAAGTGAGGGACATGAACATGAACACTGTGGGTAGAGATACATGGAGCTAAAAAGAATAATAAATTACTGATAGGAGTTTACTATAAACCACCTAATATACCAGAGTCCACAGAAAATCTACTACTAAACAAGATAGACAAGGCGGCAAATCATAATAAGGTGGTTATTATGGGGGACTTCAACTACCCAGATATAGACTGGGAAACTGAAACTTGTATATCTCATAAAGGAAACAGGTTCCTGGCAATAACCAAAGACAATTACCTCTCCCAACTGGTTCAGGACCCGACTAGAGGGACGGCCATACTGGACTTAGTATTAACCAATAGGCCTGACAGAACAACAGACGTGCAGGTTGGGGGAAACCTGGAAAATAGTGACCATAAAAGTATAACATTCAAAAGAGCGTTCTACAGGGAGGAACAAAAATTCTGACTTCAAAAAAAGTTAAATTTAGCCAACTAAGAGAGGCCATAGGCCTAACTAAACTGGGACAAAGTCCTCAAACATAAAGTACAGCCACAAAATGGATATCTTTAAAAGCATCCTAAATCTCATCCTGAGAGGTACATACCGTATGGGAATAAAAGGTTAAGGAAGCAAAAAGAAACCAATGTGGATAAATAGAACTGTAAAGAAAGCAATAAAATGACAAAAGAAAACATATAAATCAATAAAACAGGAGGGTAGCACGGAAGCACTGAAAAAACTATACGGAAAAAATATTAGACATGTAAAAAAACTAATAATAGCGGCCAAACTAGAGACCGAGAGAATAATTGGCAAAGAGAGTAAAACTAACCCTAAAATGTTCTTCAATTATATAAATGTTAAAAAGTATAAATCTGAAGGTGTCGGCGCATACAGTTTTCATCCTCCGTTTGGTACCTTTTCTGGGACTAGTTCCTCTGGGATGCCAGAGGAGGAGAGATTTTCTCTGCCTTGCCCTCTATCTGGTGGAAGATCCAAGTGAATTTGGAGAAGATGGTGAGAGGTATAAGCGAATGGCTGACAAGAGACGTATGAACGGGTCCGGACCTGTGTGTGGGTGATCTGGTGTGGTTATCTACTAAAAATATTAAACTGAGAGTACCATCTTGGAAACTGGGTCCAAGATTTATTGGACCTTACAAAATATCTGTGGGGGTCAATCCAGTAGCGTTTCGTCTGGATCTTCCGCAGACTAGGAGGATCCATGATGTGTTCCACAAGTCTTTACTGAAGAAATATGTGAAACCGGTGGAACCATCGCCATTGCCTCCTCCCCCTGTTCTGGTTGATGGAAATTTAGAGTTCGAGATCTCCAAGGTTCTCGACTCTGGTACACTGGAGGGGATACGGAGGGAATATGGCCCTGAGGAAAGGATGTGGGTTCCGGCTCTGGATGTTAGTGCCAGCCGACTGGTGAGGGCTTTTCACAGATCTCACCCGGATAAGGTTGGGCCGGGTGTCCGGAGGTCATACTGTCATGCCCTGCTCAGGCTATGTGCGGAGGTCTGCCAGATTAGCAGGCACGTGTGTAGCCCTTTTGTTTTGTTTTGGAGTTGAGCTATATCCGCCTCCCCTCAGGTGCACTGGGTGTCCTGTGCGGGTTATAGCTTCTGTCTGGCTCTGTGAAAGGAAGGAATGATTTGCTGTTCCTGCTCAGAAAAGATAAGTTGGTTTTTGTTTTCTTGTGGTTGCTGTCTAGGCTATTAGAGAGACGCCTGCCCCCTCCAGGTTCGGAGGGAGCAGGCTGCATCTATCCCCCTTTCACCATCTTAGGGATTTTAGGGAATTTTCAGCCCAGGCACGAGGACATGTTATTCCCACCTTCAGGGTCTGAACGTGGGCATAGAAGTACAGGGAGAGCTGTCAGGAGGTGACCTTGATCCCCAGATTCTCGCCTAGACTTTTGTTTTATTTATTTTCTGTGTATCTGGTATCATGTCCGCCGTGGACACAATTACAGTCAAATAAAAAATGTTTTTTTTAATGTAATCTACTGTGACACCAGATATGAGTTGCCACTGGTGTGACACTGTGCACTGGCAGGGCCTAAATACACACGCTTGGCAGGCAACTGACTGCTATTCTTACTGTCAAAATAGTTTTTGGTTTTTTTATGTAGATCTACTGTGGACACCAGATATGAGTTGCACTGGTGTGACACTGTGCACTGCAGGGCCTGAAACACACACGCTTGCAGGCAACTGACTGCTATTCTATTGCAGTCAAAATATTTTTTAATTTTTTTTATGTAATCTACTGTGACACCAGATATGAGTTGCACTGGTGTGATCTGTGCACTGGCAGGGCCTAAAACACACACTCTTGCAAGCAACTGACTGCTATTCTATTACAGTCAAAAATTGTTGTGTTTTTTTTTTTTATGACACCAAATATGAGTTGCACTGGTGTGACACTGTGCACTGGCAGGGCCTGAACCACACACGCTTGCAGGCAACTGACTGCTATTATATTACAGTCAAAAAAGTTTAGTTTTTTTTAAATGCAAGCTACTGTGACACCAGATATGAGTGGTGGCACTGGGCAAGTGGGCACAGTATACACTGTGAGACTGACACACACGCTGGCAGGCAACTGCAATTAGATTACAGAGGAAAAAAAAAAAAAAAAGCAGACTGATGTACTAGCCCTAAAAAGGGCTTTTTGGGGTGCTGTCAGGACGCTGTCCTTACAGCAGAGATCAGATGAGTCTTTCAGGACTGGAGTGGACACTGAATACACTGGCCTAGCTATCAATTTCCCTATTAAATCAGCAGCAGCTACACTGTCCCTCCTCTCACCAAGACTGCAGCTTCCGAATGAATCTAAGATGGATGCTGTCCAGGAGGTGGGAGGGTCTGGGAGGGAGGGTATGCTGCTGATTGGCTGGAATGTGTCTGCTGACTGTGAGGTACAGGGTCAAAGTTTGCTAAATGATGACGAATAGGGGGCGGACCGAACATCGCATATGTTCACCCGCCGCGGCGAACGCGAACAAGCGATGTTCGTCGGGAACTGTTCGCCGGCGAATAGTTCGGGACATCTCTACTTCCCAGTAACTGCGCTGGTCAGGCCACGTGTGATGTTACGGGACACATGGTGGTGTAAGGCGGGCACGGCACATCTTGAAAAATTGTGGCGGCTGGGTACAGCGTAACACGGGACAGACTCCGACATCACGCTGCGGAAGGCCTCAGCGTCCACAAGCCTATATGGCGACATTTCCTACTATTCTTTTGTCCTCAAAAAAGTGCATACTGTGGAACATCTACCACTTGGCAAGGGAGATTTCTGCAAGGGGGTGCTCCGTGGAACAGTTGCAGGTCTGTTTGGTGTGGCCCTCCTTCTCCCCTTTGCCACCCCACTGCCTCTTCCAGCCTGTTGCAGTGCAGCAGATCCCTCCCCCTCTGTACTGCTGTCCTCGCTCGGCTTTCCACCTTCCCAGGTTGGGTCAGTGACATCATTGTCCACCACCTCCTCTTCCACTTCCTCACTCTGCTCATCCTCCTGACTTGTTGACCTAACCACAACTGTGTCTCATTCTCTTCATCAACCTCTTGAGACAGTAATTGCCATTGACTTATTGGCAACTGTGTCTCATCATCATCCACCTCATTAAACAGTAATTGCCGTCCCCACCGTCATTTTCTTGTCATTGTGGATACTCAAGAGTTTGGGAATCAGGGCACAAGATCTGTCCCTCTTCAAGCGTACTTGGCGAGAAAGCCAAATCAAAGAATGGCGCTGAAAAGCGCTTAACGGAATATCCGAGTGTGGAATCAGACTCTCCATGGTGGGAGGAAGGAGGATCAGGGTGAGAATTGGGTTGAGCAGACTCTTGACTACTGAGACTGGACTTGGTGGAAAACAGGGTGGTGCTTAACCGACTGGAAGCATTATCTGCTGCAATCCAACTGTTCTGTCCTCCTTATGTGTGAAGGTGCATAGCTTGACAGACAGCTAAACCTTATCTTGGCAATGAATTGACAATGGAGTAACGTCCAACTTTATCTTTATTGCAAGGATGTAAATCAATGTGCGATAAAACAGTGATGCTACTGTGAGCTTAGATGTGGAGGATGTCTCAAGAGGCTTCCAAGCCATGTGCTATCCTCAGGCAGTGATGACTGTGAAGGAAGAAAATGGCTGCTATGTGCAAGGATGATGATGTCACTAAGATAAGGAAGCTGAAGTAGACCAAACTTTTAGTATGAATAGCTGCAATTGTATGTAAAACGGCCACTAGATGGTGCTGTTACACAATATACAGAGAATTATACAGAAAACATATTAACTATGTATGAAAGTTATGCATAAATTAACAATAAACTTGCTGAAGGCATGACACCAACCGACCACCTGGTCGCACTGGTCTGACTTAAAGAGTGGTGTCCTGCGCCGCCCTGCAGACAAGGACATGAAGCTAGGTATCGTGGATGATTGTTTTTCTTGTGCTCTTGCAGCTGGCACAGTTTCACTGCGCGCAGGGCCACGGCCTCTGCATGCACCATCAGCATCATGGCCACTGCCCTGTTCCTTACTGCTCGCCTTCTTCATATTAAATGTTAAATGTGATAGAAAGTCTGTCACACGTACAGTAGCGTAGGATTTGGAAGTGTATGTGCAAACAAGTTTAAAAAGGTATTTTGAATGTGGAAACATCACACAGGAGATAGCCCGCAGATAATGTAAATTCTGTCACCAGCAGCTAATGAAAAATTATAGGGAGTGTCAGAGGTGTTTGGGATGAGGAAACGTTATACAGGAGAGTTACCACCGGTAATGTCACTGTCTGCAGCGTCTACGCAAAAAAGTACACTGTATTTCACAGATAAATATTTTCAGCGCATACGTTACACTGCAGATTTGGCACTGGTTATGTCAACGTCAGAAGCGGACACTGTCTATTGAAAAAGTACACTGTATGTCACAGATATATTTTTTCAGCGCACATGTTACACTGCAGTTGTGCCACTGGTATTGTCGCTGTTTGCAGCGGACACCGTCTACGGAAAAAGGACACTGTATGTCACAGATACATTTTTTCACCGCACACGTTAGACTGCAGATGTGGCACTGGTAATGTCACTGTCAGAAGCGGACACCATCTATTGAAAAAGTACACTGTATGTCACAGATATTTTTTTGATGTGCGCACTTTACTCAGGAGTAGAGATGGCCTTGCGGTTCGCCCAGCGGTCGTTTCGCGATGAACTTTGCGTGTTTGCGATTGGCCAAACATGCGAACATATGGAGATATTCGCGCCCGCCATATTCTTTTACATTGCGAAGAACTTTAACCCATGACACATCCATCAGGTGGTACAGGACAGCCAATTGAGATGTGTTACCACATGGACGTACCCCCTACCTTATAAATAAACCTGATCTGGCCGCCATTTTACATTCAGTGTTTTGCTAGTGTAGGGAGAGGTTGCTGTGTGGAGCAGGGACCGACTGTTAGGGACACAAAACACTAGCTAATAGGGCCACAAAAGTCATTTTAAGCACTAGTATAGATGTGCTATCGATATGTGTGATACACAGAGGGGTGCGAACTACTTATAATATACTTTTATAATGAGTCAAAAACACATAGATCTATATAGTGATCACCTGGAAGTCAGGGGCCTAGGGGCTAGGGGCTTACTAGGGCCATTTTTATATAGGGTAAGGTTTCGGACGGGGTCGCTCTTATCAGGGCGGGTGGTCTGTGGTTAGGCTATCAGGGCCAGAATAGCACCCCCTGTAGGGCAATATCAGGGACAGTTCTTTGCCCACCCTGTCCTTCATTACCACATCATCATCTAGCCCAGGGATAGATGCTTTTTGCTTTCCTTCCGGGATTCATGGATGTGCACTGGAACCCCCCGGATTGTGGTAGAACATATGGTTTCTGATTTGGTGCCGCCGAGCACTTGTTATTGCCTACCACATCTATGCTTTTTGCTTAACTTTAATAATTTAATTTATTTTCATTTTCAGGGATATCTTTTCCATTCACATGTCCGCAAAATGGATCCGCATCCGTCCTGCAATTTTGCGGAACGGGTGCATTCATTTTCAATGGGGCCGAATGTGCTGTCCGCATCCGCATTTTGCGGATCCACATCCACATTTGCGGATCCGCACTTCCGCATCTGTGCTTCCATTTCCGCAAAAAAAATAGAACATGTCCTATTCTTGTCCACAATTGCAGACAAGATTAGGCATTTTATATTAGAGTGGCGGCGATGTGTGTTCCACAAATTGCGGAATGCACATTGCCGGTGTCCGTATTTTGCGGATCCGCAAAATACTTACGGACGTGTGAATGGACACTCATAGTAACATTATTAAAGGTTACGTTTTATCTTTATGTATATTCTAATGGATTGCCTTCCTTGTACAATGTTATAATATACTTTCTATGTTAGAAAGTACACTGCTCAAAAAAATAAAGGGAACACTTAAACAACACAATGTAACTCCAAGTCAATCACACTTCTGTGAAATCAAACTGTCCACTTAGGAAGCAACACTGAGTGACAATCAATTTCACATGCTGTTGTGCAAATGGGATAAACAACAGGTGGAAATTATAGGCAATTAGCAAGACACCCCCAATAAAGGAGTGGTTCTGCAGGTGGTGACCACAGATCACTTCTCAGTTCCTATGCTTCCTGGCTGATGTTTTGGTCACTTTTGAATGCTGGCGGTGCTTTCACTCTAGTTGTAGCATGAGACGGAGTCTACAACCGACACAAGTGGCTCAGGTAGTGCAGCTTATCCAGGATGGCACATCAATGCGAGCTGTGGCAAGAAGGTTTGCTGTGTCTGTCAGCGTAGTGTCCAGAGCATGGAGGCGCTACCAGGAGACAGGCCAGTACATCAGGAGACGTGGAGGAGGCCGTAGGAGGGCAACAACCCAGCAGCAGGACCGCTACCTCCGCCTTTGTGCAAGGAGGAACAGGAGGAGCACTGCCAGAGCCCTGCAAAATGACCTCCAGCAGGCCACAAATGTGCATGCGTCTGCTCAAACAGTCAGAAACAGACTCCATGAGGGTGATATGAGGGCCCGACGTCCACAGGTGGGGGTTGTGCTTACAGCCCAACACCGTGCAGGACGTTTGGCATTTGCCAGAAAACACCAAGATTGGCAAATTCGCCACTGGCGCCCTGTGCTCTTCACAGATGAAAGCAGGTTTACACTGAGCACATGTGACAGACGTGACAGAGTCTGGAGATGCCGTGGAGAACGTTCTGCTGCCTGCAACATCCTCCAGCATGACCGGTTTGGCATTGGGTCAGTAATGGTGTGGGGTGGCATTTCTTTGGAGGGCCGCACAGCCCTCCATGTGCTCGCCAGAGGTAGCCTGACTGCCATTAGGTACCGAGAAGAGATCCTCAGACCCCTTGTGAGACCATATGCTGGTGCGGTTGGCCCTGGGTTCCTCCTAATGCAAGACAATGCTAGACCTCATGTGGCTGAAGTGTGTCAGCAGTTCCTACAAGACGAAGGCATTGATGCTATGGACTGGCCCGCCCGTTCCCCAGACCTGAATCCAATTGAGCACATCTGGGACATCACGTCTCGCTCTATCCACCAATGTCACGTTGTGCCACAGACTGTCCAGGAGTTGGCAGATGCTTTAGTCCAGGTCTGGGAGGAGATCCCTCAGGAGACCGTCCGCCACCTCATCAGGAGCAAGCACAGGCGTTGTAGGGAGGTCCTACAGGCACGTGGAGGCCACACACACTACTGAGCCTCATTTTGACTTGTTTTAAGGACATTACATCAAAGTTGGATCAGCCTGTAGTGTGTTTTTCCACTTTAATTTTGAGGGTGACTCCAAATCCAGACCTCCATGGGGTAAAAAATTTGATTTCCATTTTTTTTTTTGTGTGATTTTGTTGTCAGCACATTCAACTATGTAAAGAACAAAGTATTTCAGAAAAATATTTAATTAATTCAGATCTAGGATGTGTTATTTTTGTGTTCCCTTTATTTTTTTGAGCAGTGTATATTATAGTGCATTTATATTGTGTGGCAGTTGTGTGCGGTTCTGCTGCGATCCTGCAGGTATATAGAGCGACAAGCGTTATTGGAACAAATAATACTGGTGTGATATACCAGTTGTCCCCCAAAAAACTGATTGAAGTGGGGTGTTATATACCAATATACTTTCTTTATAGTGCATTTGAGTACTGTATAGTGCATTTGCGGATGCGCGTACGCGAAAATTATATTGCCAATATTTTGCATTACAAAAAAAAAATGAATGGAGATCGCAAATTCGAATAATACATCTGGTATGTCACTGTCCATGTTGTGGGACTATTTGTGCACTTCTAGTAATCATTTCTTGGGTGCAAATATGAGCTGAAGGTTTTTCAGGTTCACCTACCATTAAAATGAATGGGACCCGCCGCAAACTTGCGGTTCGCAAACATTTGATGCATTCGTGCGATCGCGTTCGCGAACCATCCTGGCAGATGTTCGTCCATCACTACACAGGAGATGCGGGCAGCTAATGTCACTGTCCGCAGCGGACACCGTCTACGGAAAAAGTACACTGGATGTCACAGATATTTTTTGGATGCGCACACTTTACACTGGAGATGTGGCGCAGCTAATGTCACTCACTGTCCACAGTGGACACAGTCTACGGAAAAAGTACACTGGATGTCACAGATATTTTTGGGATGCGCACACTTTACACTGGAGATGTGGTGCAGCTAATGTCACTGTCCACAGCGGACACCGTCTACAGAAAAAAGTACACAGGATGTCACAGATATTTTTTGGATGGGCACACTGTGAAGTTTTAGCAATTTAGCGCAGGTTGCGCTAAAAATATAGATTGCTGCTGCCACACACAATAGTCCTTAAAAGGACTTTTGGGTCTCTGAAAAGTTTTGGTGTAAAAATATTCTTAAATCACTCCCTACACTGTCTGTCCCTTCCTCAGCACACATCTCCCTGACTAAGAATGAGCCAAACATGCGTCATCGGGTTCTATATAGCACCCAATGATGCGTTCCGGCCAGCCAGTAACTGTAATGCCAGCAGCCAATATGGCTACGGCATTACAGTGAGGGCAGCACTTACCTGCACGTTTATTGGCTGGCAGCCATTGCGCTCAAGCACATACGGTATTCGGCCGAGTACTGCCATGTGCCGAGCATCGAGATGCTCGCCCCGAACTGGTGTTCGGCCGAGCATGCTCGATCATCACTAATAATAATCCAAGCCAGTTGTCCTTCTAAATGGGCAAAAGTACTGGGTTTATCTTATTTCCAGTGAAGTATTTTTTGCTTTTTAAATTGGCAAATTTTCCATTTTAATCCATTTTTCCCAGTAACAAAGCAAGGGTCAACAGCCAAACAAAACTCAATATTTATGGCCCTGTTTCTGTAGTTTACAGAAACACCCCATATGTGGTCGTAAACCGCTGTACGGGCACACGGCAGGGCGCAGAAGGAAAGGAATGCCATACGGTTTTTGGAAGGGAGATTTTGCTGGACTGTTTTTTTTGACACCATGTCCCATTTGAAGCCCCCCTGATGCACCCCTAGAGTAGAAACTCCAAAAAAGTGACCCCATTTTAGAAACTATGGGATAGGGTGGAAGTTTTGTTGATACTAGTTTAGGGTACATATGATTTTTGGTTGCTCTATATTACACTTTTTGTGAGGCAAGGTAACAAGAAAAAGCTGTTTTGGCACCGTTTTTATTTTTTGTTATTTAAAACATTCATCTGACAGGTTAGATCATGTGATATTTTTATAGACCAGGTTGTCACGGATGCGCCGATACCTAATATGTATACTTTTTTTTTATTTATGTAAGTTTTACACAATGATTTCTTTTTTTAACCACTTCCCATCTGGGCCCTTTGCCCCCTTCCTGACCAGGCCAAATTTTGCAAAACGGACATATCTCACTTTATGTGGTAATAACTTTGGAACGCCTTTATTTATCCAAGTCATTCAGAGATTGTTTTCTCGTGACACATTGTACTTCATGATAGTCATAAATTTGAGTCAAAATATTTCACCTTTATTTATGAAAAAATCCCAAATTTACCCAAAAATTTAAAAAAATCGCAATTTTCTAAATTTCAATTTCTCTGCTTTTAAAACAGAAAGTGATACCTCATAAAATATTTATTATTTAACATTCCCCATATGTCTACTTTATGTTGGCATCATTTTGGAAATGTCATTTTATTTTTTTAGGACGTTAGAAGGCTTAGAAGTTTAGAAGCAATTCTTCAAATTTTAAGAAAATTGCCAAAACCCACTTTATAAGGACCAGTTCAGGTCTGAAGTCACTTTGTGGGGCCTACATAGTGGATACCCCCATAAATGACCCCATTGTAGAAACTACACCCCTCAAGGTATTCAAAACCGATTTTACAAACTTTGTTAACCCTTTAGGCGTTCACAAGAATTAAAGGAAAATGGAGATCAAATTTTTAAATTTCACTTTTTTGGCAGATTTTCCATTTTAATCAATTTTTTTCTCTAACACATCGATGGTTAACAGCCAAACAAAACTCAATATTTATTACCCAGATTCTGCGGTTTACAGAAACACCCCACATGTGGTCGTAAACTGCTGTATGGGCACACGGCAGGGCGCAGAAGGAAAGGAACTCCACATGGTTTTTAGATGCCATGTCCCATTTGAAGCCCCCTGATGCACCCTTACAGTAGAAACTCCCAAGAAGTGACCCCATTTTGGAAACTAGGGGATAAGGTGCCAGTTTTATTAGTACTATTTTTGGGTACATATGATTTTTTGATCATTCAATATAACACTTTATGGGGCAAGGTGACCAAAAAATTGGTTGTTTTAGCACAGTTTCTATTTATTTATTTTTACAGCGTTCACCTTAGGGGTTCAGTCAAGTGACATTTTTATAGAGCAGATTGTTACGGACGTGGCGATACCTAATATGTATACTTTTTCTCATTTATTAAAGTTTTACACAATAATAGCATTTTTGAAACCAAAAAATGATGTTTTAATGTGTCCATGTTCTGAGAGCTATAGTTTTTTTATTTTTTGAGAGATTTTCTTATGTAGGGGCTCATTTTTTGCGGGATGAGGTGACGGTTTTATTGGTACCATTTTGTGGGACATACGCGTTTTTGATCACTTGGTGTTGCACCTTTTGTGATGCAAGGTGACAAAAATTGCTTGTTTTGACACAGTTTTTTTTTTTTTTTTTTTACGGTGTTCACCCGAGGGGTTAGGTCATGTGATATTTTTATAGAGCTGGTTTTTACGGACGCGGCAATACCTAATATGTATACTTTTTTTTATTTGTTTCACTTTAACACAATAATAGCATTTTTGAAACCAAAAAAATTGTTTTAGTGTCTCCATGTTCTAAGAGCTATAGTTTTTTTATTTTTTGAGAGATTTTCTTATGTAGGGGCTCATTTTTTGCGGGATGAGGTGACGGTTTTATTGGTACCATTTTGTGGGACATACGCGTTTTTGATCACTTGGTGTTGCACCTTTTGTGATGCAAGGTGACAAAAATTGCTTGTTTTGACACAGTTTTTTTTATTTATTTTTTACGGTGTTCATCTGAGGGGTTAGGTCATGTGATATTTTTATAGAGCTGGTTTTTACGGACGCGGCAATACTAAATATGTCTATTTTACTTTATTTTTTCTATTTTAATTTTTTTTTTTTTATTCCTAACTTGGGAACTTTTTTTTTTTTTACATGTGAAACTTTATTTTATTTTATTTTTTCAACCCTTTATTTTTTTTATTTTTTTTTACACTTTTCGTCCCCCATAAGGTCATACAAGACCTCTGGGGGACATTTGCTTCACTTTTTCTTTTTTTTTCACAGTTGATTTCTCCTGTAACTGGGGCTGAGATAGTAGCCCCAGTTACAGGACAAATGCACCCCTATAGAGGCTGTACAGCAGCAATCTAGCGCTGTACAGCCTCAGTGCAGGGCTGATCGAGGTCTCTGAGAGACCTCACACAGCTCCTGCACTCTCCGGTCCCGGCGGTCACATGACCGCCGGGCCGGAACAGGAACGGTGAGCGCTGTGTCTGCAGCGATCGTGAAGGCAGGGACACCTGGGCACTGTCCCTGCCTTATCTCTGGGTTGCCCTGCTGTCACTGACAGCGGGCAACCCGATCAGCAGCTGCACGATTAGCGTGCAGCTGCTATTTCTGACAGGACGTTTTAAAACGTGCTGTCAGAAATAGACGTCCACCCATAGGACGTTTATATCCTATGGGCGGACGTGAGGCGGTTAAACAAAAAAAATCATGTTTTAGTGTTTCCATAGTCTGAGAGCCATAATTTTTTCAGTTTTTGGGCGATTACCTTGGGTAGTAAGGTAGGATTTTTTTTGAGTTTTCAAAAGCTTTATTGAATAATTAAGGTTTGTTACATCTATATCAAGTCATTGAAATAGGAGGAGTGAGCTCCCAATGTACATAAATTGTCTGGGTAACAATTAGTTAGGTAATAAACAAACAAAACAACACTGAGGATGTATGTTAACATAGCTAAATTTAGAATAATTCTCGATTAGAGTTGAGCGTACACCTGGATGTTCGGGTTCGACGAGTTCGGCCGAACTTTCGAAAAATGTTCGGGTTCGGGATCCGAACTCGACCCGAACTTCATCCCGAACCCGAACCCCATAGAAGTCAATGGGGACCCGAACTTTTGGGCACTAAAAAGGCTGTAAAACACACCCGGAAAGGGCTAGAGGGCTGCAAAAGGCAGCAAAATGTAGTTAAATCCCCTGCAAACAAATGTAGATAGGGAAATGATGAGTTAACATAAAATAAATAAAAATTAAACAATATTAATTGGAGTGAGGTCCCATAGCACAGAATCAGGCTTCAAGTCACCCACCAATGGAGAATGTCACTTACTATTATTTTGACCACAGCACCCAGACAAAGGAGAGAGGTCCCACAGCAGAGAACCAGGCATCATATCACCCACCACAGGAGTAGGCCACCATTTAGTTACTTTGACCCCTACACCCAGACGGAGGAGAGAGGTTACACAGCAGAGAATCAGGCATTTAGATCACCCACCACAGGAGTAGGCCAAAATTGAATCAGACCCCGGCAACCATGTCAGATGGCACAAGCATAAGCTTTATATCAATCAGCACAGGAGAAGGCGACTTTGACAGACTTTGACCCCTACACCCGGACGGAGGAGAGAGGTTTCAAAGCAGAGAATCAGGCATTTAGATCACCCACCACAGGAGTAGGCCCCAATTTAATGGGACCCCGGCAACCATGTCAGATGGCACAACCATCAGCTTCATATCAATCAGCACAGGAGAAGGCGACTTTGAAAGACTTTGACCCCTACACCCAGACGGAGGAGAGAGGTTTCACAGCAGAGAATCAGGCATTTAGATCACCAACCACAGGAGTAGGCCCCCATTGAATCAGACCCTGGCAACCATGTCAGATGGCACAACCATCAGCTTTATATCAATCAGCACAGGAGAAGGCGACTTTGAAAGACTTTGACCCCTACACCCAGATGGAGGAGAGAGGTTTCACAGCAGAGAATCAGGCATCATATCAACCACCACAGGAGAAGCCACCATTTAGTTACTTTGACCCCTGCACCCAGGAAGAGGAGAGAGGCACCACAGCACATATTCTGGCATCATATCAGCCACCACAGGAGAAGCCACCATTGAGTTACTTTGACCCCCGCACCCAGGAAGAGGAGAGAGGCACCACAGCACATATTCTGGCATCATATCAGCCACCACAGGAGAAGCCACCATTGAGTTACTTTGACCCCCGCACCCAGGAAGAGGAGAGAGGCACCACAGCACATATTCTGGCATCATATCAGCCACCACAGGAGAAGCCACCATTGAGTTACTTTGACCCCTGCACCCAGGAAGAGGAGAGAGGCCCCACAGCACATATTCTGGCATCATATCAGCCACCACAGGAGAAGCCACCATTTAGTTACTTTGACCCCTTCACCCAAACAGAGGAGAGAGGTTCCACATCAGAGAATCAGGCATCATATCAACCACCACAGGAGTAGGCCACAATTTAATGGGACCCCGGCAACCATGTCAGATGGCACAACCATCAGCTTCATATCAATCAGCACAGGAGAAGGCGACTTTGAAAGACTTTGACCCCTACACCCAGACGGAGGAGAGAGGTTTCACAGCAGAGAATCAGGCATTTAGATCACCCACCACAGGAGTAGGCCCCCATTGAATCAGACCCTGGCAACCATGTCAGATGGCACAACCATCAGCTTTATATCAATCAGCACAGGAGAAGGCGACTTTGAAAGACTTTGACCCCTACACCCAGATGGAGGAGAGAGGTTTCACAGCAGAGAATCAGGCATCATATCAACCACCACAGGGGAAGCCACCATTTAGTTACTTTGACCCCTGCACCCAGGAAGAGGAGAGAGGCACCACAGCACATATTCTGGCATCATATCAGCCACCACAGGAGAAGCCACCATTGAGTTACTTTGACCCCCGCACCCAGGAAGAGGACAGAGGCACCACAGCACATATTCTGGCATCATATCAGCCACCACAGGAGAAGCCACCATTGAGTTACTTTGACCCCCGCACCCAGGAAGAGGAGAGAGGCACCACAGCACATATTCTGGCATCATATCAGCCACCACAGGAGAAGCCACCATTGAGTTACTTTGACCCCTGCACCCAGGAAGAGGAGAGAGGCCCCACAGCACATATTCTGGCATCATATCAGCCACCACAGGAGAAGCCACCATTTAGTTACTTTGACCCCCTTCACCCAAACAGAGGAGAGAGGTTCCACATCAGAGAATCAGGCATCATATCAACCACCACAGGAGTAGGCCACAATTTAATGGGACCCCCGGCAACCATGTCAGATGGCACAACCATCAGCTTCATATCAATCAGCACAGGAGAAGGCGACTTTGAAAGACTTTGACCCCTACACCCAGACGGAGGAGAGAGGTTTCACAGCAGAGAATCAGGCATTTAGATCACCCACCACAGGAGTAGGCCCCCATTGAATCAGACCCTGGCAACCATGTCAGATGGCACAAACATCAGCTTTATATCAATCAGCACAGGAGAAGCCACCATTGAGTTACTTTGACCCCTGCACCCAGAAAGAGGAGAGAGGCCCCACAGCACATATTCTGGCATCATATCAGCCACCACAGGAGAAGCCACCATTGAGTTACTTTGACCCCCGCACCCAGGAAGAGGAGAGAGGCACCACAGCACATATTCTGGCATCATATCAGCCACCACAGGAGAAGCCACCATTGAGTTACTTTGACCCCTGCACCCAGGAAGAGGAGAGAGGCCCCACAGCACATATTCTGGCATCATACTAACCACCACAGGAGAAGCCACCATTGAGTTACTTTGACCCCTGCACCCAGGAAGAGGAGAGAGGCCCACAGCACATATTCTGGCATCATATCAGCCACCACAGGAGAAGCCACCATTGAGTTACTTTGACCCCCGCACCCAGGAAGAGGAGAGAGGCACCACAGCACATATTCTGGCATCATATCAGCCACCACAGGAGAAGCCACCATTGAGTTACTTTGACCCCCGCACCCAGGAAGAGGAGAGAGGCACCACAGCACATATTCAGGAATCATATCACACACCACAGGAGAAGGCCTCTTTCAGTGATTTAGGCCTTTGGACCCAGACAGAGGAGAGAGGCACCACAGCACATATTCTGGCATCATATCAGCCACCACAGGAGAAGCCACCATTGAGTTACTTTGACCCCTGCACCCAGGAAGAGGAGAGAGGCCCCACAGCACATATTCTGGCATCATATCAGCCACCACAGGAGAAGCCACCATTGAGTTACTTTGACCCCTGCACCCAGGAAGAGGAGAGAGGCCCCACAGCACATATTCTGGCATCATACTAACCACCACAGGAGAAGCCACCATTGAGTTACTTTGACCCCTGCACCCAGGAAGAGGAGAGAGGCCCCACAGCACATATTCTGGCATCATATCAGCCACCACAGGAGAAGCCACCATTGAGTTACTTTGACCCCCGCACCCAGGAAGAGGAGAGAGGCACCACAGCACATATTCAGGCATCATATCACACACCACAGGAGAAGGCCTCTTTCAGTGATTTAGGCCTTTGGACCCAGACAGAGGAGAGAGGCACCACAGCACATATTCTGGCATCATATCAGCCACCACAGGAGAAGCCACCATTGAGTTACTTTGACCCCTGCACCCAGGAAGAGGAGAGAGGCCCCACAGCACATATTCTGGCATCATATCAGCCACCACAGGAGAAGCCACCATTGAGTTACTTTGACCCCTGCACCCAGGAAGAGGAGAGAGGCCCCACAGCACATATTCTGGCATCATACTAACCACCACAGGAGAAGCCACCATTGAGTTACTTTGACCCCTGCACCCAGGAAGAGGAGAGAGGCCCCACAGCACATATTCTGGCATCATATCAGCCACCACAGGAGAAGCCACCATTGAGTTACTTTGACCCCCGCACCCAGGAAGAGGAGAGAGGCACCACAGCACATATTCTGGCATCATATCACACACCACAGGAGAAGGCCTCTTTCAGTGATTTAGGCCTTTGGACCCAGACAGAGGAGAGAGGTCAGAGATTAGCTTCATATCCCCCAGCACAGCAGAAGACCGCTTTATTTGACTTAGGCCTCAGCACCCAGACAGAAGACAGAGGTAGCATGGCAGAGGTTATGGCTTCATGTCACCCGTTAGTTTAACCGGCCACTTTCATCTGGTTAGGCCCCGGCGCCCAGACAGAGAAGAGTTTCATTCAACTGTGGGTTTCATAAAATTTGTATCAAATAAAGAAGTGGCCCGTAGCACAACAAGACATGTTTTAGGCAGTTAATAAGGACTACTCTGCACAAGGGAGGGACAGGTCCTGTGGGATCCATGCCTGCTTCATCTTTATGAAGGTCAGCTTGTCCACGTTGGCTGTGGACAGGCGGCTGCGCTTGTCAGTAATGACGCCCCCTGCCGTGCTGAATACGCGTTCAGATAAAACGCTGGCCGCCGGGCAGGAAAGCACCTCCAAGGCATAACATGCTAACTCTGGCCACGTGGACAATTTCGAAACCCAGTAGTTGAATGGGGCCGAACCATCCGTCAGGATGTGGAGGGGTGTGCAGACATACTGTTCAACCATGTTAGTGAAATGCTGCCTCCTGCTAACACGTTCCGTATCAGGTGTCGGTGCAGATAGCTGTGGCGTGGAGACAAAACTTTTCCACATTTCTGCCATGCTAACCCTGCCCTCAGATGAGCTGGCCGTGACACAGCTGCGTTGGCGACCTCTTTCCACTCCTCTGCCTTCACCTTCCACCTGTTCCCCTGTGACATGTGGGAATGCTCTCAAGAGCGCCTCTATCAGCGTGCGCTTGTACTCGCGCATCTTACGGTCGCGCTCCAGTTCAGGAATTAAAGTGGGCACATTGTCTTTATACCGGGGATCCAGCAGGGTGGCCACCCAGTAGTCTGCACACGTTAAAACGTGGGCAACTCTGCTGTCGTTGCGCAGGCATTGGAGCATATATTCGCTCATGTGGGCCAGGCTACCCATGGGTAAGGACAAGCTGTCCTCTGTGGGAGGCGTATCGTCATCGTCCACCGTATCCCCCCAGCCACGCACCAGTGATGGGCCTGGGCTGCCACCCCGCTGTGAACTTGCGTCATCCTCGTCCCCCTCCACCTCCTCCTCCTCATCCTCCTCGTCCTCCAGTACAGTGCCTTGGCTGGCGACTTGTGAACCTGTCCTCTGCTGCTTAAACAAACCTCCCTCTGAGCCACTTCGAACAGACTGGACCGAAAGTGTTAGAAACGAGCCCTCATCCTCCTCCACCTGGGCCACCTCCTCTAACATCATTGCCCTAAGTGTTTTCTCAAGGAGACATAGAAGTGGTATTGTAACGCTGATAACAGTGTCATCGCCACTGGCCATGTTGGTGGAGTACTCGAAACAGCGCAGCAGGGCACACAGGTCTCGCATGGAGGCCCAATCATTGGTGGTGAAGTGGTGCTGTTCGGCAGTACGACTGACGCGAGCGTGCTGCAGCTGAAACTCCACTATGGCCTGCTGCTGCTCGCACAGTCTCTCCAGCATGTGCAAGGTGGAGTTCCACCGGGTGGGCACGTCGCATATGAGGCGGTGAGCGGGAAGGCCGAAGTTCCGCTGTAGCGCAGACAGGCGAGCAGCGGCAGGATGTGAACGGCGGAAGCGCGCACAGACGGCCCGCACTTTATGCAGCAGCTCTGACATGTTGGGGTAGTGGTGAATGAACCTCTGCACCACCAAGTTCAGCACATGCGCCAGGCAAGGGATGTGCGTCAAACCGGCTAGTCCCAGAGCTGCCACGAGATTTCGCCCATTATCGCATACCACCAGGCCTGGCTTGAGGCCCACCGGCAGAAACCACTCGTCGGTCTGTTGTTCAATACCCCGCCACAACTCCTTTGCGCTGTGGGGCCTGTCCCCCAAACATATGAGTTTCAGAATGGCCTGCTGACGTTTACCCCGGGCTGTGCTGAAGTTGGTGGTGAAGGTGTGTGGCTGACCGGATGAGCTGGTGGAAGCAGTGGAGGAGGAAGCCGAGTAGGAGGAGGAGGCTACAGGAGGCAGAGAATGATGCCCTGCGATCCTAGGGGGCGGAAGGACGTGCGCCAAGGAACTGTCCGCCGGGGGCCCAGCCGCCACTACATTCATCCAGTGTGCAGTTAGTGAGATATAGCGTCCCTGGCCATGCTTACTGGTCCACGTATCTGTGGTTAGGTGGACCTTGCCACAAATGGCGTTGCGCAGTGCACACTTGATTTTATCGGACACTTGCATGTGCAGGGAAGGCACGGCTGTCTTGGAGAAGTAGTGGCGGCTGGGAACCACATACTGCGGGACAGCCATGGCCATCAGCTGTTTGAAGCTGTCTGTGTCCACCAGCCGGAATGACAGCATTTCAAAGGCCAGCAGTTTAGAAATGCTGGCGTTCAGGCCAAGGGCTCGAGGGTGACTCGGGGGGAATTTGCGCTTCCTCTCTAAGGTTTGAGATATTGAGAGCTGAACGCTGCTGTGTGATATAGTGGAGACGCTAGTTGACGGTGGCGGTGGTGGTGGTGTCGGTGGCACATCCTCTGTTTGCTGCTCGGCAGGTGGCAACATTCCTCTCGAGGCGGAAGCCGAGGCAGCAGCGGTAGAGGGAGCAGGGGGAGCCTCAGCGAGTGCCTGGTTTTTAAGGTGTGTACCCCACTGCAGTTCATGCTTTGCATGTAGATGCCTGGTCATGCAGGTTGTGCTGAGGTTCAGAACGTTAATGCCTCGCCTCAGGCTCTGATGGCAGAGCGTGCAAGTCACTCGGGTCTTGTCGGTAGGACATTGTTTAAAGAAGTGCCATGCCAGGGAACTCTTTGAAGCTGCCTTTGTGGGGCTGGGTCCCTGTTGGCGATGTCCAGTAGCAGGCGAACTCTGGGGGCGGCGGCTCGTCTGCTTTGGCCCCCTGCTCCCTCTTTGGCTTCGCTGTTGTCTCGGTCTCACCACTACCTCTTCCTCTGAACTGTGAAAGTCATCGCCACGACCTTCAGTCCATGTGGGGTCTAAGACCTCATCGTCCTCTGCATCGTCTTCCACCCAGTCTCCCTCCCTGACCTCCTCCTGTTCAGTCTGCACACTGCAAAAAGACGCGGCAGTGGGCACCTGTGTTTCGTCATCATCAGAGAGTCGGTGACTCTGCTGTGGTGGTATTCCCATGTCCTCTTCATCTGGAGACATAAGTGGTTGTGCGTCAGTGCATGGTATGTCTTCCTCCACTGGGGAAGGGCTAGGTGGACGCCCCTGGGAAACCCTGGAAGCAGAGTCTTCAAACAGAAGAAGAGACTGCTGCATAACTTGTGGCTCAGACCGTTTCCCTGATATGCTTGGGGGTGATGTGACAGACTGATGGGCTTGGTTTTCAGGTGCCACCTGTGCGCTTTCCGCAGAAGACTGGGTGGAAGACCATGTGGTGAACGTGCTGGAAGCACTGTCGGCCACCCAATCGATTAATGCCTGTACCTGCTCAGGCCTTACCATCCTAAGAGCGGCATTGGGCCCCACGAGATATTGCGGTACATTCTGCCGGCTAGTTGAGGGAGTTCGTTCCCTACTGTGTGCGCCTGGGGCCGAACGGCCACGTCCTCTACCAGCAACAGAGGCTCCACGGACACCACCACGACCGCGTCCTCGTCCCTTAATAGTATTTTTCTTCATTGTTGCGATTCAACTCGCACCACAATGAAATATATTATTTTTTATAAGCAAAATCCCCTCACTGGAATACTTTCAGTCTTTTGACTGTATGGATTACAGATGGAATGACTGTTATATGTGAGTACCGCTTTCTTTGACAGATTCTAGTATGGTTACATATATGTTTTCCAAACCCCAGCACATTAGTTTGCTAATTCCAGATGTATGAAACGCAGGCCTAACTGTATCTAGTATATTGAACGCCAGATAAACTAACTTGGCCTTTTTTAAATAAAAAAAATCCCCTCACTGGAATACTTTCAGTCTTTTGACTGTATGGATTACAGATGGAATGACTGTTATATGTGAGT
Source organism: Bufo bufo (assembly GCF_905171765.1). Taxonomy (NCBI): domain Eukaryota; kingdom Metazoa; phylum Chordata; class Amphibia; order Anura; family Bufonidae; genus Bufo; species Bufo bufo. Next base: position 85,526,645 of record NC_053389.1, read on the forward strand.
ACCGCTTTCTTTGACAGATTCTAGTATGGGTACATATATGTTTTCCCAACCCCAGCACATTAGTTTGCTAATTCCAGATGTATGAAACGCAGGCCTAACTGTATCTAGTATATTGAACGCCAGATAAACTAACTTGGCCTTTTTTAAATAAAAAAAATCCCCTCACTGGAATACTTTCAGTCTTTTGACTGTATGGATTACAGATGGAATGACTGTTATATGTGAGTACCCGCTTTCTTTGCCAGATTCTAGTATGGTTACATATATGTTTTCCAAACCCCAGCACATTAGTTTGCTAATTCCAGATGTATGAAACGCAGGCCTAACTGTATCTAGTATATTGAACGCCAGATAAACTAACTTGGCCTTTTTTAAATAAAAAAAATCCCCTCACTGGAATACTTTCAGTCTTTTGACTGTATGGATTACAGATGGAATGACTGTTATATGTGAGTACCGCTTTCTTTGACAGATTCTAGTATGGGTACATATATGTTTTCCCAACCCCAGCACATTAGTTTGCTAATTCCAGATATATGAAACGCAGGCCTAACTGTATCTAGTATATTGAACGCCAGATAAACTAACTTGGCCTTTTTTAAATAAAAAAAATCCCCTCACTGGAATACTTTCAGTCTTTTGACTGTATGGATTACAGATGGAATGACTGTTATATGTGAGTACCGCTTTCTTTGACAGATTCTAGTATGGGTACATATATGTTTTCCCAACCCCAGCACATTAGTTTGCTAATTCCAGATGTATGAAACGCAGGCCTAACTGTATCTAGTATATTGAACGCCAGATAAACTAACTTGGCCTTTTTTAAATAAAAAAAATCCCCTCACTGGAATACTTTCAGTCTTTTGACTGTATGGATTACAGATGGAATGACTGTTATATGTGAGTACCGCTTTCTTTGACAGATTCTAGTATGGGTACATATATGTTTTCCCAACCCCAGCACATTAGTTTGCTAATTCCAGATGTATGAAACGCAGGCCTAACTGTATCTAGTATATTGAACGCCAGATAAACTAACTTGGCCTTTTTTAAATAAAAAAAATCCCCTCACTGGAATACTTTCAGTCTTTTGACTGTATGGATTACAGATGGAATGACTGTTATATGTGAGTACCGCTTTCTTTGACAGATTCTAGTATGGGTACATATATGTTTTCCCAACCCCAGCACATTAGTTTGCTAATTCCAGATGTATGAAACGCAGGCCTAACTGTATCTAGTATATTGAACGCCAGATAAACTAACTTGGCCTTTTTTAAATAAAAAAAATCCCCTCACTGGAATACTTTCAGTCTTTTGACTGTATGGATTACAGATGGAATGACTGTTATATGTGAGTACCGCTTTCTTTGACAGATTCTAGTATGGGTACATATATGTTTTCCCAACCCCAGCACATTAGTTTGCTAATTCCAGATGTATGAAACGCAGGCCTAACTGTATCTAGTATATTGAACGCCAGATAAACTAACTTGGCCTTTTTTAAATAAAAAAAATCCCCTCACTGGAATACTTTCAGTCTTTTGACTGTATGGATTACAGATGGAATGACTGTTATATGTGAGTACCGCTTTCTTTGACAGATTCTAGTATGGGTACATATATGTTTTCCCAACCCCAGCACATTAGTTTGCTAATTCCAGATGTATGAAACGCAGGCCTAACTGTATCTAGTATATTGAACGCCAGATAAACTAACTTGGCCTTTTTTAAATAAAAAAAAAATTCCCTCACTGGAATACTTTCAGTCTTTTTGACTGTATGGATTACAGATGGAATGACTGTTATATGTGAGTACCGCTTTCTTTGACAGATTCTAGTATGGGTACATATATGTTTTCCCAACCCCAGCACATTAGTTTGCTAATTCCAGATGTATGAAACGCAGGCCTAACTGTATCTAGTATATTGAACGCCAGATAAACTAACTTGGCCTTTTTTAAATAAAAAAAATCCCCTCACTGGAATACTTTCAGTCTTTTGACTGTATGGATTACAGATGGAATGACTGTTATATGTGAGTACCGCTTTCTTTGACAGATTCTAGTATGGGTACATATATGTTTTCCCAACCCCAGCACATTAGTTTGCTAATTCCAGATGTATGAAACGCAGGCCTAACTGTATCTAGTATATTGAACGCCAGATAAACTAACTTGGCCTTTTTTAAATAAAAAAAAAATTCCCTCACTGGAATACTTTATGGCTTTTCACTGTATGGATTACAGGTGGACTGGTATTAGTAGGGGTGACACAAGCACACCCAAGTCCCTGATGTAGGATTTCTATGGCACAGACCACTATTACAAGTGATTAATGGACGTTGGGAGAGATTGTGCTGCAGCACTAGTCCCAAGATGGCCGCCGCCTATCAGCCCAGTAACATGTGCCACAAAATGGTCTGCACAACCTTTAAAAAAAATAGCCTTGGACTGTGCTGCTAAATCGCTATTGGTCTGAATCCCAGGTGTAGATGTCTGACTTGTTTGGAGCTTTGGAATGCACACTGTGGCAGCTTCTGCTGCAGCACTACAAGTCGCAAAATGGCGGCCGGCGGTCAGCCCAGGTACATGTGGATGGAAAAATCACTCTGGCCACTCTAAAAATAGCCAATCCCTATCAAAAAAGCAGCTCAGCTGCAGTTGTTCAGATGAATCACAGGTGGAGGAGAGAAATTTGCTTCCAGTTATTCAATTATCCCTGCCTATTCTCGCCCTAGCATCAGCTGCGTCTATCCCTGTTCTATTCACATCGGGAGTGAGCACGTCCCGACGTGCGCACAAGCTTATAAAGAGGCTGAGTCACATGCTGCACTTGGCCAATCACAGCCTTGCCAATAGTAGGCATGGCTGCGATGGCATCTTAGGGCAAGTAGTATGATGCATGTTGATTGGCTGCTTTGCAGCCTTTCAAAATGCGCCAAAATACATGCCGAACGACGAACCCGAACCCGAACTTTTACGAAAAAGTTCGGGTTCGGGTCCGTGTCACGAACACCCCAAAATTCGGTACGGACCCGAACTATGCTCGAACTGTTCGCTCAACACTATTCTTGATTAATTCTTGAATAATTCTAATACGTGTTCCGAGGGAGAGAGGGCTTTGAGTACAGGTAGTCTTCAAAGGCAAGTAGGTTAAGATGTGTAAGTCAATGGAAACCTCTAAAAGATCTCCAGTTTTCCCAAAGAGCTAAAAATTTGTGGTGGTATCTATTTTCCCAAGCTGCTAGCTCCTCGAATCTATAAATAGAATCAACTTTGTTGAACCAATGGTCTAAGGAAGGGGTATATTTTGTCAGCCAATGTGTAGGGATCAGGATACGGGCGGATATGAGTAGGATCTTGAGGGGGGGGGGGGATTTTGTCTTGTGGTCAGGAAGAAGACCTAACAAAGCCAATATAGGTGATGGGGTGACATTAGAGTTGCAGATCTCCTTGCATTTAAAAAAAATAAATTCCCCACCAATCATAGATCAGGGGGCAGGTCCACCATGGTCCGTGTCCCTTTCCACATCTCCAGCAGATGTCAGAACCACCGTTACCGTAGCGACAGGTAATGTCAGGAGTTTTGTACCATCTAGTTAAAACTTTGTAACCGTTCTCTTGGATTCTGGTACACCTTGAGGAAATATGTGGAGTTTTGAATAATACAAGTTGCTCGTCAGGCGAGAAGTGTATATTCAGATCCCTTTCCCATAGGTTTATAAAAGAAGGCTTAGGAGGTAGAATGGTTGTACTAAGGTACTTGTAAAGTGAGGATATGGGTTTCTTTGGGGGGAGAGGGTTAAGGATGAGACTCTCAAACCAAGTAAGAGGTCTGAGAAGAGAGTTCAGAGGAATTTGTTTATATATGTCACCAAGAAAGAGAGCATATGGGGGTAAGACATGATCCCTGGTAAGGAAGAGGCGAGGACCTCTCTATCTAGGAGTCCCCCCTCATTCCCTTGTAACAAGGAGAGAATAGAAACCTCAGATGCACGTAGGTCTTTAGGGACACTTTGTCTAAGTTTTAAAGGGGCTAGGCCAACCACATCTCTGATTTGGACTAGGGGGGAGGGAGATGGGAAACCCCAATTCGAGTTTTGGAACCATCTCCAGGTCTCATAGGTGGCTGATGCCAAGAGATTATATTTAACAGTTGAGAGCACACTAATGTGGGGATCAACTAAGAGGACCCTCAGGGTTGTAAGGTAGGTAAGGGTTTCCATACCAATCCATGACTTGTGGTCGGGTTTCCTGAACCAATCCAAGGCTCTGGAAAGAAGTATGGCTTTGTTGTAAAGTTGGGGGTTCGGAAGGCCAATACCTCCCTGAGTTCTATGCCTCTGTAGGGTGTTAATGTTGATTCTTGCTTTCTTGCCATTCCATATAAAGGAGCGAACACATTTCTCTAGAGATTGGAAAAAGGAGTTGGGAATGGGAATGGGAAGAACTTGGAGGAGGTAGTTTAATCTAGGCAAGATTAGAGACAAGACCATATTTTTACGTCCAAACCAAGACAGCAAGGGGGGGTTCAAAGCTTCTATTTGACACTTGATTGAACTCAATAGAGGGACATAGTTTAGTTTATATAGTGAAGTTGTATCAGGGTGAATCTTGACTCCTAAGTATGTTATAAAGGGAGAGTCCCAATTAAAGGGGGAGGAAAGGATTAAATTAGATCTGAGTCTCTGATTTAGCCCTATACTAAGGATGTGGGATTTTTTCATGTTTATTTTAAAGTTGGAGAGGAAGCTGAATTTCTCTAGAATGGAGTATATATGGTGGAGAGATGTTTCAGGTTTGGAGGACATTATCAGGAGGTCGTGAGCGAAGGCAGCAATTTTATGTTCCTGGTCTCCTAGTTTTAGACCTTTGATAGCAGATAGTGTATGAAGATGAGAAGGGGTTCTATTGTTAGGACAAAGATCACGGGGGAAAGGGGGCATCCCTGTCTAGTCCCATTGTTTATGGGAAAAGGGTGGGAGATAGTGTCATTGATCAGCACCGACGTCGAGGCACCAGTGTACATAGCTTGAACCGAGCGTATAAAGGCAGTGGGGATACCGAATTGTTCCATGGTGCTGTACATGAAATTCCAATGAACTCAATCAAATGCTTTTTCGGCATCGGTGCTGACCATGACCAAGGGAAGATGAAATTTTGATGTATGCAATAGAACGTTAAGTACCCTCGCTGTGTTGTCCTTACCCTCCCTACCCTTAATGAAGCCCGTTTGATCTCTGTGAATAAGTTAAGGAAGGATAGGGGCTAGGCGGTTAGCTAGAAGTTTTGCTAGCAGTTTTAGGTCTAAATTCTATAGAGAGATGGGACGGTAATTGCCACAGTTGGTGGGGTCCTTCCCCTCTTTCGGAATGATAGTAATATTGGCTCTTGTCATCTCTTGGGATAGAGGGTCCCCCAGTAAAGTTTGATTGCAAACTTTGAGCAAGAATGGCAGAAGGATGGAGCTAAAGGAGCGAAAATATAGAGCAGGGAACCCATCTGGGCCGGGGGCTTTACCTTTTGGGAGTTGTTTGATCGCTAAGAGGAGTTCCTCGCTAGTGAAAGGGGAGCTAAGGGCGTTGATCTGGGTTTCTGAGATTTGGGGAATTTTAATGGAACTGAGGAATAGTTTTACTGAGTCCTGATGTGAAATATTTGAGTTAGGGTTTTCCTGAGGGGGAAGATTATAAAGGGAGTGATAAAATTCTGAAAATCTCCGAGCTATATTTTGTGTGTTGGTGAGCAGGTTACCTTCATTGTTGCGGATTTTACATATATAATTTTGGGCCCTCCTCTCTTTTATTCGAGACATCATGAATTTGGTTACCTTATCCCCATGGGCAAAGTATTTATATTGTGCGTGGAGGAAGTATTTAGCAGATTGGGTATTGAGAAGGTTTTTTAGGTCAGCTCTGAGAAGTGTTAATTTGGTTAAGTGGGCGTCCAACAGAGATCTTTTATGGAGGGCCTCAATGTCTCTAATATTTTTCAGGAGGGGGTCAATACGGGCTAGCCTATTTTTATTTATGTAGGAGCCTAAACTAATAAGTTGGCCTCGGATATAGGCTTTATGTGTGTCCCACAGGATATATGGATGAATACCCGGGGTGTCATTGGAGGAAAGAAAGTCCCTTAGCCACTTAGTGACCCTTTCTCTATTTTCTGGGGATTGAATTAGCTGTTTATTAAGTTTCTACCTTAATGTTCTGGAAGGCCTGTCAGGGGTAAGTATATTAACCCATATGGGGGCATGATCAGATAGGCTAATAGAGCCAATTTGGGCCCTAGAGCATAACTGAATATGCTGGAAAGAGACTAGTAGATAGTCCAGTCGCTGGTAAGAACTATGTGGATTGGAATAGAATATGTAATCCCTAACATTGGGGTTCAGGGTTCTCAAGATGTCAACCAGGCGTCGGTCATGGAAGGATTTCCTCAGTTTGCTGAGGGCTTTATTAGAGACCGAAGGCTTTTGTGAGGAAGAATCTATCGGGGGGACTAATGTGAGGTTGAAGTCGCCTCCCATAACTGTTACTCCTTCACTAAAGTGATCCAATGTTTGGAGAATTTTATGGAACCAAGCAGCCTGGTTGACATTTGGGGCATACACATTAACAAACGTATAAGTCTGATTAGCAACATCACCTTTTAAAAGGATAAACCTACCCTCTGGGTCCTGGATGTGGTCCCTGTATGTAAAAGGGGTATTTCTACTAAAACCCACGCTGAGTCCTCTAGAAGCGGAGGAGTTGGCACCGCAATGGTACCAAGTGGAGAATTAAGAGTGGGAGGGGTTTGGGTAGTGATTGAATTTAAAGTGTCTCTTCATGGAGGAAAACAACGGAACATCCCATTTTTTTTAATTCAGAGAAAATTTGACAGTGTTTGGAGGGGACGTTGAAACCTTTCACATTGTAGGATATAATTCGTAAATCCGCCATACTACCTTAAAGGGAGAAGGGGGCTTACTGCCTCATTACTCATCAGAAGGGGCACACATCCAAAACCCATTGGGCAGCACGGATACGCAAATAGCATCATTTCCAGCTACGGGAAATTAAAGGGTCCGCAGAAACGTAAGAAAAAACAATATAACTAAAATATAACAATACTAGCATAGCTAGTTGGAAATTAGGCATGTAAGTGCCTATATTATGTTAGGGGGAAAAAAGAGAAAAAACATGTTAGAGATCACCAGAGTGTTAAAGATCTGGCATATGTAATGGGTCCTTAGAGGATCAGATCAGTTGTCCATTGGGAGTCTTCTGGACGTATTTCTTCTGGAATTCCTGGGGCTGTTCTGGCGTTTTGGGGTGCGTTGACGTTCCCAGATGCCTGGGAGTGGTATTTCAGGAAGGTTGGATAAGTCCTGGATAGGGTCCCAATTATCTATCTGTAGGGGTTCAATCTGGAGGTGGTCAAAGACTGAGTCTAGATCTGTATAGTTGGAGATAGTGAGCCTGCGGCCTTCATACATGAATGACAGGCCAAAAGGAAAGGTCCATCTATAAGGGATCTGGTGCTCTCTAGGCCAGCTTGTAAGCGGTTTAAGGGACCTTCTTTTGTCCATGGTGGTTTGTGCTAGATCTTGAAAGATTTGAATATCTTGGCCATCCCAGGACACCTTGCCGGATTGTCGGGCTTTAAGGATGACTGCTTCTTTAACAGGGAAGCTGAGGAATTTGCAAATAATGTCCCTTGGTGGGGCTGAGGCGGCGGGCTTAGGTCTTAGTGCCCGGTGTGCCCTCTCTAAAATGAACTCATGGGCAGATTCTAGGCCCAGAAGGGACATTCAGATTTGTACTACTGTGCTAGCAATGTCTCCTGTGTTTACAGTTTCAGGGATGCCGTGGAAACGTAGGTTATTGCGCCTACCTCTATTTTCCTGGTCTTCCAGGGAGTTACAGAGACAGTTCATCTTCTGTTGGATGGCCTGGAAAAGCTGTGACACTTCTGATTGGTGTTGTATAATGGCTTCCTGGGTAAGTTCCAGGGTCTCCACTCGGCCTCCCACCTGTGAAATGTCCTGTTTAATCGCGGCTAAATCGGAGCTTAGGGGCTCCAGGGCCGATGCCAGAGAGGAGGACAGTAACTCCTTTAGGAAGGAGCGTGAAATCGGGAGATCATCTGTGTCGTCCTCACCTCCGGTGGCTTGGTCCAGTAGCTCCGTGTGTTTTGAGCGCGGGGCGCGGGTTGGAGTCGGCGCCATCTTGGATTCTTTGGAGACATGTAGCATCGCGGCTTTTTTAATAAATCTATCCATCTCTCCGGTGGTGGGATTCTTCTTATCTAGTGCAGCTTGCTCTCCGGGTCTTGGGCCTCCGATTTTCACCATTTTTCGGGTGCCAGCTTTTGCTAAAAGGGCTTCGGTGGTGATCTCATTAACGGAGCTGCAGCCTCAAGCGTCCATGCCGTTCAGGCGCTAGCTTCGCCCTGGGTAGGGTAGGATTTTTGCGGGATGAGATGACGGTTTTATTGGCACTATTTTGGGGTGCGTGTGACTTTTTGAACGCTTGCTATTACACTTTTTATGATGTAAGGTGACAAAAAATGCCTTTTTTTACACCGTTTTTATTTTTATTTTTTTACGGTATTCATCTGAAGGGTTAGGTCATGTGATATTTTTATAGAGCAAGTTATTACGGACGCTGCGATACCTAATATGTATACTTTTTTTTTATTTATGTAAGTTTTACACAATGATTTCAGTTTTTGGGCGATTATCTTAGGTAGGGTCTAATTTTTTGCGGGATGAGATGACGGTTTGATTGGCACTATTTTGGGGTGCATATGACTTTTTGATCGCTTGCTATTACACTTTTTGTGATGTAAGGTGACAAAAAATGGTTTATTTTTAATTTTTTACGGTGTTCATCTGAGGGGTTAGGTCATGTGATATTTTTATAGAGACGATCGATACGGACGCGGCGATACCTAATATGTATACTTTTTTTTATTTATGTAAGTTTTACACAATAATATCCTTTTTGAAACAAAAAAAATGATGTTTTAGTGTCTCCATATTCTGAGCCATAGTTTTTTTTATTTTTTGGGCGATTGTCTCAGGTAGGGGCTCATTTTTTGTGGTATGAGGTGACGGTTAGATTGGTACTATTTTGGTGGGCAAACACTTTTTTATCGCTTGCTGTTGTACTTTTTGTGATGTAAGGTGACAAAAAAATTGTTTATTTAGCACAGTTTTTATTTTTTATTTTTTACGGTGTTCATCTGAGGGGTTAGGCCATGGGATATGTTTATAGAGCTGGTCGATACGGACGCGGAGATACCTAATATGTATACTTTTATTTACCAATTTTTTTTAACTTTATTTGGGGAAAATGACGTTTTTGTTTATTTTTACTTTAAACTTTTAATTTTTTGGGGGGAAAACTTTATTTTTCAACTTTTTTTTTTACTTTCTTTTTCGTCCACTTTGGGACTTGAACTTTTGGGGGTCAAATCCCTTTTACAATGCATTCCAATACTTCTGTATTGGAATGCATTGGCTGTATATACTGTGTGTATTACTCATACAGCTTCCGGCCTGTGAGGTCCAGGGGGCTGGATCTCACAGGCTCTTCACCGGAAGGCAGTGCGATGCCATCCTTAGACATCGCGCTGCCTTCCATGCCATCGGGTCCCCCCTACAACCCCATGGGGACCCGATGGCATCGCCGACCGCAACCGCCGGATAAGGTAAAAGCCGCAAACCGCAGGTCTGAATTGACCTGCGGTTTGCGGCGATCGCCGACACGGGGGGGTCACGGGACCCCCCCCGGCATTGTGACAGGATGCCCGCTGAATGATTTCAGCGGACATCCTGTTACGATTAACCCCTGCCGTGCCGCAATGGCAATTTAAACTTAGGACGTACCTGTACGCCCTGAGTCCTTAAGGACTCAGGAAACAGGGCGTACCGGTACACCCTAAGTCCTTAAGGGGTTAAGCATGCTGGGAGCGAGGGCCAAATGTAATAGTGGCGCTGGAAAGAGCTCCTCGGAATATCCGAGTGTGGGATCACTCGTTTGGCAAGCCTCTTCATGGTGGGAGGAAGGATTATCAGAGAAAGTATTCGGTTGACCAGACTCTTGGCTACAGAGAATGGACTTGGTGGAAGAGAGGGTGGTGCTTAACCGACTGGAAGCATTATCTTCAGCAATCCAACCGACCAACTGTTCGCACTGGTCCGACTTGGACAGTGTTGTCCTGCACCGCCCAGCTAAGTTGAACATAAAGCTGGGTACAGTGGATGTTTTATTTTTTTCTGGTGCACTGGCAGCAGTCACAGTTTCATTGCGCCCAGGGCCACGGCCTCTGCGTGCACCATCAGCATCACGCCCACTTCCCCTAGTGCTCGCCTTCTTCATTTTAATTGTTTTGTCACTAGATGCAGGGCCGGACTCGGGATAAAAACCAGCCCTGGAAAAAGTTGCATACCAACCCCACAACATTGCATCATTATTTACTTGTTTATAATAGGAGAAACATTCATTTTAAAACACGTGTGTAAACACGAATATGAACTTTGCCCCACGATAGCTCTTTTGTAGAACCCTCATTGTTCATATTATCACAGTGTTTTCCCAACCAGGTTGCCTCCAACTGTTGCAAAACTACAACTATCAGCATGCTCAGATAGTGTTTTACCACGCCACTTGACCCGCCCCTTTTTTGTTGGCCACCTATTTAATGATTGTTGCATGCAACATTTTACTTGACCAGACTACAAACATAAACATATTTCACATGAAAACTTACAATTACTTGGCTTGACCCTTGGGGATCTCGGACGCCACTTCAACACTTGGCTGGGGGGCTCTGCGGAGCTGATGTGTTTTATCCTAATGGGAAAGATTTCATAATAAGGATTTGGAGAAGGGGCAGAGGGATAGCAGAGCGGGGAGAGGCTGGTGCTGCTACTAGGGGGCTCATACCATGGGGGAGTAATAAAGCCCACCATAATGCCCCCCCAGTAGAAATAATTCTCCTTATAATGTGCAAAACATACCCCTTTGTAATGCCCCCAGTTGAGCTAATGTTCCCATAATGTGCCAATATAAAATACCCCTTCTTAGTGCCCCCGTAGATGACCCCATAGTGCTCCTCCCCCTTCCCCCCACTATAATATGTCCCAGTATAAAATGCCCCTATACATAGCCCCCCCATATAAAATACCCCCTTTTTTTAGCCTCAGTAGATGCCCCTATAGTGCCCCCCAATTATGTGCCAGTAAGATGTGCCCCAATAGATGCCCCCCAATCATGTGCCAGTAAGATGTGCCTCCATAGATGCCCCCAATCATGTGCCAGTAAGATGTGCCCCCATAGATGCCCCCAATCATGTGCCAGTAAGATGCCCCCCAATCATGTGCCAGGAATAAGAGCCCCCCCACCATCATGTGCCAGCAGCTGGAGCCCCCCCATATCATGTGCCAGTAGCCCCCCCCTTATGTGCCAATAACCCCCCCTTATTATGTGCCAGTAACCCCCCCTTATGTGCCAGTAGCTGCCCCTTATCATGTGCCAGTATCCCCCCTTATGTGCCAGTAACCCCCATATCATGTGCCAATAGCCCCCATATCATGTGCCAGTAGCCCCCATATCATGTGCCAGTAGCCCCCATATCATGTGCCAATAGCCCCATATCATGTGCCAATAGCCCCTTATCATGTGCCAATAGCCCCCATATCATGTGCCAATAGCCCCCATATCATGTGCCAATAGCCCCCATATCATGTGCCAGTAGCCCCCATATCATGTGCCAATAGCCCCCTTATCATGTGCCAGTAACCCCCCCTTATGTGCCAGTAGCCGCCCCTTATCATGTGCCAGTAGCCCCCCTTATGTGCCAGTAGCCCCATATCATGTGCCAGTAGCTCCCATATCATGTGCCAGTAGCCCCCATATCATGTGCCAGTAGCCCCCATATCATGTGCCAGTAGCCCCCCATATCATGTGCCAATAGCCCCCCATATCATGTGCCAATAGCCCCCATATCATGTGCCAATAGCCCCCATATCATGTGCCAATAGCCCCCATATCATATGCCAATAGCCCCCATATCATGTGCCAATAGCCCCCATATCATGTGCCTATAGCCCCCATATCATGTGCCAGTAGGCTACCCCTTATCATGTGCCAGTAGCCCCCCCCCCCCCATCATGATCCAGTAATGTACCTATATAAAAAAAAAAAGATAAACACTTATACTTACCTTCAGTGATGCGATGCAGGCCTTTTCCGGCCTGTGTCCCTCGCTATACGGATCAGCACTAGGCCGGCAGCCTATCAGAAGAACAGGAGGGGACACACCTCTCCCTCCCCTGCCGCAGCATACTGAGTGGATGAGTGGAAGCGCTCATCTCCATAGTCATCTGTATCGCTGTCCTGAGGACGGCGATACAGATGACTATGGAGATGAGCGCTTCCACAATGGAAGCGCTCATCTCCTGCTGCTGTTCCCTGCCGCCGACCGCCCCCACTTGCCACCAGGGCCGCGGCCTTTGCGGCACTCAGGCCTGCCGACCTACCGGGAAATTTCCCGGTATCCCGGCAGGCCAGTCCGGCCCTGACTAGATGTGGCACAGATTGTTTTACATTCCGCTAAAGAAACTGTTTTCGGATGCAGGACAGTATATGTCACAGAAACACACAGAATATGGACACTAGATTAGGCCCAGATATTAGGATTTTTCTCTAAAGAAACTGTTTTCTGATGCAGGACAGTACATGTCAGAGAAACACACAGAATATGGACACTAGATTATGCCAAGATATTAGGATTTTTCTCTAAAGAAACAGTTTTCTGATGAAGGACAGTATTTGTCACAGAAACACACAGAATATAGACACTAGATTAGGCCCAGATATTTGGATTTTGCTCTAAAGAAACAGTTTTCTGATGCAGGACAGTATATGTCACAGAATATGGACACTATTTTAGGCCTAGATTATTGGAATCTGCGATACAGACACTGTTCTCTGATGTAGTTTATATTTATATTTATATTTTTCACTATATCTGGGCGTGACAACCACAAAATGTATTGAAGCGCAGATCACTGATTGCACCGTTGACAGCAAAAATGTGGATAGATTAGGTGGAAAAAAAATAGTGTTTTCTGTATTCTAATTTTTTCCCTATATCTGGCCTTGACAACCACCCAATGTATTGCAGCGCAGATCTGACAACTCACGGATGACACTGTTAACAGCAAAAATGTGGATAGATTATGGGAAAAAAAACTTATTGTTTTCACTATTATTCTTCCTATCTCTGCCCCTGACACACAGAAGGTATTGCTGCACAGATGTCACAAGTCACTGCAGACACCCTCTATGTAGAAAAAGAATCGCTATTTTGAGTACTACTTTGCTAAAATAATTTGCTGCCAACCACACACAATAGTCCTTAAAAATGACTTTTGGGTCTTTGAAACGTTATTCACTTGAATAAAATACGATCGCAAACTCCCTACACTATCTGTCCCTTCCTAAGCGCAGCTCTCCCTGACTCGCAATGAGCTGAACCCGCGTCATTGGATGCTATATAACACCCGATGACGCGTTCCGGCCGGCCAATCACTGTAATGCCAGCAGCCAACGTGGCTACTGGCATTACACTGATGGCAGTACTTACCTGCACGTTTATTGGCTGCTTAGCAGCCGCAAAACCAGCGGGAAGGAGACTCGAGCATGGCGCTCGAGCACATGTGGTACTTGGCCGAGCACTATTGATGACCTATGCTCAGGATAGGTCATCAATATCAGATCGGTGGGGGTCCGATAACCCCCCGATCAGCTGTTTGAAGGGAAATCTGCGCTCGTGTGAGCTCTGTCTTACCTTCAAAGTTTACCTTAAATAGGAAGGAGCCATCCCATCAAAGGGAATGGGATGGCTTAGGTGTAATTACACCTCGGCGCTACGATGTCGACGAACGCAGCCTTCTCTTCAAACAGCTGATGCCAGGTATCGGACCCATAGGTTATCAATATTAAAAAAGCGGACAACCCCTGTAATCAAAATGTGCACCAAAGTTACGTTCATGAGAACAGTAAATCTATCTGTCTGAAGTAATCCATACGTCTGCATGTTTGCATATATCTTGGCACTCGAACAGTGTTTGCTGCATTTTTGTTCACTTTAGCAATTCAGGCCTGTCCTCTATGACTGATATGTTCAACTTGAGTTAACTCAGTTGTTATTTTCAGTTGACTGAAGCTGCAAAACATATGGGCTATGCACGGAAAAAACCCTACCAATCTGTTACAAGGACTTTAAAAGAAATGGAATGCTCTGAAGACAGTGAAAGCAACATAAAAACCCCATGTGATTGCATAAAAATGTATTCACATATAATACCAATTTACAGTATAACTGCATTACAGACGCATAGCACTTAAATGCTTTAGATAAGAAAAATCTTAAGAACACCACCATTAATTAAGTGAATCGTGAGATACTTATGCATTGCTATGGGCAACAAAGTCAGTTTTCTTTTAACCCCTTAGTGACCCCCCATACGTGTTTTTACGGTGGTCACTAAGGGGCCTTGGGCTGCAGCGCCGCCTTTTTACGGCTGCACTTCAGCACAAGTTAGTGCTAAAATCATGCGCTGTAGCTCCATGCCTGCAGCTACCGGAGGTAGGGCCCGGGGCTGTGATCAGAGACCGTGACAAGCGGTCTCTGATAACGTGATCGCTGTGATACACTGTATCACCGCGATCGCCAAATATGCCAGCAGCAGAGCTGCCGGCAGTAAACTTTCTCTCTCCTCTCATGTAAGAGAGGAGGGAGAAAGCCTCCGGTGCAGTGATCCGGTCCTCCAGCTTCTACAAGTCCATAAAAGGACTTTTGTGGACCTATTAGCTAGCATTTGGTGTCACTAACAGCCTGTCCCTGCTCCACACAGCAACCTCTCCCTACACTGGCAAAAGACTGAATGTAAAATGGCGGCCAGATCGGGTTTATTTATAGGGTAGGGGGTATGTCCATGTGCTGAAACGTCTCAATTGGCTGTCCTGCACCACCTGATGGATGTGTCATGGGTCAAAGTTCTTCACAATGTAAAAGAATATGGTGCCGGCGGACATCACCATATGTTCGCCTGTTCGGCGAACCGCAAACGAGCAAAGTTTGCAGCGATACGACGGCCATGGCGAACCGCAAGGCCATCTCTACAGATTAGTAGCTGAAAACAAGTCAGTTAGTTTGTAATTTGATAGAAGTTTTAGAGTATTAGAAGAGTTTCTGGTTGACGTTTCCTGCTTCCCCATTGATTTCTATGAAATCCACAATCAAATCTTTTTCTAAGAAGTAACAAGTCAATTCTTAAGCATTTTTCAAATCAGTTACTGAAAAAAAGTCGACAATTTTCACACTGTATGCACAAGCTGGAGTTTTAACTTTAAAGTCAATGGGGAAGCTAATGTTGGAGTTGTGATGGTGGATTTAGCAGTGGAAAATGCCCGTTTTCCACTGCTGAATCAGTGGCAGATTTTAGCTGTATGAACATAGCCTCAGGCAGTCAGACTGACAGTTAGTTATTGGCATTATGCAGCCTGTTAGTATTATAGTAAATTGAGGCTAGAGAAGCCAAACAGTGCAAAATTTATAAGGAATATTTTTAGCTTAAAAAACATGCAATATAATAATAATAATAATAATAATAATAATAATAATAATAATAAAATATTTGAATCTCGACCTTAGCATTGAGAATGGTTGGATAGCATTGTACACGATGTTGGAGAATATTGAATTCCACAACATAGTCCCTGTTACAATAGCCAATAGAGTGGGCAATGATCGGGAACACCCATTCATAGGAACTTTACCTGCTTTACTAGCTGCATTGCAGCAATGATCAAGTAGATATGTAGATGAACAATTGTTACTATGACCATTTGTTCCCATTTAGCTTCCTTGTCTGGACAATTATTGTGAACAACCTTTCAAAAGGAATTCATTCCTGATAATTGGCCTATCCTCAGGTCTGTGAAAAGGCCTCAGCACCTGATTTTGAAGTATTCAGGTAACAGGTCATAGTAGATATAGCATGACGTGAATCTGATTTTCCCAGATGTGTAATAAGATGGCTCATTGATCCAGGAAGTTATTCTGATTGCATGATTGGAGTCGAGAAGGATTTTTTTCCCCCCCTAAAGTAGGGGAAAATTGGCTTCTACCTCACAGTTTTTTTTTACCTTCCTCTGAATCAACGTGCAGGATAACAGTCCGAACTGGATGGACAGATGTCTTTTTTCGGCTTCATAAACTATGTTACTATGTTACTAAGAATTACACACCTTCCTTCCATTTGAATGTGACAGGCTGGCTGCTCTGTTTTTTAGACAGCTCTTTATAACCGCACATTGTTCATGTAAGAATCTGCATTACATACACATATTCATCTGCTTTTCAAATCAATATACAGAAATATAGTATTGTTCATGCAAGTTATGCGCAGTTTTAGCTATAATCGTTGTGCCTATAAGGGGAAAAAGTCTGTAGAGACAAACTAAACCAGGGGATGGAAGGAAAAGTGGCCAGAAAATTGATTTGATCAGAGGCAAATTGCTCCATGGAGCTCTACAAATCACTTCCGACTGATTATCAAAGTACAGAATCCTGGCAAGGAAAATGAGAGAACCGTGTATGGTTTTCATATTCACATTTTATGTTCTCAGAACAAAACTACAAATTGCTCCAAACTATTACAGATTTCCTTCCTCGTCTTTCCTCTTGGCCTGATATATCCTGAGTAGTGTTGATCGAGCACCGTAGTGCTCGGGTGCTCAGGGGCTCGGGCAGAACACATCGGGATGCTCGGGTGCTCTACCGAGCATCCAAGTAAGTATAATGGAAGTCAATGGGAGAACCCGAGCATTAAGCCAGGCACCCCCTGCTCTGAAGAGTGGAGGGTGCCTGGTTCATAGGAAAAGGTCAGAAATTAATGGAAACACCACCGAAATGGTTCGGGAACAGCATGGGGAGGATGTCTGGATGCATCTTGGACTCCCAGATCGCTGCTGCGAACAATGTTGTCCGAGTAGTAGGCCACCTTTACAGACTGACAATTAATACGCACAAACCAAAAATAAAATCGATTTAAGAGGAAACGTTGTTAGGAAACATTCTTTCCTGTATATTTACTTGTATATAAAGTGCAAATGCTGCCAAAAATTACAAGGCAGAGGCACTCCGATACAACCTGTATATCACATAAAGGAGGACCTCATTCACATTGTGGTACAGTTGTTCATGTAGTGGGACTCCTACACTCATAAAGCCTATGCACAAGTGAACGGGCTGCCAAAAATTACAAGGAACTGGTACTACAATACACCCTTTGTTACACATACAGGAGGGCATTATATACAGCCTTGAAAAAATATGATTGATGGCCGACTGGTGACCCTCAAAAACATTTTGAGCAAGGGTCTGCTGATCTGACCATCTAAAACATTATAAAGGGGATCTGCTGCAGCTTTGGTGACTCTAGAAAACCTGGGGCCGATCGCACGTCCCCGTGACGGCGACGATCCTTTCGGATGTTTGAACTATCAACTTTCGATGTTATTGCCAGCGCAAACCATGGTGACTACGAGTAACGGGGAATCAGGGTTCGATTCCGGAGAGGGAGCCTGAGAATGATCTACGGCTACCACATCCAAGCAAGGCAGCATGCGCGCAACTTACCTATTAGGTATGATCAGGTGAGGGCCTGCAGGTGAGCTGACCCTGTAAAAGATTTTAGGTGTGGGCCTGCTCATGAGCTGACCCTGTAAAAGATTTTAGTTGCGGGCCTGCTGTTGAGCTAAGCCTGTAAAAGATTTTAGGTGCAGGCCTGCTGTTGAGCTGACCCTGTGAAAGATTTTAGGTGTGGGCCTGCTGGTGAGCTGACCCTGTGAAAGATTTTAGGTGTGGGCCTGCTGGTGAGCTGACCCTCTAAAAGGTTGTAGGTGAGGGCCTGCAGGTGAGCAAACCCTCTAAAACATTATATAAAACGGCCTTCAGGTGAGCTGACCCAGTAAAAGATTTAATGGTGAATTGAGACAACAGCATTTTTTATGAATGCAAAGTAGTTTTTATTCGTAAGGCAACTTTCACAACTAAGTGATGTTTCGATCAAATCATGACCTTTTTCAAACACTGTGAAAATAATGTAGAAAATACACAATATTGAAAAGACATCAAGTATGAACACACTGCATCAAAAAAGTATATATGCATCCTGTCAATAAAAAAATTAACAAAATAGCAAGCTTCACTGTCTCCACTCTGGACATACATCAAAAGTTGCATAACTTGGACTATTAAATATACATAGGTAACGTCTGGATTAGGTTGCTTCCAATTCACCGGATATAAAAAAAACATCATAGAAGATCCAATGTATAGTGAAGGCAGAACAACAGATAAAATTATTATAGTATTTCCTTGTACATGAAAAACACATCTTGAGGAAAGTGGCAAACAAGGTGGAAGTCCGGTTCCTAATGAATCTGCGAGCGTGTCGTTATCGTGCTTCTTTCTCTTGGATTGCCCGCCCCTCCGTGTAAGTTTCTGCTTTGTGGGCGTCGGCCTAAAAAAGTAGCTGAGTGAGTAGGTTCTGCTCCCATTTCTGTACTGGAACCCGAAGAGACTTGGGAAGAGGATCTTCTGTGGTTGAATATTGGATATGATCCTTGCCATGTATAGAACTTTTTCCTTTTGACTGCCTTAGCTTCTTTCCTATGGTTCACAAGGGTGGATGATGTCTGTTCTTGTAACTGTGAGAAGGCCTCCGGTGACAAGGTAGCCCTCAATTGGTGTTCAGCTTTCTGGATTTACTCTTTAACCGTCTTGATAGATTTCTGTAAATGTGCTATAGTCAGGGTCATCAGATTCAGGGAGCACTTGTTAAGAATTAGTTCGAACTGCTCACAGAAGGTAGAGTCTTCCTTAAAGATCGTAGGTCGTGTCGACATACGAAGACCTCTTGGAATCCGTTGTACTGTCACGTAGTCCGCCAAAGTGACACAGTGAAGCTCGTAATTAAGGAGTTTTCTTGATTCCCTTTCATAGTCGCGAGATCTGTATTCAGACGCTTGGGTCTGTAGGAATTGACTTGGAAGGGTGACTTGAGATATAACGAAGAGGAGACAACATCGATCCTAAGAGAAAGTCAGACTTGACATCGCGGACAGGTGTTTTTCATGTATAAAGAAATACCAGCATACAATTGCAGCTATTCTGTTGTTCTGCCTTCGCTATACATTGGATCTTCTATGATGTTTTTTGATATCTGGCGCATTGGGAGCTACCTTAATCCAGACGTTACCTATGTATATTTAATAGTCCAAGTTATGCAACATTTGATTTATGTCCAGAGTTGAGACAGTGAAGTTTGTTATGTTGTTAATTTTTGAATTGACATGATGCATATATACTTTTTTGCTGCAGTGTGTACATACTTTGTCTTTTCAATATTGTGTATTTTCTACATTATTTTCACAGTGTTTGAAAAAGGTCAGGATTTGACTGAAACGTCACTTTGTTGTGAAAGTTGCCTTACGAATAAAAACTACTTTGCATTCATTAAGAGTGCTGTTGTCTCAATTCACACTAGCAGACCAGAGTACCGCGCCTTTTCTATATAACCTGTAAAAGATTTGAGATGTGGGCCTGCTGGTGAGCTGACCCTGTAAAAGACATTAGGTGTGGGCCTGCTGGTGAGCTGACCCTTTAAAAGGTTGTAGGTGAGAGCCTGCAGGTGAGGCAGAGGAGAAGGAAGAGGTCTCCAACGCAGCTGGGGCACCGCCAGCACCTGAGCAGGGTTAGCATGGCCCAAATGTGGAAAAGCTCACAATGCTGACAAAGCTTTTCCACATTTGGGCTATGCTAACCCTGCTCAGGTGCTGGCGGTGCCCCAGCTGCGTTGGCGACCTCTTCCTTCTCCTCTGCCTTCGCCTTGTGCTTCCACTGTGCCCCCGCTGTCGGGTGGGAATGCCATCAGCAGCGAGCGCTTGTAGTCGCGCATCTTCCGATCAGTAACAGATGTTTTCACTAAATTTAGTTCCCTGTCAGGAATGCAGAGCAGGGGTTCATTCACGCCAAAAGGGGGTTCATGTCACCCAGCAATAGAACAGAGGATTTTGAGAGATTTAGGCACCTGTCACCCAGGCACAGCAGGGGTTCATTCACGGCAAAAGGTGGTTCTTGTCACCCAGCAATAGAACAGAGGATTTTGAGAGATTTAGGCCCCTGTCACCCAGGCACAGCAGGGGTTCATTCACGGCAAAAGGGGGTTCTTGTCACCCAGCAATAGAACAGAGGATTTTGAGAGATTTAGGCCCCTGTCACCCAGGCACAGAAGGGGTTCATTTAGGGCAAAAGGGGGTTCTTGTCACCCAGCAATAGAACAGAGGATTTTGAGAGATTTAGGCCCCTGTCACCCAGGCACAGCAGGGGTTCATTTACGGCAAAAGGGGGTTCATGTCACCCAGCAAAAGAACAGAGGATTTTGAGAGATTTAGGCCCATGTCACACAGGAACAGCAGGGGTTCATTCACGGCAAAATAGGGTTCATGTCACCC
This sequence comes from Bufo bufo, assembly GCF_905171765.1. NCBI lineage: Eukaryota > Metazoa > Chordata > Amphibia > Anura > Bufonidae > Bufo > Bufo bufo. Next base: position 85,547,232 of record NC_053389.1, read on the forward strand.
AGCAATAGAACAGAGGATTTTGAGAGATTTAGGCCCCTGTCACCCAGGCACAGCAGGGGTTTGTATACACCAAAAATTGTAAAATGTCACCCGACAATTGAAAATAAGAATTTTTTCAATTTAGGGCACTAAAATTTGCACTTTTTAGTATTAATATGGCACTAAAATAGTCCTTGAAAAGGCTAGAGGGATGTAAAAGGCACTAAAATGTGCTTAAGAGCATGGCAACTGCTTTGCAAACAAATTTGGATTGGGAAATAACTTAAAATGAGATAAAATAACAAAAAATTACAAATTATTAACCTGCAACTCAGAGAAGGAGGTGGATATGGAGTCGAAGGTTTAGAAGGCTGTGAATGTGGTGTTGTAGGTGGAGGCAGCAATGAAAGAGGAGGAGGTAGCCAACAATGTTAATTTTCTATTTTTTATTGGGGTAGGTAGCCCCCAAAATATTGTGACAAATAAAAAAAAAGAAAACAAAGAATTATTGCACTTGACTTGAGTACAAGAATGTATGTTTGATGGTAGTATAAATGTTTATTCTGCACAAGGTACAGACAAGTCTTGTGGGATCCAGGCCTGGTTCATTTTAATGAACGTGAGCTTGTCCACGTTGGCTGTAGACAGACGGCTGCGTCTATCTGTAATGATGCCTCCTGCCGTGCTAAATACACGTTCAGAGAGTACACTGGCTGCAGGGCAGGCCAGCACCTCCAAGGCATACAGGGCAAGCTCAGGCCATGTAGACAATTTGGAGCCCCAGAAGTTGAATGGGGCAGAACCATCAGTCAGTACGTGTAGGCGTGTGCACAGGTACTGTTCCACCATGTTGTTCAAATGCTGCCTCCTGCTAACACGCTCCATATAAGTAGTTGGGGCCAGTTGTTGCAGCGAGGTGACAAAGCTTTTCCACATGTCGGCCATGCTAACCCTGCCTTCTGAGGTGCTGGCTCTGACACAGCTGCATTGGCGACCCCTTCCTCCTCCCCTGCCTTCGCCTTTTGCTTCTACTTGTCCCCCGGCGTCAGTCGGGAATGCTCTCAGGAGCGCATCTTCCAGCGTGCGCCTGTAGTCGCGCATCTTCCGATCACGCTCCAGTGAGGGAATTAAGGACGGCACATTGTCTTTGTAACGGGGATCCAGCAGGGTGGCCACCCAGTAGTCAGCTCACTGCAGCCTGGCGAGTGGTGGGGCGCAGCAGCAGCTGCCCTGCAGGAGTCTCTGGTATGGTATTCCCATGTCCTCATCAGGAAACATAAGTGGTTGTGCGTCAGTGCATTCTATGTCTTCCACCCCTGGGGAAGGGCTAGGTGGATGCCCTTGAGAAACCCCGCCAGCAGAGTCTTTAAACAGCATAAGAGACTCCTGCATGACTTGAGGCTCAGACAGGTTCTCGATATGCACGGGGGTGATGTGACAGACTGATGGACATGGGTTTCAGGCGCCACCTGTGCGCTTTCTGCAGAAGACTGGGTGGGAGATAATGTGATCGTGCTGCATCCACTGTCGGCCACCCAATTGACTAGCGCCTGTACTTGCTCAGGCCTTACCATCCTTAGAACGGCATTAGGCCCAACCAAATATCGCTGTAGATTCTGGCAGCTACTGGGACCTGAGGTAGTAGGTTCAGTAGGACGTGTAGCTGTGGCAGAACGGCCACATCATCTCCCTGCACCAGAGGCTCCACCAACACCACGACCATGACCGCGTCCCTTATTAGATGTTTGCCTCATAGTTAGCGTTCACAAAGCAAAGTAAAAAGTGCTTAAGGCTGTTAAAAATAATTAACCGCCAATAAAAACCCTGATGTAGGGTATTGCACTCAATTATATATTTTTTTAACTCTATATGACAGCGGTATTTGTGGCCTAAATTTCACAGTAACTTATGCACGTCTAATCCCAGATGTGCAGTATATCAGAGGGTTTTTTCACCCCAGTAACCAAAAAAGCCGTATTTCTGGCCTAAATGTGACAGTCACTTATGCACGTTTAATCCCAGATGTGCAGTATATATTAGAGGGTTTTTTCACCCCAGTATCCAAAAAGCCGTATTTCTGGCCTAAAAAAGACAGTCACTTATGCACATCTTAGCCCAGATGTGCAGTATATTAGAGGGTTTTTTCACCCCAGTAAGCAAAAAGATGTATTTCTGGCCTAAATGTGACACTCACTTATGCATGTCTTATCCCAGATGTGCAGTATATTAGAGGGTTTTTTCACCCCAGTAACCAAAAAGACGTATTTCTGGCCTAAATGTGACAGTCACTTATGCACGTCTAATCCCAGATGTGCAGTATATTAGAGGGTTTTTTCACCCCAGTAACCAAAAAGATGTATTTCTGGCCTAAATGTGACACTCACTTATGCACGTCTAATCCCAGATGTGCAGTGTATTAGAGGGTTTTTTCACCCCAGTAATCAAAAATCCGTATTTCTGGCCTAAATATGACAGTCACTTATGCACGTCTAATCCCAGATGTACAGTATATTAGAGGGTATTTTCACCCCAGAAATTAAAAAGATGTATTTCTGGCCTAAATGTGACAGTCACTTATTCACGTCTTATCCCAGATTTTGAAGTATATTAGAGGGTTTTTTCACCCCAGTAAGCAAAAAGATGTATTTCTGGACTTGCAGACATGCAGATAGCCTGTGCTGGTGCACTATCGTTGCATAAAATGGCTGCCGATTATGTATTGATATTGACAAACTGAAGTAAAAAAAGTTTGTTTTCAGTAGTAGTTGGCTCAGGGCAGGCTTAAAAAAATTGTGCACTGCACCCACAAAACACATTTGCTGTAGATCGCTGAGTAAAAAAAGCAGTTCTTGATAAGATTTTTCCCTGATCTCTCCCTCACAGCAGCTGCAGCCTCTACCTACACTAATCCGAGCAGAGTGACGGGCGGCGCTACGTGACTCCAGCTTAAATAGAGGCTGGGTCACATGCTGCAGTTGGCCAATCACAGCCATGCCAATAGTAGGCATGGCTGTGATGGCCTTTTGGGGTAAGTAGTATGACGCTCGTTGATTGGCTGCTGTGCAGCCTTTCAAAAAGCACCAAGAAAGCACCGAACCCGAACTTTTATGTAAATGATCGGGTCCGGGTGCTGAAAAACCTAAAGTTCTGTACCAACCCGAACTTTACAGGGAATACAGTGTATTCAGTAGAGATGTCGCGAACATAAAATTTTCCGTTCGCGAGCGGCGAACGCGAATTTCCGCAAATGTTCGCGAACGGGCGAACCGGACGAACCGCCATAGACTTCGATAGACAGACGAATTTTAAAACCCACAGGGACTCTTTCTGGCCACAATAGTGATGGAAAGTTGTTTCAAGGGGACTATCATCTGGACTGTGGCATGCCGGAGGGGTATCCATGGCAAAACTCCCATGGAAAATTACGTAGTTGACGCAGAGTGTGGTAAGTTAAATTCGCAATGCGATTAATATAGCCTGTATTAATCGCATTGCGATTACAACTTAGATCTGAGTTACTAATGGTTGTATTGCTAGAATATAACGAAGATTGAGAATATAGTGCTATATTCGTCAATTCTAGCAATACAACCATTAGGAACTCAGATCTAAGTTGTAATCGCAACGCGATTAATATAACCTGTATTAATCGCAGTGCGATTACAACTTAGATCCAGTGGCGTTGCGAGGGGGTGCGGTGGGTACGGGCCGCAGCGGGTGACACCAGTCTGATGGGGTGTCACCCGCGGCCCGCCGGCGCAGGAGTTCTCACTCACAAGTTCAACTTCTAAACTTCGCAAGCAAGCAAGCACGTTGCGCCGTCACGTGGTAAAGGAGGACGGGGGTGTGACTCACTGCAGCCTGGTGAGTGGTGGGGCGCCGCAGCAGCTGCCCTGCAGGAGTCTCTGGTGCCGGGAGGAGGAGGTAGGTAGAACGGCTCTGACTTTATAGACCAAATTATTTTAATAATACCCCAATAATAATAAGTTAATTACTGGTGGATTATTATAGAGACGGCCCCAGGCCAGGAGACATAAGGGGTTGGGTTGAACACCCGGCCACATTTACTAATCTTTGCTCAGGGGGGCCCTCATAAATATAGACCCACATGGTGTGGACTGGTCATTTTTACTAAGGAATATAGTTTAAACGTTTATGTGCAAAAGAGAAAATAAGAAGTCAGCTCCAATCAGATATCTGCACATAGATTAAGACTCTGGGTCTATGCAAATATCTGATTGGAGCTGACTTAGTGACTTTTTTTTTTTTTCTCTTTATTATGACTTCGGGGGGGGGGGGGGCAGGGGTGACACCATTTTCTACCGCACCGGGTGACACCAGCCATAGCAACGCCAACCATTAGGAACCCAGCTCTAAGTTGAATTCGCAATGCGATTAATATAACCTGTATTAATCGCATTGCGATTACAACTTAGTCAAATTTGTGACACTGCAGCTTCCGAATGAATCTAAAATGGATGCTGTCCTGGAGGTGGGAGGGTCTGGGAGGGAGGGCATGATGCTGATTGGCTGGAATGTGTCTGCTGACTGTGAGGTACAGGGTCAAAGTTTACACAATGATGACGAATAGGGGGAGGACCGAACATCGCATATGTTCGCCCGCCGCGGCGAACGCGAACAAGCGATGTTCGCCGGGAACTATTCGCCGGCGAATAGTTCGGGACATCTCTAGTATTCAGTACATTATAAACAACACATTTAAAGTGCCTTTCTGTTCAGTCGCTTTCCTCTGGTGGAGTCGAGAAGTCCAGGCCTTGATCATTTTTATAAGAGTCAACCTGTCAGCATTTTCAGTTGACAGGCGGATACGCTTATTTGTTATAAAGCCACCAGCAGCACTAAATACCCGCTCAAACAAAACACTGGCGGCAGGGCAGGCCAGCACCTCCAAGGCGTAAAGCGCCAGTTCGTGCAACGTGTGCAGCTTGGACACCCAGTAGTTGTAAGTCACTGAGGGATCATTGAGGATGCTGACACGGTCTGCTATGTACTCCTTCACCATCTTCCAATTTTTTTTCCTCCTAGTGACAATAGGCCGCGCATCAAAGTGAGGATGCTGGCAGGGTGTCATGAAACTGTCCCAGGCTTTAGAGAGTGTTGCCCTGCCTCTGTTGGAACTGCTGTGTGTTCCCCTTGTCTCCCCTCCTCGGTTGGCCAAGGAACTACGGACTCTGCCACCAGCGTTGTCAGATGAAAATTTTTGAACAAGGATCTTCTGGTATTGCACCATTTTGATCATCCTCTCCATCAGAGGAATAAGAGATGAGAAGTTCTATTTGTAGCGAGGGTTGAGAAGGGTGAACAACCAATAATCTGTGTTGTCTAAAATGCGTATAACGCGCGGGTCGCGGGGAAGGCAGCCTAACATGAAGTCAGCCATGTGTGGCAGAGTACCAACAGGCAAGAATTCGCTGTCGTCATCAGAACGATCACTCTCAATCTCCTCATCCTCTTCTTCCTCTTCTGCCCACCCACGCTGAACAGATGGAATTAAACTTTCATGGGTACTACCCTCTGTAGCAGAGGCAATCATCTCCTGCTCCTCCTCCTTATCATTTGCGCTGAGAAGACGAACTGAGGGTGGTCTGGCTATCCAATGGCAATGTATTCCCCCATTTCCACCTCTTCCACATGCAAAGCAGTTGGGCAATGTGTTTTGGGGTGTCATTTTACATATACCCATGCTGGGTGAGAGAAATATCTCGGTCAAATGCCAACTTTGTATAAAAAAATGGGAAAAGTTGTCTTTTGCCGAGATATTTATCTCACCCAGCATGGGTATATGTAAAATGACACCCCAAAAAACATTGCCCAACTTCTCCTGAGTACGGCGATACCAGATGTGTGACACTTTTTTGCAGCCTAGGTGGGCAAAGGGGCCCACATTCCAAAAAGCACCTTTAGGATTTCACAGGTCATTTTTTACACATTTTGATTTCAAACTACTTACCACACATTAGGGCCCCTAGAATGCCAGGGCAGTATAACTACCCCACAAGTGACCCCATTTTGGAAAGAAGACACCCCAAGGTATTTCGTGATGGGCATAGTGAGTTCATGGAAGTTTTTATTTTTTGTCACAAGTTAGTGGAATATGAGACTTTTTAAGAAAAAATAAAATATATAAAATCATCATTTTCCGCTAACTTGTGACAAAAAAATTAAAAATTCTAGGAACTCGCCATGCCCCTCATGGAATACCTTGTGGTGTCTTCTTTCCAAAATGGGGTCACTTGTGGGGTAGTTATACTGCCCTGGCATTCTAGGGGCCCTAATGCGTGAGAAGTACAGTCAGGTCCATAAATATTGGGACATCGACACAATTCTAACATTTTTGGATCTATACACCACCACAATGGATTTGAAATGAAACTAACAAGATGTGCTTTAACTGCAGACGGTCAGATTTCATTTAAGGGTATTTAGATCCAAATCAGGTGAACGATGTAGGAATTACAACAGTTTGCATATGTGACTCCCACTTGTTACGTGACCAAAAGTAATGGGACAATTGGCTTCTAAGCTGTTCCATGGCCAGGTGTGTGTTATTCCCTCATTATCCAAATTACAATAAACCGATAAAAGGTCCAGAGTTCATTTCAAGTGTGCTATTTGCATTTGGAATGTGTTGCTGTCAACTCTCAAGATGAGATCCAAAGAGCTGTCACTATCAGTGAAGCAAGCCATCATTAGGCTGAAAAAACGAAACAAACCAATCTGAGAGATAGTAAAAACATTAGGCGTGGCCAAAACAACTGTTTGGAACATTCTTAAAAAGAAGGAACGCACCGGTAAGCTCAGCAACACCAAAAGACCCGGAAGACTACGGAAAACAACTGTGGTGGATGACCGAATAATTCGTTCCCTGGTGAAGAAAACATCCTTCACAACAGTTGGCCAGATCAAGAACACTCTCCAGGAGGTAGGTGTATGTGTGTCAAAGTCAACAATCAAGAGAAGACTTCACCAGAGTAAATACAGACGGTTCCCTACAAGAAGTAAACCATTGGTGATCCTCAAAAACAGGAAGGCCAGATTAGAGTTTGCCAAGCGACATCTAAAAAAGCCATCACAGTTCTGGAACAACATCCTATGGACAGATGAGACCAAGATCAACTTGTACCAGAGTGATGGGAAGAGAAGAGTATGGAGAAGGAAAGGAACTTCTAGTGATCCTAAGCATACCACCTCATCAGTGAAGCATGGTGGTGGTAGTGTCATGGCGTGGGCATGTATGGCTGCCAATGGAACTGGTTCTCTTGTATTTATTGATGATGTGACTGCTGACAAAAGCAGCCGGATGAATTCTGAAGTGTTTCGGACAATATTATCTGCTCATATTCAGCCAAATGCTTCAGAACTCATTGGACGGCGCTTCACAGTGCAGATGGACAACGACCCAAAGCATACTGCAACAGCAACCAAAGAGTTTTTTATGGAAAAGAAGTAGAATGTTATGCAATGGCCAAGTCAATCCCCTGACCTGAATCCGATTGAGCATGTATTTCACTTGCTGAAGACAAAACTGAAGGGAAAATGCCCCAAGAACAAGAAGGAACTGTAGACAGTTGCAGTAGAGGCCTGGCAGAGCTTTACCAGGGATTAAACCCAGCGTCTGGTGATGTCTATGTGTTCCAGACTTCAGGCTGTAATTGACTGCAAAGGATTTGCAACCAAGTATTAAAAAGTGAAAGTTTGATGTATGATTATTATTCTGTTCCATTACTTTTGGTCCCTTAACAAGTAGGAGGCACATATGCAAACTGTTGTAATTCCTACACTGTTCACCTGATTTGGATGTTAATGCCCTCAAATTAAAGCTGACAGTCTGCAGTTAAAGCACATCTTGATAGTTTTATTTCAAATCCATTGTGGTGGTGTATAGAGCCAAAACTGTTAGAATTGTGTCAATGTCCCAATATTTATGGACCTGACTGTAGTTTGAAATCAAAGTCTGTAAAAAATGCCCTGTGAAATCCGAAAGGTGCTCTTTGGAATGTGGGCCCCTTTGCCCACCTAGGCTGCAAAAAAGTGTCACACATCTGGTATTGCCGTACTCAGAAGAAGTAGGGCAATGTGTTTTGGGGTGTCTTTTTACATATACCCATGCTGGGTGAGAGAAATATCTCGGCAAAAACAACTTTTCTCATTTTTTATACAAAGTTGGCATTTGACCAAAATATTTATCTCACCCAGCATGGGTATATGTAAAATGACACCCCAAAACACATTGCCCAACTTCTCCTGAGTACGGAGATACCACATGTGTGACACTTTTTTGCAGCCTAGGTGCGCAAAGGGGCCCAAATTCCTTTTATGTGGGCATTTTTAGACATTTGGATCCCAGACTTCTTCTCACGCTTTAGGGCCCCTAAAATGCCAGGGCAGTATAAATACCCCACATGTGACCCCATTTTGGAAAGAAGACACCCCAAGGTATTCAATGAGTGGCATGGCGAGTTCATCAAATTATTTTTTTTTGGCACAAGTTAGCGGAAATTGATTTTTTTTCTCCCTTTCCGCTAACTTGGGACAAAAATTTCAATCTTTCATGGACTCAATATGCCCCTCACGGAATACCTTGGGGTGTCTTCTTTCCGAAATGGGGTCACATGTGGGGTATTTATACTGCCCTGGCATTTTAGCGGCCCTAAAGCGTGAGAAGCAGTCTGGAATATAAATGTCTAAAAAATTTGACGCATTTGGATTCCGTGAGGGGTATGGTGAGTTCATGTGAGATTTTATTTTTTGTCACAAGTTAGTGGAATATGAGACTTTGTAAGAAAAAAAAAGAAAAAATTCTGCTAACTTGGGCCAAAAAAATGTCTGAAAGGAGCCTTACAGGGGGGTGATCAATGACAGGGGGGTGATCAGAGAGTGTATATGGGGTTATTACCACCCTGTCATTGATCACCCCCCTGTAAGGCTCCATTCAGACGTCCGTATGTGTTTTGCGGATCCGCGGTGTCCGTTTTTTGCGGATCCACGGATCCGCAAAACACATACGAACGTCTGAATGGAGCCTTACAAGGGGGTGATCAATGACCGGGGGGTGATCAATGACAGGAAGGTGATCAGGGAGTCTATATGGGGTGATCACCCCCCTGTCATTGATCACCCCCCTGTAAGGCTCCATTCAGACGTCCGTATGTGTTTTGCGGATCCGATCCATGTATCCAAGGATCTGTAAAACACATACGGACGTCTGAATGGAGCCTTACAGGGGGGTGATCAATGACAGGGGGGTGATCAATGACAGGGGGGTGATCAGGGAGTCTATATGGGGTGATCACCCCCCTGTCATTGATCACCCCCCTGTAAGGCTCCATTCAGACATCCGTATGTGTCTTGCGGATCCGATCCATGTATCTGTGGATCCGTAAAAAACATATGGACGTCTGAATGGAGCCTTACAGGGGGGTGATCAATGACAGGGGGGTGATCAATGACAGGGGGGTGATCAGGGAGTCTATATGGGGTGATCAGGGGTTAATAAGGGGTTAATAAGTGACAGGGGGGTGTAGTGTAGTGGTGTTTGGTGCTACTTATTACTGAGCTGCCTGTGTCCTCTGGTGGTCGATCCAAGCAAAAGGGACCACCAGAGGACCAGGTAGCAGTTATATTAGACGCTGTTATCAAAACAGCATCTAATATACCTGTTAGGGGTTAAAAAAATCGCATCTACAGCCTGCCAGCGAACGATCGCCGCTGGCAGGCTGGAGATCCACTCGCTTACCTTCCGATCCTGTGAACGCGCGCGTCTGTGTGCGCACGTTCACAGGAAATCTCGCGTCTCGCGAGATGACGCATATATGCGTGATGCTGCTGCCTCCGGAACGCGATCCTGCGTTAGGCGGTCCGGAGGCAGTTAAAAGGACTTTTGGGTCTCTGAAAAGTTTTTTGTATAAAAATCTTCCTATTACACTCCCTACACTGTCTGTCCCTTCCTTTTCTTTTTTTTTTAACTCTCTTTATTAAATCAATGAAACAAAGAAAGCATATAATAAAATACACATATAAATCAAGATAGTACTGTAAATAATGCCTTATAGAGTAACATGTCATTTACATACCATTTTACTTTTTATTTCAGAATCATCCCCTTCCACCCTCCCTTTCCCCTACCCTAACCCAACTATCTCTTATCCCTGTGCTCCAAATTGCCAGACCAGAGTTGACTCTATCTAAGAATATTATGTTCCCTAATTTTCCTAGTTTCCCTCTAATTTGAGCTTCCAAATACCATTTGGTTTGTACAAAGGGGGAAATTAATTTGCGTATCTCTGTCTCTGATAGAACAGCCTCGAGGAATTTCCCAAATTTTTTTATGAATTTGTGTGTTGTCTTATCTTTATTTTTTTCTACTTCTAGTCTTTCCATATATAACACCTTTTTTATTAATCCCGTGATTTCTTCCCAGGTTGGGACTGATGGCAGCAACCAATGTCTCAATATGCATTTTTTGACTGTCATAAGTTCCACATGGACACCTCCCTCTGCTGTCCCTTCCTATGCTCAGCTCTCCCTGACTACAAATGAGCCGAACATGAGTCATCGGGTGCTAAATAGCACCCAATGAAGCGTTCCAGCCAGCCAATTGTCAAGGCTGTTGCAGCCTGTGATTGTGGGAGGGGCGTAGGCTTTATAAGCTCCCCTCCCACGGTCATCCGGCGCTGGCGTCATTCTGTGCTTTTGTATATCCGGTTTCGGCAGTCCTGCACGCACGAGGCATCAGCCAGAAATACCTTGCTGGTTTTGTTCTGGCAGAGCTGCTGCGCGCCAAGGGCAAAAAATCAAAATTTGCCCGACCTTTTGCCCAGTCAATTCATCACCATAAGGTTGGTATTTTGCTTTACTCTGATCATTATCGGCATTCGCGTTTTGGGTACGGTAGTCAGGCCACGTCTGGTCATCCATGTCCCACGCCTGTCTTTGTCCTCCAGGTCTTGTTTGTCAGTCATGTCTCCCGCCTGTTTACGTTATTCAGGCCACGTCTGTCATTTACGTCTCATGCCTGTTTACGTTGTTCAGGCCACGTCTGTCATTTACGTCTCACGCCTGTTTTCGTTATTCAGGCAACGTCTGTCATTTACGTCTCACGCCTGTTTACGTTATTCAGGCCACATCTTGGGGGGGGGGGAAATAAAAATTGCACGCCTGTTTACGTTATTCAGGCCATGTCTATATTTCACGTCCCATGTTTCATTTACGTCTCACGCCTGTTTTTGTTATTCAGGCCACGTCTGTCATTTACGTCTCATGCCTGTTTACGTTATTCAGGCCACGTCTTTCACTCGTGTCCCACGCCTGTTTCCGCTTCAGGCCACACCTGTCATTTACGTCTCACGCCTGTTTTCGTTATTCAGGCCACGTCTGTCATTTACGTCTCATGCCTGTTTGTTATTCAGGCCACATCTTATAATAAAAAATAATAAAAAATTGCACACCTGTTTTTGTTATTCAGGCCATGTCCATTTTACATCTTATGTGTCGTTTACGTCTCACGCCTGTTTTCGTTATTCAGGCCACGTCTGTCATTTACGTCTCACGCCTGTTTACGTTATTCAGGCCACGTCTGTCATTTACGTCTCACGCCTGTTTACGTTATTCAGGCCATGTCTTGTCTCTTTCCCGTCCCTCGCATGTTTACGTCTAGAGCCACATCTTTTCTCGTTCCATGCCTGTTTCACGTCATTCACTCCACATCTCGTCTCCTCCATGTCTCACACTGTCCGCCTTCTGAGCCATATTCATCGTCCATGTAATCCGTCTGCATCCGTCCTCCAGGCCACTCCGTTTCACGCACACGCCCTGGTTTTCATTCTGGTCACACCCCTGTTATTTTTGGTCTCACGCCTGCCACGTCAGTCAGGCCACACTTCGTTCCCTCATCCATGTTCATCTGTCTTCATGGCGCCCTACCCAGGCATCAGGTTAATTTATCTACAATCTTGCTCATTGGCCATAGGCCCCTCCACTAAACTTTTACTTTTATCTCAGTCAAGAACCGATTTCGACTACGCCACCACGAACCTTCAGGACCTGAGGCCCTCGTTAGACCAGGTGGGATCATCAGGTACTGGTCCACTCTTTATCTAAATTCGTCCATTCACGGAGCCTTGCCACGTTTTTTCTTGGTCACTCCAAGCGTTTCTCTTGGGGCAGCAAACGCAACGCGCCTCCTCGGGTTTCAGGGCCCTAATGATTCTGAGGCTGGGTCTTGTGTTACCCCAAAACACTAAACCATGCTCTCTCTTTCAGCTTCCAACATGTCGCGTCATTCTGAAATTGATGACTCCGCTTCCATTCCGGATTCCCTGGCATTCAGCCACGCTAGTGTGGGTCACTTCAGAGCTGGACGATCCCAAAATCATAGCGGAGTTGACAAAAAGAGGGATTCGTTACCCAGCTTCGGCCAGAAAGGCGGAGCTATACCGACTCCTGGTGTCGAATTCCTATCCCTCCGGAGAGCAGGTGTCAATGTCAACAATCCAGTTGTCATTGACTCAGCTGCACTCCACCATCAACACCCTAGCGACTTCCATTTCAGACATTCAGAACAGGCTTTCGGCAGTGGAGTCCAGAGATCCGCCTCCCAGCCTTCCCGTCCCTCCTCTCCCAGTCGCTTCCACGTCCCAATCCGCAACCTCAGGTAGGGTTCCTGCCTTGTCCGAAGTAGCCCCGTCCCATTTTGCGACTGACACCATCAAACGAGACATCTTGGAGGGTAAGGACGTCAATTTGGCCGCCATTCTCATTGCCACCCACGACACGTTTGAGAATAGGACCATCGCCTGCCAAAATGTGTCGATAGTTCTCAGGTCCAGGAAACAGGAAACTTTCCATCCCAGAATTCGTCCTGGCTTTCAGCCTGTTCAGGGACATAGACAAGTAGAAAAAGGTTCCGGAGACAATGGAGGTCCTCTTACAGCTCTTCTTTATTAGTATTATTCATAAAACGGACATGGCCACTTGTTACACGGCATGGGCGTTGACGCGTTTCGGGTGAGTACCCTTAGTCGTAACACCATGCTTGTGTGTGACCCCACAATATGAAGGAATTAGAGTGCACCTCCTCCAAAATCCAGAGAGGAAACTCCAATCCCATAGGCTGCCACAACAGAGGCACAACTCTTCATTTGGTTCATCAATTACAGGTATGATTAGTAACACACTGTGAAGGTATTCCCAGAACATGTTAACCCTGGATATACCATGGTACTTGCTCTTGCGGGAGAAGCCGCACAGTGTGAATACATTATCATTCAACAGATTTAAAAATATATAATACATAATACAAACAACCAAAAAATGGCCCTTCATCCTGTGAAGTATTGCAGTTGATTACAGCCTGACAATTTGCATAAAAATTCTCATGGATGACATAATGAAAACAAAATTAATAATAATAATAGCGGCGGAGACAGATTAATGTTAAAGTACTCATTGCAGATTGACATATCCAGTGCTCTCAGGCTATACAGTATATAGACAGCATGGAAAGATAAATTCCTACTGACCCTAGGTCCATCAGACCAATTCGTGCTGTATATAAATCACACTGGGGAAAAAACCAAACCGCACCATGTAGCCATTGTCCTGAGCAGTATTGAACCAATAAATGCGACTCCTTCTGGCAGAATGGAACACATGTCAACTCGAATGATAAGGGGCAGATGGATCATAATGAGCATAAGCTGGACCTTTGTATAGGACTATTGGTGAGTATATATATCTAATAGATTCTAGTGCTTTATGTGTCAGTGGTAAATATACATCAGTTCTTTTCTCAAGTTGAGACCTACTGGAATCCTAGACCCAAGTCTAAAGATCCAGTAGGCCTCTCGGAGAAGAATTTTCTTCCGATGGTCACCGCCCCTTTTGGGTGCCAGGACTCGTTCTATAGCAAATGCTTGAAAATACGACACTTGACGGGCATGTTTTTGTACAAAGTGCCTCGCTATATTTGAGATGTTGAGGATATTCGGGTTACTGATATAATTCAAGTGTTCAAGGATACGGCTCTTGAATTTTCGGGCCGTGCTGCCTACGTACATCAGGTCACAGTAAGTACATCTGATGACGTAGACAACTCCCTCTGTATTACAGTTAATATAGCTGCGGATGGGAAATTTGACTGTGTGTGTTGAATTGTCAAATGATTGAGTAGGTAAAACGTAACTACAAGTCTTACAAGGATGACCTCCACATTTTGTGAAGCCTTGGTAGCACAGCCAACTAGATTGAACATTTTTTCCCATACTGCTAGCAGTATAGAGGGAAGGAGATAGTGAACAGGACAGAGTAGCAGCTTTTCTGGAGACAATTCTGCAACCAGATTTGAGAGCTTGGTATAAAATATTATCATCAAACAATATTGGCAGACATTTTTTTATCGACGAACTAATTGCATTAAATTCACTGCTATATGTCAGGGATAGGGTAGGAATACTGTCTTGTTCACTATCTCCAGGAGCTGTTATACCATCAACAGAGGCCCCTTTATTTCTCCTATATTTTGGCTTCCCAAACAACATCTCTTCTCTGTCTTTTTGTAATGCAATTATTCTCCCCCTTTTAATCATCCAAGTTGGATAGTTTCTTTCCCTCAGTCTCAGAGCTACCTTATCAAACTCATCATCTAGTTTTTCTTTCTCACTACAATTCCTGGCCGCACGCATAAATTCACCCACGGGGATTGCTCTGATGGTATGCATTGGATGGTGACTTTTTGCATTAAGGATTGAATTGCCAGACACCTCTTTCCTGTATGTGAGGGTGTGCACCGTTTCTCCCGGACACCCGCGGAGTGTCAAATCAAGGAAATTAGTATGAGATTGGGATCTCCCTATTCGTCCCTCAATGGCGTCCCTCTTCTCTCACCATTTTTTCCGACGCAGCTGCCTCCAAAGGTTTTGCGGCCATCTACAGCAACCAGTGGTTCGCAGGCCAGTGGCCTCCGGAAATCTCTTCTCTCAGCGAGTACCTCAGATCCTCCCCCTCCTAGAAATCTACCCAATTGTAGCGGCCGCACAAGTTTGGGGCAGGCAGGGGGCAAACTCCCCGGTGACATTCATCACGGACAATCAGACGGTAGTGGACATCATTGCCAAGGGCAGGTCAAAATCACGTCACATCATGCCTTTCGTCTGCAAATTAGTTTGGCTCTCTCTACAGCACAATTTTCAGGTTTCATGCAGACACATCCAGGGTGTCCAGAATTCCGCGGCTGACGCACTGTCACGCTTCCATTTCCACCATTTCTTCCAGGTCATGCCGGAGGCAGAGCCAGCAGGATTGTCCCCTGCAGAGTTCAACACCCTATGCATGGACTAGCGCAAATCATTTAATCCGCCAAATCCCTCATACAAAAATCACTATCAGCCAACACAGCTAGAAACTATAAAACCGGTTGGAACAGCTTCCAAAAATGTTCACGTCTCCATCCTAGGAACGCCACGGATAGGACCACCTATTTGATAGCTTTTTTAGCTTATTGTCACCATCACCTCAAACTTGGCTGCAATTCCATCAGATTGTACATGGCAGGGGTGCAATACTACTTCACCCTCAAACATCCCGGTAGTAAGGCGATATTCACGTCCCCCGCCATCAGGGCAGTCCTTAGGGGGATTCAAAAAAGCAGCCTGCCATGCACTCCTACCAGGCAACCTGTTTCAGGGGATCTGTTTAGGAAGCTTTCAAATTCCCTAGACAGCAACCCTTTCGGGCTCCATCCCAGCACCGTTATAAAGGATGCCATGTATTTAGGTTTCTATGGGTTTTTGCGGCCAGGGGAATTCACAGGTTTCTCCCCAATATCCAAGGGTCTGACCAAGAGCCAGCTAGCTTGGAATCATGACCATTTCATCTTGCTACTGCCTTCCACCAAAACGTCGCAATCAGGGCCTCCAGTCCAAGTTAAATATTTCAGGTCATTCAACAAATGGTGCCCAGTCCAGGTCTTCAACCAATTAATGAGCTCCTTGGGCTATTCCTCCCCAGACAGCCCGCTACTGCCCTTCAAATCCAAGCCCCTCACGACCGCGCAATTCGTTTCCCACATTCGTCTACTAGTTGCAGGCCTAGGTTTCGATCCCAAAACTATATCAGGCCACTCCTTTTGGATCGGGGCGGCTTCCGCTGCCTCCAAGCACAACGTACCCAGTCATATCATCCGCAAGATGGGACATTGGGAATTATCTTGCTTCACCAGGTACATTCCCAATCCGCATCAGGAAATTTCAGACGTTTTCTGCAAACTGGCATTGTAAACCATGTACCATTCAATAAAAATACTAATCCACCTTTTGCTTGACTTTTTGGCCCCTTATAGGCTACCCACGTTCGCGGCTATGGGCACAATCCAGGCCTACTTAGTTAGCAATACGGTTAGGTTTTCCTGGGCTTCACTGCGCTAGCACCAGTATCCGTAGCCACGACCATAATTGTCAAGGCTGTTGCAGCCTGTAATTGTGGGAGGGGCGTAGGCTTTATAAGCTCCCCTCCCACGGTCATCCGGCGCTGGCGTCATTCTGTGCCCCACCCTCCCTCCCCTTTTTCAAGGGCTTCCTCAAGGTATGCCCCCATATAGGCTACCCACGTTCGTGGCTATGGGCACAATCCAGGCCTACTAAGTTAGCAATACGGTTAGGTTTTCCTGGGCTTCACTGCGATAGCACCAGTATCCGTAGCCAGGACCATAATCACTGTAATGCCAGTAGCTAACATGGCTACTGGCATTACAGTGAGGGTAGTACTTACCCGCACCTTTATTGGCTGCATAGCAGCCAAGAAACGTGCGGGGAGGAGACTCAAGTATGGCGCTTGAGCACATGCGGTACTCGACCGAGTACCGCATGTGCCAAGCATCGAGATGTTCAAGCCGAACAGGTGTTTCACTTAGTGCTCGATCATTACTAATCCTGAGTTGTGTGTGTGCAAGAGGAGCAACTTTGAAAAAAAAAAAAAAAGACAAAATTTTGTGATACTCTGTTGAGAGATATAAATAATAAAGCTCAATAAATTGGAATATCATTGAAAAGTTAATTTCTTAATTTCAGTAATTCAATTAAAAAAGTGAAACTCATACAGTATACAGTATTTAATAGATACATTACACACAGAGTGATCTATTTCAAGCATTTATTTATTTTAATGTTGATGATTTTACAGCTAATAAATCAGAAAATTCGAGTATTATATAAGACTAATAAAAAAAAATGTTTAATACGGAAACTGTTGGCATGCTAAAAAGTATGTCCAGCATATGCATTCAGTACAAGGTTGGGGAACCTTTTGCTTGAATTACTGGTATGGAGGCGATCAGTAGTGATGAGCGGCAGGGGTCATATTCGAATTCTTCGAATATTCGCAAATTCAAATATTCGTTATATTCTAGGATTTTTTTTACTCGAAAAATCGGCAAGGTAATGATCGTGTAATATGCGAATTTTTGTCATGCGAATTTTAGTAATGTGATTTTATTGCGATTTTTTTTTCAACTTACAACTATTAGACAAAGAAGATTATAGCACTATATTAGCTAAATTGCTCTATATTAGTTTTTTTTTCGAATATTTGCTATATTGCTATAACTTTGTTTTTTCGAATATTCGTAATATTCTAAAACAAGAATATATAGCAATATAGTGAATATTCAAAAAAAACGAATTTAGAGCAATTTAGCTAATATAGTGCAATAATCTTTTTTTTTATAGTTGATATACAACTATAGTTAATATACAACTATTAGACAAAGAAGATTATAGCACTATATTAGCTAAATTGCTCTAAATTCGTTTTTTTTTCGAATATTCACTATATTGCTATATATTCCTATATTGCTATATATTCTTTTTTTAGAATATTACGAATATTCGAAAAAACTAAGTTATAGTAATATAGCAAATATTCGGAAAAAAACGAATATAGAGCAATTTAGCTAATATAGTGCTATAATCTTCTTTGTCTAATAGTTTAAAAGTTGAAAAAAATCGCAATAAAAATTCGAAAATTCGCAAGCAACACTACTCCTAAAGTCAAATATACTGCAGCCTTCTCATTGGCCCACAAGCTAGAAGCAGGGAGGGATCATTTGTACTGATTTAAAAAAATATTTAGTATTCGAAATTCCGAATATATATCACTATATTCAAAATATTCGTGAATTTTCGAAGTACCTATATTCGCGATAAAAATTCGAAATTCGAATATTCGTGATCAACACTAGCGATCAGTACTGCTGAGGTTGCTTTGATATTGGCCTTTAGCTCGTCTACATTTTTGTGTCTGGTGACTATTATCTTCCTCTTGACAATAGTCTATAGATTCTCTATGGGGTTTAGATCAGGTGAGCTTGCTGGCCAATCAAGCACAGTGATACCGTAGTTACAACAGGTATTGGTACCTTAGGTAGTGTGGGCAGTTGCCAAGTCCTGCTGAAAAATGAAATCAGCGTCTCCATAAAGCTTGTCAGCAGAGGGAAGCATGAAGTGCTCTTAAATTTCCTGGTAGACGGCTGCACTGACTTTAGACTTGACTTTTCAATGCCCGCCACCAACTTAAGTTTACTGTTGGTGGTCGGGAAAGGGTTAGCTTCAAATCCTTCACACTGAGATTGGGCCACCAAATGGGAAGAATATGATTAGCCAGAGTTGGCTGGGTATACCTGATTTATATAGATTTGTGACAAATTAATTCGGAATGAATAAAATTTCTTGGTGAACTTAGGCAAATCAGCCAAATCAAATTTTTTAAAACTTTGATCATTTCTTTATTTTCAAAATCTGTTTATTGTTTTCAAAGTAAGGTAGAATAAACATTACAACAGAGGAAATAAACCCATGGTGTCAGCGCAGAGGTCATCAAGACAGAATAAAGGTCAAAAATGGCACAAATTGGTACATTAATTACTTGTTACAATGCTCAATTAAAGTAAACTGTTATGGAACAGGTCTCGACACTCTAGAACAATGATGGCGAACCATTAAGAGACAGAGTGCCCAAACTACAACACAAGCCCCCCTTATTTATCGCAAAGTGCCAATACGGCAAGTTAACCTGAATACCAATATAGTATATATACCATGTACTGTATCATGTAGCTATAATAGCCTGCCTACATTCAATGCGCTGCCTGTGCCGTTTATAGTGTGCCCTGCGCTGATGAATGGCAGGAAAAGTCTAAGTCGTATTGGTACACCATAGACTTTTTCCAGGGTGCGGGTGCCCACAGAGAGGACTCTGAGTGCCGCCTCTGGCACCCGTGCCATAGGTTCGCCACCACTGCTCTAGAACTATTAGAACACTAGAAACACATAACTAGAGAAAATGTTGCTAATTTCTAATCATCAACATTAAAAGAAAGAAATGCTTGATACAGGTCATTCTGTGTGTAATGAATAGAATATATATATATTTTTTTACATACAGTAATTTAAGATTGCTTCTATTTACATAGGTATTGAATAAGAATGTCTTTATTCCCTTGTCCTTCCATTTTTCCAACCAGCACCTGGATCTGAATACTTTTGTAACTGCATTTAATTAAAAATTTTGTATTGCTGCTGAGTTTTTCAACAAAATATATCTGTATAGTGCCAACTGCTGTTTGTTTGTTTTATCTTTATTTCCGTGTCCACCTAAGGAGTAGAGATGGCCTTGCGGTTCGCCTGGCGGTCATTTCGCTGTGAACTTTGCTCTTCGCGGTTCACAGAATGGGGCGAATATATGGTGATGTCCGCCAGCGCCATATTATTTTACATTGTGAAGAACTTTGACCCATGACACATCCATCAGGTGGTATAGGACAGCCAATTGAGACGTTTCAGCACATGGACATACCCCCTACCTTATAAATAAACCCAATCTGGCCGCCATTTTATATTCAGTCTTTTGCCAATGTAGGGTGAGGTTGCTGTGTGGAGCAGGGACAGGCTGTTAGGGACACCAAATGCTAGCTAATATAGTCCTTTTAGGACAAGCAATATTGGAACAAATAATTTCTTCTGGTGTGTGATATACCAGTTGCCCCCCCAAAAAAATGATTGAAGCAGGGGTGTTATAGACCAATAATATTTTCTATATAGTGCATTTGGGTAGTGCAGCATTAGTTTGCTGTATTGCTGCAGTACCGCAGCTACACAGAGTGACAAATGCTATTGGAACAAATAATTTCTACTAGTGTGATATATCAGTTGCCCCCCAAAAAAATTAATTGAGGCAGTGGTGTGATATACTGTACAAATAATATACTTTCTATATAGTGCATTTAGGTTGTGCAGCATTTGCTTGCGGTTTTACTGCGTTACCGCAGCTACACAGAGTGACAAACTCTATTGGAACAAATAATTTCTACTGCTGTGATATACCAGTTGCCCCCCCAAAAAGTGATTGAGACAGTGGTGTGATATACTGTACCAATAATATACTTTCTATATAGAGCATTTGGGTAGTGCAGTATTTGTTTGCGGTTTTGCTGTGTTACCACAGCTACACAGAGTGACAAACCCTATTGGAACAAATAATTTCAACTGGTGTGATATACCTGTTGCCCCCCCAAAACAATTATTGAAGCAGGGGTGTTATATACTAATAATATACTTTCTATACACTGTGTGCACAATTATTAGGCAAGTTGTATTTTTGAGGATTAATTTTATTATTGAACAACAACCATGTTCTCAATGAACCCAAAAAACTCATTAATATCAAAGCTGAATATTTTTGGAAGTAGTTTTTAGTTTGTTTTTAGTTTTAGCTATTTTAGGGGGATATCTGTGTGTGCAGGTGACTATTACTGTGCATAATTATTAGGCAACTTAACAAAAAACAAATATATACCCATTTCAATTATTTATTTTTACCAGTGAAACCAATATAACATCTCAACATTCACAAATATACATTTCTGACATTCAAAAACAAAACAAAAACAAATCAGTGACCAATATAGCCACCTTTCTTTGCAAGGACACTCAAAAGCCTGCCATCCATTGATTCTGTCAGTGTTTTGATCTGTTCACCATCAACATTGCGTGCAGCAGCAACCACAGCCTCCCAGACACTGTTCAGAGAGGTGTACTGTTTTCCCTCCTTGTAAATCTCACATTTGATGATGGACCACAGGTTCTCAATGGGGTTCAGATCAGGTGAACAAGGAGGCCATGTCATTAGATTTTCTTCTTTTATACCCTTTCTTGCCAGCCACGCTGTGGAGTACTTGGACGCGTGTGATGGAGCATTGTCCTGCATGAAAATCATGTTTTTCTTGAAGGATGCAGACTTCTTCCTGTACCACTGCTTGAAGAAGGTGTCTTCCAGAAACTGGCAGTAGGACTGGGAGTTGAGCTTGACTCTATCCTCAACCCGAAAAGGACCCACAAGCTCATCTTTGATGATACCAGCCCAAACCAGTACTCCACCTCCACCTTGCTGGCGTCTGAGTCGGACTGGAGCTCTCTGCCCTTTACCAATCCAGCCACGGGCCCATCCATCTGGCCCATCAAGACTCACTCTCATTTTATCAGTTCATAAAACCTTAGAAAAATCAGTCTTGAGATATTTCTTGGCCCAGTCTTGACGTTTCAGCTTGTGTGTCTTGTTCAGTGGTGGTCATCTTTCAGCCTTTCTTACCTTGGCAATGTCTCTGAGTATTGCACACCTTGTGCTTTTGGGCACTCCAGTGATGTTGCAGCTCTGAAATATGGCCAAACTGGTGGCAAGTGGCATCTTGGCAGCTGCACGCTTGACTTTTCTCAGTTCATGGGCAGTTATTTTGCGCCTTGGTTTTTCCACACGCTTCTTGCGACCCTGTTGACTATTTTGAATGAAACGCTTGATTGTTCGATGATCACGCTTCAGAAGCTTTGCAATTTTAAGAGTGCTGCATCCCTCTGCAAGATATCTCACTATTTTTGACTTTTCTGAGCCTGTCAAGTCCTTCTTTTGACCCATTTTGCCAAAGGAAAGGAAGTTGCCTAATAATTATGCACACCTAATATAGGATGTTGATGTCATTAGACCACACCCCTTCTCATTACAGAGATGCACATCACCTAATATGCTTAATTGGTAGTAGGCTTTCGAGCCTATACAGCTTGGAGTAAGACAACATGCATAAAGAGGATGATGTGGTCAAAATACTCATTTGCCTAATAATTCTGCACTCCCTGTATAGTGCATTTGGGTAGTGCAGCATTTGTTTGCAGTTTTGCTGCATTATCGCAGCTACAAAGAGTGCAAAACAGAGTGACAAACTGTATGGAACAAATAATTTCAATACCTGTTGCCCCCCAAAGCAGGAATGTTATATACTAATAATATACTTTATATATAGAGCATTTGGGTAGTGCAGCATTTGCTTGCAGTTTTGCTGCGTTATCGCAGCTACACAGAGTGACAAACTCTATTAGAACAAATTATTTTTACTAGTGTAAAATATCAGTTGCCCCCCAAAAAACGGATTGAGACAGGGGTGTGATATAGCTTCTTCCACAAATACTGGTCCTCTATAGGGACTTTTGTCACAGGGTAATTTTGAAAATGACAGGCAGAGGAGGAGGCAAGCCATTCCGCAGGGGTGGTAGGGGTCGGGCAGGTGCACCAGGCCAAAGCCTAAGTGGGAAGTTGCAGAAGGTGCGTGCTACACTTTCTGCTGTGTGCATCCCCAAAGACACCACCACCATATCCCCTTCGCTCGAGTCAGAGGAATTATTTTCCCATCCATTCCAAGACATTACCGATGCACAGCCATTCTTAGCATCGGATCAGGAAGAGGATATATCAACGGTCGCCACCCAGCAGTCTGACGTCAGTACCCAGATCAGCCCAAGGAGGGTGGTCCCCGCTGTAGGTGGTGATGATGATGAGTCGATGGACGTGACTTGGGTGCCCACAAGAGAGGAAGAGGAAGAGAAGGAACAGCAGATAGGGAGGAGAAGAAAGAGAAGCAGGCAGAACTTACAGTGCACAGGAGGCAAAAAGCAGACTTCAAATGTATATGGAACGAGCCATCCACCATACACGGTCACATTTGGTGCTCCTAGGATGCCGGCACATGGCTCCAAAGCGTGGGCTTTTTTTAACGTGTCCGCTGCTGACAATAGTGTTGCCATCTGCAGCCTGTGCTGTCAACGCATAAGTCTACATAAGACCAACACTCACCTAGGGAAAACCGCCTTAAGAAGACACCTGGCTTCTGATCAACGAGCTCAGTGGGAGCAGCACCGTCAGAACCCACAAAGCCACACTCCCGGCGCTCCATGTCCTGCCTCTTCTCCTTCTCCTCTCTCCTCCCATTTGTCCTCCACTCCACCTTCCACCGTGCTGTCGTCGCGTTCATCTGGCAAAAGGCAGGCTTCCATCCCCCAAATGTTTGAGTGTAAAAAGATGACGCCGGATAACCCTCTTGCCAACGGCTGACCGCTGGCTTGTCGGAACTAGTAGCCCGCCAACTACTGCCATATAAACTGATGGACTCGGAGGTCTTTAGAAAATTTGTGGCCATTGTCACACCGTAATTGAAGGTCCCTGGGAGGAAAAATTTCTCCCAGAAGGGCATCCTGGAGCTTTATGGCCACTTTCAGCGTCAAGTGAATGCATCTCTGGCACACAGTGTCGGTGCCAAGATACATCTGACCAAAGACACGTGGTCTAGAAAACACAGGCACGGAAGGTATATAAGTTTTACTGGCGACTGGGTGAACCTTCTGACGATCGTCAAGCATGCAACCCGTGGCACCCGTGTGGTTTTAGTGTTACTGTTACGGATTGCATGCAGGCCTGCCTCTTCTTCTCCTCATCCTACTCCATCCTTCGTCTCCTCCTCGGCTGACTCCTCCTTTTCCACTGCTACCGCCTCTTCCGCTGCACCCCCCAAGGTCCCCAGAACCTATTCGACATGCCAGTTGAGACGTTGCAATGCTGTGTTGTGGCTGTTGTGCCTGGAAACCAAGGGCCACACCTGTCCTGCACTCCGTTCAGCTTTGCGGTCACAGGCCGATCAGTGGCTAACCCTGCTCAATTTGACAGTTGGTAAAGTGGTGTGCGACAATGGTGCCAATCTGCTGATTGCTCTGAAACAGGGCAAAATGACACACGTGCCGTGCATGGCACATGTCCTGAACATAGTCGTGCAGCGATTCGTTGACAAATACCCCGGGGTCCAGGACGTCTTGCGGCTGGCCATTTTAGAAGATCTAACACGGCCATGGCTCGGCTTGCTGACGCTCAACCGCAACACCACCTGCCTGTCAGACATCTGATTTGTGACTGCCCAACGCGCTGGAACTCCACCTTGTATATGCTTTATAGGCTGCTCCAGCAGAAAC
Source organism: Bufo bufo (assembly GCF_905171765.1). NCBI lineage: Eukaryota > Metazoa > Chordata > Amphibia > Anura > Bufonidae > Bufo > Bufo bufo. Next base: position 85,571,564 of record NC_053389.1, read on the forward strand.
ATGCAGTTAACGACTACCTGTACGAACTCTGCGGCAGGACAGGTTCTAGGGAGGTTGTTTTTTTTTCACTGCGCCAGTGACTTCTCATGCGCGACGCATGTAGACTTCTGCGGCCATTTGATGAGATCACCAAACTGGTCAGTCGCAGCCAGGGTGCCATCAGTGACATTGTACCTTACGTCTTCTTTTTGGAGTGTGCATTGCGTCGTGTCATTAATCAAGCTGTCGAGGAGTAGGAAGGGCTTCTCCATCTGAGACAAGTTAACATGAGTCTGAAGAGGAGGATGGTGGCGGGGCAGAGGAGGAGCAAGAAGAGCATGCTTTAAACTTTTCTGGGATCCCTGGTGTTGTCCGTGGCTGGGGGGAGGAGACCAAGGACGACACTATCCTGGACGATGAGCAGGATTCAGGCCACTCCACCACTTCCAGTTTAGTGCAAATGGGGGCCTTCATGCTCAAGTGTTTGAACAGGGACCCCCATATAAAAAAGCATAAAGGGCAAAGACCAGTACAGGGTGGCAATGTACTTAGACCCCCGGTATAAACACAAAATGGCGGACATGTTACCAGCATCACAGAGGGCTCGCAGAATGCAGCACTTCCAGGCCTTGCTTTGGGAAATGCTACATTCTGCTGTTGCAGGCACTGGCAGAGGAATTTCCACTTACAGAGAAACAGTTGCGGGTACCAATCCAACAGCGCATGCAAGAAGAGGGAGGTTTGAAGATGTGTTGGTCACTTCGATATGAGATCATTCTTTCAATCAACCCATCGACAGCCGCCCTCCGGATCCAGCCTCAGGGAACGCCTAGACCTACAGGTGTCTGATTACATTTGGTTAACGGCCAATGTGGACGCTCTGAGAAGCGAGGAACCCCTTGACTATTGGGTGTGCAGGCTTGACCTGTGGCCAAAGCGGGCACAATTTGCCATGGAACTCTTGGCTTGCCCCTCGTCGAGTGTCCTGTCCGAAAGGACATTCAGCGCAGCAGGGGGGATCGTGACCAATAAGCGCACTCGCCTAGCTCACGACAGTGTGGAATACCTCAACTTTCTAAAAATGAATGAGGCATGGATCTCAGAGGAATTCAACACATGTGATGAGTCGACGACCATGTTTAATTGAGCTTCCTCATGAATAGTGTTGAGCACGAATATTCGAAAAGCAAAATTTTATCTTAAATATCTCAACTTCGAGAATTTGCGAATATTTAGAATATAGTGTCATATATTTGTTTTTCGAATATTCATCATTTTTTCCATCTAAACACATCATTCCTCCCTGCTTCTTGCTTGTGGGCCAATGAGTCATTGACCCACAAGCAACTTAAGCATGGAGGAATCATGACGAATATTCTAAAAAAACAAATACTGTATATAGCACTATATTGAATATATTGCTATATATTAGTTTTTTCGAATATTCGTAATTTTTTTCCATCTGAAGTCATGATTCCTCCCTGCTTAAATTGCTTTTGGGCCAATGACTCATTGGCCCACAAGCAAGAAGGATGGAAGAATCATTCATGTTCACTTTCAGATGGAAAAAAAATGACGTCTATTCAAAAAAACTAATATAGCACAATATATTAGCTATATTGCTCTGATGTGTACTTTGTGAAAATTAAAAGAAAAAAAAAATTATATTTCAAGTCAATCAAAATTAAGCACAGCTGCATTCGTTATGTGGGAACATTTTACCGGCAGTTCTATGTAACTACAGAACACATGGTGCCTTCAGATCAGACTTTAAACTGGGCTCTGCTGAATGACAGTGAAGGTGCTCCACTTTGTAGACAAGCCTCGCCTCTAAAGGCTTATTCTGCACCATGACCTGCGATCGATGATCCTGGCTGCGCACTGGAGGCAACCGCCGAGGACCCCTGCCAGAACTAATCCTGGCGGCTGAGCTGGGGACACTTCCACACCCTGGCTGAGGCAAGCTGGCTCATCACTGCTTTCTGTGTTTAGACGGGCACAGGACAAATGAGTCTTGCCGTTGGTGTGTGCAGTGCTGATCGTGTATGGGTGGGGAGAGTGGCGGTACCCATTCCTCCTCACAGACAAAACGAGGATGAGAGAGCCGCTGCAAAACACTGCCACTCCTGCTGCCCTCTGGCTCGGAGGAATCAGCACACGGTGAGGCTGTCTGCCCTTCTGTAGAGTTCTGCCACAGACTCGATGTGCCCGATATGGAAACTGATAACTGACCGATGCAGGCGGCATGTGTAGCGAATTTAGTACAGATTTTTAGTGTGGCTTCATGTAACACATTCCTGCTTCACACTTACAACATGCTGATGTCAGAGGTGTCTTAGTTTATTTTTGTTGTTGCACTGGTCTAGTGCGGGCCCATTCCTGGGAACACATTCCTGCTGCACAGAGCACACTTAGAACCTGCAAATGCTTGCCTGACCTGCTGAGTTATGCCGAGCTATGTGTAGGCCTTATACTCGACCATTACCATCTACCTGCTAACGATGCTGCTGCTGTCTGTCTGTCTTGACCCTGATGAATTATGTGTGGGCTTTATACTTCACCATTACTAATAACTGCTGCTGTATGTCCTGACATTCCTGAGTTATGTGTGGGACTTATACAACAGTATTACCATGTACCTACTGCTGTCTGTCCTGATCCAGATGAGTTTGACCCTGGACTAAAGGAGCCTAACAACTAAGTTATCAGTTAAAATTACACCATAACATAACAGTATAAAAAAAAAGAAAGCACGCGTTATAACACTTCAAAAACTATTTATTAACATCATTTAAAAAAAAGCCTCTAGCGCAACTTTTTAAGTTGGGCAAGTAGCTCCCCCATTTACTTCATCCCTTGAAGGTGCTGTTTATTAAGGTGATTAACCTTCCGGTTGACCCTCTTTAGCATCTTGTCTATTTCATGCATAGTTTTACGGTGGTCATGCTGCATCTGGGCCAGCCGTTTCATGCATTTCTTTATTACTGTTTGTAAAATAAAAATTAATGTTACAAGACAATTAATGCATTGTGTGGAGTATGCGTTTAAGCACTGCCGATTTACATCTAAATTCAGTAGTTATAGATCTTTATGTTAATTATAGTTTTGTTTGCTTAGTGATAGTTCGGATAGAGTATAATGCTATTTATTTGGATTCGTAATAGTTTTTAGGTATTTTATAGAGTTAGGCCTCATGCACACAACCGCTGTTTTGGTCAGCATCCGAGCCGCAGTTTTTGCAGCTTGGATGCGGACCCATTTACTTCAATGGGGCCGCAAAAGTTTATCCGTTCCATGGCCCCACAAAAAAATATAACCTGTCCGATTCTTGTCCGTGTTGCGGACAAGAATAGGCAGTTATATTAATGGCTGTCCGTGCCGTTCCGCAAATTGCATACATAGAGGAGAACTATTCCATTGAACTATTTCATCGAACTATTTCATCGATTATATAGTGGATGGACTACATAATGAAAGGCACTGAATAGTAAGAGGATTTATATGCAATAATGAAATAAGCAACTACCTATCCCAGGATGGATCAACTATAATTTGATGAACTGTTCATATTTGTACTATATTTATACAACAATTTATTCCATATCTTACTCATCATGTTAATTGTTTTTATAGATTGTTGTTTTATTATTGTGATTAAAATTGTGTGTGCTGCATGTACTCTAGATGTCTGAGTGCCTATCCAAGAATTTGTGTCTATATATATTTATGTGTGTGTGAAACGTATGAAATCATGCGATGACATCATATATCTGTACCGCGCTGTGTCTATAACTTTATATACTGGTCAAATAAAAACAGGACAGCACCACTTGTTAGTCGACTTCTATGTAGAATGGCGGTGGTGCTCGCAGTGCCAGGCCCCGGCCTGAGGGCCCCCTTGGTAGCCAAAAAATAGATGAAAAACCGCAGCACTCCCAGTCTTGAATCCAATTTTGTGTTTATTAACACCGAAAAAAATAGCAACGTTTCCAAGTGTTTTTCAGTCTTATATAGCTTGAAAAAGACTTTGGTTTAGAAATGTTGCTATTTTTTTTGTATAACTATATATATGCACTCACAGCGAGGTAGAGATTAGTGCTGAGCGAGCATGCTTGGCCAAATACCTGTTCGGCTTGAGCATCGCTATGCTCGGCACATGGCGGTACTTGGCTGAGTACCGCACGTGCTCGAGCGCCATGCTCAAGTCTATATAGCACCCGATGACGCGTGTTCGGCTCATTGTGAGTCAGGGAGAGCTGCGCTTAGGAATGGACAGATAGTTTCGGGAGTGTGAGCAATATATTCAATAGAAAAACGTTTCAAAAACCCAAAAGTCCTTTTACTTTTTTGATAGAGGGTGTCTGCAGTGAGTTGTGACATCTGTACTGCAATACCTTCTGTGTGTCAGGGCCAGATATTGGGAAAAATATTACTGACAACAAATATATGTTTTTTTTCCATAATTTATCAACACTTTGCTTATAAATGGTGTCTGCAGTGAATTGTCACATCTGCGCTGCAACAGAGTGTGTCAGGGCCAGATACTGGGGAAAATATTACTGACAACAAATAATTTTTTTCAATAATTTATCCACACTTTGTCTATAAATGGTGTCTGCAATTGCGGACTAGAATAGGACATGTTCTATTTTTTCGCGGAAACGGAAGCACGGATGCGGAAGTGCAGATCTGAAAATGCGGATCCGCAAATGCGGCTGCGGAGTATGAACACCAAAAAGAGAAAAAGGCTAGCACAACTGGCAATAAATATAAACTTTATTATAATAACAGAGAAGAAAATCCGATAAAAAACAATGATAGACAAATGCGCAAATGCGGACAGCACATTCAGGCCCCATTGAAAATGAATGGGTCTGCACCCGTTCCCCAAAATTGCAGAACGGATCAGGACCTATTTGCGGACGTGTGAATGGAAAAGATATCCCTCAAAATGAAAATAAATTAAATTATTAAAGTTAAGCAAAAAGCATAGATGTGGTAGGCAATATCAGTGCTCGGCGGCACCAAATCAGAAACCATATGTCCTACCCCAATCCGGGGGGTTCCAGTGCACATCCATGAATCCCGGTGGGAAAGCAAAAAAATCTATCCCTGGGCTAGATGGTGATGTGGTATTGAAGGAAAGGGTGGGCAAAGAACTGTCCCTGATTTTGCCCTACGGGGGGGTGCTATTCTGGCCCTGATAAGGCCCTGATAAGAGCCCCTAGCCCCTAGGCCCCCTGACTTCTAAGTGATCACTATATAGATCTCTGTGTTTTTGACTCAGTATAAAAGTATATTGCACACCTCTGTATATCACACCTATCAATAGCACACCTATACTAGTCCTTAAAATGACTTTTGTGGCCCTATTAGCTAGGGTTTGGTGTGCCTAACAGCCTGTCCCTGCACCACACAGCAACCTCTCCCTACACTGGCAAAACACTGAATGTAAAATGGGGTCAGATCAGGTTTATTTATAAGGTAGGGGGTATGTCCATGTGCTGAAACGTCTGAATTGGCTGTCCTGTACCACCTGATGGATGTGTCATGGGTCAAAATTCTTCACAACATAAAAAAATATGGCGGGCGCAAATATATCTCCATATGTTCGCATGTTCAGCGAATCGCGAACACGCAAAGTTCGCAGCTAAACGACCAGCGGGTGAACCGCAAGGCCATCTCTACCTATAAACGGTGTCTGCAGTGAATTGTCATATCTGCGCTGCAAGCGCGTGTGTGTGTGTGTATCAGGGCCAGATATTGTGAAAAATATTGCTGATAACAAATATAGATTTTCCATAATTTATCTACACTTTGCCTATAAACGGTCCCTTATAACATATAACATTTAATTGGAAGAAGGCGAGCATTAAGGGATGGGGAAGTGGCTGTGATGCTGATGGTGCACGCAGAGGCCGTGGCCCTGGGCGCGGTGAAACTGTGCCTGCTGCCAGAACACAAGAAAAACAATCATCCAAGATATCTAGCTTCATGTCCGAGTTTCCAGGGCGGCGCAGGACACCACTCTTGAAGTCAGCCCAGTGCGAGCAGGTGGTCGGTTGGATTGCAGCAGATAGTGCTTCCAGTCGGTTAAGCACCACCCTGTCTTCCACCAAGTCCAGTCTCATTAGCCAGGAGTCTGGTCCACACAATACTCACCCTGATCCTTCTTCCTCCCACCATTTACAGTCTGGATAAACAATAGATCCCACACACGGATATTCCGAGGACCTCTTTGTATCGCCATTAATAGATTTGGCCCTCTCGCCAAGCATGCTTGAAGAGGGACCTGAGAGCTTGTGCCCCGATTCCCAACCTCTTGAGCATCCAGAGTCACAAGAACATGACGCTGGGGAATGGCAATTAGTGTTTAATGAGGTGGATGATGATGAGACACAGTTGCCAATGAGTCAACTGCAATTACTGTCTCAAGATGTTAAGGAAGAGGATGAGACACAGTTGTCAATCACTGAGGTTGTGGTTAGGTCATCAAATCAGGAGGATGATCAGAGTGAGGAAGTGGAGGTGGTGGACGATGAGGTCACTGACCCAACCTGGGAATGTGGAAAGCCGAGCGAGGACAGCATTACAGTGGGGGAGGGATCCCCAGCACCGCAAAAGGCTGAAAGAGGCAGTGGGGTGGCAAAAGGGAGAGGGTGGGCCACACCAAACAGGCCCGCAACTGTTCCACGGAGCACACCCTTGCGGAAATCTCCCTTGCCAAGTGGTAGGTGTTCCGCAGTCTGGCGCTTTTTTGAGGAAAGTGCGTGGACTACAAAAGAATTGTAATTTGCAACCTGTGCCATGCAAAAATGAGCAGGGGCGTGAACACTGGCAACCTCACCACCACCAGCATGATCCGCCACATGGCATCTAAGCACCGTAAAAGCTAGGCCAAAAGCCTGGGTCCACAATCTGTGTCTGCGGGTCACATCACTGCCTCCTCTTCCCCTGTGTTACGTGCTGGCCAATCCCCTGTCCAAGACGCAGGCCTGGATGCCTCCCGCCCTGCACCTGGACCTTCGCAAGCACCATCAGCGACCACATCCACTTCTTTGTCCCAGTGCAGCGTCCAAATGTCATTACCCCAGGCATTTGAACGCAAGGGAAAATACCCAGCCACCCACTCACAGGCCAGAGCACTAAATGCACAGCTTTCCAAATTACTGGCCCTGGAAATGTTGCCATTTAGGCTTGTGGACACTGGTGGCCGTCCTTCATTACTCAGTCACCCTCCGCCACTATTTTTCAAGGTGTGCCAAGCCAGCCTTACACCAACATGTGTCCCTTAACATCACACATGGCCTGACCAATGCAGTTATTGGGAAGGTCCCCTTAACCACGAACACATGGACAAGTGCTTTTCGCCAGGGATGCTACATTTCCCTGACGGCACACTGGGTAAATGTTGTGGAGACCAGGAGCGACTCGTACCCTGGGATGGCACAAGTGCTACCGATGCCAAGGATTGCGGGTCCTACTTCAATCAGGGTTTCCGCCAGCACCTACATTAGAGGCTCCAACCCCCACTTCTCCTCCTCCTCTTCCACTTCCACCTCCGAATTATCCAAGTGCAGTACCATTCAGTTATCAGTCAGTAGCTGGAAGCAGTGTAGCACTGCAGTGGGGAAGCGGCAACAGGCTGTGCTGAAGCTGATCTCCCTAAGTGACAAACAACACACCGCCGCAGAGCTGTGGCAGGGGATTAGAGACCAGACTGAGCTCTGGCTCTCGACACTCAACCTAGAGCCAGGCATGGTTGTGTCTGATAATGGCCGTAACTTGGTGGTGGCTTTGGAGCTGGGCAACCTTAGACACATCCCATGCTTTGCCCACGTATTCAACCTTGTGGTTCAGCGGTTTCTAAAAACCTACACCATTTTGCCTGAGCTACCAGTGAAGGTGCGCCGCGTGTGTGCACATTTCCGCAAGTCACTGACAGCTTCCGCCGGTCTGTCAATGCTGCAGCAGCGCTTGAAATTGCCAACTCAACGGCTGTTGTGCAATGTGAGCACACGCTTGAACTCCACGTTCCACATGTTGGCCAGGCTTTGTGAGCAGCAGAGGGCAGTTGTGGAATACCAGCTGCAACATGGTGTTCGCCTTTCCAGTCAGCTTCCGCTATTCACAAGCGATGAGTGGGCATGGATGTCTGACCTCTGTGAGGCTTTACGCAACTTTGAGTAATCAACACAGTCACCATCCCACTTCTGTGACTTCTCAAACACTCGCTACTCAATTTAGGACGATGCTGTGCATGTGGAAGAGGTGGAAGTGGGGGAAGACATTACACAGGTTCATGATAGCCAGACCACACTCAGTTCGTCTTCTCTGATGCCATGTCACGACTGTGACTGATCCAGACAGGTCTGGGAGGAGAAGGTCGCAGCGACTTGCTACTCGCGATAGCTTGTGAGTTTGCTCCGTGGTTCAGGGTATGTCATCCGGGTTTTGCCTTGTGAACCTTTTTGTCCTGACTGGGAGTTTGTAGGCATCCTTCTCAGGTGAGTCCTGTCTGCCACTCCCAGATACTATATTAGTTTCAGTTTCACTTGCAGTCATTGCCAGATATAGTCCTTACTTCCAGTGCTATTCTGACCTTTGAAGGAGATCGTTTGACGGTGTTGCTGTGGAGCTCTTGTCTGGCATGGACTGTCGTGTTTGGGATCGCCTTCTCTGCTCTTGACTGGATAAGTCTATCTCTGCTGTTGATTGTTTGTTGCTGTCCTCCCCTGTTGTTCTCCTAGACGTGAGTGATGGTGACTAGTGCTCCCATCGGCCTTTCCCCAGTCTAGTCTTGTTAGGGTGACTGAGGGTTTAGGCATACTGCTCTTGCCGCATTGCCTAATGCTAACACACTGGCTCAGGTTTTTATTGACCACATCGTGAAGCTTCACGGGGTCCCTTCCGATATTGTTTCGGATCGTGGTACCCAATTTGTTTCAAAATTTTGGAAAGCTTTTTGTTCTCGTTTAGGGGTTCATCTGTCGTTTTCTTCATCTTTCCATCCACAGTCCAACGGTCAGACTGAACGTACCAATCAAAACCTAGAGACATATTTGAGATGCTTTGTTTCCGAAAATCAGGAGGAATGGTCATCTTATTTACCGTTAGCCGAGTTTGCCATTAATAATCGTCGTCAAGAATCTACCGATAAGTCACCATTTTTTGATGCGTATGGTTTCCATCCTCAGTTTTGTACGTTTAGTGAGGGGGGGCCGTCTGGGATTCCCGAGGAGGAACGATTTGCGTCTTCACTTTCTTCAGTGTGGCAGAGTGTGCAAGAAAGTTTGAAGAGAATAGGTGGTAGATACAAACGTGTTGCTGATAGGAAGCGCTCTGAAGGTCCGGACCTTGGGGTGAATGACTTGGTGTGGTTGTCTAGCCGGAAATATCAAGTTGAAGGTTCCCTCGTGGAAATTAGGTCCGAGATTTATTGGTCCTTATAGGGTAATTAAGATCATTAACCCGGTGGCTTTTCGTCTTGAGCTACCTCAGACTCTAAGGATCCATAATGTCTTCCACAGGTCTCTGCTTAAGAGATATGTAGAACCTCCTGAACCATTGCCACTACCGCCTCCACCGGTGGTTGTTGATGGCAGTCTTGAGTTTCAGGTAGAAAAGATTGTTGATTCACGATATGTTCGCCGCTCTCTTCAGTACCTGGTGCACTGGAAAGGTCATGGTTCCGAAGAGAGAATGTGGGTTCGAGCATCAGAGATAAAAGCGGACAGACTCATTTGGGCTTTTCATAGCACCCATCCGGAGAGGCCTGGTCTTGAGGGTCCGGGGGCCCCTCGTAGAAAGGGGGGTACTGTGACTGATCCAGACAGGTCTGGGAGGAAAAGGTCGCAGCAACTTGCTACTCGCGATAGCTTGTGAGTTTGCTCCGTGGTTCAGGGTATGTCATCCGGGTTTTGCCTTGTGAACCTTTTTGTCCTGACTGGGAGTTTGTAGGCATCCTTCTCAGGTGAGTCCTGTCTGCCACTCCCAGATACTATATTAGTTTCAGTTTCACTTGCAGTCATTGCCAGATATAGTCCTTACTTCCAGTGCTATTCTGACCTTTGAAGGAGATCGTTTGACGGTGTTGCTGTGGAGCTCTTGTCTGGCGTGGATTGTCGTGTTTGGGATCGCCTTTTCGGCTCGTGACTGGATAAGTCTATCTCTGCTGTTGATTGTTTGTTTGTTGCTGTCTTCCCCTGTTGTTCTCCTAGACGTGAGTGATGGTGACTAGTGCTCCCATCGGCCTTTCCCCAGTCTAGTCTTGTTAGGGTGACTGAGGGTTTAGGCATCCTGCTCGCCGCACGGGTTCACACTCCGTCTAGGGTATCAGGGCAGACAGGTGCCAGCTTAGGGTTAGTCAGGGGTGGCCGTTCTACTTCCCATCCGTAGATAAGGGTCCCCCTTCCCCTCCGTCTGGTGCGACACGACTGCTGTTGGGATAGCAGTCGTGACATGCCAACTGATATTAGACATGCTAATTTGCTTATATTTTTCCCATAAACCAAGAGGAGCATTGCATGGCCTGCGATAGTCATCCACTGGATTCGGCAGCTTCGCCGAAGTTTGACAAGAAATTTGATTTGTTACGAATTGCATGTCTGGTCAGAGATCAGTATAAAGGGGAGGTGTCCAGTTGAAAGTATTTATTAAGAGATGAGTGAATCTTCCAAGATTTGTTTCCATTTTTTAAAAGTTCAGTTCAGGTCTGACCCCCTTCCTACCCAACCCATTGTCCCTTCTCAAAAGCATGGACTAAATATTAAGAATTTTGCTGTCTTCCTGTTATTGTGGGAGCACAGATAATCAGTTACAATTTTACAAACATGGTAAGCTGTTAGGTCAAATAACTTCCTGTGGAACATAGGCAATTTTCTGTTTTCTTTGGATAATCAGCATCAGCACAGCATCATTTGTTTTATTTTTTTCACTTTGGATGACAATAGAGGATAAAAATTCATATAACTCAAAATCAATACAATATAAATACAGAAAATTATTTACAAAGTAACTCAATATAGTTATGCAATTCCTATTGTTAAAGTTTGTAAAAAGTGGAGATACATTTTAATGATGGCTTTATATATAGGGGTCAAGTGTTATCTCAGGAAGATAGTGTGCATAAAATTAGACGCAAGCATGCTCAGCTGACACAGCCTCTGGACAGTATGGGTGCAGTTTCTAGAAGTAAGCAGTTATGTTTTTCTGAATGAGGTCATGAATTGCTATTTGTGGACTTTTTATAATTGCATTTGTTTGCCTTTTGTATGGATTCCAATAAATTATAGATTTTTACAAGATCATGTCTAATCTATTTTTTATTTACTATGCATAGACAGTCAATGTAAAGTCCTGGAAGGCGCTTGGGCAGAGTTATAAATTGCCTTACCTTTAAAGGGGTTTTCCAGGAGTTTTCCACTGATGACCTATCCCTTGGATAGATCACCTGGACCCACACTGATAAGCTTTTTGAGAAGGTGGCAGAGCTCACAGTAATGCCTTTGTCTTCTCCATCTTTTCCTAGCCCGTATGACATCATGTTCATCGGTCACATGGCCTAGGCACAGCTCAGTCCCATTGAAGTGAATAGGGTTGAGCTGTGATACCAAGTACAGCCACTATACAGTAAAATGGATGGTGCTGTGCTAGATGAGCAGAGAGAAGGCTGTGGCACTATTGCGAGTTTTGGTGCCTTCTCAAACAGCTGAACGGCGGGGGTCCCAGGTGTCTTTTTTTAAATTTATCTTATATCTATTATCCATCAATCTATATTCTATTATTAACTATACTATATTCTATCTATCCATCCATATATTATCTATCTATCTATTGTAAGAAGGTACAAGGAATCATTGTGGATGATAGTTAGGTGTCACCGAGGTTCCTGGCCTCGGTTGAGTAAGAGCCGGTTTTTATGTTTCAGCAGCAGCTGCTGTTTGACACCTTGATACTTAGTATGGCTTTAATAGCTGATCCAGGACGGCTCTTACTGGAAGTAGTCAAAGTGCTGGGTGGGTGACTACTCCCCATGTTCCAGGCCGGGTTTTTCCAGACATAAAAACCAGCCAGCACTGCCAGGTGGGGGGGATTACCTCCGTCTGACAGCAGGGCTCAGGAGGTCTGTGTGCTGTGATCTGAGGGCTGTGTTGGGATCCGCGACTTGAACCAGGCTGGAGGGCTCAGGCCCCTGTGAGGGCGAACAGGCCGCCTAATGCCTGCCTGTGGACTTGACAAAGCAGAACTTCCAACAGGGTGTGAAGTAACACCCAAGAGAAAAGGTGACTGTTTTGTATATTAACTTTTTATGTGTGTGAACAATCACCAAGCAACTTCAGTTTTTGTTTTGCTTTCACGTGTGAATAAACACTGATGTTTTGAAACAAGAACTTTTACTTTGTCTCTGTGCTGCACCTAACTACCAGAGCGAATCCCCACATTTGGTGGAGGATGCGGGCTGGCGCAGTGAAGCTGGCCTGAATGCCAATATATTTTTTTGGTTTGCATTTTTGGGCACGGTTGTATGTCGTACATCAAACCAGCGGTATTACAACCCGTACCCCACGACAAAATGGAGGCTGTTGTGAAGGCCCTCGTGGAAGCTAATATACAGCAGCGAGAGACCAACCTGCACCACCAGGAGGCTAATAAGCAACAGCAAGTGACCAACTAGTTGCTGCTCCAACACATTATGGCTTTGCAGACAGCAGAAGCAACCCCAAGCATCCACAATGCTCGGAAAGCAGTCCATGCAGCGATTCCTAAGATTACACCCGCAGACGACATCAACCTACCTGGCGATGTACGAGAAAGTGACCACCAGGGAAAAGATGCCCCAAGACCAGTGGGCTGAGGTCATTGCTCCTTTCCTGTGGACTTGACTAAGCAGAACTTCCAACAGGGTGTGAAGTAACACCCAGGAGAAAAGGTGACTGTTTTGTATATGAACTTTTTATGTGTGTGAACGATCACCAAGCAACTTGCAATTTTGTTTTGCTTTCACGTGTGAATAAACACTGATGTTTTGAACCAAGAACTTGTACTTTGCCTCTGTGCTGCACCCGCTAATCGTAACTACCAGAGTGAATCCCCACATCTATCTATCTATCTATCTATCTATCTATCTATCTATCTATCTATCTCCTATCTATCTTATATCCATCCATCGATCTACATATAATGCAGAGGCACTGCAGCCACATCTTAAGTGCTTTCAAACAATATATCAGCACTATTGGGCCCCCTGCACACGATCAGGATTGCGTGCGGATTTTCCGCGCGGATTTGCGTGCGGAAAATCCGCACCGTAGGTCATGTCCATTGTATTCTATGAGAATTTGAAATTCTCAATGCACACGATGCAGATTTTTTCCGCGCGGATTTTGACCTGCGGTGCGGATTTTAAAATCCGCGACATGTCAATTAATTTTTTTTTTCCTGACCGGATTTTCTTCATTCACTTAGTGAAATCCGCATGCGGAAAATCCGCACCGAATCCGCACCAAATCCGCACCCAAATCCGTATGCAAATCCGCACCAATTAATGCGGATTGACCGCACAGATTTGCCTGCGAACACCTGCGGATTTCAGTGCGGATTCTCCGCACATGAATCCTGAACGTGTGCATGTACCCTTGGTTGTTACAAGTTTGGCCACATTATATGACATCAAATATGATGGCCATTTAATTCTCTGAATGTACTGAACACAAACAGACAGATAATCCATTTGTTCCCCTTAATAGTCATATGATTCTTTCATGTCCTACATCCAGGTGGCTTTTGTGAAGTTTAATTATGGCTTTGCTGTGGATCAAATTTAGAACTGGCTGCAGCGCCCAAGACAGGCTGAATGAATAGTGCTGCTACAGATCAATGAATAATTTGAAGACAGGGACTGACCTCTGCTCTGCGTGAAGAGAAACGAGCTACAGTTTTCATACAACAGATACAAAGACGGGGTGCGGAAGAGAGAGAAGTGGAGAGAAGACACTTGCAGTTGAAATTGTCTTCCAGATTTATTTATAAAATGTCGCAGGTCATTCAATGGTTGCTAAGTTATATTACAAAATGAAAAGCTTGAGATAATTGCATTAGAATTTCTTACGTTATCTTTTTACTGATGAAGGTGAAAATGTACAAAACATGCTAAATCATGAATGTCCATGACCGATGCGTGCTTAACAGTGTGCAAATATAGCAGTCATCAGTGTGACTAATCTTATTCTGAACAGAGCCTCATGCGCGTTATTTCGAGCCTGTGGCTAGGCCAGTATAGGTTTTTTTTATATTTCCCAGTGCTGTTCGTAAAACACAGCATATCGAGGAAGGTACTGAAGCGTGGTATGTTGCATATACTGCATATTATAAAACAGCAGAATTTAATTAAAGCTTCTTAAGTAGATCCAAGAGCAGAATAATAGATATGTCTTATAATGAAAATAATTAGAGATGAGCGAATTTCATATTTTGAAATTCATTCACACTTCGTTTTTGGCAAAAGGTGAATTGTGTTATGGATTCCGTTACTCCCCTGCATAACGGAAACGGGGCGGATCCATTTTGCAGCCCATAGACTCCTATTGTGATGGAATGAATAACGGAATGCCTCTAAAGGTATTCCGTTATGCATTCCAACATAGAATTGCGTTATGGTCCGTGGTAACGGAATCCATAACGCAATTCATCTTTTACCAACAAGCATAGTGTGAACGAATTTCATAAGCGGAAATTCGCTCATCTCTAAAAATAATCAATTCTTATCACACTCTCTTGGATCCAATGTGCACAATAGCTTTCAGCTTGGTTAATACAAATACATTTTTTCATACTAAACATTTAGCTTTAGCATGCAGGATTAATATTTGGTTAGATTATTATTGGAGTTTCCCAACTTCATACAGTACCTAATATTGCCATACAATATTATACCACCATACAGTGAACAAACCAATTCCTTATAAAATACTGAATTAAAGGGGCTGTCACAAGAAAAATATTCTACAGTTTTTCAAATCTCACCTGGATTTAAATATTTTTGTAATAACATGTAATTAAAAAACTCAATAACAATTGAGTTATTCAATAAAATATCTCTGCATAGCGCCACCTGCTGTTTTTTTTGGTGTTTATTTCTTTGTCCTACTTACAAAGGTGGCCGCACATACTCAGTTTCATCCTTTAACTGCCTTCTGAGCTGTGATAGGGAGAGAGCTCCAGGAGAAATACACTCCCCTTGAGCTGCCAGCTTCATACAGTATAAATCTAGCAGAGCAATGAATGGGGAGATCTCTGGATCCATGTGAGGTACAGGGCTGGATCTAGATTTGTTAGAGTCATGTAATCTACTATGTGATGTCTGATTTTTATTTTTACATTAATTATGGGATAACCTATTTGATATTTAGTTGCTCTATAAAATGTCAACATACAGCTTCCAGATAACAATGCCATACTGTAGTCAAATAATATCTTTCTACAGTGCCCAGATAATATATCATGTTTTGTAGTCGCGTCCAAATTGATGTAAGGCAGAGCCAGCAATACCATATTGTGGCACATTATACTATCCCAGCAGAGCCAAATATCACAGCCCATTACAAAATACTGCCAGCAGCACAAAATACATCCCTAAAAAATTCCACTGGCATGCCCACCGGGAGATTTCCCTGTATGGTATATGGTCAATTCACCCCTGGATGTAAGAAATGCTAATTTTCACATATTTTTCCCCGCAAACGAAGAGGAGCATTGCCTGGCTTATGATACTCATCATGTATAGTCAACACCCATCATAAGGAGAAATAGTGCCACGCCAAAGGACTCTCAAGCAGCCAAGCAAGTTTTCTGTACTTTGCTGAGTTTTCTGTAAGAGATACTCAGTATCAAATTCCCTTTCCTTTTGGAGAGGAGACTGGCTTGCTTGTCTCTTTTCCAGGTAAGCATTATGTTTGGATATAAGCACAGCAAGAGATTTTAAAAAAATAAAAAAAAATTGTTATGAAAAAGTACTGTGTATCTTGAGACTACTACCAGGAAAAAATATTATTACGAAAAACCATTGAAAAGTTTGAGGCTACCACTAGAAGAAAATCTAATTGTGAAAAAGTATGGATTGAACAGTTTGAGGCTACCACTAAACCAGTGGAAAAATAGAGGAAAACTGATCTATGATACACGAGGAGATATTCATTAATATGTATACTACAGATGAGCTGATCAATTCTATCAGTTTGGAATTCATTAAATTATTTCAGGCAAATCAAAAAAGAGATGCACTTTTGAAAACCATGTGCAACCCAGTTTTCTTTCTGAAAGGATTAAAAAATTGGGTATTTCACAACTAAAGCATAGCCTCACAGTTGTTGCTCAGTATTTTAAACAGACTAAGGCCTCTTGAACACGAACGTGCCATTTTTTGTGGTCCGCAAAAAACGGAAGCCGCCCGTGTTGCCTTCTGCAATTTGCGGAACGGGCGCCGGCAATATAAATGCCTATTCTTGTCCGCAAAGCGCGGACAAGAATAGGATGTTAGATTTTTTTAGCGGGGCCGCGGAACGGTGCCACGGATGTGGACAGCACACGGAGTGCTATCCGCATCTTTTGCGGCCCCATTGAAGTGAATGGGTCCGCATCCGAGCAAACAACGGTCGTGTGCATGAGGCCTTAGGGTGGGTTAACACTAGCATTAGGGATTCCGTGGACAGGACTTTGTTTTCCGTCTTGCATAACGGGACTCAGACGAATCCGTTAGACTTTCCCACAGACTGCTATTAGGACGGAAAGCAAACGGAATGCCTTTTGAAGGCTTCTGTTTTGCATTCTGTCTGGGCATTCTGTTATTTTCCGTTATAACTATGTTATAACGGAAAGCCATAATGGAATCCCTAACGCTAGTGTGAACCCACCCTTATAAAGCATAAGGTAGGGAAGGAAGGAGTCAAGACTTGCTAACCAAAGTCACCTGAGGGTCTAAAGTAGTAAGAGAAAGAGTATGCACAAGAAGGAAGCACTCAAGGATGGAAGTACTAAGGTTCTACTGTACAGTATAATGGGTCTCAACCATCCAAAGATTGCTCTAAGTACCAAAAAGTAGAGTGGAAACAGTCTCAAAAACATTGTTTTACTCTAGCTTTAAAAAAAAAAAAAAAGTTGTTACCCAGTATATTCACCAAAGGAAAGCCAACTTCTTAAAAAAATAACTGGTCCCATCCACGTTTAAAGATGGTCTTGTGGGCAGAAATTCTGTATTGCTAGTATGCAAAATGCACAATGATACAAGAATACAATATTAAAAATGAAACTAATACAGCAATAGACCTATAGTAATGGGGAGACATTTAGATTTGTATCACACTGCCTGAAGAACGTATTTAAAAGAAAATAATAAAGTATTTATTAATGTCTATTTAAAACGTGAAAATTCTGTACACCACTTTCATGAATTTCAGGCTCCAGACTGGAGTGATGTAGTCCAGAATGATAATAGACCCGCTACATAACACACTGTGTGTTATGTAGCGGGTCTATTATAATCCTGGACTACATCACCCCAGTCTGGAGCCTGAAATTCGTGAAAGTGGTGCACAGAATTTTCACGTTTTAAATAGACATTAATAAATACTTTATTATTTTCTTTTAAATACGTTCTTCAGGCAGTGTGACACAAGTTATAGGTAGTGAACGTACAATCGAGAATCGTTACCGTGTGAGATAGTGACATTTAGATTGCCTAAAGATGGTAAATTACTCTGTCTTGGAGGTTTACTTGTAAGGTACTAAATGTTAAAAAAAATATATAAATGCTTCCTTCTATATTTGTGATTATTTTATAATACTGTGATCAGTGGGATTCTAGACACATTCATAAAATCTGAAGTCAGAAGGTGTGCATTCTCCTGGGTTTTCCATTGGACAAGTTTGATGTTCTTACCATATGTTCTGTATCACAATCCGTGATGTTTTCTAGAGCTGGAATTTTGTTTTTTATGGTTTATTCACAATAAGCCCAGGTGCAGCATAATGAGTTGAACACATACTGTGATCAAAACTCAATAGCAATGTGCCTCATTCCGAATGCCAACATCCCCTGGCACATACCAATGGAGTAGACGAGGGCAGAATAGCATGAAATCATTTGTATTGTTCAGTTTTGCTTATCATTTTTCAGGTCTCTGATGGGTCAGCCTGCAGTGACTTTGAAAAATTGTCTCCGATTATCTTGAAAAGTTAGATTTTAAAGATGTTTTCACTTTTGCTCAAGCAGAAAAATTCTCGCTTTCATCACATGCTAAATGCTTTGAAATCATTGCAATGGTGAAAATTGCTAAATATATAGAGGGAATAAAAATATAGTACTGGATTGTTTCATTATTCATAGCATTCCATGTAGCAGATGGGCCTTACAATTTCACAGTGTGCCCTGAATTGCAAACGACTGTTACATGTTGTGACAGAATCTTACTTGAGGCAATGGTACTTATTATTTGGCAACTAAGAAACTGTAGTGGATAGATATCTTAAAAAAATTTTTTTTTTAATAAAGCAGAACCATAAAATGTAAAAGAATATTGCATAATATAACATGAATATGCAGGTCATGTATCCGAACAGATACTAGAAATGAGGTGAATGATATCTCTATAGAACATACAAGATATTGAGCTCTAAGAAAACTCCTGTTCTCTATGTAGCAGTGTTCCTCGACTCCAGTCCTCAGGGCCCACCTGCTGGTCATGATTTGAGAATATCCCACAGAACTAATATCTGTGGTAAACCCTGATGCATTGACACTAATTATATAACCTGGTCAATACTAAGGCAATCTAGAAAACATGGCCGGAAGGTTGGCCCTGAGGACTGGAGTTGAGGAACACTGCTCTCTAAATGATGATTGATGGATGTTCTGACAATAAGTCATACCGATCTATGCAATCGGTCAAGGGGAATAAAGCTTCTCCTTATGGAGACTGCCACATTGGTGTAGGGGCAGGGATCAGAAACCTTTAGCACTCCAGCTGCTGTGAAACAACAACTCCCATCATGCACACTTACTTGGTTGTTCTTGTAACTTCCATAGAAATGAAAGGAGGATTCTGGGTGTTGTAGGTTCAGAACAGCTGGAGTGCCGGACATTGCTGATTCTTGGTGTAGGGTGTCTAATAGGTCAGGCAGTGGTCCCTGAGAAGAAAAGGCAATGTAAATAAGCTTTAATGCAAGAGGAAAAAAGCTGACTCTCTAGTGCTAACCTCATAAGTGCAGAGCCAGGTTTACTGGTTGAGAGGCTTTTGATGTGGTTCAAAAAACTTTCTAATGTGATGGGAAAAAAACAGCTCTCTGGGGATGGGTGTTTTTTATATTATGGCTAAATCAACTGGCTGGATACTATTGATGCAGGTGTACCAAGCCTTAGTTACAAAATGTTAAATAGAATAAAGCAAAATTTATAAAATGAAAAAAGAAAACAAAAGAAAACAAAAAATAAAACATACAGGAACTGTCTTTTTCCATCTGCACACCATTATACATACAAACAATAGAGCTAAGAAATGGGGGTCATTCTCAATAAAAGTGGTGCAATACCGACTACAAATGAGTTAATGAAAGCTCTTAGCGCACATATTTGCTCAAACATGTGTCGGGCCCATCTACCAGGTGTCAAAGTAGCTTCCGCAGATGGGTCGCTAATAGAGATGGTCTTGCGGTTCGCCCGGCGGACGTTTCACGGCGAACTTTGCGTGTTCGCGATTCGCCGAAGATGCAAACATATGGAGAAATTCGCGCTCGCCATATTCTTTTACATTGTGAAGAACTTTGACCCATGACACATCCATCAGGTGGTGCAGGACAGCCAATTGAGACATTTCAGCACATGGACATACCCCCTACCTTATAAATAAACCCGATCTGGCTGCCATTTTACATTCAGTGTTTTTGCCAGTGTAGGGAGAGGTTGCTGTGTGGAGCAGGGACAGCCTGTTAGGGACACCAAACGCTAGCTAATAGGGCCACAAAAGTCCTTTTAAACACTAGCATAGGTGTGCTATCGATATGTGTGATACACAGAGGGGTGCGATATACTTATAATGTACTTTTATAATAAGCCAAAAACACATAGATCTATATAGTGATCACCTGGAACCTAGGGGCTAGGGGCTTACTAGGGCAATTTTTATATAGGGTAAGGTTCCGGACGGGGTCGCTCTTATCAGGTCTGTGGTTAGGCTATCAGGGCCAGAATAGCACCCCCCCCCTGTAGGGCAATATCAGGGACAGTTCTTTGCCCACCTTGTCCTTCAATACCACATCATCATCTAGCCTAGCGATAGATGTTTTTTTGCTTTCCCTCCGGGATTCATCGATGTGCACTGGAACCCCCGAAATTGTGGTAGGACATATGGTTTCTGATTTGGTGCCGCCGAGCACCTGATTTAGTGTCGCCGAGCACTTGTTATTGCCTACCACATCTATGCTTTTTGGTTAACTTTAATAATTTAATTTATTTTCATTTTGAGGGATATCTTTTCCATTCACACGTCCGCAAAATGGGTCCGCATCCGTTCCGCAATTTTACGGAACGGGTGCAGACCCATTCATTTTCAATGGGGCCAGAATGTGCTGTCCGCATCCGCAGATCTGCACTTCCGCATCTGTGCTTCCGTTTCCGCCAAAAAATAGAACATGTCCTATTCTTGTCCACAAATGCAGACAAGATTAGGCATTTTCTATTACAGTGCCGGCGATGTGCGGTCCACAAATTGCAGAATGCACATTGCCGGTGTCCGTGTTTTGTGGACCCGCAAAACACTTACGGACGTGTGAATAAACCCTCAATTATTAAAGGTTAGGTTTAGAGTTCAGCGGATGTTCGAGTTCGACGGGTTCGGCCAAACTTCGGAAAAAAGTTCAAGTTCGGGACCCGAACTTGACCCCGAACCCCATTGAAGTCAATGGGGACCCGAACTTTTGAGCACTAAAATGGCTGTAAAAATGTCATGGAAAGGCCTAGAAGGCTGCAAATGGCGTTAATATGTGGTTAAGAGCGTGGCAAGTGCTCTGCAAACAAATGTGGATAGGGAAATGACTTAAAATAACATTAAATACGTAAAAATAAAAATAATAATCTTCATCTAGGAGGACCAGGTCCATATGGAGTAGGAGGTTGAGGAGGTGGTGGATGTGGCGGTGTAGGTGGAAGTGGCGGTGTAGGAGGAGGAGGTAGCCTACACTGCTTTTTGGTTTAAATGTATTTTTATTTTTTAAAATTCGGGTACACCCCAAAACATTGGGAAATATAACCCTCCAGTCGTGCTAAACACATATTCAGACAATACACCGGCTGCATGGCAGGCCAGCACTTCCAAGGCATAAAGGGCAAGCTTAGGCCATGTGCCGAATTTGGAGACCCAGAAGTTGCAGGGGCTGAGCCTGTCAGTTAGTTCATGTAGGCGTGTGCATACTTACTCCCCCACCATGTCGCACGTCCCCGTGATGTTCACAATCCAATTTGATATCTGCTCTATCAACTTTCAATGTTCTTTTATGCGCCTACCATGGTAATTACGGATGGTGGGGAATCAGGGTTCCAGACCGGAGAGGGAACGTGACAAAAAGAGACCAAATTTAAGGGAGATAAATTTATTTAAAAAATTTGGGATCGAGAAGAAATGTGGGAAAAGCTATTGAGGCGTAAATGTGGGACAAATTACAGAAGCCCAAATGTGGGCCAAAAGAGTCAAGCGGAATTGTGGGAAAAGCTATTGAGGCGCAAATGTTGGCCAAAAGAGTATAGCGGAAATGTGGGACAACGTATTGAAGCTTAAATGTGGTACAACTTGTTTAAGTTTAAGCATTGAATCAAAGGAGGTGGCGCGCATCAATTAAAGAAGCATTTCAGAAATTTTATTCCCTGTCACCTATGCAGAGCAGGGGTTTATTCACGTCTAAAATTGTATAATGTCAACTCAAGAATGTAACAGAAAAATTACAGAAATTAATTAACCTGTCTTGGTAAAGCAGGGGTCTATGACAGAAAACAATTGTTTATTGTCACCCTAAAATGTAAAATAAAAATTATTGAAATTTATTAAGCTGTCAACTAGGTAGAGGAGAGGTATATTACACCCAAAAATTGGTGAATTTGACCCTAAAATGTAACTGTTTTTTTTTTTTGTTAACCGGCCTACTAGGTATAGCAGTGGTACATCACACCCAAGAATTAGTGAATTTTACCATAAAATGTAACACAATTTTTTTTATTGTTTCGCCTGTTTACTAGGTATAACAGTGGTACTTCACACCCAAAAATTGTTGAATTTCAACTGAAAATGTAACTGACAAATATATTTTTTTTGTTAACCGGCCTACTAGGTATAGCAGTGGTACATCACACCCAAAAATTTGTGAATTTCACCAGAAAAAGTAACAGACAATTTTTTTTATTGTTTTACCTGTCTACTAGGTATAGCAGTGGTACTTCACACCCAAAAAATGTTGAATTTCAACTGAAAATGTAACTGACAAATATATTTTTTTTGTTAACCGGCCTACTAGGTATAGCAGTGTTACTATACACCCAAAAATTTGTTAATTTCACCAGAAAATGTTAATGAGAATTTTTTTAATTTTTTTTAACCGCCCTACTAGGTATAGCAGTGGTACTATACACCCAAAAATTGGTGAATTTTACCCGAAAATGTTATTGAGAATTTTTTATTTTTTTTAACCAGCCTACTAGGTATAGCAGTGGTACTATACACCCAAAAGTTTGGCAATTTCCCCCCGAAAATGTTAATGACAATTTTTTATTTGTTTTTTAACCGGCCTACTAGGTATAGCAATGGTACTATACACCCAAAAATTTGTGAATTTCACCTGAAAATGTAAATGACAAAGTAGTGAAATTATATAAAATAAAACACGTACAAAAAAAAATATGGATTTATGAGGTGGAGGTCCATATGAAGTAGGAGTTTGAGGAGGCGGTGTACGTAGTGGAGTAGGTGGAAGCGGCGGTAGAGGAGGACGAGATAGCCAACACAGATTTTTGGTTTTAATTTAATTTTGTAAAATTAAGGTACACTCCAAAAGAGTGTGAAATATCCAAAATACAAACATGAGCAATTGCGCTGCAGTATAACAATGGCTGCTTAGTGCCGGTATACATGTCTATTCTGCACTAGGTACGGACAAGTCCTGAGGGATCCATGCCTGGTTCATTTTAATGAACGTGAGCTTGTCCACATTTGCTGTGGACAGGCGGCTGCGCTTGTCTGTGATGACGCCCCCTGCCGTGCTAAACACACGTTCAGATAATACACTGGCTGCAGGGCAGGCCAGCGCCTCCAAGGCGTAAAGGGCAAGCTCAGGCCATGTGCCCAATTTGGAGACCAAGAAGTTGAAGGGGCAGACCCGTAATTCAGTACGTGTAGGCGTGTGCACACATACTGCTCCACCATGTTGGTGAAATGCTGCCTCCTGCTAAGACGTTCTATATCAGCTGGTGGTGCTGGTTGTTGTGGCGTGCTGACAAAGCTTTTCCACATTTCGGCCATGCTAACATTGCCTTCTGAGGTGCTGGCGGTGCCCCAGCTGCGTTGGCGACCTCTTCCTCCTCCTCTGCCTTCGCCTTGTGCTTCCACTGTGCCCCCCGCTGTCAGGTGGGTATGCCACCAGCAGCACGTCTACCAGCTTGCGCTTGTACTCGCGCATCTTACGATCACGCTCCAGTGACGGAATTAAGGATGGTACGTTGTCCTTGTAACAGGGGTCCAGCAGCGTGGCCACCCAGTAATCAGCACAAGTTAGAATGTGGGCAACTCGGCAGTCGTTGCGGAGACACTGCAGCATGTAATCGCTCATGTTTGTCAGGCTGCCCAGAGGCAACGAAAAGCTGTCCTCTGTGGTAGGTGTATCGTCTGTGTCCTCTGTATTCCCCCATCCACGCACCAGTGATGGCCATGAGCTGGTCGTGGTGCCACCCTGCTGTGAACATGGTTCCTCCTCCTCCATCTTCTCCTCCTCAACCTCCACCTCGTCATCCTCCAGAACTGTGCCCTGGCTGGACAATTGTGCACCTTGGGTTTGTGGGTGCAGGAACCCACCCTCGGAGCCACTTGTGAATGACTGGCCGGAAACCCTACGAAATGATCCCTCTTCCTCCTCCTGTGCCACATCCTCTTCCATCATCGCCAGGAGCGTTTTTTCAAGGAGGCATAGAAGTGGGATAGTAATGCTGAGAACTGGCTTATCGGCACTGGCCAGGTTGGTGGGTGCTGTTCCGCCGAGCGACTCACCCGTGCGTGCTGCAGCTGAAACTCCACTATCGCCTGCTGCTGCTCGCACAGTCTGGCCAGCATGTGCAAGGTGGAGTTTCACCTTGTGGGCACGTCGCATATGAGGCAGTGAGCGGGAAGGTCGAAGTTACGCTACAGCGCTGACAGGCAAGCAGCAGCAGGGTGAGAACACTGATAGCGCGCACAGACGGCCCGCACTTTATGCAGCAGCTCTGACATATCGGGGTAATTTTTAAGGAATCTCTGCACCCCCAAATTCAGCACATGCGCCAGGCAAGGGATGTGCGTCAAACCGGCTAGTCCCAGAGCTGCTACGAGATTTCGTTATGGCACACCACCAGGCCGGGCTTGAGGCTGACAGGCACAAACCACTCATCGGTCTGTTGTTCAAGGCTCATCCACAGCTCTTGCGCGGTGTGGGGTTTGTCCCCCAAACAGATACGTTTTAAAACTGCCTGCTGTCGTTTACCCCTGGTTGTGCTGAAATTGGTGGTGAAGGTGTTACGTTGACCGGATAAGGAGAGGATGGTAGAGGATGAGGAAGCAGAGTAGGAGGAGTAAGCAACAGGAGGTAAACTGAAGCGCCCTGCAATCCTCTGTGGTGGAAGGACATGCGCCAGACTGCTATCCGCCCCAGGCCACTGGGCATTTACCCAGTGTGCTGTTATGGAGATATATAACGGCCCTGACCGTGCTTACTGGTCCACATATCCGTAGTCAGGTGCACCTTGCCACAGATGGCGTTGCGCAGTGCACACCTGATTTTGTCCCCTACTTGGTTGTGAAAAGTAGTGGCGGCTGGGCACGACGTACTGTGGGACAGCCACCGCCATAAGGCCTTTAAAACTATCCCTCTCCACCAGACGGAATGACAGCATTTCAAAGGCCAGTAATTTAGAAATGCTGGCATTCAGGGCTAGGGATCGTGGGTGGGTGGGTGGATAGGGGGGTACTTTTTCTTCCTCTTTAGCATTTGGGAGATGGAGAGCTGAACGCTTCCGTGGGAAATTGTGGAGATGCTTAGTGACCCACGTGTTGGTGTTGCTGGCAGATCCTCTGTTTGCGTTGTGCCACGTGGCACTGTCACTCCAGAGGTGGATGAAGAGGCCGCGACTGCAGCAGAAGAGGAAGCAGGAGTTGCCAGAGACCCTTCTTGGTTTTTGAGGTGTCTACTCCACTGCAGCTCGTGCTTTGCACTTAAATGCCTGGTTATGCAGGTTGTGCTCAGGTTGAGAACGTTTATGCCTCGCTTCAGGCTCTGATTGCACAGCGTGCAAACCACTTGTGTCTTGTCGTCAGCACATTGTCTGAAGAACTGCCACGCCAGGGAACTCCTTGGAGCTGGCTTTGGTGTGCTCGGTCCCTTGCCGCAGTGGGCAGTAGAAGGCGTACTGTCTAGAGGACGACCGCTCCGCTTTTGCACCCTGCTCCCTCTTCTGCTGTGCTTGTGGCTCTGTGCGACCACCGCCTCTTCCTCCGAACTACATATGTCACTTGCATGACCTTGATTCCATGTGGGGTCGAGGACCTCATCGTCCTCCACATCATCTTCCACCCAGTCTTCACCCCTGCCTTCCTTGCCGGGCTGCACACTTTCGAAAGCCCAAGCAGTTGGCACCTGTGTTTCGTTATCATCCGAGACGTGCTGCGATGGTCCTCCCATGTACTCATCTTGAAAGGTAAGTGGTTGGGCATCAGTGCACTCAATCTCTTCCACTTCTGTGGTAGGGATAGGTGGATAGCCCTGGGAAACCCTGCTAACAGAGTTATCAAAAAGCAGAAGAGACTGCTGCATGACTTGGGGCTCAGATGGCTTGGCTGATTTGCAAGTGGGTGAGGTGAAAGACTGATGGGCATCGGCTGCAGGTGCCAACTGTGGTCTTTCAGCAGGAGACTGGGTGGGAGACAATGTGAAGGAATTGGATCCACTGTCAGCAACCCAATCTACTATCGCCTGTACTTGTTCTGGCCTCACCATTCGTAGAGCAGCATTAGGCCCGGCCAAATATGGCTGCAGGTTTTGTCGCCTACTCGCACCTGAGGAAGGAATTTCACTTGTGTGTGTAGGTGGCACAGATCGACCACGTCCTCTCCCTGCAACAGGAGCTCCACCAGCAGGACCATGATCTGGGCCACGTCCCTTTTTTGACGCTCTCCTCATATTTTTTGAATTTAGGATCTTGCCCTAAATGGGTGTTTAATTAATAGTACAATAGAACGACAGTAGGTAAAGGGTGTATCTCACACGGTCTGAACTAGTGTAGGCCAGAATAAAATATTTCTTTGCCCAAAATGGCTGTATTTCAAATCCCTGAATCACAGGGCCTGAACCAGTGTATGCCTGAAGTAAATATTTATTTGCACAAAATGGCTGTATTTCAAATGGCTGTATTTCAAATCCCTGAATCAAACCCCTGTATGTAGAGGGAGTATCTCACAGGGCCTGAACCAGTGTAGGCCTGAAGTAAATATTTCTTTGCACAAAATGACTGTATTTCAAATGGCTGTATTTCAAATCCCTGAATCAAACCCCTGTATGTAGAGGGAGTAACTCACAGGGCCTGAACCAGTGTAGGCCTAAATTAAATAGTTCTTTGCACAAAATGGCTGTATTTCAAATCCATGAATCACACCCCTGTATGTAGAGGGATTATCTCACAGGGCCTGAACCAGTGTAGGACTAAATTTAATATTTCTTTGCACAAAATGGCTGTATTTCAAATGGCTGTATTTCAAATCCCTGAATCAAACCCCTGTATGTAGAGGGAGTATCTCACAGGGCCTGAACCTGTGTGGGCCTGAACCAGTGTAGGCCTAAATTAAATATTTCTTTGCCCAAAATGGCTGTATTTCAAATGGCTGTATTTCAAATCCCTGAATAAAACCCCTGTATGTAGAGGGGGTATCTCACACTGTCTGAACCAGTGTAGGCCTGAAGTAAATATTTATTTGCACAAAATGGCTGTATTTCAAATGGCTGTATTTCAAATCCCTGAATAAAACCCCTGTATGTAGAGGGAGTATCTCACAGGGCCTGAACCAGTGTAGGCCTGAAGTAAATATTTCTTTGCACAAAATGGCTTTATTTCAAATGGCTGTATTTAAAATCCCTGAATCAAACCCCTGTATGTAGAGGGAGTATCTCACAGGGCCTGAACCAGTGTAGGCCTAAATTAAATATTTATTTGCACAAAATGGATGTATTTCAAATGGCTGTATTTCAAATGCCTGATTCAAACCCTTGTATGTAGAGGGAGTATCTCACAGGGCCTGAACCAGTGTAGGCCTAAATTAAATATTCCTTTGCACAAAATGGCTGTATTTCAAATCCCAGAATCAAACCCCTGTATGTAGAGGGAATATCTCACAGGGCCTGAACCAGTGTAGGCCTAAATTAAATATTTCTTTGCCCAAAATGGCTGTATTTCAAATGGCTGTATTTCAAATCCCTGAATCAAAGCCCTGTATGTAGAGGGTGTATCTCACATGGCCTGAACCAGTGTAGGCCTGAATTCAATATTGGTGCACCAAATGGCGGTATTTAAAATCTCTGAATGTGACCCAAATGTATTAAGGGTGTATCTCAAATGACATCTACATCAAAGGCTGGCAACTAAATTTTTTGTGCCCAAACGAGTGTTTGTTTAACAACTGAATTTGACAGCAGTATATAAGCCTGTAATTTCACACGTGCTGATGCTGCAAGGCCTGAAAATATCGTTTTCTGTCAAAAAAGTGTGTTTTTCAAACCCCAGAAAATGATGGGTGTATTTCTAGCTTAAATTGCACACTGACTAATCAAGTTGTTGTAGATTGCCAAAAAAGTGTTTTTTTGGTAACAGAATATGAAAGCTGTATATATTAAACTTGAATTTAACACTTGCAGATCTGGAAAATACTGTCTTTTGAAAAAAAAAAAAGGGTTTTTCAAACCCCAGAAAATGATGGGTGTATTTCTAGCTTAAATTGCACACTGACTAATCCAGATGTTGTAGTTTGCCCAAAAAAATGGTGATTTGCAATGTCCCAAAAGCTCATATGCAGTGCTGGTGCACTGAGCTTGCAAAAAAATGGCCATTAGTAGGCATGGCTGTGATGGCTTCTAAGGTCAGACCGTTAACCTCTTGTTGATTGGCTGCTGTGCAGCCTTTCAAAAAGCGCCAAGAAAGCGCCGAACACCGAACCCGAACCCGAACTTTTACGGAAAACTTTACAGTTCATAATTGCTCAACCTTATTAGGGACCAATCTGCGGAAGCCACCTTGACGCCCGACACATGTTTGAGCAAATATGTGCGCTAAGAGCTTCCATTAACTCAAATGTAGTCAGCATTGCACCACTTTTATTGAGAATAACCCCCATTTCTTAGCTCTATTGTTTGTATGTATAATGGTGTGCAGCCATCTTGTTTTTTGTAAATATGTTTGCTTCATGGATATGCACCTGTTATTCTGAAGGTTCTAGTCTAAATTCTCTTGCAATAATGTCTTTTTCCATCTGCCATAAAATATGCAATCCACGCAACACGATTCTAATGAGGCCTCATGCAGATGTTAATATTAGTGTTGAGCGAATCGATGTTAGTGTTGAGCAAATTCGATTCCTTGAGCTTCATGGAAAAAAATAATTTTTTCCTGAAATGGTGGTAAAAACACAAAAATACATACTCACCTCATCCATTTGCTCGCGGAGAGGCTGTTGTGGTCATCTTAATTGGAGAAAACGCGCCAAATCTCTTGCATGGTGACGTGTGACGTCATAGTGCCATCACGCTGGCAGGGCGCAGTGATTTCATTGTGCCTGATACATATATGTCACAGCCTTTGGTTTGCGCTGTGACACTGTTCCCACACTTGCGGTTGCCCGCGGCAACGTGTTGCTGTCAGAGCATGCAGTGGCAGTGTCTTGGCCTTCTGGGTGATTGCTGTGACATGGCTGCCATGCATGCTGTTGCCATTGGTAACGTGGTTTAGTATGTTTGTGTGTGCACTTCCCCTTTAAGTTGTAGCCTACCCTTGTCTGGTGTTGGAAGGGTTAACTCCCTTCCTAGTGTCTTGTGAATACTGTTTTTTTTGTGTGTGTGTGTGTGTGTGTGTGGCTGCTTGAGCTATTTAGTCTCTGCTGGATGCTTGAAGCCCAGGGTTGCTCCAGCCTTGGTGTATGCTGGTGGTTCTCTGTTCCATTTGTTCAGTGAGGGCCACCCTTGTGGTCATCCATGTTATCACGGTGTCTCCTTCCCTTCCTGTCCCTTTGTGTATGGAGTGGGTTTTGATCAGGGTGTTGGTATGTCTATTTTTGGTGTTGCATGTCTGGTAGTGTTTGGTGTCTAGCATGTTTTTTAGACATTCCCCTGTTTCACCTTTATTGCAGCTATGAGTGTCCTGGGTCCCTGTGTGGTTCGTGGTGTCTGCTGTGTCCTTAATGTTTGTGTGGACACTAGCACTTGTGCACGGGTTCCAGTCAGTGTGTCTGTGGCAGGTAAGTGTTTTGCTGGTTTCACTTACCTGTTATCTCCATATGCTGTATGTGTTCCCCTCTGCTTGCAGCCTGGCCTTAGTTAGAGACTCCTGTTCCTCCGTGTTGAGGATGAACAGGTAGTCTCTCCCCTGCACCTATGTGAGGGATTTCCAGGGCGACTCAGGATATTAGGTATCCCGTGTATGAGCCGTCCCACCATCGGGGTCCGCTCATACGGTGAGGATTAGGGACGCGGTAGGAGGTGACCTGCTCCCTTATCACTCCTTTTGGCCAGGCTGATCCCCTTTTTTCCTTTGACACCGCACGGTGGGGGGTTTCTCCCACTCCTCGCCGTGACATTATAATTGGATGCGAAGTAATTCGTAACTAATCAAATTTCTTTGTCAACTTCAGCGAAGCAGCTCATCTCTAGGTAATAGTATGGCTTCATAAAAGCTCCACATTGTACAGAGCCAGAATACAAAGTCTACTGAGCCCAACTGTACCTTTAAAGGGGTTATCCAACCCCTGAAATGCCCACCCCTATATGTCCTGTCCCCTCACACAGATTGTACTTACCTCTATTCCCGGCACTGGGTCACTTCTGATGTCCGCACGGCTGCTGCTGCTTCTCCCCGTGCACGGATGAAAACATCCGATGTCGGGGAGGGGAGCAGCCAATGGCAGGCAGTGACAGGGATGAGCCTCCCTTGCATCACGGGTGACGCTAGGGAGGCTCGTCCCCGTCACTGCCTGCCATTGGCTGTCCCCTCATGCTGGATGTTTTTATCCATGCATGGGAAGTAGCGGAGGCTGTGCGGATTACAGAAGTGACGCAGGTGTCGTGGAGCGAGGTAAGTATAATCTGTGTGAGGGGTCCGCGTGTATGGGGTGGGGCATTTCAGAGGTCGGATAACCCCTTTAAAGTCATATAGTGGCATATAAAATTCTACTATGTCCAATCTGATGCCATTTTATTGGTTGTAGGAGAGTATACCTTTTAATATGCTGTTGCCCAAAAGCATTAGGTATACATCTGTTCAATCACAATATTACTGTACTTCTAGTTACAACGTGCTGGAACACAGGGAATAGTGAGTGTAGTGGTGGTAAGCCAGTGGGTATAGTAGTTGATTTACTCACAGTTAAGTTGTCCCCTGGGCCGGCGTGCAGTGGATGGGAAGACAGCACTAATTCCTCCGGCGCACTCTCGTTTGCAGAGAACACCAGCCAGATGGAAGCCCTTGGGTGCCCTTGATGGTAGTGTGTAAGCTTAGGGTGCTTTGGTGGCTGGGCCCCTGTGTTGTAGTTCGTGACGCCAGCACTGTAAGGTGCAATTAAGAGATAGAGCAGAAGAATGAAGAATGAGGCAGTAGTTACACCAAACAGGAACTTTACTCCTCAGATGTAGTAAGGCATCCAATATCATCACTTTGTCTTAAATACAGATGGCAAAAAGGGTAAAGCTGCAAATCCAAATTAGCAGGCTCACTTTAGTAGAGGTGATGTTCTTACTTGTACTTGGTTCCTGATCTTGCTTTTGTCACTCAGCCTTTCAATAGTAGTTTAGATCCTCTGTAAATAAGTATTCTGACAGATGGCCTTACTGTCCTTGGTTACGGTGGGCAGCCTGTAGCTTAGAAACTCTCCACCTAATGCAAAGGTGACTAAAACCTGATAAACAGCAGTTATCTTCCTTTGCCAATAGTCTATAGTGGACCCTGACTTTTTTTCACTTCCCCTTGGCAAGGCTTAAGCTCAGTTTCCCTGTAGGTCTATACAGAGGACTTTCACCAGAATTTCTCAAACTATGCACAGCCTTCTACAGTAATTTACTCTGAGGGACTCCTACCTACATTATATAAGAAATATACATTGGGTACCACACTCAGTTATCCTGGAGCTGAACCAATACAGAGTATGTAGTGAGGTCCTCCGTTTTGACTAACAGACAGATATGAAGCAAGTTCACCGCTCGGTACTTTCTCCACTAAAGTGGCACCGCTCGGTACTTTCTCCACTAAAACTGCATCTTCCGATACCTTGTAGAACACAGTGTACGTGGTGCACTACCCTGAAGAAGGTACAGCTTAAACAATTGATTGTAGACATAGAATAAAAAGGTGGCACTCACCACTGAAATCATCAATCTTCTTTATTCATCAATATGGGTAGAGATAAAAACAGGGCTGGGGCGGTCTCGTTTCTCCCAGAGCGCTAAGTAGCGATGGCGTTTTGCAAAACAATATATATATTGTTTGAGATGATGAAATCACCATATACAGTATATATGCACTACTCACAAAAAGTTAGGGATATTTGGCTTGTGGGTGAAATTTCACAATAAGCCTAAAATGCACTCTAACCTTTACAGATAAACTTAGGGTCCATTCACACGTCCGCAAAATGGGTCTGCATCTGTTCCGCAATTTTGCAGAACGGGTGCAGACGCATTCATTTTCAATGGGGCCGAAATGTGCTGTCCGCATCCGCATTTGCGGATCCGCACTTCCGTATTCACGCTTCCGTTTCCGCCAAAAAATAGA
Source organism: Bufo bufo (assembly GCF_905171765.1). Lineage (NCBI taxonomy): Eukaryota > Metazoa > Chordata > Amphibia > Anura > Bufonidae > Bufo > Bufo bufo. The sequence continues at coordinate 85,603,842 of NC_053389.1, forward strand.
ACATGTCCTATTCTTGTCCGCAATTGCGGACAAGATTAGGCATTTTCTATTAAAGTACCGGCGATGTGCGGTCCACAAATTGCGGAATACATTCTCAGTGTCCGTGTTTTGCGAATCCGCAGAACACTTACGGACATGTGAATGGACCCTAAATGTGACCTTCTCTAAACTTTTGAATGCACATGTCCAACTGTTCAATATTTCACAACTTTTTGCACAGCCTGCTGTTCCCTAACAAGGAGCTTAACTGCAAAATTCACAACAGGTGTTTGATTCATGAATCGCCTAATATATTTCCTGGTTCAATTAGTGTCACCGTCAGTTCTGTGAGAAGATCTGGCAGACGTTCTTCTCTACCTCTTGTATGATGTTCTTTGTTTTGGTTTCACTTTCTCATCTCCTTTCCCTCTGCCAGGTGTCACTTATTTTGACTAATCGTCTTCCTTTATAATCCCTCCCATACTGCCTCACTTTGCGGTTTATACTACTTCCTGCATGAGGTGTTCACTGCAGGAGGCTGCTTCTTCAGATATGTCTTTTACGTTATTGTGTTTCCTTGCTGGCTTGATTCTAGGGGACCCTGACTCCGTCCGTATTAAGTGCAGGGAGTCGGTGGTCGTGTCCTCTCACTATTATAGGGTTTTCAGGTGTCACACAGGATTAGGTACGCGGGCATGCAATTGTCTACCATACAGACCCTTGCATGTGCATAACAGTCAGGGAGAGTTCTTAGGGTTTTATAGGGCTCACCTATAAGCTCCTTAGTTTGGGATCAAGCCAGTCGCTTGTTTATTTATATGTTCCAGCTATCTGCTAACTTCATCCGTGACAATTAGATTTGGTATTTAAACAGTCCTCTTCATCATGTTCTTCACATTTCAACATCATGATACCAAGACGACACCTAACAATTGATCAACAGTACTTCGCCATTACAAGGCTTCAAGCAGGAATTTTATCAGAGGAAAGTGGCCACTGCGCTTAGAGTTTCACAGAATGTAATCAGCAGGTTGCAACAAAGATACAGAGAGGCTGGAAGAGTCACAAAGAGGCATAGAAGTGGACGTCTTTGGCCACATCCCACACTGATGACCGCTTCATTGTGAACACTGCCCTGCGGAACTAGATGATGAATGCCACACAACTCAAGTCACATTTAAGGGAGTTAAAAGGCACCCAAGTGTAACGTCAGATCATGCAAAACCATTTATATCAGCATAGTCTGTATGCTATACAAGCTGCAAGGGTACCTAACCACACCACCAGGCACAAGCGTCATTGTCTTGCAAGGGCCAGGGAGCATCTACGCTGAATGAGGGACCAGTGGGCCTCAGTACAGTTCACTGATGAAAGTCAATTCACGCTGAGCAGAAATAATGACCACCAACGATGTTGGAGACGTCAAGGAGAGAGCAATGCATCAGCCACTGTTGTCACCAGACAAGCCTTTGGTGGTGATGGTGGTGTTACAGTGTGGGCAGGTATGTCTAGTCAATACAAAACTGCCCTACACTTTGTGAATGATGCAGTGAAAAGCCCATACTACTTGAATAGCATCATTAATCCAGTGATTGTGCCTCCGTATGAACAACACAGGCCTAATGTCATCTTCATGGGCAAAAATGCGTCAGCCCATTGAGGTCACATCATTATAGAACGTCTGCTGGAGACGAAAGTTACCTCAAATGGAGTGGCCTGCACTTTCTCCAGACCTGAATCCCATTGAAAACCTATGGTATCAGCTGAGTCGCCATGTAAAGGCTCGTAACTCCGCACCGCAGAACCTCAATGACTTCATTAAGTACTAGTAAAGAGATATTGCAGGAGACTGAAGAGACTCAAGAGATACTGCAAGAGATTGGCTTAGAGTCTCCAACTGGCTCATCTGTGTTGTTTTTGCTGATTATTGCTTGAGAAGAGGTAAGGAATTCGGTCAGCTGTTTGCTATTGTGCGTTTGCTAATGAGCCTAGCTCACTAAGGTGTTACATTTGTTGCTGGGCGCGGAGCTTGGGAAGCAGTGTGTGTATATATAGAGACAGACTCATTAGCTGGCCTAATTCATTAGCTGCAAGTACTACCTTCAAGTACTACATTAAGTACTAGTAAAGAGATATTGCAGGAGACTGAAGAGACTCAAGAGATACTGCAAGAGATTGGCTTAGAGTCTCCAACTGGCTCATCTGTGTTCTTTTTGCTGATCATTGCTTGAGAAGAGGTAAGGAATTCGGTCAGCTGTTTGCTATTGTGCGTTTGCTAATGAGCCTAGCTCACTAAGGTGTTACATTTGTTGCTGGGGGCGGAGCTTGGGAAGCAGTGTGTGTATATATAGAGACAGACTCATTAGCTGGCCTAATTCATTAGCTGCAAGTACTACCTTCAAGTACTACATTAAGTACTAGTAAAGAGATATTGCAGGAGATAGTCAGGAGGTAGGCTGGAAGGTGGAAACAATACACAAAAAAAAGGTAAGATTTGTTTGATTTAAAGTTACAAATTATTATTATTATTATTTTTTTTTTCCTCCTCTTTAAAATGGCAGACTTGGTTCAGTGCAGGAATTGTTGTGCATTTATTTCATGTTCCACTCTTTGGAGATTCGGATGCTGTCATATCTGTAGACAGTTCTCCTTACTGCAGCAGGAAATTGCATTTTTGAAAGCTGAAATATTTAAATTATCTGTTAAACAAACTCCAGCTAGGACTGCTGCAATGCCACTGCCACAGAGGACCCCCAGAAATGGCAGATGGGTTACTGTAGGTTCTGGAAGTCTTAGAGTGGTGGATAGAAGACATGTCCCACAGTCGGTGGTTCTCCATAATTCATTTGCAGCACTCTCAGAATGTAAGGACAACATGGATATGGACTCAAGCACAGAGGGTGTGAAACCATCGACTCCTATGTCTAATGTATGCAACAAAAAAGATAAAGTGAAGTCTCAAAGGAAGCAGCTGTTGCTGGGTGATTCAATCATAAGAAGTGTGGAGCTTAAAGAAAATGGTTTTGTGAGATGTCTCCCTGGGGCTACTGCTAGAAGAGATAGAAGACGTATTATTAATATTGTTAAGCAAGCAAAGCAGGAAGGGGACGTGGATGTTCTTGTCCATCTAGGGACAAATGACCTGGCTTGCAATGAAGTGTCAGAGGTGAAAAAATCTTTTATCACACTTGGTAATGACGTACAGGATTTTGCATCCACCATTTCATTTTCTGAAGTTCTGCCTGTGCATAATGTTCAGAATGATAGGCAGAGGCGCATAAAGGAGTTCAACATATGGCTTGGTAAATGGTGTCAAGAGCAAGGATTTGGCTTTGTTTCTCATGATAGCTCTACTTGGAATAGAAAGGAACTGTACAAAAAAGATGGTTTGCATCTTTCTCTCAAAGGAACAAATGTACTTAGTGAACAACTCCAAGAATTTGCGAAAGAGTATTTAAACTAGGAAGGGGGGGCAAAAGAGTGAAAATAAAAGAGTCCATTTGCCCCCCGAAACAATGCCAGAACAGGTCAGAAGCACAGAGGTTAAGAAATGATAAGCTCAGAGTCCTGTCTACAAATGCTCGCAGTTTAGGTAAAAAAATCAATGAACTTGATTCAATAATGGCATCTGAGAATGTAGATTTAGTGGCTGTTACAGAGACATGGTTTAATGAAAGAAATGACTGGGACATAACCATACCAGGGTACTCTTTATACAGAAGAGACAGAGAAGGCAAGAAAGGAGGAGGAGTGGCCCTGTATGTGAAAGATAGCATTAAATCTAACCTAATACAAGTTGGTGAGGCCAACATAGAGTCAGTTTGGGTTACGTTGCAGTTTGTTAACCATGCAGTAACTCGTGTAGGTGTGATATATAGACCACCTGGTCAAGTTAAAGAACTAGATGATCTACTAGTTGAAGAAATAGCTAAAATGACAATGAAAGGAGAAGTTATCATTATGGGAGATTTCAATCTCCCAGATATAAACTGGAAAACCAAAATAGCAAGTTCTACCAGGAGTACAGATATTCTAAATTCCCTACTGGGGTTATCTCTACAACAAGTGGTTGAGGAGCCAACCCGGAGGGAGGCCATTTTGGAATTGGTATTCACAAACGGGGATTCGGTATATGATGTCATTGTAGGCGAAACCTTGGGAACTAGTGATCACCAGTCAGTGTGGTTTAATATAAGAACTGTGAAAGAGTCCCACCACACAAAAACAAAAGTTTTAGATTTTAGAAAAACAGACTTTTCAAAAATTAAATTAGTCATAAATGAGTCCTTATCAGACTGGAACGGATTACATGGAGTCCAGGAGAAATGGGACTACTTAAAAGGTGCATTATTGAAGGCAACAGAAAATTGCATTAGACTTGTCAGTAAAAGCAAAAAAAGGAGGAGACCACTGTGGTACTCAGCAGAAGTGGCCCAAATCATTAAAAATAAAAAGCTAGCATTTTGTAATTATAAAAAAACCCAGAGCAATGAAGATAAGGAAATCTACAAGATTAGGCAGAGAGAGGCCAAGCAAGTTATAAGAACTTCTAAAGCGCAGGCAGAAGAAAAACTAGCTCAGTCTATGAAAAAAGGGGATAAGACATTCTTCAGATATATAAATGAAAAAAGGAAATTAAAACAAGGAATAACTAAATTAAAAACAAAGGACGGAAGGTATGTAGAAGAGAATAAAGGGCTAGCCGACTGCCTTAATGAATACTTCTGTTCAGTTTTTACAAAAGAAAAAGGAGAAGGACCTCCACTAGAAAGAATGACTAATAAATTGTTTGATGCATGTATCTTTACAGAGGAAGATGTTCTAAGTTTGCTGTCTAAGGTGAAGACAAATAAGTCACAGGGGCCTGATGAGATACACCCAAAATTATTAAAAGAGCTTAGTGGTGAGCTGGCAAAACCGTTAACAGATTTATTTAACCAATCATTAGTAACAGGAGTCGTCCCGGAAGATTGGAAATTGGCTAATGTCGTGCCCATTCACAAGAAAGGTAGTAGGGAGGAATCGAGCAACTATAGACCAGTGAGTCTGACATCAATAGTAGGCAAATTAATGGAAACCCTATTAAAGGATAGGATTGTGGAACATCTAAAATCCCATGGATTGCAAGATGAAAAACAACATGGGTTTACTTCAGGGAGATCATGTCAAACAAATCTTATAGATTTTTTTGACTGGGTGAATAAAATAATAGACGGTGGAGGTGCAGTAGACATCGCATATCTAGATTTTAGTAAGGCTTTTGACACTGTCCCACATAGAAGACTTATCAATAAACTGCAGTCATTGAGCATGGACTCCCATATTGTTGAGTGGATTAGGCAGTGGCTGAGTGACAGACAACAGAGGGTGGTAGTCAATGGAGAACATTCAAAACAAGGTCATGTTACCAGTGGGGTTCCACAGGGATCTGTACTGGGACCGATTTTGTTTAATATCTTCATAAGTGATATTGCAAAAGGCCTCGCTGGTAAGGTTTGTCTTTTTGCTGATGACACAAAGATAGGTAACAGGGTTGATGTTCCTGGAGGGAAACGCCAAATGGAAAAGGATTTAGGAAAACTAGAAGAATGGTCAGAACTCTGGAAACTGAAATTTAATGTGGATAAGTGCAAGATAATGCACCTGGGGTGTAAAAACCCAAGGGCAGAATATAGAATATTTGACACAGTCCTGACCTCAGTATCTGAGGAAAGGGATTTAGGAGTAATTATTTCAGAAGACTTAAAGGTGGGAAGACAATGTAATAGAGCAGCACGAAATGCCAGCAGAATGCTTGGATGTATAGGGAGAGGTATAAGCAGTAGAAAGAGTGAAGTGCTTATGCCGCTGTACAGAACACTGGTGAGACCTCACTTGGAGTATTGTGCGCAGTACTGGAGGCCATATCTCCAGAAGGATATAGATACTCTAGAGAGAGTTCAGAGAAGAGCTTCTAAACTAGTACATGGATTGCAGGATAAAACTTACCAGGAAAGGTTAAAGGACCTTAATATGTATAGCTTGGAAGAAAGAAGATACATAAAGGGAATCAACTCGGTAAAGGAAGAGAGCATATTTAAAAGAAGAAAAACTACCACAAGAGGACACAGTTTTAAATTAGAGGGGCAAAGGTTTAAAAGTAATATAAGGAAGTATTACTTTACTGAGAGAGTAGTGGATGCATGGAATAGCCTTCCTGCAGAAGTGGTAGCTGCAAATACAGTGAAGGGGTTTAAGCATGCATGGGATAGGCACAAGGCCATCCTTCATATAAGATAGGGCCGGGGGCTATCCATAGTATTCAGTATATTGGGCAGACTAGATGGGCCAAATGGTTCTTATCTGCCGACACATTCTATGTTTCTATGACCTGAGGGCGGACCTTCAAGAAGAGTGAAATTTCTTTTAAATTGCATGAGACTTCGTTGTCTAGCTGTAATTGATGCTCAAGGCCACATGACAAGTTTTTCAGACACAAATATGTTAGTCACGCCCAGCACTGTACATGTACGGCGCTGGTTGGGAAGGGGTTAAAGAGACCAGCTGGGTTTGGAGACATTTTAGCAGTACTTCATGGGAAAATAATATGCAAAGAGGTATCTCCCTGGAAAGGAGATCCATCTCGCTAGCACCACCTTCTGGAAGTGGGTACCTATGACTCAAAGCTCAACTTTTAAATAAGCCTTGGAACATGACAAAGGAAAAAAGCCAAGCCAAATATCAATCTGTAGACACCTGTTTCAGGGTCCTTGACCCCTGATCAACATGAAGTAGAATTCAAGCTGGCTGAGTGAGATGCCTTGAATGCAGCTTAGGCAGGGTGTTGACTCTCTTTAAAGAGACTAGCTATGTATGGACACTTTTGCTCATGCTCAGCTGGACTCTTTAAGGAGGGCCAGCACTCTACCTAAACTGTATTCAAGGCATTACACTCAGCTAGAAGCCTACTTCATACTTATAAGGGGCGAGCACCCCTAAACAACTGATTAGGATGGATATTTGGCTTGGCTAGTTTCCCTTGTTATGTTCCAAGGCTTGTCAAAAAGTCAGACTTTGACTCATAAGGAGCCATTTCCAGAAGGTGGTGCTAGTGAGATGGATCTCTGGAATATACCTCTTTGCAGATAGGTAACTTTGTATTATTTATGAAAATATTGAATTATGAAAAAATCTATTGTTTCAAAAGGTAGTGATATACTGATAGGTGAGCTAAATTGTTCTCATTGTTTCTTAATTTCAAAGGAAATAGGTGGATACAGCTTTTATTCTTTTGTATTTTTAAATATTTAAAGTGAAAGAGAAAAATAAATTCACAAAGTTGAGCAGATTAGAAAACTTTTTTTTACTTAACAAATATTTCAAGTTCAACTTAAATTGAGATGTGTTAGCCTTCTTTCATATTGATGCATTATATAGGAAAGTTCCCATAATCGGTTTGACAGGTATCTCATTATTGCTCTTTGTTGCCTTTATTCTTTTCTTGATATTTTGATACTTGATAACAAAGAACATTGATTGCTTTTGAAGTGAAACTTTGAAAAGTCAGATAGAAGAAAAGTCATAAACCGTATATTTTAGCTGGGCATTCTTAATAAAAAGAAAGTTAAACTTCCTTGTAAACAAAAAGTAAATTTTATAAAGGTGTCTTTGATTTAGTTTTATAGTTTTATACTGACTTTTAACAGTGTTGCTGACTCTATTGAAACATACTGTAAAAAAGTAAAGCCTCCTGCCAAATCCCAAGTTGTCAAAAGTTTATGTAATTCTATATATACCATATGAATATAAATATATATATATATATATATATATATATATATATATATATATATAAATAGAAAAAATGAGCAGCACTCCAGAAAGTAAAAAAGTACAAAAGTCTTTATTTACCCCAGTGGGACATGCGCAACGTTTTGGCTCTAGACAGGAGCACTTCTCAAGCGGTTTACAGAGATAAAATGCCAACAATATATAGCAACATACTCATTCATTACAATTAGCAAAACATGTGCAATTGATTAATAATTGAAAAAAAACAAGTGCAATTAATATACACTGCTCAAAAAAATAAAGGGAACACAAAAATAGCACATCCTAGATCTGAATTAATTTAATATTCTTCTAAAATACTTTGTTCTTTACATAGTTGAATGTGCTGACAACAAAATCACACAAAAATTTAAAAATGGAAATCAAATTTTTTAACCCTTGGAGGTCTGGATTTGGAGTCACACTCAAAATGAAAGTGGAAAAACACACTACAGGCTGATCCAACTTTGATGTAATGTCCTTAAAACAAGTCAAAATGAGGCTCAGTAGTGTGTGTGGCCTCCACGTGCCTGTATGACCTCCCTACAACGCCTGTGCATGCTCCTGATGAGGTGGCGGACGGTCTCCTGAGGGATCTCCTCCCAGACCTGGACTAAAGCATCTGCCAACTCCTGGACAGTCTGTGGTGCAACGTGACGTTGGTGGATAAAGCGAGACATGATGTCCCAGATGTGCTCACTTGGATTCAGGTCTGGGGAATGGACGGGCCAGTCCATAGAATCAATGCCTTCATCTTGCAGGAACTGCTGACACACTCCAGCCACATGAGGTCTAGCATTGTCTTGCATTAGGAGGAACCCAGGGCCAACCGCACCAGCATATGGTCTCACAAGGGGTCTGAGGATCTCATCTCGGTACCTAATGGCAGTCAGGCTACCTCTGGCGAGCACATGGAGGGCTGTGCGGCCCTCCAAAGAAATGCCACCCCACACCATTACTGACCCAATGCCAAACCGGTCATGCTGGAGGATGTTGCAGGCAGCAGAACGTTCTCCACGGCGTCTCCAGACTGTGTCACGTCTGTCACATGTGCTCAGTGTGAACCTGCTTTCATATGTAAAGAGCACAGGGCGCCAGTGGCGAATTTGCCAATCTTGGTGTTCTCTGGCAAATGCCAAACGTCCTGCACGGTGTTGGGCTGTAAGCACAACCCCCACCTGTGGATGTCGGGCCCTCATATCACCCTCATGGAGTCTGTTTCTGACCGTTTGAGCAGACACATGCACATTTGTGGCCTGCTGGAGGTCATTTTGCAGGGCTCTGGCAGTGCTCCTCCTGTTCCTCCTTGCACAAAGGCGGAGGTAGCGGTCCTGCTGCTGGGTTGTTGCCCTCCTATGGCCTCCTCCACATCTCCTGATGTACTGGCCTGTCTCCTGGTAGCGCCTCCATGCTCTGGACACTACGCTGACAGACACAGCAAACCTTCTTGCCACAGCTCTCATTAATGTGCCATCCTGGATAAGATGCACTACCTGAGCCACTTGTGTGGGTTGTAGACTCCGTCTCACGCTACCACTAGAGTGAAAGCACCGCCAGCATTCAAAAGTGACCAAAACATCAGCCAGGAAGCATAGGAACTGAGAAGTGGTCTGTGCTCACCACCTGCAGAACCACTCCTTTATTGGGGGTGTCTTGCTAATTGCCTATAATTTCCACCTGTTGTCTATCCCATTTGCACAACAGCATGTGAAATTGATTGTCGCTCAGTGTTGCTTCCTAAGTGGACAGTTTGATTTCACAGAAGTGGGATTGACTTGGAGTTACATTGTGTTGTTTAAGTGTTCCCTTTATTTTTTTGAGCAGTGTATATATAATTAATAACAAATCTCACAAAATATGAAATACACATATATAACAATATAATCCAAATTAAATATAACCCACATTGTATATATTTCCCTAGTGATGTATACATAAATACATATAATAAAATAAAAACTTCCATACAATATTGATTACAATAATTATCATGATCAGTGCCATATGTGAATGATAATCAAAAAGTGCCAAGGCTTACTATGAGGTATTGCGAGCGGAGGGTGAAGGAGGAGTAAGAGGGTGAATGGCTGCCATCCAAGATACTGCATGTCGTTCGGTGTGTCTGGGGGGTCTCTGTGCATGTCAGGATGATGTACAGTCGTGGCCAAAAGTTTTGAGAATTACATAAATATTGGAAATTGGAAAAGTTGCTGCTTAAGTTTTTATAATAGCAATTTGCATATACTCCAGAATGTTATGAAGAGTGATCAGATGAATTGCATAGTCCTTCTTTGCCATGAAAATTAACTTAATCCCAAAAAAAACCTTTCCTCTGCATTTCATTGCTGTCATTAAAGGACCTGCTGAGATCATTTCAGTAATCGTCTTGTTAACTCAGGTGAGAATGTTGACGAGCACAAGGCTGGAGATCATTATGTGAGGCTGATTGGGTTAAAATGGCAGACTTGACATGTTAAAAGGAGGGTGATGCTTGAAATCATTGTTCTTCCATTGTTAGCCATGGTGACCTGCAAAGAAACGCATGCAGCCATCATTGCGTTGCATAAAAATGGCTTCACAGGCAAGGATATTGTGGCTACTAAGATTGCACCTCAATCAGCAATTTATAGGATCATCAAGAACTTCAAGGAAAGAGGTTCAATTCTTGTTAAGAAGGCTTCAGGGCGTCCAAGAAAGTCCAGCAAGCGCCAGGATTGTCTCCTAAAGAGGATTCAGCTGCGGGATCGGAGTGCCACCAGTGCAGAGCTTGCTCAGGAATGGCAGCAGGCAGGTGTGAGCGCATCTGCACGCACAGTGAGGCGAAGATATTTGGAAGATGGCCTGGTGTCAAGAAGGGCAGCAAAGAAGCCACTTCTCTCCAAAAAAACCCATCAGGGACAGATTGATCTTCTGCAGAAAGTATGGTGAATGGACTGCTGAGGACTGGGGCAAAGTCATATTCTCCGATGAAGCCTCTTTCCGATTGTTTGGGGCATCTGGAAAAAGGCTTGTACAGAGAAGAAAAGGTGAGCGCTACCATCAGTCCTGTGTCATGCCAACAGTAAGGCATCCTGAGACCATTCATGTGTGGGGTTGCTTCTCATCCAAGGGAGTGGGCTCACTCACAATTTTGCCCAAAAACACAGCCATGAATAAAGAATGGTACAAAACACCCTCCAACAGCAACTTCTTCCAACAATCCAACAACAGTTTGGTGAAGAACAATGCATTTTCCAGCACAATGGAGCACCGTGCCATAAGGCAAAAGTGATAACTAAGTGGCTCGGGGACCAAAACGTTGACATTTTGGGTCCATGGCCTGAAAACTCCCCAGATCTTAAATCCTCAAGAGGCGGGTGGACAAACAAAAACCCACTAATTCTGACAAACTCCAAGAAGTGATTATGAAAGAATGGGTTGCTATCAGTCAGGAATTGGCCCAGAAGTTGATTGAGAGCATGCCCAGTCAAATTGCAGAGGTCCTGAAAAAGAAGGGCCAACACTACAAATACTGACTCTTTGCATAAATGTCATGTAATTGTCGATAAAAGCCTTTGAAACGTATGAAGTGCGTGTAATTATATTTCACTACATCACAGAAACAGCTGAAACAAAGATCTAAAAGCAGTTTAGCAGCAAACTTTGTGAAAACTAATATTTGTGTCATTCTCAAAACTTTTGGCCACGACTGTACATAAAGCGCTTCCGCTTGTAGCCACATACATCATTGCGCGGCTGCGCATTGTAACTCCAATACCGTGTCCACCATATTTGATAAGGGAACCAGACATCCACCGCGGACGTCACATACCAATGCCAATGCCGTCTGTTGCGCACAGGATCAAAAAAAAATCATTTTTATTTATTAAAAAATACCAAATTTCCCAAAAATGTAGAAAAATTTGCAAATTTCCAAGTTTAAATTTCTCTACTTCTATAATACATAGTAATACCTACAAAAATAGTTATTACTTGTCATTCCCAAAATGATCCTAACATGAAGTAGACATATGGGAAATGTAAAGTAATAACTATTTTTGGGGGACGTTACAAGGCTTAGAAGTTTAGAAGTAAATCTTGAAATTTCTCAGAAATTTTCAAAAACCAACTTTTTAAGGACCAGTTCAGGTCTGAAGTCACTTTGTGAGGTTTACATCATAGAAACCACCGAAAAATGACCCCATTCTAGAAACTAAACCCTCAAGGTATTCAAACTGATTTACAAACGTCGTTAACCGTTTAGGTGTTCCACAAGCATTAATGGAAAATAGAGATACAATTTCAAAATTTCACTTTTTTGGCAGATTTTCCATTTTAATATTTTTTTTTCAGTTACAAAGCAAGGGTCAACAGCCAAACAAAACTCAATATTTATGGGCCTGATTCTGTAGTTTACAGAAACACCCCATATGTGGTCGTAAACTGCTGTACGGGCACACGGCAGGGCACAGAAGGAAAGGAATGCCATACGGTTTTTGGAAGGCAGATTTTGCTGGACTGTTTTTTTTGACACCATGTCCCATTTGAAGCCTCCCTGAGCACCCCTAGAGTAGAAACTCTATAAAAGTGACCCCATATAAGAAACTACACCCCAAAAGGTATTCAAAACTGATTTTACAAACGTTGTTAACCCTTTAGGTGTTCCACAAGAATTAATAGAAAATAGAGATACAATTTCAAAATTTCACTTTTTTGGCAGATTTTCCATTTTAATATTTTTTTTTCCAGTTACAAAGCAAGGGTTAACAGCCAAACAAAACTCAAGATTTCTGGCCCTGATTCTGTAGTTTCTAGAAACACCCCATCTGTGGTTGTAAACTGCTGTACGGGCACACGGCAGGGCGCAGAAGGAAACTAATTTGGAAGGCAGATTTTTACGGTTTTTGGATAGCAGATTTTGCTGGACAGTTTTTTTGACACCATGTCGCATTTGAAGCCCCCCTGATGCACCCCTAGAGTAGAAACTCAAAAGTCAAAAAAGTGACCCCATTTTAGAAACTATGGGATAGGGTGGAAGTTTTGTTGGTACTAGTTTAGGGTACATATGATTTTTGGTTGCTCTATATTACACTTTTTGTGAGGCAAGATAACAAGAAATAGCTGTTTTGGCACCGTTTTTTTTTTACAACATTCATCTGACAGGTTAGATCATATGGTATATTTATAGAGCAGGTTGTCACGGATGCGGCAATACCTAATATGTATACAAATTTTTTATTTATGTAAATTTTACACAATGATTTCATTTTTGAAACAAAAAAATCATGTTTTAGTGTCTCCATAGTCTGAGAGCAATATTTTTTTTCAGTTTTTGGGTGATTATCTTAGTTAGGGTCTCATTTTTTGCGGGATGAGATGACGGTTTGATTGGCACTATTTTGGGGTGCATATGACTTTTTGATCTCTTGCTATTACACTTTTTGTGATGTAAGATGACAAAAAATGGCTTTTTTTACACCGTTTTTATTTAAATTTTTTTACGGTGTTCACCTGAGGGGTTAGGTCATGTGATATTTTTATAGAACCGGTCGATATGGACGCGGCGATATTTAATATGAATACTTTTTATTTATTTATATAAGTTTTACACAATGATTTCATTTTTGAAACAAAATAATCATGTTTAAGTGTTTCCATAGTCTAAGAGCCATAGTTTTTTCAGTTTATGGGGAATTATCTTGGGTAGGGTATGATTTTTGCGGGATAAGATGACGGTTTGATTGGCACTATTTTAGAGTGCGTATGACTTTTTGATCGCTTGCTATTACACTTTTTGTGATGTAAGGTGACAAAAAATGGTTTATTTAGCACAGTTTTTATTTTTATTTTTTACAGTGTTCATCTGAGGGGTTAGGTCATGTGATAATTTATAGAGCCGGTCGATACGGACGCGGCGATACCTAATATGTATACTTTTTTTTATTTATGTAAGTTTTACACAATAATATCATTTTTGAAACAAAAAAAAATAATCATGTTTTAGTGTCTCCATATTCTGAGAGCGATATTTTTTTCAGTTTTTGGGCGAATTATCTTAGGTAGGGTCTAATTTTTTGAGGGATGATATGACGGTTTGATTGGCACTATTTTGGGGTGCATATGACTTTTTGATCGTTTGCTATTACACTTTTTGTGATGTAAAGTGACAAAAAAATGGTTTACTTAGGACAGTTTTTATTTTAATTTTTTACAGTGTTCATCTGAGGGGTTATGTCATGTAATATTTTTATAGAGATGGTCGATACGGACGCGGCGATACCTAGAATGTCTACTTTATTTTTTTCCTCAATTTTTTTACCAATTGTTTTTTAACTTTTTTTGGGGAAAATGTTCTGAGCCATATTTTTTTTTATTTTTTGGGTGATTGTCTCAGGTAGGGGCTAATTTTTTGCGAGATGAGGTGATGTTTAGATTAGTACTATTTTGGTGTGGCGTACGCCTTTTGATCGCTTGCTGTTGTACTTTTTGTGATGTAAGGTGACAAAAAAATGGTTTATTTTGCACAGTTTTTATTTTTTATTTTTTACAGTGTTCATCTGAGGGGTTAGGTCATGTGATATGTTTATAGAGACGGTCGATACGGACGCGGCGACACCTAGAATGTCTACTTTATTTTTTTCCCCTATTTTTTTACCAATTGTTTTTCAACTTTTTTTGGGGGAAAATGACGTTTTTATTTCTTTTTACTTGAAACTTTTAATTTTTTGGGGGGGGAATTTATTTTTGAAACTTTTTTTTTACTTTATTTTTTGTCCCACTTTGGGACTTCAACTTTTGGGGGTCTAATCCTTTACAATGCCTTCCAATTTCTGTATTGGAATGCATTGTCTGTATGAGTAATACAGTGAGTATTACTCATACAGCTTCCGGCCTGTGAGATCCAGGGGGCCCCCCCCTGCGCATTTAGCCAAGGTGCCTGCTCATTGATTTGAGCAGGCACCTTATTTCAATCACCTCCCGCCGTGCAGGGGGCTGGATCTCACAGGCTATTCACCGGAAGGCAGCGTAGATGCCTAAGGAAGGCATTGCGCTGCCTTACATGCCATCAGGTCCTCCCTACAGCCCCATGGGAACCCGACGGCACCGCCGCTGCCCGCAACATGAAAAACCGCAAACCGCAGGTCTGAATTAACCTGCGGTTTGCGGCGATCGCCGACACGGGTGGGGGGGTCACGGGACCCCCCCGCGCATTTAGCCAAGGTGCCTGCTCATTGATTTGAGCAGGCACCTTGTTCCAATCACCACCCGCCGCGCGGCGGTGATCGGAAATACACAGGGCATACAGGTACGCCCTGTGTCCTTAAGTACAAGGACATCAGGGCATACCTGTACGCCCTGTGTCCGGAAGAGGTTAAAGCTGACCTACAGAATTGAAGAAAAATGGCTGGGTTGTTATGGAAACCTGGTGTAAATTTGAGAATAAGAGCTTGCAAGCTTCTATTGGCTGATAAGGGACATGTGACCGTGTGTATGGCAGTTGGGATATGAGGTTGGGATATGAAGAGAAAGTCTTGCAGGCTTCTATTGGCTAATGTAGGTCATGTGATGTGCCATATTTGCATTTTTTGGGAATATCTCAGGAACGGTACCTGCTAGAGAGCTGAGACCCGGTCTAAAACCTTTCAGGACACCTGATTCAACTGTGTGCCAAATTTCGTGATTGTAAATACGACGGTGCGGATTCCTTTAGCGGCCATACATGTATACACATACATACACTCAACTTTATATATTTTAATTATATATATACTAGACATAAAGCCCGAAGGGGTTAAACGGCTGACATCGGTGCCAGCACCGATGTCGGCTGTTTCAAGCAGAGTGTTAGCTGTTCATTACAGCTAACACTCTGCCCACTGCCGCTCTTCTATCTTGAAAGGAGGGGGTGCTGCGCGCTCTGCATCTTTGCATCTTGGCATCTTGAAGGGGAAGAGGCAGGGTTGTTATGTGCAGGGGGGCATTAACCCTTTAATCATCGGGCCGATGGTTAGCCCCTCCATACAGTGGTCTCTAAGCACCGATGTCGGCCGTTTCAAGCAGGGTGTTAGCTGGACATTACAGCTAACACTCTGCCTGCTGCTGCTCTGCTATCCCGAAAAGGGGGGGGGAGGGTGCTCTGCATCTCCTGAGTCGAGAGAGGAGCGGACAGCGGCATGTCCAGTGCAAAACTGGTGAAACGGACACAGCACATTCACACAGGGATTTTATTATTATATATATACATACAGTAAGTGTAACATCTGTTGTAGGTAAACTGAAGATTTTCTAAGGCCAGATTCACATCACTATTCTGTTTTCCATTTTTATGAGTCATCAAAGGAAGAAAAAAAGAAAAAAAACTGATCCTTTATTTTAAGCATCCATTGTGATCATTTTGAATCCATTTAGGCATCTCCTTAAAGGACTTTTTCTGTCTTAAATAGCAGGTTTCAGATGGAAATGGCTAAAATGGGTGCCAAATGAGCATAACGAATGCTTAACCAGTTCCCGACCACCCATTGACTATAAACGTCCGGGCGGTCGGCACTTATGTCTGAATTGACGTTTTGGAATGTCCGTTCAGAGATTGCAGCTGCATGCTAATCATTCAGCTGCTGAGCAGGGGGTCTGCTGTCAGTGACTGCACCCCATAGAGATGGCAGGGACAGTTCCTCAATCAGCCCTGCAGTGAGGCTTCTATGTTAGCCCCAGTAATGCCTTATTAAGGCCTCCTGCACACGACCGTTGTGTGCACCCGTGGCCGTTGTGCCGTTTTCCGTTTTTTTTCGCGGACCCATTGACTTTCAATGGGTCCGTGGAAAAATCGGAAAATGCACCGTTTTGCAGCCGCATCCGTGATCCGTGTTTCCTGGCCGTGAAAAAAATAAGACCTGTCCTATTTTTTTCACGGCCAACGGTTCACGGACCCATTCAAGTCAATGGGTCCGTGAAAGAACACGAATGCACACAAGATTGGCATCCGTGTCCGTGATCCGTGGCCGTAGGTTAGTTTTTATACAGACGGATCCATCCCCATTGACTTGCATTGTAATTCAGGACGGATCCGTTTGGCTCCGCACGGCCAGGCGGACACCAAAACGACTTTTTTTTCATGTCCGTGGATCCTCCAAAAATCAAGGAAGACCCACGGACGAAAAAACGGTCACGGATCACGGAAAAACGGGACCCGTTTTTGCGGACCGCAAAAAAATACGTTCGTGTGCAGGAGGCCTAACACAGACAGTGCTCGCTCAGTGATTTCCATCAGTAATTTTGAGCCAAAACTAGGTGCAGCTCTAAACAGAGAACAGGAGCAGATCTTGCCCTTATACCTTATCTCTATGTAGGTTCCAATCCTGGTTTTGGCTCACAATCACTGACCAAAACACTGATATGTGAATAAGGCATTATAGGAGAAATCAGCAGTAAACAAAATAAATACATTAAAATAATAATGTTAAATGTCCCTCAAAGGTCTTGTATGTGTAAAAAGTGTGAAATAAAAAATAAAAATAAGAAAGTATTTTCTAAAAAATAAAAGTTTGAGATGTTAAAAAAAGACCTTTCCCCTAATCAAATTATTTAAAATTTGTAAAAATTAGAAAAAAATTTACATTTGGTATTGCCGTGTCCAGAATGAATTAATCTATAAAAATATCATATGATCTACCATATCAGGTGAACGTTGTAAAAAAAAATAATTCCAAAACGGGTCCTTTTTTGTGACCTTGCCTCACAAAAAGCATAATATCATGTCATCAAAAAGTCTTATGTACCTCAAAATGGTACAGATAAAAAGTACAGTCTGTTAAGCAAATGTCAAGCCCTAAGACATCTACGTTGACAGAAAAATAAAAATAAATGTAAAGACAAAGGGAGCTCAACCAGAGAGCAATAGGATATCAGGGGGTACACTGCCTATTTGGACCACCCAGAGCCCAATAAAGAGAAAAAAATGTTATATAAAGAAAGACAGGAACACCCACTGCTAGTATTGTAGATGACAACAAGTTTTTTTTATTAAAATACACTACTAATTCCTCCTAAATTGCTGGGTACATATGTTAAAAACAAGCCGGGTACATGTAGGTTAAATACATAACATAAAAATAAGAGTGTCATAAAAAAATGGTTAACGAAATCCCCCCTAAGTGTGGAAAAAGCTCACTTATTAATACCAGACTGCTTTATATCGAAAAATTTAATGTTACGGATGTTAGTATATGGCGATGCAAACTATTATTAATAAAAAGCTATTTCATTAAACAAAAGTTGGTATTGCAATAATTGTATCAACCTGTAGAATAAAGTTATTGTATTATATATACCACATGGTGAACCTTATAAAAATAAAAAACAATGACAGAATTTTAGTTTTTGCCTCATCTCCCAAATATGAGATAAAAACCATCAGAAAGCCAAATGTACCCCAAAACAGTGCTAATAAAAACTGCAGCTTATCCCACAAAAATAAGCCCCAACATTAAAGAAAGAAAATTTATAGTTATAAAACTGTTTCAGCAAATTCCAGGTTAGAAAATACAGATATTGCTCCTTCTCTTCTGAGCCTGGCATATCCCAAATAACAGTTTCCAACCACATATGGAGTGTTGCTGTATTCAGGAGAAAATGGTATGCAGATTGTGGAATGATATTCTCCTGTCATCCATTGTGAAAAAGAAAGTTTGGACCTAAAGCACCATTTTCTTGTAAAAAAAAAATGAAATTTTTCATTTTCACAGCCAATTGTTATAAATTTTATGAAACATCTATTGGGTCAAACTGCTCCTTATAACCCTTAAACATTCCTTGGGTGGCTTAGTTTTCAAAATGTGTTTAGTTTTGGGGGAAGCCACTGTATTGATACCTATAGGTCTCTTCAAATGTAATAACTTTTATGATTTATCACTATCTGTATTAACCCTTTCATGACCAAGGGTCATTGATGCCCCAGTGTCCAGGTCAAAATTTACAAATCGACATGTGTCACTTTCAGGGATGAGCGAACCCAAACTGTATAGTTCAGGTTCGTACCGAATTTTAGGGGGGTTCGTGACACGGACCCAAACCCGAACATTTAGGTAAAAGTTTGAGTTCGGGTTCGGTGTTCGGCGCTTTCTTGGCGCTTTTTGAAAGGCTGCAAAGCAGCGCAATCAACAAGCGTCATACTACTTGCCCCAAAAGGCCATCACAGCCATGCCTACTATTGGCATGGCTTGTGATTGGCCAGTGCAGCATGTCACCCAGCCTCTATTTAAGCTGAGTCACGTAGCGCCGCACGTCACTCTGCTCTGATCAGTGTAGGGAGAGGATGCAGCTGCTGTTAGGGGCGAGAAGATTAGGTAGGGATTAACTCAGCAAAAACACTTAATGAAGTGACCAATCTACAGCTGTGAATCATTCAACTTCTGCTAGTTAATTGCTCACTGTTTTTAGGCTGCCCAGAGCGTTTTTCTGGGGTGATCGGCGGCAATTTTGTGTCTTGTGGTGCGCCAGCACAAGCTGCCACCAAGTCCATTTAACCATCAATAGTATTTTTTTTTTTTTGCTATATCCTACATCAGGGGCTTGGCTGTGCTTATTGTCACCCCTAGAAACTCAGGAGAGAATTTTCTATATTTTATTGAGGGGTGAAATTCACTTGCAAAAATAGCAATCCCCTAAATCTGGTGTTCCAGCTGTGGCTAGCCAAGTGTAATACTGTCTGCTGTCTGGCAAAGGATATATTTTTTTCTGGGGTGAAATTCAATTGCCAAAATAGCAATACCCTAAATCTGGTGTTCCAGCTGTGGCAGGACAAGTTTTATAGTGTCCGTCAAAGCATAATTTTTGTTCTGGCTTGAAATTCAATTCCCAAAATAGCAATACCCTAAATCAATCGTTTCTGCTGTTGCAGGCCAAGTGTAAATCTGTCCGTAAAAGGGGATATCACACTCAGCGTATATCTCCAAGTGTATTTTTTTTACGTAAAAGGGTATATTACACAAAGTGTTAAATTACAATTACTGATAGCATAACCCTTTAAATTTGCACGCACTATTGTGCATCTCATAGTGTATTTCTGTCCGTAAAAGGGTATATTACACTCAAGGTGCAAATTCAAGTGCTGATAGGGTCATCCTCAATAACTTCACACACTACCGTGCATCTCCAAGTGTAATTCTGTCTGTAAAAGGAAACCTGTCATCCAGGGCCTAAATACTAGGCCTACAATTTATATTCAGCTAAATCTGTGGTTACTGCTGTGCCTGTATTAGTGTAATACGGTACATAAATAGATAGCCAGATAGTGTTAGGTGCCTGTAAAAAAAAGGCCTGAATTTGAATTCAATACATTGGGCCAAATAATTTTTTTCTTATTGTGTCGAACGGTAACAATGAGGAAAACATCTAGTAAGGGACTAGGACGCGGACATGGTCGTGGTAGTGTTAGTGGACCCTCTGGTGCTGGAAGAGGACGTGGCCATTCTGCCACAGCCACACGTCCTAGTGAACCAACTACCTCAGGTCCCAGTAGCCGCCAGAATTTACAGCGATATTTGGTAGGACCCAATGCCGTTCTAAGGATGGTAAGGCCTGAGCAGGTACAGGCATTAGTCAATTAAGTGGCCGACAGTGGATCCAGCACGTTCACAATATCTCCCACCCAGTCTTCTGCAGAAAGCGCACAGATGGCGCCTGAAAACCAAGCCCATCAGTCTGTCACATCACCCCCATGCATATCAGGGAAACTGTCTAAGCCTCAAGTTATGCAGCAGTCTCTTATGCTGTTTGAAGACTCTGCTGGCAGGGTTTCCCAAGTGCATCCACTAGCCCTTCCCCAGCGGTGGAAGACATAGAATTGCACTGACGCAAAACCATTTATTGTTTTCCTGATGATGAGGACATGGAATACCACCTCAGCACGTCTCTGATGATGATGAAACACAGGTGCCCAACTGCTGCGTCTTTCTGCAGTGTGCAGACTGAACAGGAGGTCAGGGAGGAAGACTAGGTGGAAGACGATGCAGGGTGACGATGAGGTCCTAGACCCCACATGGAATGAAGGTCGTGCCACTGACTTTCAGAATTCGGAGGAAGAGGCAGTGGTGAGACCGAGCCAACAGCGTAGCAAAAGAGGGATGCAGTTGGGCAAAAGCAGAACACCCGCCTCCAAGAGAGTCCGTCTGAAACTGGCCACCGCCATCTGGGACAGAGCACCACAAAGGCAGCTTCAAGGAGTTCCCTGGCGTGGCAGTTCTTCAAACAATGTGCTAACGACAAGACCCGAGTGGTTTGCACGCTGTGCCATCAGAGCCTGAAGCGAGGCATTAACGTTCTGAACCTTAGCACAACCTGCATGACCAGGCACCTGCATGCAAAGCATGAACTGCAGTGGAGTAAACACCTTAAAAACAAGGAACTCACTCAGGCTCCCCCTGCTACCTCTTCTGCTGCCGCCGCCTCGGCCTCTTCCTCCGCCTCTGGAGGAACGTTGGCACCTGCCGCCCAGCAAACAGAGGATGTACCACCAACACCACCACCTCCGTCACAAAGCATCTCAACCATGTCACATGGCAGCGTTCAGCTCTCCATCTCACAAACATTTGAGAGAAAGCGTAAATTCCCACCTAGCCACCCTCGATCCCTGGCCCTGAATACCAGCATTTCTAAACTACTGGCTTATGAAATGCTGTCATTCAGGCTGGTGGACACAGACAGCTTCAAACAGCTCATGTCGCTTGCTGTCCCACAGTATGTTGTTCCCAGCCGCCACTACTTCTCCAAGAGAGCCGTGCCTTCCCTGCACAACCAAGTATCCGATAAAATCAAGTGTGCACTGTGCAATGCCATCTGTGGCAAGGTCCACCTAACCACAGATACGTGGACCAGTAAGCATGGCCAGGGACGCTATATCTCCCTAACTGCACACTGGGTAAATGAAGTGGCGTCTGGGCCCCAGGCGGAGAGCTGTTTGGCGCACGTCCTTCCGCCGCCAAGGATAGCAGGGCAACATTCTTTGCCTCCTGTTGCCTCCTCCTCCTACTCGGCTTCCTCCTCCTCTTCTTCCACCTGCTCATCCAGTCAGCCACACACCTTCACCACCAACTTCAGCACAGCCCGGGGTAAACGTCAGCAGGCCATTCTGAAACTCATATGTTTGGGGGACAGGCCCCACACCGCACAGGAGTTGTAACGGGGTATAGAACAACAGACCGACGAGTGATTGCTGCCGGTGAGCCTCAAGCCCGGCCTGGTGGTTTGCGATAATGGGCGAAATCTCATTGCAGCTCTGGGACTAGCCGGTTTGACGCACATCCCTTGCCTGGCGCATGTGCTGAATTTGGTGGTGCAGAAGTTCATTCGCAACTACCCCGACATGTCAGAGCTGCTGCATAAAGTGCAGGCCGTCTGTTCGCGCTTCCGGCGTTCACACCCTGCTGCTGCACGCCTGTCTGCGCTACAGCGTAACTTCGGCCTTCCCGCTCACCGCCTCATATGCGATGTGCCCACCAGGTGGAACTCCACCTTGCACATGCTGGACAGACTGTGCGAGCAGCAGCAGGCCATAGTGGAGTTTCAGCTGCAGCACGCACGGGTCAGTCGCACTGCGGAACAGCACCACTTCACCACCAATGACTGGGCCTCCATGCGAGACCTGTGTGCCCTGTTGCGCTGTTTCGAGTACGCCACCAACATGGCCAGTGGCGATGACGCAGTTATCAGTGTTACAATACCACTTCTATGTCTCCTTGAGAAAACACTTAGGGCGATGATGGAAGAGGAGGTGGCCCAGGAGAAGGAGGAGGAGGAAGAGGGGTCATTTTTAGCACTTTCAGGCCAGTCTCTTCGAAGTGACTCAGAGGGAGGTTTTTTGCAACACCAGAGGCCAGGTACAAATGTGGCTAGACAGGGCCCACTACTGGAGGACGAGGAGGACGAGGATGAGGAGGAGGTGGAGGAGGATGAGGATGAAGCATGTTCACAGCGGGGTGGCACCCAACGCAGCTCGGGCCCATCACTGGTGCGTGGCTGGGGGGAAGCGCAGGACGATGACGATACGCCTCCCACAGAGGACAGCTTGTCCTTACCTCTGGGCAGCCTGGCACACATGAGCGACTACATGCTGCAGTGCCTGCGCAACGACAGCAGAGTTGCCCACATTTTAACGTGTTCGGACTACTGGGTTGCCACCCTGCTGGATCCCCGGTACAAAGACAATGTGCACACCTTAGTTCCTACACTGGAGCGTGATAGGAAGAGGCGCGAGTACAAGCGCACGTTGGTAGACACGCTACTGAGAGCATTCCCAAATGTCACAGGGTAACAAGTGGAAGCCCAAGGCAGAGGAGGAGCAAGAGGTCGCAAACGCAGCTGTGTCACGGCCAGCTCCTCTGAGGGCAGGGTTAGCATGGCAGAGATGTGGAAAGGTTTTGTCACCACGCCACAGCTAACTGCACCACCACCTGGTACGGAACGTGTTAGCCGGAGGCAACATTTCACTAACATGGTGGAACAGTACCTGTGCACACCCCTCCACGTACTGACTGATGATTCGGCCCCATTCAACTTCTGGGTCTCCAAATTGTCCACGTGGCCAGAGCTAGCCTTTTATGCCTTGGAGGTGCTGGCCTGCCCGGCGGCCAGCGTTTTGTCTGAACGTGTATTCAGCACGGCATGGGGGTGTCATTACAGACAAACGCAGCCGCCTGTCTACAGCCAATGTGGACAAGCTGACGTTCATAAAAATGAACCAAGCATGGATCCCACAGGACCTGTCCATCCCTTGTGCAGATTAGACATTTAAAACTACCTCCCCTTAACCATATATTATTGTACTCCAGGGCACTTCCTCATTCAATCCTTTTTTTATTTTCATTTTACCATTATATTGCGGGGCAACCCAAAGTTGAATGAACCTCTACTCTGTCTGGGTGCCGGGGCCTAAAAATATCTGTATTGGCGACATGAAGCCTGATTCTCTGCTATGACATGAAGCCTGAATCTCTGCTATGGGACCTCTCTCCTCTGTCTGGGTGCCGGGGCCTAAAAATATCTGACAGTGGCCTGTTTCATAGTTGGGTGACATGAAGCCTGATTCTCTGCTATGACATGAAGCCTGATTCTCTGCTATGGGACCTCTCTCCTCTGTCTGGGTGCTGGGGCCTAAATGTCTGACAATGGCCTGTTCCAGTGTTGGGTGACATGAAGCCTGATTCTCTGCTATGACGTGAAGCCTGATTCTCTGCTATGACATGAAGCCTGATTTTCTGCTATGACTTGAAGCCTGATTCTCTGCTATGAAATGAAGCCTGATTCTCTGCTATGGGACCTCTTTCCTCTGTCTGGGTGCCGGGGCCTAAATATCTGACAATGGCCTGTTCCAGTGGTGGGTGACGTGAAGCCTGATTCTCTGCTATGCCATGAAGCCTGATTCTCTGCTATGGGACCTCTCTCCTCTGTCTGGGTGCCGAGTCCTAAAAATATCTGACAATGGCCTGTTCCAGTGGTGGGTGACATGAAGCCTGATTCTCTGCTATGGGACCTCTCTCCTCTGTCTGGGTGCCGGGGCCTAAATATCTGACAATGGCTTGTTCCAGTGTTGGGTGACGTGAAGCCTGATTCTCTGCTATGACATGAAGCCTGATTCTCTGCTTTGCGACCTCTCTCCTCTGTCTGGGTGTCGGGGCCTAAATATCTGACAATGGCCTGTTCCAGTGGTGGGTGACGTGAAGCCTGATTCTCTGCTATGACATGAAGCCTGATTCTCTGCTATGACTTGAAGCCTGATTCTCTGCTATGACATGAAGCCTGATTCTCTGCTATGGGACCTCTCTCCTCTGTCTGGGTGCCGGGGCCTAAATATCTGACAGTGGCCTGTTCCAGTGGTGGGTGACGTCAATCCTGATTCTCTGCTATGCCATGAAGCCTGATTCTCTGCTATGGGACCTCTTTCCTCTGTCTGGGTGCCGGGGCCTAAATATCTGACAATGGCCTGTTCCAGTGGTGGGTGACGTGGAGCCTGATTCTCTGCTATGACATGAAGCCTGATTCTCTGCTATGACAAGAAGCCTGATTCTCTGCTATGACATGAAGCCTGATTCTCTACTTTGACATGAAGCCTGTTTCTCTGCTATGACATCAAGCCTGATTCTCTGCTATGACATGAAGCCTGATTCTCTGCTATGACATGAAGCCTGATTCTCTGCTATGACATGAAGCCTAATTCTCTGCTATGGGACCACTCTCCTCTGTCTGGGTGCCGGGGACTAAATATCT
The DNA here is from genome assembly GCF_905171765.1 of Bufo bufo. Lineage (NCBI taxonomy): Eukaryota > Metazoa > Chordata > Amphibia > Anura > Bufonidae > Bufo > Bufo bufo. The sequence continues at coordinate 85,628,868 of NC_053389.1, forward strand.
GACAATGGCCTGTTCCAGTGGTGTGTGACGTGAAGCCTGATTCTCTGCTATGACATGAAGTCTGATTCTCTGCCATGAGACCTCTCTCCAATTGATATTGGTTAATTTTAATTTATTTTATTTTTATTTTTATTCATTTCCCTATCCACATTTGTTTGCAGGGGATTTACCTACATTTTGCTGCCTTTTGCAGCCCTCTAGCCCTTTCCTGGGCTATTTTACAGCCATTTTAGTGCCGAAAAGTTGGGTCCCTATTGACTTCAATGGGGTTCGGGTTCGAGGCGAAGTTCGGGTCGAGTTCGGATCCCGAACCCGAACATTTCCGGGAAGTTCGGCCGAACTTCTCGAACCCGAACATCCAGGTGTACTCTCAACTCTACTTGCCAACTCAGCTTTGATTTGATTTTTTGAAGCCTTCCAGAAAGTGGCTACCAGAGTTTGTTGTTCCAGAAGTACTCTGAGGACCGGGTGCAGGACTGGATGGTATATTGAACATTAAGTTGTCTTGGCAGATGCATAACTAAGGTGATGCTGCAGAGGTCATACCAGCAGGCTCCTCAAAGACCTTATGAAAGGTTGATTGACACAAATACAGGTAGCTTAGAATTCAGGAAAATACTATGTTCCTAGACCTTGCAAGAAGAAAAACTGTTGTTATCTGCTTTGATCTAATAAAGGCTTTTTTTCCTGAAAGAGCTAATTGCAGATGTGAGGCTGGCTAGATATTTCCCTAGCTTTGCTATATAAGCATGTTTAAAAGGCTGGAAGGCACCCAAGCTGTGTTTTCCTTACTGTTTAACTGCTCACTGACCAGGTGTAATTATAGCTCTTCTGTTCCAATTCACTTCAGTGGGTGGCTTCTTCCTATTCACCTGAAGATAGATCATCATTTTATTTCACTTTGGATTCAGTACTGTACCTAAGGTATCTATTGCTCCTTCCCCCCTGCTTTGCAATGAAGAAAATGGGGTTCAGCAGCGATTCCATGCACAACCACTATTGAATGTACAGTGCTGTGCTTCATGAGCAGACAGAAGACAAGAAAATTGAATTGCCACCCCCAGCCCTACTTTTAAAGAGTTACATTGATGAACAAAAGGGCAACAATATTTAGCATTTTTGACTTTCAGGCTCCACATCTCACCATCCACTACAGCTTCCAACTACCATCATTTTATAGACAATCATCTTGGCTATCTCGTGCATAAATTTGACTTGCAACTATTTAGCATATGATTAGTTATGCAGATTCTTTTCATGTAACTGCATTGTTACTGTTTTGCTCCTAAAATTAAATTTTTTAATTTTTTAATTTAGCTACTATTTTGTAAATCCACTTTTGGCTTTCAACACTGCCTGAATCCTTCTGGGCATGCTCTCGATCAGGTTCAAGCATGTCTTGGCAAAAATTTGTTCCCAGGTCTCTTCTACACGTTCCTAATGTTGGTGTATACTGGTCAACTCACTTGGGTACGAATACAGCTTTTTCTTCAACTCTGTTAAACCATTGTTACCCTCTTGCTCTTCAGTGTATAATTGCGCCCTTTGTATTATTAGAATATATAATTGCCCCCTCTGTATTATTAGAATATATAATAGCTCCCTCTATATTATTAGAATATGTAATGACTGTCCCCCACCCACCCCTGTAGTGCCCTCAGTACTTCCAGAATAGGAATGGATACATAAAAAAAATAATACTTCTCTATCCTTAGTTCTGCAGTCTCGGCGAAGATGTTACTGAACACATCACTGTGCCCTCTTGTGCCACGTCATCATGTTATCTCATGAGACCCAGTGCAGGAGATTACGGTGAAATCATTATGATCTCCTGCCTCATGAGCTTCAGGACTAATGGCCTGAGGCCTACAAGTATGACAGGCTGGCATGGGAACCATAGGCTCATGCACAGCACTCCCTCCACAGTGTGAAAGCCAACCCAGTAAGCCCATCATAGCTGACACCCCGGATGGACCACCAGATACTTGTCAGCCTGCATCTGTCTAGAAGACATTTTAGACACCCAGTGCTTCCATATAATAATAAGTTGGTCACTTTGTTAAATTATCTAATCCATTACATGGACACATAGGCTGGCAAAGATGCTGAATGCTGCCTATCTGTATTTAGTGCAATGACTGTACTGTACTACGCACCACTCATTCAGGGCGTGGGAAGACTGGGAACATCCTTGCTCAGGGGCCCACTAAGGGATTCACCTGCTCCTTTGTGGACTAGTACAAACCTGGTGGTCATAATGAGACAAAACAAAGCTAAACAAATAGACTTTGATCTGAATTTCAGGACAAATTTGAATTGCCGCAAAGCTGAGTTTCCTTCTTCATGGTAACAAATCTATTTTTCCTGAAATAGCAGGAAAAAGGAAGAAGCCATATTCAAGTGGATCCACCAAATAGAAAAGGTGAGTATTTATTTATTTAACCCTGATTAACCACTGAAAGGCCTAAATTGTAGCCTCAGATGCTGTGATCAGTGATGAACGCGATGAACTGTGTGCTGTCCGCATCCATAAGTCTGGCCTAGCAAAAAAATAGAACATGTCCTATTCTTGTCCGTTTTGCGGACAAGGATAGGACATTTGTGAAGGAGTGAAAAAAATGGCGGCATGCACTCACCAGGTATCTGTGTTTAGCAGATGTGCGAATTTCGGACCACAAAAACATTAACAGCCGTGTTCATGAGCCCTAAAGTTGATGCTTCCATCTACAACCTACATATGTAACCTAATATGCATGTTTATATGGTAAATAATGTGAACATTAAGTGCTATGGCCTGCTAGCTGGGAATATATATAACTTTTAATAAGTATAAGGGGGAGTTCACCATTATTTTTCCATTCTTCTGATCTGTCAGATAAACAGAGAAATAAAGAAAATCCTGGTTCAAATTGATAAATAAACAAGCACTCACCATCCAAATCACATCTAAAACCAATGAATTGCAAATAGATATATTAAAATTATTTAATAAAAAAGCTAAAATCGATTGATACCTATAAAGATAATTAAAATGTCCAATCAACATCCACTTAAAACTTGATCTTGCTTAAATACATAAAGTCCAGAAATTCAAGCTGATATATATGCAATGTCATTCATAGATATACAGTGCTGCCCATAATTATTCATACCCCTGGCAGGTTTTGACTTAGGCCTCATGCACACGGACGGTTTTTTTTGCGGTCCGCAAAAACAGTTTCCGTTGTTCTGTGATCCGTGTCCGTTTTTTCATCCGTGGGTCTTCCTTGATTTGTGGAGGATCCACGGACATGAAAAGTGAAAAAAAAACTAAGTCAAGTTTGCATTGAAAATGATAGGAAAAACGGACACGGATCACGGACACGGATCACGGACGCGAATGACTATCTTGTGTGCATCCGTGATTTTTCACGGACCTATTGACTTGAATGGGTCTGTGAACTGTTGTCCTTGAAAAAAAAAGGACAGGTCATATTTTTTTCACGGACTGGAAAAACGGATCACGGACGCGGAAGCCAAACGGTGCATTTTCCGATTTTTCCACTGACCCATTGAAAGTCAATGGGTCCGTGAAAAAAAAAGGAACAACGGCCGCGGATGCACACAACGGTCGTGTGCATGAGGCCTTAAAGTTACTTTTATTCAACCAGCAAGTAATTTTTTGATGGGAACAAGACGATGTACAAGAGGCATTATTGTGGAAAAAAAAACATTTCTCAGCTTTTATTTACATTTAAGCAAAAAGTGTCCAGTCCAAAATTATTCATACCCTTCACAAACTGTCACAGTCTGTGGGAAAATCAAAAGTTCTATACCATTCCAAATAGTCCAAGCTGTTCTAAAGCATCCTAATTACCCTGATTAATTGGGAACAGCTGTTTTAATCAACTCGACAGGTGAAAAACAGCAGCTCTCTGCAGTTGGTTTGTGGACAGTCATGGCTAAGACAAAGGAGCTCAGTGAGGACCTGCGGCTGCGCATTGTGGCTGCTCACAAGTCAGAAAAGTGCTACAAGGCTTTTTCTAAATGTTTTCAAGTTCCAGTGGCTACAGTGCAAAGTATTATTAAAAAATACAAGATGTTCCGCACTCGGAAGCCAAAAGTTGACACCTGTGCTGGCCAGGAGGATAGTTAGAGAGGTGAAAAAGAATCCATGGATCACCACCCAGGCCATCCTGGTGAATCTGAGCTCCGCTGGTGGCAATGTCTCAAGGCAGACAATTCAACGGACACTGCACACTGCTGGGTTCCACGGATGCAGACCAAGGAGGACGCCACTTCTCCAGATAAGGCCCACAAAAGCTCGCTTGGCCTCTGCAAAAGCTCATCTGGACAAAGAAGAAGACTTCTGGTCTTCTGTGTTATGGTCAGATAAAAGAAAAATTTAATTGTTTGGTCACAATGATGTTTCCTTTATTTGGCTTAAAAAAAGGGAAGCCTTCAACCTAAAGAACACCATCCCCACTGTCAAACATGGTGGTAGGAACCTAATGCTTTGGGGTGTTTTTCAGCCAATGGACCAGGGAACCTAATCACAGTAAACGGCACCATGAAAAAAGAGCAATACATGAGGATTCTCAACGACAACATCAGGCAGTCTGCAGAGAAACTTGGCCTTGGGCACCAGTGGACATTTCAGCATGACAATGACCCAAAACACACAGCAAAAGTGGTGAATAAATGGTTAGCAGACAAAGATCAGGGTGATGGCAAGAAGACCCGAAAGATTTGGTGCTCATTGCTAAAAATGAATGGGCAAAAATACCTGTGGAGACATGCAAAAAGCTGGTCTGCAATTATAGCAAGCGTTTGATTGCTATAGTAGCCAATAAAGGCTTTTCTATTGATTATTGAGAAGGGTATGAATAATTTTGGACTGGACACTTTTTGCTCAAATGTAAATAAAAGCTGAGAAATGTTTTTCTTCCACAATAATGCCTCTTGTACATCATCTTATTATCTTTTGGGAGACATCTATATCATTTCCCGTAAAAAAATTACTTGCTGGTTGAATAAAAGTAACTTTAAAGCGAACCTGTCACCATGATTTTGCACACAGAGCTGGGGACATGGGCTGCTAGATGGCCGCTAGCTCATCTGCAGTACCCAGGTCCCATAGCTCTCCGCGCTTTTATTGTGTTAAAAAAACCTTTTGAGTGATATGCAAATTAGCTGATAGGAGTCCTGTAGCCGGAGATGAGTCAAGCGTCAAGGAGCCCAGCACCGCCCCGCGTCCTCCGAATCTCCTCCTTGCCGGCTGACGTCACAGAGCTGGAGCGCCGAAATCTCGCGATGCGCGAGCTAGCGCATGCGCAGTGTCGGCATCATGTTTATTCCCTGTGCTGGCATCAGCACAGGGAACGAACTACGCATGCGCTAGCTCGCGCATCGCGAGATTTCGGCGCTCCAGCTCTGTGACGTCAGCCGGCAAGGAGGAGATTCGGAGGACGTGGGGCGGTGCTGGGCTCCTTGACGCTTGACTCATCTCCGGCTACAGGACTCATATCAGCTAATTTGCATATCACTCAAAAGGTTTTTTTAACACAATAAAAGCGCGGAGAGCTATGGGACCTGGGTACTGCAGATGTGCTAGTGGCCATCTAGCAGCCCATGTCCCCAGCTCTGTGTGCAAAATCATGGTGACAGGTTCGCTTTAAGTCAAAATTTGCCTGGGGTATGAATAATTATGGGCAGCACTGTATATAAAAGAGAGGTCGATATGGTGTAATAGTTCATATATTGAATCCAATACAGATGAACAGGTATCGAATAAGTAATGTCATTTTTTAATAATTTGTAGTATATATGATGTTATTAATGAGTACTATATTATTCGATCTTAACATTCATATAATGGCGTATGAGAAAAAACGGCAATCCTTTAACTTGTAAGCGTCTCTTTTCTTGGAAGTAAACATAAATAGTTCTACTCACTTTATAGTTGCTTCAGTGTCTACACCAGAGGCGCCCCTCGTGGTGTATATGCACTCACCCACCCTTGTATTGCTGTAAAGTCTGTATATATCGATTCTTTGTACAGCGGCCGTGTTGTTTCGATCCCGCAATGAAACTGGCGTCTCACGTGATGCTCCGTCACGTGAATTGTGTATCGGAGCTTGTAGTTCTGTCACGAGATGCCTCAGAAGGGTGCTGAATGAAACGTGAGGAGAAATCTTTCTTAGTTGATCCTGTAATCCTTTTTAAATATCGCAATTAGATAAACACTGTGTACGGGTAGTGGTGGGTAGTTGCGATCTCTAATTATACGCCAGACGCGTTTCGAGGTCTTCTAACCTCTTCCTCAGTGGCCATACTGAGAGTCTCATCTACCCTCCATTTATACCTTTTTCTTAAGCGAACCCACCAAAACCCGATATGGATCTCTTAAAGGGACAGACCATCCCTTTGTAATTCAGCATAATTTTACCTTATTTTTTGCTTTTATTTGGTTGATTGATGAATCCGCATATTTATTCTTGTACAATCAATAGAATTTCTAAAATTATTTATAAAAATAACAAAAACGCATCTGCGTTATTGTTGCGGTTTTCATGCGTTTTTTCTTCTTATTGTGCGTTTTTGTTGTTTTTCCATTGTTTTACCTCACCTTCATTGCTGTGTAAAATTTATAATTAACGACCTCAGCTCCCCTAGCTTAAACCCCCTTAATGACCAGACCACTTTTTACAATTCTGCACTACACTACTTTCACGGTTTATTGCTCGGTCATACAACTTACCACCCAAATGAATTTTACCTCCTTTTCTTCTCACTAATAGAGCTTTCATTTGGTGGTATTTCATTGCTGCTGACATTTTTACTTTTTTTATATTAATCAAAATTGACCGAAATTTTTGCAAAAAAATGAAATTTTTCACTTTCTGTTGTAACATTTTTCAAATAAAACCACATTTCTATATTAATTTTTCTCAAAATTTATTGTTCTACATGTCTTTGATAAAAAAATGCAATAAGTGTATATTTATTGGTTTGGGTAAAAGCTATAGCGTTTACAAACTATGGTGCAAAAAAATAAATTTACGCACTTTGACTTTCTGAGCACCTGTCATGTTTCCCAGACAGTAGAAACACCCCACAAATGACCCCATTTCGGAAAGTAGACACCGTAAGGTATTCGCTGATGGGCATGGTGAGTTCATGGAAGTTTTTATTTTTTGTCACAAGTTAGCGGAAAATGTTTTTATTATTTTTCTTTTTCTTACAAAGTCTCATATTCCACTAACTTGTGGCAAAAAATTTTTTTTTACATGAACTCGCCATGCCCCTCACGAAATAACTTGGGGTGTCTTCTTTCCAAAATGGGGTCACTTGTGGGGTATTTATACTGCCCTGGCATTTAAGGGGACCTAAAGTGTGAGAAGTAGTTTGGAATCCAAATGCGTAAAAAATGCCCTGTGAAATCGTAAAGGCACTCATTGGAATTTGGGCCCCTTTGCGCACCTAGGCTGCAAAAAAGTGTCACACATGGCGAGTTCCTAGAATATTTTTCTTTTTGGCACAAGTTAGCGGAAAATGTTTTTTTTTTTCTTACAAAGTCTCATATTCCACTAACTTGTGACAAAAAATAAATTTTTACATGAACTCGCCATGCCCCTCACGAAATACCTTGGGGTGTCTTCTTTCCAAAATGGGGTCACTTGTGGGGTATTTATACTGCCCTGGCATTTTAGGGGACCTAAAGCGTGAGAAGTAGTTTGGAATCTAAATGCGTAAAAAATGCCCTGTGAAATCGTAAAGGTACTCATTGGAATTTGGGCCCCTTTGCGCACCTAGGCTGCAAAAAAGTGTCACACATGTGGTATCGCCATACTCAGGAGAAGTAGGGTAATGTGTTTTGGGGTGTATTTTTACATATACCCATGCTGGGTGAGATAAATATCTCTGTAAAAGACTATTTTTCCCATTTCTTTATACAAAGTTGTCATTTTACAGAGATATTTCTCTTACCCAGCATGGGTATATGTAAAAAGACACCCCAAAACACATTGCCCTACTTCTCCTGAGTACGACGATACCACATGTGTGACATTTTTTTGCAGCCAAAATGCGCAAAGGGGCCGAAAGTCTAACGAGTACCTTTTAGGAGGGCATTTTTAGGCATTGGGATTCCAGACTTCTTCTCACGCTTTAGGGCCCCTAAAATGCCAGGGCAGTATAAATACACAACATGTGACCCCATTTTGTAAAGAAGACACCCGAAGGTATTCCGTGAGGGGCATGGCGAGTTCCTAGAAGATTTTTTTTTTTGGCACAAGTTTTTTTTATTTTTCTCAAAAAGTCTCCCTTTCCGCTAACTTGTGACAAAAAGTTCAATCTTTCATGGACTCAATATGCCCCTCAGCGAATACCTTGGGGTGTCTTCTTTCCAAAATGGGGTCATTTGTGGGGTGTTTGCACTGCCCTGGCATTTGAGGGTCTCCGCAATCATTACATATATGGCCAGCATTAGGAGTTTCTGCTATTCTCCTTAGGCCTCATGCACACGACCGTTTGGTGGCTCGGATGCGGACCCATTCATTTCAATGGGGCGGCAAAAGATGCGGACAGCACTCCGTGTGTTGTCTGCATCCTTGGCTCCGTTCCGCGGCCCTGCTAAAAAAATATAACATGTCCTATTCTTGTCCACGCTTTGCGGACAAGAATAGGCATTTATATTGCCTGCGCCAGTTCCGTTCCGCAAATTGCGGAAGTCAACATGAGAGCCTTCCGTTTTTTGCGCATCTGCGGTTTGCGGACCGGAAAAAACGAAACAGTCGTGTGCATGAGGCCTTATATTGAGCATACGGGTAATGAGATTTTTTTTTTTTCTTTCAGCCTCTGGGCTGAAAGAAAAAATGAATGGCACAGATTTCTTCATTCGCATCGATCAATGCAGATGAAAAAATCTCTGCCAAAAAATGTGCAAAAAATAAAAAAGCTGCGATCGCTAATAAAGATCCAAAAAGCGCACAAGATCAGGCGAACACTGCATTTTTTGTATTGCCTTGGGTGACCCTAATGTACTGATATAGATCTGATTGCGATCAGTCTTGATCACTTACAGATACTATATAGTACTAGTGCTGATTAGCGACAGCGATGGCGCTAATCAGTGACTGCGGTGCGGTGGGCTGGGCGCTAACTACCTAACAAGTAGCTAAGTAACTGGCGGTGATAAGGGACCCTTAGGCCCCATTCACATGTCCGCCATTCAGTTCCGCATTTTGCGGAACGGAATTGCGGACCCATTCATTTAATGGAGACACACTTTGTCCCGCTCGGATCCGGAATTGCGGATCTGCACTTCCGGGTCCGCACTTCCGTTCCGCAAAAATATAGAACATGTCCTATTCTTGTCCGCAATTGCGGACAAGAAAAGGCATTTTCTATATAGTTCTGGCAATGTGCGGATTCGCAAAATGCGGAAAGCACATTGCCGGTGTCCGTGTTTTGCAGATTTGCGAATCCGTGGATCCGCGAATCCGCAAAACACATACGGACATCTGAATGGAGACTTACAGGGGGATGATCAATGACAGGGGGGTGATCAGGGAGTCTATATGGGGTGATCAGGGGTTAATAAGGGGTTATTAAGTGACAGGGGGGGTGTAGTGTAGTGTGGTGCTTGGTGCTACTTACAGAGCTGCCTGTGTCCTCTGGTGGTCGATCCAAGCAAAAGGGACCACCAGAGGACCAGGTAGCAGGTATATCAGACACTGTTAACAAAACAGCGTCTGATATACAGTACAGACCAAAAGTTTGGACACACCTTCTCATTCAAAGAGTTTTCTTTATTTTCATGGCTATGAAATTGTAGATTCACACTGAAGGCATCAAAACTATGAATTAACACATGAGGAATTATATACATAACAAACAAGTGTGAAACAACTGAAAATATGTCATATTCTAGGTTCTTCAAAGTAGCCACCTTTTGCTTTGATTACTGCTTTGCACTCTCTTGGCATTCTCTTGATGAGCTTCAAGAGGTAGTCCCCTGAAATGGTTTTCACTTCACAGGTGTGCCCTGTTAGGTTTAATAAGTGGGATTTCTTGCATTATAAATGGGGTTGGGACCATCAGTTGCGTTGAGGAGAAGTCAGGTGGATACACAGCTGATAGTCCTACTGAATAGACTGTTAGAATTTGTATTATGGCAAGAAAAAAGCAGCTAAGTAAAGAAAAACGAGTGGCCATCAGTCAGCCGAAAAATTGTGAAAACTTTAAAAGTAAGGGCTATTTGACCATGAAGGAGAGTGATGGGGTGCTGCGCCAGATGACCTGGCCTCCACAGTCACCGGACCTGAACCCAATCGAGATGGTTTGGGGTGAGCTGGACCGCAGAGTGAAGGCAAAAGGGCCAACAAGTGATATGCATCTCTGGGAACTCCTTCAAGACTGTTGGAAGACCATTTCAGGGGACTACCTCTTGAAGCTCATCAAGAGAATGCCAAGAGTGTGCAAAGCAGTAATCAAAGCAAAAGGTGGCTACTTTAAAGAACCTAGAATATGACATATTTTCAGTTGTTTCACACTTGTTTGTTATGTATATAATTCCACATGTGTTAATTCATATTTTTGATGCCTTCATAGTCATGAAAATAAAGAAAACTCTTTGAATGAGAAGGTGTGTCCAAACTTTTGGTCTGTACTGTACCTTTCTGGGTTAAAAAAAACGGATCTACAGCCTGCCAGCGAATGATCGCCGCTGGCAGGCTGTAGATCAGCTCGTTTACCTTCCGATCCTGTGAACGCGTGCTCCTGTGTGCGTGCGTTCACAGGAAATCTCACGTCTCGCGAGATGACGCGCCAATGCGTCAACGAGGAATAACCCGGCCGCCCGCAGGACCCATCCCTGCGTTAGGCGGTTGGGAGGCGGTTAAAATACATGTAAAATGATCAATTTATAGAATTGTAACCATGTAAAAATTGTAACCATACAAAAATAGTGTCCATATAAAAGTAAATGTGACCATACAAAAAATAGTGTCCATATAAAAGTAGATGTCTATGTAGAGAATTTTCTTCAATATTTGTAAAAAGAAATTGATATCTTCAATATAGATAAAATATATATGATAAATAATAAAAATAAAAATAAAACAGGTAGGTTTTGATTGATGATAATTGCTTGAATAATATTACCTTACAATACACAGCATAAGAAGATAGAAGCCATAATAAGAAGACATTGGCACCATATACTAAGAGACAAGATGGTAGGCCCCCTATTAACAAATGGTCCACTAATCACCTATACAAAGGCCCCTAACCTATCACTAAAGGTTGCACCCACTATAATAGAAAGAAAGTACAAATAACCTATCTTACATAAATGGCATAACTTAAAAGGTATTTACAGATGTGGTCAGTGCAGTAACTGCAAAATAACAAAATTCCCTAAAAAAAACTACAAAACTTGTATCATCAAACAATACTTTTTCTTGGGATATTAAAGACTTTTTAACATGCAATTCAACAAATGTAATCTATTAAGTGGAGTGTCCATGCAAGAAACAGTATATTGGCAGAACAAAGAGAACAATAAAAAAACGAATTTCGGAACACATAGCGAATATTAAAAAGGGGTACGAAATACTTTGTCTCTACATTTCAAACGTAAACATAACAAAGACCCTACAGGAATTAAATTTGCAGCTTTAGAGCAAGTTAAAACACACTGGAGGGAGGGTGATCAAATCCTCAAGATGTCTAGACAAGAATCAAGACGTATTTATGAATTTGATACTTTACAATCGGGATGCCTAAATTCAGATTTTGAATTATATGGATTTCTATAGATATATGGGAGCAGGGCCGGTACAAGGCAGGGGCCGAAGGAGCGGGTGCCCTGGGCGCTACCATTTGCGGACAGGAGGGGGGCGCAGGTGAAGTGCCAGCCACGGCCCCCCCTACATCATGCTGTGCCCCCCCATGTGCCCCCCCAACTAAAATGACCCCCCCCCCCAAGTGAGCAGCCGCCGCCGGGCACAGGGAGATGAGCGCTTCCATTGCGCTCATCTCCATTGTAAACTGTCTGTGCCAGCGGAGGTGCAGGGGAGGGAGAGGCGTGTCCCTTCCCTTTCCTCTGATAGGCTGCAGGCAGGCACCGAAGTGGAGGAGAGGCCCCGCCCCCTAATTACTCCTGTTTACCTTTCTAAAGCTAAAGGACCTTTGATGATGTCATCACAGGTCCTGTAAGGGAACTGCACAGTGTAAAGTGTAGTTCCCAGGTTAGAACAGTGCATCTGCCAGGACCTGTGATGACATCATCTTCAACATCACAGGTCCTGCAGAATCTAGCAAAGGAACTGCACCAAAAATGGTGTAGTTCCTAGGTTTCAAAGGTACATCTGCCAGGACCTGTGATGACATCATCACAGGTCCTTCAACCCCTAACAGCAAGTATTAAAAGTTCACAAGCAGCTCTGTATTGATCCATACAGACTGGAATGGAGAGGTAAGAGGAGGTCCTCCACTTTTCATCATTTCCCCCCCCCCCTCCATGCCCTGTTTTTACTCATTGCTCACTCATGTATACTACTTCAGACAGTTACCACTACCTCATGTACCTCACAGTGACTATAATGCATAACTGACCACATATTTCTATAAACACTGCATCTACAGTATTATACCTTCTATGTGTCACATCAATACACTGCTCTGTATATATATATATATATATATATATACACACACATACATGCACACACACTGCATATATTACACAGTATTATACATGCAATATGTACAGATATATAGTATATACCGCAGTGCACTGATATGTGAGGTATGAGGTATAATATATGCTGTGTGTACAGATATCAGTACACTTCTGTATATACTATATATGTGAGGTACGAGGTATAATAGATGCAGTGTGTACAGATATATAGTATATACAGCAGTGTACTGATATGTGAGGTACGAGGTGTCAATACACTGCTGTATTTACTATATACCTGTACACACTGCATCTATTATACCTCGTACCTCACATATTACACTACTGTATATACTGTATACACTGCATATATTATACCCCGTACCTCACATATCAGTACACTGCTGTATATACTATATACCTGTACACTCTGCATCTATTATACCCTGTACCTCACATATCAGAACACTAGGGAATATACTATATACCTGTACACACTGCATCTATTATACCGCGTACCTCACATAACTGTACACTGCTGTATATAATATACATCTGCATCTATTATACCTCTTTTGTGTGCCAGGGCTGTTTTGTAATCCCATTCCGGCCCTGATGGCATAAATTATAAAACGCAGCAGCAAGAATAGTTCATGGAACAAAGGGAGGGGCTATAAAAGGGGAATGGGGGCCCAATTTAGATTCCTGCTATGGGGCCCAGTGATTTTTATGTACGCCCCTGGCTGCAGGCACTAGGCCGGCAGCCTATCAGAGGCCGGCGCAATGACGTCATCGTGCCGCCTGAGCCTTACATTACAGCGTGGGACACAGGAAGAGGCTGCATCGCATCGCTGACACTTAGGTAAGTATAAGTGTTATTTTTTTGTTTTTTTTTACAATAGTGTTACTGGCACATTGGGGGGGCTTATTACAAAACTGGCACATGATGATGGGGGGGACTTTATACTGGCACATGATGATGGGGGGGAACTTTATAGTGTCTGTGACTTTCAAAGTCCCACAGTCCTTTGTTCTATTGCTTTAAGTATATTCTTGTTTTGAAACAACATTGATTCTTTCTTAAAAACGGGGGGGGGGGGGCGCAGTTTGCCATCTTCGCCCTGGGCACCAAATGGCCTTGTCCCAGCCCTGTATGGGAGTGTCCCGCTCTAATGGAACATCGCGTGTCAGGCTGTTTTGCCAGCACCACGATCTTCCCTCGGGGTTAGACCCCTCCAATCCTACTCCTAGGAATTATCAATCAATCAAAACCTACCTGTTTTATTTTTATTATTTTATATATATTATTTTATTATTTTTTATATATTTTTTTATCTATATTGAAGATATCAATTTCTTTTTACAAATATTGAAGAAACATCTCTACATAGACATCTATTTTTATATGGACACTATTTTTTGTATGATCATATTTAATTTTATATGAACACTATTTTTGTATGGTTACAATTTTATAAATTGATTATTTTACATGTATTTTAATCATAAATTGTACACAGCAATGAAAGTGAGGTAAAACAATGGAAAAACAACAAAAACGCACAATAAGAAGAAAAACCGCATGAAAACCGCAACAATAATGCAGATGCGTTTTTGTTGTTTTTATAAATAATTTTAGAAATTCGATTTATTGTACAAGAATAAATATGTGGATTCATCAATCAACCCAATAAAAGCAAAAAATAAGGTAAAATTATGCTGAATTATAATGGGATGGTCTGTCCCTTTAAGAGATCCATATCGGGTTTTGGTGGGTTCGCTTAAGAAAAGGGCATAAATGGAGGGTAGATGAGACTCTCAGTATGGCCACTGAGGAAGAGGTTAGAAGACCTCAAAACACGTCTGGCATATAATTAGAGATCACAACTACCCATCACTACCCGTACACAGAGTTTTTCTAATATTTAAAAAGGATTACGGGATCAACTAAGAAAGATTTCTCCTCACGCTTCATTCAACACCCTTCTGAGGCATCTTGTGACAGAACTACAAGCTCCAATACACAATTCATGTGACGGAGCATCACGTGAGACGCCAGTTTCATCGCGGGATCGAAACAACACGGCCGCTGTACAAAGAATTGATATATACAGACTTTACAGCAACACGAGGGTGGGTGAGTGCATATACACCACGAAGGGCGCCTCTGGTGTAGACGCTGAAGCAACTATAAAGTGAGAAGAGCTATTTATGTTTACTTGCAAGAAAAGAGACACAATTTAAAGGATTGCCGTTTTTTCTCAGGCGCCATTATATGAATGTACAGATCGAATAATACAGGGAGTGCAGAATTATTAGGCAAGTTGTATTTTTGAGGATTAATTTTATTATTGAACAACAACCATGTTCTCAATGAACCCAAAAAACTCATTAATATCAAAGCTGAATATTTTAGGAAGTAGTTTTTAGTTTGTTTTTAGTTTTAGCTATTTTAGGGGGATATCTGTGTGTGCAGGTGACTATTACTGTGCATAATTATTAGGCAACTTAACAAAAAACAAATATATACCCATTTCAATTATTTATTTTTACCAGTGAAACCAATATAACATCTCAACATTCACAAATATACATTTCTGACATTCAAAAACAAAACAAAAACAAATCAGTGACCAATATAGCCACCTTTCTTTGC
This sequence comes from Bufo bufo, assembly GCF_905171765.1. Lineage (NCBI taxonomy): Eukaryota > Metazoa > Chordata > Amphibia > Anura > Bufonidae > Bufo > Bufo bufo. The sequence continues at coordinate 85,644,191 of NC_053389.1, forward strand.
AAGGACACTCAAAAGCCTGCCATCCATGGATTCTGTCAGTGTTTTGATCTGTTCACCATTAATATTGCGTGCAGCAGCAACCACAGCCTCCCAGACACTGTTCAGAGAGGTGTACTGTTTTCCGTCCTTGTAAATCTCACATTTGATGATGGACCACAGGTTCTCAATGGGGTTCAGATCTGGTGAACAAGGAAGCCATGTCATTAGATTTTCTTCTTTTATACCCTTTCTTGCCAGCCACGCTGTGGAGTACTTGGATGCGTGTGATGGAGCATTGTCCTGCATGAAAATCATGTTTTTAATGAAGGATGCAGACTTCTTCCTGTACCACTGCTTGAAGAAGGTGTCTTCCAGAAACTGGCAGTAGGACTGGGAGTTGAGCTAGACTCCATCCTCAACCCGAAAAGGCCCCACAAGCTCATCTTTGATGATACCAGCCCAAACCAGTACTCCACCTCCACCTTGCTGGCGTCTGAGTCGGACTGGAGCTCTCTGCCCTTTACCAATCCAGCCACGGGCCCATCCATCTGGCCCATCAAGACTCACTCTCATTTCATCAGTCCATAAAACCTTAGAAAAATCAGTTTTGAGATATTTCTTGGCCCAGTCTTGACGTTTCAGCTTGTGTGTCTTGTTCAGTGGTGGTCGTCTTTCAGCCTTTCTTACCTTGGCCATGTCTCTGAGTATTGCACACCTTGTGCTTTTGGGCACTCCAGTGATGTTGCAGCTCTGAAATATGGCCAAACTGGTGGCAAGTGGCATCTTGGCAGCTGCACGCTTGACTTTTCTCAGTTCATGGGCAGTTATTTTGCGCCTTGGTTTTTCCACACGCTTCTTGCGACCCTGTTGACTATTTTGAATGAAACGCTTGATTGTTCGATGATCACGCCTCAGAAGCTTTGCAATTTTAAGAGTGCTGCATCCCTCTGCAAGATATCTCACTATTTTTGACTTTTCTGAGCCTGTCAAGTCCTTCTTTTGACCCATTTTGCCAAAGGAAAGGAAGTTGCCTAATAATTATGCACACCTGATATAGGGTGTTGATGTCATTAGACCACACCCCTTCTCATTACAGAGATGCACATCACCTAATATGCTTAATTGGTAGTAGGCTTTCGAGCCTATACAGCTTGGAGTAAGACAACATGCATAAAGAGGATGATGTGGTCAAAATACTCATTTGCCTAATAATTCTGCACGCAGTGTATAGTACTCATTACAACAGCATATATACTACAAATGATGAAAAAGTAACATTAATTATTCGATACCAGTTCATCTGTATTGGATTCAATTTATGAACTATTACACCATATCGATCTCTCTTTTATATATATATCTATGAATCACATCGCATATATATCAGCTTGAATTTCTGGACTTTTTATGTATTTAAGCAAGACCAAGTTTTAAGTGGATGTTGATTGGATATTTTAATTACCTTTATAGGTATCAATCGATTTTAGCTTTTTTATTTATGGTGAATCGAATCGATTTTAGCATTTTTGTCGAATTAAATAATTTTAATATATCTTTTTGTAATTCATTGTTTTTTTTATATGATTTGGATGGTGAGTGCTTGTTTATTTATCAATTTGAACCATAATTTATTACAACTCAACCAAACACCCCTACCATAGCTAAACGAGATAGGAGAGTCACTATATATACTATATACTGATAAAGAAAATCCTGTTAAAAAATGGACCCTATGCATCAGTTACATCTCAACTAGAGTTGAGCGGACACCTGGATGTTCGGGTTCGGCAGGTTCAGCCGAATTTGAAAAAAAAATTCGGGTTCGGGACCAGAACTTGACCCGAACTTGACCCCAAACCCGAACCCGATTGAAGTCAATGGGGACCCGAACTTTTGAGCACTAAAATGGCTGTAAAAATGTCATGTAAAGAGCTAGAGGGCTGCAAAAGGCAGCAAAATGTGCTTAAGAGCATGGCAAATGCTCTGCAAACAAATGTGGATAGGGAAATGAATTAAAAAAACATAAAAGACATTAAAAAAATAAAAATTAGGAATGATGTTGGAGGAAGAGGTTGAGGAGGCGGTGAATGGGTGGATGTGGCTGTGTAGGCTCACGTGGCGGTCTAGGTGGAAGCGGCGGCGAAGGAGGAATAGGTAGTCAACACAGATGTGTGTTATTTTGCATTTTTACATAGGGGTATCCCCCAAAATATTGGGACATATAAAAAAAAAAAAAAGGAATACGTGCACTTGAGTACAAGGATGGATGGTTGAGGCTGTTAGAACTGTCTATTCTGCACAAGGTACAGACAAGTCCTGAGGGATCCAAGCCTGGTTCATTTTAATGAACGTGAGCTTGTCCACGTTGGCTGTGGACAGGCGGCTGCGTCTGTCTGTAATGACGCCTCCTGCCATGCTTAATACACGTTCAGAGAGTACACTGGCTGCAGGGCAGGCCAGCACCTCCAAGGCATACAGGGCAAGCTCTGGCCATGTGGACAATTTGGAGACCCAGAAGTTGAATGGGGCAGAACCATCAGTCAGTACGTGTAGTCGTGTGCACAGGTACTGTTCCACCATGTTGTTCAAATGCTGCCTCCTGCTAACACGCTCCATATCAGCAGTTTGGGCCGGTTGTTGCGGCGAGGTGACAAAGCTTTTCCACATGTCGGCCATGCTAACCCTGCCTTCTGAGGTGCTGGCGCTGACACAGCTGCGTTGGCGACCTCTTCCTCCTCCTCTGCCTTCGCCTTGTGCTTCCACTTGTCCCCCGGCGTCAGTCGGTAATGCTCTCAGGAGCGCGTCTACCAGCGTGCGCCGGTAGTCGCGCATCTTCCGATCACGCTCCAGTGAGGGAATTAAAGGGCTTCTGTCACCCCACTAAAGTCATATATTTTTTTCTGGCTACTTAAATTCCTTATACTGCGATATATCAATATATAATGCTCTTACTCATTTTCGTTCAGTAGTTTAATAAAAAAAACAGACTTTTATAATATGTAAATTACCTCTCTACCAGCAAGTAGGGCGGCTACTTTCTGGTAGCAGCCGCATCCTCCTCTCATAAAGACGCCCCCCTCCTCATGTTGATTGACAGGGCCAGCAAACGCGTTCGTCCTCTGACTGGCCCTGTCTGCAATTGAAATCCCGCGACTGTCTTCATTCGGCGCAGGCACTCTGAGAGAAGGATGCTCGTCTCCTCAGTGCGCCTGCGCCGATGACTTCTTCTCTTTCGGTGACGTCATCGGAGCAGGCGCACTGAGGGAGTGCTGAGGAGGCGAGCCTCCTTCTCTCAGAGCGCCTGCGCCGAATGAAGGCCGTCGCGGGATTTGAATTGCAGACAGGGCCAGTCAGAGGACGAGCGCGTTCGCTGGCCCTGTCAATCAACATGAGGAGGGGGGCGTCTTTATGAGAGGAGGATGTGGCTGCTACCAGAAAGTAGCCGCCCTACTTGCTGGTAGAGAGGTAATTTACATATTATAAAAGTCAGTTTTTTTATTAAACTACTGAACGAAAATGAGTAAAAGCATTATAGATTGATATATGGCAGTATAAGGAATTTAAGTAGCCCAAAAAAAATATATGACTTTAGTAGGGTGACAGAAGCCCTTTAAGGACGGCACGTTGTCTTTGTAACGGGGATCCAGTAGGGTGGCCACCCAGTAGTCAGCACACGTTAAAATGTGCGTAACTCTGCAGTCGTTGAGCAGGCACTTTAGCATGCAGTCGCTCATGTGTGCCAGGCTGCCCAGAGGTAAGGACAAGCTGTCCTCTGTGGGAGGCGTATCGTCTGCGTCCTCCGCATCCTCCCAGCCACTCACCAGTGATGGGCCCGAGTTGCGTTGGATGCCACCCCACTGTGAACATGCTTCATCCCCATCCTCCTCATCATCATCCTCCTCCTCCAGTAGTGGGCCCTGGCTGGCCAAATTTGTACCTGGCCTCTGCTGTTGCAAAAATCCTCTTTCTGAGCCATTTCTAAAAGACTGGCCTGAAAGTGTTAGAGATGACCCCTCTTCCTCCTCCTCGTCCTGGGCCACATCCTCTTCCATCATCGCCCTAAGTGTTTTCTAAAGGAGACATAGAAGTGGTATTGTAACGCTGATAATGGCGTCATCGCCACTGGCCATGTAGGTGGAGTACTCGAAACAGCGCAACAGGGCACACAGGTCTCACATGGAGACCCAGTCATTGGTGGTGAAGTGGTGCTGCTTTGCAGTGCAACTCACCCGTGCATGCTGCAGCTGAAACTCCATTATGGCCTGCTGCTGCTCGCACAGTCTCTTCAGCATGTGCAAGGTGGAGTTGAGGCGGTGAGCGGGAAGGCCGAAGTAACGCTGTAGAGCAGACAGCCGAGCGGCGGCAGGATGAGAATGCCGGAAGCGCGCACAGACGGCCCGCACTTTATGCAGCAGCTCAGACATGTCGGGGTAGTTGTGAATGAATTTCTGCACCACCAAATTCAGCACTTGCGTCAGGCAAGGGATGTGCGTCAAACCGGCTAGTCCCAGAGCTGCAACGAGATTTCGACCATTATCGCACACCACCAGGCCGGGCTTGAGGCTCACTGGCAGCACTGGCAGCAACCACTCGTCGGTCTGTTGTTCTATACCCCGCCACAACTCCTGTGCGGTATGGGGCCTGTCCCCCAAACACATTTGTTTCAGAACGGCCTGCTGACGTTTAACCCTGGATGTGCTGAAGTTGGTGGTGAAGGTTTGTCACCGACCGGATGAGGAGGTGGTAGAAGAGGAGGAGGAAGCCGAGTAGGAAGGACGTGCGCCAAACAGCTCTCCGCCTGGGGCCCAGCCGCCACTACATTTACCCAGTGTGCAGTTTGGGAGATATAGCGTCCCTGGCCGTGCTTACTGGTCCACGTATCTGTGGTTAGGTGGACCTTGCCACAGATGGCGTTGCGCAGTGCACACTTGATTTTATCGGATACTTGGTTGTGCAGGGAAGGCACGGCTCTCCTGGAGAAGTAGTGGCGGTTGGGAACGACGTACTGTGGGACAGCAAGCGACATGAGCTGTTTGAAGCTGTCCATCTCCACCAGCCTGAATGACAGCATTTCAAAGGCCAGCAGTTTAGAAATGCTGGCATTCAGGGCCAGGGATCGAGGTTGGCTAGGTGGGAAAAGAATGTATATACACTGCTCAAAAAAATAAAGGGAACACTTAAACAACACAATGTAACTCCAAGTCAATCACACTTCTGTGAAATCAAACTGTCCACTTAGGAAGCAACACTGAGTGACAATCAATTTCACATGCTGTTGTGCAAATGGGATAGACAACAGTTGGAAATTATAGGCAATTAGCAAGACCCCCCCAATAAAGGAGTGGTTCTGCAGGTGGTGCCCACAGACCACTTCTCAGTTCCTATGCTTCCTGGCTGATGTTTTGGTCACTTTTGAATGCTTGCGGTGCTTTCACTCTAGTGGTAGCATGAGACGGAGTCTACAACCCACACAAGTTGCTCAGGTAGTGCAGCTTATCCAGGATGGCACATCAATGCGAGCTGTGGCAAGAAGGTTTGCTGTGTCTGTCAGTGTAGTGTCCAGAGCATGGAGGCGCTACCAGGAGACAGGCCAGTACATCAGGAGACGTGGAGGAGGCCGTAGGAGGGCAACAACCCAGCAGCAGGACCGCTACCTCCGCCTTTGTGCAAGGAGGAACAGGAGGAGCACTGCCAGAGCCCTGCAAAATGACCTCCAGCAGGCCACAAATGTGCATGTGTCTGCTCAAACGGTCAGAAACAGACTCCATGAGGGAGATATGAGGGCCCGACGTCCACAGGTGGGGGTTGTGCTTACAGCCCAACACCGTGCAGGACGTTTGGCATTTGCCAGAGAACACCAAGATTGGCAAATTCGCCACTGGCGCCCTGTGCTCTTCACAGATGAAAGCAGGTTCACACTGAGCACATGTGACAGACGTGACAGAGTCTGGAGACGCCGTGGAGAACGTTCTGCTGCCTGCAACATCCTCCAGCATGACCGGTTTGGCATTGGGTCAGTAATGGTGTGGGGTGGCATTTCTTTGGAGGGCCGCACAGCCCTCCATGTGCTCGCCAGAGGTAGCCTGACTGCCATTAGGTACTGAGATGAGATCCTCAGACGTCTTGTGAGACCATATGCTGGTGCGGTTGGCCCTGGGTTCCTCCTAATGCAAGACAATGCTAGACCTCATGTGGCTGAAGTGTGTCGAAGGCATTGATGCTATGGACTGGCCCGCCCATTCCCCAGACCTGAATCCAATTGAGCACATCTGGGACATTATGTCTCGCTCTATCCACCAACGTCACGTTGCACCACAGACTGTCCAGGAGTTGGCAGATGCTTTAGTCCAGGTCTGGGAGGAGATCCCTCAGGAGACCGTCCGCCACCTCATCAGGAGCATGCACAGGCGTTGTAGGGAGGTCATACAGGCACGTGGAAGCCACACAGACTACTGAGCCTCATTTTGACTTGTTTTAAGGACATTACATCAAAGTTGGATCAGCCTGTAGTGTGTTTTTCCACTTTAATTTTGAGTGTGACTCCAAATCCAGACCTCCATGGGTTGAAAAATTTGATTTCCATTTTTTTATTTTTGTGTGATTTTGTTGTCAGCACATTTAACTATGTAAAGAACAAAGTATTTCAGAAGAATATTTAATTAATTCAGATCTAGGATGTGTTATTTTTGTGTTCCCTTTATTTTTTTGAGCAGTGTATAATATATGATATATTTTTTAGGACCACCTGTGTTATTATGAAATATCTGGTGTGAGTGATCGAATTTTTAGGATATTAAGACTTAACTTTTAATTATAGCTTTTAGAAAACTAGCCCCTTAGATAAATAAATAGAACCTCAAACAAATAGATGTGCAGCTTCAGTCGTGTCACATCACATATGACATTAGAGTGTTGGTGACTATAAACAAAAATTAAAGCGTACACATCATGAACTTAGATAGAACAAAAAAGGGATAAAGTGGTGCACGGCGGCACCCGTATGATGATAACCAGTTTGTCCTACCGCATAGTTGGGCGACTCCATTTGTGCCGCAGTTACCTCTCGGATCAATGATAGGTCTTTGGTATTGATGGTGCTGCCCACGAGAAAGGGTCCGGCCTATGGGTCCCTAGTGTTGCCCTAATGGGGTCCTACACTAGCCCTAAAGTTTAACTACGGTACACCCACTAGAACAAGGGTGTCCCGTCCGGAACCTAACCCTGGAATTGGAGACCCTAATTAGCCCACTCCTGGAAGATCCCTACATGCATGTTTCACTTACGGGTGAGCGTAAGACTCATCAGGGGAAACAGCAGGGAGCTGGGCGGTAAAAAATGGAAGGATTCACAGATGATGTGCCATGTGCTTCCTTATTGCACAGGTTGCAGGTTTTGAGGACTGATACTGCTCAAAAAGGAAAAGCCTGACAAGCTGTTGCCTGCTCTGGGCTTGATGTGGTCAGCAATGACATTGGTGTCTGTTCGAGTTTATATCCAGTACCTGCCCCCAAACCGAGGCTTGGTTTCCGGATATACCTCCATTGTGCGGCGCATAATTCAACCGCGCATGCACACAGAGGATCTCCGGAACCAGCCTTGAGAACGAGGCTTGGCTCTAAAACCACGCCTCTGGAGCGCAGCGCTAGACGTACTTGCGCATGCACTGTAGGGGGCTGGTTTGTCAACTTGGAGCGCACGGACGTAAGGTGACGTCAGTGTGCTGCATCCCGCAGATAGATGCGAGATACTATTCAGACCTGGTTGACGGGGACGCATCCCGGCTCCGGTCGGATGCGCATCTTCGGATATGAAGTTGCGTATGTTTGGTGTGGCATTTATAGCATAGATTCCACACAGGGAAAGGATTACTTGAAAATGGTGCCCTCAATACACATACAGAGCACATGCCTGGAAAGGAGCTTAAACAGGCACCAGAGAGCTAAGTCTGCTCATTGATAGTTGGTGATCTTGAAATCGAGACATTTTAGGCAATAACAGAAACAAATAGTAGGGGAGTAACAAAAGGATAATAGCAAGTATATTATGGTGGGTTTTAACATTGATTCAAAGGTCCCTTACTGTTCGGGGCCCAGATATAGTGATGTGGAGATGTTAAATAAAACAACTAAAATTGAGCTGTTCATTAAGGCCCAGAGGTGAGACCGTTCGCAATACAAATGTCCAGCGCACTTCACGCTGCAGCAAAACTCTATCCCAGTCTCCCCCTCTTGTTGGGGCCCTCACATGTTCAATGCCCATGGCCTTGATACATCTTGGATCACTCCGTGACATTCTTGAACATGCCTGGACACAGCCGTGGGATTTGGGAATTCACAGCCGTGGCTAGGTGGGAATTTATGCTTTCTCTCCAAGGTTTGTGAGATGGAGAGCTGAACGCTTCCGTGTGACATGGTGGAGATACTTGGTGATGGAGGTGGTGTTGTTGGTGGCACATCCTCTGTTTGCTGGGCGACAGGTGCCAAAGTTCCTCCAGAGGTGGAGGAAGAGGCCGAGGCAGCAGCAGAAGAGGGAGCAGGAGGGGCCTGAGCCCTTTCTTGGTTTTGAAGGTGCTTACTCCACTGCAGCCCGTGTCTCGCATGTAGATGCCTGGTCATGCAGGTTGTGCTAAGGTTCAGAACGTTAATTCCTCGCTTCAGGCTCTGATGGCACAGTGTGCAAACCACTCGGGTCTTGTCGTCAGCACATTGTGTGAAGAAGTGCCATGCCAGGGAACTCCTTAAAGCTGCCTTTGGTGTGCTCGGTCCCTGGTGACGGTGGCCAGTAGCAGGCGAACTGTTTTGGCCACGGCTGCTCTGCTTTTGCCCACTGCTCCCACTTTTGCTATGCTGTTGGCTCGGTCTCACCACTGCCTCTTCCTCCGAACTCTGAAAGTCAGTGGCACGACCTTCATTCCATGTGGGGTCTAGGACCTCATCGTCCCCTGCATCGTCTTCTACCCATTCTTCCTCCCTGACCTCCATTTTGGTCTGCACACTGCAGAAAGACGCAGCAGTTGGCACCTGTGTACTTGCTCAGGCCTTACCATCCTTAGAACGGCATTAGGCCCGACCAAATATCGCTGTAGATTCTGGCAGCTACTGGGACCTGAGGTAGTAGGTTCAGTAGGACGTGTAGCCACGTCCTCTCCCTGCACCAGAGCCTCCACCAACACCACGACCATGACCGCGTCCCTTATTAGATGTTTGCCTCACAGTTAGCGTTTAAAAAGCAAAGTAAAAAGTGGTTAAGTCTGTTAAAAATAATTAACCGCCAATAAAAACCCTGATGTAGGGTATTGCACAATTTTTTTTTTTTTTAACTCTATATGACAGCGGTATTTGTGGCCTAAATGTGACACTCACTTATGCATGTCTTATCCAAGATGTGCAGTATATTAGAGGGTTTTTTCACCCCAGTAAGCAAAAAGATGTATTTCTTTCCTAAATGTGACAGTCACTTATGCAAGTGTAATCCCAGATGGGCAATATATTAGAGGGTTTTTTTCACCACAGTAACCAAAAAGCTGTATTTCTGTCCTAAATGTGACAGTCACTTATGCTTGTCTAATCCTAGATGTGCAGTATATTAGAGGGTTTTTTCACCCCAGTAACCAAAAAGCCGTATTTCTGGCATAAATGTGACAGTCACTTATGCACGTCTTATCCCAGATGTGCCGTATATTAGAGGGTTTTTTCACCCCAGTAAGCAAAAAGATGTATTACTGGCCTAAATGTGCCAGTCACATGCACGTCTTATCCCAGATGTGCAGTATATTAGAGGGTTTTTTCACCACAGTAACCAAAAAGCCGCATTTCTGGCCTAAATATGACAGTAACTTATGCTTGTCTAATCCCAGATGTGCAGTATATTAGACGGTTTTTTCACCCCAGTAAGCAAAAAGATGTATTTCTGGCCTAAATGTGACACTCACTTATGCACGTCTTATCCCAGATGTGCAGTATATTAGAGGGTTTTTTCACCCTAGTAACCAAAAAGCCGTATTTCTGGCCAAAATGTGACACTCACTTATGCACGTGTAATCCCAGATGTGCAATATATTAGAGGCTTTTTTCACCACAGTATGCCAAATCCGTATTTCTGCCCTAAATGTGACAATCACTTATGCATGTGTAATCCCAGATGTGCAGTATATTAGAGGGTTTTTTCACCCCAGTAAGCAAAAAGATGTATTTCTGGCCTAAATGTGACAGTCACTTATGCACATTTTATCCCAGATGTGCAGTATATTAGAGGGTTTTTTCACCCCAGTAACCAAAAAGCCGCATTTCTGGCCTAAATGTTACAATCACTTATGCACATGTAATCCCAGATATGCAGCATATAAAAGGCTTTTTTTACCCCAGTATGCCAAAGCCGTATTTCTGGCCTAAATGTGACAATCATTTATGCATGTGTAATCCCAGATGTGCAGTATATTTGAGGGTTTTTTCACCCCAGTAACTAAAAAGCCGTATTTCTGGTCTAAATGTGACACTCACTTATGCATGTCTTATCCCAGATGTGCAGTATATTAGAGGGTTTTTTCACCCTAGTGAGCAAAAAGATGTATTTCAGGCCTAAATGTGACAATCACTTATGCACGTCTTATCCCAGATTTGCAGTTTATTAGAGGGTTTTTTCACCCTAGTAAGCAAAAAGATGTGTTTCAGGCCTAAATGTGACAGTCACTTATGCACGTCTTATCCCAGATGTGCAGTATATTAGAGGGTTTTTTCACCCCAGTAACCAAAAAGCCGTATTTCTGGCCTACATTTGACAATCACTTATGCTTGTCTAATCCTAGATGTGCAGTATATTAGAGGCTTTTTTCACCCCAGTAATCAAAAAGCTGTATTTCTGGCCTAAATTTGACAATCACTTATGCAAGTGTAATCCCAGATGTGCAGTATATCAGAGGCTTTTTTCACCACAGTATGCCAAAGCCGTATTTCTGGCATAAATGTTACAATCACTTATGCACATGTAATCCCAGATGTGCAGCATATAAAAGGCTTTTTTCACCCCTGTATGCCAAAGCCGTATTTCTGGCCTAAATGTGACACTCACTTATGCATGTTGTCACGGGGTTCCGAAGGTGCACTCGGTCCCCCATTGCCCGCAGAACTGTTGCTTAGCTTTTGGAATGAGGTTCTGTGTTTGACCTCATTCCCAGGGCGGCTTTACTAGCTGGGTGGCTCCCTGCTCCTAGTCTGCCTTGAGCGCCGAGCTGATCACTCGGTGACTGGTTGGTCTGTCGGTCATGTGACGCTGGCCACGTCACATGACCCTTACTCCCCACTATAAATACAGGCAGACTGCTGGCTACAGGTTGCCTGTTAATTTCTAGGTTCCTGGCTATTTGTTGGACTACTGAATATTTACCTGATCCTGTTCCCTGACGATCCTCTGCCTGCTCCTCCTGTACTGCGCATACATCCTGGTATTGTGACCTCGGCTCCCACCTGACTACTCTCTTAGGACTCCTCTTGTACTTCGCTACTCTCCTGGTATTTGACCCCGGCTTCTCCTGACCATTCTTTGCTTTATCCGTTGTACTGCGTAGCTCTCTTGGTTCTGACCCGGTCCGTTCATGTTCCGTATTTTGTCTTGTCTGTCTTCCCTGCACATATCCTAAGTTAGGGACTGCCATCCAGTTGTCCCCTGTCATCAGGACTCGTGAGGCAAGTAGGCAGGGCCAGGGGTGAGGGTGGAGCGCAGTGGTCACTACCCTTCCCCCTGTGTGTGTGTGGACGTGACCGTTACAGATTAACAGGCCCAATAACCACTGTATCATGAATCCTCTTACTACCCTGACTGACCATGTCTCTAACTTGACACAGAGGGTGCAGGAGCTAGGAGAGAAACTCCGTTCTTGTGAGTTAGGGCAAGGTTCTTCCACTCCTCTGTCCTCCAGTCCATATTTTGAACCCCAGATCAAGCTCCCAGAACCCTTTTCTGGAGATCGGAAGAGGTTTCTCTCCTTTAAGGAGAATTGCAAACTCTACTTCCGTTTGCGCCCCGTGTCCTCCGGTCCCAAGAGCCAACGCGTGGGGATTATCATTTCTCTACTACAGGGTGATCCCCAGGACTGGGCATTTTCGTTACCTCCTGGGGCCAGTTGTCTAACTTCTGTGGAGGGGTTTTTTCAGGCCCTGGGTACCCTCTATGACGAACCAGACAGGGCCCTGGTAGCCGAGACAGCTCTTAGGGCACTGGTTCAGGGCCATCTCCCTGCGGAGGAGTATTGCACCCAATTCAGACGGTGGTGTGTCCCCTCAGGATGGAATGAACCAGCCCTGAAGAGTCAGTTTAGGTCTGGTCTATCTGATAATTTAAAAGATCTATTGGTCAATTACCAAATTCCTGAGACCTTAGAGGAGATGATGACCCTAGTTGTCTGACTTGACAGACGAGTTAGAGAGAGACAACAAGAACGACAGTTCTGTTCTCAGATAATGGTCCAGCCAGAGGCCTTTTCCAGGGACAACACTGAGGTCTCCACCGAGGAACCCATGCAGGTTGGCATGACCCGGGGTAATCTTCGTCGCAGACGCGGAGAGTGCTTCTACTGTGGAGATCCTGGCCATTGGATCAACAAGTGTCCTAAGAGGGACCTCTCTGACAAGTCTTGTAAGGCAAGACAACCTAAAGACCAGGTACACCCTGATTTTTCTAAAGGTAAGCTTTTGGTACCCATAACAATTTCTCTGGGGGTTAATAAGTGGCCGGGTAAGGCCTTAATTGACTCCGGTTCAGCGGCCAGCTTTATTGACTTTGAGTTTGCTTGTAAATTGGGTATTCCAATGTTTGCTTTACCTACACCTATCCATGTCATGGCTATTGATGCTACTCCCCTGATTGGTGGTACGGTGAGGTCATGTACCTCTGAAATTTCTCTGTCCGTGGGTGTGTGCCACTCTGAGAGATGTTCTCTTCTAGTCCTGGAGAACCTACCGGTTGAGGTGGTACTAGGGTTGCCTTGGCTCCGTTTACATAACCCCACAATTGATTGGTCCAAAGGAGAGTTGGTGAAATGGGGACCTAAGTGTGACTCATGCTTGTCCGTGGTCCAGGCTGGGGTTTCAGTAAGGTCTAATACATTACCCTCTGTTATTAAGGAATATTCTGATGTGTTCTCGTCCCTTACTCCAGAGGTTCTACCCCCCCATAGACCTTATGATTGCGCCATAGAGCTAATTGAGGGTGCCGAATTTCCTAAAGGTCGAATTTATAATCTTTCAGGGCCCGAACGCAAGGCTATGGAAGATTATATTAAGGAGAGCCTTGCTAAAGGGCATATTAGACCTTCAGTCTCTCCTATGGGAGAAGGGTTTTTCTTTGTTAAAAAGAAGGATGGTGGTCTTAGGCCTTGTATTGATTACCGGAGATTAAATAAAATCACTGTCCAAAATAGATACTCTCTCCCATTGATTCCGGATTTATTTAACCGGGTTTTGGGGGCAACCTGGTTTTCCAAGATTGACCTGAAAGGGGCATGCAATCTAATCCGAATCAAGGAGGGAGACGAATGGAAGACAGCGTTCAATACTCCGATAGGACACTTTGAATAGCAGGTGATGCCTTTTGGACTCAGCAATGCCCCAGCTGTGTTCCAAAACTTAATGAACAATATTCTTAGGGAGTTCTTAGTTAAATTTATTATTGTCTATCTTGACGACATTTTGATATTCTCTCCTGATTTCGAATCTCATGTGTCCCATGTCAAACAAGTATTAGAGGTGTTGAGGGAGAACTAGCTATCATACAATCTAATCCGAATCAAGGAGGGAGACGAATGGAAGACAGCGTTCAATACTCCGATAGGACACTTTGAATATCAGGTGATGCCTTTTGGACTCAGCAATGCCCCAGCTGTGTTCCAAAACTTAACGAACGATATTCTTAGGGAGTTCTTAGGTTAATTTATTATTGTCTATCTTGACGACATTTTGATATTCTCTCCTGATTTCGAATCTCATGTGTCCCATGTCAAACTAGTATTAGAGGTGTTGAGGGAGAACCAGCTATCCGCTAAGGAAGAGAAATGTGTCTTTGGTGTACAGGAGATACTGTTTCTAGGGCATGTTTTGACTCCTCACGCTTTTAAGATGGATCCTGGTAAGGTTTTAGCAATTAAGGAATGGGTAAGGCCTTCATCCTTAAAGGCTTTACAACGGTTTTTGGGTTTCGCTAATTACTACCGTAAATTTATCATGAATTTTTCTGTAATTGCTAAGCCATTGACCGACCTTACTAAGAAAGGGGCGGATTTGGAGAATTGGTCTACCAAGGCCATTTCTTCATTTGAAACATTAAAAAAGGCATTTAGTAGCGCTCCCATTCTGATCCAGCCTGATCAGGAGAGACCCTTTATTGTGGAGGTGGATGCGTCCGAGGATGGCGCAGGAGCAGTCCTTTCACAAGGTCCTGCTAGCCTCACTAACCTGAGACCGTGTGCCTTCTTCTCTAGGAAATTCTCTCCCACGGAGAGAAACTACGACATAGGGAATAGGGAGCTGTTGGCCATTAAATGGGCATTTGAGGAGTGGAGAAACTTTTTGGAGGGGGCAAGGCATCGGGTAACTGTTGTCACTGACCATAAAAACCTAATGTTTCTCGAGTCCGCTAAGAGGTTGAATCCCCGACAAGCCCGATGGGCTCTGTTTTTTACCCGTTTTGATTTCTCCATTACGTTCAGGCCGGGAAGTAAAAATGTGAAGGCAGACGCATTATCTCGGAGCTTCCATGCTTTTCAACCCACTGAGACGCCGCCTGAATCCATCCTACCAGCAAACATCTTCTTAGCGGCTCTAACCCAGGATATCTCCGCTCGCATTAAGGATGAACAACATCTGGAACCGGCATCCACCCCAACAGATAAGTTGTTTGTTCCCGTACAATTTTGTCTCCAGCTGTTGGGTGAGTGTCACGATTCTGCCTTTTGTGGACATCCGGGTATTGAGGGCACTAAGGATCTGGTTTCTAGATCTTATTGGTGGCCCACTCTGACCAGGGATGTCAAGTCCTACG
The DNA here is from genome assembly GCF_905171765.1 of Bufo bufo. Taxonomy (NCBI): domain Eukaryota; kingdom Metazoa; phylum Chordata; class Amphibia; order Anura; family Bufonidae; genus Bufo; species Bufo bufo. Next base: position 85,659,200 of record NC_053389.1, read on the forward strand.
TGTCAGCCTGTGAGGTTTGTGCCAGGTCTAAGACACCTAGGTCTCGCCCTGCTGGTAACCTACGACCCCTACCCATTCCCAGTAGACCCTGGTCCCATATCTCGATGGACTTTATAACTGACCTACCGCTGGCGGAGGGTAAGACTGTGGTTTGGGTAGTGGTCGATAGGTTTAGCAAGATGGTTCATTTCATTCCCCTGTCTAAACTTCCGAATGCTAAAACCCTGGCGTCTATTTTTGTGACAGAGATTGTTCGTTTACATGGCATCCCGGAAAATATTGTTTCGGACAGGGGTGTGCAGTTTGTGTCCAAATTCTGGAGGGACTTCTGTCAAAGATGTAAAATTTTGTTGTCTTTTTCCTCCGCCTACCATCCTGAGAGTAATGGGCAGACTTAACGCCTTAATCAGTCTGTGGAACAATTCCTGAGGTTGTATGTTGCTGATGACCAGCAATTATGGGTCAAATTCCTTCCGTTGGCTGAATTTGCTCTGAATAACCGTGTCAATTCTTCTGCTGGGGTCTCCCCTTTCTTTTGTAACCATGGTTTTCATCCCCATTTTCATTCTGGGTCGTCCGTCTCCTCCTCTAACCCTGAAGCTGATAAACTCTCCTCCGAACTGTGCACAGTTTGGGCCCGGGTTCAATCGAACCTAGAAAAGGCTCAAAATTCTCAAAAACTCAAGGCCGATAGGAGACGTTCAAGGGGGGTGAACTTTCAGGTTGGGGATAAAGTATGGTTGTCCTCCAAGAATCTATCTCTCAAGGTAGCTTCAAGAAAATTTGCTCCTCGTTTTATTGGACCATATAAGATCACGGAGGTGATTAACCCGGTATCATTTAGGTTGGAGCTGCCCGAGTCATTCCACATTCATAATGTGTTCCATAAATCTCTACTTAAAAAATATTTTGAACCGGTAGTACCATCGAAAGCCTCCCCTCTGCCGGTTCTTGTTAATGATGCGGTCGAGTATGTCGTGTCTAAAATAGTGGATGTCAGGAAGGTGCGTAACTCCTTGCAGTATCTGATTCACTGGAAGGGGTATGGACCTGAAGAGAGATCTTGGGTACCTGCCAGGGAGGTTCATGCTCCTAGACTGGTTCGTAAATTTCATTTAGAACACCCTGAAAAGCCATCGCCTGAAGTCTTGGGTCTGGTGGCCCCTCGTAAAAGGGGGGGTACTGTCACGGGGTTCCGAAGGTGCACTCGGTCCCCCATTGCCCGCAGAACTGTTGCTTAGCTTTTGGAATGAGGTTCTGTGTTTGACCTCATTCCCAGGGCGGCTTTACTAGCTGGGTGGCTCCCTGCTCCTAGTCTGCCTTGAGCGCCGAGCTGATCACTCGGTGCTCGACTGGTTGGTCTGTCGGTCATGTGACGCTGGCCACGTCACATGACCCTCACTCCCCACTATAAATACAGGCAGCCTGCTGGCTACAGGTTGCCTGTTAATTTCTAGGTTCCTGGCTATTTGTTGGACTACTGAATATTTACCTGATCCTGTTCCCTGACGATCCTCTGCCTGCTCCTCCTGTACTGCGCATACATCCTGGTATTGTGACCTCGGCTCCCACCTGACTACTCTCTTAGGACTCCTCTTGTACTTCGCTACTCTCCTGGTATTTGACCCCGGCTTCTCCTGACCATTCTTTGCTTTATCCGTTGTACTGCGTAGCTCTCTTGGTTCTGACCCGGTCCGTTCATGTGCCGTATTTTGTCTTGTCTGTCTTCCCTGCACATATCCTAAGTTAGGGACTGCCGTCCAGTTGTCCCCTGTCATCAGGACTCGTGAGGCAAGTAGGCAGGGCCAGGGGTGAGGGTGGAGCGCAGTGGTCACTACCCTTCCCCCTGTGTGTGTGTGGACGTGACCGTTACAGATTAACAGGCCCAATAACCACTGTATCATGAATCCTCTTACTACCCTGACTGACCATGTCTCTAACTTGACACAGAGGGTGCAGGAGCTAGGAGAGAAACTCCGTTCTTGTGAGTTAGGGCAAGGTTCTTCCACTCCTCTGTCCTCCAGTCCATATTTTGAACCCCAGATCAAGCTCCCAGAACCCTTTTCTGGAGATCGGAAGAGGTTTCTCTCCTTTAAGGAGAATTGCAAACTCTACTTCCGTTTGCGCCCCGTGTCCTCCGGTCCCGAGAGCCAACGCGTGGGGATTATCATTTCTCTACTACAGGGTGATCCCCAGGACTGGGCATTTTAGTTACCTCCTGGGGCCAGTTGTCTAACTTCTGTGGAGGGGTTTTTTCAGGCCCTGGGTACCCTCTATGACGAACCAGACAGGGCCCTGGTAGCCGAGACAGCTCTTAGGGCACTGGTTCAGGGCCATCTCCCTGCGGAGGAGTATTGCACCCAATTCAGACGGTGGTGTGTCCCCTCAGGATGGAATGAACCAACCCTGAAGAGTCAGTTTAGGTCTGGTCTATCTGATAATTTAAAAGATCTATTGGTCAATTACCAAATTCCTGAGACCTTAGAGGAGATGATGACCCTAGTTGTCCGACTTGACAGACGAGTTAGAGAGAGACGACAAGAACGACAGTTCTGTTCTCAGATAATGGTCCAGCCAGAGGCCTTTTCCAGGGACAACACTGAGGTCTCCACCGAGGAACCCATGCAGGTTGGCATGACCCGGGGTAATCTTCGTCGCAGACGCGGAGAGTGCTTCTACTGTGGAGATCCTGGCCATTGGATCAACAAGTGTCCTAAGAGGGACCTCTCTGACAAGTCTTCTAAGGTAAGACAACCTAAAGACCAGGTACACCCTGATTTTTCTAAAGGTAAGCTTTTGGTACCCATAACAATTTCTCTGGGGGTTAATAAGTGGCCGGGTAAGGCCTTAATTGACTCCGGTTCAGCGGCCAGCTTTATTGACTTTGAGTTTGCTTGTAAATTGGGTATTCCAATGTTTGCTTTACCTACACCTATTCATGTCATGGCTATTGATGCTACTCCCCTGATTGGTGGTACGGTGAGGTCATGTACCTCTGAAATTTCTCTGTCCGTGGGTGTGTGCCACTCTGAGAGATGTTCTCTTCTAGTCCTGGAGAACCTACCGGTTGAGGTGGTACTAGGGTTGCCTTGGCTCCATTTACATAACCCCACAATTGATTTGTCCAAAGGAGAGTTGGTGAAATGGGGACCTAAGTGTGACTCATGCTTGTCCGTGGTCCAGGCTGGGGTTTCAGTAAGGTCTAATACATTACCCTCTGTTATTAAGGAATATTCTGATGTGTTCTCGTCCCTTACTCCAGAGGTTCTACCCCCCCATAGACCTTATGATTGCGCCATAGAGCTAATTGAGGGTGCCGAATTTCCTAAAGGTCGAATTTATAATCTTTCAGGGCCCGAACGCAAGGCTATGGAAGATTATATTAAGGAGAGCCTTGCTAAAGGGCATATTAGACCTTCAGTCTCTCCTATGGGAGAAGGGTTTTTCTTTGTTAAAAAGAAGGATGGTGGTCTTAGGCCTTGTATTGATTACCGGAGATTAAATAAAATCACTGTCCAAAATAGATACTCTCTCCCATTGATTCCGGATTTATTTAACCAGGTTTTGGGGGCAACCTGGTTTTCCAAGATTGACCTGAAAGGGGCATGCAATCTAATCCGAATCAAGGAGGGAGACGAATGGAAGACAGCGTTCAATACTCCGATAGGACACTTTGAATAGCAGGTGATGCCTTTTGGACTCAGCAATGCCCCAGCTGTGTTCCAAAACTTAATGAACAATATTCTTAGGGAGTTCTTAGGTAAATTTATTATTGTCTATCTTGACGACATTTTGATATTCTCTCCTGATTTCGAATCTCATGTGTCCCATGTCAAACAAGTATTAGAGGTGTTGAGGGAGAACTAGCTATTATACAATCTAATCCGAATCAAGGAGGGAGACGAATGGAAGACAGCGTTCAATACTCCGATAGGACACTTTGAATATCAGGTGATGCCTTTTGGACTCAGCAATGCCCCAGCTGTGTTCCAAAACTTAACGAACGATATTCTTAGGGAGTTCTTAGGTTAATTTATTATTGTCTATCTTGACGACATTTTGATATTCTCTCCTGATTTCGAATCTCATGTGTCCCATGTCAAACTAGTATTAGAGGTGTTGAGGGAGAACCAGCTATCCGCTAAGGAAGAGAAATGTGTCTTTGGTGTACAGGAGATACTGTTTCTAGGGCATGTTTTGACTCCTCACGCCTTTAAGATGGATCCTGGTAAGGTTTTAGCAATTAAGGAATGGGTAAGGCCTTCATCCTTAAAGGCTTTACAACGGTTTTTGGGTTTCGCTAATTACTACCGTAAATTTATCATGAATTTTTCTGTAATTGCTAAGCCATTGACCGACCTTACTAAGAAAGGGGCGGATTTGGAGAATTGGTCTACCAAGGCCATTTCTTCATTTGAAACATTAAAAAAGGCATTTAGTAGCGCTCCCATTCTGATCCAGCCTGATCAGGAGAGACCCTTTATTGTGGAGGTGGATGCGTCCGAGGATGGCGCAGGAGCAGTCCTTTCACAAGGTCCTGCTAGCCTCACTAACCTGAGACCGTGCGCCTTCTTCTCTAGGAAATTCTCTCCCACGGAGAGAAACTACGACATAGGGAATAGGGAGCTGTTGGCCATTAAATGGGCTTTTGAGGAGTGGAGAAATTTTTTGGAGGGGGCAAGGCATCGGGTAACTGTTGTCACTGACCATAAAAACCTAATGTTTCTCGAGTCCGCTAAGAGGTTGAATCCCCGACAAGCCCGATGGGCTCTGTTTTTTACCCGTTTTGATTTCTCCATTACGTTCAGGCCGGGAAGTAAAAATGTGAAGGCAGACGCATTATCTCGGAGCTTCCATGCTTTTCAACCCACTGAGACGCCGCCTGAATCCATCCTACCAGCAAACATCTTCTTAGCGGCTCTAACCCAGGATATCTCGGCTCGCATTAAGGCTGAACAACATCTGGCAACGGCATCCACCCCAACAGATAAGTTGTTTGTTCCCGTACAATTTCGTCTCCAGCTGTTGGGTGAGTGTCACGATTCTGCCTTTTGTGGACATCCGGGTATTGAGGGCACTAAGGATCTGGTTTCTAGATCTTATTGGTGGCCCACTCTGACCAGGGATGTCAAGTCCTACGTGTCAGCCTGTGAGGTTTGTGCCAGGTCTAAGACACCTAGGTCTCGCCCTGCTGGTAACCTACGACCCCTACCCATTCCCAGTAGACCCTGGTCCCATATCTCGATGGACTTTATAACTGACCTACCGCTGGCGGAGGGTAAGACTGTGGTTTGGGTAGTGGTCGATAGGTTTAGCAAGATGGTTCATTTCATTCCCCTGTCTAAACTTCCGAATGCTAAAACCCTGGCGTCTATTTTTGTGACAGAGATTGTTCGTTTACATGGCATCCCGGAAAATATTGTTTCGGACAGGGGTGTGCAGTTTGTGTCCAAATTCTGGAGGGACTTCTGTCAAAGATGTAAAATTTTGTTGTCTTTTTCCTCCGCCTACCATCCTGAGAGTAATGGGCAGACTGAACGCCTTAATCAGTCTGTGGAACAATTCCTGAGGTTGTATGTTGCTGATGACCAGCAATTATGGGTCAAATTCCTTCCGTTGGCTGAATTTGCTCTGAATAACCGTGTCAATTCTTCTGCTGGGGTCTCCCCTTTCTTTTGTAACCATGGTTTTCATCCCCATTTTCATTCTGGGTCGTCCGTCTCCTCCTCTAACCCTGAAGCTGATAAACTCTCCTCCGAACTGTGCACAGTTTGGGCCCGGGTTCAATCGAACCTAGAAAAGGCTCAAAAGTCTCAAAAACTCAAGGCCGATAGGAGACGTTCAAGGGGGGTGAACTTTCAGGTTGGGGATAAAGTATGGTTGTCCTCCAAGAATCTATCTCTCAAGGTAGCTTCAAGAAAATTTGCTCCTCGTTTTATTGGACCATATAAGATCACGGAGGTGATTAACCCGGTATCATTTAGGTTGGAGCTGCCCGAGTCATTCCACATTCATAATGTGTTCCATAAATCTCTACTTAAAAAATATTTTGAACCGGTAGTACCATCGAAAGCCTCCCCTCTGCCGGTTCTTGTTAATGATGCGGTCGAGTATGTCGTGTCTAAAATAGTGGATGTCAGGAAGGTGCGTAACTCCTTGCAGTATCTGATTCACTGGAAGGGGTATGGACCTGAAGAGAGATCTTGGGTACCTGCCAGGGAGGTTCATGCTCCTAGACTGGTTCGTAAATTTCATTTAGAACACCCTGAAAAGCCATCGCCTGAAGTCTTGGGTCTGGTGGCCCCTCGTAAAATGGGGGGTACTGTCACGGGGTTCCGAAGGTGCACTCGGTCCCCCATTGCCCGCAGAACTGTTGCTTAGCTTTTGGAATGAGGTTCTGTGTTTGACCTCATTCCCAGGGCAGCTTTACTAGCTGGGTGGCTCCCTGCTCCTAGTCTGCCTTGAGCGCCGAGCTGATTACTCGGTGCTCGACTGGTTGGTCTATATTAGAGGGTTTTTTCACCCCAGTAACCAAAAAGGCGTATTTCTGGCCAAATTTTGACAGTCACTTATGCACGTGTAATCCTAGATGTGCAATATATTAGAGGCTTTTTTCACCACAGTATGCCAAAGCTGGCCACGTCACATGACCCTTACTCCCCACTATAAATACAGGCAGCCTGCTGGCTACAGGTTGCCTGTTAATTTCTAGGTTCCTGGCTATTTGTTGGACTACTGAATATTTACCTGATCCTGTTCCCTGACGATCCTCTGCCTGCTCCTCCTGTACTGCGCATACATCCTGGTATTGTGACCTCGGCTCCCACCTGACTACTCTCTTAGGACTCCTCTTGTACTTCGCTACTCTCCTGGTATTTGACCCCGGCTTCTCCTGACCATTCTTTGCTTTATCCGTTGTACTGCGTAGCTCTCTTTGTTCTTACCCGGTCCGTTCATGTTCCGTATTTTGTCTTGTCTGTCTTCCCTGCACACATCCTAAGTTAGGGACTGCCGTCCAGTTGTCCCCTGTCATCAGGACTCGTGAGGCAAGTAGGCAGGGCCAGGGGTGAGGGTGGAGCGCAGTGGTCACTACCCTTCCCCCTGTGTGTGTGTGGACGTGACCGTTACACATGTCTTATCCTAGATGTGCAGTATATTAGAGGGGTTTTTCACCCCAGTAACCAAAAAGGCGTATTTCTGGCCGAATTTTGACAGTCACTTATGCACGTGTAATCCTAGATGTGCAATATATTAGAGGCTTTTTTCACCACAGTATGACAAAGCCGTATTTCTGGCCTAAATGTGACAATCACTTATGCACGTGTAATCCCAGATGTGCAGTATATAAGAGGCTTTTTTTCACCCCAGTATGCCAAAGCCGTATTTCTGGCCTAAATGTGACAATCACTTATGCTTGTCTAATCCTAGATGTGCAGTATATTAGAGGATTTTTTCACCCCAGTAACCAAAAAGCCGTATTTCTGGCCTAATTGTGACAATCACTTATGCACGTGTAATCCCAGATGTGCAGTATATCAGAGGCTTTTTTCACCACAGTATGCCAAAGCCGTATTTCTGGCCTAAATGTGAAAATCACTTTTGCACGTGTAATCCCAGATGTGCACTATATTTAACAGATGTATTTTTTTAACCCCAGTAAGCAAAAAGCTGTATTTCTGGACTTGCAGACATGCAGATAGCCTGTGCTGGTGCACTATCGTTGCATAAAATGGCTGCAGATTATGTATTGATATTGACTAACTGAAGAAAAAAAAGTTTGTTTTCAGTAGTAGTTGGCTCAGGGCAGGCTTAAAAAAATTGTGCACTTCACCCACAAAACACATTTGCTGTAGATCGCTGAAAAAGCAGCATAAAAATCGCCGAACACCGAACTCGAACCTGATCTTTTACGTAAATGTTCGGGTTCGGGTCCGGGTGCTGAAAACCCTAAAGTTCGGTACGAACCCGAACTTTACAGTTCGGGTTCGCTCAACTCTAATCTCCACACATAACCTCCGATCCTCACATGACCTCCTTCTTATCACCTCTTCACATAATTGCTTCCAAGACTTCTCCTGTGCATCTCATCTACTCTGACTCTCTATCCCAACATAACAGACTCTCACCTAATAGTGGAAACTTTCAAAAGAAACCTGAAAACCAGCCTCTTCAGATAAGTCTACAACCTACATTGACCCTGCTGCTTCTATAATAAAATGGATCTCAGACGGAAATTTCTCAAATGGATGCCAAATGTGCACAGGATCCACTTTTTTTATTTTTTTACAGGATCAGTTTTTTTCTTTATTTTTCTGTTCTTCTGATGGATCAGAAGAACGGAAAAATAACAGTGATCTGATCTCCCCCTAAGTGATATATACAGTTGCAAGAAAAAGTATGTGAACCATTTGGAATTATATGGATTTCTGCACAAATTGGTCTTAAAATGTGATCTGATCTTCATCTAAGTCACAACAATAGACGATAACAGTCTGCTTAAACTAATAACACACAAATAATTTAATGTTGCCATGTTTTTATTGAACACACCATGTAAACATTCACAATGCAGGTGGAAAAAGTATGTGAACCCCTAGACTAATGACATCTCCAATAGTGATGAGCGGCAGGTGCCATATTCGATTTCGACGAAATTCGCGAATATTCAATAGAATATTCGTTTTATATTCGTCGAAATCGAATATTTGTCATTATTCTTGTTATCGCGATTAATATGCGATTTAAATAATCGTGTATTGCGATTTTAACTTAAAGGCTACTTTCCTATTGAAATAGCAATGCGATTAATTCAAGTTATAATAATCGAATTTCGATTTTAACTTAGCACTGCTATATTCCATATTCGTTAATTCTATCTTAATATGGAATATAGCAGTGCTAAGTTAAAATCGAAATTCGATTATTATAACTTGAATTTTTTTTTATTTTTTATTGTTATATTTTTTTCTTTCCCACTTCCCTAAAGTTGTTCTTACCTGTCCTTTGGATTCCTGGCTTCCTGGCTGCTCCAGTCAGTCCCCGTTGCCGCTTCTGCCGACTTCCGTGCTCATGGAGCGTCCCAATCACCATGGGAACGTCTCCATATACTAGAATGTACTGTCGGATTTGAGAATTACGTGAAAAATCGCAATTCGATTATTTCAAGTTATAATAATCGAATTTCGATTTTAACTTAGCACTGCTATATTTAATTCTAGCCTAATATGGAATATAGCAGTGCTAAGTTAAAATCGAAATTCGATTATTATAACTTGAATTAATCGAATTGCGATTTCAACTTGGACCTGGTTTACTATGGTTGGCTTGGTAGAATTAGCGAATATGACGAATGTATTCGTCATATTCCACAAAACGAATATAACGAATGTATTCGTCATATTCCACAAAACGAAGATAACAAAGTATTCTGCATCTTCGTTTTAGCTACATATTCATCAACTTCGCTAATTCTAGCAATCATATAGGAAAGTTTACTATAGAGACAGCTAAGTTTAATTCGCTATGCGATTATATTACTTTGCTTTTTTTTTATAAATAGAATAATTATAATAATTATCAGGTATTATAATTATTCTATTTATTTATTTTTAAAAAGCAGTCATATAATCGCATAGCGAATTAAACTTAGCTGTCTCTATAGTAAACTTTCCTATATGATTGCTAGAATTAGCGAAGTTGATGAATAGGTAGCTAAAACGAAGATGCAGAATACTTCGTTATCTTCGTTTTGTGGAATATGACGAATACATTCGTTATATTCGTTTTGTGGAATATGACGAATACATTCGTCATATTCGCTAATTCTACCAAGCCAACCATAGTAAACCAGGTCCAAGTTGAAATCGCAATTCGATTAATTCAAGTTATAATAATCGAATTTCGATTTTAACTTAGCACTGCTATATTCCATATTAGGCTAGAATTAAATATAGCAGTGCTAAGTTAAAATCGAAATTTCGATTATTATAACTTGAAATAATCGAATTGCGATTTTTTCACGTAATTCTCAAATCCGACAGTACATTCTAGTACTTTGGAGACTGTTCCCATGGTGATGGGGACGCGCCATGAGCACTGAAGTCGGCAGAAGCGCAAACGGGCACTGACTGGAGCAGCCAGAAGCCAGGAATCCAAAGGACAGGTAAGAACAAACTTTAGGGAAGTGGGAAAGAAAAAATATAACAATAAAAAAATAAAATAAAAATTCAAGCTATAATAATCGAATTTCGATTTTAACTTAGCACTGCTATATTCCATATTAGGCTAGAATTAACGAATATGGAATATAGCAGTGCTAAGTTAAAATCGAAATTCGATTATTATAACTTGAAATAATCGAATTGCGATTTTTCACGTAATTCTCAAATCCGACAGTACATTCTAGTATATGGAGACGTTCCCATGGTGATGGGGACGCTCCATGAGCACGGAAGTCGGCAGAAGCGGCAACGGGCACTGACTGGAGCAGCCAGGAAGCCAGGAATCCAAAGGACAGGTAAGAACAACTTTAGGGAAGTGGGAAAGAAAAAAATATAACAATAAAAAAAATAAAAAAATAAAAACGAATATTCGAAATATCGAATTTATATCACTATATTCGAAATATTCGCGAATTAGCGAAGTGCCGATATTCGTGAAAAAAATTCGATATTCGAATATTCGCGCTCAACACTAATCTCCAAGAGCTAATTGGAGTGAGGTGGTCAGTCAACTGGAGTCCAATCAATGAGATGAGATTGGAGTTGTTGGTTACAGTGCCCTGCCCTATAAAAAAACACACACCAGTTCTGGTTTGCTTTTCACAAGAAGCGTTTGCCTGATGTGAATGATGCCTCTCACAAAAGAGCTCTCAGAAGACCTACGATAAGAATTGTTGACTTGCCATAAAGCTGGAAAGGGTTATAAAAGTATCTCCAAAGCATTGCTGTTCATCAGTCCAGGGTAAGACAAATTGTCCTATAAATGGAGAAAGTTCAGCACTGCTGCTACTCTCCCTAGGAGTGGCCCGTCTGTAAAGATGAACTGCAAGAGCACAGCAGCAGACTGCTCAATGAGGTGAAGAAGAATCCTATAGTGTTAGCTAAAGACTTACAAAAGTCTCTGGCATGTGCTAACATTTCTGTTAGCGAATCTAAGATACGTAAAACACTAGACAAGAATAGATTTCATGGAGGGATACCACAGAGGAAGCCACTGCTGCCAAAAAAAAGACATTGCTGCACGTTTACAGTTGCACAAGAGCACCTGGATGTTCCACAGCAGTACTGGCAAAATATTCTGTGGACAGATGAAACAAAAGTTGAGTTGTTTGGAAGAAACACACAACACTTTGGTGTTGGGAAAAAGAGGCACAGCACACCAACATCAAAACCTCATCCCAACTGTTGAAGTCTGGTGGTGGGGGCATCATGGTTTGGGGCTGCTTGGCTGCTACAGGGCCTGGACAGGATTGCTATCATCGAAAGGAAAAAATTATTTCCCAAGATTATCAAGACATTTTGCAGGAGAACTAAGGCCAACTGTCCACCAGCTGAAGCTCAACAGAAGATGGGATGTTGCAACAGGACAACGACCCAAAGCATAGAAGTAAATCAACAACAGAATGGCTTAAACAGAAGCAAAATACGCTTCTGGAGTGGCCCAGTCAGAGTCCTGACCTCAACCCGATTGAGATGCTGTGGCATGACCTCAAGAAAGCGATTCACAGACCAGACATCCCAAGAATATTGCTGAACTGAAACACTTCTGTAGAAGAGGAAGGGTCAAGAATTACTCCTGCAACTACAGAAAACGTTTGGTTTGAAGTTATTGCTTGCCAAAGGAGGTTCAACCATTATTAAGTCCAAGGGTTCACATACTTTTTCCATCTGCACTGTGAATGTTTACTTGGTGTGTTCAATAAAAACATGGGTAACATTTATTTTTTCTGTGTTATTAGTTTAAGCAGACTGTGATTGTCTATTGTTGTGACGTAGATGAAGATCAGATCACATTTATACCAATTGTGCAGAAGATCCATATCATTTCAAAGGGTCCACATACTTTGTCCTGCAACTGTACTTAAGATAGGGCATGCACAGAGTTAATGATTATATCTGCTTGGTTTATGCTACTTATGCTATTTAATGCCTTATTCTACTCTCTAGATAATTTTGGGTTTTTCTTAATATTACATTACTTTTTCTTAAGTGTTTTTAAGGTCACATCTCCTATTACATATGTAGACCTACCATGTTTGCTATCACAAATGATTTTAAATCACTAATCTTGAATAAAATTAATTTTTCTGGGCTTAACATTCCTAAATGTAAAATGGTAAATTAACATTTTATTGAAGCAGAACCATTTTCATGTGTTTATTTGAGAATATTTCATGATAATTTGTAAAGTAATAAAGGAAAGAAGAAAAATAATAAAAGTGAAGGTTTATTCAAATTTCTTATGAACTTATTACAGAAAATTAAAAATGTGTCATATGGAAGGATAGTTTGTGTCATAATATTACAAGAAAGTTTAGACTGGCATATCCTTATTCATAATCATAGTCATGGGTGCACATCCATAAGGCAAACATAATAAATAAATAAATAATAATGGCTGCACACACATATAAGCAGTTTGCCTTATGGATGTGCACCCATGACTATGATTATGAATAAGAATATGCCAGTCTAAACTTTCTTGTAATATTTATCTGAGGGTGGCGCCTCTTTTAGACTGAGCATACACCCATCTGCCTGGACCTTCTGAGCAAAGTACAAATTAAGCTGGTTCCTTCACTGCCCTGATAATGTGGACTTGGATAAGTCCAAGAGAGGCGGTATATTAGTGATAGGGACCCGTCCGCGGAAGCCACCTTGACGCATGGTGGATGGGCCCGACACAAGTTTAATCAAAATGTGCGCTAAGAGCTTCCATTGATTCCAATAGTAGGTATAGTATCACTTGAATTTAGAATGATACCCATTTCTCAGCTTTACTGCTTATATGTGTGTGCAGCCATTATTATTTTTTTATTTATTGTGTCATAATATAACATTTTTTTATTTTATTTATTATTTTCCCTCATCATAAATCAAATCACTTTTTCAGTACTTAGATGAACACAGTAAAAATAGCTGTATCATTCCAGGAGTAAATAAGTTTCTAGTGTGCTAGAACTATGACAATATAATTATAATAATGCCAAAATAAAGCAAATGGTCACACACAGGACACATCCATTTTTATTATAGTATATTTTGTGACTGAGTATTGTAAAAAGTAAGATTTTTTTTTCAAATCTGGTCCTCCCTTGACATACATCCGGGAAATGTGTTATAGCCGTGGGTGTGGAAGCGTGTCAACCATCCTTTGTGACTGAGCTTGAGGATTTTGCAGAAGAATGGGCAAAACTTTCAGCCTCTAGATGTGAAAACCTGGAAGAGACATACCCCAAAAGGCTTAAGCTGTAATGAGAGCAAAAGGTGATCCTACAAAGTACTGAAGCAGGACAACTGAATGCAAATGCATGCAACACATTCCAGATGTTTATTTATTACAAAATTCTTCAGTAGAAAACTCATGTATCATTTTCTTTTCACTCCATACATAATTGCTACTTTGTGTTGGTATATTACTAGTGATGATCAGCCAATAAACGTGCTAGGTAAGTTACTGCCCTTACTGTATGTCAGTAGCATGTTGGCTACTGGCATTACAGTGATGGGCTTGCTGGAACGCGTCATCAGTGTTATATAGCACCTGATGAAGCATGTTCGGCTCATTCATAGTCAGGGAGAGCTGAGCATAGGAAGGGACCGAGAGTGTAGGGAGTGTAATTGAATATTTTATTTTTACAAAAACGTTTCAGAGACCCAAAGTCATTTTAAGGACTATAGTGTGTGACAGCAGCATATATGTTTGTAGCGCAACCTGCGCTAAATTGCTCAGTGTTAGAGAGAGCTGTGTATAGGAAGGTACAGACAGTGTAGGAGTGTAATAGGGAAGATTTTTATACAAAATTCTTTTCAGAGACCCAAAGTCCTTTTAAGGACTATTGTGTGTGACAGCAGCAATATATATTTTAGCGCATCCTGCGCTGAATACCGTGTAATAGGCCGCTGCGGACAGGTTAAATTATCCACACCACATCTCCTGTTTAAAGTGTGTGCATCCCTAAAATATCAGTGACATTCAGTGTACTTTTTCCGTAGACGGTGTCCGCTGCAGACAGTTAAATTATCCGCGCAACATCTCCTGTTAAAAGAGTGCACATCCCTAAAATATCAGTGACATCCAGTGTACCTTTTTCTGTAGACACAGTGACATTACCTGTGGTACCTGTACTGTATAACGTTTCCTAATCACAAATGCCTTTGTAAATTTTTTTGCGCATACACTTCCAAATCCTAAGCTACGGTATGTGTGACATACTTTCAAGCATATATCACATTTAAAATGAAGAAGGCGAGCAGTAAGGGACGGAAAAGTGGGCGTGATGCTAGAGCACAAGAAAAACCAATCATCCACGATACCTAGCTTCATGTCCCAGTTGCAGGGCGGCGCAGGAACACCACTTCTAAGTCAGACTAGTGCGACCAGGTGGTCGTTGGGGATTGCAGCAGATATTGCTTACAGTCGGTTAAGCACCACCCTGTCTCAGCAAGTCCAGTCTCAGTAGCAGGAGTCTGGTCAATACAGTCCTCACCCTGATCCTCCTTCCTCCCAGCATGTACAGTCTGGCCAAAAAGGTGAACCCACACTCGGATATTCCGAGGACCTCTTTTCATCACCATTACTTGATTTGGCTCTCTCCCCTCTCGCCAAGCACACATGAAGAGGTACATGAGATCATGTGACCTGATTCCAGACCTTTTGAGCATCCACAGTCACAATATCATAATGCTGGGGAACGGCAATTAGTGTTTAATGAGGTGGATGATGATGAGACACAGTTGCCCATGAGTCAACCGCAATTACTGTGTCAAGAGGTTGATGAAGAGAATGAGACACAGTTGTCAATCACTGAGGTTGTGGTTAGGTAAACAAATCAGGAGGATGATCAGAGTGAGGAAGTGGAAGAGGAGGTGGTGGATGATGAGGTCACTGACCCAACTTGGGAAGGTGGAAAGCCGAGCGAGGAAAACAGTCAAGGCCAGATTAACGTAGGGGCGGATGGAGCTGCAGCTCCAGGCCCCTGCATGAAAATAGGCCCAGCCGCTCGCTAGGCAGCGGCAGCAGGGCACAGGGAGATGAGCACTTCCATCTCCGCCGTCCTAATGATAGTGATACAGATGACTGTGTTGCAGCGGGGCAGGGGAGGGAGAGGCGTGTTCCTTCCCTGTGTCTCTGATAGGCTGCCGGTACTAGGCTGACAGCCTATAAGAGGCCGGGGAAGGCGGCGCGATGATGTCATCGTGCGGCCTAACTCCGGGACAGCGCGGCACACAGGCCGGAAGAGGCCTGCATCGAATTGCTGAAATGGAGGTAAGTATAAGTGTTTTTTTTTTTTTTTACAGTACAGACCAAAAGTTTGGACACACCTTCTCATTCAAAGAGTTTTCTTTATTTTCATGACTACGAAGGCATCAAAACTATGAATTAACACATGTGGAATTATATACATAACAAACAAGTGTGAAACAACTGAAAATATGTCATATTCTAGGTTCTTCAAAGTAGCCACCTTTTGCTTTGATTACTGCTTTGCACACTCTTGGCATTCTCTTGATGAGCTTCAAGAGGTAGTCCCCTGAAATGGTCTTCCAACAGTCTTGAAGGAGTTCCCAGAGATGCTTAGCACTTGTTGGCCCTTTTGCCTTCACTCTGCGGTCCAGCTCACCCCAAACCATGTCGATTGGGTTCGGGTCCGGTGACTGTGGAGGCCAGGTCATCTGGCGCAGCACCCCATCAATCTCGTTCATGGTCAAATAGCCCTTACTTTCAAAGTTTTCCCAATTTTTCGGCTGACTGACTGACCTTCATTTCTTAAAGTAATGATGGCCACTCATTTTTCTTTACTATCAGTAGGACTATCAGCTGTGTATCCACCTGACTTCTCCTCAACGCAACTGATGATCCCAACCCCATTTATAAGGCAAGAAATCCCACTTATTAAACCTGACAGGGCACACCTATGAAGTGAAAACCATATCAGGGGACTACCTCTTGAAGCTCATCAAGAGAATGCCAAGAGTGTGCAAAGCAGTAATCAAAGCAATAGGTGGCTACTTTTGAAGAACCTAGAATATGACATATTTTCAGTTGTTTCACACTTGTTTGTTATGTATATATTCCACATGTGTTAATTCATAGTTTTGATGTCTCAGTGTGAATCTACAATTTTCATAGTCATGAAAATAAAGAAAACTCTTTGAATGAGAAGGTGTGTCCCAAACTTTTGGTCTGTACTGTATGTACAATTACAATACTTTTACTGGCACATGATGGGGGGGGCTCTGTTACTGGCACATGATGGGGGGGCTCTTGTTACTGGCACATGATGGGGGGCTCTTGTTACTGGCACTTGATGGGGGGGGCTCTTGTTACTGGCACATGATTGGGGGCTCTTGTTACTGGCACATGATGGGGGGGCTCTTGTTACTGGCACATGATGGGGGGGGCTCTTGTTACTGGCACATGATGGAGGGGCTCTGTTACTGGCACATGATGGGGGGCTCTTGCTACTGACCATGATGGGGGGCTATTGTTACTGGCACATGATGGGGGGTTCTTGTTACTGACACATGATGGGGGGCTATTGTTACTGGCACATGATGGGGGGTTCTTGTTACTGGCACATGATGGGGGGCTCTTGTTACTGGCACATGATTGGGAGGGGGCTAATGTTACTGGCACATGATGGGGGGCCTCTTGTTACTAGCACATGATGGGGGGCTCTTGTTACTGGCACATGATGGGGGGCCTCTTGTTACTGGCACTTGATGGGGGGGCTTTTGTTACTGGCACATGATGGGGGGCTCTTGTTATTGGCACAGGATGGGGGGCTCTTGTTACTGGCACATGATGGGGGCCTCTCGTTACTGGCACATGATGGGGGCTCTTGTTACTGGCACATGATGGAGGGGCTCTTGTTACTGGCACATGATGAGGGGCGCTCTGGTTACTGGCACATGATGGGGGGGCTCTTGTTACTGGCACATAATGGGGGGCTCTTGTTACTGGCACATGATGGGGGGCTCTTGTTACTGGCACATGATGGGGGGGCTCTTGTTACTGGCACATGATGGGGGGGGCTCTTGTGACTGGCATATGATGGGGGGCCTCTTGTTACAGGCACCTGATTGGGGGGCCTCTTGTTACTGGCACATGGTTTGGGGGGCTTTTTTTCCTGGCACATGATTAGGGGGAGTGCTCTTGTTCCTCGCACATGATTAAAGGGGGGTGCTCTTGTTCCTGACACATGATTGGGGCCCTGGGGGGGTGCTCTTGTTCCTGGCACAAGTTGGGGGGGGCTCTTGTTCCTTGCACACGATTAATACTGGGGGTGCTCTTGTTCCTGGCACATGATTGGGGGTGCTCTTGTTCCTGGCACATGATTGGGGGCCTGGGGGGTGCTCTTGTTCCTTGCACATGTTGGGGGGGCTCTTGTTCCTGGCACATGATTGGGGGGATGCTCTTGTTCCTGGCACATGATTGGGGGCCTGTGGGGTGCTCTTGTTCCTGGCACATGTTGGTGGGGCTCTTGTTCCTGGCACATGATTGGGGGGGGGGGTGCTCTTGTTCCTGCACATGATTGGGGCCTGTGGGGGTGCTTTTGTTACTGGCACATGATTGGGGGTGCTCTTGTACTGACAGATTATTGGGGGTTGCTCTTGTTGTTGGCACATGATTGGGGGGGCTTTTGTTACTGGCACATGATGGTGGGGCTCTTGTTACTGGCACATGATAGGGGGGCTCTTATTACTGCACATGAGGGGGGGCTCTTGTTAATGCACATGATGGGGGGGGGGCTCTTATTAACTGGCACACGATGGGGGGGCTCTTGTTTATTGGCACATAATGGAGGGCTCTTGTTACTGGCACAAGTGGTGCTCTTGTTACTGCACATGATGGGGGGGGGCTTTTGTTACTGGCACATGATGGGGGGGGCTCTTGTTCGCTGGCACATGATGGGGGGCTTTGTTACTGGCACATGATGGGGGGCTCTTGTTACTGGCACATGATGGGGGGGCTCTTGTTACTGCACATGATGGGGGCTCTTGTTACTGGTACATGATGGGGGCTCTTGTTACTGGCACATGATGGGGGGCTCTTGTTACTGGCTCATGATGGGGGGCTCTTGTTACTGGCACATGATGGGGGGGGGCTCTTGTGACTTGGCATATAATGGGGGGGCCTCTTGTTACAGGCACCTGATTGGGGGCCTCTTGTTACTGGCACATGGTTTGGGGGGCTTTTTTTTCCTGGCACAGATTAGGGGGAGTGCTTTTGTTCCTCGCACATGATTAGAGGGGGGGTGCTCTTGTTCCTGAAACATGATTGGGGCCCTGGGGGGGTGCTCTTGTTCCTGCACAGTTGGGGGGGGGGCTCTTGTTCCTTGCACACGATTATACTGGGGGTGCTCTTGTTCCTGGCACATGATTGGGGGTGCTCTTGTTCCTGGCACATGATTGGGGGCCTGTGGGGTGCTCTTGTCCCCTGGCACATGTTGGTGGGGCCTCTTGTTCCTGGCACATGTTGGGGGGTGCTCTTGTTCCTGGCACATGATTGGGGGACTATGGGGTTGCTTTTGTTACTGGCACATGATTGGGGGGTGCTCTTGTTAATGACAGATGATTGGGGGGGAGCTCTTGTTGTTGGCACATGATTAGAGGGGCTTTTGTTACTGGCACATGATGGGGGGGCTCTTGTTACTGGCACATGATAGGGGGGCTCTTATTACTGGCACATGATGGGGGGGCTCTTGTTAATGGCACATGATGGGGGGGCTCTTATTACTGGCACACGATGGGGGGCTCTTGTTATTGGCACATAATGGAGGGCTCTTGTTACTGGCACAAGTGGGGGCTCTTGTTACTGGCACATGATGGGGGGGCTTTTGTTACTGGCACATGATGGGGGGGCTCTTGTTACTGGCACATGATGGGGGGGGCTCTTGTTACTGGCACATGAGGGGGGGGCTCTTGTTACTGGCATATGATGGGGGGCCTCTTGTTACAGGCATCTGATTGGGGGGCCTCTTGTTACTGGCACATGATTTGGGGGGCTTTTTTCCTGGCACATGATTAGGGGAGTGCTCTTGTTCCTCGCACATGATTAGAGGGGGGGTGCTCTTGTTACTGGCACATGATTGGGGGGGCTCTTGTTACTGGCACCGGATGGGGGCGCTCTTGTTACTGGCACATGATGGGTGGCTCTTTTACTGGCATATGATGGGGGCCTCTTGGTACTGGCAAATAATTGGGGGCCTCTTGTTACTGGCACATGATTTGGGGGGCTTTTTTTCCTGGCACATGATTAGGGGGGGGGGGTGCTCTTGTTCCTGACACATGATGAGGAGCTCTTTATTCTGGCACATAATTGGGGTGCTCTTGTTCCTGGCACATGTTGGGGGGGCGGCTCTTGTTCCTGGCACATGACTGGGGTGCTCTTGTTCCTGGCACATGATTGGGGGGTTCTCTTGTTCCTGGCACATGATTGGGGGGTTCTCTTGTTCCTGGCACATGATTGGGGCCTGAGGGGGTGCTCTTGTTCCTGGCACATGTTGGGGGGCTCTTGTCTGGCACATGATTGGGGGGTGCTCTTTTTCCTGGCACATGATTGGAGGGGGGTGCTCTTGTTCCTGGCACATGATTTGGGGCCTGTGGGGTGCTCTTGTTCCTGGCACATGTTGGGGGGGGCTCTTGTTCCTGACACATGATTGGGGGGGGGTGCTCTTGTTCCTGGCACATGAATGGGGGCCTGTGGGTGTGCTCTTGTTACTGGCACATGATGGGGGGACTCTTGTTACTAGCACATGATTGGGTGGGTGCTATTGTTACTGGCACATGATTGGGGGGGTGCTCTTGTTACTGGCACATGATTGGGGGGCTCTTGTTACTGGCACATGATGGGGCGGCTCTTGTTACTGGCACATAATGGGGGGCTCTATTTACTAGCACATGATTGGGGGGGCTCTTTTTACTGGCACATGATGGGGGGGCTCTTCTTACTGGCACATGATGGGGGGCTCTTATTACTGGCACATGATGGAGGGCTCTATTTACTGGCACATGATTGGGGGGCCTCTTGTTACTGGCACATGATTGGGGGCACATCTATGTTTCTATGTTTCTATGGTGGGTACTGTGGGGGAGAGGATAGCTAAGGGGGCATTTACTGGGGGCACTATATAGGGGTATTTTATACTGGCACATTATGGGGGCACTATGGGGACATTAGCTCAACTGGGGGCATTACAAGGGGGTATTTTTTGCACTGTCACATTATAAAAGATATTTATTTCTATTGGGGGGGGGGGCATTATGGTGGGCTTTATTACTCCCCATGGTATGAGCCCCCTAGTAGCAGCATCAGCCTCTCCCTGCTCTACTATCCCTCATCCCCTTCTCCAAATCCTTATTATGAAATCTTTCTCATTAGGATAAAACACAACATCAGCTCCACCGAGCCTCCCAGCCAACGTGTTGAAGTGGTGTCCGAGATCCCCAAGGGCCAAGCCAAGTAATTGTAAGTTTTCATGCAAAATATGTTTATGTTATACACATATAGCATACACTGTTCCACACAATATACAGTATACCTTTACACTGTGTAGTCTGTTCTATAAACACCATTGTTTTTGCCCTGTGAGTTCATGCCTGCATGTTCTTTGACACACACACACACATCCTGTATGCGCTGTGAATGGGAATTGCAGTGCATGTATAGTCTCAGGTTCCTACAGACTCCAAATTTGTGTACCGCAATCCCCATTCACCCATTCATGGCACATGTGCAGGATCTCAACACGTCGCTGTCAAGTGAGCCATTGGTGTCAACCAAAGGAGCGGGCATGACTTCACATAGGAGAGGTGTTACGGTCTTGAGGGCGCAGAGGGCCCCCTACCACACCTCTTTTGACACTCTGGGCCCTCATAAGTGTCTTAAAACATTACAGTACAGACCAAAAGTTTGGACACACCTTCTCATTCAAGAGTTTTCTTTATTTTCATGACTACGAAGGCATCAAAACTATGAATTAACACATGTGGAATTATATACATAACAAACAGTGTGAAACAACTGAAAATATGTCATATTCTAGGTTCTTCAAAGTAGCCACCTTTTGCTTTGATTACTGCTTTGCACACTCTTGGCATTCTCTTGATGAGATTCAAGAGGTAGTCCCCTGAAATGGTCTTCCAACAGTCTTGAAGGAGTTCCCAGAGATGCTTAGCACTTGTTGGCCCTTTTGCCTTCACTCTGCGGTCCAGCTCACCCCAAACCATGTCGATTGGGTTCGGGTCCGTTGACTGTGGAGGCCAGGTCATCTGGCGCAGCACCCCATCAATCTCCTTCATGGTCAAATAGCCCTTACTTTCAAAGTTTTCCCAATTTTTCGGCTGACTGACTGACCTTCATTTCTTAAAGTAATGATGGCCACTCATTTTTCTTTACTATCAGTAGGACTATCAGCTGTGTATCCACCTGACTTCTCCTCAACGCAACTGATGATCCCAACCCCATTTATAAGGCAAGAAATCCCACTTATTAAACCTGACAGGGCACACCTATGAAGTGAAAACCATATCAGGGGACTACCTCTTGAAGCTCATCAAGAGAATGCCAAGAGTGTGCAAAGCAGTAATCAAAGCAAAAGGTGGCTACTTTGAAGAACCTAGAATATGACATATTTTCAGTTGTTTCACACTTGTTTGTTATGTATATAATTCCACATGTGTTAATTCATAGTTTTGATGTCTTCAGTGTGAATCTACAATTTTCATAGTCATGAAAATAAAGAAAACTCTTTGAATGAGAAGGTGTGTCCAAACTTTTGGTCTGTACTGTATATATTTTTTTTAAGCTAAATAAAGGCTAAAGAACAGATTCGATAAAAGTATGCAAGGTATCGATACATCAACATCTATTCAGTTATGCTGGTGATTTTATATGCATAAAACATATGACAGATGCACTTTATTTGTGTTATAAAAAATTGCTCTGCGTTGCGTTTTCATTTTCTTTAAAAGGCCCATTAACATCTTCAGCACCAGGCCCATGATGCTCTTAATCCAGCCCTGACAGCAGTACAGAGGGCAGGGATCTGCAGCACCGCAACCGGATGGAAGAGGCATTGGGGTGCCAAAAGGAGAAGGCGGGCCACACCAAACAGTCCTGCAACTGTTCCACGGAGCACCCCCTTGCGGAAATCTCCCTTGCCAAGAGGTAGATGTTCCGCAGTATGTGCTTTTTGAGGAAAGTGAGGACAACAAAAGAACAGTAGTTTGCAACCTGTGCCATACGAAAATGAGCCAGGGCGTGAACCACGCTGGCCACCACCAGCATGATCATCAAAGCACCGTAATAAGTGGGCCGAACGCCTGGGTCCACAATCTGTGTCTGCCTCCTTTTTCCCTATGTAACGTGCTGGCCAATCCCCTGTCAAAAGAAGCAAGCCCAGATGCCTCCCGCCCTGCACCTGGACCTTCGCAAGCACCATCAGCGACCACATCCACTTCCGTGTCCCAGCGCAGCATCCAAATGTCTTTACCCAGGCCTTTGAACACAAGCGAAAAAACACAGCCACCCACCCACAGGCCATAGCACTAAATGCCCAGCTTTCCAAATTACTGGCCCTTGAAATGTTGCGATTTAGGCTTGTGGACACTGAGGCCTTCCGCAGCCTGATGTCGGCGGCCGTCCTGCTTTACGCAGTCTCCAGCCGCCACTATTTTTAAAGGTGTGCCGTGCCCGCTTTACACCAACATGTGTCCCATAACATCACACGTGCCCTGACCAACGCAGTTACTGTGAAGGTCCACTTAACCACGGACACATGAACAAGTGCATTCGGCCAGGGAAGCTACATTTCCCACTTTGACAGCACAATGGGTGAATGTTGTGGAGGCCGGGAGCGAGTCGTACCCTGGGATGGCACAGGTGCTACTGAAGCCAAGGATTGAGGGCCCTACGTCGATCAGGGTTTCCGCCAGCACCTATATTAGTGGCTCCAAACCCCACTTCTCCTCCTCTGCCTCCTCCTCCACTTCCACCTCCGATTTATCCGCGTGCAGCACCAGTCAGTCATCAGTCGGTAGCTGGAAGCAGTGTAGCACTGCAGTGGGGAAGCGGCAACAGGCCGTGCTGAAGCTGATATGCTTAGGGGACGAACAGCACACTGCCGCAGAGCTGTGGCAGGGGATAAGAGACCAGAGCTGTGGATCTCACCACTCAACCTACAACCAGGCATGGTTGTGTCTGATAATGGCTGTAACTTGGTGGCAGATTTGGAGCTCGGCAAGCTCAGGCACATCCCATGCCTAGCCCACGTGTTCAACCTTGTGGTTCAGCGGTGTCTCAAAACCTACCCCAATTTGCCTGAACTACTGGTGAAGTTGCGCTGTGTATGTGCACATTTCCGTAAGTCATTGACAGCTTCAGCCGGTCTGTCAGCGCTTGAAATTGCCAGCTCACCGGTTGTTGTGTGACGTGAGCACGCACTGGAACTCCACGTTCCACATGTTGGCCAGGCTTTGTGAGCAGCAGAGGGCAGTAGTGGAATACCAGCTGCAACATTGACGCCTTTCCAGTCAGCTTCTGCTATTCACAAGCGAGGAGTGGGCATGGATGTCTGACCTCTGTGAAGTTTTATGAAACTTTGAGGAATCAACACAGATGTTGAGTGGCGATAACACTATTATCAGCGTAACCATTCCACTTCTGTGTCTACTCAAATGCTCGCTGCTCACAATTAAGAACGACACTTTGCATGTGGAGGAGGTGGAAATGGGGGAATACATTACACGGGGTGATAGCCAGACCAACCTCAGTTCGTCTTCCCAGCGCGAATTGGACGATGAAGAGGAGGAGGTGCAGGAGACGGTTGCCTCCACTACAGAGGGAAGTACCCATGGAAGTTTAAGTTCCAACAGAGGCAGGGCAACACTCTCCAAAGCCTGGGACAATTTAATGACACTGTGCCAGCACCCTCACCCTGATGCGTGGCCTAGTATCACAAGGAGGGCAAAATTTTGGAAGATGGTGGAGTACATAGCAGACCGTGTCAGCGTCCTCAATGATTCCTCAGTGCCTTACAACTGCTGGGTGTCCAAGCTGGACACGTGGCACGAACTGGCGCTCTATGCCTTGGAGGTGCTGGCCTGCCATGCCACCAGTGTTTTGTCTGAGCGGGTATTTAGTGCTGCTGGTGGCATTATAACAGATAAGCGTATCCGCCTGTCAACTGAAAATGCTAACAGGTTGACTCTTATAAAAATGAAGGCCTGACCATGACTTCTCAACTCCACCAGAGCAAAGCAGCTGAACATTAGAGATGTCCCAAACTATTCGCCAGCGAACAGTTCCCAGCGAACATCGCTTGTTCACGTTCGCCCTGGCGGGCGAACATATGCGATGTTCGGTCCGCCCCCTATACGTCATCATTGAGCAAACTTTAACCCTGTACTTCACAGTCAGCACACACATTCCAGCCAATCAGCATACCCTCCCTCCCAGACCCTCCCACCACCTATCAAAAAGCAAGGACAGCATCCATCTTAGATTCATTCTGAAGCTGCAGTGTTAGTTAGAGCAGGGAGAGTGCTGCTGCTGAATTAATAGGGAAATCGTTAGCTAGGCCAGTGTTCTGTGTCCACTCCAGTCCTCAAAGACTCATCTGCTGTAAGGACAGCGTCCTGACAGCACTCCAAAAATACCTTATTAGGGATGGTTTATCAGTCTTTTTTTATTTTATTTTTTATATATATATATTGCAGTTGACTGCCCGTGTGTGAGAGGCCACAGGCCCACAGACTGTACTGTGTGCCCACCACTCATATCGGGTGGCACAATACCTTGCAGATAAAAAAGTCATTACATTTTTACCCTTTAATATAATTGCAGTTGCCTGCCAGTGTGTATCAGGCCCACAGAATGTACTGTGCCCACTGCCAGTGCCCACCTCTCATATCGGGTGGCACAGTACCTTGCAGATAAAAAAGTAATTTAATTTTTCCTCTGTAATATAATTGCAGTTGCCTGCCAGTGATTGTCAGGCCCACAGACTGTACTGTGCCCACTGCCCACCACATATATAGGGTGGCACAGTACCTTGCATGCATAGTACCACTAATCTAAAAAAAAATGATAGGCAGAGGCAGGCCACCCCGCAGGGGCCGTCATGGTCGTGGTGCTGTGATTTCCTTTGGCCCTAGAATAATGCCCAGTGTTCAGAGGCCACGTACCCTGAACTCAAAAAAATTCTGAGGACATAGTTGACTGGCTTACACAGGACACCCAATTTTCTACAACTTCCGCTCGGAACCTTGACGCACCATCCTCCTCCAGCTCAGCTTCGGGCACCTCTCAACTTACCACTCTCCCGCCTGCAGCCACCACCAACACTAGCACCACAGCCGCTTTACTTGATCTGTCAGAGGAGTTATTTACACATCAGTTGGAAGAAATGAGTGATGCGCAACCATTATTGCCAGAGGATGTAGATAACAGGGATATGTCTCAGTCAGGCACCATTACACACATGGACGTACGGTGTGATGATGATGATGTTGTACCCATGCTGCTTCCTTTGCTGAGTTTTCAGATACAAGTGAAGCGGTTGATGATGACGATGTGTCCATGGATATCACGTGGGTGCCCACTCGAAGAGAAGAAGAACAGGGGGAAAGTTCAGATGGGGAGACAGACAGGAGGAGGAGACGAGTTGGAAGCAGGGGGAGGTTGTCGCAAGGAGCTAGTGGCACAGTCAAACAGCATGTATCGGCACCCGGGGTCAGCCAGACAGCATGCCAATCAACGCATGCTGTTGCCACCACCAGAATGCCGTCATTGCAAAGCTCAGCAGTGTGGCATTTTTTTTGTGTGTCTGCCTCTGATAACAGCGATGCCATTTGCAACCTGTGCCAAAAGAAACGGAGTCGTGGGAAGTCCAACACCGACCTAGGTACAACTGCTTTGCGAAGGCACATGATCTCACATCACAAACGCCTATGAGATCAACACATGATGAGTACAAGCAGCACACAAACTCAAAGCCACCATCCTCCTCCTGGTCCAGCATCTTCAGCCACGTCAACCATTGCTGTCCTCCTTGCCCTCTCTCAACCACCCGCCACTCCGCCTCTCACCTTCAGCAGTTCCTGCTCATCTGCCTACAGTCAGGTGTCTGTAAAGGAAATTTTTGAGCGTAAGAAGCCAATGTCACAGAGTCACTCCCTTACCCGGCGTCTGACAGCTGGCTTGTCGGAACTCTTAGCCCACCAGCTTTTACCATTCAAGCTGGTGGAGTCTGAGGCCTTCAAAAAATTTTTAGCTATTGGGACACCGCAGTGGAAGGTACCTGGCCAAATTTTTTTTTTCACAAAAGGCAATCCCCAACATGTACTCTATTGTGGAAAAGGAAGTCATGGCATGTCTGGCACACAGTGTTGGGGCAAGGGTCCATCTGACCACTGATACCTGGTCTGCAAAGCACAGTCAGGGCAGGTATATCACGTACATTGCACATTGGGTAAACCTGCTGACGGCTGCCAAGCATGGAATGCGTGGCTCTGCAGAGGAGTTGGTGACACCACCACGACTTGCAGGCAGGCCTGTTGCCACCTCCTCTACTCCTCCTACTCCATCCTCTTCGCTAACCTCCTCGGCTGAGTCCTCTTCTGCTGCTGCGTCTTGCTCCACATCAACTGCACCCATCCAGCTCCCCAGGGGCTATTCCACATCCCAGATACGACAGTGTCACGCCGTCTTGGGGTAGTAGAACTACAGGTAACAGCACTCTGCTAGTCAATTGCACAAAGATATAAGCAAACACTAAAAGAATAAATGCTTGGTAGTCATACTTACTGCAAATGCAGCTAGAAGCTCTTTGCGAATATAATTGATCAAAAATATTTCGGGCCCATCTACCAGTCGACAAGGTAGCTTCTAATCAGATGGGTCCTACTCTAACATGCCTCTCCAGGGCTTATAGCCTACAATCTGGGCAAAGTAGTACCAAGCTGTATCCTACGCATGCCTCTCCCAGGCTGTGAGCCTGCAGTATGGGCTGAGTAGAATACGCCGTCTTGGGGTTGACTTGCCTGAAAGCAGAGAGTCACACCGGACCAGCACTCCTGTCCGCCCTGAACGCACAGGTGGATCAGTGGCTGACCCCGCACCAACTGGAGATCGGCAAATTGGTGTGTGACAATGGAAGCAATTTGTTGGCGGCATCGAATTTGGGCAAGTTGATACATGTGCCGTGCATGGCACATGTGTTGAATCTGATCGTACAATGCTTTATGCATAAGTACCCAGGCTTACAGGATGTCCTCAAGCAGGCCAGGAAGGTGTGTGGCCATTTCAGGCGTTCCTACACGGCCATGGCGCACTTTTCCGATATTCAGCGGCGAAACAACATGCCATTGAGGTGCTTGATTTGCGACAGCCCGACACGTTGGAATTCAACACTCCTAATGTTCGACCGCCTGCTCCAACAAGATAAAGCCGTCACACGAGTATTTGTATGACCGGGGTGCTAGGACAGCCTCTGTGGAGCTGGGAATTTTTTTGCCACATTACTGGACGCTCATGCGCAATGTCTGTAGGCTCATGCGTCCTTTTGAGGAGGTGACAAACCTAGTCAGTCGCACCGAAGGCACCATCAGCGACATCATCCCATTTGTTTTCTTCCTGGAGCGTGCCCTGTGAAGAGTGCTGGATCAGGCCGTAGATGAGCGTAAGGAGGAAGAGGAAGAGTTGTTGTCACCATCACCACCAGAAACAGCCTTATCATCATCGCTTGCTGGACCTGCGGCAACGCTGGAAGAGGAGTTTGAGGAAGAGGAGTCAGAGGAGGAATGTGGCTTAGAGGAGGAGGAAGACCAACCACAGCAGGCATCCCAGGGTGCTCGTTGTCACATATCTGGTACCAGTGGTGTTGTACGTGGCTGGGAAGAAGAACAGACCTTCAATGAGATCAGTGAGGACGAGGAAAGGGACATGAGTAGCTCGGCATCCAACCTTGTGCAAATGGGGTCTTTCATAGAATTTTTCATAGAAAAAACGTTAATTTTCTTTGTGATCATCTAAGGTGATCATTAAAGCCTACTTGGCCAACAATGGGCCCACACTGCAGAATCATTGTTTTCTGGGTCACTTAACTGTCACTGAACTATCTCAGCGCGACCATAGGCTTTGAAAAACCGCCATCGCCTGCAATCTCCCAAACGTGCGCACAAGCACAGTCATCACTACACCAAGATTGACGCATAGAGGAATAAAATTTATGTCATGAGTGTGTCAACTATTGACAACTCTTTGCGGTTGTCTAAAATCTATTCGATACACGTTTCCTGATAGGGGACATAACAGGTATTAAACTGATAAGAATAGTACTACTTAACACACCACTCATATAGGGTGCACAGTACATTGCACGGCACACGCGCAGTGCCCCAAATTGGAAGTAAGAGGACCGACCAACCATCTTTTTCCATCTACCGGTTCCTAAAATCTACTCCATACACCGGCCTCTGATAGGGGACAAAACAGAGATTAAACTGGTAAGAACAGATTTTTTTAATAAAATAAAAAGAGGACAGCCTCTGTGGAGCTGGGTATTTTTTGGCCGCGTTACTGAACGCTCATGCACAATGGCTGTAGGCTCATGCATCCTTTTACGGAGGTGACAAACCTGGTCAGTCAAACCCAAGGCAACATCATCTACCTCATCCCATAGGCAATTTTTCTGGAGCGTGCCCTGCGAAGAGTGCTGGATCAGGCCGTAGATGAGCATGAAGAGGAAGAGTTGTGGTCACCATCACCACCAGAAGCAGCCTTGTCGTCGTCGATTGCTGGACCTGCGGCAACGCAGAGAGAGGAGTCTGAAGAAGAGGAGTCAGAGGAGGAAGGTGGCTTTGAGGAGGTGGAAGACCAACCACAGCAGGCGTCCCAGGGGGCTTGTTGTCACCTTTTGGGGACCCTTGGTGTTGTACGTAGCTGGGTGGAGGAAGAGACCTTCAATGACGTCAGTGAGGACAAGGAACGGGACATGGATAGCTTGGTATCCAACCTTGTGCAAATGGGGAGTTTGGGGTTGTGCAAATTGACTGTTTGCGGTTGTTTGCGGTGCGTTAAACGGGGAGTTTGGTCTGTCAGAGTTTTGTCTGTCACTGTGAAGCGGGTGTAACCCTTACACTACCTGATCGATACAACATCATACCTGATCGTATACACACACTGGATGTTTTAAAGCACATTATTCCAAACAATTTCGGAATGTTAGGTGATTTATGCCCTTTATGGATTAAAACCCGACTCTGCGTCAACTACGTAATTTTCCATGGGAGTTTTGCAATGGATCCCCCTCCGGCATGCCACAGTCCAGGTGTTAGTCCCCTTGAAACGACTTTTCCATCACTATTGTGGCCAGAAAGAGTCCCTGTGGGTTTTAAAATTCGCCTGCTTTTTGAAGTCTATGGCGATTCGCCTGGTTCGCCCGTTCGCAAACATTTGCGGAAATTCGCGTTCGCGAACGGAAAATTTTATGTTTGCGACATCTCTACTGAACATAAACGCATTTTAAATGTGTTGTTTATAATTTACTGAATACACTATATTCCCATGCACTTCCACCACAAACAAGGGTATATGGTTGAATGTTCCTTTTCTCATCCTCCTTCTCCTCTTCCATCACATCAACATGCTTATTCGTAGCATATAATGCCCATGTATATATGCCCTTCGCATATAATGTTTTACAGGGCCAGCTCAGCTGCAGGCCCTCATATATAATTTTTTAGATGGTCAGCTCACCAGCGGGCCCTCACCTACAATGTTTTTCAGGGTCAGCTCACCAGCAGGCCCTCGCATATAATGTTTTACAGTGTCAGCTCACCAGCAGGCCCTCGTATATAATTTTTTAGAGGGTCATTCTCACCAGCAGGCCCTCCCCTACAATGTTTTACAGTGTCAGCTCACTAGCAGGCCCTTGCATATAATTTTTTAGAGGGTCAGCTCACCTGCAGGCCCTCACCTACAACCTTTTAGAGGGTCAGCTCACCAGCAGGCCCTCGCATATAATTTTTTACAGGGTATGCTCACCAGCAGGCCCGCACCTAAAATCTTTTACAGGGTCAGCTCACCTGCAGACCCACACCTAAAATCTTTTACAGGGTCAGCTCACCTGCAGGCCTGCACCTAAAATCTTTTACAGGGTCAGCTCACCTACAGGCCCTCACCTAATTATACCTAATAGGTAATTTGCGCGCATGCTGCCTTGCTTGGATGTGGTAGACGTAGCCATTTCTCAGGCTCCCTCTCCAGAATGGAACACTGCTTCACCGTTACTCGAGGTCACCATAGTTTGAGCTTAAAATAACATTGAAAGTTGATAGGGAAGACATCCAAATGGATAGTTCCCATAACAGGCACGTGTAATTGTCCCAAGGTTATCTAGAGTCATCAAAGCGGCAGCAGGCCCTCGCCCATAATCTTTTAGATGGTCAGATCAGCAGGCCCTAGCTCCAAATGTTTTTGAGGGTCACCAGTAGGCCATCAATCATAATTTTTCAAGGCTGTGTATGATGCCCTCCTTTATGTTTAAGAAAGGGTGCATTGGAGTGCCGGTTCCTTGTAATTTTTGGCAGGCCTTTTACTTAGTGCATAGGCTTTATGAGTGTAGGAGTCCCACTACATGAACAATTGTACTACAATGTGAATGAGGCCCACCTTTATGTGATATACAGGTTGTATCGGAGTGCCTCTTCCTTGTAATTTTTGGCAGCATTTGCACTTTATATACAAGTAAATATACAGGAAAGAATGTTTCCTAACAATTTTTCCTCTAAAATCGATTTTATCTTCGGTTTTGTGCGCCTTATTGTCAGTCTGTAAAAGTGGCATACTACTCGGACAACATTGTTCCCAGCAGCAACCTGGGAGTTCAAGATGCATCCAGACATCCTCCCCATGCTGTTCCAGAACCAATTTCTGACATTTTCCTATAAACCAGGCACCCTCCACTCTTCAGAGCAGGGGGTACCTGGTTTAACCACCTCCCGACCGCCTAACGCACGGATACATCCGGAAGGTGGTTGATTCATTCCTCCTGGACGCATCAGTGCGTCATCTCGCGAGACGCGAGATTTCCTGTGAACGCGCGCACACAGGCGCGCGCGTTCACAGGATCGGAAGGTAAGCGAGTGGATCTCCAGCCTGCCAGCGGCGATCGTTCGCTGGCAGGCTGGAGATGCGATTTTTCTAACCCCTAACAGGTATATTAGACGCTGTTTTGATAACAGCGTCAAATATACCTGCTACCTGGTCCTCTGGTGGTCCCTTTTGTTTGGATCGACCACCAGAGGACACAGGCAGCTCTGTAATATGTAGCACCAAACACCACTACACTACACCCCCCCACACTGTCACTTATTAACCCCTTATTCACCCCTGATCACTCCTGATCACCCTATACAGGGAGTGCAGAATTATTAGGCAAGTTGTATTTTTGAGGATAAATTTTATTATTGAACAACAACCATGTTCTCAATGAACCCAAAAAACTCATTAATATCAAAGCTGAATATTTTTGGAAGTAGTTTTTAGTTTGTTTTTAGTTTTAGCTATTTTAGGGGGATATCTGTGTGTGCAGGTGACTATTACTGTGCATAATTATTAGGCAACTTAACAAAAAACAAATATATACCCATTTCAATTATTTATTTTTACCAGTGAAACCAATATAACATCTCAACATTCACAAATATACATTTTTTGACATTCAAAAACAAAACAAAAACAAATCAGTGACCAATATAGCCACCTTTCTTTGCAAGGACACTCAAAAGCCTGCCATCCATGGATTCTGTCAGTGTTTTGATCTGTTCACCATCAATATTGCGTGCAGCAGCAACCACAGCCTCCCAGACACTGTTCAGAGAGGTGTACTGTTTTCCCCCCTTGTAAATCTCACATTTGATGATGGAACACAGGTTCTCAATGGGGTTCAGATCAGGTGAACAAGGAGGCCATGTCATTAGATTTTCTTCTTTTATACCCTTTCTTGCCAGCCACGCTGTGGAGTACTTGGACACGTGTGATGGAGCATTGTCCTGCATGAAAATCATGTTTTTCTTGAAGGATGCAGACTTCTTCCTGTACCACTGCTTGAAGGAGGTGTCTTCCAGAAACTGGCAGTAGGACTGGGAGTTGAGCTTGACTCCATCCTCAACCCGAAAAGGCCCCACAAGCTCAAACCAGTACTCCACCTCCACCTTGCTGGCGTCTGAGTCGGACTGGAGCTCTCTGCCCTTTACCAATCCAGCCATGGGCCCATCCATCTGGCCCATCAAGACTCACTCTCATTTTATCAGTCCATAAAACCTTAGAAAAATCAGTCTTGAGATATTTCTTGGCCCAGTCTTGACGTTTCAGCTTGTGTGTCTTGTTCATTGGTGGTCGTCTTTCAGCCTTTCTTACCTTGGCCATGTCTCTGAGTATTGCACACCTTGTGCTTTTGGGCACTCCAGTGATGTTGCAGCTCTGAAATATGGCCAAACTGGTGGCAAGTGGCATCTTGGCAGCTGCACGCTTGACTTTTCTCAGTTCATGGGCAGTTATTTTGCGCCTTGGTTTTTCCACATGCTTTTTGCGCCTTGGTTGACTATTTTGAATGAAACGCTTGATTGTTCGATGATCACGCTTCAGAAGCTTTGCAATTTTAAGGGTGCTGCATCCCTCTGCAAGATATCTCACTATTTTTGACTTTTCTGAGCCTGTCAAGTCCTTCTTTGACCCATTTTGCCAAAGGAAAGGAAGTTGCTTAATAATTATGCACACCTAATATAGGGTGTTGATGTCATTAGACCACACCCCTTCTCATTACAGAGATGCACATCACCTAATATGCTTAATTGGTAGTAGGCTTTCGAGCCTATACAGCTTGGAGTAAGACAACATGCATAAAGAGGATGATGTGGTCAAAATACTCATTTGCCTAATAATTCTGCACGCAGTGTATAGACTCCCTGATCACCCCCCTGTCATTGATCACCCTCCTGTCATTGATCACCCCCTTGTAAGGCTCCATTCAGATGTCCGTATGATTTTTACGGATCCACTGATACATGGATCGGATCCGCGAAACACGTACGGACATCTGAATGGAGCCTTACAGGGGGTTGATCAATGACGGAGGTGATCACCCCATATAGACTCCCTAATCACCCCCCTGTCATTGATCACCCTCCTGTCATTGATCACTTCCCTGTAAGGCTCCATTCAGACGTCCGTATGTTTTTTACGGATCCACGGATACATGAATCGGATCCGCAAAACACATACAGACGTCTGAATGGATCCTTACAGGGGGGTGATCACCCCATATAGACTCCCTGATCACCCCCCTGTCATTGATCACCCCCCTGTAAGGCTCCATTCAGATGTCCGTATGTTTTTTACGGATCCACGGATACATGGATCGGATCAGCAAAACACATACGGACATCTGAATGGAGCCTTATAGGGGGGTGATCAATGACAGGGGGGTGATCACCCCATATAGACTCTCTAAACACCCCCCTGTCATTGATCACCCCCCTGTAAGGCTCCATTCAGACGTCCGTATGTTTTTTACGGATCCACGGATACATGGATCGGATCCGCAAAACACATACGGACATCTGAATGGAGCCTTATTAGGGGGGTTATCAATGACAGGGGGGTGATCACCCCATATAGACTCCCTGATCACCCCCCTGTCATTGATCACCCCCCTGTAAGACTGCATTCAGATGTCCGTATGTTTTTTACGGATCCACGGATACATGGATCGGATCCGCAAAACACATACGGACATCTGAATGGAGCCTTATTAGGGGGGTGATCAATGACAGGGGGGTGATCACCCCATATAGACTCCCTGATCACCCCCCTGTCATTGATCACCCCCCTGTAAGGCTCCATACAGACATTTTTTTGGCCGAAGTTAGCGGAAATGTATATTTTTTTTCTTACAAAGTCTCATATACCACTAACTTGTGTCAAAAAATAAAATCTCACATGAACTCACCATACCCCTCACGGAATCCAAATGCGTAAAAAATTTTTGACATTTATATTCCAGACTTCTTCTCACGCTTTAGGGCCCCTAGAATACCAGGGCAGTATAAATACCCCACATGTGACCCCATTTCGGAAAGAAGACACCCCAAGGTATTCAATGAGGGGCATGGCGAGTTCATAGAATTTTTATTTTTTTCCATGAAAGATTAAAATTTTTGTCCCAAGTTAGCGGAAAGGGAGACTTTGTGAGAAAAAAAAAATAAAAAATCAATTTCCGCTAACTTGTGCCAAAAAAAAAAAAATTCTATGAACTCGCCATGCCCCTCATTGAATACCTTGGGCTGTCTTCTTTCCAAAATGGGGTCACATGTGGGGTAGTTATACTGCCCTGGCATTTTAGGGGCCCTAAAGCGTGAAAAGAAGTTTGGGATCCAAATGTCTAAAAATGCCCTCATAAAAGGAATGTGGGCCCCTTTGCGCATCTAGGCTGTAAAAAAGTGTCACACATCTGGTATCGCCGTACTCAGGAGAAGTTGGGCAATGTGTTTTGGGGTGTCATTTTACATATACCCATGCTGGGTGAGATAAATATCTTGGTCAACTGCCAACTTTGTATAAAAAATGGGAAAAGTTGTCTTTTGCCGAGATATTTCTCTCACCCAGCATGAGTATATGTAAAAAGACACCCTAAAACACATTGCCCAACTTCTCCTGAATACGGCGATACCACATGTGTGACACTTTTTTGCAGCCTAGGTGGGCAAAGGGGCCCACATTCCAAAGAGCACCTTTAGGATTTCACAGGTCATTTACCTACTTACCACACATTAGGGCCCCTAGAATGCCAGGGCAGTATAACTACCCCACAAGTGACCCCATTTTGGAAAGAAGACACCCCAAAGTATTCCGTGAGGGGCATGGCGAGTTCCTAGAATTTTTTATTTTTTGTCACAAGTTAGCGGAAAATGATAATTTTATTTTTATTTTTTTTCTTACAAAGTGTCATATTCCACTAACTTGTGACAAAAAACAAAAACTTCCATGAACTCACAATGCCTATCACGAAATACCTGGGGGTGTCTTCTTTCCAAAATGGGGTCACTTGTGGGGTAGTTATACTGCCCTGGCAATTTAGGCGCCCGAATGCGTGAGAAGTGGTTTGAAATCAAAATCTGTAAAAAAAGGCCGGTGAAATCCGAAAGGTGCTCTTTTGAATGTGGGCCCCTTTGCCCACCTAGGCTGCAAAAAAGTGTCACACATCTGGTATCACCGTACTCAGGAGAAGTTGGGCAATGTGTTTTGGGGTGTCTTTTTACATATACCCATGCTGGGTGAGAGAAATATCTCGGCAAAAGACAACTTTTCCCATTTTTTTATACAAAGATGGCATTTGACCGAGATATTTATCTCACCTAGCATGGGTATATGTAAAATGACACCCCAAAACACATTGCCCAACTTCTCCTGAGTACGGCAATACCAGATGTGTGACACTTTTTTGCAGCCTAGGTGTGCAAAGGGGCCCACATTCCAAAGAGCACCTTTCAGATTTCACCAGCCATTTTTTACAGATTTTGATTTCAAACTACTTCTCACGCATTCGGGCCCCTAAAATGCCAGGGCAGTATAACTACTCCACAAGTGACCCCATTTTGGAAAGAAGACACCCCCAGGTATTTCGTGATGGGCATAGTGAGTTCATGGAAGTTTTTATTTTTTGTCACAAGTTAGTGGAATATGAGACTTTGTAAGAAAAAATTAAAATAAATCATTTTCCGCTAACTTGTGACAAAAAATAAAAAATTCTAGGAACTCGCCATGCCCCTCACGGAATACCTTGGGGTGTCTTCTTTCCAAAATGGGGTCACTTGTGGGGTAGTTATACTGCCCTAGCATTCTAGGGGCCCTAATGTGTGGTAAGTAGTTTGAAATCAGAATCTGTAAAAAATGGCCGGTGAAATCCTAAAGGTGCTCTTTGGAATGTGGGCCCCTTTGCCCACCTAGGCTGCAAAAAAGTGTCACACATGTGGTATCGCCGTACTCAGGAGAAGTTGGGCAATGTGTTTTGGGGTGTCATTTTACATATACCCATGCTGGGTGAGAGAAATATCTTGGTCAAATGCCAACTTTATATAAAAAAATGGGAAAAGTTGTCTTTTGCCAAGATATTTCTCTCACCCAGCATGGGTATATGTAAAATGACACCCCAAAACACATTGCCCAACTTCTCCTGAGTACGGCAATACCACATGTGTGGCACTTTTTTGCAGCCTAGGTGGGCAAAGGGGCCCACATTCCAAAGAGCACCTTTCGGATTTCACCGGCCTTTTTTTACAGATTTTGATTTCAAACTACTTTGCACGCATTTGGGCCCCTAAAATGCCAGGGCAGTATAACTACCCCACAAGTGACCCCATTTTGGAAAGAAGACACCCCATGGTATTTCGTGATGGGCATAGTGAGTTCATGAAAGTTTTTATTTTTTGTCACAAGTTAGTGGAATATGAGACTTTGTAAGAAAAAAATAAAAATAAATAAATCATCTTTTTCCGCTAACTTGTGACAAAAAATAAAAAGTTCTATGAACTCACTATGCCCATCAGCGAATACCTTAGGGTGTCTACTTTCCGAAATGGGGTCATTTGTGGGGTGTTTGTACTGTCTGGCCATTGTAGAACCTCAGGAAACATGACAGGTGCTCAGAAAGTCAGAGCTGCTTCAAAAAGCAGAAATTCACATTTTTGTACCATAGTTTGTAAACGCTATAACTTTTACCCAAACCATTTTTTTTTACCCAAACATTTTTTTTTTATTAAAAACATGTAGAACAATAAATTTTGAAAAAAAATTATATATGGATGTTGTTTTTTTTGCAAAATTTTACAACTGAAAGTGAAAAATTTCATTTTTTTGCCAAAAAATCGTTAAATTTCGATTAATAACAAAAAAAGTAAAAATGTCAGCAGCAATGAAATACCACCAAATGAAAGCTCTATTAGTGAGAAGAAAAGGAGGTAAAATTCATTTGGGTGTTAAGTTGTATGACCGAGCAATAAACGGTCAAAGTAGTGTAGGTCAGATTGTAAAAAGTGGCCTGGTTATTAAGGGTGTTTAAGGTAGGGAGGCTGAGGTGGTTAATGCTCTGGTTCTCCCATTGACTTCCATTATACTCGGGTGCTCGGTAGAGCACCCGAGCATCCCAATGTGTTCGGACAGAGCACCCGCAACACTAATCTTCAGTCATTTAAATGAAAGTAAAGGTGTGGTAAGTGAATAATATTGCCTCAGAAGCTGTGATTCTGTACTCAGATGTGCTGCAATTCATTTTATTTTCAGCAAAAAAAAAAAAACTTCACTTCAAATTCCTCCGCAATTACCAACTTCAAGCTCCCTTTGTCATAAAACTCTAACATAATCACTCTACCCACACAACTACTCAAAAGAAGCATTAAATTGATTCGCTGGGACGATGCAGATGTCACAAGATTGTAACAATCCTGTTACCTGGAATAAACTCCGATGTGCGAGTAATGCAGAGCAGAATTGTTAATGCTGAGCACTCACCGCACAAGATTTTGATGACTCATGAGCCAAAATTCTGCCTGTCAAACAATCATCCTACCTCCTTATAGTTCAGGGATTGTGACTCTATCATATCTCATCATATAATAGCGCTGATACATTGGCCCACTTTCAATAATGTCAGTGCATCTACAGTCTGGCATGAATGTGGCCAATTTTGCCACAATCGCATCTTCGTTTAGATAAATTAGATGCCTCTAGCCTGATTGGGGGGAGGTGCGGTGTCTTATTGGAAAAGGAACATGGCTTTACATGAAAGGGCAGAGGTAAAAAAAAGACTTTTAGCACCAAAGTGTTTGTCTAAATTAAGCCAACCAATAGGTAACCAATTGGTATAGGGTTAGACAAAGAGAGACATTTATCAAGACTGATAATCCCATATGCCAGTCTTGATGCCCCTGTGCCGGAGTGAGATGCGTCAATAAATTACGCACATCTCTGGCAGTCTGTGCAACAGAAACTGAAGTATACACCCTCCAGGGGCACCATAAAAAGATGTATACACCATCCAGGGGCACCAGAAACTAAAGCATACACCAGACAGCAGTACCAGAAACTGAGGTATAAGCCATCTAGAGGCACCAGAAACGGAGGTATACATCATCCAGGGGCACCAGAAACAGAGGTATACACCATACAGGGGCACCAGAAACTAAAGCATACACCAGACAGCAGTACCAGAAACTGAGGTATAAGCCATCTAGAGGCACCAGAAACGGAGGTATACATCATCCAGGGGCACCAGAAACAGAGGTATACACCATACAGGGGCACCAGAAGCTGAAGTATACACCATTTAGGGGCACCATAAACTGAAGCATATGCCATCCAGGGGCACCAGAGACTGTAGTATACGCTATCCAGGGGCACTAGAAACTGAAGTATACACCACCCAGGGGTACTAGAAACTGAAGTATATGCCATCCAGGGGTTTTGTAGCGTAAATTGCAGTAAATCCCGTGGGCTGCACTAAACCTCTAAGCCCCACCCCTTTCTTGTCAATTTAGAAAAGTGTCAAGAAGCTTAAAAAGTTGTGTACCATATTTTGCAACTTTTTAACACCACTTTTGTGGCATAAAAGCATTAGTAAATGCCCCCAAAAATGTTTAGGCATAAACCAGATTTATCATCCAGCCTGAGCCACTGTGATGAATATGGTGCAGGTCTAGACAGTCTGTCTTAGTTTATAGGCTCTATAGGATTAATACATCTGCCCTACTGTGTTATAGTCAGGGTCTAAGGTAGTGGTGTATGACACACCGACGGAGGCTGTGTCATGTGCTGTCCCTCAGGCTAAAATATGCACAACACAGTGTACACACAGCATTATAGGTGTTAGCTAAAGATGAGCAAATTTCTAAAAAAATTGTTTCGATCGGTTCGCCGAATTCTACGAAAAGATTTGATTCGATCCAAATTAATTTGTGGCGAATTGCGTTAAAAACAGCTATTTCCTGGCTGCAGAAAGCCTGTATAGTGGCATAGAATACTGTGCCTTGCAGCAACACGCATAGTGAGTCTGCTGTGGTAGTGAAATAATACTGTGAGTCAGTATGACATGCAGATGATAGGCGTCGCCCTTAGAATCACTGCACACTTCACTTCTTTGGGCAGTTAGGGCTGTTTCACACGAGCGGATGCCGTGCGTGGCATCCGCTCCGTGAAAGAGTGCCAAGACCCGATGCAGACTGCAGAGGCACTGAGCATTAACATGACTGATAATGCTCCGTGGCTCTCTGTGATCTCTTTACTACGAAATCACAGTGACAACTGTGATTTCGTAGTAAAGAGGTCACAGAGAGGCACGGAGCATTATCAGTCATGTTAATGCTCCGTGCCTCTGCAGTCTGCATCAGGTCTTGGCACTCTTTTACGGAGCGGATGCCACGCACGGCATCCGCTCGTGTGAAACAGCCCTTACGGGGCCAAAACTAACCAAATACCTCAAGTGTGAACTCAACCTTACAGGTCGATGTTAGCATCAGGTATAAAGAACTGTGCAGAGGCCCAAGCTCCTACCATAGCGTGAAAGAGCGCACTTCGTTTACACCGTCGTCAGCTGATTCCACATAGCTGTCTACAGAACCTGTTCTATTAAACGCTTATACAAGTAGAGTCCCCCTAAAAGAGTGGAGAGGATGTCAGCAGTAAGTTTGTGTTGATGTCACTGATTATTTTTCCTTTGTTCTGATCCCTTATAACAATAACCCCCCAAAGAAATGGATCCTGTCTGTTGAGCATCCACCTTCACTCGGTCAGCATTTGATCAGTAATTATTCCATTATTATTGCTTAAGCCAAAAATAAACAGGAGTGGATCCACAACAGAGATGACACGTGAATGGAATATTTGCATGTCTTCTGTGTTTGTACCCACTCCTGCTTTTGGCTACCAAATCATAAGCCAATTATGATGCGACCATACAGGCCTTACAGCTGCTACACAGACAGGATCCGTTGATGAGTCTCATTTTTCCTTCCTTCTGACAGATTAAATGAAGGGTCAAATAAATGATAATGTCAACCAGGCCAAAAAGGCAAAATAGTGGCCCAGTCATGAAGTGGGGAGGGTGGGAACAGGATGAGAAGTCCACAGAGTGGCACAATGACATAGTGTGGAGGTAAATAATGGCCACAGGAAGAGCTAGGCGCTCATAGGGTGAGTATGTCAAAAAAGTGTCCTTTAAACACAGGTGGGTTAATTATGCTCACCTGTTCAGGTTGCACCAATATTGGGGACAACCAGAGAAGTTACTGGTGACTGGTTGGTGCTGCCGATTCTGTACGAAATCTCCTTAGGCGGGGGCCAGACCGCCAACTTGGTGAACAATTGTACTGAAGCTCGACTGGACCATAAAAGTCAAGTGAGCGTGTGGACACAAGGCGCCAGGTCACCAGATGTGGAATGTCATACAGTTTATTGGAAGACAACGCGTTTCGGGGTTCTAC
Organism: Bufo bufo; assembly: GCF_905171765.1. Lineage (NCBI taxonomy): Eukaryota > Metazoa > Chordata > Amphibia > Anura > Bufonidae > Bufo > Bufo bufo. The sequence goes on from NC_053389.1 coordinate 85,699,963, forward strand.
GGACCCCTTTATCAAGTCTAAAAGAATATAAAATGGACCAGTGTACAAAATGAAAGATGATAATAAAATAGATGCAATAATCTACTCGTTAGAAGAGGTACTCACATGTAATTGAGATAAGAAAAATGCAATGCATAGTAAATATGAGTGAAATTAGAGAGTAAAAATAATATTAAATATATATATATATATATATAGATAGCTAGTAAAATTACTTGCGATCCGAATATATTGATATAGGTAGACAGTACTTAAATGCATAAATGAATGAATAAATATATAAATAAATAAATAAATTGATGCATAATTAAAAACTTGAAAATCAGGATATATATAAATACTTAAAGGGATTCTGTCACCAGGTTTCACCCCCTCCAGATAAAAATATGGTTATGTTCAGGGAGCTTTAACCATTCCTAATGTGGTCTTATAAATGTAATCTGTAGGCTCATTTTGCTAAAAATACGCTATTACTAACCTGTCATTCATAAAAATAAGGTGCCCAAGGGGATGTAAATGGCTCCAAGCTGCCGCCCGCACCTGCTGCCGTTCGTGCCCAGCGCCGCCTCATAATCTTCTGTGACGCCTCCTGCTCTCCCTCCCCCCCTCCTCCTGCTGTAAGATTGCTGTGACGTCTCCTGCTCTCCCTCCCTCCCCCCTCCTCCTGCTGTGACGTCTCCTGCTCTCTCTCCCTCCCCCCTCCTCCTGCTGGAACATCACAATGTTACAGCAGGAGGAGGGGGGAGGGAGGGAGAGCAGGAGACGTCACAGCAGGAGGAGGGGGAGGGAGGGAGAGCAGGAGACGTCACAGCAGGAGGAGGGGGGAGGGAGGGAGAGCAGGAGACGTCACAGCAATCTTACAGCAGGAGGAGGGGGGTAGGGAGAGCAGGAGGCGTCACAGAAGATTATGAGGCGGCGCTGGGCACGAACGGCAGCAGGTGCGGGCGGCAGGTTGGAGCTTTTTACATCCCCTTGGGCACCTTATTTTTATGAATGACAGGTTAGTAAGAGCGTATTTTTAGCAAAATGAGCCTACAGATTACATTTATAAGACCACATTAGGAATGGTTAAAGCTCCCTGAACATAACCATATTTTTATCTGGAGGGGGTGAAACCTGGTGACAGAATCCCTTTAAATAAATTGATGTTTGATTCAACAAAGCTTGAGGATAAAATTATAAATAAATAGTTACAAGCAATTGATATGTACTTCATATAAATCTGTGTGCTACTTTCAGTATGAGTGCTGAAAAATTGGGGTCTCAGTGGATTGAAGAATTGTTTATGTGTGTATCCCTATATATAAATGAGAGGTGAATAATGATGTTCTGGGCTGATTGGACAACTACAAGGAAAGAGTAGTTGGGAAGATTGACAGTTAACCCAAATGCTGTTGATGTGAAGGAAAATGATTAATGCAAAGCTATTGCTGTGGAAATAAACAAGAAGAAAGAATACCTGTGAGGCTGCAGAGGAAGGGACATGAAGCACGGCTGTACACTGCCGGCACGTGGGGCGTCTGCTTGACTATGCGATCGAAGCGTGCGCTAGCAGCAGAGGTTTAAAAACATGGGATGGGCAGGAACCAAGATCGCTGGATGGATGGCGTCTCTGGCGGGGTGGAGCTAGTGAGGCGCTGACTGTAGCGCTCGCCGAATAAGACGATGCGACTGGTAGCTAGACGTGGGAGAGTATGAGTCATATAGAAAGTGATAGGGGGAACTGGCATGTGTACAATGGAAAAATAAGGGTAATACTATGTATCCCTCATAGAGGGGGGAACATTAGTGTGTGAGGGTAAGATGTAATAAAAAATATATATATGTATATATAAGAATGAATAATGATAATAATAATGAAAAAACACAGACAAACAAAAAAGGGGGATATTAATAAGAAAAATATTATATACATATATACAGTTGCAAGAAAAAGTATGTCAAAACTTTGTAATGATATGATTTCTGCACAAATTGGTCATAAAATGTGATCTGATCTTCATCTAAGTCACAACAATAGACAATCACAGTCTGCTTAAACTAATAACACACAAAGAATTAAATGTTACAATGTTTTTATTGATCACACCATGTAAACATTCACAGTGCAGGTGGAAAAAGTATGTGAACCCCTAGACTAATGACATCTCCAAGAGCTAATTGGAGTGAGGTGTCAGCCAACTGGAGTCTAATCAATGAGATGAGATTGGAGGTGTTGGTTACAGCTGCCCTGCCCTATAAAAAACACACACCAGTTCTGGGTTTGCTTTTCACAAGAAGCATTGCCTGATGTGAATGATGCCTCACACAAAAGAGCTCTCAGAAGACCTATGATTAAGAATTGTTGACTTGCATAAAGCTGGAAAGGGTTATAAAAGTATCTCCAAAAGCCTTGCTGTTCATCAGTCCACGGTAAGACAAATTGTCTATAAATGGAAAAAGTTCAGCACTGCTGCTACTCTCCCTAGGAGTGGCCGTCCTGTAAAGATGACTGCAAGATCACAGCGCAGACTGCTCAATGAGGTGAAGAAGAATCCTAGAGCGTCAGCTAAAGACTTACAAAAGTCTCTGGCATATGCTAACATCCTTGTTAGCGAATCTACGATACGTAAAACACTAAACAAGAATGGATTTCATGGGAGGATTCCATAGAGAAAGCCACTGCTGTCCCAAAAAAACCATTGCTGCATGTTTACAGTTTGCACAAGACCACCTGGATGTTCCACAGCAGTACTGGCAAAATATTCTGTGGACAGATGAAACCAAAGTTGAGTTGTTTGGAAGAAACACATAACATATTGTGTGCAGAAAAAGAGGCACAGCACACCAACATCAAAACCTCATCCCAACTGTGAAGTATGGTGGTGGGGGCATCATGGTTTGGGGCTGCTTTTCTGCGTCAGGGCCTGGACGGATTGCTATTAGCAAAGTAAAAATGAATTCCCAAGTTTGTCAAGATATTTTGCAGGAGAACTTAAGACCATCTGTCCACCAGCTGAAGCTCAACAGAAGACGGGTGTTGCAACAGGACAACGACCCAAAGCATAGAAGTAAATCAACAACAGAATGGCTTAAACAGAACAAAATAGGCCTTCTGGAGTGGCCCAGTCAGAGTCCTGACCTCAACCCGATTGAGGTGCTGTGGCATGACCTCAGGAAAGCGATTCACACCAGTCCAAGAATATTGCTGAACTCAAACAGTTCTGTAAAGAGGAATGGTCAAGAATTACTCCTGACCGTTGTGCACGTCTGATCTGCAACTACAGGAAGCGTTTGGTTGAAGTTATTGCTGCCAAAGGAGGTTCATCCAGTTATTAAATTCAAGGGTTCACATACTTTTTCCACCTGCACTGTGAATGTGTACATGGTGTGTTCAATAAAAACATGGTAACATTTAATTCTTTGTGTGTTATTAGTTTAAGCAGACTGTGATTGTCTATTGTTGTGACTTAGATGAAGATCAGATCACATTTTATGACCAATTTGTGCAGAAATCCATATCATTCCAAAGGGTTCACATAATTTTTCTTGCAACTGTATATATATATATATATATATATATATATATAATATGCGAAAATCCAAGGCAGCACCAACAGTATTAAAGATCCGGAGTGCCTGCAGTCCAGACGTGACTAACCGTCAAAATATATAAAAGAAGAAACACTGCAGCACTTCCATAGGTGAAAAAATAAGTGAAGTCCTTTATTCACCCACGCAACGTTTCAGTCCTCTTTCTGGGACCATTCTCAAGCAATTCATACATTGATTTTGTGCATATTTATAGAGTGTCAATACAATCACATAATCAATTAACAATTAATAGTGGTTTACAGAATTTTACCATAGATTATGTTAAAACAATACATAGTATACTTAATCTTGCATTTTGTACCAAAATAAAGTGCATAGTGCTCTAGTCTAAAAAATATTCTTTATAAATACATATAAAAAGCAACATAGTGTATAATTAATAATTACTGTGCATAATCATCAGGTGTAGGTGGTGGTGACCGATGGGAAACACAGATCGCTCACCTGTAAAGAATAATCAGTCGGCATAATTGTTCAGCGTCTCAAATGTGGCACTGCGCATGTCTGCGCGTCATGGTCACCTGACATATCACATGATCGGAATAAGTATCGCAAGATCATATAAGATTTTCATGCGCTGTATGTGCGTCACAGTCATTTGATAAGTAAACATAGAAGCGTGGCGTATCCTATTAACCTAAAGCTAGTAAGTCAAGTAGTATAGTTTCATCGGAGGGGCATGCAGAGAGGGCCGGAGGAGTTGTGATTAAGCACAAATCAGGAGGCACATGTGTCGGATAGCTTTCTACTACCCCGCACATATAAACCAACCAATCTAATCTGCCTCCCACCGACAGTGATAAATAAGTAAAGTGTCTTAATTACAGACACGTTATATGAACACACTGTAGGGTACAGGGTACTTCACCGCATGTATAACAAAATGGGAACCATCTCCGAAGTTTGCAAAGGGAGTTGTCAAAATACATCATTCCTGTCATGCTTCAATATCAGACATTTTATTTCAGATCAAGCACCAAAATAAAAATATAGACTGAGTCAGAAAAGAAAAAAGAAAAAGAAAAATAGAGAAAAACATCTTCATTGCCCAATCATTCCCGATTGTGTTACTCTCTAGATGGCGAGGCGGTCATATGTTCACCCATCGGAACAACACTGTGAAAAAAATGATAACAAAAATATTTTTAGTGTACTATAATAAAAACAATCGTATACGGACGCTGTAGGAGACAGAAGGGAGACAAGGTTCATAGAGGGTCGATTAAATAAATAATTAGGGTCTGAAATCCACATTGAGACCATATGGCCTCAACGTGTTGAGTTTAAATATCCACTCTGTTTCCCGTTTTTTAAAATAATTAAATACGATTACCCCCTGTACTCAGAGGGGGTACCTGGTTAATAATCATTAATTTAAGATCACCTTCCATATGATTTTCATCTGTAAAATGTTTAGACACTGGTAACTCTTTACGTTGTTTTCTAATTGAATAACGGTGCTGATTGAATCTTGTTTTAAAATCACAAGTTGTCTCCCCAACATATAACAGACCACAAGGGCACCAGAGCACATAAATGACATATGAGTAGGGATGAGCGAACCCGTACTGTATAGTTCGGGTTCGTACCGAATTTTGGGGTGTCCGTGACACGGACCCGAACCCGAACATTTTCGTAAAAGTCTGGGTTCGGGTTCGGTGTTCGGCGCTTTCTTGGCGCTTTTTGAAAGGCTGCAAAGCAGCCAATCAACAAGCGTCATACTACTTGGCCCAAGAGGCCATCACAGCCATGCCTACTATTGGCATGGCTGTGATTGGCCAGTGCACCATGTGACCCAGCCTCTATTTAAGCTGGAGTCACGTAGCGCCGCACGTCACTCTGCTATGATCAGTATAGGGAGAGGTTGCAGCTGCGACGTTAGGGCGAGATTAGGCAGATTAACTCCTCCAAAAGACTTCATTCTGTGATCGATCTGCAGCTGTGGATCATTGAAGTGCTATTATTGACTTGCTCACTTTTTTGAGGCTGCCCAGAGCGTTTTTAGATCACTTTTTTTCTGGGGTGATCGGCGGCCATTTTGTGACTTGTGGTGCGCCAGCACGAGCTATCACCAAGTGTATTTAACCCCTTAAGGACCGGGCTCATTTTCACCTTAAGGACCAGGCCATTTTTTGGAAATCTGACCAGTGTCACTTTAAGTGCTAATAACTTTAAAACGCTTTGACTTATCCAGGCCATTCTGAGATTGTTTTTTCGTCACATATTGTACTTCATGACACTGGTAAAATGAAGTCAAAAAAATTATTTTTTTTGCACAAAAAAATACCTAATTTACCAAAAATTTGGAAAAATTAGCAAATTTCAAAGTTTCAGTTTCTCTACTTCTGTAATACATAGTAATACCCCAAAAAATTGTGATGACTTTACATTCCCCATATGTCTACTTCATGTGTGAATTGTTTTGGGAATGATATTTTATTTTTTGGGGATGTTATAAGGCTTAGAAGTTTAGAAGCAAATCTTGAAATTTTTCAGAAATTTACAAAAACTAAATTTTTAGGGACCAGTTCAGGTCTGAAGTCGATTTGCGAGGCTTACATAATAGAAACCACCCAAAAATGACCCCATCTAAGAAACTACACCCCTCAAGGTATTCAAAACTGATTTTGCATACATTATTAACCCTTTAGGTGTTGCACAAGAGTTATTGGCAAATGGGGAGGAAATTTGAGAATTTAATTTTTTTGTCTAATTTTTCATTTTAACCCATTTTTTCCACTAACAAAGCAAGGGTTAACAGCCAAACAAGATTGTATCTTTATTGCCCTGACTCTGCCGTTTACAGAAACACCCAATATGTGGCCGTAAACTACTGTACGGCCACACAGCGGGGCGTAGAGGGAAAGGTGCGCTGTATGGTTTTTGGAAGGCTGATTTTTATGGACTGGTTTTTTGACACCATGTCCCATTTGAAGCCCCCTGATGCACCCCTAGAGGAGAAACTCCCTAAAAGTGACCCCATCTAAGAAACTAGACCCCTCAAGGTATTCAAAACTGATTTTACATACATCGTTAACCCTTTAGGTGTTGCACAAGAGTTATTGGCAAATGGGGATGAAATTTGAGAATTTCATTTTTTTGCCTAATTTTCAATGTTAACCCATTTTTTCCACTAACAAAGCAAGGGTTAACAGCCAAACAAGACTGTATCTTTATTGCCCTGACTCTGCTGTTTACAGAAACACCCCATATGTGGCCGTAAACTACTGTACGGCCACACAGCGGGGCGTAGAGGGAAAGGTGCGCCGTATGGTTTTTGGAAGGCTGATTTTGCTGGACTGTTTTTTTGACACCATGTCCCATTTGAAGCCCCCCTGATGCACCCCTAGAGTAGAAACTCCATAAAAGTGACCCCATCTAAGAAACTACACCCTTCAAGGTATTCAAAACTGATTTTACAAACGTTGTTAACCCTTTAGGTGTTGCACAAGATTTAATGGAAAATAGAGACACAATTTCAAAATTTCAAATTTTTGGCAGATTTTCCATTTTAATATTTTTTTTCCAGTTACAAAGCAAGGGTTAACAGCCAAACAAAACTCATTATTTATGGCCCTGATTCTGTAGTTTACAGAAACACCCCATATGTGGTCGTAAACAGCTGTACAGGCACACGGCAGGGCGTAGAAGGAAAGGAATGCCATACGGTTTTTGGAAGGGAGATTTTGCTGGACTGGTTTTTTGACACCATGTCCCATTTGAAGCCCCCCTGATGCACCCCTAGAGTGGAAACTCCAAAAAAGTGACTCCATTTTAGAAACTACGGGATAAGGTGGCAGTTTTGTTGGTACTAGTTTAGGATACATATGATTTTTGGTTGCTCTATATTACACTTTTTGTGCAGCAAGGTAACAAGAAATAGCTTTTTTGGCACGTTTTTTTTTTTGTTATTTACAAAATTCATCTGACAGGTTAGATCATGGGGTAATTTTATATAGCAGGTTGTCACGGACGCGGCGATACCTAATATGTATACATTTTTTTTTATTTATGTAAGTTTTATACAATAACTTCATTTTTAAAACCAAAAAAATGTTTTAGTGTCTCCATAGTCTAAGAGCCATAGTTTTTTCAGTTTTTGGGCGATTATCTTGAGTAGGGTCTCATTTTTTGCGGGATGAGATGACGGTTTGATTGGCACTATTTTGGGGTGCATATGACTTTTTGATCGCTTGCTATTACACTTTTTGTGACGTAAGATGGCAAAAAATGGCTTTTTTTACACTGTTTTTATTTTTATTTTTTTACGGTGGTCATCTGAGGGGTTAGGTCATGTAATATTTTTATAGAGCCGGTCGATACGGACGCGGCGATACCTAATATGTATACTTTTTATTTATTTATGTAAGTTTTACACAATGATTTCATTTTTGAAACAAAAAAAAATCATGTTTTAGTGTTTCCATAGTCTAAGAGCCATAGTTTTTTCAGCTTTTGGGCGATTATCTTGAGTAGGGTCTCATTTTTTGCGGGATGAGATGACCGTTTGATTGGTACTATTTTGGCGTACATGCGACTTTTTTGATCACTTTTATTACCTTTTTTGGGAAGTAAGGTGGGCAAAATGTCAATTTTCTCATAGTTTTTTTTTTTTTTTTTATGGCGTTCACCGTGCGGGGAAAGTAACATGACCATTTTATAGATCAGGTCGTTACGGACGCGGCGATACCTAATATGTGTAGTTTATTTTATTTTTTTAATTTTTATTCAGTGATAAATGTTTTTTTTTTATCTTAACTTTTTTCACTTTTTTTTTACATTTTTTTGACCCAGACCCGCTTGGTTCTTGAAGATCCAGTGGGTCTGATGTCTGTATAATACAGTACAGTTCAATATATATTGTTCTGTTCTGTATTTTACTTACACTGAACAGATCTATGCTTTCAGCATAGATCTGTTCAGCACCATGGACAGCAGGACGCCTGAGCAGGCGTCCTGTTGCCATGGGAACCCTCCCCGTCTGCTCAGAACTTCGCAGACGGGGAAGGGTAAGCACGGGGCTGAGGGGGGCTCTCTGGGGGCTCTCTCCCTCTCCATCGGGGGGCTGCAAAGGCACAGCAGCCCCCCGATGGAGAGGGAGGGAGCTCCCTGACCGATGACAGTTAACTTTTTCCATACAGCGGTCCGTACGGACCGCGGTATGGAAAGGGTTAAACGGCTGACATCTGCACAGATGTCAGACGTTTATACCAGGGTGCCAGCAATGTGCTGGCACCCTGGTATAACCACTAGAAGCCAACGATCATTCATGGGGAGGCGGGCGGGGGATCGCGATCCCGCCTGCCGCACCGCCCGCCTCCCGCAACGCCCCCACCGCCTGCGACACCCCCCCCGCACCACCCGCCGGCATCAAATCATGCAGGGGTGCAGGGGGGGGGGGGTTGAAAAATATAGATTTTAGCCACTCTAAAGTTTCTGATCCCTGCGGTCAGGGACCGCGGGCATCAGAAACTGCAAAAAGCGCAGCAAACCGCAGGTCTGAATTGACCTGCGGTTTGCTGCGATCGCCGACACAGGGGGGTCACATCACCCCCCCGGCGTTGTCACAGGATGCCGGCTGAAGGATTTCAGCCGAAATCCCGTTCCGTTTAACCCCTCGGGCGCCGGAATCCCGATTTAAAAGTTAGTTTTTTTGACCCAGACCCGCTTGGTTCTTGAAGATCCAGTGGGTCTGATGTCTGTATAATACAGTACAGTTCAATATATATTGTTCTGTTCTGTATTTTACTTACACTGAACAGATCTATGCTTTCAGCATAGATCTGTTCAGCACCATGGACAGCAGGACGCCTGAGCAGGCGTCCTGTTGCCATGGGAACCCTCCCCGTCTGCTCAGAACTTCGCAGACGGGGAAGGGTAAGCACGGGGCTGAGGGGGGCTCTCTGGGGGCTCTCTCCCTCTCCATCGGGGGGCTGCAAAGGCACAGCAGCCCCCCGATGGAGAGGGAGGGAGCTCCCTGACCGATGACAGTTAACTTTTTCCATACAGCGGTCCGTACGGACCGCGGTATGGAAAGGGTTAAACGGCTGACATCTGCACAGATGTCAGACGTTTATACCAGGGTGCCAGCAATGTGCTGGCACCCTGGTATAACCACTAGAAGCCAACGATCATTCATGGGGAGGCGGGCGGGGGATCGCGATCCCGCCTGCCGCACCGCCCGCCTCCCGCAACGCCCCCACCGCCTGCGACACCCCCCGCCGGCATCAAATCATGCAGGGGTGCAGGGAGGGGGGGGTGAAAAATATAGATTTTAGCCACTCTAAAGTTTCTGATCCCTGCGGTCAGGGACCGCGGGCATCAGAAACTGCAAAAAGCGCAGCAAACCGCAGGTCTGAATTGACCTGCGGTTTGCTGCGATCGCCGACACAGGGGGTTCACATCACCCCCCCGGCGTTGTCACAGGATGCCGGCTGAAGGATTTCAGCCGAAATCCCGTTCCGTTTAACCCCTCGGGCGCCGGAATCCCGATTTAAAAGTTAGGACGTACCGGTACGTCCTTGGTCCTTAAGGACTCGGGAAATAGGGCGTACCGGTACGTCCTATGTCCTTAAGGGGTTAACCATCGATAGTGTGGTTATTTTGTGCTATATCCTACATCAGCTGCAGGCTGAGCCTTTGTCACCGAAGTGCATTTAACCATCAACAGTCTGGTTATTTTTTGGCCATATACTACATCTGGTGCAGGCTGAGCCTGTGTCACCCAAGTGCATTTAACCATCAACAGTGTGGTTATTTTTTGGCCATATATTACATCAGGGGCAAGTTGAGCCTGTCACCCAGCGCCTAAAAAATAGACCTGACATTTCTATTCAACCAAATCTGTACTGTTTTAGCTGGTCAAGTTATTTGTAGTGACCGTAAAAGCAGACTTTTTGTTCTCGGTTGAAAAAGCATTCCCAAATTTGCCATTCTCAAAATAACTAGATTCTGGTATTTGAGGCCTACTTGAAATCTATCCCAAAAAGAAAATCTTACATTGAAGGTATTGATAGTGTCATTCAGAAAAACCTAAGACACACGCTAGCGTGCTGATAGAAGTGTGATTCTGTGATTAAACCTATACCTGTCACACAGCGCAAAAAAAAACAGGTCTCACATCTCTATTCAACCAAATCTGCAGTGTTTTATCTGGTCAAGTTATTTGTAGTGACCGTAAAAGCAGACTTTTTGTTCTGGGTTGAAAAAGCATTCCCAAATTTGCCATTCTCAAAATAACTGGTTTCTGGTATTTGAGGCCTACTTGAAATCTATCCCAAAAAGAAAATCTTACATTGAAGGTATTGATAGTGTCATTCAGAAAAACCTAAGACACACGCTAGCGTGCTGATAGAAGTGTGATTCTGTGATTAAACCTATACCTGTCACACAGCGCAAAAAAAAACAGGTCTCACATCTCTATTCAACCAAATCTGCAGTGTTTTAGCTGGTCAAGTTATTTGTAGTGACCGTAAAAGCAGACTTTTTGTTCTGGGTTGAAAAAGCATTCCCAAATTTGCCATTCTCAAAATTGTGGTGAACGGGAACAATGAGGAAAACATCTAATAAGGGACGCGGACGTGGACATGGTCGTGGTGGTGTTAGTGGACCCTCTGGTGCTGGGAGAGGACGTGGCCGTTCTGCCACAGCCACACGTCCTAGTGAACCAACTACCTCAGGTCCCAGTAGCCAGCAGAATTTACAGCGATACTTTGTGGGGCCCAATGCCGTTCTAAGGATGGTAAGGCCTGAGCAGGTACAGGCATTAGTCAATTGGGTGGCCGACAGTGGATCCAGCACGTTCACATTATCGCCCACCCAATCTTCTGCAGAAAGCGCACAGATGGCGCATGAAAACCAAGCCCATCGGTCTGTCACATCACCCCCATGCATATCATGGAAACTGTCTGAGCCTCAAGTTATGCAGCAGTCTCTTATGCTGTTTGAAGACTCTGCTGCCAGGGTTTCCCAAGGGCATCCACCTAGCCCTTCCCCAGGGGTGGAAGAGATAGAATGCACTAACGCACAACCACTTTTGTTTCCTGATGATGAGGACATGGGAATACCACCTCAGCACGTCTCTGATGATGACGAAACACAGGTGCCAACTGCTGCGTCTTTCTGCAGTGTGCAGACTGAACAGGAGGTCAGGGATCAAGACTGGGTGGAAGACGATGCAGGGGACGATGAGGTCCTAGACCCCACATGGAATGAAGGTCGTGCCACTGACTTTCACAGTTCGGAGGAAGAGGCAGTGGTGAGACCGAGCCAGCAGCGTAGCAGTGGGCAAAATCAGAACACCCGCCGCCAAGAGACTCCGCCTGCTACTGACCGCCGCCATCAGGGACCGAGCACCCCAAAGGCAGCTTCAAGGAGTTCCCTGGCATGGCACTTCTTCAAACAATGTGCTGACGACAAGACCCGAGTGGTTTGCACGCTGTGCCATCAGAGCCTGAAGCGAGGCATTAACGTTCTGAACCTTAGCACAACCTGCATGACCAGGCACCTGCATGCAAAGCATGAACTGCAGTGGAGTAAACACCTTAAAAACAAGGAAGTCACTCAGGCTCCCCCTGCTACCTCTTCTGCTGCTGCCGCCTCGGCCTCTTCTGCTGCTGCCGCCGCCTCGGCCTCTTCCTCCGCCTCTGGAGGAACGTTGGCACCTGCCGCCCAGCAAACATGGGATGTACCACCAACACCACCACCTGCGTCACCAAGCATCTCAACCATGTCACACGGCAGCGTTCAGCTCTCCATCTCACAAACATTTGAGAGAAAGCGTAAATTCCCACCTAGCCACCCTCGATCCCTGGCCCTGAATGCCAGCATTTCTAAACTACTGGCCTATGAAATGCTGTCATTTAGGCTGGTGGACACACACAGCTTCAAACAGCTCATGTCACTTCCTGTCCCACAGTATGTTGTTCCCAGCCGCCACTATTTCTCCAAGAGAGCCGTGCCTTCCCTGCACAAACAAGTGTCCGATAAAATCAAGTGTGCACTGCGCAACACCATCTGTGGCAAGGTCCACCTAACCACAGATACGTGGACCAGTAAGCACGGCCAGGGACGCTATATCTCCCTAACTGCACACTGGGTAAATGTAGTGGCGGCTGGGCCCCAGGCGGAGAGCTGTTTGGCGCACGTCCTTCCGCCGCCAAGGATCGCAGGGCAACATTCTTTGCCTCCTGTCTCCTCCTCCTCCTACTCAGCTTCCTCCTCCTCTTCTTCCACCTGCTCATCCAGTCAGCCACACACCTTCACCACCAACTTCAGCACAGCACGGGGTAAATGTCAGCAGGCCATTCTAAAACTCATATGTTTGGGGGACAGGCCCCACACCGCACAGGAGTTGTGGCGGGGTATAGAACAACAGACCGACGAGTGGTTGCTGCCGGTGAGCCTCAAGCCCGGCCTGGTGGTGTGCGATAATGGGCGAAATCTCGTTGCGGCTCTGGGACTAGCCGGTTTGACGCACATCCCTTGCCTGGCGCATGTGCTGAATTTGGTGGTGCAGAAGTTCATTCACAACTACCCCGACATGTCAGAGCTGCTGCATAAAGTGCGGGCCGTCTGTTCGCGCTTCTGGCGTTCACACCCTGCCGCTGCTCGCCTGTCTGCGCTACAGCGTAACTTCGGCCTTCCCGCTCACAGCCTCATATGCGACGTGCCCACCAGGTGGAACTCCACCTTGCATATGCTGGACAGACTGTGCGAGCAGCAGAAGGCCATAGTGGAGTTTCAGCTGCAGCACGCACGGGTCAGTCGCACTGTGGATCAGACCCACTTCACCACCAATGACTGGGCCTCCATGCGAGACCTGTGTGCCCTGTTGCGCTGTTTCGAGTACTCCACCAACATGGCCAGTGGCGATGACGCCGTTATCAGCGTTACAATACCACTTCTATGTCTCCTTGAGAAAACACTTAGGGCGATGATGGAAGAGGAGGTGGCCCAGGAGGAAGAGGAGGAAGAGGGGTCATTTTTAGCACTTTCAGGCCAGTCTCTTCGAAGTGACTCAGAGGGAGGTTTTTTGCAACACCAGAGGCCAGGTACAAATGTGGCCAGACAGGGCCCACTACTGTTGGACGAGGAGGACGAGGATGAGGAGGAGGTGGAGGAGGATGAGGATGAAGCATGTTCACAGCGGGGTGGCACCCAAAGCAGCTAGGGCCTATCACTGGTGCGTGGCTGGGGGGAAACACAGGACGATGACGATACGCCTCCCACAGAGGACAGCTTGTCCTTACCTCTGGGCAGCCTGGCACACATGAGCGACTACATGCTGCAGTGCCTGCACAACGACAGCAGAGTTGCCCACATTTTAACGTGTGCGGACTACTGGGTTGCCACCCTGCTGGATCCCCGGTACAAAGACAATGTGCCCACCTTACTTCCTACAATGGTGCGTAATAGGAAGATGCGCGAGTACAAGCGCACGTTGGTAGACGCGCTACTGAGTGCATTCCCAAATGTCACAGGGGAACCAGTGGAAGCCCAAGGCGAAGGCAGAGGAGGAGCAAGAGGTCACCAACGCAGCTGTGTCACGCCCAGCTCCTCTGAGGGCAGGGTTAGCATTGCAGAGATGTGGAAAAGTTTTGTCAACACGCCACAGCTAAGTGCACCACCACCTGATACGGAACGTGTTAGCAGGGGGCAACATTTCACTAACATAGTGGAACAGTACCTGTGCACACCCCTCCACGTACTGACTGATGGTTCGGCCCCATTCAACTTCTGGGTCTCCAAATTGTCCACGTGGCCAGAGCTAGCCTTTTATGCCTTGGAGGTGCTGGCCTGCCCGGCGGCCAGCGTTTTGTCTGAACGTGTATTCAGCACGGCAGGGGGCGTCATTACAGACAAACGCAGCCGCCTGTCTACAGCCAATGTGGACAAGCTGACGTTCATAAAAATGAACCAGGCATGGATCCCACAGGACCTGTCCATCCCTTGTGCAGATTAGATATTAACTACCTCCCCTTAACAATATATTATTCTACTCCAGGGCACTTCCTCATTCAATACTATTTTTAATTTCATTTTACCATTATATTGCGGGGCAACCCAAAGTTGAATGAACCTCTCCTCTGTCTGGGTGCCGGGGCCTAAATGTGTGACAGTGGCCTGTTCCAGTGGTGGGTGACGTGAAGCCTAATTCTCTGCTATGACATGAAGATTTATTCTGTGCTGACATGAAGCCAGATTCTCTGTTATGCGACCTCTCTCCTCTGCCTGGGCCTAAATATGTGACAGTGGCCTGTTCCAGTGGTGGGTGATGTGAAGCCTGATTCTCTGCTATGACATGAAGACAGATTCTGTGCTGACATAAGGCCAGATTCTCTGTTACAGGACCTCTCTCATCTGTCTGGGTGCCGGGGCCTAAATGTGTGACAGTGGCCTGTTCCAGTGGTGGGTGACGTGAAGCCTGATTCTTTGCTATGACATGAAGACTGATTCTGCGCTGACATCAGGCCAGATTCTCTGTTACGGGACCTCTCTCCTCTGCCTGGGTGCCTGGGCCTAAATGTGTTACAGTGGCCTGTTCCAGTGGTGGGTGACGTGAAGCCTGATTCTCTGCTATGACATGAAGACAGATTCTGCGCTGACATCAGGCAAGATTCTCTGTTACAGGACCTCTCTCCTCTGCCTGGGTGCCTGGGCCTAAATGTGTGACAGTGGCCTGTTCCAGTGGTGGGTGACGTGAAGCCTGATTCTCTGCTATGACATGAAGACAGATTCTGCGCTGACATAAGGCCAGATTCTCTGTTACGGGACCTCTCCTCTGCCTGGGTGCCTGGGCCTAAATGTGTGACAGTGGCCTGTTCCAGTGGTGGGTGACGTGAAGCCTGATTCTCTGCTATGACATGAAGACTGATTCTGCGCTGACATGAAGCCAGATTCTCTGCTATGGCATGAAGAGACTGATTCTCTGCTGACATGAAGCCAGATTCTTTGCTATGGCATGAAGAGACTGATTCTCTGCTGACGTGAAGCCAGATTCTCTGCTATGTGACCTCTGTCCAATTGATATTGGTTCATTTTTATTTTTTTTATTTTTATTTTAATTCATTTCCCTATCCACATTTGTTTGCAGGGGATTTACCTACATGTTGCTGCCTTTTGCAGCCCTCTAGCTCTTTCCTGGGCTGTTTTACAGCCTTTTTAGTGCCCAAAAGTTCGGGTCCCCATTGACTTCAATGGGGTTCGGGTTCGGGACGAAGTTCGGATCGGGTTCGGATCCCGAACCCGAACATTTCCGGGAAGTTCGGCCGAACTTCTCGAACCCGAACATCCAGGTGTTCGCTCAACTCTACATATGAGGAATCACATGATAGGTAGAGTTTGACAGCATATGCTACCTGTGTATTAGTATGTATAAAATGTGTATCCTTAATCATATATTTACAGTTTACACAATGTAAGCATGGATAACAGCCTAGGTTTTTAGCAGTCAAAAAAGTCTGTTGGGAAGTCTTGCTAGGGCCTACATCATTATTGAGTAATCTGTCTTTGAGATTCCTAGCTCTCCTGTAGGACATAACTGGTTAAGATCTGAACTCTGTAACATCTGCATGGCCACTGGCTAAGATAGACCAGTGTTTATGTATAATCTTACTGATTAACGTACTTTTGTCATTATATGGTGATATAAAAGGTATACGTTGTTCTCTATTATCTCTAATGTTTTTTTGTAATATTTTAGATCTATCTATTGATTGTATACGTTTACGTTGTTCACATAATATTTTTTGAGTATAACCTCTAGCCTTAAATGAGTGTATCATAGTTGTTAATGTTTTATCTAACTCTCTATCATCACTAGTGATCCTCCTAGCTCTAGTGAATTGACTGAAGGGTAGGGATTGGATCATCTTACGGGGGTGTGCACTGTCATACCTTACAACCATATTCTTGTCCATTGGTTTAACATATAGACTGGTATGTAGTGTAGTCCATTGGAGAGATACCTCTACATCCTGAAAGTGTATCTTTTCCCGTGAGAACTCCAAAGTATATTGTATATCCGGAAATAGATCATTTAGAAAGGCATGGAAAGATTCCAATTCCTCCAACGTACCCATCCAGATAACAAAAATGTCATCTATGTATCGCCACCACCTCAGTACATGGCTGAAGTGGTGCGATACATAGATATAATGCTCCTCTATGTGGGCGATGACTATGTTGGCGTAAGTGGGCGCCACATTCGTCCCCATGGCTGTCCCTCTTATTTGCATGTAATAATTATCTCCAAATAGAAAGTAATTATTATTAAGTATTAGATGTAACAAGGATAGAATAAGATTTCTACCTTCTGGTGTAAACTCAGAGGTGTTTAAAGCTTCTCTAACTGCCGTCATACCCAAATAATGCTGGATAGAAGTGTAGAGGCTTACTATATCGAACGTCGCCAATATGCACCCTTCCGGTATGTAAGCCATGGTAACTTTTTTAAGAAAGTCGGTCGTATCCTGTATATAAGATTTAGCATTTTTGGCATACTGATATAGTATTTTGTCCAAAAAAATGAAAGCATTACTTAGCATCGACCCCCTGCCCGAGACTATGGGCCTACCTGGTGGATATTGGGCATTCTTGTGGATTTTAGGCAATAAATAGAACAATGGAGTAATTGCATGTTCCACGAGCAAAAATTCACTTAGTTTATCGTCAATCAAACCTGACTGATGGTCAAAGTCTACAAGATCACGTATTTTCCTTTGGATCTCAAATTTAGGATCTCCTAATAATTTTGTGTAAACCTTGTCATCTGATAGTTGCCTATTGGCTTCCGTCAGATACATAGAGGTATCTATGACCACTACCCCACCACCCTTATCCGCAGGTTTGATGGTGAGGGAGTGGTCATGGATCAATCGATTTAAAGCACGTATTTGGTGTGTAGTCATATTTGGGTGTAGATGTTGTTGATCACCCTCGGTCTGTCTTAAATTTTGTATGTCTCTCATAACAGCTGTAGTAAATAAATCAAAAGCTTGAGAAGTGATATGCGGTGAAAAATCACTCCTCAAGTTTATATCCCAATTAGATAAACATAATTAATGTTCCCTAATATCAGACATAGCATTACATTTGAGACAGTGTACCTGTAATGAAGGCTTCTGTTTGCGTGCTTCTGTCCGCGTCCCCGTACTTGGTAAGGCGATATTTTCTTCTTTACTTTTGTTTCTATAATCAATTTTTTTCTTAATGTTCTGATTCAGAAAAAGAAGTCCAGATGCAGAATAGTTTGGCGTGCTGCCTCGTGCCCCGGCCGGTGGCGCGCTGCTGCCGCAAGTGGAGGTGTGTGCAGAGGAGTGGTTGGCGCTCACTTGGAGCTTGTGAGTGACGTCACTGACAGCGGTCATACAATGACCACCAGGTACCAGGTATCTCTTTCTCCAACGCGTTTCGAACAGACGCTGTTCTTCCTCAGGGAGTGTTACCTGGCTGCTCACGCTCCTTCTTTATAAGCACTTCTCCAAAGCTTTAACCCCTTCCCTGCCGATCCTGCATGAATTTATCACCACTCATTTATTCAAAGGCAAACAGTTCTAGCTCCGCATTTAGACCATTGGGTATTAAGCTGTCCATATTAAATATCCATTTTGTTTCCTTCTTGGACATCTCCTTAATGTAGTCCCCTCCCCTCTTGTTTGGTTGTATTATTTCAACCCCACAAAAATGGGACCCAGCAAAGTTGCCCCCATGCTTTACACTGTAGTGGCGCGATAATGGATGACCTTCATATTTTCTGGTTATGTTGTATACATGTTCTCCTATTCTTTTCTTTAAGGTTCCAGAGTTCTGACCATTCTTCTAGTTTTCCTAAATCCTTTTCCATTTGGCGTTTCCCTCCAGGAACATCAACCCTGTTACATATCTTTGTGTCATCAGCAAAAAGACAAACCTTACCATCGAGGCCTTTTGCAATATCACTTATGAAGATATTAAACAAAATCGGTCCCAGTACAGATCCCTGTGGAACCCCACTGGTAACATGACCTTGTTTTGAATGTTCTCCATTGACTACAACCCTCTGTTGTCTGTCACTCAGCCACTGCCTAATCCACTCAACAATATGGGAGTCCATGCTCAATGACTGCAGTTTATTGATAAGTCTTCTATGTGGGACAGTGTCAAAAGCCTTACTAAAATCTAGATATGCGATGTCTACTGCACCTCCACCGTCTATTATTTTATTCACCCAGTCAAAAAAATCTATAAGATTTGTTTGACATGATCTCCCTGAAGTAAACCCATGTTGTTTTTCATCTTGCAATCCATGGGATTTTAGATGTTCCACATTTTATGATAGGTATTAATGTACAAGTGTTGCAAATATATGGTGACTAGCACACGAAGGTAAATCACCATACAGGTACTAAGCTGGTTTGAGACAGTGTACCTGTAATGAAGGCTTCTGTTTGCGTGCTTCTGTCCGCGTCCCCGTACTTGGTAAGGCGATATTTTCTTCTTTACTTTTGTTTCTATAATCGATTTTTTCTTAATGTTCTGATTCAGAAAAAGAAATCCAGATGCAGAATAGTTTGGCGTGCTGCCTCGTGTGTCCCGGCCGGTGGCGCGCTGCTGCCGCAAGTGGAGGTGTGTGCAGAGGAGTGGTTGGCGCTCACTTGGAGCTTGTGAGTGACGTCACTGACAGCGGTCATACAATGACCACCAGGTACCAGGTATCTCTTTCTCCAACGCGTTTCGAACAGACGCTGTTCTTCCTCAGGGAGTGTTACCTGGCTGCTCACGCTCCTTCTTTATAAGCACTTCTCCAAAGCTTTAACCCCTTCCCTGCCGATCCTGCATGAATTTATCACCACTCATTTATTCAAAGGCAAACAGTTCTAGCTCTGCATTTAGACCATTGGGTATTAAGCTGTCCATATTAAATATCCATTTTGTTTCCTTCTTGGACATCTCCTTAATAAAGAACTAGAAATAAAAGAAAAGAAAATGTGGAAATTCAATAGAGATTCACTACCAACACACATATTCAATTATGAAAAACCTGAAGACTATAGCGCCCTAGAAACTATAGATGAATTATCTGTAGAAACATCAAATATTGAAGATACATCATTCTCTGTGTATAATCACACAGAGGACAATGATACAGACATCCCATCAGCCACAACTGACCGTATGACAACAGAGGCCCAGATACACAATACCAACATCGTGCAACACAATAGATATAGTCCACTTAGCCAATTAATAGATGAAGATATAAACCAAAATGACGACACAGAACCAATAATGGAGCCAAAAAAGAAAATAGAGACTGCCAATAACAATAATGAAGGGAAAGGTGAGAGATTCTCATTGAGGAGACACACTGCGAATACTTCATATAGCGCAGCACTATCAAAGAGAAAAAACCTTGGAGAAATAAGAGAAGACACAATAGACGCACAGCCAGCGACAGATGAGGAAACCAATCAGGAAAATCATGAAAACTGTGAGACAATAAGGAAAAAGAAAGGAAGCCTCAAAAAAACAACAAAAAATGATTTTTTTCAGGTCCAAAAAAATACAAACAAAAAAGGGGATGCAGAGGGGGGAAATACTCCAAAAAAGAGAAAAAATCAATAGGGGAAACAGAAACGGATGAAAAATGGGGACAAAAAATATATAACCTGAGTAACCATATTTTAAAACCAGGAGAGGAAAAAATCCTTAAAAAGGGACTCAAATTTGCCCCCACGGTGTACCTCAATAAATTTCAGGCCTTCATTGGGGTCAGAAAATTTATGAGAAACTTAGCCCTGAAAAAATACTTTATAAAAAAATCTGCAAATAGCCAACTGCCTCATAAAAACCAATATAAGGAAAAAGAAAAAGAAAAAGAGGAGGAGCCAACAGACGTCTTTAAACATACTGATCTAAAACCTAAATCAAAATACAACCCTTTACAGGAATACTCTTCGGCATTAAACAGTTTTATGAACCAAGTGACAAGGGACATAAGAAAAATTCAATATCCAAAAAACCCTCAATATATGCGCAACATCACGGAGGAAGAAAAGAAGGCTATCTCCACCATGCAAAAAAATCATAATATCATTATACATCCAGCAGACAAGGGGGGGGGGACAAAGTCCTAATGAACACTGAGGACTATAAGGGGGAAGCTGAAAACATTTTAAGTGATGTAAGAACATATAAAAAATTAAAAAGTGACCCCACTGAACTTTTTAAAAAACAATTAAAAGGGCTGGTCCAAAAAGGGAGAGACACAGGGATTTTAAATAAAAAAGAAGCGACTTTTATAAATAATGATCATCCAAAAATTGCTGTACTATACCACAATCCCAAAGTACATAAAAATATGGAAAAACCACCAGGGAGACCGATAGTGTCCGGTATAGACTGTCTCACTAGCTCACTGTCCAGATACATTGACCAGCAACTACAGCCATATGTACATGTACTTCCAACCTACCTCAAAGACACCCAACACACTTTACAAATCCTAAACAATATAGAATGGACAAATAATTACATAATTGGCACACTGGACGTAAAATCATTATACACCGTGATAGAAAACAAAAAAGGAGTAGACGCCGTTCAACATTTTTTAAAAACAAAAGGGCAAATGCCTGAAGCACAGGTAAACTTCCTGGGAGAGTGCATTATGTTCATTTTAACAAAAAATTTCTTTTTATATGATGGGAATTTTTATCTACAGACGTGGGGGACCGCGATAGGCGTTTTATAGATGACATTATTTTTATATGGGACGGGGGAGAAACAAAACTGCTAGAATTTTTAAATGACATTAATAAAAATGATTTTTACTTAGAATTCAGTTCAATATATAGCAGAAAAGAGATCAATTTTTTGGACCTATCTATCTATGTAGAGGGGGACAAACTACTCACCAGAACCTATAGTAAACCAACGGATGGAAACAGCTTTATCTCGTTGAACAGCTGCCACCTTCCCAAATGGTTGGAAATATCCTGCGTAGTCAGTTCATGAGGTTAAGACGAAACTGTACAGAAATAGGGGAATATGAGAGGGAGGCAGAAATTTTACAGAAAAAAATTGGAATATAAGGGATATGATGCAATAAAACTGTCAGAGCAAAAATCTGAAATAAATCGATTAAATAGACAGACCCTACTAACAGCAAATAAGAACAATAAAAAAAATCCTGAGACTGAAACTAATACAAAAATACCGCCCATCATCACACCATACAGTGATCAGGTACCAACATTCAAAAAAATAATAAAAAAACACTGGGACATCCTCAAGGAGGATAAAGTAATAGGAGAATTTATCCCCAAAGACCCAAAATTTGTGTTCAGAAGGGCACAAAATGTAGGTAATATAATCTTATCTACAGGCAGATGTACAGGAATAAATATAGAGGAAAAAAATAAAAAACAGAAAGAAGGGGGAGAAGGCGGTTTCCATCCATGTAAAACCTGTAGAGGATGTAAAATATCCAAAAACAAGAAAACAATAACAGAAATTAGCAATACAGAGGGATCCTATAAACAAACTATAAAACACTTCATCACCTGTAACAGTAAAGGAGTCATTTACACTTTAACATGCCCCTGCAATAAAATCTATGTAGGTCGCACCAAGAGAACCTTAAAGAAAAGAATAGGAGAACATGTATACAACATAACCAGCAAATATGAAGGTCATCCATTATCGCGCCACTACAGTGTAAAGCATGGGGGCAACTTTGCTGGGTCCCATTTTTGTGGGGTTGAAATAATACAACCAAACAAGAGGGGAGGGGACTACATTAAGGAGATGTCCAAGAAGGAAACAAAATGGATATTTAATATGGACAGCTTAATACCCAATGGTCTAAATGCAGAGCTAGAACTGTTTGCCTTTGAATAAATGAGTGGTGATAAATTCATTCAGGATCGGCAGGGAAGGGGTTAAAGCTTTGGAGAAGTGCTTATAAAGAAGGAGCGTGAGCAGCCAGGTAACACTCCCTGAGGAAGAACAGCGTCTGTTCGAAACGCGTTGGAGAAAGAGATACCTGGTACCTGGTGGTCATTGTATGAACGCTGTCAGTGACGTCACTCACAAGCTCCAAGTGAGCGCCAACCACTCCTCTGCACACACCTCCACTTGCGGCAGCAGCGCGCCACCGGCCGGGACACACGAGGCAGCACGCCGAACTATTCTGCATCTGGATTTCTTTTTCTGAATCAGAACATTAAGAAAAAATTGATTATAGAAACAAAAGTAAAGAAGAAAATATCGCCTTACCAAGTACGGGGACGCGGACAGAAGCACGCAAACAGAAGCCTTCATTACAGGTACACTGTCTCAAACCAGCTTAGTACCTGTATGGTGATTTACCTTCGTGTGCTAGTCACCATATATTTGCAACACCTGTACATTAATACCTATCATAAAATGTGGAACATCTAAAATCCCATGGATTGCAAGATGAAAAACAACATGGGTTTACTTCAGGGAGATCATGTCAAACAAATCTTATAGATTTTTTTGACTGGGTGAATAAAATAATAGACGGTGGAGGTGCAGTAGACATCGCATATCTAGATTTTAGTAAGGCTTTTGACACTGTCCCACATAGAAGACTTATCAATAAACTGCAGTCATTGAGCATGGACTCCCATATTGTTGAGTGGATTAGGCAGTGGCTGAGTGACAGACAACAGAGGGTTGTAGTCAATGGAGAACATGGAGTCAATGGAGAACATTCAAAACAAGGTCATGTTACCAGTGGGGTTCCACAGGGATCTGTACTGGGACCGATTTTGTTTAATATCTTCATAAGTGATATTGCAAAAGGCCTCGATGGTAAGGTTTGTCTTTTTGCTGATGACACAAAGATATGTAACAGGGTTGATGTTCCTGGAGGGAAACGCCAAATGGAAAAGGATTTAGGAAAACTTGAAGAATGGTCAGAACTCTGAAATTTAATGTGGATAAGTGCAAGATAATGCACCTGGGGTGTAAAAACCCAAGGGCAGAATATAGAATATTTGACACAGTCCTGACCTCAGTATCTGAGGAAAGGGATTTAGGAGTAATTATTTCAGAAGACTTAAAGGTGGGAAGACAATGTAATAGAGCAGCACGAAATGCCAGCAGAATGCTTGGATGTATAAGGAGAGGTATAAGCAGTAGAAAGAGTGAAGTGCTTATGCCGCTGTACAGAACACTGGTGAGACCTCACTTGGAGTATTGTGCGCAGTACTGGAGGCCATATCTCCAGAAGGATATAGATACTCTAGAGAGAGTTCAGAGAAGAGCTACTAAACTAGTACATGGATTGCAGGATAAAACTTACCAGGAAAGGTTAAAGGACCTTAATATGTATAGCTTGGAAGAAAGAAGAGACAGAGGGGATATGATAGAAACTTTTAAATACATAAAGGGAATCAACTCGGTAAAGGAGGAGAGCATATTTAAAAGAAGAAAAACTACCACAAGAGGACACAGTTTTAAATTAGAGGGGCAAAGGTTTAAAAGTAATATAAGGAAGTATTACTTTACTGAGAGAGTAGTGGATGCATGGAATAGCCTTCCTGCAGAAGTGGTAGCTGCAAATACAGTGAAGGGGTTTAAGCATGCATGGGATAGGCATAAGGCCATCCTTCATATAAGATAAGGGCCGGGGGCTATCCATAGTATTCAGTATATTGGGCAGACTAGATGGGCCAAATGGTTCTTATCTGCCGACACATTCTATGTTTCTATGTTTCTATGTCCCTTAGCGCAGTATCTTAATACATTACATTGTCTCCCCTGTGCGGCAGATTTTTGTGGTTCTGCCGCGATACCGCTGCTCTTTACATATAGCATCCACTGAGCGCCACCTTTGCAACTTCTCATCTCCATAGCATTACATTTGTTATTAAAAAAATATCTTAAGTTTCAAAGAGCTAAAGAAATACAATAAGTCTGATTCCAGCTAAAACCAATCAATACGGCTAGATGGACAGAAACTTAATCCCATTTCCAAAACTTGCAGCTGTTCTGGAGTAAGAATATGAGAAGAGATATTTACCACGGTTTGTGACTTTATGTCTTGGATTTTTTCTGAGTCTTCTGACTTCTGGTTTTTACGTGATCAATGTCTTTTTATATATATATATATATATATATATATATATATATATATATATATATATAAGTGAAAATAATAATAGAGATTAAAATTAATAAAAATTAAAATGAATAATAGTAAATAAAAATAAATATACACACAAAAATGCTTGCTGCATTCTCAAGTGCTGCATTTATAAGTGCATCTGAGATATTCAGGAGATACTCAGGAGGTAATCTGGAGGTGGATACAATCTAAAAAAGTAAGATTTGTTTGTTTAAAATCTTTCCACTCTTTAAAATGCCAGACCTGGTTCTGTGCAGGAATTGTTGTGCTTTTATTTCAGGTTCCACTCTTCGGAGGTTTGGATGCTGTCTGATCCGTAGACAGCTCTCCATAATGCAGCAGGAAATTGTATTTTTGAAATCTAAGATTTGTAAATTAACTGTTAAACAAACTCATGCTGGGAATGTTGCAATGCCACTGCCACAGAGGCCCCCTAGAAATGGAAGATGGGTTACTGTAGGTTCTGGTAGACTTAGAGTTGTGGATAGAAGACATGTCCCACAGTCTGTGGCTCTCCATAGTTAATTTGCAGCACTTTCAGAGCGCAAGAGCAACATGGAGGATGGCTCAGGCATAGTGGGTGAGGAACAATCATCTCCCATGCCTAAAGTATGCAAGACTGCAGCCAAATACAAAAAGGAGAAGGTGAGGACTGATAGTAAGCAGCTGTTGGTGGGCGATTCTATCATAAGAGGTGTGAAGTTTGAGGAAAATGGTTTTGTCAGATGTCTCCCTGGTACTACCAGTAGCAGGGACAGACAGCATATCGTTAATATTGTTAGGCAAGCAAAGCAGGAAAGGGAGGTGGATGTTATTGTCCATCTTGGAACAAATGATCTGGCTTGCAATGAGGTTTCAAAGGTGAAGGAAGCTTTTCACACACATGGAAAGGATATACGGGAGGTTGCATCAACTGTTTAATTCTCTGCAGTTTTGCCTGTTCATAACTTTCAGCATGACAGGAAGATGCGCATTAGGGAATTCAATGTATAGCTTGGTGAATGGTGTGTGGACCAAGCGTTTGGCTTTGTGTCTCATGTTAGCTCTCGTTGGAATTGAAAAGAACTGTACAGGAAAGATGGTTTGCATCTTTCCCTCAAGGGAACGAATGTCCTCAGTGAACAGTTCAAAGTATTTGGTATGGAGCATTCAAACTAGGTAAGGGGAGCATAAGAGTGATAATCCAGCAGTCAGACTGACCCCCAGAACAATGCCAGAAGATGCCAGTAGCACATAGGTTAAGAAATAACAAGCTCAGATTCTTGTCTACAAATGCTTGCAGTTTAGGGAATAAAATCAATGAACTTGAGTCTATAATGGCATCTGAGAATATAGATTTAGTGTCTGTTACTGAGACATGGTTCAATGGGAGTAATGACTGGGATATAACAATACCAGGGTTCTCTCTATATAGGAAAGACAGAGAAGGCAAGAAAGGGGAAGGGGTGGCCCTGTATGTGAAAGATAGCATAAAATCTAATTTAATACAAGTTAGCGAGACCAATTTAGAGTCAGTTTGGGTTATCTTGCAGCTTGATAATCATAAGGTAACTCGTGTAGGTGTGATGTATAGACCACCTAGCCAAGTCAAAGAATTAGATGATCTACTAGTTGAGGAAATAGCTAAAATGACATTGAAAGGGGAAGTTATCATTATGGGAAACTTTAATCTTTCTGATGTAAACTGGAAAACCAAAATAGCTAGTTCTGCCAGGAGTACAGATATTCTAAATTCCCTACTGGGATTATCTCTACAGCAAGTAGTGGAGGAGCCAACCCAGAAGGAGGCAATTTTAGATTTAGTATTCACAAATGGGAATTTGGTATCTGATATTACTGTAGGGGAAAGCTTGGGATCTAGTGATCACCAATCAGTGTGGTTTACTGTAAGTACAGTGACTGAGTCACACCACACAAAAACAAAAGTTTTAGATTTTAGAAAAACTGACTTTTCTAAAATTAGACTAGTGGTATACGAGTCCCTATCAGATTAGAACAGTTTCAATGGAGTCCAGGAGAAATGGGACTACTTAAAAGTGGCACTATTGAAGGCAACAGATAATTG
This sequence comes from Bufo bufo, assembly GCF_905171765.1. Lineage (NCBI taxonomy): Eukaryota > Metazoa > Chordata > Amphibia > Anura > Bufonidae > Bufo > Bufo bufo. Next base: position 85,726,761 of record NC_053389.1, read on the forward strand.
CATTAGGCTTCTCAGTAAAAGCAAAAAAAGGAAGAGACCACCGTGGTACTCAGCAGAAGGTACCAAAATCATTAACAACAAAAAGATAGCATTTAGTAATTATAAAAAAAAAATATGAGTATTACAGGCAAATTTATAAGATTAGGCAGAGAGAGGCCAAGCAAGTTATAAGAGCTTCAAAAGCACAGGCAGAAGAGAAATTTGCTCAGTCAGTGAAAGAAGGCGATAAGACATTCTTCAGATACATAGATGAAAAAAGGAAACTAAAACAAGGAATTAACAAATTAAAAACAAAAGACGAAAGGTATATGGAAGAAGATAAAGAACTAGCTGACTGCTTCAATGAATACTTCTGTTCAGTTTTTACAAAGGAAAATGAAGGGAAAGGACCTCAGTTAGGAAGGAAGACTAATGAATCTTTTGATGCATGTGTCTTTACAGAGGAAGAGGTTCTAAGTCAGCTGTCTAAAATGAATACAAATAAGTCATAGGTGCCTGATGGGATACACCCAAAGCTATTAAAAGAGCTTAGCAGTGAACTAGCAAAACCATTAACAGATTTATTTAACCAATCACTGGTAACAGGAGTCGTCCCAGAAGATTGGAAATTTGCAAATATTGTGCTCATTCACAAGAAAGGTAGTAGGGTGGAATCAGGCAACTATAGTTAGCCTGACATCAACAGTGGGGAAATTTATGGAAACCATACTTAAGGAGAGGATTGTGGAACATCTAAAATCCCATGGATTGAAAGATGAAAAACAGCATGGGTTTACTTCAGGGAGATCATGTCAAACTAATCTTATTGATTTTTTTTGATTGGGTGACTAAAATAATAGATGGCGGAGGTGCAGTAGCAATCGCTTGCCTAGACTTTAGTAAGGCTTTTGATACTGTCCCACATAGAAGGCTTATCAATAAATTGCAGTCTTTGTGCTTGGACTCCCATATTGTTGAATGGATTAGGCAGTGGCTGAGGGACAGACAACAGAGGGTTGAGGTCAATAGAGTATATTCAGGCCATGGTCTTGTTACCAGTGGGGTACAGTACCTCTGGAATCTTTTCTGGGACCCATATTGTTTAATATCTTTATCAGCGAAATTGCAGAAGGCCTCGATGGTAAGGTGTGTCTTTTTGCTGATGAAACAAATATTTGTAACAGGGTTGATGTTCCTGGAGGGATACACCAAATGGAAAAAGAATTTAGGAAAACTAGAGGAATGGTCAAAAATCTGGCAACTAAAATATAATGTTGATAAGTGCAAGATAATGCACCTGAGGCAAAAAAAAAACAAGAGCAGAATATAAAGTCAGTGATATAGTCCTAACCTCAGTATCTGAGGAAAGGGATTTAGGGGTCATTATTTCAGAAAACTTAAAGGTAGGCAGATAATGTCAGAGAGCAGCAGGAAATGCTAGCAGAATGCTTGGGTGTATAGGGAGAGGCATTACCAGTACAGTTGAGCGAACACCTGGATGTTCGGGTTCGAGAAGTTCGGCCGAACTTCCCGGAAATGTTCGGGTTCGGGATCCGAACCCGACCCGAACTTCGTCCCGAACCCCATTGAAGTCAATGGGGACCCGAACTTTTCGGCATTAAAAAGGCTGTAAAACAGCCCAGGAAAGAGCTAGAGGGCTGCAAAAGGCAGCAACATGTAGGTAAATCCCCTGCAAACAAATGTGGATAGGGAAATGAATTAAAATAAAAATAAAATAAATAAAAATTAACCAATATCAATTGGAGAGAGGTCCCATAGCAGAGAAACTGGCTTCACATCAGCAGAGAATCAGTCTTCATGCCATAGCAGAGAATCTGGCTTCACGTCACCCACCACTGTAACAGTCCATTGTCATATATTTAGGCCCCGGCACCCAGGCAGAGGAGAGAGGTCCCGTAACAGAGAATCTTGCTTCATGTCAGCAGAGAATCAGTCTTCATGTCATAGCAGAGAATAAGGCTTCACGTCACCCACCACTGGAACAGGCCACTGTCACATATTTAGGCCCAGGCACCCAGGCAGAGGAGAGAGGTCCCGTAACAGAGAATCTGGCTTCATGTCAGCAGAGAATCAGTCTTCATGTCATAGCAGAGAATCAGGCTTCACATCACCCACCACTGGAACAGGCCAATGTCACATATTTAGGCCCCGGCACCCAGACAGAGGAGAGGTTCATTCAACTTTGGGTTGCCCCGCAATATAATGGTAAAATGAAAATAAAAATAGGATTGAATGAGGAAGTGCCCTGGAGTACAATAATATATTGTTAAGGGGAGGTAGTTAATGTCTAATCTGCACAAGGGATGGACAGGTCCTGTGGGATCCATGCCTAGTTCATTTTTATGAACGTCAGCTTGTCCACATTGGCTGTAGACAGGCGGCTGCGTTTGTCTGTAATGACGCCCCCTGCCGTGCTGAATACACGTTCAGACAAAACGCTGGCCGCCGGGCAGGCCAGCACCTCCAAGGCATAAAAGGCTAGCTCTGGCCACGTGGACAATTTGGAGACCCAGAAGTTGAATGGAGCCGAACCATCAGTCAGTACGTGGAGGGGTGTGCACAGGTACTGTTCCACCATGTTAGTGAAATGTTGCCTCCTGCTAACACGTTCCATATCAGGTGGTGGTGCAGTTAGCTGTGGCGTGGTGACAAAACTTTTCCACATCTCTGCCATGCTAACCCTGCCCTCAGAGGAGCTGGCCGTGACACAGCTGCGTTGCGACCTCTTGCTCCTCCTCTGCCTTCGCCTTGGGCTTCCACTGGTTCCCCTGTGACATTTGGGAATGCTCTCAGTAGCGCGTCTACCAACATGCGCTTGTACTCGCGCATCTTCCTATCACGCTCCAGTGTAGGAAGTAAGGTGGGCACATTGTCTTTGTACCGGGGATCCAGCAGGGTGGCAACCCAGTAGTCCGCACACGTTAAAGAGGACCTTTCACCTGGAAAAACATTGTGAACGAAGTATCCTGACATATACAGCGGCGCCCAGGGATCTCACTGCACTTACTATTATCCCTGGGTGCCGCTGCGTTCTCCCGTTATGCCCTCCGGTATCTTCGCTCAGTAAGTTATAGTAGGCGGTGTCTTCCCTTGTTCTGCTGGGCGTCTCCTCCTCCTAGGCTGTAGCGCTGGCCAATCGCAACGCACAGCTCACAGCCTGGGAGAAAAAAACCTCCCAGGCTGTGAGCTCTGCGCTGCGATTGGCCAGCGCTACAGCCTAAGAGAAGGAGACGCCCACAGAACAAGGGCAGACACTGCCTACTATAACTTACTGAGCGAAGATACCGGAGGGCATAACGGGAGAACGGAGTGGCGCCCAGGGATAATAGTAAGTGCAGTGAGATCCCTGGGCGCCGCTGTATATGTCAGGATACTTAGTTCACAATGTTTTTCCAGGTGAAAGGTCCTCTTTAAAATGTGGGCAACTCTGCTGTCGTTGCGCAGGCACTGCAGCATGTAGTCGCTCATGTGTGCCAGGCTGCTTAAAGATAAGGACAAGCTGTCCTCTGTGGGAGGCGTATCGTCATCGTCCTGTGTTTCCCACTAGCCACGCACCAGTGATGGGCCCGAGCTGCGTTGGGTGCCAGCCCGCTGTGAACCTGCTTCATCCTCATCCTCCTCCACCTCCTCCTCATCCTCTTCCTCCTCGTCCTCCAGTAGTGGGCCCTGTCTGGCCACAGTTGTACCTGGCCTCTGCTGTTGCAAAAAACCTCCCTCTGAGTCACTTCGAGACTGGCCTGAAAGTGCTAAAAATGACCCCTCTTCCTCCTCCTCTACCTGGGCCACCTCCTCTTCCATCATCGCCCTAAGTGTTTTCTCAAGGAAACATAGAAGTGGTATTGTAACGCTGATAACGGCGTCATCGCCACTGGCCATGTTGGTGAAGTACTCGAAACAGCGCAACAGGGCACACAGGTCTCGCATGGAGGCCCAGTCATTGGTGGTGAAGTGGTGCTGTTCCGCAGTGCGACTGACCCGTGCGTGCTGCAGCTGAAACTCCACTATGGCCTGCTGCTGCTCGCACAGTCTGTCCAGCATGTGCAAGGTGGAGTTCCACCTGGTGGGCACGTCGCATATGAGGCGGTGAGCGGGAAGGCCGAAGTTACGCTGTAGCGCAGACAGGCGAGCAGCGGCAGGGTGTGAACGCCGGAAGCGCGAACAGACGGCCCGCACTTTATGCAGCAGCTCTGACATGTCGGGGTAGTTGTGAATGAACTTCTGCACCACCAAATTCAGCACATGCGCCAGGCAAGGGATGTGCGTCAAACCGGCTAGTCCCAGAGCTGCAACGAGATTTCGCCCATTATCGCACACCACCAGGCCAGGCTTGAGGCTCACCGGCAGCAACCACTCGTCGGTCTGTTGTTCTATACCCCCCCACAACTCCTGTGCGGTGTGGGGCCTGTCCCCCAAACATATGAGTTTCAGAACGGCCTGCTGACGTTTACCTCGGGCTGTGCTGAAGTTGGTGGTGAAGGTGTGTGGCTGACTGGATGAGCAGGTGGAAGAAGAGGAGGAGGAAGCTGAGTAGTAGGGGGAGGAGACAGGAGGCAAAGAATGTTGCCCTGCGATCCTTGGCGGCGAAAGGACGTGCGCCAAACAGCTCTCCGCCTGGGGCCCAGCCGCCACTACATTTACCCAGTGTGCAGTTAGGGAGATATAGCGTCCCTGGCCGTGCTTACTGGTCCACGTATCTGTGGTTAGATCGACCTTGCCACAGATGGCGTTGCGCAGTGCACACTTGATTTTATCGGATACTTGGTTGTGCAGGGAAGGCATGGCTCTCTTGGAGAAGTAGTGGCGGCTGGGAACAACATACTGTGGGACAGCAAGCGACATGAGCTGTTTGAAGCTGTCTGTGTCCACCAGCCTAAATGACAGCATTTCATAGGCCAGTAGTTTAGAAATGTTGGCATTCAGGGCCAGGGATCGAGGGTGGCTAGGTGGGAATTTACGCTTTCTCTCAAATGTTTGTGAGATGGAGAGCTGAACGCTGCCGTGTGACATGGTTGAGATGCTTGGTGACGCAGGTGGTGGTGTTGGTGGTACATCCCATGTTTGCTGGGCGGCAGGTGCCAACGTTCCTCCAGAGGCGGAGGAAGAGGCAGAGGCGGCGGCAGCAGCAGAAGAGGCCGAGGCGGCAGCAGCAGAAGAGGTAGCAGGGGGAGCCTGAGTGACTTCCTTGTTTTTAAGGTGTTTACTCCACTGCAGTTCATGCTTTGCATGCAGGTGCCTGGTCATGCAGGTTGTGCTAAGGTTCAGAATGTTAATGCCTCGCTTCAGGCTCTGATGGCACAGCGTGCAAACCACTCGGGTCTTGTCGTCAGCACATTGTTTGAAGAAGTGCCATGCCAGGGAACTCCTTGAAGCTGCCTTTGGGATGCTCGGTCCCAGATGGCGGCGGTCAGTAGCAGGCGGAGTCTCTTGTCGTTGGGTGTTTTGCTTTTGCCCACTGCTCCCTCTTTTGCTACGCTGTTGGCTCGGTCTCACCACTGCCTCTTCCTCCGAACTGTGAAAGTCAGTGGCACGACCTTCATTCCATGTGGGGTCTAGGACCTCATCGTCCCCTGCATCGTCTTCCACCCAGTCTTGACCCCTGACCTCCTGTTTAGTCTGCACACTGCAGAAAGACGCAGCAGTTGGCACCTGTGTTTCGTCATCATCAGAGACATGCTGAGGTGGTATTCCCATGTCCTCATCATCAGGAAACATAAGTGGTTGTGCATTAGTGCATTCTATCTCTTCCACTCCTGGGGAAGGGCTAGGTGGATGCCCTTGGGAAACCCTGGCAGCAGAGTCTTCAAACAGCATAAGAGACTGCTGCATAACTTGAGGCTCAGACAGTTT